>NC_091690.1:2579166-3862500 GCF_041296265.1 Equus caballus | reverse complement strand
CTGTCTCCAAATTCAGTCACATCCCGTGGTCCTGGGGGTGAGGACACAGTTCAGCCCATCACAGGCGCCAAGCGGGTGACATCTGCTGGGGAATTGGCAGAATCTGCCCACGGAGCTGTCTTGGTTGGTCCTGGAGGCTGGAAGGGCCAGGGGCTGCTGGGGTGACGGGGTAGGATCAGCTTCTGTCAGCTGGGAGGTGTTGGGGACAAGAGTGGCTCAGTCGGCAGCCTTGGGGCTGGAACTTGGTGCCGAGGGCAGAAGTCCTTCCTGCAGAGTCATTCAAGGTGGGGGCCCTGGGGCCAGATTGCCTGGGTTCAAATCCCAGTCCTGGAAGTTGCTCGTCCTGTGGCCCTGAGCAAGTCAGTGAACCTTGCCGTGCCTCAGTTTCCCCTTATGAGCACCCATATGTTTATCTTCTTCCTCCATCCCAGGTACCCCGGGGGGCAGGATGGGGCATGCTCACTGTGTTGCCTTGAACTACCCTGACCTGCAGGTGGATCCTCTCCCTAAAATCACAGCTGCCTTGACGCTCTCACCCTCCTGCTGAAGAACTTTCCATGGCTCCCCATTGCCTGCAGCCAAGTCCCAACTCTTTCCGCCTGGCATTTGAGGCCTTTCAATGGTTCAGCCCCACCTCTCCCCTCAGTGCTCCGAAATCCTCTTGGAACTTGCACACCTTTGCTCAAGCCGTTCCACCCGCCAGGCCTTTCCCCTCCTCTCTGTCAGTCGCTCCAAATTCCCGCCACACTTTCAGGCCCGGATCAAATGTTGCCTCTTCCAGGAAGCCTTCCTGGACTCCCTCGAGATCTCCCAGGGCCTAACGCGGGATTTGTCTGCAGTCAGTACCCAAAGTGCTTGTCGTGGTTTGCCCGACCCTCACGTCGGCCCAGATACTTTTTCTAAAACCCATTCTGCAGGTGAGGAAACTGAGGCGCGGCAAGACTAAGCTGGCCTTGGCGACTCAGCAGCTGGTCGTTCGATCTCTGGGGACCTCGGGGTTCTGATCCGGGCCGTGGGTTCTGGGGTGTTTTCTCCTTCCTGGCGGCTGTGAGGAGGAGCCCATTGCTCCCAGCCTCTTAACATCCACCCTCCTGTCCCTTCCCACCTGCAGGACCACTGCTGGATGAGGGGCAGGAGGGCACTCTGTTAAAAACTACATTTCCCAGACTCCCTTGCAGCCAGCCAGCGACACATGTCCATGTGTCCGAGTTCCAGCCAATGAGATTTGAGAAGGGACTTCTGGGAAGTCTCCATCCAGGAGGCAGTCTATTGGAGAAAGCCTTCCGCCTGTCTTCCTTCCTGCTGCTAGAACAAGAAGGTGATGGTCGGAGCTTTGGCAATCATTTTGGACCATGAGGAACAACACGGTAAACATCCCAAAAAAGACACAGGACTATGTTCTTGAGTAGCCGAATCAATCCTCCTGGAGAAAGACATCATCCGTTTATTTAAGAAGCATTTAATGAGCACCTTCTATGTGCCCCTGGGAACACGTGAACAAAACGGAGAAAAACTTGGGCCCTCGGGAGTTTGGAGGAGGAGGAAGCAAATAGTGAAAAAATGCACAGCGTCAGGAAGCGATAAGTGCTCAGGAGAAAAATGGAGGGGAGCAGAGGGATGGATCAGCAAAGGCTCCTGGAAGAGGCACCTTAATGATTTGTTGTCCGAGATGAAAAATATTTCTTAACATCAAAGCAGGTTAAGTTGGGTTTTCCCGTTACTTGCAGCCAAAAGCATTGCAACTGGTGCCTCTTTTTCTGAGTTCTCGAGCCGGATCCCTGGCGTGGGGAAGTCCCACAATCATCCCACTTTACAGTTTAAGAGACTGAGGCTGGGAGGGGAGGTGACAGGCCTGAGGTCACACGACTACGAAGAGGAGAGCCGGGATCAGAACTCAGGTGGGGTGGGAAGCTGGGAGCCATGGAAGGTTTGAGGCTGGGAGTGAGATGCGTGTCCCAGCAGGAGGACCAGGAAGATGCACGAAGGGCCACATCCAGCCTCCACCTCGGCGTCTGCAGCCTCCCCTGCCCAATCCCGGCGGTGGCCCCGCCTCCTCCAGGAAGGCTCCCTGATGCCCACCGTCCCCGTGGCCACATCGTGCCCCATGGCTGAGAGCTGCAGGGTTCTGGGACAGTGTGGGGTCGCTCCCCTTTTCCGGCCTCCGTGTCCTCATGTTTATGCATTGCTCCAGAAAAAAACTGATCACATTCCAGCCCGACCTTCTTCGGGCCCATTACCGCGTCAATCACCTGCTGCTGGGGGAGGGGGGAATTATTTCCGCACGGGGACGGCACGGGTGGCGGCCAGACGGGTGCTCCGGGTCCCGGGTCCTCAGGGTCCTCGTTCACTCTCTCCCTGTCTTCCAGAAACCGCCAGAACCTTCTGATGGGCACACTTCATTCTCACTTGACTCTGTCTCTCTCCGTCTTTGTTAGGTCTCGGGGAGCTCTGAGGGACCCGTCCCGTGTGCTGAATGCTCCTCCAATGTGGGCGCCCACAAGTCATTTCCTCCCCCGCCAGCACCCCATAATGGAGTTCCCACCATCACGCCCGTTTGATGCTGCTGGAGACCAAGGCCCAGAGAGGCAAAGCTCTTTTTTCAAGGTCACACAGCAATAACCAGGCTGAACTGGGGGGATCTGAATCCACGTCCGTCTGCCGCCAGCCTGGTCCCCGCAGCCCCGTGACAGTCTAATCGGTCCCTGAATGGAAAGAAAAGCTGTTGTCGCTTCCCTCTGAAAGCGGGATCTCGAGGGCTCTAGACGGCTCAGAGCCCAGGGGTGGACTTGAATCCTAAGCCAGCCAGCATGTGACCTTGGGGACAGGCACTGAACGACCTCTTGCCCTAGACAGGCCCTCGTGGGGCTGTTGGGAGCTGGGGCCCTAAGTGTCGCGGCAGGATTGTCAGATAAGGTCCCAAATGCCCCATGAAATTTGAATTTCAGATAAACCACGAAAAACTCGTTAGTGTAAGTATGTCCCAGCATTCAGGGGATGTACTTATGCTACAAAGCACGTGTCATTTGACGTGCATATTTGACTGGGCCTCCTGTATTTTTCGTGGCCAAATTTGGCAGCCTTTGCCAGGGGCTCTGGAGGAATAGAAGCTTCTGGAAACCAAGGGGTGGACTCCTTTGCAGGCCCGGTGCCAGGCTCTCAGGGCCACGGCAGAGGCAGCCTTGAGGTCTCCGGGCACAGAGCTGTGACGGGATTTCTGGGCAACACGGGGCACGTCCCTCTGCCGGGGCCGGGGTCCACCTTGGTCATCCGGAAATGGTGGCGTCCATCGGGGCTTGACCATCGCGGGCAGAGCTGGCCAGGAGCCCGGGAGCCCACGAGGTGACAAAGGATGCAGCTCAACTCAGGCCGCCATGTCCCCCATCCCATCCTCCTGCCCCCAACGGCTACCCCTCACGGCCCGTCCCCAAGGCCGGTGGCCCTGTCCTCGGGTGTCAACACCTCCCGTTCTGAATTTCGCCCCAGAAATCAATTAGGACCGGGGGTGAGCGGATTATCCATCAGCTATTTTCATAATTGTTATGTCTTTAATAAATCAAAGGCGTGCACGTCGCCAGCAAAACGAAGCTGTTCTCGGGTGTCATCAATTACCCGGAGCTGGGGGAGATGGGGGGGCCGCGTCCACACCGCCTGGTCCTGCACCCGCTCGGCCGGCCGGGGAGTTCCTGGCCCCGGGCCGGGCAGTTCCATTACGGAATTGCTTAAGCAGCATTTTAAATAACAAAAAGGCACATCATTTAATTTTTTCGCAACGTGGGGATCGATACGCCGTCCTTCAGATGGCGTGATGGATTCTCTTGGCCGGTTTCTCCCAGTTAATCCGATTTCCCCGGGTCTGGCTGCGACTGGGCGGCTTGGGTGATGGCTCCCACCCCCGCCTGCCAGCCCTGGCCTTCCCATCCGCCGTGTAGACGCAGCGGGTGGAGCCTGGAGGGGGGCTCGGAGCCAGTTCATCAGGACAGTGGCTCTCGGTCAGGGACGATCCCGCCCCCCCCAGGGGACACGGTGACGTCTGGAGACACATGTGGTTGTCCCACTGCGGATGCTCCCGGCATCAAGTGGGTGGGACCAAGGATGCTGCAGCTTCCGTTGAGTTTCTCCCACCGTCACACGGGCCCCTGGGTCCCTCGTCCGCCTCCCCGTGGGGCTGTTGAGATCCTGGAATCAATGACTCAGTTCAGCCAGTCTATATTGAGCACCAGCTGTATACCAAGCACATTTCTAAGTGTTGGGGATCCAGCCACCAAGACGAGGAAACACCTGCCCCGATGTGGTTTAAGTTCCGTTCGGGGGGAGAGAGAGAGTCAGCGAGTCAATAAATAAATGAAGAAGGCAGTTAAAATGGGGAGCAGCTGGGGGTGGGGGGACGAGGACAGGAAAGCCCATTGTGGTGCCACTGGGGCCCTCAGTGGATGGGATGGGGCCCACCCGCCTTGGGGAGGGCTGTCTGCTTTATGCCGTTCACCGATTCAAACGCTGACCTCTTCCGGAAACACCCTGAGAGACCCACCCGGAAATAATGTTTAACCAAATATCCAGGCAACCTGTGGCCGCGGCAAACTGACCCATAAAATTAATCCCAGGGGGCTGCTCGGAGGAGGTGACGTTGGAGCAGGTGCCCTCTGGTGGCGGTTTCGGGGGTCACAGACTGTGGGGGGTGAGGGCTTGAGCGGGGGGACCAGGCGGAGGTGACGGTGCTGGTCCAGGGGGGCGATGATGGGGTTTTAGACCATGATGGAGGCAGGTTTTGCAGGCAGAGGGCACACGGCTGACTGAAAGCCTGGATGTCAGACGTGCCCCAAAAAGAGAGGGTTTGTGGGTATGGGACGGGGCCACGCACGGAAGCCAGATCTGTGGCAGGGGGCATCTCGGGCCCCCAGTCTCCCAATTTATAAAATGGGGCCAACATCACCTGTCTCACAAGTTTAGGCTCAACAGTTGCTGCGGGGCCAGCTCCACGGAGCCCGGGACCCTGTGAATCTCTACGCTGATCGGTCCCTGACCTTGAGATCCTGCCCTACACCGTTTCAAGGTCGCTTTGCTGCAAACCGGGCAGGGATGCTCGTTACCTGCAGGATGGACGGTGTGTGCGTGAGCGGCCTCTACTGGCGAAAGGCGACATTGCACCCTTGCTCTATGAGACCCTGCGACTAACAGAGGCCAGAGGAGGAAAAAGGCGGAATCTGGAGATTCCTCAGAGAAGGAATGAAGGGATTTGATTTTCGGGGCTTTGGAGAGGAGCAGAGTTGGGGGGATCGTGTGGAGCAGGCAGCAAGGGCGGAAATGTGGTGCATCGTTTCCTGGGTCTATTGCAACAAAGTATCGGGAACCCTGGCGTTTATTGCAACAAAGTATCAGGAACCACCCTGCTTGAACCAATAGCAATTTATTCCTGAAAGTTCTGGAAGCCAAAAGGCCAAAGTCAAGGTGTCGGCCGGCCCGTGCTCCCTCCTAGAGGATCCTAGAGAAGGATCCTCCTCGCGTCCTCCAGCTCCCGGCGGCCCCAGGCGTTCCGCGGCTCGTGGTGGCGGGCCTCCCGTCTCTGCCTCCGTCTTCCCCGGGATCTGTGTCCCTGTCTCCCTCTTCTTATCAAGACACCACTCATGTGGGATTTGACCCCCCTACTGACCTCTTCTTAACTCAATTATGTTTGCAAAGATCCTATTTCCAAATAAAGTCACATCCGCAGGGCCCGGGTGTTAGGATTTCCGTGTATCCTTTGGGAGGGACGCAGTTCCACCCACAGCCTGGCTTTGGGACTTACGCCTCTGGGGGCAAGCTCCTGGACCTCTCGGAGCCTCAGTTTCCTCGTGTGGAAAATGAGATTGATAAGAACACCCATGAGGCTTAAATGACACCAGGTGGGAAAAGCAGGTGGTGTGGACGGAGCCTGGCAGAGTGAATTCCGAGGGAGCGGAGCTTCCGCTGGTGTAGACACCCCCTTCCATTTCTGCCTGTATTCACCGGGCTCTTTTGAAAGCTGGAGGAAGAGAGAGGAGGCTGGGGAAGGAGTAGAGGCCGCCAGAGGGGAGATGGAGGGTCGGCAAGTTGGATAAAAGTGCTATTTCCAGAAGTGCGGCTGAGGTTGCAGGAAATGCCTAAAAGGATGGCGCAGCATCCAGAAAAGCAACAGTGGGGGGCCCTCAACCCCCGTAGATGCGAGACAGCAAGAGGAGGACACGGTTAGAGGACCCCGGGGAGAGCTGCGTGGACGGGGCCACCTCGCACAACCGGAGTCTTCGGGGAAGGGGGAGAGCTGGGGAAACCCACACCCAGCCCTCTGCATCCTCCCTGACAGCCCCCCAAGTTTGCTTGGTCCTGTGCCTCGGGGGAAGCTGAACGAACCCTCGGTTCCAGGAGAGAATGTGACTCGTCTAAGGGCGACCCTGCCTTTTTAATTTATTCGCTGGGTATTAACTGAGTACCTGCCATGTGGCAGCCACTGTTCTGGGCAAGTAGGAAATGATAAAGGGCCAAACGAATATTCCTGCCCTCAGGAGCTGACCATCTAGTGGGGGAGAGAAAGATATAAAACAACAAGTGTGAAGAATTCATAACGTGTATAGACAATGAGTGTGATGAAAGTAAGTACAGCTGAGTAGATTCAGATGCAGCCCGGTTTGTGAATCTAGCCCAGCTCCCTCTCCTTTTCGCCTTTTCTCTCTCTCTCTAACTGTCAGCAGCCTCCCTTCAACCCTGAGGGAACCAGATTTAGGGCGAATGTGGCGGAGGGAAGAGAGAGAACGAACCCGGATTCTTCCAGACTCGTTGAAATGCTGGATCAAACCCTTCCTGAATTCCATCCAACTTCTGAATTAAATCCAAGCACGGCCCCACTTTTTGCCTTGTAGGCGACTGAGGCTGGAGGAGATTCAGGAAACCCACGGACTCTGTGGGAAGAAGGATGGCAAGCTGGCAGAATGGCCTTCTCCCCAGCACTGCATCTGAATTGCTGTGTGACCTTAGGCAAGCGTCTTGCCATCTCTGAGCCCCAGTTTCCTCAACCATAAAATAGGAGGAGAATACTTATTTGGCAGGATTGTCTTGAGAGATGGATGGGGAAGCATTGTGGGTGCCTAGTAAAGGATTCGGCATCCAGTAGGGGCTCAATAAGTGGGTGCTTTGTGGTTAGTAGGGCTGTTTACAGGATTCCAGCTCTTCTCCTGATGGGGAGGTGGTAAGATTTAAGGCCCCTGCCGTGACAGCCTGGATTGTGTCCCTTCAAATTTATACATTGATGTCCTAACACCCTGCACCAGAGAAGGTGACCTGATTTGGGAATAAGGTCATTGCAGGTGTAATTAATTAAGATGAGGTCATACTGGAGCAGGGCGGGCCCCTCATGACCTATGACCTATGTCCTTATAACAAAGGGGACATTTGGACACAGAGACACATGCACACGGGTTAGATGGACACAGCGGCCCCCTGACCACCCGTGCTGGCCATACGGCGTGTCTGAGAAATAAATAAACCTTCGTCATCCTAAAGCCGCTAAGATTTCGGGGTCGACTCCAGTTGCCGTGAGCATGTAGGTGACCCGAAAGCTTAGCAGCTTCAGAGAATAATTGGCAGCCGCTCCTGGCCCCCCGGGGTGAGGAATTTGGGGCATTCTGGGCAATTCTGGCTCAGAATCTCCAATAAGTTTGCAGTCAAAGCTGTCGGCCAGGGCTGTGTCATCCAAAGGCTCGACTGGGGCTGGAGGAGTCACGTCTGAGTCGGCTCCCTCCTGTGGCCGTCAGCGGGAAGGCTCGGCTCCTCGCCGGGTGGGCCTCTCCACAGCACCCCCTGAGCACCATCACGGCACGGTGGCTAAGGATGTGGAGTCTGGAACGAGATCCATAGGGCTCGAGGCACAGCTCCATCACCTGCCAGCTGTGTGACCTCCAGCAAGACGCTGGACGTCTCTGGTCTTCAGTCTTCTTATCTGTAAAGCGGAGCTAATGCTAGTCCCTGGTTCCTATGGGAGGTGAGAATTGAAACCTCACCTCATGACAGACACGAGGTCCTTACGTACGGGCCTAGCTCATAGTAACCAGACACTAATGTCGGCTGTTATTATTACAACTAAAATGGCTGCCGAGAGGACTAATCTCCAAAAAGCATCCTCTGTGGGGCCCCCAGACTCACTAAACCTTAGAGCAGAAAGAGATTCTAAAGAAACTGGATTCAAGTCCTCTCATTTTCCAGCTGGGGAAACTGAGGCCTGGAGAGAGGCAGAGAAGTCTTCACTTGAGTAGCAGTCAGCTTCCCGATGTCTCTTTCCAGAGACTCTACTGCTGTGCTACTTGTGGGGGTGACGTTTTGGCTGAGGAATGGGGGGGGGGAGTGGGGTTGGGAGGAGTGGAACAGGCCAGCCAGGTGTGAGCACAAACCTGGAGGTGGAAAAACCTGGGGAACTCGGGGAAGAGGCTGGGACTGGGTCTCGGAAGAGAGAGTGATCTCTGATTCTTGTGACCAGTTGACGTGCTGGATCGAACCGTTCCTGAAGTCCACCTGACTTCTGAATTAATTAGCCTCATGATCTGCTGAGGCTGGAGGACACTCAGGAAGCCCACAAACTCAGTGGGATCAAGGATGGAGAGCTGGCAGGGCAGGCTGCTCCCCTGGTGCTGCCGAGACCCCACTGCTGTTCGTCAGGTTGGACCGAAGTCTTCGGCAGCTGGGAGCCATGGAAGGTGCTGGAGCAGAGAAGCAACTCCCTTAAACCCCGCAATGATAGCATTTTTCTTTCCCTGACTGGCTTGGAGCAGGTGTCAGGCCGCAGCCGGCTGGCTGGGACCCCCCGATCCTCCCGCGTCCCCCCCAGACCCGCCCCGCTGGGCTGTCATCGCTGCGGGGGACCCCGGGAACCGAGAGGAGAATGACCCGTGATTGTTGCCGAGGCCTCTGCTCTAATTTCCCCGAATGGGTTTGCAGCGGCTAATGCGGCCCCCACTGGGCGCGAGATGGAGCACGCGGCGGGGCCTCCCAGACTCGCCGAGGCCCGGCCACTGCGGGGCTTAACCCTCACCCGCCCGCTCGCTGCCGGGCCTGGGGCCCGCAGGGGCGAGGGTGGGGGGCACCCCGCTCTTTTGGGTCCCCCCCCCCCGAGCCGGCCCGGGTCAGGCCCTGCGGTGGGACATTTGGGCGGGTTTAGGATTTCCAGCAAGGTGGCGGCATGGGGAGGGGCCCAGACTCCTGCCGGGATGGAGGTAGAGACCGAGGGTCCAAGTGGAGCAGGACCAGTGTCACAGCCTGGAGTCGGGGCTCAGCCTGGTGCTGACTAACGAAAGGGGGTGCCAGACTGGTGTTTGTTGAGTGAATAAAGGCATCGCCCAGGGACCTCTGCAAGGAGCCCAGACAATGTGACGGCCCCCATCCTTCTCTTTGCATCCTTAACTCCTTCCGAGGACGGTCGGGGTCATGACCTTCTGACCTCTGGGGCCCCGGAACTGGGTGGGGACAGCGTGGGACTCAGTCGGGCCACCCTGTGGGGGGTGGGGCAGCCGTCCTGGGGTTCGGGGGGCGGCCTGGTCAGAAAGGGGGAGCCCGGGCCTGGCAGGGCTGCGTAGGGGGTGAGGATCACGTCTTCTCGGAGAGCCTTGAAGGTCTTCTCTGGGGTTCTTTCCCTACGAGGCTGTGGGGGTGACAGTCACAAAGACTCGGGAGGGACAGGAGGGCTCCCCGTCCCTCGGGGAGAAGCCAAGTCCTCCCCATGGCCCCCCAGGCCCTGCCCGACCTGCCTGTCCCCTGCCTGCCCTCCTGCCTCCCTCTCTCCTCCTTGATCCCTCTGCTCCAGCCACATGCCCCAGGGCCTTTGCACATGCCGTTGCCTCCACCCAAGTATCCACATGTCTGGCTCCATCTCAACTTTCCAGTCTCTCTGCTCAAATATCACCTCCCCCAGGAGGCCCTCCCTGAGTGCCCTGGCTTCAACTGCACCCCTGGGTTTCTCAATCCCATCATTCGATTTACTTTGGCCCCAAACTTATGGATGTCCGGAATTTTCCTGTTTGTTAATCTGCTTCCGCCTCTGTTGCTTTTTCCGGTTTTGCTGTCGTCGGGGTCTCGGCTGCGGGGACCGGCCAGGGTCTTGCCGGCATCTGTGGTGCCCGCTTCTGGCCGCGCTGCCATGTGTCTGGCCCCCGAGGGACCGCTCGGGTCGGATGGCGGACAGGGAGTCACCGATGGACGGCCTGCCGGGTCCCGACCGGGTGCGGGGGCCACGGCAGGACGAGCCCTCACGGGGCTCGCGGTGACAGTGACAACAGAGCTCCACCGTGTCCCTGAGTCGGAGACCCGGATGTCAGCCTCGTGCCCAGCCTCACCCTGACCCCCACCCCGCCTGTCAGGCTGTAAGTCCTGCCTGCTCCCCGTCTGTCCCCCGCTGTCTGTCCCCCAGCCTCCCTTGGACACCCTCCCTCTGTCCGGGGCCGTCGTGGTCGCCGCTCCAGCAGCCTCTCACTTGCTCCTTCCAGGGCCTGCTTCAGAGTCACCTCCTCCAGGAAGCCTCCATGATGCCTCCCCTGCGCGTGCGCCTCCCGGTGGCCTCTCACCGTCCCGTTTGTCCAGTCCGCCCCTCTCCTCCCGCAAGGGCACGTTTCTTTTTTTGTCTGTTTGGTCTCCTGTGTGTCCCCGGTGCCCGGCACAGGCTCAGGCACACAGTAGGTGCTCAATAAATGTTTCCCAAAGGAAGAAAAACCCGAATGAGCTCTTGGAGCCAGACCCCACCTCCCGCCTCTCCACGGCCCCTGGTGGCGACTCGGTGCCATCGGACCAGCATTTCTGCATCCCTACTGTGCGCAGGGCAGACCGGAGGGGACATTGGGAAGGACGATGCTGCACGATGCTGGAACAGAAGACCTGGGAAGCGCCTCAGAGAGAAAAGCTCAGAGGCGGTCAGGGGGGGATGAAGACCCCGCCTATGTGCCCCCGTCGTGAATGGATCCTGGGGGTCCCGGGGGGCCCTCGACCTGGGTGGTGGCGGTTCATTACCTGACAAGATCCCCCGCCCTGGGACACGGGTCATGGAAGAAAATGAAAACCAGGGCCTGAGCGGGAGGGAGGTGCAGAGTCTTGACAGGCGAGGTCTGCCTTCCCTGCTCCTGGTTCCGAGCCCAGGCTTGTCTGGGTTTACTCACTTCATCCTCGCACAGCTCTGTGGGGTGGTCACGACCGTTATCCCCATTTTTACAGATGTGGACATGAGGCCCAGAGAGGGGAGGCAACTTGCCCAAGGTCACACAGCATGAGAAGGGCAGAGTGGGATTCGAGGGCAGGCAGGCTGGGGAGCTGCTTCTGAGCTCCGTTCCTGCCCACACCCCTCGAAGGGTTCCCTCGGCCCCGGGGAAGTCAAGGCTCCTCGTCCTGGAGCTTGGGGAGCTGCCTCGGCGCCCTCCACTCTGCCCTCGGCCTGCTTTGCTCCTCGGACCGAGGCTGCTCAGGCCCCTGATCTTTGCCCAGGCCGCAGCCCGGCATCTCCGAGGAATCCTGCAGCGATTCTGGCCCAGTCCCATCTCTCCTGTCTCCTCTTTGGTCCTCAGAGACACCGGGCACCAACCTGCCTCAGGGCCTTTGCACGGCCATCTCCACTTCCTGGAACACGCTTCCCCCACTTCTCTATGTGACCCTTTGCTCACAGGCCCCCTCCTCCGAGAGGCCCTCCCTGACCCCCGTTTACCCTCCATCCCACTGGTGTTGCTGACATTTCTCCCCTAAGACGGAAGCGACCGTGGCCACACTTGGCCACGTGTCCTGCTGCGGCCTGGCTCACGTGGGCTTCGAGTCCGGCCCCTCCGGCCTCCACCTCCCCCACCTCTCCCTGGGCTCCTTTCTGCCTCCCGGACACCCAGTGCCCCCACCAGGCCCCCGCCTCGCTGTGCCCTCCGCCAGGGCGCAGAAAAGTGAGACTTTTTCTCGCTCGGCCGCAGAGGACCTGGGAGATGTGACATCTCTGTGCCGGGAAACAGGCCCTGGCCCCTCAGGTGGCTCTGGGTGCGTCTGACGGTGCCTCTGTGTCCCCATCGAAACCACGTCACCCCAGGGCTGGTCATGTGACCATCTGTGTCCCCCAGGAAGGCCGGGCCCATCGGCCTCAGTCCTCACCGTGTTCCCATAGCCCAACGCACAGCCTGGCACCCCGGAGGAGCTCGGGCGACATTTTGGCCCAAATAACTGAATTAAACAACATACCCTGGGATGATTATTATTACGGAAAAGGGCCAGAGAGAGCAGGAACAGAAAGGGCTGCTTCTTGACAAGGCACAGAGACAGCAGGCAGATTCCTCAAGGTCACACAGCAAGTCACACGTGAGGACAGAGGCGGCCTCTGCGTCCTGGTCCCCTCTCCCACTTTGCACCCACAGCCACCCCGTCCCCCTGCCTTCCTTCTCTGGGCCCGGGGAGCACGGCGGCCGGCGGCCGGTCACTCTGGCACGGGTTAACCAACGTCTGGCAGCCGGGCCGGCACAAAGGCGCCTGATGAATTTGTTTTCACGATGATCTGGGCGCAGCCCGCGGCCCAGCGCCGCCTTCCTCGGTATCTTCGAGTGTCAGGCGAAAATCCCTTCAATGGGAGCCTCGCGGGCGCCCCCTCATTTATTTATCCCTGCGCCCCCCTCTCCACGCTCCCGGCAGGCGGAGAGGCCCAGACGTAGGAACAAAGGCGCCCCGCATCCCTCATCTCTTCAGTGGCGAATGTGGCCGAGAGGGTGGGAGGCGGGAGGGAGCGGGTGCACCGGGGGCGGCTCGGGCACAAAGGGGGGACCCGGCCCCTCGCGCGGCCGCCAGCACCCGCTGCCTTTTCAGCGGCCACAATAAGGTGGTTCAGCTTCAGCCGAGGCCTCGGGGCCAGATCCTGAAGGCGCCCTGCCCAGGGCACGAGGGGGACCCAAGGGGGACAGCAGAGGGGTTCCCCCGGCCCAGGGCTGCGAGTGGCAGTCAGGACGCCCCGGGTCCAAAGCTTGGGTTCAAATCCGGGCTCTGCTCTTCGTTCCGCGTTTCTCGAGCATCCGCTGTGCGCCAGGCTCCGCGCGGGGCCCCGGGGGACCCAGCAGTGAACGCGGCCCAGGTGGCGGTCCCACAGGCTGTGTGACCTCAGGGATGCGGCTCGGCAGCTCTGGGCCTCCGGTTTCCGCATCTGGGGAACGGGATGGGGTTCGTGCCCACCTCCTGGGCGGTTAGAGCAGAAACGTCCGCAGGAAAGTCTGGCGCCGCCAGTGTCCCCATATGTCCGCTGGAATTGAGGGCCCCCCCAGACCTGCCTCGGCGCTGTGGACATCGGGGCCGGTCATCTCTGGGGGACCGTCCTGGGCGCTGTGGGGGGCTGAGCAGCATCCCCAGCCAGGAGGTCCCCCAGTGTGACACCCACAGACGTCCCCAGACGTCACCCAGCGTCCGCTGTGACACAGAATCGCCCCCCCGGCCCCCAGCCTCCGGGGAGCGGGGAGGGGGTCAGACAGAGGAGCTGGACCTTTGACCTGCTGCTCCTACCGGGGCTCCTGTCACTCAGCCGGGGAGGGAGGGGCCCAGAGCGTGATGAGCTCAGGGCAGACAGGCATTTGGGGGGCCTGCCTGAGATGCACGGGGTCCCCCGTGCACGCGTGCATTCATTCATTCATTCATGCATTCATTCGCCACCCGCCCCCGTCAGCGCCCAGGCCTGTTGTGGGCACTGGGGACACAGCCGTGACCAAGACGGACCAGGCGCCGCCCCCCTAGAGCTCACAGCCCGGGTGGGGGGAGACGGACAGGAGACCGGGTAGTTCCGACGTGGATGCTGAGAGCTCCAAGGGGGCCTCGCTGGGCGAAGACGGGGGGCCAGGAGCCGGATCAGACTTGGGGGGCCCTGCAGGGAGGGCAGACGGGGAAGCTGGGACTGGAGGCGGGGAGGCCAAAGAGAAGGCAGACACTGGGGTATCCCTGAGATGGGAGCAGGTTTGGGGGTGACGTGGAGGCCGGCCCCGTGCCCCCCGGCTCTGATGCCCTGACGGGGGTCCCTCCAGGCGCGATGGCAGTAAACAGCGGTCGGGGAGCCGTGCAAAGGCCCCGGAGCGGACGACAGCCGGGTGACGGGCCTTTATTAGCTCGAGAGCCGCATGGGTTTAAAATAGCTTCGTGGCGGCGGCAACAAAAGCAATTTGCCTCGTGAATTTTCATTCCGAACGGCTGATGTGCTTTTAATCAAGCGACGCGTCCTAAAACGCTCTTAATTACCCCGAGTCAAGGGCTCGGCAGTCATTTCCATGTCGACTTTCGGGCGGGCGTCATGAGGTTTTTACCAAACAGCTTCTGGTGAAGCGCGGCCAGCGGAGGTGGGTGTCGGGGCCTCAGGCAAATCCCCATGCCTTTTGGGGCCTCAGTTTCCCCTCTGTAAAATGTCGAGTTTGATGATGACTGCGTGATGGACATCTAATGAGAGAGCGCTTGAAAGCTTCGTAGCTCGGGGTCAGACAGCTCATTCACTCCACCTGAGCATCTGCTAAATGCCGGGCCCCATTTGAGGGCACGGAAACCCAGCGATGACCAAGACAGACCACGTTCCCGCCTCCCGGGTCCCACAGAAGAGGCAGTCACGGAACCACAAACTCCCCACCTTTCGCCAATTTTCGCCACCATTTTCGTGTCTCAGCATCTCCGAACTCAGGATGTGTCATCCCCACCTTTGCCAAGACCTGATGTGCAGGGCTGCTGTGATCTTGAGCAGGATATAAAATCAAGCTGGGGGGCCGGCCCGGGGGCACAGCGGTTAAGTGCATGCGTTCCACTTCAGCGGCCCGGGGTTCACCGGTTTGGATCCTGGGTGCGGACATGGCACCGCTTGGCACACCATGCTGTGGTGGGCGTCCCACATATAAAGTAGAGGAAGATGGGCACGGATGTTAGCTCAGGGCCAGTCTTCCTCAGCAAAAAGAGAAGGATTGGCAGCAGATGTTAGCTCAGGGCCAATCTTCCTCAACAAGAAAAAAAAAAGTATAAAAAGCACCTTAAAGGGGACCTGACTTGGAAACAACTTACATAAGGCAAACGGGGTTGGGGAGAGGGGGCATGTGGCCTTGAGGGCTGAAGTTCTAAGGGTCTTCTGCCCATTCTCCAGCGTCTTTCACATTTCTTCACAGATCACGTGTGTAAATTTGGGTGGGTCCCACGTGCTGCGTGCAGCGGATTCTTCCTCTGCGACGTCTGAAGTTTGCGGTCGGTCGTTCCAGCTTCTCCCGGGTGACGCTCAGGCCTGGGGACGGGCAGCAGGCTGCCCCCTTCTCAGCCCGCGAAGCAACCTCAGAAACGTTAGTTACTTTGTCTCCCATGGCAACTTTTTGGGTGAAAGGCTAAAAATCTGGGGAAATTCTAACTCCTTTGTCCTCGGGTTCAGCGTGGGTTACTCGAAGTCACTCAGGAAAAGCCCTCGGACCACAGGAAAGACTTGATAAACGTCACCTATTAGGGTCTAAAATCTTCTCTCTCCCCCCAACTCTGTGCCACCACTTTGTGCCCAACCCCAGAACCTCCCTTCTTGCCGCATCAGGACACGCTCGGCCCGGCTGCGGTGACAAACAGCCCTCGCGTCTCAGAGGCCGATAACGTCACGGTTTCCTCACCTGGTTTCTTCGGGCTGAGGACCCGCCCTGTGTCCCCTCTCTCCAGGGCCCCAGCGGATGGAGCGGCCGCCGTCTGGAATATCGCTGGTCTCTGTGGCTCAGAGAAAGAGAACTCTGGGCGACGTCTCACCCGCCACTGATGCTCTGGCCGGAAGTGACCCAGGACACGTCCTGTGACTAGTTACCGGCCAGAACTAGTCATCCAGCCTCATCGAGTGCCACTAACCAGAAGCCAGGAAGGGCGGTCTCCTCGTGGGCGCGTGTAACGGTCAGCCGGCGCTGTGTTAGTCTCACGGCTCACGGCAGGAGCACAAGAGGGCACAGGGGAACACAGAGTCCTTCTCGGGGCCTGAGCTCAGAATTGGCACATCGTCCCTTTGGCTCATAGGGCCTTGGCCAAAGCGAGTGATGTGGCCTGACATCATGGGGGCAGGGAACTATATTCCTCCTGTTGGGTTTGGGGAGAGGTTGAGTGAATTTACTGAATAAGAATCTAATCTTCTACATCCTAGAAAGCGAAGAACGGGAAATATTTGGTGAGAGCGTTATTAGTTACCACGCATAAGCCTTACACATAAACGCCCCGGCTGTAAGTGGAAAGAAAGTCCAGGTGTATGTCAGCTTCAGGCACGGCTGGATCCAGGAGCTCATTTCCCTCTGTCTGTCTGCTCTGTTTTCCCTGCCTTGCTCTGTTCTCAGGCTCCACGGAGAGGCCCTGGAAGACGTTTGCAGCAGCTCTAACCTCACATCGGTCCAGGTTTGAGCGCAGCAGGAAGAGCTTGTATTATCATGCTCCCTTTTCAGGTGTCAAATCTCTCAAATTGCATGCGACAAAGAAACAGCAACCTTCATCCCTGACTGACAGGTAAAATGGGCAAATTATAGCCTTGTTTTCCCTCTGCTCCCCCCACACTCCCGGTCCCCCCCGAGCAGCTGCTCTTCTGCAGAACGCTCTCTCCTTGCACACGGTCCCCTCTCCCAGCATTTGCTGGCACAGCGCCCCCCCCCCACCTTCCCGAGGGGGGACCAGGTTACACAACCGAACACTGCCGCAGGCTCCCAGGGGGCTGGGTCGGACTTCTTTGTACAGATTCTGGGTCCTGCGGCCCCTCCTCGGATCCGCCCACAAGTGCATTTGCTCGAAGCCAAGTCGGCCGGGCCCGGAACGAGAGCCTCGCGGCCGAGGTCAGAAAAACAGGGCAGCGGCCGGCCTGGAGTGTGTTTAATTGATTTGCTCCTAATTGGCTGCCTTCCTGGGTGCTCCCGAGGGGAGGGGGCAGCCCCCCCTGGGCACGTGCTGACCCCCCACCCCGCCTCCCCTCGCTCGGGGGAGAAAGAGCCCTACCCGCACACGCCCGGCCCCGCGTGCCGAGTGCCGTGCCAGAGGGCGTGACCCGGTGACGTGCGGAGCTGAGAGCACTGTACAGGGAGTCCCACAGACTTGGGTTCAAGTCCCGGCTCGGCCACTTAGCGCCTGTGACTTTAGCTGGGCCACCTCACCCTGCGTGCCTCAGTTTCCCCGTCTGTATAAACTGAGGAAGGCAACAGCATCCAATTCACAGAGCTGGGGCCGACAAACGTCTTCTGTAAAAGGGCCAGAAAGGCAAAATCTTCAGCTTTGTGGCCACATGGTCCACCCGCGCCGTGGTCGAGTGACAGCCGCCCCGTATAAACGAACGGGCGTGGCTGTGTGCTCGTAAAACTTAACGTGCGGACGCTGAGAGTTGAATTTCATCTCATTTGCACGTGTCCCCAAATATTATTCTTGGATTCTTTGTTTCAACCATTTAACGATGTGCACAACAGGAGTCGGCTCATGGGGACAGAGCTTCCGTTTGGGGAGACGGAAAGTTCTGGAGACGGATGGAGGGGATGGTGGCACAGCAACGTGGACGTGCTGCGTGCCGCTGAGCTGGGCACTGAAAATGGGGAAGATGGTGAATTTTATCACAATTTAAAACATAAATTAGTTCAATAAATTTGAGGTGCAGCTCCACAGTTGCCCTGGACGCTCTGATCGGCTCAGAAGCCACCTGTCCCCAATGGGCCCCGTACTGGACAGAGCGGGTATAGACCGTCTCTGCCATCGCAGGAAGTTCCTCGAGCGTGTTTGAACCCCTCTCCCCGTGCGCTAATTTCCCTTTGAAAGAGCAGCGCAGGCCTCGGGCTCACAGCTTTGGGGCAGAAAAAGGGAGAATTTAATACCTGGGTTTGTTTTCACTGTGGATCGTCCAAGTGTTCATTCCATGGCAGCCAGAGGGCGCTGTGAGCCCCCGAGTCGGACCGCCTCCTCCGCCCGCAGCCCTCCAGGCTCTCCCTCAGTCGGGGGAGAAGCTGAGTCCTCCCTGCAGCCCCGCAGGCCCCGTCCCCTCCCTGCCCCACCTCCTCCCTCTGCTCCAGCCACACGGGGCCCCTCGCTGCTCCTCCAACCCCCCGGCCCCAGGGCCTTTGCACGTGCTGCGCCCGCTGCTGGCAAACTGTTCCTTCCCAAAGCTACACGGCTCTCTGTCTCACCTCCTTCGGGTTTTTGCTCAAGCGTCTCCGCGGTGAAATCCTCATTTTCATCCTCATTAAAAATTGCAACTCCCGTTCCACACCTATTCCACCCTGCAGACAAGAGCCCCGGGGGCTCAGAATCTGAGACTCCAGGAACAGCGCTCCTCGGATGGAGTCCAGAGCGCCCCGGCCTGCCCACGCCCTTGTCCTCAGCCTGGCCTGTCCCCAGCTCGCCCCGCCCCCGCCCCCCAGGAGCTCCGACAGCCGCCCGGCGCACAGATGCCAGCCGCGAAAATTAATTGGGCCTCGGTCGGGCCGCCCGTCAATAACAGCCGTAAAGCGGGATTTATGCGGCGGCGGCGGCGGCGGCGGCTCCGGATGGAAACCGGGAGGAGGGGCCACATTCTGGAAAAGTCGATCCCTGGCCACGGGAGCCAGGCGGCAGCTCGGGCTCCAGGACCAAAGATCCCTCCCTGGCCCCCAACGCCCTGGTTTGCCCACTCCTCGGTCAGGAATCACCTAATTATATTTCACGTTTACAAGCACCTACTGTGTGCCAGGCCCTGTCCCAAGCGTCTTTTGGAATGCTAACATTTTTAATTGAAAGTTAGAGATTATTTTTTATGTCTACTCTCATCAACAGGGAAACTGTGGCACAGAGAGGTTAAGCAACTTGCTTAAGGTTGCACAGCTGCTGCCGCCACACTCTCTCCCGGCTTAGGGGTTTGTGGGGACCGGGATGTGACAGGGACGATGCAGGCAGTCGAGGGAGACCCGTCCCCACCACCACTGTGGACCCGCTCAGCTTGCACACCTCCTCTAGGCTCCACTCGGTCCCATTTAACTGAGGGCTGCTGGCTGCCGCTGGAGCTGTTGGACGCCATCCCTGGCATATGCGGATCCCTCAGGCCCCCTTGCCTTTCCTCCCCTCTCCCTCTTGGGGAGACGCTCTTCCAGGCACCCTTGGGGAAGATGAGTGTGTGTATGTGTGTGTGGGGGGTTCAAATCCAGGCTCTGCTGTGTGACCTTGGGGAAGTGTCTTCCCCTCTCTGGGCTCAGCATCCTCCCCTGAAAACTGCGGAAAACGGTGGGGTCCTGCGCGCGCACGGAGCGGGCGGAGCCGGCGGCCGCTCTTTTCCTCCTCTTTCCCCCGTTTTGATGTCGCCCTCCCTCCGCAGAGAGTCGCAGCCGCGTCCCGCTCTCCCCGGAGCCCCGCCCGCCAGCACCGGGGACGCTTTTGATGGACGTGTTTTCCGCGCGGAAAAAAGCCGCAGGGCTCGGATTTTGCCAAAAGTGTCAGCCGCGCAGGAAATATTTCCCGCGACTCTGGCGCGTGCGGATGCGCAAGAGCCCGCGCGCTGGAGGAGGGGGCGGGGGTGCCACACGGCGGGGGTCGGCCCCAGGTCCCCCTCCCCACGACCCCCCCCCCCCCCACCGCCCAGCCCCCCACTGCCTCCTGTCCCGTCTCGTCTCCGCCTGGTTTCTCCTCTTGATCATCTCTCACATTCTCTCTCGGGCACCCCCATCCCTCGCTCCCTCCTCCATCCGTCTGGAAGGAAGAAAGGCCCTTGGAGCCCTGATTTGAAAAATGAGAGTTTGCCTGGAGAAGCGAGGTGAGCCGGGAGGAGAAATCCAGGCAGAGGGCACAGCCTGTGCAAAGGCCCTGGGGCAGGATCATGCCTGGCGCTTTGGAGGAAGAGCGAGGAGGCCCGTGTGGCTGGAGCAGAGGGAGAAGGGCGACAGAGGGAGGAGGGAGGGCGGGGAGGGGACAGGGCAGGTCGTGTGGGGCCTGGGGGACGGCGATGCCTCTCAGCGGGTCCCTGGTGAATGGGGACCCCTGCCCGGCCTAACGAGGGTGGCCCCTCTCAGCCTCTGCCACCTGGCGCCCAGTGGGGTCAGACCCTCTGATGGTCCAGTTCCAGCCCTGCACGAAACTTCCAGATCTTTAAACATCGCTGACTAATTTAAACACCGAGACACCAAAGACACGTCTGGGGGCCGGATGTGGTCCCCGGGGGCCGCAGTTTGCAACCTCCGCTTTCCAGAACCTTCGTGATGCTTGCAATTTGCAAAAAGGGGAGTGAGTGGGAGGGGGGCTGGGGGAGGCTCTGCCTGCAGCTGCCCCCCCCCCCCCCCGGCAGCCGAGGGTGGCGGGTCCGCCGGGCATCAGGCACAGAAACGGGCCCGGGGTCTGGCGGTCGGTCCCCCCCAAAACGACCGAGCACCGGGCTGGTCAGTGTGAGCAGCCGCATCGTGTCCCTCGTCCAGCTTCGGGGGCTCCAGGGGTTCCCCTGGCTGGTGGCTCACAGGGCCACCTTCTCCCTGTGTCCCTGTGTCCTCTCCTTATATGGACACCTGTCCCTGGATTTAGGGCCCACCCTATATCCGGGGCGACTTCATCCTTGACTAATGACACCTGCAAAGACACTCTGTGCAAATAAGGTCACACTCGGGGGCTCTGGGTGGATGTGAATTGGGGGGGGGCGCGCACTGTTTATCCCCCTGCACGGTGTAAGGTACCATGTCCATGGGTTCCAAGCATCCGGATGAGGACATCCCGGGGAGATATTATTCTGCCCACGACACCGTCCATCCTAGTGTCCCTCCCCTGCTCATAGCCCTCCTACGGCTCCCCATCGCCTTAGATTAAAACAGAAACCAGGCCGAGCTGGCTCCTGCCGCAGGGCCTTTGCACGGGCTGTTTCCGCTCCCTGGAAAGCCCCTCCTCCAGAAACCCACAGGACATGAGCCCTGAGGGGGCAGGGCCCGGGTCTGTCTTGGTCACTGAAGCCCCCAGCCCGGACCCCAGCAACAGGAGGGACTCAGATGGGTACCCGTGTGACCCGGGGTGACTTCCTTTCCATCCCGAAGCCTCAGTTTCCACGTCTGTCTAATGGGGTCGTGATCCGTCCATCCTTAGGGTCGGTAAGAGTCTCTAGCCGTCCCCCAAGTCTGAGAAGTGTCTGACTCTCGCTCCCTCGGTGCATCGCTCAGACCCAGCGTGGGAGGTGACAGCCCCACAGATGCCACTGGCTCAGGCTGTGCCATCGGTGCCAAGACGCTGTCAAATTTGGTAAATTACAGGCGGGCGGCTCCCGCGGCTGCAGCGCCGAGGACAGGCAGGGACGTGACTGGGAAGATCTGAGGTTCCTCTTGAGATTCAGGGCTGGGCTCAGAGGTGGAGGCCTGGGAGCCCTTTCTGGCTCTCTATGGGCCTCAGTTTCCCTATCAGCTAAAAGAACAGGCCTTGAGACCATCGAGGCATCTCTGAATTCCCTCAGGCGTGTCCTGCACTGAGGCCCTGAGCAAACCCTTCCATGGCTTGAGCCTCCCTATGTAAAGTGCAAGGATGAAAGAAGAAGAGGAAATAAGGTCTGAGCATGGAGGGCAGACAAGCCTCCATTGCCTTAGCTGCTCCAGGGCAGGGCCCAGAGCTCAACCAACAGTGATAACACCCACTTCGTGACAGCTAAGCTGTTTGAGCACCTACTGTGTACCTGGTCCCACACTGAGAACTTTACAAGAATTTTAGATCTGACTTAGGCCTCACAGCAGCCCCATGATGGAGGATCCTATTATTATCTCCATCTTGCAGATGAGGAAACTGAGGCCCAGCGGCCAGCCTGGTGGCATAGTGGCTAAGTTTGCGCACTCTGCTTCAGCGGGTCAGGGTTGGCAGGCTTGGATCCAGGTGTGGACCTACACACTGATCATGATGCTGTGGCAGCGTCTCACATACAAAAAATAGAGGAAGATGGGCATGGATGTTAGCTCAGAGTGACTCTTCCTCAAGCAAAATGGGGAAGATTGGCAACAGATGTGCGCTCAGGGCCAATCTTCCTCACCAAAAAAAAAAGAAAGAAAGAAACCAAGGCCCAGAGACGGAAAGGAGCTCATTCAAGGTCACACAGCCAAGAAGTTGTGGAGGCTGAAACCCACCCAGGTCTTTTTCTGATCTCAAGTCTGCGCTCTAAACTGCCACAGCCCAGGGAAATGTCTGCTGAGTGAATAAATGAGTGTTGAGGGATCCTTTGGGAAAGGGGAGGGGCTCTTGGCCACTTTTCATAATGACACAGGGGCCTCCGATTGTCCCCAAGAGCGAGGTCATGGCACAGACCCCCCCCCCTTCCCCACCTGCCCCCCATCCTCCCAGCACAGCCGCCACCTTGCAAACATCCCTTCCTTGAACCTCAGCTTGAGGCTCCCCCGTGTCCTCGAGAGCCCGCGACCCCGGCAGGGGAAGGACGGACAGAGAAGCAAAATACAAAAATGCTGAGAGGCAGCGCGGGGCCGCGCGTGCGCGCGCACAGACCCAGGAAAGATTTAGGCGGCGCCGCGCGTTTATGGCCTCGATTCATCTTGTGTCTCGTTGGCGGGGAGCAGAACGTGAGGCCTGGAGAGGCGAGGCCGGCGGGCTCCCTCCCTGGGATTGGGGGGAGGGGGAGAGGGAAGGGGAGGGGAAGAGGGGAGGAGGGGGAGGGGGAGAGGGAGGAGGAGGGGAGGAGGGGGAGGGGAGGAGGGAGAGGAGGAGGAAGGGGAGGGGAGGGGTGGGGGAGGAGGGGGGAGAAGGGGGTGGGGGAGGAGGTGAGGGAGAGGAAGAGGAGGGGAGGAGGAGGGGAGGAGGGGGAGGAGTGAGGAGGGGAGGGGAGGAGGGGGAGGAGAGGGAGGGGAAAGGGGAGGAAGGCGAGGGGGACGGGGAGGGGAGGGGAGGAGGAGGGGAGGAGGGGGAGGGGGAGGAGAGGGGGAGGGGGAGGGGAGGAGGGGAAGGGGGAGGAGGGGGAGGGGGAGGAGAGGGGGAGGGGGAGGGGAGGAGGGGAAGGGGGAGGAGGGGGAGGGGAGGAGGGAGAGGAGGAGGAAGAGGAGGGGAGGGGTGGGGGAGGAGGGGGAAGAAGGGGGTGGGGGAGGAGGCGAGGGAGAGGAAGAGGAGGGGCGGAGGAGGGGAGGGGGGAGGAGGGGGAGGGAAAAGGGGAGGAAGGGGAGGGGGACGGGGAGGGGGAGGAGGGGGGAGGGGGTGGTGGTGCAACCTGTGGCCCTGGGCTCCAGCCTCTGGAAGCTTCTTCTAAATTACCTGACCCCCAGCCCCCCCTGCACCCTGCACCCCGGGCTCTGCGATTTTTTTTGTTTGTTTGGTTATTTCATTTCGTTTCTCCTGCTTCATGCAGGTGAACTGGGCCAGCGGTAAACGGCGAATATTTAAAGCACGCGGTCAGATGCGTGTTTGTGCGCATGCGCGCACGCGCACCCGCGAGCCCAGCAGGATGGGGACACATGCATCCTCCCCGGGGTCCTTCTGGAGCTCCTCCCGGCCGCGCACCCAGCTCTCCCGGCGACCCCCGGCCTGTCCTCGGTCGCTACAAGTGGGTGGGCCCCGTCGAGGGATCCCATAGCGCGCGTTCCCGGCCTCACCGGCTCAGCGTCGTGGTTTCGGGGTTCGTCCGCGTGGTTGCGTGTCCCCGCGCTTTGCGCCTCTTCGTGGCGGAGGAACGTGCCACCGTCCGCGTGGACCGCTCTTGGTGGACCCATCCCGCGTTGATGGACGTGTGGGTCATTTCCGGTTTGGGCAGATGCAGATGCTCCGAACATGGTCCAGGGCTCCGCGTGGACGCGCCTTGTCGACCCCCTCGGGTCCATCCTCGGAGTGGAATCGCGGGGTCACGGGGTGGGTGCGAGCGTCACTTTGTAAGAAATGAGGCTCAGCGTTTGAAACGTGCTGAAGCGCTGCGCGTGGACCATCTTGTCCCATCGGGGAGACGGTTCAGGGATAAGAAGGGGAAACTGAGGACAGGCCATGTGGCTGGGAAGCGGCAGAGCTGGGACCTGAACCCAGGGCCGTCCGAGCCGGAGCATCACCCGCAGAACCGGGATGGAAGCTCACGGGCACGTTCAGCGTCCGGCTCTTTCTCAGCTTGGCCGTGAGCAACTCTGACTCTGCACGCTCTCCCCCGAGGGCCTGGTATCCAGCAGGTGCTCAATAAGTGCACACAGGAGCCGAAGTGAGAGCTGTGGGTCTGGCTACAAATCAGATGCCACTCCTCCCCCATCTGCAGTGGCTCCCGGGTGCTCAACTTCATAGCACAACCTGCAGGCTCCTTCACGTTCGGGCCTTGCTCCTTCTGTTCTAGTCGCACTGCTAGTCACGGAAATCCCAAACACAGCCCTGCCTCAGGGCCTTTGCACCTGCCGTTCCCTCTGCCTGGACTACCGTCCTACCGACTTGCACGGGGGCGGCTCCTCTTCCTCCTTCACATCTCAGCTCCAAGGTCACCTCCTCAGGGAAGCCCTCCCTGACTTTTCCATCTAAACCAGCCCCACCCAGACCCCTCTGTGACCTCCATCACCCTGTTATTTCTTCCCTCTATCCCTTTTCACCCTTGGAAATTCTATTCTATATCTATGAACTCGTAAAAAGAAAAAATTCATTCCACATTTACCTAGGGCTCTCCGTCTGCCCGGCACCGCCGTAAGCACGTGCTTGTTGAGTGTTTACTCATCTCCACTTTTTCACAACTGTTGGTGTTAGGTACCGTCCTCATCTCCATTTTACAGGAATGGGAGACATTATCTCCATTTAGGGGAAACTGAGGCACAGGGCGATTCAGGCCACACAGCCAGGAAGCATCCGAGGGGTGGAGGGTGTGTGCTTACAATCCGTCACCTCATGGGACCGGTCGGATCTGCCACAGCTGTGTGCGCTCCTGGTCCCAACACAGGGGACGGCCGGCGTGGTGGGTCCACAGCCCCCAGTCGAACAGACGAAGTCGCAGAAATCCCGGGAGGCAGGTGGGGGACCTGGTGACAGGGCTGGCTCCAAACCTGCCAGCCCCACGTTCGGTCCCACCTCCAGGGCCACGACCGAGGCCCCCGGAACCGTGAGCCCGGAGCCTCGGAGCAGCCTCGCGGGCGCTGGCTCAGACAGCGAACAGATGCTCGCTATTTTAAACCCACTGCTTAAGTCATTAAGACAGCTGTTTGCCATCCCCAAAGTCGGCGGAATTAGAATTAAATTCATTCCAGAATTAAACACACACATACACACGCACGCACAGCCCGCCACCGTTCGGAGGCAAAACTTGTTAGCATTTAGGCAAGCTGCGCCTTCCAGCCTGGGGACCAGGCTCTCTTCCGCCTGACAAGTGACATCGCGGCCCAGCGGCTGCCAGCGGGACCTGTGGCCGGGGCGCCCCGGGGGCCCCAATTCCCACATTTGCTCAGGCCTCCACCCTTGGACTCCAGCTGCCAACTGGGCGGCCCCCCTGGATTTCTCCCTGACCCTTCAGGCCCAGCGGGGCCCGACAGACCTCAGCAGCTGCCCCTGAATGGGCTTCTCCTCCTGGGTCCCCATCCTGGGGGCGGCCATCCCATCTCCACCTGCCTCTCACAGCAGAGTCTGGGTCTCACCTCCTCGTCCTCCTCTCCCCTCACCGCTTACATCCAAATGGTCGGGACTGGTGATGCCACTTCCAAACAGCTTTGCTCCACCCCTACTGCTACTGCACCGGTCTGAGCCTCCATCACTTCCAGCGTGGATGCTTGGGCTGCCTCCTCCCCGGGTTCCCAGCTTCTGCCCTCACCCCCAACCGACTGTTATTCCTCAGCAGCCAGAGGGATTCTCCTAGAGCCTCAATGAGATGGTGCCATTCTCCTGCTTAAAGTTCTCCAGGGCAGGGCAATCCAGTAGAACGTTCTGTGATGATGGAACGTTCTAGAACTGTGCGGCCCAACTCGGTCACCCACGTGTGGCTATGGAGCAATTGAAACGTGGCGGGTGTGAGCGAGGAGCTGAATTTGGAGTTTTATTTCAGTTTAATGAATTTAAATAAGCACAGGTAGCCAGCGGCTGCCATATTGGTCCGTGCAGCTCTAAAAGCTGGAAAGATCCCCAGGGCCCCCGCAGTTTCCCTGCGCTGCCGGCTGGCATCCCGGCTCTGACTCTCTGCCTGAGCCTGCTCCGCTCGCCCATGGCAGGCCGGAAGTGTCACAGAATTCATGCCACACCCTCCCCCCAGCACCCCCAACCGATAACTGGCAGGGGCTGGTGCATAAGTACCTCAGCTCCCTCCTCCCTTGGGTGGGGCATCTCTGAATTGCAAGCTGGGTGCTGTCTCCCCGAGGTCCCCCGTGGGACTGAGCCCCATCTGCTCACCATGGTCACCTGCTCATGAGTGCACCCTGTCTGGCGCCATCCCGTCCCTCGCCCACTTCCCCACTGCTCCCCTGGGGCATCCGGGGATCCTCCCCCATAAAGGACTTGTGCCCAAATCCTTGTCTCAGGGGCTGCTGGCAGGGAACCCAGGTGCGCCAGGCTCTGCGTGCAATTACGATAAAATGCAAACTGTCCATCATGCCTGCAGAAGTGAAGCAAAGAAAGCTTAATAAATTGGAGTCGGGAAAGCCCATGGGGGAGCTCTCAGGCCTCATCACAAGTCAGTTACTCCAAACAGGAAGAGACGTAAGCTCGCATCTTGCAAAGGAGGTAAAACGACTTTCCTACTGAAGGAAGATTTTTCTCCCCACCTGGCAACAGCCCAACCAATCAGAAACGCTGCAGCCCAGCCAATGAGAAATGCCACAGCTCAGCCAATGAGAAACACTGCAGCCCAGCCAATGAGAAATGCCACAGCTCAGCCAATGAGAAATGCTGCAGCCCAGCCAATGAGAAGCACCACAGCTCAGCCAATGAGAAACACTGCATCCCAGCCAGTGAGAAATACTGCAGTCTAGCCAATGAGAAACGCAGCAGCCCAGCCAATGAGAAGCCGTTGCCACCCTGAACTGTTACTTCCCTCCAATGGACTTGCTTTAGAACAGCCCCGCCCACTCCTTTTCTCTATAAAAGCAGCTCCCTGCTGTGTTTCCCGGATTGTGTATGCTTTGCCGTAACAGGGGCACAACCTGAAATTCCGATTCTTTGGGCTATTCCCGAATAAACTCGTTTTGAGATAAAATAACGGGCAAATTTGCTTTCCAGGTTGTTGTGACCTACAAGACCCTTGGTAATCAAGCCGGTGACCCCTTCACTCCCAGCCCCCGTGCCCGCCATCCTGGCCTCTTGCTTTCCTTCCTCCCCGTCTTCCTCCTTCACCTTCTTTTTAGTGCCTTAAGGCTCTTTGGTGCTTTTTAAAAAAACATTTTCTTTTGAAATAATTCTAGACTTACCGAAAAGTTGCAGAAATACAAGTTGCAGGAAGTACGAAGTTCCCGTATCCCCTTCCCCCAGCTTTCCCTAACAGTAGCCTTTTACATAACCTGGCACGGTGCTCCAAACCGGGAAAATAGTGTGGGTACGATATCAGTAATGAATCTACACATCTTATTCGAATTTCATCAGTTTTTCCACGAATGTCCTCTTCCTGCTCCGGGATCCCATCCAGGACCACTCGTTGCCTTTCATCGTCACACTCCCCAGCATCCTCCACTCTGGGGAAGTTCCTCAGCCCTTCCTCGTCCTCCATGACCTTGACACCTGTGAAGACCCCTGGCCAGGGACTTCGTAGATCGTCCCTCAATTTGGGTCTGTCTCATGTCGGCCGGTGATTACAGTGGGGCCGTGCGTCTCTGCCCAGAATCCCACAGGGGCGATGGCACATTCTCCCCAGTGCGGGGTGTCAGGAGGCACGCGAGGTGGATGTGTCTCGTCACCAGTGATGTTAACCTTGACCCTGTGGTTACGACGGTGTCTGCCAGATTTCCCCACTGGAAAGTTACTTTTTTACTTTTTCAAATTAGTAAGTGTCTTGGGAGGGTTACTTTGATGCTATGCAAATATCCCATTTCTCCTGAAACGTTCACCCAAGAATTCTAGCATTCTTCCATTGACCTGCTTCTCAGCCACTTGATCTTGTCTCCTCATCATGTTACTTCCCTCCTGGAACTTATCGCCATTTCAAATATTCTTGTTCATTTGTTCGAACGTTTTCCTCCATCGCTGGACGGAGCCACAGGAGGGTGGGGACTGGGTCAGTCCTGGTCACGTCTGTGTCCCCAGTGGCCAGCCCAGGGCCTGGCGCACAGTAGGGCCTTAGCAAGTATTTGATGAACAAATAAACGAAAGGAAATGACACCAATCCACCAGCCCCAGGTGCTCAGGGAGTTTGATTTGGTGGCACCCCAAGAATGTTCTAGAAGCAAAGGTCTTCCCTCACTTCAAGCTTCCATTCCAATGTTCCCACCTCGAGGAGACCTTCCGTGAGCACCCCAACCAGTGCCGCCCTCTCTCAAGCACAAGGCCTGCTTCATTTCCTCACAGCCCTTCTCACCCTGGAATTACTTTCTTTGATGGTTGGTTTCTTCATTTAGTTAATTAGTTCATTGGCTGCCTCCCCTCCTCTCGGCCAGAATACCATCTCCAGAATGTCAAGGGTTTTGTCCAGTGCCCAGCTCATCATCCTGTGCAGACAGATCCCTCTCCCCGGCAGTATTTCCCGTCCCCACCCGTTTAATTATTCCGACATGAAAATCGGGACCTTGGAGCGAGAAAGGCGGGAAGACAAATGAAGCGGTCTGACCTCAGACAGCAAGCCTGTTAATTTGCAGCCTGACGCCCGGCCCGGGGTGGTGGCCAGGCTGGGACAAAGCCACGGACGGGGCAGGAGGTTTGGGGAGCCTGGGGATGGAGGAGGCGTCCAGCCCCTTCTCAGCTGTGGAACTTGGTCAGGGACGGTCCCCTGTCTGCATGCCGGCTTCCTCCTGGGAGGAACGAGGGAGAGCAGTTCCCAAGTTCAAAGGGCGACGGGAGGGTCCCCGGGCGACCGTGTTCAGAAAGCGTCTGTGGACCCTGCATCCGTCATCGTCATCTTATGGATGGGGAAGCCGAGATGCTGAGACGGGAAGCGAGGGCCGCGTGGGGCCTGAAGCCCAGCTCCCCGCCTTGCACCGTTTTAGGCTCATCTGGGTCCACGAAGGTGTGTCTGTGGCATCAAGCTGACAAAATCCACTGTATATCCTCGGGCCAGGCGTGGGGCTGGGGAGTGGAAATGGAGAGAGAGACAGAGACGTACAGAGATAGACACAGCCCGAGAGAGACAGACAGAGGGACCCGCAGAAAGAAACATGAGAGATAAGAAGAGCGCTTAAGTCAGAGAGAAAGACAAAAGGGGACAGGGACAAAGTGACCGAGAGACAGAGAAAGACACACATGGAGAGACGAGGACAGAGACAGAGAGCAAGACAGAGACACACAACAGAGATAGTCACAGAGACATGGAGACAGAGACACAGAAAAGATGAGACAGAAAGTGAGAGACAGAGGAACAGAGATGGAGGCAGAGACACCGACGGAGGAACAGAAAGACAGAGATGGAGGGAGGGCGAGACAGGGCAGACGGAGGTTCAGGACGAGACAGAAATGGCCAGACAGAGAGATGCAGAGAGAGGAGAGACAGAGAGACGCGGGAGAGGCCAGGTCAGCCTGAGGAGGCACGAGGTCAGTTTTATGAAGACGGAAGCTCTCTCTTAGGCAAAAAAGGGAACATACGAGTTCATATAACACGGGCACAGGTGCTGTGTGGCCTTCAGGCTCAGCTGGATTGGGGCGCTCGGATGTGTTTAGGACTCGGGTCTCCCTGGGGCTCTTCCTTCTGCTTTCCCCGGCGTTCTTTTGTTCTCGGGAGGCATCTTGGTTTGGGCCCCCCCAGAAGCGGGCGCCGAGACGAGAATTTGAATGAAAGTTATTTACTTTGGAAGTGATCTCAAAAGACGCTGGGAGGGGCGTCGGGGAAGGGAGATGGGAAAAGGAAGGCAGCCCGGGAAGGAAGCATCGTCCAGGGGCAGCTGGGGCTTCATCCGCCGGGCCTCTAGGACACGGTGTGGGACATGTGCCCCAGAGTCCTGTCACTGGAGGGGCGAGAGGGACGGGGTGTTCGCCCCCTGACCCCCATAAGGCAGGGGTTCTGGGCTGCTCCCCAGGGGTGTTAGATCTCGGGCTTGCCCAGACCCCCCCTGCACACGGGCCCCCTCCCCGTCCCCCCACCAACCAGAGGACCCTTTTGAAAACCCGCATCTCTTTAACTCGGGGAGAAATAAGTGAGTTCATGCCCGTCGCAAAAGATCCCAGCAACGCAGAATGTATAACGCGGAAACGGGAACCACCCAGCCATGTCCTGCCTTTACTGTAAGCTTTTCTGCGGCTCCCCCGTCGTTCTCTGTAAACCCTGAGGCCACTGGCCGTCAAGGTCCCGGCCTCGCACTGCCTGTCCTTCCCCGAGTCTCTCCCGTCCTCGACTGAGACCATCCTTCCAGCTGCTCTGAATGGCTGGCTCTTTCCAACCTTTCAACACTTTCTCTCTCTTTCTCTCTGTCTCTTGCTCACCGCAGGACCTTTTCACATGCTGCACACGTTCCCAGCATGCCGTTCTCTGCCCCCTGATGCCAACTTCACCCTTACTCATCCTCGAGTCTCAGCGTGGTGACCCCGTGCCTTTGGCTGGCCGCACCCAACCCGGACCCCGGGACAAAGATTCCAGCACGTACGCGTTTCCTGCACGCGCCGTAACAAAGCACCACAAACCAGGGGGTTTAACACGAGTTAACACGACAGATTTATTCTCTCCTGATTCAAGGTGGCGGCAGGGCTGGTTCCTTCTTGGGGAATCAGAGGGAGAATCTGTTCCGTGCCCCTTTCCCGGCTCCGGGGGGCTGCTGGCAACTCGTAGACATGTCACCCTATCTCTGCCCCTGTTGTCACACATGTCCCTGTGTCTCTTCTCTGCCATTGGCGGTATTAGACCAACTGAGAAATCCTGAAGAATAAGCCAGCCTGGGAAGGTGCAGCTGAGGAGACAGAATTCTGTTCCCGGCAGAGGGAACAGCATGTGCAAAGGTCGAGATGTCAAGAAGTCATGGTGCCTCCGGAGCACTGAAAAACATTCAGGCTTTTGAGATGGGCAGGGGGCGACACTGGGGGGCTTGCCAGCCCCAGAGGAGGGGCACGGGCTTCCTCTTGGGGGTAGGGGGGGCCACGCGAGAGCCCAGAGGATGGAGGTTTTAGCAAAATCCAGGACTGCCATGTGGCAACCAACATGGCGTGGAGGGTTGCGACCCAGAGGCGGGTCTGGTCTGGGAGAAGGATGAAGTCAGACCCCATGCTGAGCGCTCATCCCACATCATCTCATCTAATTCTCCCACCACCAGTCCCATAAGATAAGTTCCCCATCGGTGGGCCCATTTTACAGATTGCAAAATGGGGGCCCAGAGAGGTTAAGTGAGTTACCTGATGTCACACAGCATGTCAATGGGAGAGCCAGGAATTGAGACTTGAGCAGGCCGCTTAGCCGGGCAGGAGACGGACTCAGGGTGGGAGGTTTTGGGAGGTGAGGAGGTGGATAGGACTTGAGGCTGTCATCCGGGGCTCTGGCTGGGGCACAGGGAACAGTGCGAGAGCTGGGTGGTGAGGAAGCTCTGAGGTGAGAGAATAAAGCTGGTGCAGGTCTGGAGGCCGACCTGGTGGTGAGGACTCGGGGCCCCCCAACCCTGCCAGCCCAGCCCAGATCTCGGCACTTCTCCATCTCTCCAGGTCAAGTCCAGTTAGACCCTGAGGATGTAGGAGCCCAGACCTGAGTCGTGAGAATCAGGCCTGGGGAGAAGGGGCATTCCAGGCAGAGGGCACAGCCCGTGCAAAGGCCCTGGGGCAGGACCAGGCCTGGCATGTGGGAAGAACAGCGAGGAGGCCCCTTTGGCCGCAGCTGAGGGATCGAGAGGGAGAGAGGGACGAGGGGAGGAATTTGGGCTAGAAAAACAGACCTCATGGGGCATGGGTGCCCCGAACAAGCCCAGGTCCTTTTGGGAATCTCTAGGCGTGACCTTGGCACCGTCCTCGGTGGGCCTCTGGGAGGCACAGGGACAGGACGCTCCCGGAGGATGAATTTGGGGGCTGGATCTGTGTCCGCGGGGGCCGCCAGCCCACTTTGTGGTCCCCACTGAGGTCCAGCAGACGGCGATGCTCTGAACCTTCCAGAAGGTTCTTCAGAGGCCGCCCAGGCCCCTGGGTCAGAGACCCAGGAATTCTGTCCCGGCCCCAGGCCCAGGCAACGGGGGGCTCCTGGGGGACAAGCTACACAACAGGACGATGTCACAGAGGCCGGTGGCCTCTAGAACCCTGGGGCCTCCTGGCCTCAGTGTCCTCTGCCAGCACAGCCGCCCGGGCAGGGCAGCTCCTCCCGCGACACGATGCAGAGCGCGCTGCCCCGGGGCCCCGTTTCCGCCTAGCCGCCCGGGTCCCCGCCGCTCTGGGTGACGGCCTCGGTGCCCCCTGTTCGAGACCACCCCCCTGCCCCACCCCGGGCACGGGCCCCCCGGGGAGGCCCCGGAGATGCCCACAGGCCCCCCCGTCTGCTGTCCCCAGCGGGACCTAACTCCACACGGCGGCCGCAGGAGGCGACCATGGGGCGGGCGCTGGCCCGGGGGGCTGTACAGGTGTCTCTGATCCTGTGTGCCCTGCTGGCACCCTCGAGGGCTGTGGTGCGCGTCGTGCTGACCGGCAACGGGAGCGCGGTGGACTTCGCGGGCTCGCAGGCCCTGTTCGGGGCGCCCCTGGCCCCCCAGGGCGTGCGTGGCTACCTGATGGAGGCCAAGCCGGCCAACGCGTGCCACCCCATCGAGGGGCCCCCGCGGCCGGGCAACGGCTCCTTGGGCGCCATCGTGCTGATCCGCCGCTACGATTGCACCTTCGACCTCAAGGTGTTGCACGCCCAGCGCGCCGGCTTCGAGGCGGCCATCGTGCACAACGTGCATTCGGACGAGCTGGTGCTCATGGCCCACGTCTACGAGGACGTGCGGCATCGTATCACCATCCCGTCGGTGTTCGTGGGCGAGGCCGCCTCGCAGGACCTGCGGGTCCTGGTGCGCTGCGACAAGCTGGCGCACGTCCTCCTGCTGCCCGACTACCTGCCGTGCCCGGAGCCGGACTGCCATCCCTTGCTGGCCGCGTCCTGGGTCCTCGGCCGCGCGCTGGCCCTGCTGGCGTCGGCCGCCTTTGTGCTGCGGCGGCTGTGGAGGTGGCTGTGGGCCCGGTGGCACGCGGAGAGGACGGTCGAGACCCAGGCGTGCCAGAAGGCGCAGGTGTGCACCTTCACGCGGCACAGCAACCTGTGCGCCGTCTGCCTGGACGAGTACGAGGAGGGCGACCGGCTGAAGATCCTGCCGTGCGCGCACACCTACCACTGCAAGTGCATCGACCTCTGGTTCTCGCGGGGCGCCCGGCGCGCCTGCCCCGTGTGCAAGCAGTCGGTGGCCGGCACGGAGGACGGCTCCGACTCCACCGCCGACAGCTTCGGGGACGAGGACCCCTCGCTGCCCGGCCGCCGGCCCCCCGTCTGGGCCATCCAGGCCCGGCTGCGCTCCCGGAGGCTGGAGCTGCTGGCCCGGGCCAGCCCGGCCCGTCACCACCGCGGTGCCACGTCCCTGGGGACCGTGGAGGCTGAGGCATCCTCGGAGGGGTCCCCGGGTGCCCCCTGAGGCCCACGGACCGCCCCCCACCTGCACCCTGACCCCCGGCTGGCGGAGAATAAAGCGGGTTTGAAAGCGGATTCTCGCGCTGGCTGCTGGGGGTCGGGGGCACGCCCCGTGCCAGCCGTGCGTGGCCCGTCCCAGCTGAGCCCCAGGTGGCTGCCGGTGTCCACGGGGGAGCGAGGAGAGACGGGGCGCGGGGAGGGTGCCGTCAGGGCCACCGCGGCTCTGTGCCGGCGTCCCCGTGTCCCCACTTCCAGGGCCGCTGGTCTCTGGTTCGCTGCTTGGTCGACACACTTTTTTGCGAATAAACTTCTTACTCTGGAATCACGTCAGGTCAGGTGTGGAGGGTCCCCATGTGCCCTGCCCGGGGTTCCCCCGCACGGGTCACGTCTGACGTGAGCACGGGGCGTCCGTCACATCGCAGACAGCAACGGGGGGTACGTGATGGCGACCCCAGCTCCAGGGGTCATTTGAGCCCCAGCCCCCGCCCATTCTGGCTTTTTCTGGTGGAAAATCTCTAACACACCCAAGGGGAGGGGGTGAGTTGGGGACACCCGCCAGCAGGCCCCCGTCCCTCGGATTAGACACGGTGGACACGCGGCCGCTCGCGTATCTGCCACCTGCCACTCACCCCAGCCCTTGTTATTTTGGTGCAAATCCCACGTGTTTTTGCATCTGGGAATATTTTGATTGTGTCTAAAGCTGTAATTCTCAACGGGGGTGGGGATGCTGCCCCCAGGGGACCCAGGGCCGCGTCTGGGGACGTCTGTGACTGTCACACTGGGGGGTCTCCTGGCATCGAGCGGGTGGGGACCAGGGATGCTGCTCAGCCCCCCGCAGCACCCGGGACGAAACCTCTTAGAAACCCCACGACCTCAGCATCACGTTCGAAATGACAACAATCCCTTCGGAGCGGCCGCCCCCCCCCCCCCCGTGGCGCCGTCCCCACGCGTTGTCTGTGGCGCATGTTTCCCTCGGTCCTTCGAGTCCAGATCCAGATGGAGAGCCGTCCGTGGCCGCCGGGATCTCTCTTTGCAGCCACGGCTTCTCCCCCGTCTGTCTCTTGCTGTTTATCCGTCATTCACCCTGGGACGTCCCCGGTCCGGGTTTGGCAGAGTGTGTCCCCCGGGGGGGTCCTTTAACACGTTCCTCGGTTCCCCTGCATCTCCTGTGAATTTGTCGCCGGATTCGGACACCAGCTCGGATGTGGTGTCACTTTAGAGCGAGCAGATGAGGCGCTTCTTCGGCTCCCAGCACGTCCTGCTTCTGCAGGGTTGGGCCACGTTGAGGGGTCTTCTGGGCGGTGGGTGGGGGGCACGGCTGGGTCACGTGGCACGAGTGACCAGGGAGGTCAGGGAGCGAACACTGGATCTGAGGCGGGAACCGTGAGAAGGGAGTGGGTATGCAGGAAGAGCATTCCAGGCAGAGGGCACAGCCCGTGCAAAGGCCCTGGGGCAGGCCCGGGCCTGGCGTGTTGGGGGAAGAGCGAGGAGGCCATGTGGCTGGAGCAGAGGAAGGAGGGGGAGAGAGGGAGGAGGGAGGGCAGGGAGGGGATGGGGCAAACCGTGTGGGGCCTTGTCAAGCTTGATAAGGAATTTGGGTTTTATTCTGAGGTGCCAAGTGAAACCACTGGAGGGTTTCAAACAGCTCAGAGAAAAGTCCCACTTAGCAGCACTGCCAGGTCTCTAGTTTACAGACAAGGCAACTGAGGCCAGAGAGGCCAAGTCACTTGCTCAGGAACACACAGCAGATGGGCAATGACAGGATTCGGACCTGGCAGTCCGGGCTTGGTGCGTTTTCGAGCGAATACTTGCTTTTTTCCCAAGGTTTCCTTGTTTACACACACGGATGTGTTTTTCGCTCATGTTTCGCTGTCTGCCCTTCATGACGTAGCCGGGAATCTCCATGGTGGTTGAAGGATGAGTTTCCCTTCTTGGACTGATGGTGGCAAAGGGTGGGCTTATCTGCTCATGAGCAGGAACAGTCAGTTCAGGGGTGAAAGGAGCCTCCATGGTGTCCGTGGCCTCGGTTCCTTCTCTTTTATTGCCCCACATCCCCTGCAAGTGGCCTCCTCCTCATGGGACGAGGCAGCTGCTTGAGCTCCTGCCATCGCATCTGCATTCCAGTCAGTGAGGAGGAAGGGTTGTCTTATCTCTTTAAGGCCTCTTCTCAGAAACCCCACTTGTGCTTACACCCCATTGGCCACAGCTGAGTCACGTGGTCACACTTGCCCAAAAGGATGCTGGGAGATATAGTCTTTATTCTGAGTGGCCAGTGGTTCGACTGAAAACCAAGGGTTCCATCATTAAGAAAAAGGAGAGAACGGATGTTAGTGGCCGTCCAGCTAATGGAGTTCCCTAAGCGCGGACGGTTCCTAGCACGGCGCCTGACACCATCTCCATGCTCTGCCAGTGTTTGTTGATTGACTAAGTGACCTGCCCATAGCCCAGCTATGAGAGTGGGGAAGCTGTGTTAACCCAAGTGGAGGTGCCTGACCCAACGCAGAGGATCTGGGAGGATCCCCGGAGGCAGCGGCTTCCAGACTGAGAGCGTAAAGAGCACAGATCAGCTCCGTGGAAAGGAAAAGCGATGCTGGCAGCTGGAACAGCACGGGTGAAGCCCCCAAGCAGCCTCGTCTGGCCTCCAGTAGGTGCTTAATAAGTGCGCACAGAGCTCCCTGCCCCCAGTCAGGGTCTGTGTGCTCAGAGAAGGGGCCTCAGCTCCGCCCCGGCCTCCTCGGTCCCCCAGCAGTCAGGCCCGGGCCCTTCTCCAGCCGCCTCCTGAGCTGGGGTCCCGTGTAGACGCCCCTTTCCCAGCCTGGAGGGTCAGGGAGGGTCAAGACCCCGAGCAACAGAACACAGGCAATCGGGCAGGAGCGGGAAGGGTGTTCTGCGGGAGGGAACAGCCTGTGCAAAGACCCAGAGTCCTGGAAGGCACAAGGCCTCACAATCTTAAGGACGCCCCACCCCATGCCCGCCGCCTTAATACGCACGCGCATTTTTAGTTACAGGTGACGACACTTCGAGTTCACCACCAAATTCTCTTTGGCCGCCTGGACATGCTTGGTCTCAACTCTTCTAGGACACGTGGAAGCAGGACCCATTAGAATCAATCCTGTTTTCCAGCCAGGGAAACTGAGGCCCAGAGAGGTTAAGCGACTTGCCCCAGGGCAAACAGCACAGAAGAGACAGAGCCGGGTTTCGAATCCCAGAAGCCCATCTTCGGAGGCTGTTTGCATCCCCATGGAGAATGGTGGGAAGGAAGAGGGGGCTGATGGACTGAGGGGTGGAGGGATCCACTCCTTCCGGGCCAGTTGCTTAGTTCACTCGCCCCGGCTCTGTCCCAGCTCCTACTCCCACCCTTCTTGGGTGGGAGCCTGTCCGCTCTTCACCTCCTCTCCCCCACACCCTCTGCTCCTTGTGATACAACCAGCGAGAAGCAGATGCCAAGGAACTGTGGCTGCCACTCCTAGCGGCTCCCGGCGGCGACTGCCAAACGGTGGGAGCCACGAGGAGGCTGGCATCTGGGAGGGGGGGCGCGAAGCCTGAATCATCCCCTCGTCCTCCTTCCTTCCGTCCCTGTCGCTGCCTCCTCCCCACGCCCCGTCCTCTTCCGGGCCCAACCCTCCAAGCCTCCCAGCCGGGCCGGGAGCGGAGGACGTTTGCAGGAACAGATGGCCGCCTTCCTTGCCCAGCGCTCTGCCAGTTAATTAACGCCGCCCGTAATTAAACTTCCCACAAATTAGCTGTCAGCTCCGCTAAAGGGGACCGTCCTCTCTAACACCGGATGGGGAGGCTCGTCGACAAAATAAAGGCGACCAGAATTTGGGGTCTTTTCTTCTTTTTTGCCCTAATATCCCTCTCGGGGTCCACGGCTAGAGACCCCCATCCCGGACACGGGGACCCGACAAGGCTGTTGGCTGAGGTTCTGCCTTCCCCGGTGGGAGGAATTTTTATGGATTATCTCCGGGGTGCCGGTGCTGTGCTAGGAGCCGGGGACCCATCGGTGACCGCGTCAGACATCGTCACTGCCTCCTCGGGGCTTCCGTCCTCGACATCCATTTGTAGAAGCTGAGGAAATAAATGGAGGTGTTAGGGCTTGGGGAAGAAGCGCTCAGGGGGCGGGAACAGCACGTGCAAAGGCCCTGAGGCAGGACCAGTGGTGATGAGGCTGGACCGGGTGGAGACAGAGGAGTGGGGAGAGGTGGGCAGATTTGGGGTGGATCCAGAGGCGACGGGATTGGCTGATCTGTCATGTGAAGGGAAGGGTAAGAGGACGGTCGGGAGATGAGGCCCCCAGCTCTCTGGCCCGGAAGCAGGATTTCTGCAGAGGAAGCCTTTCTCGATAAATCCTCAGCCTCAGGCGGCCACGAGCCATGCGCCGGGGAGCGAGGTTGGACCGAGTGAGGGGTGCTTCCTGGGGTCCCCCATCGCCCGGGGCTGTGACCACCCAGCACTGCGTCTGTCCTGTTCCCCCGCTGGACCGCGAACCCCATGAGGGCCGGGTCTGCCTTTGTCGCTGCTCGGTCCCCACCACCTAGAGGAGTTGGTGGCACACAGTCGGCTCGGTAACAACAATAAATAATAACAGAGCTTATCCGAACCCCTTGGGGTCGATGAGTTTTGGGATTCAGAATGTTCCAGATTTTAGAATGCTGATAAGACACCCCCAGCAGGGCCTGGGGGAGCCCTTTCCCCCTCGCAGTCAAACACAGTAGTAATGTAACAGGAATATTTGCAATAAATGGGATAAATAAAGCTTATTAATAGCTGAAGGTTATTAATTATCTGAGCCGCAGGGCCCAGGGAGCATGAGGGAAAGCTTCCTGGAGGACATGATGCCTGAACCAAGACCCAAAGGATGAGAAAGGGGTAGCGAGGGAGAAGGAGAGGGCATTCCAACAGAAAGCACAGTTTGTGCAAAGGCCCTGCGGTGCTTCAAGGGCCTGCAATCTGTCCTGCAGGGACGAACACCATCCTGGGAGGGGCGAGAACACAGAGGGCCATGTTGGCTTTCCCGCCTGCCCCGCGAGGCCCCTGGAACCCTCCTCTGACCCCAGGGAGCCGGGGCTTGACTCTCCATGAGTTTTAGAGGCATCCTGATGAAAAAAGTTCTATTTTTAGAGCTCTCGAGATGTTGGAATCGTGGGTAAGGGAGCGTGGGCCTGTGGCTGGTGTTTGTTGAGTGCTTTCACCTGCCTGGGGGCGTAGAGACCGTGCGTGCCACGGTCAAGAAAACGGGGTGCCCCAGGACCTTGTTCACCTCCCAGCTCCACCCACTTTGGGACCGTGGGTTGGGGAACCGGTCACCGCCTTTCTGTTCCTCGGTTTTTCCATCCGTAAAACGGGGACGTTTAAGTGCCTCATTGGCGGTGCTGTTGGGGCAGCGGGTTAAATAACTGAGTTAATCTATATAAAGTCCTCAGAATGTCACCGGCCACCGTATCTGCTCAACCGACCGGAGAAGACTCCGGAGGTAGGACAGTGGGCACCGCCATCTTGGAGAAAGTCACGACGGGCGAAGGTGCTCATTTCTGGGCACGTGTGGAGGGAACTTCAAAACACAGCCCGGAGCGCAGAAAACAAGAAAAGGGAGATCTCTCTCGTTTTAATTTTTTTCTCGCTCTCTCTTTGTGAATTAAAAACGCACATCCTGAGGTTGCTTTCTGGGGGGACAGAAACGCTATCTGCACAAGTAGTGGTTGCACAGGTGTACATACTTGTCAAAACGATGTCCAACTGTCTATTTAAATTCCACCTCCATAAAGACCCCAAAATATGCCCCAAACACAGGAAGCAACCTAGATGCCCAGGACCTGGGGATTAAACACCGCGGTCCATCCACACACCGGAATAAGCCAGCGACGAAAAGGGACGGACCCTCCAGACAGGCGACGACTTGGAAAGTGTTATTTGGGGTGAAAGAAGTCAGATTCCAAAAGGCTGTGTCCTGGATGATTCTATTTACAGCAGTTTTAAAAATAGGCAAAGTGAACAGCAGCGATGGACGGCAGAAAGAGTCACCTGGGGTCAGCCTGGTGGCACAGCGGTTAAGTTCACACGTTCCACTTCAGCGGCCCAGGGTTTGCCGGTTGGGATCCCGGGTGTGGACATGGCACCGCTTGGAACACCATGCTGTGGCAGGCGTCCCACGTATAAAGTAGAGGGAGATGGGCACGGATGTTTGCTCAGGGCCAGTCTTCCTCAGCAAAAAGAGGAGGATTGGCAGCAGATGTTAGCTCAGGGCTAATCTTCCTCAAAAGGGAAAAAAAAAAGAGTCGCCTGTGGGGAGGGGAGTGTCCACTGGGAGGGGGCCCCCAGGAATCCTGGGGTGCTGGAATGTTCCATATAGGGCCAGACTAGGGACGCGCTGTCCTCACTCATGAACTTTGAGGGGGCACCAAAAACAAGCGAGCTAAATAACATTCGACTGCCGCATTTTGAAAAACCAAAATTAATGTTAAAAAAAAAAAGCATGGCAAAAAAATAATCTAAGATGCACCAAATCTCAAAATTTCAAATAAAGACAAAATTCCACCTTGCACTTGGAGACTCAGCCCTGCATCCCTCCCTTCAGGCCCCCCCAGGACCCCGGTTCCACCTCTCCCTCTGGGGGGATCATGAAGATCTCTGCGTGACCCAGCTGGACACTCAAGATTTGTGCATTTGCTGCACGGAAGTTCGACGTCTGTAAGAAAGTTGAGAAGAAGGAGACACAGGCAGATTCAAAACCTCTTTATCTAGTCTCAAAAAACGCTCACAGTTAACAACAACAAAAAAATCCAGTTAGAATGGTTTGGGGAGGAGAGGGGGATAAAGGAGGAAGAAATAAGCATAGAAAAGAAGAACCAGTGTTGGGGGCGGGGGACGGGGAATCGTGTAAATGTTTGTTGAATGAATACAGCAGCGAACAAGAAGGCACAGCCCCCAATGCGCCCGGAGCTCCCAGTAGATAAACAAGTGAACAAGATAATTAAGAGGGGAGCCCCCCCGCCCCACTGCCGCCTCCGCCAGCCCTGCCCGGCTTGGCAGCCGCTGACAGCTCAGCCCGGCTGCCAGGAACCGCTGCCCCTCTTTGCACCATCAGCCCGCAGCCACGCTGCCTGGGAGAGGCGACAGTTTGGTGGCGTGTCCCTCTTCCCCGTTATTCTGGGAACCCTGGGCTGAAGGGACCTGGGTGGGATTTCGCCCCTGCTGCATCCCCTGTGTGCCCCGGGCTGGCATACAGTGGGCGCTCAATTAATGTGCAATAGTCCAGAAAGGCCAGTGGAAGCTCTGGGGTCTTTTGATTGCTGGGGTGGGGTGGGGTGGGGGGCTTCCATCCTTCCTGCTCCTCCGGGAGCACCGGGGCGCCCCTGGGGGCAGGAGGAGGCGGGCGGGGGTCTCTAAGCCCAGCGCCGCCCCTTCTCGCGAGGGCCTGAGCCCAGAGAGGGGCCGGGACAGGTGCAGGGGGGGTCCCCACAGTTAAGAGGGTGTGCAGGTGCCACCTCCGGGCGTGCACGAGGCTGCCAGGACCCCCGCCCGCGCCTCCGGTGGTCTCTATCTTGCTGGGGGCGAGGAGAGAATGGCTTCCGCTTTGGCCAATGGGAGCGCGGGGCGGGCGCATTACCTCATCAGCCAGCGCGGCCATTGGCTGCGGGCTCCCGGTGGGCGGGAACCGGGCTCGTGCGCCCGGGGACAGGGATGCGGGGCCAGAGGGGAGGGTCTTGGAGGACGAGGAAAGAGAGGGGAGGGGAGGGGAGGGGAGGGCGCGCCTGGACGAGGAGTTTGCAGGATCTGCGGGGCTCTGAGTGGGTCTTCAGGATAAGCGTGTCCCGCCCCCCAGCCCCCCGCCACGTGGGTCCTCTCGCCTCGCCAATCCGAAGCCGATTTTAGGGGGAGGCAGAAGGGGAATGAGAGGGTCCCCTCCCCCACCTCGCTAAATCAGCAGTCCCCTCCCCCATACTCGCACACGGTGTCCCCAGGGCAACATGGACGGACACCCTACCCCCCCTTCCCCCATCAGACAAGACCTCAGTTTGCTGGTCCGTGCCTGAGACACCACCATTCATCCTACAGAGCTCCAGGGTGCACGCTGCAGCCATACACAGCCTTGGAGCCCCCAGAAGGAAAATAAAAGCCAGGGGGAAGGTGGAGGAGAGTAAGCTGGATGCTGCTTTAGCCCAAGAAGGTGATGTTTAGGCCGAATACAAAGAAGCTATGAGAAGATTGCAGGCGGAGGAAAGCAGTATGTGCAAAGGCCCTGGGGCAGGACTGTGCCTGGTGTGTTGGAGGAACAGCAAGGAGGCCCGTGTGGCTGGAACAGAGTGAGCGAGAGGGCAAGCGGGAGGAGAGGGTGCAGAGAGGGGTCAGACGGGGCAGGGCACGTGGGGCCTCGTGGGTCACAAGGAGGACTTAGGTTTTTATCCCCGGAGGGACAGGGGAACCCTGGAGGGCAGGTGCTCAATGAGCAGGAGTGGAAAATTGTGTCGCCTTTTCCTCCCCCACTCCCCCGGTGCTTCCGTACTCCAGGCCAAATGAATGAGTGAGTCACCCCAGCTGAGGGTGGCCGGGAGAGGCACGCATGGGGGCTGACTCAAACCTCCCGCGCGGGCGTCTTGGATTCATCCCCACACCCCGACTCCTCACTGTGGGTCCAAGTGTGCCCCCAAGTGAAATTAGTAACACGTCACACCCGTCTCGACAGGGTCCTCCCACCCTTCTGGCTGAATCCCCAACTCTGTAATCTTAGACTCGGCTTGATGCCCAACCCCACCCCTAATCCCCTGGGTGGTTGGTGCGGCCTCACCTTACATACCTCCAGGACCGAGAAGCTCACTCTTTCTGAGTGAGGAAAAGATCGTAGGATTGACCCCCAAACCTGCCTCCATGGGCGGGGAGATCTATTAAAAATATAGATCTGAACTGGCGTGTGTCCGCTAGAAAGCCTCGATGGCTCCCCATTGCCCTTGGAACCCCCAGATCTCCTCGGTTTGCCTTCAAAGTCAGGCCTCTGCTGACGTCTCCAGCTCGCCCCTCCCCGTTGTCTGCATATTTCCTTCTCAACCTTTGCACAAGCTGTTCTCTGTACTCGGAAGTCCCCTCTCCCTTCCTTTTGGGCTCGCCTGCCTCATTTTCCACATTTTAGCACGGTTGAGATGTCAGCTCTCCTGGGAAGCTTGCTCCCACCCCCTATAGGGTGAGTTAAAGAACTGCTGGGTCCCTCTTGGATAGATTGTATCTCCTCTGAGCCCTGCCTGGAGGCTTAGAATTGCTACTCGCCTGCGTGGATCTCTGGGCGGGTAGCTGTCTGCAGGGCTCTGAAATCACCAGCCGAGACTTTTGCGGAGGTCCCCGTCTCCCCAGAACTGTCCCCCAGGCTCTCCCTGAGGGTATCATTAGTTTAAAACCATCTCCTCCGATCTCTTCCCAGCGGGGCCGCCCCCCCACGCAGCCCCGGGGGAGCCCCCTTTGATGAGTGACTGAGTAACAGCCGTTAGATTAATGGGTAAGGCGCAGCGTTTTCATTCCTGCTGCATCTACAGCCTAAATGTTCCCGTGTAATTACAATTAAGGACATGTTCGCGTTTGACGGCTCCTGGCTTCCCAGACTCCCCAGAAGCTCTGCCTGCCCCCTCTGTCAGGCTTTTTACCTGTTTTCGCCTCCCTCCCCCCCTTTGCTTTGGCCTCCTCTCCCTCAGTTTTCTTCCCGACATCCTCCTCCCCCCACCTTTCTGCCCTGAAACTCATTGGTTTCCCTCTTCCCTTTCTTCTTCTCTCTTTCTCTACATGTCTGTCTGTCTGTCTCTCTTCTCTGTCTACATCTCAATTTCCTCAGTCTTTCTATGTCTTTCTCGATTTCTGTTTCCATCTCTGTCTTCACCTGTCTGTCTGTCTGTCTCTCCTTTTCTCTCTGTCTTTGCCAATCTCTCGGAATCTGTCTCCCTCCTTTGATCGATGTCCCGCGTACATTCTAAAGTGCACACGTCTTTAAGTGTGCGGCCCGAGGCGTCGTCGCGTGGGTAAAGACCCCGGTAGCCACCACCAGATCAAGACATACAGGATTCTAGCCCTCACAAGGCCCCTGCGCCCTCCCACTCAGGCCCCCTCGAGGGTAAGTGTATTTTGCCTTTTTCTTTCACTTTTCCCGCCCTGATCCTGGGACCGGGGCGCCCCTTACATCTCCTGCCCTCCCCAGTTGCCCTCCGGGGTGGTGCCAGGCGAGGCTCTGTGCGCCCGGGATCAAGGGAGGCCTCCCGTGGATGAATCCGCCCTTCCAAGAAGCCAAGTAGGACCTGCTGAGGCCCCCAGGGGACATCACAGACCAGGACCCAAGAAAGGGAGAGCCCTGAGTGGCAGGACCACCGCCCCCCAAGACCATTTTGGATTCTGCTCTGAAAATCCCCCATTCTTGCTCACCAGGCTCTTACGAAGACAAAGGCCCTTGGGGGGCGGGGGTCCCAGCATCCTTTAACTGACCTACAGACGACCCTTTTGGCACAGGGGACCTTGAAGGACCTAGAGGGGCCTTCACTTCTCCCTACCCCTACACAGATGGCAAAACTGAGGCTGGGCACGGATGCCTTCTCAAGGTCACAGAGCCAGTCTGGACCCAACTGGGTTAGGACCCAGGGCTCCTGGGAACAGCTCTCAGTTCTGTGGCCTCAGGATGGCTTTTCTGAGCCTCAGGGTCCTGCTCCCCACCCCCAGCTGGGCGATACTATGGGGAGTGGTGGTGGGGGGGGAAGCTTTCTTCCTGCCTATGAACCCCAAGGCCACATGCGGGCTTCCCAGGAGACACACAGGTTGCACCACCACCTCCCGTTGGTGCCCCGGTGTCACGACTTTGTCAGCTCTTTCTCTGATGAAATGGGACACAGGATGGATAAATTTCGATAGCGGGAAGGACGGGGCCTCCGAATATGAATCTAACCCTGTCTGACCCCATCGTTCCAGGATTCCTCCTGACCTGCCCGGCCTCCCTAGCTGCTCGGTGGCCTGTCTCCTGTATACTCCAGTTTCGGTCCCACCTCCAGTCCACACCCCAGGCCATCCTTTCCCTTCTTTTTTTGCCTCCCTACCCAAAGCCCCCCAGCTTTGGAAAGCAGGGCTCAAGACCGACACTTCTTTTTTCTCTCCCCTACGGGGACCTAGCATGGGGCTGCGCCTCCGCTTGGAAGACAGTATCAATAACGATGACCGTCACCATCATCATCGTCTTCATCATCCTTGCGTTTACGGAACATTCACCGTGTGCCAGGCATTGTGCTGAAGGCTTGACCCGAATCTTCTTGGATAATCCATCGTTCACCAGGCTTCCAAGACAAGCAGAACCACCGTCCCCATTTTACAGAGGCTTACACTGAGGCACAGAGAGGAGGCGACACTTGGCTCAAGGTCACACAGCCAGTGAGTGGCGAAGCCGGGATTCGAACCCAGATCTGGGGTCACCCAGACGCCCCTCCGCCGGAAGCGAGTGTGAGAACATAAGCTCCTCCTCTCTTCTTCTTTCCCTCCTTGAGGCTGGGACTGGCTTCGCCGACGCCGATCGCCGGCTGTCAGCAGCTCCTCCGGCCTCTGATAAATCGAGAGAATTAAAATCCATTTAGAGGAAAATCTCTAAATAGGTCTGTGTTGTGTTTTGTGTGTGTGTGTGTGTTTTTTTTTTCTCCCTGCTGTCTCCGACTGGGTAATGTATTCCAAGAGCAGAGCTGATTCGGATTTAATTGAATTTAAAAGCAGGTATTACAGCTGCACCTTGTAAGCGAAGGTGGGCGGAGGGACGGCTGGGAGACGGAGAGCTTCCAGCCGCTGTCGACTCAATCTTTGCACCCGACTCGATCTTTGCACCCGGGGCGTGGCGTTCATCCCCATTCGGGGCTCCTTGCTGGGGGCCTCCCCGGGTTGGGCCATAATGGGTGGGGTTTTGGAGAGGGAGAGGCCGTGGGGACTTGTAGGTGAGGTGGGGTCCCCAGGCCTCCAGCGAATGGGTGCAATAAACCCCATTGTCTGCAAAGGCTACCTTTGGAGGCGGGGCCAAAGGGAAACGGACCTATCACCTCCTCCCACTTCCTGTTAGCCCCGCCTCCAGGCCACGCCCCCAACCACCCACTTCTCACCCTCTCCCCCGCCTCCGCCCCGGCCTCAGCCTCCACCATCGCTCAGCTGGACCCGCTGCTCCATCCTGCACCTCCCACAGCAGCCAAAATGATTTTTTTTCTCTTCCTTTCTTAATTATAACTCTTTTTTTAAAAAAAAAAAATTGTGGTAAAATATACATAATATTAATTTTACCATTTTCACCGTTTTTAAGTGTACGGTTCAGCGGCATGAAGCACGTTCATGGTGTTGCGTAATCATCACCACTATCTATTTCCAAAAATTTGTCAAATCCCCAAAGAGAATCTCTGTATCAAGCAGCAGCTGTCCGTTCCTCGAGTCTCAGTACGCTCTTCTCTCTGTCTCCGTGAATTTGCGTATTCTGGAGACCTCGTGCCACTGGAATCTTCCAACACTTGTCCTTTGGTGGAAAAAAAGGCTTATTTCACTGAGCATAATGTTTTCAAGATTCACCCATGTTGTAGCGTGTACCAGGACTTCCTTTTTAAAGGCTGAATAATATTCCATTGTATGAGGGACCATGTTGTGTCTATCCATCACCCATCAACGGACACTTGGGTTGTTTCCACTTCTTGGCTATTGTGAATAATCCTGCTATGAACGTGAGTATACAAATATCTATTTGAGTCCCCGCCTTCAGTTCTTTTGGGGATATATCCAAGAGCAGAATTTCTGGGTTATATGATAACTCTAGGCCAAAATGATTTTGAACAAATGTCACTCACTTCCCTGTTCTAGATCCTTCCATGGCTCCCTGTGGTCCACAGGAAAGTTGAAACACCTTCCCATGGCCCTCAAGGCACTGCCAACTTCTCATTCCTCCTCTCTCACTAATTTCCCACCCTCCAGTCACACCAAATTACCTTCACTTGCCCCCGGGCCTTTGCACATGCTGTTCCCCCTCTATGGAGCGCTTTGCCCCATTTTGTATTTTGGTTTGACATCCAACCCGTCCTCGGCCTTCAGCTCTCAGCTTTTTCTGACTCTGAGAAGCCCTCCCTGATCTCTCAGTCTGGATCAGGCACCCCCTCTGGGCCCCCAGAGCTTCCTGAGCATCTCCCATCGTGACCCTGATCCTGGGCCACAGGTGGCCTGTCTGTCTCCCCCATTAGGAGGGCAAGGCTGGCACTGTCTCGGTCACCACGGTGTTCCCAGCACCCAGCCCATGATGCAGCATACACTAGGGACTCAATAAATGCTTGCTGAACGAGGCTGTGATTGTTTCTCTTCTCCCGCAGACCCCACGCCCTTGAGAAACAAGACACGGCCACTTCCGACTCCTTCCATCTCATGGCAAATTTCAAACAGTATCTTAGGCTGTCGATTAGAAAGAGATCCAATCAATGGGCTTGTTTTTCATTCCGCGGTGCGTCTGTGATGGATGGGCGGGCGAGTGGGAGTGCTATTAAGCCCAGAGAATTTTCTATATGTTCCAGGCTCTGGGCAGACTTTCTTCAAAAAGCTATCTGGCCCGATCTCAAAATGAGAAAGTCATTAAGCACACACATTCCCTCACTCACTCACACATACACACACACATATTGCAGGAGAGCATCTCGTTCCCGGAAAAAACCGCAATTAATACACAACTGCAAATGTCGCAGTCTGCGCGTGGAGACAGCGAGGTCTACAGCCGACAGGGAGCAAGAGGCAATTTTTTTTTCTCCCCAAAGCACGTCAAAGTTCTCCCTGGAAATGTTGGCAAATGAGTTAGACAGTTGATTTTCAAGGCCCTGGGTCAGGCTGCGTTCTCGGGGAGCAGCCCCTGAGATGAGGATTTGGGGCCAAGTCGTTTACGTGGGAGGTGATGCCAGAAAGACCCAGGAGGGTGTGAGAGGGAAGAGAAGAAGGCAACGTGAGTGAGCAGGTGACCGCCAAGGGCATCTGGGACTCACTCCCACGGGGACTCCTGGGAGACAGCATAGAGCACGCACCTGAGTTGTCCATCCCGAGAGATGAGGACCCGGGGCATTTATGCGCCAGCTCCTGTCCGTCATTGGCTAAAGGCTGTTTCCTGAAGCATCAACTTCCTGGCACTTCCCGCCTGCCCCTCACCCTGGCTGAGAAAGCCTCAGCTAGTTGACAGGCGGGTGACCGCAGAAGGATGCTGTCGGCAGGTACCTAAGTGTGGGTGCTGAGGGCATGCGGGTGGGGCACCCACAGCATCTGCTACACACAGTGGCATTCACAGCATCTCTGTTTCCAACCGCCATTCATTCATTCCAAAAGATTTCTCAGGCTCCTCCTGGGTGACAGGTGCTGTGTTGGGGCCTGGGGACAGTGTGGACAGGACAGACCCAGCCCTTGTCCTCCTGGAACTCAAGGACACATATCCGGACAGTTCAGCACTGGGTGGTCAGACCTGTGATGGGGGAAACTCAGGCGGCTGAGGCAGCTCAGAGGAGACTCCTGTCTCGGCGTTGGGTAGGGGGTCAGGGGAAACTTTCTAGAGAGGTGACATCTAAAGATGAATTAAGAGGAAGGTGAAGGCAAGGAAGAATGGGGTGGCTAGACTAGGTGGAATTTTGAAAAATAATTTAGACTTTTCCTTGAGGGCACTGGGGAGCTATGGAGAGCCACAGAGGAGGAGAGGGGAAAGGGTCAGACTTACATTTACGATCGATCTTTCTGGTGCTGTGTGGATGCCGAGAGGCTGTTGCAGGAGCTGGTGTCTGTCTGAACGAGGTAGGTGGGGACAGAGAGAGAGAGGCTGGGCTGGAGAAAACAACAGTGAAATCAATAAGACTTGACGGATGTGGAATTGAGGGTGGAGATGGGAAAAGGAGCTATTGAGTCTTGCTTCTAGCTTTCCAGAAAAATACTGGGGCCACTGTTGAGATGGGGCACAGGAAGAGGAGTTCCTATGGGGATAAAGCGATGCATTGGGGGGTTTGGGCAGGTTGTACCTGGTGGACATCCAAGAGGGGGTGTCCCAGAGGAACTGGCTAGAGCTCTGGGGCCAAATCTAGTTGGCCATGGAGGTCAGGGCATCATTAGGGTGGTTGGATCTGCAGAAACAAGTTTCCAAGTTTGGCCCACCAGGAAAAAGGCCAGAGCATTAAGAAATAATAATAATAACAACAAATGAAGTTCATTTTTCTCTTCCAGTAGAAATGGTAGAAGCACAGGTCACTGGCTCTGTGCGCTGGACCCACATCCTCCATGCCCCCCAATGTGGCGTCCCTGGAAACCCATCAAATCTCTCCACCTGCATCCTTCCATCACGTGACCGTGGCTGACCCAATCAGGAGGCCAGTAGGAATAGGATTCAGTGATTGGCTGAAGTCACCTAAGGCCTGCCCACAGCTGGGGGCGTGGCCAATTAAACCACAGGCTTGGAAAGGGGGAAATACGTGGATTGGTTAAGGTGACAGTCCCTGCTGTAATAAACCGGCAAACCTCAGTGACTTGACACAACTGTTTATTTGCTGCTCATGTAAAGTGCAGACAGGTGTTCCGGACTGGCAGGTGGCTCTTCTCCCCTCAGCGACTCAGGGACCAGCCCCGTCTGTCTTGTGGCGCCTCCATCGCCAACGTGGAAAGAGCCTGACCAGGACCGGTAGTGACGGCATCACTTCCGCCCACTTCCATTGGCTAAATTCAGTCACATGGCCACCCCAAGTGCAAGGGGTGCTGGGAAATGTAGTCTTCCTGTGTGCCCAGAAGAAAGAGGACAGGGGTTTGTCAAAGGGTCTAACAGTGTCTAATATGTTGGAGAGCCCCCAGGCAGCAGCAAAACCAGGGTGCTGTGGCCTCCGGAAGGTGGGAGAAGAACGCAGGTCGGGAAAGGCCACGCATGTCCACCAGGAGCACCCTTACCACTAAGAAAATGGAGAGAAATTCTCTAATCCACCTCATGATGTTGCGCATTGGCTGGAAAACGTCCTCACTAATGAAGAAGCTCCTATGAGGTGGGTACCTGATTTGTCTTAGCCATGACTATGTTGCCATATCCTAGAACGGTGCTTGGTGCATAGTAGGTGCTGGATATATATTTAATAAATGGATGAATGGATGGGTGGATGGATGGATGGATGAGTGGGTGAATGGGTATGTAGATGGGTGAATGGATGTGTGGATGGATAAGTTCGTGAGTGAATGGGTGGGTGGTTAGAAGAATGGATGGGTGGGTGGATGGATGGATGGATGATGGATGGGTGGATGGATGTGTGGATGGATGGATCAGTCAATGAATGGATGGATAGATGGGTGCATGGTGGATGGATGGATGGGTGGATGGATTTGTGGATGGATGGATGGATCAATGAATGGATGGATAGATGGGTGGATGGGTAGATGGATGGGTGGGTGGGTGCTTAGAAAAATGGGTAGATGGGTTGATGGATGTGTGCATGGTGGATGGATAAATGGATGGCTGGGTGAATGCATGGATGGATGGGTGGGTGGTGGGAAGAATGGATGGGTGGGTGGACAAATGGGTGGGTAGATTGTGAATGGATGGTGGATGGGCAGATGGTGGATGGGTGGGTGAGTGGATGGATGGATGTGTGGGTGGTTGGGAGAATGGATGAGTGGGTGGATAGGTGGATGGGTGGTGGGTGCACGGGTGGGTCTATACATGAGTGAAACCATCGTTTCTCCATCTTTGGACACTGATATATGAACCCCAAGTGGACCCCCCTGGCCATAATTCTAGAATTCTAGGGTACTGGGACACAGTTCCTGCCTTTTAGGCAGATGGACACCAGCCTGGTGGCCATAAGATGGTTTTAGGTAACGCGTAAAACCACTTTAAATACCATCGACTCTCCTGGTGCGACAGCCCTTCCTTTCCCTTCTTTTTCAGGGAGAAAGTCTCAATTGGGTGCTAAACCAGTCTTTGACACCTCTCTGTCACCTGGGAATCTCCCTTTTGGACAAAGAGAGAGAGCAGACCACAGCTCAGAGCCTCGGAGACAGCCGTCTCTAGTTAGAAATTAACAACACGATTTTGTTTTTATTGAATTAGTTTCTACTTATGGTCAGTGACGATAGCTTTTCATTTACAGTCATGATAAACATGGCCCTTTTAAATAGATTTAAGATTTGAAGAAGTGGGTCAATTTGGAGGAAAATACTCAGGAAATAATAGGAGAGGTGGTAGGAAGGTGACGTAAGATCGACTGTCCTTTGGGAATCTGAGGTGGGGGACAGCCTCACAGTAGCTGTGTGACCTGAGGCAAGTCACTTCACCTCTCTGATGCTCCATTTTCTCAGCAGAAAACGCTTTCAGTAATCCTCGAGTCGTGAAATCGTTTTGGTGATTAGGTGAGCCAGCGCAGCTGTGTGACCCTGAGCATAGGTCCCTCCCTTCTCTGGATCTGATTTTGTCACCTGCCTCAAAAAACAAGCCAGGGAGATAAGGATGGAATTTTCTCCTGAAGGGAGAGAGGCCAAGTGTGGATTTATTAGGGATGGCAAAGATCTCCTACCTGTCCAGGTCCTTGGCAGATGTTGGAGTGTCTTCGGTTATGGGGGAAACTCCATTTTTAAACTATTCTCAGGGAAGATTCTGGAGTCTGTCACCCATGCTGTCTTTCTTCTCCAGGGGATAAGGCTGCACACTGATGGTGGAAGGAGAGGCTTTGTCGCCGCGGACAAAGTTTTGAAGCACGTGGCAGAGTGTATCGGGGAGAGACTTTCAAGAGGGTTTCTAGAGAGCTCGGGGGGTCTGACCGGGACAGGACTGGGGAATAACCCCCGTATGCGGAGCCTGGGGACCCGGGGAAGGAGCACCCTGACCTTTCTCAAGGGTCTGGGCTGAGTCCTCTCCTCCCACCCCCCCACCCTCCCAGCCCAGACCGGTGTGTTTTCCCTCGATGACATTTGGAATCTTTTAATAGTTGTCACATTAGCATACATTTGCATATCATATGCTAATCAGGCTATTTATTTTTGAAAAAGCACTTTGACTTATGGGGCCCTTTCTCCACAGGGATGTCACTTGGAGTTTTTCCTCGAGACTGTCTACTTCCCGTGGTGGGGGAGGGCTGCATTCTGCCACAACCCAGGGCCGGGGGCACCACCTCATCCATGTGCCCCAGGGGACAGACACGCGTCACCAGCCCTGGCTTTGCTGGGAGCCTGGATCTCACTGAGACCAGCAGCCCAAGAGGTGGATTTGGTTCTTGTGCCTATTTTGCAGACCAGACGACAAAGGCAGGATGAACACGGAGTCGGGGGCAGGGGGACTGGAGCCGCACTCAAGGACACGACTGGGAAATGGCATCTCTCTCCTCTGTTGTATCTTCTGGCTCTGCAGGGCCATTGTCATCCACCCGTCCGTCCATCTATTCACTGACGCATCCATCCATCCACACAGCCATCCATCTACCCACCCATCCATTCTTCTGACCGCCCCCCAACCTATTCACTCACCCACTCATCCATCCACTCATCCTTTCACCATCCATCCATCTGTTCATCCATCCACCCACCCATCCACCCATCCACCATCCATCCATCCATCCACCATCCATCCATCCATCCATCTGTCCATCCATCCATCCATCCATCATCCATCCATCCATCCATCCATCCATCCATCCATCCACCTGTCCATCCATCCATCCATCCATCCATCTGTCCATCCATCCATCCATCCATCCATCATCCATCCATCCATCCATCCATCCATCCACCTGTCCATCCATCCATCCATCCATCCATCTGTCCATCCATCCATCCATCCATCATCCATCCATCCATCCATCCATCATCCATCCATCCATCCATCCATCATCCATCCATCCATCCATCCATCATCCATCCATCCATCCATCCATCCATCCACCTGTCCATCCATCCATCCATCCATCTGTCCATCCATCCATCCATCCATCATCCATCCATCATCCATCCATCATCCATCCATCCATCCACCATCCATCCATCATCCATCCATCATCCATCCATCCGTCCATCCACCCATCCATTCACCATCTACCTGCCCATTCTCATCTTACAGGGGAAAATCCAACTTACCACATGCCCCTCTGGGTACCACCTGTGCCTTTGTGTTTTATGGCAAAACTCCTTGAGAGAGTTGTCTACACTGGCTGTTTCACCTTCCCTCTCTCTCCTGAACCCCCTCCAATCAGCTTCTCACACTTTCCTGGTCCCGCCCCCCCGACTGAAATCACTTTTATCAGGTCATCGATAGCCTGCTCCATCCTCCTCCGTCCCCTGGGCAGAGTCTGACCCTGCAGACACTCCTCCTGGGATCTCCTCAGGGACCCTGAACTCCCCTGCCTTCCCTCCCACCTCTCCCGGCCCCCCTCTGTCTCCCTCTGTCTCCCTCTCTCCCCTGTGGGCCCAGGGCTGTGTCCTCGGGGCTCTTCTCTCCCCCATCCACACCCCTCCAGAGCTCAAACCCTATCTGTGCCTGGATGACACCCGCAGTCCTGTCTCTAGCCCGGGCTTCCTCCAAACTCCAGACTTGGGGTCCAGCTACCTCTCAACGTCTCCATGCTGGGGGCTTGGGGGTCTCCCATTCAACCCGACCACCCTGCCCCTGTCCATCCCCCAAAACTGCTCCTCCAAAGACATGAGTACCCCATCTTGGCTGAGGGCAGGCCCATCCTTGCAGCTGCTCAGCCCGGATCTTGAACCACCCTCTCATCCCACAGCCTCAGCCAACCTTGGCCTTCCACCTTTAAGAATTACATTCAGTTCTCTCCTCCCCCTGATTCCACCCTGCACGCTCTCTGCTGACCTCCTTGCCCTCACCTCTCACCCCCACACCCTTCTGGTCACTCCTGCTCCAGCCTCACTATTCTTCCAACAAACCAGGCACGGCCCAGCCTCAGGGCCTTTGCACGGGCTGTCCCTTTGCCTGGAACGATCTTCATATAAGTCTGTTTCATTTCTTCTTGTAGCCCCAGCACCCAAATCAGTGTCCAGAATGCAGTAGCTGTTCAACAGACATTTGGCACGTGAGTGAATATATATGTGTAGAAAAAAACTCTGGAAGGACATACCCCCCAATATTGGTGACTGTCATCACTGAGATGACAGGCTATCTCAACAATTTCTGTAGACTTATTTATTTGCTAATTTCCACCACAAAGAATGTAACTCCACTGAGCGCTAAAACAAAGACTCTCATGGTAGTTTTGGTGCAGTGCCCCAGCAGCTGTGTGATGCCGGGCAAATAATATCCCTCTCTGATCTCCCATTTTCTCATCTGGAAAATGCAGATGATTCTAGCATCACCCGCAGAAAGTCCCTTGAGGGCCAACTGTGTGAGTCCCAAAGAGTTAAATTCCACCTAGGGCAGTGGCATTTGCAAGGCATGAAGTTTAAACGTTTTCAATAAAGAAAAACAAATCTGGGCGGACGCGCTTTCTGATTTATAATAATTGCAAACCAGCAGCGGTTAATATAATCGTCTGGTGGAGGGGGTGGCGGGGGGCTCCACGTGGGGTCCAGCCAGCCCTGGGTGGGATGTGGCCCCAGGCAGGTTAACCAAACGCATTGCTTCAATAACCTGGGGAGGCGGCTGGAGCCGTTAGCGAGAGGAGAGAATAAATATTATCCCAAGAAGCTCCAGAATGCGTGGTTTTATCACCGAGAATTGTCCCCGTGCTATTTACTTTCAATTTAGATTTTCGGGAAAGTGGCTCTCGGCACATTTTATGTATGAAGGAGAGTGACTGGAATTGAAAAATGACCTGATTTTGCCATCCGGGAGGAAAGGAGCCACAGTTTCTCTGTGCCCTACTCTGTCCCACCGAGTCACTGTCCCTCCAGGTCGCTCTTAAAATCTGAGCACCCGGGTCCCGGCACATAGTGGGGCTGATAGGGTTTGACCTGAGTCTGTTCCGGAGGCCCTGGGAGCATGGAGTCAACTATTTAGGGATGCAGCCTTATTTAGGTACAACTGATCTTATACATCTTCTGATCTGGTCCGTTTGTTTACTGATGGGGGAAACTGAGGCCCGAGGGAGGCTGCCATGAGCTAGCTGACCACTCTCCTAAGTCCTCTTCCTATCTATACCTCCCCTCACTCAAGAACCCTCACTGGCTCCCTGTGGTCCCCAGGATGACGCCCTCCCAGGCTATCCATCGAACACACGATAGAATTTAAAACGGCTCATAGAGCTACACGTGGAATGTAAAAAACATTAAAGGCTCAGACAAAAACAGAAGAAAATCTTCGAGACCTGGAGCTGGGGAAAGAGTTCGTAAGCCTGACACCAAAGGAGGCTCCGCGAAAAGAAAAACTGGAGAAATTGGACTCCGAAATTAATCACTTGTGCTCCGCGAAAGACACTGTTGAAAAGACAAGCCTCCGACGGGGAGAAAATTCTTACGAGTATCCGACAAAGGATGTGATCTAAAATCTGTTAAAGGACTCTCAGCCGCCACCGTAAGAAAGCAAACAATCCGGTGAAAAAATGAACAGAGACAGGAACAGACATTTCACCGAAGAGGGTTTGCAGATGGCAAATAAACACCTGCAGAGACGTTCAACATGCTCAGCCGTCAGGGAATGCAAATTCAAACCGCGGTTGGCACGTCGCTACTCACCTGTCAAAACGCGTAAAATCAAAAACAGCGATAATGCCAAATGCTGGCGAAGATGCAGAGAAACTGCATCCCTCAGATGCTGCTGGTAGGGATGTGAAATGGGACAGCCACTCTGGAGAAGAATCTGGCAGAGTTTTGTTTTGTTTTCTAAGACTCAACGTGCTTGCCGTGGGACCCAATTTTTATCCCAGGGTAGTGAGAATTTCTGTTCAGGCAAAAACCTGTACGTCCGTGTTCCCGAGTAGTTTCATTTGAAATAAGTGGAATGTGGGAAAAACCCAGATGACCTTCAACAGGGAAATGGTTAGACTAAGCGTGTGGCCCATCCATAGCGTGGACCACTACTCGGTGATGAAAAGGAAGGAGCTAGAGATAAACGCAGCAATTTAGAAAGATTTCAAGGGAACTATGCTGAGTGAAAAAAGCCGGAGTCAAAAGGTTATATACTCTGTGGTTCTGTTTCTATAGCATTCTCGAAATGACAAAATTATAAGACAGAGACAAGACGAGTGGTTTCCAGGCAGGAGGGAGGGGGGTGGCTGTGGCTATGAAAGGGGAGCGTGGAAGATCCTTGTAACGGAATCTGTTCTGTGTCTTGACTGTGGTGACGGTCACATGCAGCTACATGCGCGACAGCACTGCCCAGAAATACACACACACACACGAGTGTATGTAAAACCGTTGCAATCTGGAAAAGGCTGATGGAACGCATTAATGTTAGTTTCCTGTTTATAATATTGTAAGATGTGACCATTGGGGGGCCCCTGAATAAAAGGCAGATGAGATCTCTCTGTATTTATTTTTTCTTTTTATAAACAGTTTTGTCGAAATAATTCACGTACCGTAAAATTCGTCTGTTTAAACTGTACGATTTAGTGGTTTTGAGTATATATTCACCGAGTTGTGCAACCATCATTGTAATATAATTTTAGAACATTTTTATCACCCAAAGAGAAACCCAGAGCAGTCACCCCCACCCCCTCCCCTGACACTGGCACCCACGAGCCCGCTCTCTGTCTGTGGATCTCCCTGTTCTGGACGTTTCCCGTCCATGGGGTCACACGCTGTGTGTCCTTCTGTGTCTGCTTCTCTCCCTGAGCGTCGCGTGTGCAGGTCCATCCGCGTGCAGCTGTGTCAGGGCCTCGCTCCTCTTCACGGCTGCGTAATATTCCAGCGTGTGGATGGACCAACGCAACCACATTGTGTTTACCCATTCATCCTTGGGTGGACTTTTGGGTCGTTTCCACTTTTTAGCTATTATGAATAACGCTGCTGTGAACATTTGTGTACAAGAATTTGCATGGACATATGCTTTTATTTCTCTTGAATATTTCTTAGGAGTCGAATTGCTGGATCGCAAGGTAACTCTATGTTTAACTTCGGGAGGAGCTGCCAGACTGTTTTCCAAAGTGGCTGAACCGTTTTAGCCTCCCACAAGCAATGTATGTGGGTTCCAATTCCTCCACATCCTCACCAACACTTGTTTTGTCTTTTTAATTTTAGCAATCCTAGCGGGTGTAGAGTGTATTTCTTTGCAGTTTTGATTTGCATTTCCCCAGCGACTAGTGACACTAATCACATTTACATGTGCTCATTGGCCATTTTTCTATGTTTCTTTGAGGAAATTATTACAATCCTTTGCCCATTTAAAAAATCGGGTTATTGATCTATTTATTTTTGAATTTTGAAAGTTCTTTATATATTCTGGATTTGTACCTTATTTTCTCCTACACTATAGGTTGTCTTCTTTTCTTAATGGTCTCATCTGCAGCACAAACTTTTTAAAATTTTGTTGTTATCCACTTCATTTTTCTTCTCTTCTCACTGACTTTTGGTATCATGTCACTGCATAACCCAAAGTCATGAATATTTACTCCCATGTTTTTCTGTGTTTTTTTTTTCACAACTGCATATTGTACAATTTCCCCACAATAAAAAATTTTTTTAAAAAAAGGTGAATGACTTGAACAGACACTTCACAAAAGAGGACATATGGATCACAGATAAAAACATGAAGATGTTCAACATCGTTAGCCATTAGGGAAATTCAAATTAAAGCCATAATGAGATACCACAGCACACCTATTAGAATGGCTAAATAAAAATGTCGACAATACCAAGTGCTGACAAGGATGTGGAGCAACCGGAACGTTCACTCAATGCTGGCAAAAAAAAAAAAAAAAAAAAAAAGAGGTAAACTAGTTCAGCCACTCTGCAGAACCATTTGACAGTTGCTTATAAAGTCGAACACCCTTTTCCCATGTGACCCAGAAACCACATTCCAACATGAAATGAATTACCCAGGAGAAATGGAAACTCATGTTCATACAAAAACCCATACATACATGTTTTATAGCAGCTTTATTCAAAATCGCCCCAAACTGGATACAACCCAAAATGTCCTTCAGAGGATGAATGGATGAACCAACTGTGGTCCATTCCTACAATGGAATACTACTCGGTAATGAAAAGGAACAAATTATCGCTACATCCAACAGCCTGGAGGATTCTCGAAAGTACTATGCTGAGTGCAAGAAGCCAGACACAGAAGATTACACACTGTTTTATTCCATTTATGTGATGGTGGGAGGATAAATTATGGTCCCCAAAGACACCCAGGCCCTAATCCTTGGGACCTATGAATGTTGCCTCCTATGGGGGGAAAAAGATCTTTTGCAGGTGTGATTGAATTAAGGACCTTGAGATGAGGAGGTCATCCTGGATTCTCTGGGTGGGCATCAAATGCAATCACATATGTCTACGCGAGAGGGAAGCAGAGGGAAGACAAGACCATGTGGCCACTGAGGCAGAGATGGGAGTGATGTGACCAGAAGCCAAGGAATGCAGGCAGCCGACAGAAGCTGGAAGAGGAAAGGAGCATGTGTTGCTTTGCAACAAAATACTATGGAATGGGTGACAAACAACAGAAACGTATTTCTTCACAGTTCTGGGGCCTGGAAGTCCAAGATCAAGGTGTTGGTGAGTTTGGTTCCTCCTGAGGCCTCTCTCCTTGCCTGGTAGATGGGTGTCTTCTCCTTGTGTCTTCATGTGGCCATCCCTCTGTGTGTGTCTGTGTCTTTGTCTCCTTTTTTTTTTTTTTTGAGGAAGATCAGCCCTGAGCTAACATCTGCTGCCAACCCTCCTCTTTTTGCTGAGGAAGACTGGCCCTGAGCTAATATCCGTGCCCATCTTCCTCTACTTTATATGTGGGACGCCTGCCACAGCATGGCTTGCCAAGTGGTGCCATGTCCGCACCCGGGATCCGAACCGGGAACCCTGGCCGCCGAAGCTGAACATGCGCACTTAACTGCTGTGCCACCGGGCCGGCCCCCTCGTCTCCTTTTCTTCATATCTGACTAGAGCCCACCTATGTGACCTCATTTTACCTTAATTACCCCTTTAAAGTCCCAGTCTCTGAATATAGTCACATTCTGTGGTCCTGGGGGGTTAGGACTTCAACATGTGAATTCTTGTGGGGAAACAGTTCAGCCCATAACAGAACGGCTTGTCCCCGAGATGCTTTGGAAGGAGGGCAGGCCTGTCCACCCCTTGATTTTGGCCTGGTTGAACTGATTTTGGACTTTTGGCTTCCAGAACTATAAGAGAATAAATCCTTCTGTTTTAAGCCATGAAGCTCGTGGCCATTTTTGTTACAGCAGCCACGGGAAACTAATGCAATGACATTCTCAAAAACATACAACTATAGTGATGGAAAACAAGAATTAGGGCTGGGGGATGGTGTGACTACAAGGGGGCAGAGTAAGGGAATTTTTGAGGGGAGAAGAGATTGCTCTGTGTCCTAATTGGCTACCTGAGTATATTCACATGCTAAATTTCACAGAATTTAAAACATCATATCAATTGAATAAAGGACCAAAATCACGTGATCGTCTCAACAGATGCAGAAAGAGCATTTGTGACAAAACCCAACACTTTTTCCTGATATGAACACTGAATAAACCAAGAATAGAGGGAAAATAACTCATCCTGACAAATGGCATCTATACAAAACCCACAGCTAACGTCACACCTAGTGAATGCTTTCCCACTAGGATCACGAACGCGACAAGATGTCCACTCCCGACACTTCTAGCCCACCTTGGACTGGAGGCTCCAGCCAGAGTAATTGGGTAAGAAAAAGAAATAAAAGTCATCCAGAAGGAAAGGAAGAAGTAAAACGATCTCTGTTTGCTGATGACGTGATCTTATATGGAAGAAATCCTAGTGAACACACACAAAATATTTGAGATAATAAACGAGTTTAGCCAAGTTGCAGGATGCAAGGTCACTGCACAAAAATCAGTTATATTTATATACATGAGGAATGAACAATCTGGAAATGAAATTAAGAAAACTATTCTCTTTACAATAGCATCAAAAAGTATAAAATACACAGGGGAGGCTGGCCCGGTGGCGCAGAGGTTAAGTGCATACATTCCGCTTCTCGGCGGCCCGGGATTTGCCGGTTCAGATCCCAGGTGCAGACATGGCACCGCTTGTCAAGCCATGCTGTGGCAGGCGTCCCACATATAAAGTAGAGGAAGATGGGCACAGATGTGCGCTCAGGGCCAGTCTTCCTCAGCAAAAAGAGGAGGATTGGCAGCAGATGTTAGCTCAGGGCTAATCTTCCTCAAAAAAAAAAAAACGTATAAAATACTTAGGAGTAAATTTAACAGAAGAAGGGCAAAACTCATACTCTGAGGACTACGAGTTATTTTTGAAAGAAATTAAAGACCCCACATTCATGGACTGAAAGATTTACTATTGTTAATACCCCCCAATTGGTCTATAAATTCGACACAATCACTAGCAAATCTTAGCTGACACTTTTTAGAAATTGACAAGCTGTTCCTGAAATTCATACGGAAATTCAGGGGACTCAGAATAAACAAAAAAATCTTGAGAAGAAGAGTAAATTTGGAGAACTCACATTTTCAGATTGGAAAACTTGTGGTTCGAAGGACATCCTCGAGAAGGTGAAAAGACAGCCCACAGAATGGGAGAAAACATTTGTAAATCTTCTATCTCATAAGGGACCTATATCTAGAATATGTAAAGACTCTTAGAACTCAACGATAAGACAAATAACCCAATCTAAAAATGGGCAAGACATCTGAAGAGATCTTTCACCAAAGAAGACATAAAAATGGCCAAAAGGCACCTGAAAAGATGCTCAACATCGCGAGTCATCAGAAAATCGCAAATCAAAACCATGATGAGAAATCACGCCACACCCGGCAGCATGGCCAGAATCGAAAAGACCGACTGTAACAAGTGTTGGTGAGCATGTGGAGAAATTGGAATTCTCATGCAATGCTGGTGGGATCATGACCCACCTTGTGACTCTGCCCTCTGCCGGGGCATTTTACACTTCTAACCTCCAGAATTCTAAGAGAAGGGCTTTGTGTTGTCATTTTCCACAGTAGTGATAGAAAATCAAGACCAACCCCCGACTAGTGAATAATGGTTTTCCCTAGTGAGATAACATGCTTTTCCCATTGGCCAGAACATGTCATATGACCACACCCCACCGCAAGGGTATCTGGGAAATGTAGTCCACGGCCGGGCAGCCGCTTCCCAGGTCGGGCTCCAACCTGTAGGTCGTGGGGTATGGATTTTCGGTGGATGCCGGCTCCCCTCTGCCAAGTTGCTCGTTGCCTGAGAACGTCATGGTGAAAACTCTCCCAAAGTCCCTACCTGTTGGGGGCTCATTGTCTTGGATTTCTGTGGTTTAGTGTCCAACCTTCTAACCCTGCTGGAAATTCCATTATCTGGGACTTTGCAGGGCTGTTGTCCCAAGATTCCCTTTGTACTAAGGACTCACGGTTTGCAAACTCTGTGGCTTGTCATGTAAGGTTCTAACCCTATAGCATAGGTCTCAGAAGCTTATGGTTTCATAACTGCATCGTTAATGGTCCTGGAGAAAATGGACAGTGGCTCAAACAGCGTCTTTAAGGAACATTTAGTAAAGGAATTATTTACAGAGGAGTAGGCAGGGTAATGGGGGAAACAAGATGGGGAGCTGTCATTACGTCTAAGTCTGAGCAGCTGAGGGGAGAACGTGGGTGCTGGAATCCAGCCGGAGTTGAGACTCAGAAGGGGTTCGTGTGGTCCACGAGGATGCAGAGAACAGGAGCTGGGAGAACAAATACCCCGGCATCTCGCTCTCATCTCCCATCGCCGCCTCCCATTGGTTGAACCCACTAGAATTTGACCAATGGGAGCCCGCACATCCTGTGTATGCAGATGAGCCTCTCCGGGGGCATGGCCACGGATGGAAAAGGCTTAAGGATGGGTCTGGGGAGGGGGACGGGCAGACGGAGAATTCCCAGCGCAAACCCAGGGCGCCAGCCCTCCTGGGGCCTGTCGTCTGAGCTCCTCACAGTCTGTCCGGCTCTCTCCCGATGCTGAGTATGGGTTTCTGCATGTTTTGCTTTGAGGTGGGCTGGGGTTCACCGTGAGCTGCTGAGATGTGGGACAAGCCAGACCAGAGGGGGTTATAATGAGGTCCTCCGGCGGGAGGAAGAGGCCGGGTGACTCTCTGGTTAGGATGGGCTGAGATATTTTCCTCCAGGACAGAACCCAAATTATCCATCTTGATCTTCAAGGCCCTCTCCGGCCCAGCTCCCAGCCTTTCTTTCCTGGATCTTCTCCCCCAACCTGGTTCTCTCAGCACCCCCCGCCCCCAACCTCTCCACCTGCACATTCTTAGGCTCGGCTGGTTCAGTCTCAGCACACTTGGCACCAAGTCTTTGCCCACGTGGAGCTCCCCGCCAAGCACACCCACCCACGGCACACCCCCTCTCCAAATCCTACCACTGTGCGATCCGGGAGGCAACGTGGGACCTGAGGCTTGAAGGATGAGAAGGAGCCCACCCCAGGAAGAGCCTGGGGCAGAGCGTATCCGGAGGAGGGCAGTGCAGGTGCAAAGGTCCTGGGGTGGCCATGTGCTTGTGGGTTGGAGGAACGGCAGGGAGGCCAGAGTGGACACTAATCCCATCATGGGGACCCCACCCTCAGGACTTCATCTAATCCTATTTACTTCCCAAAGGTCCCACCTCCGCACACCATTGCATTGTGGGTTAGGGCTCCAACATATGAATTAGGGGCTGGGGAAGCACATACGCATTCAGTCATAGCAGAGAGCGTGAATGAATAAGTAAGCACATCTTTGAAGGAACAAATGAATAATAGCAAATGAATTCCATCCATAGCTGAAGCCTTGGTCCACTGAGACCCCACTGACCACTAGTGACACCTCTCGAGGCCGCCTCGCTCCCCCAGCCTGACCCCAAGCTGTGCGTCCCTATGGGGACGGGCTGCCTCGGGTAATTCGGAGATGTGGCTGTGTGAGGCCCATCCCTTGGCTTTATCTTAATGACACCCAAACAGCTCCAGAAACCAAACGGCTCATCACCATTATGATAAAATATTAAAACGACTCACAAAATAAATTATTCACACACCTCATGTTCTGCTTCCAGGTGTTTTGGGACTAATGAGTTTATTCATTTATTTATTTTTTTTAGGCGGGGAGCAGGGAGTGTCTCTTGGGAATCGGGGAGACGCAGAAAGAGGGTCTTACCAGTTGTGTTACTGTATCGATGGGGACACTGAGGCACGAGGGGGACGGGAGGCAGAGGCGGAAGTGGGGCAGGACACGAGGACCGTCTATGCCCCATCGCGCCGTTGTGTGTGATGGCGGATGTGCAGACAGGGAGAGGGGCGAGGGTCTTCACTTTGTCGCCACCCCCCAGTCAGATGGCTGGAGAAAGTGGGGTGCATTGCCGGCAATGGGAAAGGCCTGGGGCTTTCTGAGTGGTGGGGAGAGACAGAGACAGAAAGAGACATGGAGAGACACAAAGAGATAGAGACAGAGAGAGACACAGAGAGGCTAAGAGACTAGATTGGATCTGTTAACACCGCCAACTCATGACCCCCCAACTCTCCGTTGGGTAGATGGCGCCCAGGCTAGGGCCCCAGGGGGCGCTTGGGAGCCCAGGGTCCCCAAGGAGGGAGACTCCGCCCCACAGAGGCCTCCAAGACAGGAGCCAGGGTGAGATCTGTGGAAGGACCATACGGGTTCCCGAAACCCGGGTTCCACAGCCCAGCCCGGGTGCGGTGTAGACTGTCTCCCGGGGAGCTGCCCGCGCATGCGCGGCTCAGCACCACGGACAGCGGCGCGGCCCTGGGGTCTCGGGGTCGCCCCTGGGGGTCTGCTGCCCCACCCCGGGGTTAGGTTCCCGCTCCTAGCAGTCGCCCCTGCTAGGGAGGACGGTTGCCCCTTGCATGGGCGGGTAAACTGAGGCTCAGAGCCACGAAGGCACATATACGAGGTCCCAAGCCAACCCGTGTGGGCTTATCTGAGCATTTACGGCATGCCTGACCCTGGGCTGGGCGTCGGGGACCAACAGCGACTAAAATAGACAAAAAGTCCTGCCCTTGCGAAGCCGACAGCTGATAAAAGAGCAAAAACAATAACTAGCAAATTTCCTGAAATAAATCCTTTCTGATCCATTCGAAAGAAAATAAAATGGGATGATATACTAGAGAGACACGGAAGAGTGACTTGAGCTGGGCTGGGGGGTATCAGGGAGGGTCCTTCTGGGCAGGTGACATTTGAGTTGGAACCTGAAGCAAGGGAGGGAGCAAGCCAAGGGGAGGGCGCTCCAGGCAGAGGACACAGCAAGTGCAAAGGCCCTGAGGTCGGAGAAAGCTTGATGAATTCCAGGAACAGAAAGAAAACAGAGTTCCAGGTAATTTTCAAACAAGTGGATCCTGAAACCATGTATTTTTGAGGGCAGGGGGCAAAGCACAGCTCCCTCAGCAAGTCTGGGCAAGGGGTCCATTGGCCATTGTCAAGAGCAAGGGGCTGGACAAATCTCCATGGAGTCCCAGGTTCAAAGTCTGACTGCTCCTTCCTAGGGAAATGACCGTCTGTATTGGTTAGCTACTGCTGCATAACAAATTACCCCAAAATGTAGCAACTTAAAACCGCATCGGTTACCCCAATCTCTGTGGATCAGGAACCTGGGCTGAATGGGATTCTGTGCTTCTGGCTGTGACGAGACGTGGGCCAGAGGTGGAATTTCATCTGAGGGTATGACCGGGGCAGGATCTGCTTCCCGGCTCTGGGGTCATCCACACTGTGCAGTTCCTTATGGGTTGGTAGCTGGAGGGTCCTGGTTCCTCACTGGCTGTTGGCTGGGGGCCCCTCGGGTCCTCGCCCCATGAGCTTCCTACCATGGCAGTTGCTCCATCAGAATGAGAAAGAGAGTCGTTGAGAGAGTCCAGCAAGATGGAAGTCACAGTCTTTTTTTTTTTTTTTTTTGAGGAAGATTAGCCCTGAGCTGACATCTGCTGCCAATCCTCCTCTTTTTGCTGAGGAAGACTGGCCCTGAGCTAACATCCGTGCCCATCTTCCTCTACTTTATATGTGGGACGCCTACCACAGCATGGCGTGCCAAGTGGTGCCATGTCTGCACCCGGGATCCAAACTGGCAAACCCTGGGCCGCCAAAGTGGAACGTGCGCACTTAACCGCTGCGCCCCCGGGCTGGCCCCCATCACAGTCTTTTTATCACCCAACGATGGAGGTGACAGCCATCGTTTTCACTTTATTCTGTTCATTAGATGCAAGGACAGAGGATTTCACGAGGGCGGGGGGACCAGGAGGCAGGGATCCACAGGGAGGGGCATCTTTGTAAGCTGCCCACCAGGGGGCCCTCTCTGAGCCTCAGTTTCCTCATCTGGCCAAATTTTCCGCTTTGATAAGGACACCAATCATTGGCTGAGGGACCCCCCCCCTCCAATATGACCTCCTCTTAACTGAACTAATTACATCAGCGACGACCCCATTTCCAAATCAAGTTACATTCTGAGGTCTTGGGGGTAGGATTTCGACATATGAATCTGGGGGGGACAATCCAGCTCACAGAACCCGCCAGTGAGAGACTCTTGTCTGTCCTTGTTGGCTTCTGTGTGTCAGTCTCTGTCTTTGTCTCACGGTCTCTCTGTCTCTGATTCTATGTGTCTCTTTCTCTCTCTGCTTCTCTCTCCAAGCTCATTCCCACCCCAGGACTCTTGCACGTACTGTTCCCTCTGTTTGGAAAGCCCCGGGCTCTTGTAGGTCTGGCTCCTTCTCAACTCAGACGGCACCTCCTCAGTGGAGTCTCTCCAATCCTCCTCGGTTATCTCCCTGCTGCTCTTCAAACATGCCAAGCACGTCCCTGCCTCAGGACCTTTGCCCTGGCTGTTTCCTCTGCTTGGAACACCCTTTGCTCACTTGGGTGAGCATCTTCTTCTTCTTCGTCTTCTTCAAGTGTCAGCTCAAGAGTCATCGTATTATCTAAAGAGTCTTCTTCCCCTAGTCACTCCCAGAGCCCCCCTCCCTGCTTAGATGACAAGCTTGGGGTTTCCTGCTGAATCCCAGGAATAGAATCTTAGAATTGTCAGCAAATCTTAGAATCAGAAAGCAAGGAGTCTTGGAATTCTCCCACCCCAGTTTCCTCCTCGGCCCTCTGGGCATGGCTCTTTAGCTTGCCTTGATTACCTTCTTTGATGGGGACCTCATTACCACCCAAGGCAGCTCGCTCAGGTTCCGGATAGTTCCACCGGTAGGAAAACCCTTCCTTAAGAACCGAGCCCACACTTTCCACCTGGCGATTCCCCCTGGTGTCAGAACCACCCCTCGGCTTCTTCCTGCCCCACCGGTCGATCCCCTCTGCCTGTCGGGAGCCAGTGGGGTGGAGAGGAAGGGACTTGAGGGCCAGAATCCTGCTTTCCGAGGTTCAGACCCCCGTTCTTCAGCCTTCCCCGGATATTCCTGACAAAGTGATAGCGGAGGGGTTGGCTGATCACTAAAGCGCGAGCTGATAACACCTGACACGGTAACTGATAAGGGAAGTCGGGCTGATAAGAGAAACGCTGGAGTGTTACCCCCCTCCCTGCCCTTCTCCCTCTTTTCCTGCTCAAGCATTTATTGAGCACCTGCTGTATGCCAAGGCCCGTGCTGAGAGCGGGAGCTATAACAATGGCTCCGATGCGACCTCCCCTTCGGGCCACCCTGTCCCTCGGCAGCCCCGGAGCCAGCCGTGCTTAAGACCCCCGGGGGGGGGGTGGCCGAGCCATCACGGAGCCAGGGCAGGACGGGGACGGACAGACCCGGTCCCCCAGCTCCCGCCTGCCGGTGGGTGGCGGACCCCCGAGTCGTCGCTGCCGTGGGCACTTCTGGGTGCCGCTCCGTCCCTCCCGCGTGGGTGTCGAGCCACTTCCTCTGGTCCCCCCGCTGTCGCTCAGCCCGGCTGCGAGAGGAGACAGCGCGGTTGCCATGGAAACGAACCCGCTTCCCCCGGGGGTGGGGGGTGGAGGGGGGGGAGCCTGGGGGACCAGAGGCCGCGCGCGTGGATGTGACAATCGGCACAGGGTGACCCAGGCCCGGTGACTCAGGGGCCGGGGGGGCTTAACTCCTTCACTGCCGCTGCCCCCCGTCTCCCATCTCTCCCCCAGCCCGGGGTCCTCCAGGAGCCGGGGTTTCGGCGTCGGAGTTCGGAACGTGAGTCCCGGACTGTCTCCCGCGCAGCTCCCCCTCCAGGCGAACTAAGCTCTGGGTGCCTCAGTTTCCTCATCCGGAAAGTGGGCACGCAGGAGACGATGCCCTACGTTTGTTCACTCGTCGAAGTGAGTAAACACACGGCACGGTGGTCGTGTGCCAGGCGCCCTTCTGGCTCCCTCGGGCCTCCTGGACCAGGGTGGGGGGTGGGAGGCAGGTGACAGGGAAATAAGTGAATTAGAGAAAAATCAGGAAGCGTTCTGCGGAGAAGAGAAAATGGAGGAAGGGGGGTGCAGGGAGGGGGGGAGAGTGTTCAGCTGGGGCCCAGGGAGGAACTCTGAAGGGAGCTCAGACTTCAGGGATGAGGGGAGACCCGGCATGAGGATGTCTGGGAGAAGAGCTGTCAAGGCAGAGGGAGTAGCATGTGCAAAGGGCCTGGGGCAGGATCATGCCTGGCGTGCTGGAGGAACAGCGGGGAGGCCCGTGTGGCTGGAGCAGAGGGAGGAGGGGCGCAGAGGGAGGAGGGAGGGCAGGGAGGGGACGGGCAGGTTGTGCGGGGCCTGGGGGGCTGCGGGGAGGACTTGGCTTCCTCCCCCGAGGGAGGGGAGCCTGGAGGGCTGCAGGTGGAGGAGGCGGGATTGACTCAGGGGCTCCTGGGAGCCCTCTGGGGGGGCTGTGGGGAGGACAGACCATGGGGTACCAGGATGGAGGGGGCCGCCTGGTCCGGGGGGCGATGCTGGGGGCCGGGGGTCAGGAGCCCTCCTCTCGTGGTTGTGCTGGATCGTTTACATACTGAAACACACAGAAGTTTGTTGTAAAGAATGTTTTTTTTTATTCCTCCTTTACGTGCGAGTAGCCAGTTAGGTTTTTCGAGATGACGTGCGCAGGTCAGTTGTGTCTTCCACGAGTTTTTCTCCAGGATGTGCTGCGACCCGCAACCCTGCGGGGGCCCCTGGCGTGCATCCGTGTGACAAGGCCCGGAACAGAGTGAGTGCTCCGTAATCGGGGCACGTGGGCTCCTGGGGTCATGGGACAGAGGTGGGAGGCAGGCAAGGTGCTCTCCAGGCTTCTGGATGTTTCAGAGATGTTGCGGCGCAACGTCTTCAGGACCCCATCACAGGGGACCCCCATCCGTCTCTTTCCGTGGGTGGAGAAACAGACTTCCAGAGAGGGCAAGCTGTTTTCCCAATGTCACACAGCCGGTCATGAAGAGCCTGAGACTTAAGCCACAGCTGTCTGGGCTGGTTCAGATGCTGTGAGGTGACAAATATTGGGTCCGCCTTTGGGGGACTCCCAGCCTGACGCCACCCTGGCATCCTTCAGGCCCTAAGGTGACCCTGAGCTGGTGAGTGGGAACATCACATCCCTCGGCCACAGTGATTGGTTCAGATGTGGCCATGTGACCTGAGCCGAGCCAATCAGAATCAGCCGTGGATTTTGCTGGACCCAATGGGCAGAAGAGTCTCCATTTTTGCCTGGATTGCCTTCTGGGAAGAGAGAAACAAGCCTGGATTTTGGGGTCTCTTTTGAGTCCATCAATGGGGGGCCTGACAGTGAGTGAAGCTCTTGGAGGAAAGCCAAACTGAGACGCCGAAAGAGAGAGACTTCCAGTCACATCATCTCAAACTCCTGGATCCAGCTATGCCTGAAGCTGGACCCTAGACTTTGCAGTTACTAGAATATGTTTATATGTGGGTTTTTTTTCCCTCAAATATGTTTAAGTTCCTTTTTCCACAATCAAAACAGAGCCATGACTGAAGTGCCAGTCCTGGAAGTCTGTGTACTGTCATAGTGCCAGTCTTTCTTCGTGTGCTGGGCAGGCATTATAAAGGGGCACAAGGAAACTTTGGGGAATGAGATATTTATTGTCTTGATTGGGGTGATGGTTTCATGGAAATATACATACATCCAAACCTATCAAAGAATACACTTTTGCATATTTGTATGTCAATTATGCCTCAGTCAAGGCATATATTTTAAAAATGGCATCAATAGCCATCATTTCAGCTCCTGGATCCAGCCATACCTGAAAGCAGAGACCTTCGAGCTTTGCAGATACATAAACCACAAAATGTCCTTTTGGGGAAAGAATAATTATTATCATTAATTTTTATTTCCTTGTCAGTTTTAACCCTTCACTGTCTCTCTCATGTCACGGTCTAGATGTAAGAAGAGACCGAGAGAGGGCAGTGTTATGATGAGATGCCTCCAAAAACGAGCATAAAAATTTATGTTTGAGCTCATCCGGGAAACTGTTCAACAGGTGTCTCCTCTGCAGGACTTGTCAGAGCCTTTATGAATGAGACAACTCTGAGGCTGGCTCTACACTGTCTCCCAAAGGTCCCCTGGAAGACTGAGCCCCAGATGCCCACGACCGTCACTGCTCATCAGTGTCACCACAGTGGCTGCTTCCCTTGCCAGTCTCTCCCTCCCTCCCTTCCTGCTGCTCCCTAGGATCCCTTCCTCCTCCCAGAATGCCCTGCTCAGGAACTCCTCGGGCTCCCGCTTGGACCTCACCCTTCCCGTCCTCCTTGGCGCCCCCTGAGGATGTGAGGGAGACGGTCCCCGCGGGGACTCGGCCTTTTAACCCTTGCCCGGCCCTCGAGCCTCCTGCAGGCACAGCAGGAGCCGGCTGCGGGCTCCGGTTTCCCGGAAGGAAGCGGAGAGTCCGTTTGTAAAGACACTTCCTCGCGAAGCCGTGAGGCCCTTGGGAGGCGGATACTAAACACATCGTGGAACGGGTGGGGGGCCCAGGGGACAACGACCCTTACCGAGGGGGGCGTGAGAAACGCTCGCCTCTTCCGGGAAGCCCTCCCGGATTGACCTGGCTGAACCGCCAGGAGGTCTCTGCTCTGCCTCCTAAGGCGGCGCCTTTTTCCCACGTGGGCTTTCCCACCCCCCACCTCGGCACGAGCAGGGGGCACCCCGGAGCCGGGGACGGGGGTCTCTGGGCCTCAGTCTCCCCGTCGGCGCCGGCAGGAGGGCCCCGGGGGGCGGCCGGGCCTGCCTCCCGCAGCTGCCGGCGTTGCCATGGCGACCAGCGAGCATCCCCCGCCCGCCGGCCCCTCACCCTTGGACCAGGCCCTTCCAGGGACCGCGGCTCTGGGTGCCATGGAAACAGTTTCCAGGCACCCGCAGCGGGCTTCCTGATTGGCTGGCAGGGCCGACCGGCAAAGGTCGCCCCAGGGGTCACTTCTAGGGGCTGAGCCGGGGGTCTTCAGGGTCCCCTGGGCCGCGCCGTGGGATGTCCCGTGTGGAATCTTGATTTTTGACCCCCTCGCTGCTGGGGCTGCCGAGGGTCTCGAAGTCACCTGGGCGGGGCCGTGACCTTTAGCCATGACCTCCCCAAACTCCCCAAAGTGCCCCTCCCGACCCCCCCCCCCCACAAAAACCCCTCTGTTCTAGGTCAACGCTCTGGGCTCCCTCTGCGAACGTGGCGCTGAGAGGAGCCGCCAGGCAACCCCTCCCCCTTCTTCTAGAAGGTTCTCCAGCAGTGCCGGCTGCCACAGGGCAGGGGCGGGGGGCTGGGACCCCGTAAGTGAGGAGCAGCGGGGAACACGCCTGGGACCGGCCGCGGGGGGCTGAAAAATAACAGAGCAGCGGACACATCGATGAGGGCAATTCCCCTGTTTTCAATATAAATGCGTAGTAGCTCACTTCATCCTTACAACGAGGTAGGTACCACTGTCCCCGTCTTAGAGAGGGGAAACTGAGGCCCAGAGAGGTCATATGCTTTGCCCAAGGTCACACAGCAGGCACAGCAAGTGGCAGCCTGAGATCTGAACCCAGGCCACATGGCCCCAGGGCCAGCGGTTCCCACCTCCAGGCTCTCGATGCCTCTGGTGACGTGATCGAACGTCCCAAGGTGACGTCTGCCGGGACAGGGCGCCTGTGGAAATTCTGGAAGGAAACCCAGGCCAAGAGGGGTCGAGAGGGAAAAGCGAATTCAGGGCAGCAAATGTTTTGTGACAGCCACAGTGGATGGCCGGGAGGCAGAGCTGGACACAGACACGCCCAGTGGCTTGGGGTCACGGGGGTCTGGAGAGGGGACCTGGGGGGGCGCTGGGAGATTGGAGACGGGACAGTGAAATGGGCTGAGAGGATGAGAGGGAAGTTGCCAGGCAAAGGAGAGGAGGGTTCTGGGCTGAGGGAACAGCCTGTGCAAAGGTCCTGGGGCAGGACCGGGAGTAAGAGGTGACCCATGGGTGGCTGAATGTTTGTTGAAACCTTGTCCCCAGTGTTTTGGTGTTTGCTGGAATGGTGTTAGGAGGTGGGGCCTCTGGGAGGTAATTCATGTTGGTGGAACCCTCATGAATGGGGGTAGTGTCCTTAGATCGGAGGCCCCAGGGAGCTCTCTCTGCCACCTGAGGACACAGCGAGGGGATGCCGCCCGTGAACCAGGAAGCGGGTCCTCACCAGACACCGAATCTGCCGGCACCTTGATCTTGAACTTCCAGCCGCCAGAATCGTGAGAAATAAATGCCCGTTGTTTATAAGCCCCCCCCCAACCCTGTTTATGATATTCTGTTATAGCAGCTTGAATGGACTAGGAAGGGAAGTCATGGGGGCTTCTTGGAGGAGGCGAGGCTTGAGCAAAGACTCGGAGGACAACGGGGAGCTGGCATGCGGAGAAGAGCTTTCCAGGCAGAGGGAACAGCACAGGCAAAGGCCCTGAGGCTGGACCGTGCCTTGTGTGTTTAAGGAATGGCAGGGAGGCCAATGTGGCTGGAACGGAGTGACATGAGGCCAGGGCAGGGAGGGCGCTGGGCCCGACCCCAAGAGGTGCTATTGCACGCGTCCTAGCAGGCGATGCTGGTGGCCGGCCCAGGCCGCGGCCACGGGTGGCAAGATTTGCTCGGATTCAGGGTGTAATTCGGCGTCAAAGCCGCAGGCCCCGCTGATGGAAAGCGGCGGGGAGGGAGGGAGGTGGGAGAATGAGGGACGACAGGCTTGGGGTCCTTACCTCCCCGGCCGGGAGAGAGACATCCTCAGGCGAGTTTTGGCCGCTGACAGATGGCGGGACGGGGAGGCGACTCAAGGCCACCCAGCCTCCCGGAGATGTCACCGCGCTCCGCCTGCCGCAGCCCGGCTCCCACCAGCTGCTGGCAACACGCGGCCCAGATGTTCCTCCCCGGGGACATCTGCGCGCCTTCCCCGGCATCCAGTGGGTGTCGGCCGCGACAGTGACGTCTGCGATGGTGGGGCAGGAGGGTGCGGCTGGGCTCAGAGGGGGACCCGCGTCCTCAGATGGGAGCCCCTCCCTCCCCGAAAGGGGGGGGGAAGCTGGGGTCGCCCGCCAGCCGCCCCTGGGCTCACAATTTCCCCCGCAAATTCCTGCCCCCCAACCTCTGCCCAGTCCCGCCGGCTCCTCCTCTGACGCGTTCGCTCGACCGCACGTATTGAGCGCCTACTGTGTCCCAAACACTCTTCCGGGCTCCAGGAAGACGGGCAAGGACTAAAATAGATCAGGAAAAAAAACAAAAAAAACCACTCTGACCTCGGCAGGGTTTGGTCTGGCGTGAGACAGGAGAGACTCTCACAAAGAAAATATTATCAAAGAGTGTAAGTGCTGGGAAGGGGGCAGAGCAAGACGCGACGTGGAAGGAAGGACCGGGGAAGCTTCCTCCGCCGGAGGTGGTCAGGGAGGGCCTCCCGGAGGAGGTGGCATTGGTGCCGAGAGCTGAGGATGAAGAGGCTGCTCTGGGAGGAATGCGGGGAGGACATTCCAGAGGGATCGGGCAGGGTCACATCTGGGGTGTTGGCAGGATGGCAAGGAGGCCCTCGTGGTTGGAACGGAGTGAGCGAGGAAAAGAAAGGGAGGAGGTGAGGGCCCCGAGGTGAGCAGTGGCCGCGGTGGCGGAGGTGATGGGGCACGGAGAATCCTACAAGGATTCTGGATTCAGCCGTGTCTGGGGAGGGCTCTCTGCATAGACGGGGCCTCAGAGCGGGAGCAGCTGTGTGTGCTGGACCTTTTCCATCAGCCCTCAGAGAGGGTGAGGCATTGACCCGCAGACACACAGCAATGACACGCACCAACCTGGCCCTTTCCCCGCAGCCCTGCAATAAGATCTCCCAGCTATTCGGGACAGGCGGCTGAGGAAGAAAGAAAGGAAAAAAAAAAAAAAAAAAAAAGAAAGCGCAATATTTCTATTGTCCTTTTCCAAGTAAATTGAGACGTATTTGCCAAAGTGTCAGGAAAACCTCCAGGAGCCAAACTCTAAAATCGCACAGCTGCTCGGAGGGCCCGTGACAGACAGCTCAGATTAATGTAGCCGTATTTTTATGGTCTGTTAACAACTGATATGGGTTTTAAATATATTATCTTCCATTGTATTGTCTGTCATTTTCAAAACGGCTCGCGTCTCCGTGTTTGCTTTTCGAAGGTTCTTACGGAACCTTCTGACGCTGAGCTCCCAAATCTTTTATTCTTTTTCCCTGTAGATATTATATCGTCGCACATCTTCTCCCCCCAACCCCAACCCCTGAGCTAGGTTTTCCCTGGCATTTTCACGGGTAGTTTACCCCAGAACCTCCCGGACCCCTTGAGCTTCTTAATCCAGGGAGCAGCTGCGGGAGGCCGGCTTCCCGTCTACACCGGGATTTTCCGAGACGCGTCCAAGGAGCCGCTCCAGACCGGGTGGAAAGCGGTGGGGCCATCCCGGGCCTCTGTCTCCACGTCTGTCGAAAGGAGCCTGACCCCGGACAGCCTGTTTACAGAGATGTGTAGCGGCCAGCGGAGGCCACGATGATGCCACGTAACAAATGACCCCGGATCTCGGTGGGTTGTGACAACGAGCTTGGCAGTTCCTTCGAAATCTGGTCCCCAGGCCGAGCTGCTGTCTGTGCTCCAGACCAGGAGAGCCGGCGGGTGCCCCCCGACCCCGGCAGTAGGGTCTTTGCGACAAACCTTCACGTCCTCCTGGTGGGAACGTCCCCGTGGGCCTCGCGTCCCCCTTGATCGATGACCTGGGCGTCCACTGACCTGCCGCCTGCATCCTTATCCATCACTGGTCAGTCTTCACTTCCTGCCCGTTCTACGCGCTAAATACCTCTCTCCATCCGCTCCTTCCCGTCCCCACGGCCTCTGACCCCTTCCATCCGTCTTACTCTCGTCTCTGGACGTGGAAATCCCCTCCTCCCTCGTTTCCCGGCCCCTGTCTCTCCCTGTCCAGTGGACTCCCCCTGAAGCAACCAGAGTGACTGTTTCCTTTTTAAAAAATTCAACCTGACCCCATCTCGCTCCTGCTCGAACCCCCTTGTGGAGCCTCAGAGGATAAAATCTAAGCCCTCCACCATGGTCTTCAACGTCCTCCTGTAGGACCCCTCACCATTAAATCTTTCTCTTTCCTCCTAAACTTCCCCCTGCCACCATTCCACCCTCCAGCCAGAGTGTTTCACTAATTCTTACTCCCCTCTCCCCAAATGCCCAGCTCTTTCCAACATCCGAACCTTTGCACATGCTGTTCCCTCTGCTTGGAATTCCCTTCCACCTCACAAACTCCTATGCATCCTGCATGGCCCAGCCTCCATCGCCCCTTCTCCAGCAGAGCGCACCCTTATTCCAGGCCCCACTCTACCACCAGGATTTTGTGGCTCCCACGAGCACAAGCGAACCCTGTGTCTCCTTGTTGTCTTCCCAACGAGACAATGGCCTCCCTGTAGACGGGGACTCCGTCTTCCTCTTCTGGGCTCCGCCAGCCCCCAGCCCAGAGGTGAGGGTGGCTCTAACCACACAGAGCGCAGAGGACGCCCTCAGATAAGGCGCTAATTACCGAGCCCGGACAATTAGAGGTGAGGCTGGCAGACCGGGGAGGCGCAGGCAGCCACAGAGCCATACATAACAAGGTACTAATTGTGCAGGAAAGACAATTAGGAAGGGAGGTTTCAAGTCGCCGGTTCGTGGTCTGGACAATTAGTCACCGGGCCGGAGATAAAGGATGTGCTAATCGCTCGGTTCGGACGATTAGCGGGGCTCCCTGAGTGTAATAAAGCAAAATGCCGCCCAGGCGCAGAGCCAGGCGGCCCCACCTCGGAGACTGGAGTCCGGCTGCCCCGACTCGAAGCTTCCTGTGGGACGCGCAACGAGGGACTTCCCCTCACTGAGCCTCGTTCTTCTCTTCTGTCTGTGGCGTCGGCTGCAGCAGGTTGACCGAGGCCACGTGGCCAATGCCTGCCTCGTGGGGGCATGGTCATGACAACAGCAGCTGGGCAGCCCTCTAGGAGGTGCTTATTGCTAAGTGTGGGATGGTCCAAGCTACTGATGACCCAGCCCGGACGGTGCGAGAGTGGGACAGTGTGACGGGATAAGGAAGGCTAGGACCTGTGCAGTAGCAGTCAGCAAGGAGAGAGGGGCTGAGCCGGGATATGTCTTTTCAGTAGAGACAAAGGAAGGACTCACAGAAGAGGAACTCGAATGATGGACACAGACGCTGGGAGAATTCAACAGGGCGCGAGTTACTCACCACAAACAATAGAGGCCAGTGGGACATCCCCAGCCCAGCCCAGCCTTATAACCCACCCCACGTGGATTCGCCCTTGATTACATCCCCCGTGGACCATGGAGTGGCTGCCTAGTAGCTATGGAGCAGACAGACCCAGGCTGAGTCCTCGTATTGCCAATTCAGGGAGGGCACGTCCACAGAGACAGAAAGTTGATGGTGGGGCCACGGCCTGGGGAAGGGGAATGGGGAGTCAGTGTTTCATGTGGCTCCTCTGGGGACCTCCTGTGAGCGGACCACACAGTGTGTGTTCTTCTGTGTCTGGCTCACGTCACTGAGCATCACGTCCTCAGGGTCCGTCCACATGGGAGCAGGTGTCAGGATCTCCTTCCTTTTCACGGCTGCGTAATATTCCAGTTGTGGCTGGACCACACTGTGTGGGTCCATCACCCGTCCATGGACACCGGAGTTGCTTCCAACTTTTGACAACTGTGAATCACGCTGCTGTGCAAACAGGTGTGCAAGTATCTGTTTGAGTCCCTGCTTTCAAATATTTTGGGTATAGACCCACAATTGGAGTTGCTGAATCCAATGGAAAAAAATTATGTTTCTCTTTTCCCTTTTGCCACTAGGAAGCTCACCCCCAAATGTGAGGTCCAACTATAAGTACTGTTAACACCTTATTACAGAGCCCCAAACAACAGCAGGACATTTATGATCATGGTTACTCCTCCCGTGGCCTCATGACATGGGAGCTGTCATCGACCCCGTCTGAGGACTCCTGATAATCGCTGAGAAGGAGTTGGGCCCAGTGGCTTTTCTCTGAGCAATTGTTTAAAAATCAATAAAGATAACATCGGTAAACAAACTCCTCATCTTGGGCCCCAGAAGAGGAGGCAGGGAGCGGCCGAGCCAGCTAGGAGGGGACACGGGGGACCCGAGGTCTGGTGCTGCGTCTGGTGCACTGTGTGACCTGGGAAGGACGTTGAGTATCTCTGGACTCCAAAGGGCAGCACTCGTTGGGAGGGCTCAGCGCCCCCAGCTGATTATGGGGGTGACGCTGGTGGGGGGAGGCTGGAAGGGTTAGAACTTCTTCTCCCCCCGTGCCTCCACCTGGGCCCCGGCATTGCCTCCTGGACCAGCACCGGCCCCTCCATCCTGGTCCCCACGGTCTGTCCTCCCCACAGCCGCCACCAGAGGGCACTGTGAGCCCCTGAGTCGGGCCTGCTTCCTCCACCAGCAGCCCTCCAGGCTGGCCTCCCTCGGGGGAGAAGCTGAGTCCTCCCGGTCCCCTCCCTGCCCTCTTTCCTCCCTCTCTCCCCCTCCTCCCTCTGCTCCAGCCACATGGGCCTCCTCGCTGCTCCTCCCACATGCCCGCCCCAGGACCTTTGCACAGGCTGTGCCCTCCACCTATAGTACTTTCCACCCCAGAGACCCACCCACGTCTTTCCTTCTCCTTTCCTCGGCTGCCAGGGGACAGGGATGGAGGTCGGAGGCCAGAGGAGGCTGGGGTGGGCCCTAGACCACAGGGGACAGCTTCTTGGGAGGGTCTGCAGTGCCTCGCGTGGCTGGGTGTGTCACATGCTCCCCTTGAACCCCTCTCGTCTTGCAGATCTTATTTCCACCCCACAAGTGGGAACACACGGTCGTCTCTTCTCGCCACACTTAGCAACAACCGAGCTCGGATGGGGCGCCCGCCCGGCCCCCCGCTGCCCCGGGCTTCCTTTTCCTGCCTCTTTGTCCCTTATGCACGGGAATCGGGGACGCGTCGGTGCCCTTTCTCCCGAGTGGGCCACAGGGGTAAGGCCGCCGGCTGCAGGAAATGGAGAGCATCTCACAGACAGACAAGGACATGCGACGCCGAAACCGGGCTGGCACCACCCCAGCTGGGCCGGCCTCGCAGGGTTTGCGCTCCGTCCTTTCTGCTGCTCGATTATTCACATTGTGGTTTATTTAATGGCAACGTGCTGGGTTTCATTGATCCTGTGTCATTAAGGTTTCAACTGTGTCTGATGCGTTGCTGTTACAGACCAGGAAATAGCGCAGTGTGGCCACGGGGCCACCCGACAGCCATGGTCTGGGGAAAAAGAGAGAAAGAGAAAGAAAGAAAAAGGAAGAAAGAAAAAGTTGTTTCACCCAGGTGGGAAGCTCAGCTCAGGCCGTGACGATCATCAAACAGATGGGGAAACTGAGGCACGGCCTAGGGACGTGACTTGGCCCAAGCAGAGAAACCGAAGTCTGGAGAGGAGAGCAGAGGCCTCCAGATGGGGGGCCCGTGACCCACCCCGCCCCTCCGGGCTCCTCCCTGGGGTGTCCATTCACTCAGGTCGAGCCCCCCGACCCCGGCCGAGCCCCTCTCCGCTTCAGCGCACAGTCAGCCTTCACTCTGCTCCTGGGACGACGGTCACACGCTCACACCCCAGTTTACCCGGCAGGGACACTGGCCCGAGAAGCTCGGGCGGGTGACGCGCCCAAGGTCACTCAGCCAGGGGCAGCTGGCGCTCGGGCGGCTTCGGACGGGAGCCTGTAATTCCTCCACTGCGGGCCGCTCCCTCCCTCAGAGCCATTTAAACGATTACAAAGATGCTATTTTTATCTCAGGGAAAATTCAATTATAGACATTGACCTTTCCTTTTTTTTTTTTTTTTTTCCCCCGGGCTCACGTGCTGCGGGCCCAGGGCGCGAAAAGCTTCCGGAATCATTCTCGGAAGAGAAACTTCCTCAAAGTCAGAGACTTCAGGGCCAAGACGGAGAGCGGAGGCCGAGTGAGCCCCCCCAGGGGGAACCCGGAAGGCAGGAATCCTCGTTGTTGTTACCACGTTTGGGGGCCAAGGTCAGGAAAGCCGGGTCTGCACTGGTGATGGGCGCGGCCTCCTCGCGGGTGCCCACCCATCTCTGACTGTATTTTCCCTTGTCCTGGATGAATCTTCCAGGGTCTGGCAATAGTGGGTCCTCGTTCAATGGTCTGGGACTTTCCTTACGTAGTTAATTATTCAGCAAATATCAAATGTGTGTCAGAGGCTGCTGGGAGGAAACGGTGAGCAGAACAGGATGAAAATCTCTGTTTTCAAGAGCTGATGTTGTATGTTTAAAAATAGACCAAAGGAGGTGGGAGAGAGGCAGAGCCCGTGCAAAGGCCCTGGGGCAGGACGGGGCCTGGCGTGTTGGAGGAGCAGCGAGGAGGCCGTGTGGCTGGAACAGAGGGAGGAGGGGGAGAGAGGGAGGAGGGAGGGCAGGGAGGGGACGGGGCAGATCGTTCGGGGCCTGGGGGGCCATGGGGAGGACTCGGCTTCTCTCCAAGGGAGGGGGGGCCTGGAGGGCTGTTGGTGGAGAAGGCGGGACCGACTCAGGGCTCCTGGGCGCCCTCTGGTGGGGGCTGTGGGGAGGACAGACCTTGGGGGGCCAGGGTGGGAGCCGGGGACCAGGGTGGAGGCAACTGGGCTGGTCCAGGCTGGTGGTGACTGGGCTGGACCAGAGGGTGTAGAAGATAGGAGAGAAGTGGGCACTTTCTGCATAGTTGATGGGGGCAGAGCCAATGGGGTTTTCTAAAGGACTGGTTGTGGGATGTGGGGAAAAGAGAGGACCCAAGGGTGACACTGTTGTGTCTGACCTGAGCCCTTGGAAGTTTGGACCTGCCCTCAGAGATGGGGAGGATGGCGGGAGAGCGGGTAGGTCAAAGACGGCGTGAGACTCAATACGCGGCTTGGGCACATTATTGGGTGCCCACACGGAGGTGTTGAGGGGCCAGCTGGATAGAAGGGTCCGGAGATCCGAAGACATAAAGCTGGTGGTCAATGATGGAAGAAGGTGTGTGCATCCACGGGGATGGAGGAGGGGGCAGTGGGGAGTGAGGACACCCGAGGGCCGTCCTGTGTTTAGAAACTGAGCAGAGACGGAGAGAAGCTGGCGGAGAGATTGAGAGGAGCCGACAGAGAGGACGGAGGGAAGCCCGGAGGAGGCGGGCTGCCCTGCCGAGCGAGCACAGAGCTCCCAGGAGGAGCAGGGACCGGCCAGTGAGGCGCTGCTGGGAGTGAGAGGAGGTTGGGACGGAGAAGTGACCGCTGGATTTGGACTCAGGGAGGTCTCCTGAGCAAGGGAAATCTCAGGGGCGTGGTGGGAGGCGCTCCCCACTCAGATTTCTAAGACAGGACTTTAACTCTCTGAGCCTCAGATGCCCCAACTCTGGACGAAAGTCTCAGCGGGACCACATTCCCACCAAAGTCAGTCTAAGGGTTTGGTGAGTGCACACTCTGCTCAGTAAGGTAGAGCCGGGATCACTGGACTATCGTCCTTACAGTTAGGAGCGCTGTCTGTCCATCCACCAATCCACCCACCATCCATCCATCCATCATCCATCCATCATCCATCCATTTATCCATCGATCCATCCACTTACCCATCCATCCATCCGTCCATCCATCCATCCATCATCCACCCATCCATCCATCCATCCATCATCCATCCACTTATCCATCCATCCATCCATCCGTCCATCCATCATCCATCCATTTATCCATCATCCATCCACTTATCCATCCATCCATCCATTTATCCATCCATCCATCCATCCATCCACCCATCCATCCACCCATCCATCCATCCATCCATCCGTCCGTCCATCCATCATCCATCCACTTATCCATCCATCCACTTATCCATCCACCCATCCATCCATCCATCCATCCATCCATCCACTTATCCATCCATCCATCCATCATCCATCCACCCACTTATCCATCCATCCATCCATCCATCCATCATCCATCCACTTATCCATCCATCCATCCATCATCCATCCACCCACTTATCCATCCATCCATCCATCCATCCATCCGTCCATCCATCATCCATCCACTTATCCATCCATCCATCCATTTATCCATCCATCAATCCATCCATCCATCCATCCACCCATCCATCCACCCATCCATCCATCCATCCATCCGTCCGTCCGTCCATCCATCATCCATCCACTTATCCATCCATCCACTTATCCATCCACCCATCCATCCATCCATCCATCATCCATCCACTTATCCATCCATCCATCCACTTATCCATCCATCTACCCATCCATCCATCCATCCATCCATCTGTCCACCCACTTATCCATCCATCCACTTATCCATCCACCCATCCATCCCCTCATCGATTTTTACCCATCCATTCTTCCATCCACCCCTTCAAAGTCTACACATGTTGGGCCCTCTGGTCCGCTCAGTCTCCGGGTCTGTCCTGCTGCCTCCCCTGCCCCACCCCCCACCATCTTCCAGAGATCCTCAGAGGAGCATCCAGCTCTGCCTCCTGGGTTTCCTCCCTGGGCCTTCTCACCATCGTCAACCTGAGCTTGTTGAAGGGACCAGAGCCAGCCAGGCTGTCCCCCTGACTCCCCGGCTGTGGGCAGAGCTCCCTCCACTTGGGGCCCAAGTTTCGAGATGCACAACATTCATATCAACTGGAAAAAAATCCCTCTGGGGGCACTTTTCTGGCCCCGGAGCAAAGTTGGAGACGCCAGCCTCCCCTGCACCCCAAACTCTGGCCCTCCCCGATCAGAGACCTCCTAGCACCAGCCTCAAACGTCTCTTCTTTAAAATCACTTTGTCTTGTTTCCGCTTCTCTCACAGCCCCCCGAGAAGTGGACACAACGGACAGATGGGGAGGCGCAGACGGCCCCAGAGGAGTCCTGTCCCAGCTCGGCCCCGCCTCGCTGCACGGCCTTACGACGCGTCCCCTCTCTGGGCCTCAGTTTCCCTATCTGTACAATGGGGTTATAGTCACCCCCCACCCCGGAGTCATCAGGAAGACTAACCGGGTGACATGTCTAAAGCTCGTAGCAGCTAAGCACCAGCTGTTGTTGTTACTATTATTTTTCTTGCAGCCCCGGACATAACCACGATTGACGAGCTGATGTGCGCTGTCCGGACCCTTTTCTATGCATAGATCCTATTTAAAATCGCTTTCTCCAAATGAAATAACAGCGGCGACCACAGTTGGGTCTCCCAGCCCGGAGCTGGGCATTTTCTAGCCCGTGAAATTCTCCCCACGACCCCAGGAAGCAGACCTTTTTTATTAGTCCTCATTCCCAGGAGAGGAAAAGGGTTCTTCTGTGACAAGAACGTCTGGATTCGAACCCAGATCGGCCGAGTCCAGAGGCGGAGTGGGTGGGCCAGGCCAGCGCCTGACGGGGAGGGAGAATGGGGTCCCCCCTGGGGTGCCGTGGGCCAGGCGCCGCCCCAGCCAGCGACTTCCTCCCGACGTCATGGCAACCGGCTCCTTCGAGATGCTAATTAAGGCAGATAGGAGCCCAGTTCCCACCCTCGACCCTCCCCGGAGAATGAAACGGCCAGGAGGGTCCTCCCTGCCTCCACCCTGTGTTGCAGGAGCCCCTGTGGCCAGAGGGACTCGGTTTCCCCAGATTGCGTCACTTGCTCTGAGGCTGGGCCCCTGGGGGGCTGGGGATGGGAACCAGAAGGAGAAGGGTGAGCTCACCGGCTGGGAGATCACAGACACGAACCACGGGCTGGGCGCCAGGTGCTAAGCCCTCTCTGTGCACCATTCATTCAACCTTCAGGAAATTTAGTCTTAGACATTTTTTTGTTTGGATAGGTAAAGGCAGAACAGGGTATCCAAGTCAAGAGCAACACTCAGAGGGCACGTGCCTTATGCCAAGCCCTATTTCCAGGACCTGATTGGCATTAATTCATTGTATCCTCATCCCAACAGCCCTCCGAGGTGGGCGTCACCATTCCTGTTTTGTAGATGAGGCTGCTGAGGCACAGAGAGGTTAAGTGACTGGCCCAAGGTCACACAGCTGGTCAAAGGCAGAGCTGGGCTTTTAACCATCCTGCTTTTCTGCCTTTTGAGGTACAAAAGAATTCACAGGGAGAAGAACAGCCCCCTCCCCACCCCGGCCGCTGTCACCCAGTGTCCATGCCCGGAGGCAGCCACTGTTGTAAGCCCCCCCGTGTGTGCACTCTCTTCCCTTCCTGCTTTTTTTCCACACACACGCGTGTGTACTCACAAGCTGTCCTGCACGTTCCTTGCTTTTGGGATCTTTGCTTCTCGGTACACAGATTCTCACTTTTTCGGCAGCTGCCCACGACTCCTCTGAGGGAAGAGACCAGGCTGTTTTTCTTCGATTGTGGGAAAATACACACAGGATAAAATTCACCATTTTAACTGTTTCTAAATGTACGATTCGGCCACATGAAGTCCACTCGCAGAGTTGTGCAACCATCACCACTATCTAGTTCCAGAACATTCCATCCCCCCAAAAGAAGCCTTGTCCCCTTTAACAGGCAGCCCCCCACCCCCTCCCCAGCCCCTGGTCCCCACGAGCCCGCTCTCTGTCTGTGGATCTGCCTGTTCTGGACGTTTCATGTCCATGGGGTCACACGCCGTGTGTCCTTCTGTGTCTGCTTCTCTCCCTGAGCATCGCGTGTGCAGGTCCGTCCACGTGCAGCTGTGTCAGGACCTCCTTCCTTTTCACAGCTGCGTAGTATTCCACCACATGGACGGACCCCATTGTGTTGATCCCGTCCTCTGCCCACGGACACCGGGGTTGCTTCCACCTTTTGGCTGCTGTGAACAAGCGTGAATGGCATTGTCAGAACACCCATGGGCAGCTCTCCGGGGTATTAAACCAGCCGGGTGCAACTGGTCTCTGGGGGTGGACGTCGAGATTGTTTCCACTTTCTGCTGCTGGTGGGGCTGGCGACACCGCCCAGCTCATCAGACTGTGGGAGGATTAATCCTGGAAACCAGAAGAAAGGGCTGAGAGGGGGCCCGGTATCCAGTAAGCACTCAATTAATGTTCGTCCTCCCGGGAAGTTCAGAAGCGCCTCGCCCTTCCGCCCGCCTCCAGGGCGTCAGCTTGTGAAACTGAAGGGCCAGGAGGACGGGCGGCGGGGAGTGGCCCCGGGTCGGTACTTCACGGGGGTGATGCTGGCCCGGGCGCGTGAGGCCTGGCACCCGTGAGGGAACAGTTTGCGCCTCCCACGTGTGTCCTCGGAGGAGCGGGCTGGGCGCGCGTCCAGGCAGGCGGCTGAAACGCGCTGGACGTTAGGGGCCCATCTGCCTCCCTCTCGGGGGGTGGGGTGGGGACACAAACGCCACAGTGACACCGCGCCCCCCCCGCGAGTCTTCGCTGTGACCCCGTTCAGCAGCCCCGGGAGGACAGAGGGGCAGCCACAGACAGGCCCGCGAGAGCGAACGAGTGTGCTCATTGCTTTGTTTCTTCCATCCATGCATTTATTGAGCACCTGCTGGATGCCAGGTGCTGGGACTCAGCAAGGAACAAGACGGCCGATGGTGGGCTCGCCGTCTGGGGTTCATATCCCTGTTTGGCAGATGAACAAACCGAGGCCCAGAGGAAGACAGGCGCTCACCCAAGGTGGCACAGCTCCAGCAGGAGAGACAGACGCTGAGCAGGTAAATCCTTCCAGACAAATGTGGGGATTTTTGCCAAATGGGGATGGGAGCTGAGAGGGGAATGAGGAGAGGCAGAGGATAATCGGGTGTGTGCTCAGATAGGGCAATCAGGGAAGGCCTCTCAGGGGAGGTGACATTTAGGCCGAGGGCTCAGGGATCAGGAGAGGCTGGACGTTCAGCCAGGAGTTTGGGAAACAGTGTGTCAGGCAGCTGACACAGCCTGTGCAAAGGCCCTGGGGCAGGACCGGGCCTGGTGCGTTGGAGGAGCAGCAAGGAGGCCCGTGTGGCCAGAGCAGAGGGAGGAGGGGGAGAGACAGAGGAAGGAGGGCGGGGAGGGGACAGGGCAGGTTGTGTGGGGCCTAAGGGGCCATGGGGAGGAACATGGATGTCACTGCGAGAGCACTGGAGGTTGATGGAAGGATTTGGTTTGGGAGTGACCTGATCTCCTGAGTCAACTTTTAAACAGACTCCTCTGGCCACCACGTATGAAACAGGTGGACGAGTGCAATTCATTCATTGATTCATTCACCCATTCGTTCGTTCTTCACCCATTCCTTGAACAAGCCTTACCTGCAGCCACTTTCTACCAATGACAAAATAGAATCTGAAAGAACTGGAATCACAGATCCAAAATCATGCGGCACACGAGTGGCACAGCCAGGACTCAAATTCAGCCCTGGCAGGTGGATGCGGGTTCCAGTGCTGACACATCACGGGGCCTCCCTGAGCCCCCGTTTCTACCGCTGAGGAATGGGGACCTTCATGGATATGACTCCTCCGAATGGTGAGAATTTCAGCGAGGTGATGTGTGTTAGCACGTGGCCCTGCGCTTGCTGCATAGACAGAACCCAGCTGGTCATCAGAGCTCGGTGACGGACACACAGGCAGCTTCGGAAGGGCAGGGGCCTCCAGGGGGGCTTCCCGGGAGAGGTGACATGGGAGGTGAGACCTGGAGATTGAACAGCTGCCAGGTGACAGGAGGAGGGAAGAGTGTTTGGGGTTGAATTAACAGCACGTGCAAAGGCCCAGAGGTGAGACCAAGGGCAGCCTGTTCGAGGACGTGCAGGGAAAGGGAGCCAGATGGGGGGGAGGATGAGGAGGAAGAGGGCGGCCCGGGGGCTGTGGGGGCCTCCTGGGCGGTGGGAAGAGGTTGAGACGTGGCCTGGGGACAAGAAAGCCACAGCAGCATCTAAACGGAGTGGGGACAGCTGAGCGGAGGCTGCAGAGTCTGGGTGGGAGAGGACGCCTCTGCCTCCCATCCCCAGAGTGGCTCACACCCGCCTCGTCCTGCACCCTGACTGCTTCCCACAGTCGCCCCGGGGTCAGACCCCAGCTAGAGGCTGTGGCAGCGTCCGTGCCCCTCACCGTCCCCCCAGGTCCCTCCAGCCGGAGCCGAGGAACAGAGGAGACACAGCGGCCCCGGCACCTGCAGACGTGACCGAGGACGGGGGACAGCAGGCCCAGGGCGGGCAGGCGGCCAGGCCCAGGGATGGTCCCCACGCCGGCTGGCAAGGGGGCACCCAGCCTGGCAGGCCCCGGTGGGGGCAGCGAGTGGAGGCCAGATGTGGGACCCCCCCGATGGAGAGTCCCAGGCCCTTTTGTCCCTGTGCCTGCTCCGTTTCAGGCACACCACCACCAGGTGGGGGCATGGCTGTGGCTGGCGGGGCGGGGAGCCCAGGCTCTGGCAGCTCTGGGGACAGACCCCAGGTGCGAGAGGCAGCGGGCAGGTCTGGCGGGCAGAGCTGGGGCTGGAGATAAAACCAATTGGGCTTTGGGGCCTGGGGCCACGGCCACCCCTCCTGCCAGCTGGCATGTCACACGTTCCACGTCCCATGAGCCACAGACTGACTCCACGAGGGCGAGATTTCCCGTTCCTTCATTGCAGAGGACGGAGGGAAGCTCCATGTGACAGGAAGCAACTTGCAAAGTCACACAAGGAGGACGCCATCCAGCCAGAAATTGGAACCCCGATGTGTCTGAGTCCGGGATCCGTCCTACTGTCCTTTCCAGGAGGGTGTGGAGGGTTTGTTTCCACCGAAGCAGCCCCTTGACCCTGGGACTGCAAACACTTGGCATACAAACCCCTACAGGCCGTGGAGCTGCCTGTGGCAGGCATCACTCATCGATAGCAGAACCCTTTCCCAGGGAGATGGGACCCAGGCATCACTAGCAGATCGCTGCACGGCCTTCCCTGCAGAACCAGGACGCAGACTCAGCATCCTTCTCAACACCGTCCCGTCCAGGAGCCGCGGGGTCGACGCGGGCTGACTTCTCTCTTTTCGGGAAATGTTGCTCCTTCATCTTCCGGATCAGCATTTTGAACCCACAAATCACCTCCTTTCCCTGTTAAAAGTCCCTTCCTTTTCTTTCCACTGCCCCCACCAGGAAACCCGAATTTTCCTTCTCTGTTTCCCCCCCCCCCCCACCCTCCACGTCTCAGCCGCGCCCCCCCAACATCCCCAGCCACCCCGGCTCAGGTCCCCCCAACACCTGCCATCCCATCAACATGTTTTTATTTCTTGGTAGCGATTGTCACGAGCTGCGATTGTCATTTTTATCCCTCGGTTTCCTTTTCCTCCCGTGAGGCGGGGTCTGCAACCTGGAAAGGGAGCTTTGGGGTCTGAACACCGAAATCTCAGAGGGAAGAACCTGGTTGGCTCAGCCTGCACCCACCCCCCCCCCACCCCACCCCAGGGTCCAGTCTGTGAACACAGGAGGATGGGGTCACCCACTGAGGGCGCCGTGTGAGTGGGATGGAGAGTCAGGGCCAATTCTCAAGGGGGGAGCCCAGTCGGGGTATGAATTGTGGACGAAAGCAACAACAGAGACGACCAGAAGGGCTAATAATAATAGCCAATAATTACGAGCAATGCTAAAATTTTAATATTAAAATATTATGCAGATTTGGCAGATGGGAACTCGGAGGCACAGAGAGGGAGTGCAATGTGCCCAAGGTCACACAGGGGGTACTCAGGAGCTCACTAGCGACTCCCACCCCAGGAGCGCAAATAGCTGTGCAAGACCTGATGAGACGCCCCACACACGATGGGGACGTGGGGATCTCGTCTTCCGGGGGCTGAGTCCTTGTCCTTACCACCCCCCTCTCCCTCTCTCTCTCTCTCGGGCCCCAAGGACACTGCCGTCCCCACAGCCTCTCGCATCCTCTGTGACCTTCATGCAGTCTTGGCACGGCTCCACAAGCACACAGGCCTCCAGCTCTGGAGCAATCACGTTCTCTTTGTGGCTGCCCTGCCCCGGCTGCCCCCCGAGGGCCTGGCACCCACAGCTGTGGGTGCAGTTTGCGCCCCGAGCACAGGAAGCGTCTATCTTTACATCCCGGCATTAACGAGCCTCGGTCTTATTGCCACGGCGTTTTCTTTCTCCTCCTAATAAACGCGAATGCATTTTTTTTTTTTAGCTCTTCCGCCATCACTTGATTCTCAAGTCTGAATTGTCTGAAGGCGCAAAACACTTCTGACTCCATTGACGCGTTTTAACAGTTTCCTCTCCTGAGTGAGCAAAGCAGAAATTGGAAAAGAAAAAAAAAGTGAGAACATTTTGATTGTATTAACAGGAGTATGGAGGGCAGAAAAAGGGAGGTGATTGTGCTGCTTTCTCTGCTCGAAACCTCACTAAGAGGAGTGCATTCAATTCATAAAATTGGTAAACCGGAGCATAGAGAAGAAGCAAGTGGATGGGGTATAACGGGTGTCACTCATTTCTTCATTCACGAGCATTTATGAAGCACCTAATGTGTGTCAGGTGCTGTCCAAGGTGCCAGGGCTGCCAGTAGGAATAATCAACCGTCACGTTAATTATTTAAATGCAAACTATTTGACAAGGGAGGGACCCGGGAGGGGGACCTCATCGGACTTCTCAGCTGCCACAGAAAGGATGAGAAGCAAAGTTCATGGGAAGAGCATTCCGGGCAGAAGGAACAGCACGTGCAAAGGCCGTGCATCAGGAAGGAGCTCAGCGTGGTGGAGAAGAGAGAAGACAGGGCAGGGAGGGGTTGGCTGGGCTCTGGGGGTCCTTGAGAGGGGGTGCACATTCTGTTCCCCAATTCTGGTCCTTAGAAGGACAGTGGAAGGGCTGCCCGGAGGAGGAGAGAAAGGGGAACAGAGAGAGAGGAGGGCGGGCAGTCCCCCAGAGAACAGCTGCCCCTACAGAGAGTGAGGCTCCCATCGCTGGAAGCGTGCAAGGCCAGCCCGTGTCAGGGAAGGGGTTCCGCTCTGGGTTTATCACCTCCCTGAGGGCCTACGATTCGAGGGCAGAGGGGACCCCAACCCGGGACCCCAGGGCCGCCTTGGCTCGGCTCGACTCAGTGTCACAGAGACCCAGTTTCCAATCCGGGCTCTGCTGTGCAGACCGGGGCTGGTCCTTGGCCTCTCTGTGCCTCACCTGTAAAATGGGGCTGTAACAGCACAGACCTCCCAGGGCTGCAAGGGGTCACGAGAAAGCGCCCGGAATAGTGTCTGGAACAGAAAGTGCACTCGGGAAACGCTATTTCTGGGGACACCCCCAGCCCCGGTTATCGGGGGGCTGTGGTTGTCGCTGGCGCCTTGGCGGGTCTGGTGCACACTGGGAGCAGCTGGCGGAAACCGGGGGCCCCTGGGAGTGATGTCATTGGTGTCTCTGGCTTGGCCCCCTGGGGACTCCTGCTCCAGTGCTCAGAGCAGAGTGGGCGCCCCCTGGACCAGCACCGTCCCCTCCGCCCTCGCCCCACAGTCTGTCCTCCCCGCAGCCCCCACCAGAGGGCTCCCGGAGGCCCCTGAGTTAGTCCTGCCTCCTCCACCCGCAGCCCTCCAGGCTCCCCCTCCCGCGGGGGAGAAGCCGAGTCCTCCCCGCGGCCCCCCAGGCCCCACACGACCTGCCCCGTCCCCTCCCCGCCCTCCCTCCTCCCTCTCTCCCCCTCCTCCCTCTGCTCCAGCCACACGGGCCTCCTCGCTGCTCCTCCAATCACCAGTCCCATTCCTGCCCCAGGGCCTTTGCACGGGCTGGGCTGTGCCTCTTCACCCACCACCTTCAGGCCTTTGTTCAAACCTCACAGCGAGGCCTTCCCTGTCCACCTGATTTAAAATCCTGCCCCCGCCCGGACCCCTTCCCCTTCCCGGCTTTGTTTTCCTCCCCAGCACTTCCCACCACAGGTTGACTTATTTATGTGTTTTCCTGTCCATCCGTCCTGTTAAAAAGCCAGCCCAACCCTGTTGCCTATTTTGTTCTCTGGGGTGTCTCCGGTGCCTGGTACACAGTCGGTGCCCCATAAGTGTCTGTTGGATGTAAGGATGAATGAAGGAGGGAGCTGAGCCAGACCTGGAGCGGCAAGCCCAGCTCAGCCTCTCCCAAGCTGTGCAAACATCCGTGCATCCCTCCCCTCTCTGAGCCTTGGTCTGCTCTGCTGTGAAATGGGTGGAAATCATCCGATTGTTGCTGCTTGGCGGCACGGGAGCCTGGCCGCAGCCCGCAACCCGGCATCCAGCAGGTGCTCATCAGATGCGCGTTTCTGCTGTCCTCCGTCAACGACCTTCTCCTCTCCCGCCTGCTCCCACCCCAGAAACATCCCAATATTTCGGTTTCAAACCCAGAAACGGACGACTTCCAGGAAAAGTCACGACAATCCCAGGGGGCTGAGGAAGGGGACCCGAGGCTGGGGGGCCGGTGCCCGGGGTCCGAAACGCTGCGGCAGCCCCAAGACTCCCGGGCACAGGAGAAGCGCCCCCCTCCAGGGCCCCCCGAGCGCCAGGCGCCGGGGAGGAGCCCCGTGTGGAACTGGGACGCGAGGCGAGCCGACTTATTTAGCAGTTCCCGTTTTATCCTGCGCGACATCTCCGCTGCCAGGACTATCCCACTCACAGCCACGTGGTCGGGCGGGAGCCAGGGAAGGTGGCAGGGGGAGGGCTGAGCGGGGACCTCCGGCCCGCCGTGTGTCCTGGCCGAGCCGCGTCCCCTCTCTGGGGCCTGGTTTCCTGGGGAGGTGTGAAATGACAACATCTTCTGAAGCACCTGCTATGTGCCAGGTACCGCTCCAAGGACTGCACGTGATTACGCACAACTAGAAGCTGCTCGTGGACGTTTGTTGACCGACTTAGCGACACGCACGGCAGTTAACGCAGGCCGGGTTGAATCGCCTGCCCGTGGCTGCTGCTCAGGCAATATTTGGAAGCATGCGCCACGTGCCCGGACGGCAGATAGGGAAACTGAGGACAGCCTGGTCATCTGGGGAAAAATTCGCCTGCATCTTGATGATGTCACAAGGGAAGGGATATCACATTGACTGACCCCACACAGTTAGGATGGTTTGTGCCTCCTTCCCACCCACACCCCCAGCTCAGAACCTTCCACCTGCGCCTGGAATAAGCTCTTTCCAGTTCATCCGCCGCTCCGGGTACTCCAGGACCACCCTCCACCCACCGCGGCTGTGCTGCAGACTCTTCCCAAGATGCATCTGGGCACAGTATGCAAATGAAGTGAGTTAATCCCTGGGGAGTCCTTGGCTCTGGGGGATGGGTCGAGGGGACCCCTGCCCACCCCGGGGCCCGCCGGCCCGGCTTTCACAGCGACTTCAGTAAAACCAAGGGCTCTGGGCTGGGAGAGCCTGGAGGGCTTCCTGCAGGCGGCAGACAGGACTCGGCAATGACGCCGATTGGCAGGAAGGGGCCGAGCAGGCAAGCCTGGCAGTTGGCACAGCCTGGAAAATCATGGGGGGGCAGGACCGTCGGGGAAGGAAAGAAGACGGCATCTGTGGTCACACTGGTCTTTGTTCCAAACTCGTCCCTGGGCAGAGACTTCACCTCCTCGAGCCTCAGTTTCCTCATCTGTCAAATGGGTCTCATTGCCCGTACTGCCGGGGCATCATCGAAATAATTCCACCCGTCCTCCAACCACGGTATGCTGGTAGCGCCTGACCATTGGTTACTTAATACTTTCTTTGTATCCACACATTTGCCTCCGGTACTATGTAAACATTTTTAAAAAGAAACTTGAGGTCCCGCTGAAGGAATGCACAAAAGCAAGTAGAAACAGCCGGTGAAATGAATAAGGAAGACTAAAATTTACAGAGAAACCATGCAAGACCCAGCTGCGAAATTAACAAATCCGAGGGGGATGATCCGATCCGGGCTGTGGTCACCATTCTCCCGGTGCAGACGCCCAGCGGGGCCGGCTCTGTCCTTCGAAAAAGCGTCGAGCGAATGCTGGTGGGCAGGCGTTCAGGTCCCAGCCAGAGCCCACTGGAGACTTTCTCCTGGAAGGAAAATTGGGAAGTGGGTAGCTTGGGCCGTGTCGGTGATTTTGTGGGGTTGCACAATGTGGGTGTAGAGCTTAAAGCCACCCTGTGGCCTCCCCGATGTCTGGGCGTCATGTTTGTGGCAGGGGGTCTGCACAGCGAAGCCAGGTGAGTTCCTCAGACCCTGGATCCTGGTGGAAAATCCGGGCTCTGTCCCTGGGGACCAGAGACAAGAGGCCCCGCCTGCCCCGGGGGCTGGTGGGAGATAACAGGCCGGTTCTGAAGATTGTCATTGGATCCCCGGTGACAATAAAGCCCCTTGGTTTTTCTGTGTGCGTGGCAGGCCCCAGGGCCGGACCGCGGCGTGGCGTCCCCCAGCCTCCCCCAGAGTCTGGCTCCGACTGCCGTCAGCAAAGGGTGCTGGTGATTTACGGGCCAGGGTCCAGCGTCCCTGGCAGCATCTCTTGGGGACGCCAAGCTCCTTAATTCCCCGGGAGCAGCCGACGTCCTGGATGGATTTCCGCTGTGTCACCTTCTGGGCAAGGCTCCGTTGTGGGCTGAGTTGTGTCCTCCCCCCCAAAAGAAATATGTCGCAATCCTAACCCCCGAGAGCTGAGAATGTGACCTTATTGGGAAATAGGGTCTTTGCAGAGGTAATCAAGTTAAAATGCTGTCGCTAATGGGAGCCCTAATCCAATAGGGTGGATGTCCTCGTAAGAAGGCGGATTTTGGACACAGAGAGAGACGTGCACAGAGGGAAGATGAGGTGAAGAGATTCAGGGGGGAGAAAGCCGTCTGCGAGCCAAAGAGAAGGGCCTGGAAAGGATCCTTTGCTTGCGGCCTGGAAGGAACCAGCCCTGCCGACACCTTGATTCGGGACTTCCAGCCTCCAGAGCCGGGAGACGACAGATTTCCGTTGTTCAAGCCACCCGGTGTGCGGGGTTTTGTCAGAGCATCTCTGGGAAGTGCAGGCAGGGTTGCAATCCCAGGGCACAGAGGGGTCCAGGCGCAGAGCCCTGGGCTCCACCCCCCGTACACTCCCTGCTCTTCCCGCTCCGAAGATTTAGGGCTGCCTCAGTTTCTCCTCTCGTTAACTATCCATAAGAACTTAAATGGAGAACGGCAGGGTTTGAGGGAGAGTCAGGGAAAGCAGCTAGAGGATCCCCATCTATCCCACTCCTTGTTTAATTTGGATGGTGGGGGTGCCCTGGGTTTATAGGCATGCAAATATACGCATTTGCTCTTATTAAAATAATGGAAGGATGAGCTGAAAAGTTAGAGAAAAGATGGAAGATGATAATCAAAGCTCTCCACTTGCATTTGCCACTAACAAAGTATCCTGGATCCGTGGCACCAATCCTTTTTCATGGCTGTATACTATTTCCCACACCACCAATCCTTTTTTGTGGCTGTATACTATTCCTCAGTGGGGCTATACCTGGTTAATCCAACCTCATTCCCATCTCTTGGATATTTGGATTCAATTATTTCCTGACACTTCCCCAAAGAATTCCCTGTGACATGGCTCTGTTGACTGTCACAAAAAGCCCAACTGAGACAGACCCAATTATACCCGATTTCAAGGCAAAGAAACTAAGACAAACAGTAGACATGCATGGTTTTCTCAGAGTCACACAACGCACAGGTGACACACTCCAGGTTTTTTTAATGACAGCTTCATTGAGAGATAAATCACACAGCATATGATTCACCCATTCAAAGTGCAAAATTCAGCCATTTTTAGTATATTCGCAAATCATCATCATCACCAACCATCCACAATCTAATTTCAGGATGTTTTCATCACCCCCAGACCATCCACTGTCTAGTCATGAAGATTTACGCCTTTGTTTTCCCCCAACAGTTTCACAGTTTCAGCTCCTACGTTTAGGTCTCAGGTCCATTCTGAGTTAATCTTTATATACAGCGTGAGGTAGGGGTCCGACCTCGCTCTTTTGCATGTGGACACACAGTTTTGCAGCCCCACTTGTTGAAAAGACCGTCCTTTCCCCCACTGAATTGACAACCTTGTTGAAAAATCAACTGACCATAGACGTGAGGGTTTATTTTGGACTCTCGATTCTATTCCACAGATCTCGACGTCTGTTCTTAACGCTGGTACCACCTGGTCATGACGATTGTAGCTTCGTAATAAGTTTTGAAATCGGGAAGTGCGAGCCCCCTAACTTTGCTCTTTTTCAAGATTGTTCTGGCTGTTCCAGGCCCCTGGAATTCCCACACGGATTTTAGTAGGATCGGCTTGTCAATTTCCGCAAAGAAGCCAATTAGGATTTTTGTAGGAATCGGGTCAAATCCGTACACCAGTTTGGAGAATGTTGCCATCTTGACCATATTCAGGCTTCCGATCCATGAACATGGGATGTCTTTCCGTTTATCCACGTCTTCTTTAATTTCTCTCAACAAGGGTTTGTTGTTTTCGTGGTGTAAGTCTCGCATTTCTTTCAGTAAACGTGTTCCCAAGCATTTTACTCTTTTTCAATCAATTGCAAACGGAATTGGTTTCTTAATTCCATTTCGCTTGTTTGTTGCCACAGCTTCAGAAACACAATAGATTTTTGTGTATTGATCTTGTACCCCGCAGCCTTGCTGAACTTGTTTACTAATTTTATTAGTTTTTTTTTTTTAGCGGTTTCCTTACGTTTTTCAATTTACAAAATGATGTCATGTGCAAATAGAGATGGTTCACTTCTTCCTTTCCCATCTAGATGCCTTTTATTTCATTTTCTTTCCTAATTGCCTGGCTATCACCTCTGATACAATGTTGCGTAGGAACGGCAAGAGCCACCCTTGTCTTGTTCTCGATCTGAGGGTGACAACGTCCAGTCGTTCACTTTAAGTCTGAGGTTAGCTGTAGATTTATTTGTCATGGCGACGATACGCCCTTTTACGCCTATTTTTGGAGTGTTTTATCCCAAAGTGATGTCGAATTTTGTCAAATGCCACAGCCAGGATTCGAACCCAGGTCTTTCTGGCTCCAGAGCCCCATCACTTATGTGATGCACTAAATGGTGGATCCCCAAAGGGGCCCCACGTGCAACCCAGTAGGTGTTCTGCAAATGGGTTTTCCCACTTCCCCTTTTCTCTTTGGCATTCGAAGAGAACTTGCAGAGAGAGAGAGAGAGAACATGCATTGCTTAATTTGCAGGATCGTGCAAAGATGGGGGCATCTCTCCCAGAGAGCAGAGCTGCAGGGGCGATGGTTTGGACCTGTCTCACCGGGATCGAAGGCCGGGTTCTGTGCAGACAATCCTGCCCTTGGCATGAGGAGTCCTGTTTAGATACCGTGATGGGCAGCTGATGGTTCCCCTGGTGTTGCCTCAATAAAAACACAGTGGGGCTAATTACCGGGTTCTGGGAGATGCTGGGGCCGAGGCTGGGCTGGGAGGGTGGGGAGATTCCCACCCCCCAGCCCCCCTGCAGAAGACGGAATTGTTCATTGACTGAACTTTCCACCCAATAAACAATGAGTCACATCCACGAAAGACGTGACCCGGAGCTCACCACGCCCCACCTCCCAGTTCTAGTTTCTTCCACAGTGTGGAACTTGGGGGTTTAAGCCATGCCCCCGGGGAGGACATTCTCTCCCGGGTTCTCTTCAAGTTTCGGCTCACCAGAAGTCTTCGTTTGGTGTCACTGAATCCTTAACGCTTTTCTGGCACTCGCCAACCTTCTGGGGCTGGCCAGAGGCTGCAACAACATCAGCCTAGAATGTTCTGTCCTCCTGGCATTGATTTTTATGGTCCCCTGGCTGGCCATCCTGGTTTTCCCATTTACAGTGGCCACAAGTGATCCCTTCTTTAGTCTACACTCAGGGCCAAGTGCTTGACACGATGTCACTCATTTTACCCTCCCCACAACCTTCGGGGATAGGACCACTAACATCCTCCATTTACAGGTGGACAAACAGAGGCACACAGGTGAAGTGGGGAGACAGACAGAAAACAAACTGGCCAAAATGTAAAATCCTTCCAAATTGTAATAAATAATCCGGTGCTGAGATGAAGATGAACCTCAGCAGGATGGTACAGCAGGGTCTCTCAGAGATCTGAAGGATGAGGGGGATCCAGCCTTGGGAAGAGCAGGGGGAACAGCATCCCAGACCCAGGGAACAGCCAGTGCAAAGGCCCTGAGGCTGGATGGTTCCCGATGTTTGCAAGGAACAGCCAAGAGGCTGGTGCGGGTGGAGTGGACTGAGCGAGGGGGACGGCTGGAGGAGGTGAGAGCAGGCAGGGGATGGTGCTGGCCATGCAGGACCTCAGGGGCTGCAAGGAGGAGCTGCATTTTAACCCGGAATGAGATGGTGTCTGTCTCCTCCATCGGACTATAACTCCAGGAGGCCAGGAATTTTTTTAGCCTGTTTGGCTTCCTTCTGTGTCCCAGCCGTTAAAAGAGCCTGGCACACAGGCAGTTAGCCGGAACGGATGGGGTTCCTGAGCTGACCGCCGTACCATATTTTACACATGTTTTTCTTTGCTGCCCCCGAGAACCCTCAGAGGCAGAAGTGATTGTCTCCCTTCTTCAGACAGGAACACTGAGGCTCAGAGTGACTTGTTCAAGGTCCCTCCCCTAACAGGTGACAGACCCGGGGCTCACGCCACGTCCAGCCTCTCCAGAGCCAGCAGGCTAACTTCACCCTGCCTCCATCAAGCATGCAAGGCTTGAGCACTTACTGTGTACGAGAAACCACGCTGAGCTTACGCGCACAGACCATCCCGTTGGATTCTTCAGGGTGGGCTGTGTCCCCATTGCTTGGATGAGAAAACCAAGGCCAAGTTGTCAATGGCAAGGTCAGGGTCACTTAGGCAGGAAGGAGGACACAATAGATTCTGGATATCTGGCCGCTGCGCTGGCCACTGGGAAACTCCGAGCTTAATTTAGGCTGCTGTTTAATTATTCATTCGCTCCTCTCTCTATTCCTGTTTATGACTTCCGCCTTCTCATTTTGCTCCCCGGGTTAATGCCTTTTGTTTATATCTGCAGCGTTGGCCCGGAGTGAATGAATCAACGATTTTGGAGGAACAAACCCCCAAATTCCCAACTTGAGCCCCTTGGCGGGCGCGAGGACCTCTGAAAATGCGTACCTTGAAGAAATAAAACGTTCTCACCAAGTTCAGGACACAACCACTCGAGGGGCAGTCTGGTTTGGAGTCTTTGCGCCCTCCCACCTCCCAGGGTAACCTTTCCCTTTTCTTTTCCTCTCTCTTTTTTTCCGTCTCATTATCCCATTTCCAAGCACCAACTACAGGCCGGTTGGCCACATTATCAGGATCCATCCTTACACTCTCCTTGTGAGCGGGGCATCCCTCTCCCCATTTCACGGATGGGAAACTGAGACCCAGAGAGGCAAACGCATTTTGCCAGAGGAAAAACCGAGGCTCGGGGCCCCACACGGCAAGTCAGCGTCTGATCTGGGATCCCACGCGGTTGGTCCAGACTCCAGGGCAGCAGGGGATGGTCATCAGGTGGCACGTTTGTACAGCACTTACTCTGCCTAAAACAGTGCTTCATTCATTCCTTCAATCATTCAATCAATCCACGGGGATCCTCAGGCCCCATGGAGTCACCTCCTAGAGTGACCAGAATAAAAACAGGATGACGGGATAGAGAATGGAGCGTGGGGCGGCTCTGATGGCCGTCATCAAGGAGGGCGTCTCCAAGGAGCTGTCGTTTGAGCAAAAATCAGAAAGAAAAGGGAAAGATCTTGGGGGGAACATGATTCCGGGTGATGGAACAGCACTGAGTCAAGAATGCGCAGGCTGGAGGAACCGCAAGGAGCGGGCTTGGCTGGAGCACGGAGACCGGGGGCAGAGCGACGGGTGTGAAAGCAGAAAGTGGAGGCTGGATTGTTCTCGAAGGGCACTAGGGAGCCACGGCAGAGTTGAGAGCACAGCAAGCACCACGGCCTTGCCGCCACGCGCCCCGGATCTCGCGCGCGCACCCGCGGTCGCCGGGGTCCCTCGCGCGGCGCCCGCCGCCCACGTGGCCCGCGCAGCCCCGCGCCCCACGTGCTCCCGCGGCCCTTTAAACGCCCCCCCCGGGGCCACGTGACCGCGCCGCGCCGCCCGATTGGCCGGAGGGGGCGTGGCGGCGGCGCGGCTGCGCAGTGACGCGCGCCGGCCGGCCCCGCCCCGTGCCCCGCCCCCGGCCGGCGGCGCTGGCGGAAGGGTGACGTCACCGGCTGGGGAGGGGGGCGCGCGAGCCGGCGCGAGGGGAGCGCGAGCCGCAGTGAGTGTCCTCGCCCGGCAGCCCGGCGGCCCGGCCGGCGCGCGCACGCCGCGAGCCCCGGCGCTCGGATCCCATGCCCCGGCCAGGATGTGAAGCGGGGCCGAGCCGGGGAGCCCAGCGCAGCCCGCCTCCAGGTACCCGGGGAGGGCGCCTCCGGGATTCGATGGATGCGAGAAGGATGCAGGCGCTCCAGCGGGGGGTCTCGGAGCAGCCGAGTGGGCAGCGCGCCGGCTTTGTGCCGGGGAAGCTGCACGGCCATTGTGCGCCGAGGATGCCCCGCTGCAGCCGGCTGCATGCCCGGCCAGCTGCGGCCGAACAATGCCCCCCCCACCCCCCACCCAGGGGCTGGGCCCCGGCGCGCTGGGGGGCCGCGGGGAGGGCTCGGCGGGCGAGCGGGGCGGGGGGCTGCAGCGGCGGGGAGGGGGCTGGGCTGGACTCGCCCGGAGCGCGGCGTTGGAAGCTGCCCAGCGCCGCCGGCTGCACCACCCCGGGCTGCGGGCGGGGCGGAGGCGCGGAGGGGGGACGCGCGCGTGTGCCGGCCGGGGTCCCCTCTGTCTCCGAGACCCAGGGGGCGCTGTGCTGGGGGCGCCCCGGAGTGGAGACCAGCCCGGGACGGGTGGCTCCGGGTGGAGCGAGGGGGATCGGCCGGTGCGCGCGGGGCAGTTGCCTTGCCCGCCGCTTTCGCTCTCCAATCCCCCTCCCCCCGGAGACCCCCCGACTCAACGCCGTGTCCCCCAAGCGCCCTCCCGGCCTCGTCTATCCCTTGGGGTGGGGGGCGCCCCTCCGGCACCCTGGCCTTGCCCCACCCTGCTGCGGCCCTGGCGCCCCCTCCCAGCCCCCCGGGCGGGGCGAGGCTCAGCCCCCAGCCCCTGGGACTCCGGCGGCCGGGCGCGCGCGTCGGGCACCCGACTCCCCTCGGCGCTGGGGACCCTGTGGGGATCCCAGGAGAGGGGAAGCCGCCCCTCGAGCCGCCAGCCCCGCGGGTTTTGCGCGCCCCGGGAGCCCCCTCGGGGGTTGGGGGTAGTGGTGACGTCATCCCGGGGGCGGAGCCGCCGGAACCGGGTTAAAAGGGGCGCGGGGGGGGGGGCGTGCCCTGAGGAGAGCCCCCCGAGTTGGAGTGCCCGTGCCCTGGGCACGAGGGTTTCGGCCAGGCTGCGACCAAGTTCACTCCTCCTTGTGGAAATCTCTCCCCAATTTGAGATCACCCCTTGGACACTCCCCCTCCTCCACCCCCCCCACGAAAAGCCCCTAGGTCCCCTTCGGCTGCTTTCTCTCCAAAATTCTCAATACGGGGAGCCCACCGCGAACTGGAATCTTTTTTTCAGCCACACCCCCCCAAATCTGGAGCCGCCTCCTTCGTGATGCTCGCACCCCCCATTTCAGATCCTCCTCGAGGAGCCCCGTAAATGTGAAGATTTTGAAAATACACCCCCCCCCCACCTTCTGCGACCCTTCCTCAAATTCGGCCATCCCCTTGAGACCTCGTCCCCCAGTTAGGAAATCTCCCAGCGCCTCCCTGTGGGGGACACTCCCTTCCCCCTCCTGGGCTCAGCTGGGATTCCCCTGCCCCCCTCCTCCCCATCTCCATGGGGGGAAGTCCCCGTTCTGAGCGTGGGGCCCTTCTGCCTCCCGCCGAACCCCTGAAAAAGCAGCGAGGCCAACGCGGCCGGGGAAGGCGGGTGTCGAGGGGGTCCAGGCTGGGCGTTAGGACTCTAAGAAGCAGGGACAAAGCTGCAGGGTCCCAAGGACGGGGACCCACCCGCTCTGGGCCCCCCAGCCGCCTCCCCGCGGACTCTGGCTGCTGGGGTTCTGGCCATCCCTCCGGGTCGCCCATCACTGCTGTCCTTGGGGTGCAGGGGGCCAGGGCCCCTCTGCTTCGGGGCGCTCTGCCTTGCCCTCCAGCTGCCGTCTGCCTGCGCCCAGACTCCTCTGATGCCAGCCCCGCCGGCTGAGCTTTTATTAATGGCTGAGGGACTCGGTGGATCCTGCCATTTGCATAGCTCCCCTCCCCCTCCCAGGGTCCCCTTCCTTTGTGCCCCCCCCCCCACCAATCCTCGCGCCTTCTGTCCCTCAGTCCCTTTTTCCTCTGCCAGCTGATACTTTGGCTGCGGAAGGCAGGCAGCTGGGGCTGGGGGCGGCTGCTTTCGGCCCCCCAATCCCAGAGCCCGCCCACTCGGGCCCGGGTCTCCAGCTGGACCCCCTTGTTTCCCTCCCCGCAGTGCCCTTCGCTGGGCATCCCTTGCTGCCCGCCGTCTGGCCGCGTCCCTGATCTTCCTGCCCTGTTCCCGGGGGCCCCGGGGGGCACCTTCACCATGACGGTGCACTTTTGTGTGGGGCCCCGGCCCCCCCAGCCCCCTGGGGGCTGCCACCCGCTGCCCACGATCGCCCGGAGAGTTGGTATAATTGGGCTCAGGGAAACAAAACGTCGCGGGAGACCCGGCCTGCCGGTGAGCTCATGAGCTTTCCTATTCCTGCCATCCCGGCCGATGACATCGGCCCCCCCAGGGGGTGACGGGGCCGGTGCTGTCATTGTCAGTGGCTTTCCCCTGGAGGCGATGGCCTGGCCCACTCCCCACCCGCTGCAGGAGACGGGGGAGGAGGGGTCATTCTGGTGTGGCGGGGCGTGGCCCCGGAGGGCGCTGCTGGGGTGGCAGCTGGACTCCCAGGGGGTCCCCCCTCCTCTACGATCCCTGAGCTGGGCTGTGGGGGGACGGGGGACAGAGAGAGGGGCGCTGAGAGCCGGCACGGACATCATCGTCGCCCACTGCCCGCGCTTCTCTTTGCATCCCCTCGGAGCATCCGAGCGTCTTTCTTTTTTCCCTGCTTCCCGGGGGATTCCGGGCGTCTTCCCACGTCCATGGGCCCCACTCGGAGACACGCGGTGTTTTTCTCCCAACACGGGGACGGTGGCTCTGGGCCGAGTTGTTGGGAGCTGATGGAGGGAGGGGAAGCCGGTCGTCAGGGACGTCGTGGTGGTGGCGTCTGGGTGGACACTCCTGGAGCTGGCGCCATCCACCCGTTTTCTTCTTCACGGGGTGGTGCAGACCGTGCGGCTCTGCCCGGCCTTCCCCAGACCTGGGGCCGGTCCAGGAGACGGATCCACCTCCGCTCTGCCTGTGGCTTTCCGGGCGGTGACTCAGTTTCCCCTTCCGCCTTGGGATTGGCACTCAGCTGTGTTTCACAGGTGCGGGAGCCCGGCTGTCCCCTCCACCTGCCGCCTCTGGGAGACCTGTGGCTTCGCTGACTATCCCAGCGGCCGCGTGGCCCGAACGATGGTCAATGAGGTGGCCAGCGAGGGACGGGCGGGGACCGTGTGAGTCCAGGGCGGGGTGGGGGGGGGGTGGCCGCCACGTGGCCCCTGGTTCACCGGCTTCCTTTGACTTCAGTTCAGCCGCCGTGCGTGGGGGGAGCGGAGGGGGGGCGTCAAGAGAGTTCAGGATGGGGAAGGAAAACCCTAAAAATAAAGACGGATATATATAAACCCAGCGGGTTTGGGGGATAATTGACAAAGCTTAGTGTTTTCGGCGGAGAGCGGCTCCCCCCGCTGCATCGGGCTCCATTTGTGGAGCCAGCGGAAGGTTCTGGGAGGCGCAGTGGGCTTGGCGGGCGCGTTGCGGCCATGGCTCCTGTCTGGGGGGCCTCATGCTTCTGCAGGGAGGCAGGGGTGCTGAGACCCCGGGGTCCCCGGCTTTCCTCTGCACGGGGATGGGCGTCTCGGTTCCCGGAATTTGCAAGGAGGACGCCCCTCCCGGGCGATCGGTGCGAGTTGTCCTTGCTCTGTCCTTCCCCGCAGCCCGAGATGTCCGGGCCGGGGTGTTTGGGGAGACCCCAGCTGCCTGCCGGGCAGGGCGGCTCGCTGGGGACGGGAGGGGACAACAACATGAAGGCATAACCGGGGGGGGGTCCCGTGCAGGCTCCACGTGCCCAGCCGGCGGAACCGCCGCGGGTCTGTGGACAAAGTCATGCCACCGCCCGGGTCGGGGAGAATGTGGGTTCTGGGGCTCCCCAGACGCGTCGTCAGTTTTGTCTTCTTCCCACCTTCCCTGGGTCTGGAACCAGAAAGCTACCGGCTTGCAAGTCGGGGAAGATGGGATCCTGCACGGGGAGTTGGGGTTCAAGTGCACGTTGCCCCATCCTCCGGAGCAGCCCAGAGACAGACAGATCTGAGCTCTGAGACGCACAGCAAGTGGGGACACCTGGGTGTTCTATTCTCGGGTCCCGTTTGCACCCTCTCCGACCCTCTGGCAGCTCAAGGCGGTGGAGTGGAGTACGTGGGGTGTGTTTTTCTCCCTTCTCTCTTTTATCTTTAAGGAAAGAAAAGACACTCAAAAAAAAAAAAAAAAAAGGAAAAAAGAGAACCATGGCGTACCATTTCTGTCTCGTCTCTGGCTGATATTTCAGAAGTGTTGGGGGGGGGGGTGTGCGTGGGGAATATGAAAAATCAATTGGCTCACACTTGTGCAATGGCGAAAATTAACAAGCGGGCGGGAGTGACTCACGGACGGGGCCTCGACTTTCGAGTCGAGTTGCTTTATTTTCATCTCTCTTTTTCCCCCTCCTCCGGGGAGCCCTCCCTGGAGCCGGTGAGCCTGGCCGGGCTGGACCTGGGGGTCGGCGCTGTTCTGTGCTGGCCGCGGACGGAGTCCCCTCTTCGGTCCTCAGGGTCCTGCAGAGGCCAGCGGGACCCCGTGTCTGAAAAGACACCCGGGTTTTGTTCTGGTTCCCGTGGACCCCACCCCGGCGGGGGGCTCGGAGCTCGCATTTCTGGGTCTCGGGGACCCCGTCCCCCCCACACGCCTTCGCTGGGGGTGCATGGTGAACATCGTTTTTCTGAAGGGGCAAATTTTGTCCACAGCCCCCTGGGGCAGCCCACGACTGTTTGTTTTTTGAAATCATTGATGTGAGCACCGTCAGGCGTCTCCTGTCCTCTTACTGGGGGAACGGAAAATCCTAATTTTCCTCCGCATTCTCTCCTTCCTCTCTCCCCAGCTGCAGCCCCAGAGGCCTGGGACCCCCCGAGGGCGGCGTGCCGGGCGGTGAGGGGCCCCTGGAACCTGCTCGCTGATGTCCCTGTCGCGTGGGGATTTGGGCGCTGGTGGAAATTCGGGGGTGCTGGGGAGGCGAGGTCGCCGCGTCTGTGTGTGTATAATTTAATGCCGCTTATAATTAACCCCACTGTCAGCAAACGAGGGGATGTCAGCGATGAGAATAGCTGCTCCAGCTTATTTTGGCGTTGGCGCCCAGGCCTGGCCCTCTGCTGAGTAAATTAGGAGCATCCTCGTCTCCGTTGGACGGCACACCCCCTGCGGGTGCCATTCGAAGACAGGGAAACTGAGGCACAGAGAGGGCGTCTTCCTGGCCTGGAGTCACACAGCCCCTAAGTGACAGAACGGGAAATCTCACTCAGGGCCAATGATGCCAGACTCTGAAGTCTTGACTCCTAGGGAGGAGGCCGGGGGGGGGTCTGCCCAGTTGCTAAAGACATCATTTTGATGCTGGGGACCCCTGAGAGTCACTGTGGCAACTCTGGGGCTCCCAGCTGCCGTCCTCAGAAGAAGCTGGACCGAGGCTTCCTGGCGTTCAAATCCCGGCTCGGCCACTCGCTGGCTGTGTGACCTGGGGCAGGTTCCCCAACTTCTCTGTGCTCCCATTTTCTCATCTGCAGAACGGAGAGTAATAGTGCCCCCCGCTCCCAGTTGTCGGGAGGATGAAATGTGTTCATGCGGGTGAAGCGACGTGTTGGTGCCTCGCGGACCTGCCCGGCGGGGCCTCCCCGGCAGCCCCCACCCCCGGCCCCCTCCGCGGGGTCCAGCACGGCCGGCAGAGATGGCAGGATGACTCAGCCGCCGCAAACTGGGGCGTTCCCCGTCGCTGGCTGCTCAATCAAGGCCGCCCCACTTCTGCGGCAGGACCGGGCCAGGCGCCTGGCGGGATCCGAGCGGCGGGAGGCCAGTGGGGGAGGGCAGGCGGCTGCCGTGGAAGGTTCCAGGCACCCCTGAGACCCCGGGCGGTGGCCCCTGAATTCGCGGTGGGTTCGAGTGAGCACGAGGGGGGAGGTCTCAGCTTGGCGGCCCCTGCGGGGCGCTCAGAAGACGGGTCAGTCAATGAGCTTGGCGAGCGGGCATCTGTCCGTTCGTCTGTCCTCTGATTCATTCATTCGGTCATCCGTGGGTGTCGAGTCCTGGCTGCCGGCGACCCCGAGAACCGGCCTATGGGTTCGGGGTCCAGCTCTGTGGCTTGCCAGCCGTGGGGACTCGGGCCAGCTCCGTAGCCGCCCTGTGCCTCAGTTTCTCCATCTGTGAAATGGGTGCCATGGCATCGCCTCACTCACAGTTGAGGGGTGTGTGGGTTAATACACGCCTGGCAGGCGGGCGGCGCCATGTACGTTCTTTTCCTTCCTTTTTTTTTTTTTAAATAAGAGAAAATCGGAATGAAATTTGGGGATCCAGCAGAGAACCAGGCGGACGCGGACCTGCCGTCTCTGGGGGGAGTCGGCACGTGAATAAGCAAGAAAAACTCAGTGGGTTCGGCTGAGACCAAAAATTTGGTGGCGGCCAGCGGTCACTCAGCCACTGTTTTGACTTGGGGACAGGAGGGCCTTTCCGAGGAGAGACAGGTGGATGGGTATGGGGACAGCAAGTGCAAGGGGTGGAGGGGTGCAGCCGCTGTGTGGCAGGAGGTGAGGGGGAGCAGGATCGGGTGGAGGAGTGAGTGGGCTGGGGCAGACCCTATGGGGTCCCCAAAGCCCCCCAGGGCTTGGATGCAAATGTCGTTGCCCATGGGTACCTGGGAGCTCGGGAACCAGCTCTTGGAACAGCAGCCAGGCTGAGGCCCAGAGAGGGAGAGGAGCTTGCCCAAGGCCACACAGCCAGCCACACCTGCCTGCCCCCCGGGCTGGTCCCCTCACACCAGTCCAGAGGGGGAAACTGAGGCAGGAAGAGGTGGGAGGAACATCCTTCTCAAACCCCGGTGCCCACAGGGGCCACACGGGGGGTGCCGATGGGTGGCGTGCGCCCCGGATGGCTCCACAGCCAGACGGGCCGGGTTTTCATAGAAAAACCAGCAATCTCGATTTTCCGTGAAATTGCCCTATTTTACAACCTCAGGTCTTTCTTTTCCTTAAAACGTGTCCATTTGCCGGTCGTGGGACCTGGAACACCTCACTCGCCGGCCCCGAGCCTCAGTTTCCCAGGCTGTAAAATGGGTTGAAGAATTGCAGCCACCCGGGGGTGTGAGGGGGGGTTCCTCAGCGGCACCGACACGAGAACCAGCCGGGAGGGCCGAGCACGGGGCCCAGGCGGCACGCGCTCCCTCCACGTCGGCCCTGATTCCATTAATATCGGTCATCATGATAAACTTGACTCAAATTAAATGCTGCGCGAAGGCGGCCGGCGCGTCCCGAGGGGCCGGGCTGGGAACCACGTGCCGGCTGCAGGACCGTCCCTCGCCCGCCCGTCTTTTCCGGAAACGTCCCCAGCTGCTCCCAGGGCTGGGGCGTCAGGTCCCCAGCCGCATGTGGGGGCGATTTTGCTCCCCCGGGGGACGCCGGGCCGTGTCTGGGGGCGTCTGTGGGTGTCACACTGGGGGTGCTTCTGGCATGGAGCAAACGGGGGGGCCGGTGATGCTGCTCAGCCCCCCACGGAGGACGATTGGGCCCTAAATGTCAGCAGTGCTGAGATTCAGAAACCCCGGATTTGTGCTCAGACCTGTGGCGGCGAGAGAAATCAGGCTGCGGGCGGTTGGCTCGGCCGTGAACGCCCACCTCCCGCACTCGCTCCCCTCGTCGAGCTGGACTAGGACACGGAGGTGACACCCTGGTTCCTGAGATGGGCCCACCCCCACCCCGGCCGTGTGAGGAGACCCCTAATTCCACGCCCCCAGCCTCCGTCTTCTCATCCGTGAGATGGGGACACATCTTGCCAGCTGCGTCCTTGGGGGTTAAACGGCGTCCCATCGTGGGGGCCGAGTGACTGTCCTCCCGCCTCCCATCTTCCCGAACAATAAGGGGACACGGGGAGGGGGCCCCAAACCTGCACTTGCCTGGAAAACCACCGCAAACAGGAAATAACCTAAACAGTCATTTTTTTTTTTTTTTTTGAGGAAGATTGGCCCTGAGCTAACATCTGCTGCCAATCCTCCTCTTTTTGCTGAGGAAGACTGGCCCTGAGCTAACATCCGTGCCCATCTTCCTCTACTTTATATGTGGGACGCCTACCACAGCATGGCTTGCCAAGCGGTGCCATGTCCACACCCGGGATCTGAACTGGCGAACCCCGGGCCGCTGAGAAGTGGAACGTGCGAACTTAACTGCCGCGCCACCGGGCCGGCCCCCTCAGCAGACACTGAGTCCCCGTGTCCTGGAGGCTGCCCCGCAGGCCTGGCCCAGCCTCCGGCTTCCCTTGCATTTTTACATCTTGCAGATGGGGAAACTGAGGCACAGAGTGGGGACGAGAAACTGGACCGATCGGAGCCTTTCTTGGGGGCGGCCTGTCCACCTGCAGGCGAACCGAGGGGCCCTTTCTGTGCTCATGGAGTGTCTGCACCGCTTTCGTGCTCTGCTCTGGCTTTCTGGAAATTCTTGCTGATTTTTGCGCGAGGGGCCACCGAGGTGTCGTCCACCGGCCCTGCAATTATGTAGCGGGTTCATGGAGCAACTGTGTAGCGGGGCAGCTGGTCCCATCGGGGCCGGGAGCAGCGGGAGGGACTTTGTTGTTGTTGGCCCGTCCGTGCTGAAGATCTGTTTCTGCCTCTTACGAGCTGTGTGACTTCAGGGAAGTTGCTTGGCTTCTCTGGTGGCACGCCCACTCTCCCCTCTGGCAGCCCCCCCCACCCCCCCGCCGCCTGTCCACCCACTCGTTCTGCACCAGCCACACTGACCCGCTTCTGCTCCCACCTCCAGCCTTGGTTCACGCTGTTCCTTCTTCCAGGAGCCCCATTTCGGGTGAGGAGATGGGTCCCAAGCGCTGTGTGACTTCAGCCACTCGCCCGCCCTCTCTGCGCCTCTGCACATCTGAGATCTCTGCCCAGAGAGGGTGAGGAGTGGCTGCGGAGAGCCAGCTGCCCTGAGGAGGGGCTCAGGGAACCCCAAAACAGCCCCTGAGGGCTCCAGTCTCCCGGGAGACAGCGAGGAGCGCCGAGGAGGCGGGACTTGGTGCCTGGGACCCGGGCCAGGTGGTTTCTGGACTCCGCCAGTCCTGATGCTCCTTCGAGAGCAGAGACGTCTCCGAGGAGCCCCCCAGGGACGGCCGGCCCCGGGCTTTCTTTGGGGGGTCGAATGTGGCATTTTGAGTCTTGGACAGTGGATTTGGCTGCCCGGGCCTCAGTTTCCCCACCTGTCAAACATCTGCCTGGAGCTCCCCCACTGCGGTGCCAGGAACTGATGGCAGGCCCAGCTGATGCTGTGATTGACAGCTGCCCTGGGACCCCCTGAGCTGCGGTGGGGGGAAACTGAGTCACGCCAGCATGGCCAGAGCCCTCGGCAGGCATGGGGGGTCCTCGATGGCAGGCGCATCAAGGTCTCTGGACTCGCCGTCCAGTGCTCCCCCCGACGGCTACCCCGTCCTCCTCTCCTGACCCCGTAGTTTTTAATTCTTTGCGCTTCCTCTCGTGTAAAACTCGAAAGAGAAAACCGCGTCCCCCTCCCGCGAATGGGACCCGGGGGCGCCCGTGACGCCAGGAGGCGGACCCTTGAGAGAGAAACACGACGGGAGAAAGAGAGACGCGGGTGGATCAGGCCGCTGTCGCTGTCGCCGCGGGCTCCCGGCAGAGGCGGGGCCGCCGAGGCGTCAAAGCCGCGTGAGCACCCACCCGAGCTGCCCAGCCTCCAGGAAGCCTCGAACGTCGAGCACAGGACGCCCGGATTTTCCCGTCGGCGGCTGAGCGTTGCTCCTCGGCGGCCCGGGGAGAAGGCTGTTCGTTCCTGGATTCAATTAATGAGCCTGTTAAAAACTATTTATTTTCTCTGACAGTTGTTTACCGAGGAGACGGCGACGGATCGGCTGGGCGGTCTCACCCTCCTCCCCGGGCCCGAGGCGGGATGTGGGGTGCTGGGGCCTCGGGCGGGCACTTAGGGAGCGCCGACCGCCATGGGGGCCTGCCTTCCGGGGCCCCTCTCCTCCAGGGTGGTTGAACCCTGTGACTTGTCTGTGCACATGGCCACCTGGTGAAAACCACATTTCCCCGTGTCCCGTGCAGCCGTCTGTGCTTTATGACTCGATTCTGAACAATGGGATAAATGGACAGGATTTCCTGGAAACGCCTTCCGAAAGAGGTAGTGCGTGTTCCCTTCGACTCCCAGCTGGAATAGGGAGGTGATGGCAGGCGCTCAGGTGGCCGGTTTGGACCACGAGGCAGATATTGTGGCTAAGAATGAGAGATCTGAGAGATGGAAGGAGCCCGGGCCCTGCTTGTGGGGTGGTTGTAATCGCCCCAAAAGGCCAACCTGGGAGCTTCCTTTATGTGAAGAGAGAAATTATGCCTCTTGTGAGCTTTTCGGGCACCCGCAGCCCAACGTGACCCTAAGAGCGGCAGGACGCGAGCCTCAGGACCCGACGCTTTCCCTCTCTCCTTCAGTTCTCTGCCCGTTTTTAAGCAGGGCTTCCCCGGACCTCCCTGTCAAGATTTGCAAAACGCCCATTTGCCAATAATCACGACATCCGGATTATTATTCTGCGTAACGAAGATTCGCAAAATGCGCCTCTCCACCCGGCCGCCCGTCCTTCCCTTCCCTGCTCTGCTTTTACTCGAAGCGCCTGTCACCACGTCCATGTCGTGTGCAGCCAGCTCGTCATCTGCCTCCCGCCCTGGCGGGGACTCTCCCCTTCCCTGGGGTGAGGCGTTTCTGCCCGCCTTGTGGCCGCCGCAGCGCCCGCGCACAGTAGGGCTCCAGGCACGGGTTTTGCACAAACAGGGAATAAAAGAAAGGAGGGGGTCTGGCTGGTGGCGGCCCGGGGCGGGCGGCTCAGGCTGTCCTGTCGTCCCCTGTCGTCCCCCCGCCCCCCCGTCGGCCCGGCCGGGCTGCCCGAGTCGGTCCCCGCGGCTGCTCCTGATCCTCCCTCTCGCCCCCGTGTTCTCACCTCGGCCTCCAGAAATAGCCGCTTTAGACCAGCCGTGTCGCCACGTTCGTTCCGGGGCCTCTGCCTGCCCACGGCCGCGACGCTGCGCTGACGGGCGGCCTCCCGAGCGCCGTGGGGCGTTAAAAATACCGCTGGTGTTCGGTGTCCCCCCTCCTGTCGTGCCTGAAGCCGCCCAGCCACCCGCGGGCGACGCCCCTTGTTGAGACGTCGCGCTGTGTCCCCGCGGACCCTCTGCTGGTGGGGAAGCCCTGGGTTTGAGTCCCAGAGCCACCTCTTGCTGGCTGTGTGACCTTGGGTGGGTGGCGGAACTTCTCTGCGCCTCAGTTTACCCGTCTGGAAATGGGACACATGGGGGCTTGGTCTGGGGGTGGAACTTCTCTGAGCCTCAGTTTACCCATCTGGAAATGGGACACCTGAGGGTTTTCCACTCAGGGCGGGGCATACAGTGGGGGCTCTCGAGGGGTGAGCCGACCTCGAGACAGCCCTCAGTGACTCGGTTTTCCTGACTCTTAAAATGGGCCCGTGTCGCTGGCCTGTCCGTCAGGAGGCGGCCGGGAGCTGAGGCACGTCCCTCCGTGGGCCGAGGACACTGCAAACGCCCCGTCGAAGTGACAGGCTTTTTCCTGCCACGTTTTATTCTTGTCGTGTATGGAGACTGTAGATTAAGGGTGAAGATCTGGACTCCAGGACTGGATGGCCTGGGTTCAAGTTCAGCTCTAATCCTCTTTTTTTTTTTTTTTTTTTTTTTGCTGAGGAAGACTGGCCCTGAGCTCACATCCATGCCCATCTTCCTCTATTTTCTATGTGGGATGCCACCACGGCATGGCTGCACGAGCTGTGTGTGGGTCCACACCCGTGACCTGATCTGAACCCTGGGCTGACTCTAATCCTCATTTGCTGTGACTCACCTGTCCCAGCCTCAGTTTCCCCATCTGTAAAACAGGCTAACGAGGACCCCACCCTCCCTGGGGACGCCCTTAGACCGGTGCTGGGCTTGGAGTGAGGGCGACAGGTGCCCGTAAATAATACGATGTGATTCACTTGTTATTTATCTCCCTCTTCCCGGGCCGGCGAGCTGGACGCTGCTGGAGTCGATCTGTTTGTTTGGCTTGAGGTCGAGGTCGCGGCTCAGCCTCCCCCGCGGCTGGGATTAAGCCGCCGGACGGACACGCCCGGCCCAGGCCGCAGGCCCCGCGGTGGCCGCCCCCACTTCCTGCGGTGGCTCAGCAGGTGTCGGCTCGGCCGGGGCTGGAGGCTCAGGAAGGGGCAGAGGGCAGAGTCGGGGGCGTCAGGAACGGGGACAGGAAGGGCCGGGTGGGGGGCGCACACACTTCCCCCGAGTCTGTGCCTCCGGTCAGCCGGTGGGTTTCTGGACACCTACTGTGTGCCGGGCGGGGGTCGGGGGGGGAAGCGCCTGCCTCCTGGGGTCACATTCTGATGGGGAGACACGTGTCACGTGGAGTGAGGAGAGACAGCGACACGGGAGCAAAGGGAGCTGGGGGGGAGGGACGAGGTGGTCATTTTACGCGGGGTCGTAGGGACGGCTCCAGTGAGGAGGGGACAGTGACTAAAGCTCTGATGGAGGCGTATGGGGGGGTAGAATGTTCCAGGCGGAGGGCACAGCCCGTGCAAAGGCCCTGGGGCAGGCGTGTGGGAGGAACAGGAGGAGGCCGTGTGGCTGGAGCAGAGGGAGGAGGGGGAGAGAGGGAGGAGGCAGGGCGGGGAGGGGATGGGGCAGGTCGTGCCGGGCCTGGGGGGCCGCAGGGAGGACTCAGCTTCTCCCCCCAGGGAGGGGAGCCTGGAGGGCTGCGGGCGGAGGAGGCAGGACTGACTCAGGGGCTCCCAGGCACCCTCTGGTGGGGGCTGCGGGGAGGACAGACTGGGGGTGAGAGGAGGAGCCAGGAGCCAGGGCGGAGGGGACAGCGCTGGTCCAGGGGGTGATGCTGGGCCAGAGTTTGAGGACGGACTTTCTGTGCACTTTCGTGGGTTTAATTTTTGCAGCAGCTCTGAGGGAGAAGGGGCTCCTAGACCCAGTTTACGGATGAAGGGAAACTGAGGCTCAGAGAAGTCAAGTCATCTGCCCAGCGTCACACAGCAGGATGTCACATGGTGGTGGGATAGCCGGCTGGGCCTGACCGGGGTACGGCCTGCGCCCCAAGCTCTTAATGGCCATCGCTTCTTCTCAGTTTGTAGAATGACCACGTGTGTTTAAAGGCTCGTGTGAGTTTGGATTCTCTTAGTCGGGGTGTTGGCCGGGGTCCCTGCCCGGCCCCATTTGTGCCGTCAGCCTCCTGGACCAGTGGGAGGCTGGGGGTTCCGTTGAGCTGGATTCCAATTCTGCCCTCGCCTCTTGCTAAGCTGTGTGACTTTGTGGCCGTCGCCCAACCTCTCTGAACTCTCATTTCCTGTAAAATTGAACTCGGCTATTTGTTCGTTCATCCCAGTAATAGTTTTTTGAGCGCCTGCCGTGCGCCAGGCAGCTTTAGACAGAGCGGTTACTCCTGCCTTGATTGCTGGGCTCCCAAAGTGTCGGTCGACAAACCACAGTGTTCGGGCCACACGAGGGTGGGTGGGAGCCTCAGCCGTCAGCACCTTCTGTGGATCCCCTGTGAGTGGGTGTCGGCGGCTCGGAGGGAAATCCCGGGGCAGCCACCCGTGGGAGACTCGAGGCCTGCCAGCCCCGGGGCCAGTGCCGTGTGCAAAACCCCCAAAGCGTGTTCAAAGCCCCCAGGTCGACAAGTCTGGGGTGCAAAGCAATTCGGAGGAACTGGCATCAGAACACAGAGGAGTTTTGGGGAACTTTGAACTGTATCCTTCACTTCCGTGTTCCGTCCGCGGCCCCCGTTCGGGAGAGAAAAGTGATCGCAATCTGTGTCCCGAGAAGTCTGTCAACTAACCCTTCCTTCTTGGGGATAAAAAAGTCCCGTCTGGCTTAATGGGAAGCGTTTTTTCTCTCTTCTCAATGTGTCAAATAACCTCGCCTCTTAAACTCAGCGAAATGTGGAAATTGCCCGACTTTGAACCCGGGACGAGGAAGAAGGAGGGAGGACGAGAGGCTCGGGGAGGGCGCAATGGGAGGGGAAGTCAGGGAGGGCCTCCTGGAGGAGGTGGCCGCTGGTCTAAGCTCTGGAGGCCGAGTTGGAGTTAACTGGCCAGAGAGGGGAGGGAAGGGTGTTCTGGGCGTAGGGAACAGCGTGGCCAGACCTCCCGCACAAGGTCGCCGTGAGGCCTCGAGGTGAAGTGTTGTCTAATCAGGTGTCTTGCGCTGGGCGCTGCCCTCAGTCCCAGATCTGGGTGATGCCACGTGGGTGTTGCTTTCCCGCGACCGTGTTTGGAAACCCCTGACACCCAGAGGTTTGGGTCTGTCCCAATTCCTTCGACAAGTTGTCGTTTCGTACCCTCAGCTCCCTGCCCGGCTCCTAATGAGGCTCCGTCCTCTGGCGCACAGTGGGCCTGCAGCTCGAAAGGCGGAGAAACCCAAAGCCAACTGACTTTAGTAAAAAAAAAAAAAAAAAGCGGATGCCTTGCTTGGCTCGTGTAACTAGGAAGGCAGGTGTTAGAATATACCAGCTTCAGGCACGGCTTGATCCAGGGGCTCAAACAAGGAGCATTTAACAGATGGAAAAAAGCAGACCCTGAGGTGGCACAGCCAGGAGGAGGTTAAGCCACGATTCAGACGCGAGTTGCTCTGAATCTAAAATCTGTGTTTTCAGAAAGTTGTCCCAGGCCAGGGGGCGACGACTCCATCTTGCAGATGGGGAAACTGAGGTTTGTAGACGGGACATGACTTGCTTAAGGTCACACAGTAAGCAAAGAGCAGAGCCTGGGACCAAACTCACGTCAGACCCGGGGTCTTGGACCCCCCACTGTACAGTCTCTAAACACAGGTGGAATGGTGGGTTGGTCCAACTGAGGCAGACAAGGAGAGCAGGTTTGCCAGGAGCCCTGTAGACCTTGGGGGCCTCCTCCGGCCCCCGACCCCGGACGGTCGGGACGTTCCCCTCGTTCTTGATGAACACGTCATGGGCGACGGGTGGGGAGGTCCCCACGGCCAGGCCTGCCCGTCTCCGTCGCATGGACTGCTCGAACCCTCGCCGCCTCTCCCCCACGAGTGTTGTCCGACTGCTCGATAGCTCCTGCCGTCTCCACCCGGGCACCACCCTGCCTCTGCTCCCTCCGCCCTTGGGGCCTCCCTGTGGCGTTTATTGGGCACCTGCTGTGTACCAGGCATCGAGGTTGAGTACTGCTGGGCTTTGTCCCCACATCTCCCCCTCTGCCCCCTCTGTGCTGTGTGACCCTGAGCGAGTGGCCTGACCTCTCTGAGACCCCATTTTCTCATCTGTAAAATGGAGAGAACTAGGTGCGATCCGAAGTGTAAAGTGCTTTGAACCGTGCCTAGCGCACAGTAGGTGGCCCTAAAATAGGAGCGATTACCATAGTTAGCGCTACAATCCTTTTAGCATCAGCACATATAGGTCTGCTGTTCTCTTCTCCCCACATTTTACACCTGCTGTTCTGCGTCACACTGTTTTGCTAACAGACTAGTATGTACGGAGCTGTCGCCTCCTTTTTCTGGGCTGCATACTATGCCGTTGGCGTGCCCAGCCCCGTCCTGTTGGTCGTGCCCGTCATCTCTGCCCTTTGCTCCCCCACGAGATGGCACAATGCTCGATCACACACAAGCTCCGAGCGTGAGTGTGAGGTTCCATGCAGAATGCACGTTTTAGCATTCGCTGGGTCTCGCCCGATCACCCAACAGAGTGTGTTTCCAGTCTCTGCTCCCATTGCCTGCGAGCGAGCGAGTGAACTCAGGCTTCCCCTGAACAGGTTTGTGGGGCCGGAATTTTTTCTTTTCCTCGGCTGCTCCCACCCGGCCAGTTACAGGAGCCCCCCCATCCCAACACCCCACCCCAGGGGGTGGTTTCAGATCTAAAATATTCTTTCCGACTCCGGGAAAAGCTGCCTAGTGTTGTGAAAACAACCATAGAGCCTTTTCTGGGCCCAAGACCCTGCTGGGGGTCTGGAGAGTCATCACTGACTTTTATTGAGCACCTGCTGTGTACCTGGCCCTGATCCGGGTGCTGGGAACAGAGTGGTGAAGAAGACAGAGGAAAGAGCCCCGCCCTTGTGGAGGGGAACAGGGAGCCCAATACACAAATAAGTAGATTGAGTATTTATTAAGTGCCTACTGAATGCCATGCCTTTAAGGAAAACGAAGGCTCAGAGAGGGGTAGGTGAGAAGGAGGGGCTGTTTTAGCCATGAAATCAGGGCAGGCTTCTCTGAGGAGGTGACATTTCAGTAAAGACCAGCAGGAGGTGAGGGAATGCTGTGTGGAGATCTCGGGGGGAAGTTCCTGGCTGGGGGAACAGCCTGTGCAAAGGCCCTGGGGCAGGATGGTGCCTGGCGTGTGGCTGGAGCAGAGGGAGGAGGGGGAGAGAGGGAAGGGGGAGGGCAGGGAGGGGACCAGGGTGGGGGTGACCAGGAGACAGGTGAGTGGCCTGGCCCCGCGGGGGGCGCAGGATGTGGTTGAGAGGAATCCAGGGCGGCTCCTAGAAGGATGGGAGGGGTGGGTGCGGGAACGCCCCCTGATTCCCAGGAGGCCCAAGGGCCAGTTGTCCCTGGAGGTGCCCCGGCGGGCCTCCTGGAGGCGGTGGCTCCTAAGCGAGCCTGAGGATGTGACCTGGGGCTGGTGTTCCTGCTCCGAACGAGCCGGTGGCCCTGGGCATGTCCGCTTCTCAGCCTCAGTTTCCCCATCTGCACAGTGGAGAAGCCGACTGAAGGCAGCGGGATGGGTTCCTAGGGACGAAGGCTTCGGCGGCCCCCCCTGGGGCTCTTGGGGCAGAAATTCCACGATTCTCCCAGAAGCCTCCAGTTTGGGGTACGGAGGGGGCCTGGTTTACACACCAGAAACCAGAGAGGTTAAGGCCACACAGCTCGTGGCCCACCCTGCGCCTCCCCCTTCTCTGCGGGGCTGCAGCCCCAGCTCTTGGTGGTTTCCAGGCCCCCCTGGGCTCCCACGGTTTCCAGGCCGCCCCTTGGCTCCCACTCAGCACCCACCTCCGCCTCCAGGCGCTCTGGGCTCAGAGCCCGGGCCGGGCGGGCGTGCGGGCCGGGGGGCTTGGTGGGGACCCCCCGCCTTATGCCCAGGGCGCCCTCTGCCCCCGCCCCGCCCCCAGGTTCCCACACAGGCGAGAGGGAGGGAAATTATATACACATGCGAACGAGTAAAAATTAGTTTAGGATCCCGGCCAAGAACCGCTTGCGCTTGGCCGGGCATTGTGGGTAATTCGTCCCGATCACCATAAAGCCGGGGGCTGCCTGACGGGCGGCTGCGAGGCTTTTGTTTAAGATTCTGATGAATATGTCATCGCTCCGCCCGTCTGGAGCCCCAGGTTTTCCCCAACCCGCGCGGCCGGGGGACCCCCACCCACCCGGGGACCCCCACCCACCCTGCCCGGTCCCCAGGAGGGGTGTCCACAAGCTGCTGCCCAAGGGGTGGCCATCTGGGAGAAACTTGGCTTGGCATTCGATGCCCACCACCGTCCCCAGCCATCCCAGAGCTTGTCACGCGGCCCCAGCCCCGCGCCCAGTTACCCGAGTCCTTCATTCATCCACACAACATGCACTGATGGGGCTCCGGCTGTTTGCTTGGCCCCACGTGGGTGCTGGGGATGCAGCGGACGCACGGACAGGCGTTTGTTCAGATTTAGCAGAAGGCGGGAGAGTTGATCTTGTCAGCCCTGTGGCTGCACCGTCTCTGTCCACACAACTCGACTCTGCCGTCGCAGCATGAAAGCAGCCGGACACGACACGCGATTGAGCGGCTGTGGCCGTGTGCCGATAAAGCTTTATTCACACAAACAGCCGGGGGGCCGGATTTGGCCCCCGGGTTGGCATTGGCCCCTGCCCGGTATTGGCGCCTTTTGGGCGATGACAGAAATATTCTCTACCCGGCTTTCTAGTAAAGTGGCCACGAGCCACGCGAGCCGTGGGGCGTTTGGACGGTGGCCGGTGCGTCCGAGGACTCGAATTTTTAATTTTTTGCCATTCAAGTGTAAACAGCCCTCCGGGGCTTGTGGCTGCTGCTTCGCACCGTGTGGTTAATCTGGAGATCGCATCTTTTAAATGCTGTTCTGTACGTTGGTGTGTTTTTTTTCCGGCTTAAAAATATAGTATCTGGGGGCCGGCCTGGTGGCGCAGGGGTTAAGTTCCCACGTTCTGCTTTGGCGGCCCGGGGTCTGCCGGTTCGGATCCCGGGTGCGGACATGGCACCGCTTATCAAGCCATGCTGTGGTGGGCATCCCACATGTAAAGTAGAGGAAGATGGGCACGGATGTTAGCTGAGGGCCAGTCTTCCTCAAGAAAAAAAAAGTATCTGAAAAGTAATTTCATGATTGTACATCCGGCTTGTGCACGTTCCTTTTCAGAGCTGCAATGCTAATTCCACAACACTCAGAGACGCTGATCTTTTGTGCGTTGTTTGGTTCTTTGCGCCGTTAAATAGGTAACCGATCCCCCAGTGATGGGCACTTAGGTTGTTCTGCTCTGAGGACTTTCTACACGTGGCATTTCGCAGGATAAACTCCTAAAGTCGGTGTTGGAGGCTGGAAGGGGCCATGCAGATGCCACCTGCCCCCCCCCCCCCGACTTCCCAGCATCGAGCGAGAGAGGAAAAGATTGAGGCAAAAAACGGAGCCAACCTGGGTGCCCATCGCCGGGGGATTGTGATAAACCCGAGCGGCCTCGGCGTGGACGCTTCTGCGGGTGGCGGACAGAGTCTGGGCCGCGGGTGCTCTGGATACAATGTCGCAAGAAAAAGATGCAACTTGGGGAAAGGATACAAACGGGGTGACACGGTTTCCCTTCAAAAGATCTCTCTGGGTTCTGGTGTCGCGTGTGGCCCGTCACCACCCGGGAAAGACGGTGCAGAGGTTGGCGCCACCGAGCTCGCTTCTAACGGCGGATCCGGGGGACGCTCCCGTCCTCCCGTCCACGAGCGCTCGGCCCGCTGCGGGCGTCAGAGGTCAGAGCCGGGTGACATCGCTCTGGGGGGGGAATTCGGAGAAGAGGACCGAGTGCCCAGAGCGGGAGGCGGAGTTTCACCCGGGAATCGGAAAACATCACGGAAAAGGCGATGATGGGACAAAAAGGGGGAAAGGAGGGAGCTGGGGGGGTTCAGCTGGAACAGCATTCCTGGTGGAGGAACAGAGAGGGCGAAGGCCTCCCAGGACGGGGCTGAGCCCAGGCCGCCGTCACCGTCATCGTCCCCGCCTGCGTCCCCTGCATCACGGCTCCCAGGGAGCGAGCGGAGGGCGGCTGCTGGGGATTAATTAATAATTCGAATAGTTAATACTTTTGGGAGCCGGTGGCCCTTGGCTGTGCGCAGACGGCCGACTCACACCGGCTGGGTTTGAAATGCTCTGAATTCCGGGACCCGGGGACCTCCGGGTGAGGCAGGCGGGTGAGGGCTGGGGAGGGGAAACTGAGGCCCGGATTCGTGGTGCGGGGGGGAGTCGAGAACCAGCTTGGGTTCAAGTCCCAGCTCTGCCACTCACGAGTGGTGAGAATTTGGGCCCAACCTCTGTGCCTCAGTTTCCCCAACTGAAAAGTGTGTGTCGGGAGTGATAATAACGCCCGTCTTTGAGGGGATTCAGTGAGCTGCTTTGTGGATGCCTGGCCTGTGGGAGGAGCCAAGGGTAATAGCCGGGGTGCTCGTGGAGTACCTACTGTGTGCCGGAGGCTTCCCCCATCTCGGCTCTGATCTGTGATGCGGAGCCCCTGTCTGCCTCCCCCACAGGCCACTGAACTCTCTGAGGCTGGGCTGGGTCTGCCTGGGTCATCCCGTGTCCCCAGGGCTCAGCTTGGAGCCTGGTATACAGTAGGCGCTCTATAAATGCAGGGTGTGTGTGAAAGGAGAATTGTTCAAGGATGTGATGGTCGTTCATGCCTCAAATATGCTTGTTCCTCAAATGACACCCACCCCCCACTTACCCCTATAATCCCATCTCCCAGCCACACCAGCCCCCTCTCTTTCCCTAGAACGTAATGTGTTCGTGAGACCTCAGGGCCTTTGCACGTGCTGTGCGCTCTGCCCAGAACGCACTCCTCACTCCCATCTTTGCAGGCTGCCTTTGTCTGTCACCCTCCCTAGAAGGGAAGCCCTGGGACATGTCTGCCTTGGTCCCTGCTGTGTCCCCAGAACCCAGGAGAGTGCCTGACGCAAGGCCGATGCTGTGGTCTCAGCACTGACCAAGACCGGCTCCCTCCCTCATGAGGGAAGTCAGTCAGGGGCTCCCCCAAACCCTGCCTCGAGGACCTCTCTGGCCTGTGCCTCAGTTTCCCTGCTCTTCAAAGGCCTTGAACCCACAAAAGTCAGCCCTGGGCACCAAATAACCAATCCTCCACTGTATGCAGGTGGGGAAACTGAGGCCCAGATGGTGGCAGGGACATTCTCAGGGCTGCATAGCTCTGTGGGGACAGAGCTGGGAAGAGAACCCCCTGTGGGCCATTCTAAAGTGGCCAGCCTGGTGGCATAGCGGTTAAGTTCGTGCGCTCTGCTTTGGCGGCCCAGGGTTCATGGGTTCAGATCCTGGGCGCGGACCTACCCCCGCTCATGAAGCCACGCTGTGTCCACACAGAAGAACCAGGAGGTCCCACAACTAGAATATACAACTGTGTGCTGGGCTTTGGGGAGAAAAAAAGAAAGAGAGGGAGATTAGCAACAGATGTTCGCTCAGGGCCAATCTTCCTCACCAAAAAAAAAAAAAAAGAGAGAGAGAGCGAGAGAGAGAGCGCGTGCCGAGTTCTCTTTAACGCCAACCCCTGCCTGCCTCTTTATAACCGAATCCCGCGCAGCCGCCACGGTATCTGGGGACCCGGGAGGCTCGATGCAGAGTTTCATTGTAACCACTTTTCTGGTGACTTTCAAGCCTCGCCAGTTAGAGCCGCGAGGAGACAGTTACTTTGTAAAGGAGACGAGTTTAAGGGAAAAGCGCGAGCCGCTGGGCTAACGGGGGGGGGTGTTGGGGGTCGGGCAGGAGGCGTGAGCGAGGAGGGGAGGGGTTTTGGGGACCTGGAGAGAGGGTGCGTCCCGAGCAGCGGCCCCCACAGGGGCCTGGGTTGTAAGCCGGGTGGACCCGGGGTCGGCAGCCGGCTGTGTGGACTGGGGGCTGCAGGGGGCGCCGCCGACCTCCGCCCTGGGCTGCACACCCGCCCCTTCGTGAGGCCCCTTAGCCGCTCGTCCATTCCTTTAGAAAGCATTTATGGAACACCTACTGTGCGCCGGGCCCCAGGCCCCGGCAGGGTCTCCCTGTCACGTGGCGCGAGCCAGAAACACGACCGGTGGGATGACGGAGGAGCTGGAGTTTGAATTAGGTTTGACTGTATTTCATTTTCGTTGAGTCGCCGGTGGCTGGGGGTCCGTTCTTGCACAGCGCGGAGCTGGACGGTCTCCACGTAAAGAGACGGATAAGAGACTATCCGGTGACAGCAGGTGCCAGCGTAACAGAGGGATGTGTGACAGAGGGTGACGGCAGGGGGGACCCGAGCCGGAGCGCTCAGCCAGGGTGGCTCTGAGGAGGTGAGTTTGAGAGGGACCTGACTGGTAAGAAGGAAACGGCCATGGAAATTAGGGAGAAGGTGTTTCAGGCAAAGGACACAGCCTGTGCAAAGGCCCTGGGGCAGGATGGTGCCTGGTGTGTGGGAGGAGCAGCGAGGAGGCCGTGTGGCTGGAGCAGAGGGAGGAGGGGGAGAGTGGGAGGAAAGAGGGCAGGGAGGGGACGGGGCAGGTCGTGCGGGGCCTGCGGGGCTGTGGGGAGGACTCGGCTTCTCCCTTGAGGGAGGGGAGCCTGGAGGGCTGTGGGCAGAGGAGGGAGGGACCGACTCAGGGGCTCCCAGGAGCCCTCTGGCTTTGAGGGGAGGACAGACTATGGGGAGTGAAGGCGGGAGGCAGGTGACCAGAGCAGGGGTGACTGTGCTGGTCCAGGTGGGCGATGACGGGAGCTAGACAGGGTGGGAAAGGCGCATGGAGAAAGATGGGCAGATTCATGAGAAATTCGGGAGGGAAATTGGAGGGTATTTTCAGACCAGCAGCCTGAGGGGTGAGTGGGGGAGAAGAGGCGGGGCCTCCATCAGCTGAGGAAGGGAGGACGTGGCAAGAGCAGGGTTGCTGGATCCAGCCGCACCTGAAGGTGTCCCGGATTTGTCCAGAAGGAGGGGACGGCGGCTGGGCCCGGGGGAGCGGGCAGGTGAGAAAGGCCGCCAAGGAGCCAGGGCGTGCCCGTCGTGGGCGGCATGCCCGCTGCGGTATGGCTGGCGGGCAGATGTGGCGCCAGGACCGTGACGTGAGTGTGGGCGAGGCGGGCTCCTGGCCGGTCAGCACACGCTCCTCGCTGCCCTGGGCCACGAATGCCGCACTCGGTGGGGAGGGGCCCGTCGGGCAACTTGGGCACGGGGGGCCCCAGAGCCTGGAGGGGGAGGAAGCTGCCCAACCAGTTTCCATCTCGTTCTGGAAGCTGAGGGTGTGAAGTTCGGTGGGGGCCCCTAAAGGAAACTTTCAGAGATTTTCAGCCACAAATGTGAGGAAAGCGGGACAAATTGGGGCAGGGGTGGGAGTAGGGGTCCTGCCTGGTGCGCCTGGGATCCCATTTCTCCTGCATCCACATAGGATGTTTCAAAAGCTCCAGAATATTCCAACGGAGTCGCCCTTGTCTTGAAAGTCACCTGCAAGAAGTGACAGACAGGCCACAGCTTCAGCGGGTTGTCCCCCTCGGTGTCATTTACACGGACATCCGGTGGGCGCCAAGTCAGCCCCGTGGGCCGGACACTGGCAAACGGCCTCGTAAGGGCCACCCCACTTAAAAAGAAAAAGCACCCATTTGTGCCGGGAGAAGAGAGACTCGAAGGACCCAGTCGACCTCAGGACCTTTGCACGTGCTGTTCCTCCTGCCTGAGACTCTGTTCCCATAAGTGTTTGACGTGTGACTTGCTTAATTCGTCCCGGTCCTCTGAGGGGTCCCCCCAGCCCCTTCCAGGCTTCTAGAGCCTCACAGAACATCTCATTTTATTTTATTTATTTTACTTATTTTATTTTATTTTTTGGAATTTTATTTTCAGCCTCCCTCGGCTCTGCCAGGCGTCCTGTTCCTGACGGTATTTGTTTCTCTGGGTGTCGCCTTGTCCCTGAGCCCCATGGGGGCAAGGGCGCCGGCTGTGTCGTGCCCAAAGCTGAGTCTCCAGCGGCCCGCACACAGCTGGTGCTCAATAGTTGTTGGTGGAGGGAATGTATGACAGTGACCCCCGGCCGCAGCAGGTGTCTCTCCGTGAGGGGCAGGAATGGGCCGTTTTCATTTCCTTTTTTGTGCTCATTTTCCCTCATTTGCAGCCGCACGCGCCTATTTTATAATTAGAAAAAAGTTATTTTGAAAAAAATTACCCCAAATGTCCCAGCTGCGGGAGCTGACGCGAGCCGGCCCCACGCGCACCCCGCCCCCCCTGCCCCGGGGCAGCTGCCTCCTGGGTGGAGACAGAGGACGTGTGGAGGGGATGTTCGGGGGTCCCTGGGGTCAGCCCCCCAGGGCGCTGGGTGGGCGGGCCAGTCACGGAGGGCTTCCTGGAGGTGGCAGCTCCGGCCTGGAGTTGTCCTTGGGTCCCCTCTTTAAGTCGCACCCCATGCCCGTCCTGGAGAGAGTCCCCTCGGGTGGCCTGAGGCAGCGCAGTCCCCTCCCCCCCCCGGCTTCCCGGTTCTTGCACTTGGTCCCCAGGATCTGTCCCCCGTGCTGTGGCCAGAGGGCACCCGGGAACCCTGAGTCGGTCCCGCCTCCTCCACCCGCAGCCCTCCAGGCTCCCCTCCCTCGGGGGAGAAGCTGAGTCCTCCCTGCGGCCCCCCAGGATCCACCCGACCCGCTCCGTCCCCTCCCTGCCCTCCCTCCACCCTCTGCTCCAGCCACACGGGCCTCCTCGCTGTTCCTCCAACATGCCAGGCCCGGGCCTGCCCCAGGGCCTTTGCACGCGCTGTGCCTCTGCCTGGATGTCTCTTCCCGAACATCCACAGCCCTTTCCCATTGCCTCCCCTCTTTGGGGTCTTAGCTCAAACGTCACCTCCTCCCTCCCGACCCCCCTGTGTAATACTGCGTCCACCCCATGACCCATCATCTGCCGCCCCCCCACCCCCTGGCTTTGTTTGTCTTCATGGCCGGTACCACCCTTGGCCCCGGGTATATCTCATTTCTTTTTCCTCTTTGTCACCTGCACTGGAGCGACAGCTCTGTAAGGGCAGGGATCGTTGCCAGTCTTAGTCACTGCTGTCTTCAGCGCCTCAAATAGGGTCTGGCGCATAGTAGGTGCAAAGAAACGTTCGTTTACACCAAGGGCCTGCTTTGTGACGAGGGCGCCACCCAGTGTGGCTTCCAGGGGAGAGTGAGGTCGGCGGGGGCTGTCCCGGGTGGGGCGGTCCTGGCTGTTAGGTAAGCGTTTGCCAAGAGCCTACTGTGCGCCATGCACGCCCCGTGCCGGGTGCCGGGGACCCAGCAGGGGGCATGAGCTCGGATCCCAGCCCTGCCCGCTGAGGTCGCTGACTGAGTGGCGGGAGGCGCAGCCGGCGACCGGGCAGTTAACACCCGCGGTGACCAGAGATCATCTCCAGGGAGACCTGGGTGCGAGGCACAGACAGGGCAGGGCCGGCTGAGGATGGGGTGGCAGGCCCTCGGCCACCGTCCCCAGGGTCTTAGGCAACCCAGAGACAGGTGTTTCTGCGCCCGGTCACACAGCCCTGGGTGTCCCCACAATGCAGATTCATTGCGTGCCTGCTGTGTGCCCGATTTCTGTGACATATGGGGAAACTGAGGCCCGTGAGGTGCGGGTTCTTGCTTGAGGCCCCATGGGCTGTGCCTGGATTTCAACCTGGGGCTGCCTGAGCCCTGTGCCTGGGCATCAGCCTGCAGATGCCAGCGCAGCACCTACTACGCTCCTGGGGGCGTTCTCTGAGGGCCCGCTGTGCGCCCTGCGTGCAGGGGAGGCGACCCCTCCCGGTTCCACACCTGCACTGGCACCGAGCGCCTTCTGTGCACCCCATGTGGTGCTGGGGTGCCAGGGGTCCCACCTGCATGAAGCACCTACTGTGCACCTGCCAGGCTCAGGGCTGTGTGGGGGAGGGGAGGTGGAGAGGGGGCCGGCTCTGCGTCCAGACCTTCAGAGCATCGTGCGCCCCGTGTGTAGAGGACCCCAGCCCAGGCCTCCCTCTGCCGGGGAGGTGGCATTATACCCTTCGTTTTGCAGAGGGGGAAACTGAGGCACAGGACCAGAGAGGCACAGATCACCCAGCAGGGGTGCGTTTGGTGCAGAGTTAGAAGTGGGCAGCAGACCCACCATGGCAGCCACGGATGGGCCGCCATGGGGAGTGAATCGTCCCTGAACCCTATCAGGGGCTCCTCTGTGTTCTCGAAGCTGCCGGTGCGCCACCCATCAAAACCCATGTCCTTTAGGTCCCCAGGGTGGGGTCAGTCTGTCCGTGTGTCTCCAGCACTGCCCGGGGTGGGGGGTTAAATTTGGAGCGATGTGTCCTTTTCGGGGCTCCAGGCCTCGCGCAGCCTTGTCGGGGGGAAGGCTCAGCCTCTGATCCAGCCCTGGGTTCGAATCCCAGCTCTTCCCGCCGTTGGGCACGAAATCCCTCTCTCTCCCCGCGCCGACCCGCTTTGGAATGGAGGGTTCGCTGTACAGGGAGAGCTCCGCGCGTGCCGGCTGTGGGGGTCACGCCTTTTCGCCCGGGAGGCGGGTGCATGGGGGGCCCTCGGGGCCTCGCCGGACTCCGGGGACGCGCTGGGCCCCCAGCGTCTCCCGTGGAGTTTTCAAACCCGCTCTGGCGGCAGCGCAGGCGGCGATTGGCTGCCGGGCGGGGCGCCCCCCTCGCTCCTCCTCCTCCCCCCACTCCGGATCGGGTGTCTGGGGCCTGGCACGGTGGCCCCATCTGTTTCCAATCTGGTCCTCCGCCCTCTGTCCCCTCCTCAGGGTTGTGGCCCGGGTTGGGGGGGGCCTTTGCCACCGGTCCGCCCCCACCCCACCCCCCCGTGCATCCCCCCCCAAGACCCCAACCGGACTCCCCGGGGGCGGGCAGGCTCTGTGCCCGCGCCCCTCCTCCCGCCGTGTGTGCGGGGGGCGCGGCCTCTGCCAGCCAACCCGGGCTGGGAGGGGCTCCTGCTGCCCCTTCCACGACCTCCCGGATTTGGGTGTGTTGGGGAGCCCCCTGCGCTGTGTCCGGCGTCCAGCCCCTTCATCCGTTGCCATGGCCATGGTCAGCGGCGGCCAGGGAGGGGGGAGCAGCGTGGGGGGCCCCCCCTCTGGGATCAGGCTCCGGAGGGCAGGGAGGCCTTGAGCTGTGCCCCCTCGGCGCGCCCCCTTACGTTGGGGGGGCCCCGTGCGCCCCTTGGAGGCCTCTCCCCCACCCCCCCAGCAACAAGACCCCCAAGGAGGCTTCCAGGACCCCCAGATGGGGCTCCCCACGGGTCCCCCGCCCCACTTCCGGCCGGCTCCGGAGCCCCCTCCCCGGCCCGCCCCCCGGCCGCCCCGCCCCTGGCCCCGCCCCCGGGCCGAGCGCGCTGGGCCGCGGCCTCTCCCGAGTCTGCTGCGCGCGCTCCGGGCGCACCAGGGACGGGCTGCAGCGGGCCGCGCGGGGCCGGGCCCCGACCTCCGAGCCGCGGGGTGAGTGCGGCCGGGACCCCCTTGCACCCCGAGGCCCCGTCTGCGCCGCGCATTGCCCCCCTCCTCGTCCCCTGCAGGCTCCCGGGAGGGGGGACCCCCGCGGATCCCCTCCACCCCCGCGCGCGCGCGTACCCGGGCCTGGCCCAGCCGCCCTCCGGGGACAGACAGCCCGAGCCCGCCGCTGCCTGGCGCCCCCCCCCCCTTCAGGCTGGTGGCTCGCACTTTGGAAAACTCCAGACCGTTATGCGCCGCGGGGTCCCCTCCCCCGCTGGCCCCCAGCCCGCCCTCCTCCCCCATCCCCCGGGGGCGGAGCCAGGCCGGGCAGCCCTCGCTGCCAGCCCCGGGCGCGCTGATGGGGGCTTCGCATCCTTCCGCTGGGGACCAGCCTCCGGGGGGAGGTGGCTGGACCGTGGGGGTGGGGCGCGGGTGAGGGGGCGCGGCTGGGACCCCTGCTCTTAGCCGCCCCCAAAAGTCACAGAAAGTCTCCCTGTCTCCTGCGCCCCTCGGGCCTGGGGACCCTAGATCCACACTGCTCCTCGTCTGGCCTTTACTTGGGGGGTCGGGCATGCGTGTCGGCCGCTGCCTCCCCACCTTGCACCCCCATCCCGAGGCCCCGTGCCTCGGTGTCCCCATTATTGCCCACCACTCTCAGCTCCCCGTCTTGTCACCTCCAGAATCCAGTCTTGCTTCCCCGGATTCCTTCTGGGAGTCCTGGGTGAGGGGCCTCAGTCCGCCCAAGTCCAGCCTGCCCTTCCAGAGCCTCACCTCCACCCCTTCAGGCTGGAGCAGACCCCCCAGAGCAGGCGTGGCTCCGTCGCAGCTGGAGGCCGTGCCCGTGTTGGCCTCCCCCGCCTGCGGTGTCTCCCTCTGGCCTCAGTTTCCCCCTCTGAAATGGATGTGACCACAGGAGTGATGTGGGTAGAGCACCGAGTGGGACCAGGCATGCAGTCGGTGTCTGATATATGCAGGGGCCTTGCCCCGTTCTTGGGGTGGGGAGAAAGCTCCCCTTCTGGAGGACGACAGGCCTGCGATGGGAGCAGAGCTGTGACGGGAAACACATCGGGGGCTGTGGGGGCCCAGAGGGGGCCTCGAGCCAGCCTGGGGCGTCCAGGAGGGCTTCCCAGAGGAGGCGAGTGGGCAGGCTGAGGTTTGGTGGAGGATGAGGAAGGGTGTGCTGGGTGGAAGGAAGAGCAGGTACAAACACCCCCTTGTGGGCCGCAGGGCAGTGCGTACAGCCGGCGGTGGGGCCACAGGGCCCTGGGGGCCCAGCATGATGGGGTCGGCCATTCTGGAGGCTGAGGCTAGGAGTCTGGATTTCACTGGACGTTGCTGGGAGCCATGGAAGGTTCCAGAGCAGAGGAGGGAGGGGACAGCAGCCACTCCCAGCCCCGGAGTGGGGGGTCAGGGCTGGGCTGAGGAGGGGGTCCCTGGGTGGGGGGTCCAGAGGGGCTGGAGGCTCAGCCTGGGGTGCAGAGACCTGTGGCTGAGGCTTGAAGGATGAGTGGGCAGTGGTACCCGGTGGGGGTCGCGCCTTCAGAAAGGCCCAGACAGGAGGCGGACCAGCTCCTGGGGACCGTGGTGACAGCGGGAAGAGGCGAGCCCAGGGTGACATCCCAGAGGACCCAGAACACGGGTGTGAGCAGGGCAGGGCACACTCAGATCTTGGGGTGTCAGCCTCCGCCATGAGGCCACCGTGACAGACACGCTGGCAGGGGCGAGCCTGGGCCCCCGGGGAGCGTGGACTCCGGGCTCGACGGAGAGCTGGTCCCTGGCCCCGCATCTTAGCCCATTCCAGCCCCTCCACGCTGTGTGACCCTCGGCGTGTACCTGCCCCTCCCTGAGCCTCAGTTTCCTCTCCTGTGGAGCAGAAGGAGGCCCGGGTAGCTTTTAGGTGGCGTGACCGGCTCGTCCCTCTGGGACTGGGCCTGGCTGCCCGTCTGCCTCGCCCGTCCGCTCCTGGCTGTGGGGACCCTTGGGGACGGCACCCAGTACCAATCGATAGTCATTTCAAGGCGGGTCCCTCGGCCCCGGTCCCGGCCCATTCCGGAAACCTGCCCTGCCCTGAGCCCGTTTCCTGGTCGGGGGACGTTGAGGCCCCAAGAGGGAGAAAGGCCCGGCCAGAGCCAGTTGAGCCCGTCTGTGAGTGACTCCAGGGTACGGCTTGGACCTGCCAGACACTTGGGGCCACAGCGATGCAGGGTCCTCGAGGGGCCCCGAGGCCCTGGAAAAGGGTCCCCAGGGAGCAGGGAGGTCTCTGGGCCGAGAAGGGAGGCGGCGGGGCGTCCTCAGGCCCCCGGAGACCCCGCCTGGTGGTGACACAGCCTGTCTGCCACGCGGTCCTGGGTCATAATCAGCCCTTTATGCTCCCTGCTTCGCGTGGGGACACAAAGCCGGCTCCCGGATCCCGTGACCCACGGCCCGGCGCCCGGCTGGAATGGGCGCCCACTCGCCCCGCTGCGAGCGACGCCTGGGAGCCCCCGGTGGCCGCCCAGCAGGCCGTCCGGCGCCCAGAGAGGGTCATCCACCTTTGTGAGGTCACACAGGGGCCAGGGAAGGACGCGGTCACGCGATGAAGCGTGGGCTCCATCCAGACCCTGAGTCCCACCGACCTGGGCAAGTCCCGGTCCCTCTGGGAGCCTCAGTTTCCTCATCTGTGGAAGGTGTCCCCTGCCTCCCATGGGGGCCAGCTCAGCGCCTGGGCTGAGACCCTCACTGGGCGCTGAGTTTCAGGTCCCAAGGCCGCTCCCCACCCCACCTCAGCCAGCCTCATTCACCACTCCCGTGGGTGGCTGTTCCCTTCCTGACGGCCACACCATCCTCCAGGACCTCGGCAACGCACCTGCCTCAGTTTCCCTCTCTGGACCTGGGTGGGGCTGGCGGGCCAGGCTCTTGATGGCAGGTGGTTGCAGGGAGGTTGGGCCGGCCTCCCTCCCTGCCCAGAGCTGCCTGGGGCTCCGTGCTGCCCTGGGGGTCCGGTCCGTACCCGCCTCTCTGAGATAATCTCTCCCCAGCTCCCTCCTAGGACCTCTCGGTACTGCTCTTTGCTCTTCCTCATGCTGTTCCTTGTGCACAGACATCTCATTCCCTCCCAGTCCCGTTTACCCTTTCCTTCTCAGCCACGGAATCGTATTAACAGTAAATCTGGAGGCAGAGAGGTATAGGCGGAGGGCACAGCATGTGCAAAGGCCCTGGGGTAGGCATGTGAGATGAACAGCCAGGAGGCCGTGTGGCTGGAAAAGAGGGAGGAGGGAGGGCAGGGAGGAGATGGCGCAGGTCGTGCGGGGCCTGGGGGGCCGAGGGGAGGACTTGGCTTCTCCCCCCGAGGGAGGGGAAGCCTGGAGGGCTGCAGGCGGAGGAGGGCAGCCGTGACTCGGGGCTCCAGGCGCCCTCCGGCTTCCAGGGGAGGACAGACCCTCGGGGGCGAGGGCGAGAGGCGACGGCGCTGGTCCAGGGGGTGATGCTGGGGCTGGACCAGGTCGGGGGAGAAGGGATAAGTGAGACGTGGCTGCAGGATGGGGTTTGAGGCAGAGCTGAGCTGGCTTGTTTATCTTGTCGCCCGGCTCCTTGCAGATGACCCTACACCCGACCCCACACCCCGGGGGCTCCCTGGAAGCGGGAGCCGGTGGGACGGGGATGGCTCTGCGGGGTCCCCCCTCCATCACAGCAAGTTCCTCCAGGGAGAACTGTGGGCATCAGAGACCCCAGAACTTTCTATCTTCCCGGCGGTGGCTGCCCTCCCCTCCCCGAGGCTGCCCGCCGCCCCCCTCCCCTTCCCACCCCGTCGTCCAGGCCTCGGAGGCCGCCAGCGCTGTCCCCTCCCCCTCGCAGGCTGCGGTGGCCCGTGGCCGGTTCTGGGGGATGTCGGAAGTTCACGGCCAGGCCCTGCCTGCGGCTGGATCAGCCCCATCCTGCCCAGGCTTCAAGAAGGCGTGGGCCCGGCCAGGCCGCTGCGGGAGCCAGAGGGTAATTAGGGGCCGCCCTGTTTAGAAGGCAGCTGCCCTTGGTGCCCACGGGGCGCAGGGGAGGCAGCTGTGGCCGGGGCCCCCCCATCCACGGCCTCCTCCAGGCCCTCTGTGCAGGTGGCCCCTGCCCTGCCAGCCAGTGTCCCAGGTGGGGAGACTGAGGCTGGAGAAGGGAGCCCACCCCTCGAGGGGCCACGGTGAGCCTGGCAGCCATGGGTTGGAGCCTTGCTATTCTGCCTCAGTTTCCCCAGAGGGCCTCCGAGGGCCTACCTGGCTGACCAGAGTGGTCGGGGTGCGCCCCCTCCCCAGATGTGGCCGATTGGGGTCACCGTCGCCCCAGCTGGCCCTGGGCTATTTCCCCCCCTCGGCCACTTTTGCTCTGGTGCCCGGGGGAGAGGCTGGCTCTGAGCCTCAGTTTCCCCATCTGGTCCCCGGCTGGTCAGGTGGAGTACACATCTGTCGGCTGACTGTGCGCGTGCCCGTCTCTGCACACACGTGTGGACGAGGGGGAATCTGACTCCGCACGTCTGTTTCGTCTGGCTGGTGCCCGTGTGGTCTGCCGCCTGTGGGCCTGTCTCCAAAGCCTGACTGTGCGCCCACATCGGGGTCCTCGGTCCCCGTGTTAGGGTGTCCAGCCCATGCGTCATCCTTCTCTGCCCTGACCCCGTATTTCTATTTTCCTGCGGCCCCACCGGGGACGTGTATTTCCTGCCTGACCTCAACCCTGTGTGTGTATTGTGTCCGACTCTGTGTCTGAGGTCTGATTTTGTGCCCTTCTGTGTTTGTGGTCTGACTATGTATGAGTTTTATTTGCCGGACTGCGTGTGGACTCATCTCTGCTGCCTGACTGTCCGTGACCATGTCTGGTCCCCCGTCTGTCTGTGGTTTGACTGTGTGCATGTCTGTGGCCTGACTGTGTGCAAGCATCCTTCTCTGTGTCTGGTCTGTCTGCCGGTGGTCTGATTGTGCGCGGCTTGAGTCTCCCTACCCCCGGCCTCCACCCTGAGCCGTGACCCGGCCACCTCCAGCCCAGCCTCCCCCTGGGGCCGCCCCGGGGCCGGGCGAGGCCACCACAGCTGGGTATTTCAGGAGCCGCAATCACAGGGCCTGCCCCGTCATTACGTGCCACCCGTCCCCGTGGCCGCAGCCTGGACCCGCCCGGGGCACGGCCTGGGATGGGTGCGGGGCTGACCCGGCCACGAGGCCTCGTCCTGGGGCCTCTGCCTGCCCCCCCGGCCCTCTGCCCCAGGTCTGGCCACAGTGGAGAGTGGGCAGGGGGCCGTGCCAGGGTGGGGTCCCCACGATGACGGACCCCGTGCCCTGGAGGAGTCAGATTCTCTGGGAGGGACAGACCCTGAGTGATTTGCAGACTGGGGTGCGCGCCGGGAGGCCGGTCTTTGTCATCTCCGAGGCCGTGGGCTGTGGAATGGGGGGGCGTCTTGACCTTCAGGGTCCGGGGGGAGCGACGGCGGAGCTGACACCTGGCGCGAGGGAGAGGGGACAGCGCTGCTGGCAGAGCAAAGGCGGGGAGGCTGACGGGTCGGGAAGGGGGCGAGGTCCGCGGGAGCCCCCGGGGGTGTTAGAGGGGGCGGGGCGTGTGGGGGGAGGTCTGTCTGGTGGCCGGTTGGGGACCACGGGCGGGGCTGCCGGAACCTCGTCCCTGCAGAGGCCACGCCTGTGGTGGGAGAAATTGGACCCTGAGGGCGGTTTCTGGAGCTGGTGCTCCTTCCTGGCTCGTGGGGGCTCCGACTGCATGACGCGGTCGTCCCCCAACGGCCCCACCTCCTGACACCCTCGCTTTAGGGCGCAGATTCCAACCTATGAATCTGGGGGGACGCCCACGGTCGGTCTGTCACGGGGGCTGGCTCGGCGCTTGCTTTCTTCCCCGTCGTCGCCCCGTCACCCTCTCTGCCTCCTCCCGGGGGGTCCCCTCTGCCCCTCTGTGAGCCCCCCCACCGCCTCCCCCAGGAAGGCCTCCCAGGTTCCCCCCTCCCTGCTCACGGCCCTCCCCTCCCCTCCCCCGTTATCTCTGCAGACGCTGCCCCGTCTGACGCTCGGCTCGAGGCCTCTCTGTGAGGGACCGGGGGGCCGTCCCCCTCCAGGGCGGAGGTCGCAGGTCACAGGCCGCTGCCAAGCATGGCGCCTGCCCGGGGCCGCAGCGTGGCGGCCGTGGTTGGCCCCGTGGGCCTCCTCGTGGTCCTGCTGGTCGGAAGCTGCGCGGCAGAAGGTAAGAGCCTGGTGCGGGGCGTGAGGGGGTCTGAGTTGGCGGGGACGTGTGTGTGCGTGGACACGGGTCCCCACCTCCTCCTGGGGGCCCCAGCAGAGCCTCTGTGCTCCGTGAACGCGGCCCCTGCTGTGTCCTCGGTCCTCAGAGATTCCGGCATAAATAATAATGACGGTATGAAAACGCAGTAACAGTAATGACCATGATGACGATGTCTCGTCTTCCTCCAGCCTCGCAAAACCCAGCATGCTGCTCCCAGTATTTTCCACCTTTTCCAAAGAGAGAAACCGAGGCTCAGAATGGGCAGGGACTTAGTTGAAATAAGACCTTCCCTTGCGGCAGGTGGAAACACCAGCACCCACAGGGCAGACACAGGCAATGAAATTTTCGCATCCAGAGCCAGGAGAGACTTCTTGGAAGAGAGGGCATTGGAGCTGGGGTTTTGTGGGTGTGTAGGAGTCCGCCTGTGGAAAGGCCTGGAGAAGAAAGAGATTGGTGTGGTTTGGAGGTGGTGAGGCTGCGTGTCTGGCAGTAACGTGAAGAGGATGCCGGTCCATGCTGGGCCTGGTGCCAAGACCTACCCCACCATGAGGGGCCCCAAAGACGCTTTGGTCCGGCCCACGGGGACAGAGAGGGTCAGACCAGCAGGAAAAGAAACTGAATCTGCAGTGTAGGCTGGATTTGAATCCCGGCTTTGCTGCCAGCCTGCTGTGTGACCTCAAGCTAGTGATTCAGCCTCTCTGTGCTATTTCCACCTCGACTGAATGTGATTCATCACACCACCCACATCCCAGCATTCTTGTGACAAGGATGCTTGGAAGCCCCTGCACATAGTAGGCCCACAATCCCACGTTACTCTGGCAGAATTATTATTGCCGCTGGGCAGGAACCCCGGGGCACACACGCCTGCTTCGTCCATTCCTGCTTTTTCTTGTTTTCATGTTGTTTTTGAGCAAATGCCTGACACATTCGGATCGACCGCCACAGCCTGTTGAGATGGAGGCCATCATCCTCATCCCCCTTGTACAGATGGGTAAACCGAGGCACAGTGTGGTTACATGGCAGCCAGGAGGTGGCCACGCTGAGATGGAACCCAGGCTGCCTGACCCCGGAGCCCGGGTGCCCGACTGTCACGCCGCACTGCGTCCAGGCCGGTGTCCGGGATGGCGGGGCCGGGGTCTGTCCGGCCGCCCCCAGGGCCCAAGTATCTCTGGGTTCCATTCCCCGTGGCCACAGGGCCTGAGGATCATTTTCAGCTTTGCTTTCATTCATTTAACGCAGAGTCTCTCCCCCTCGGCGCTGTGACATCGGCCGGGTCCTCTCTCTGGGGGCCGTCCTGGGCGCTGTGGGGGGCTGAGCAGCATCTCTGTCCCCACCCACTCGATGCCAGGAGCCCCCCCAGTGTGACAGCCACAGACGTCCCCAGACAAAAATGTCTCCGGTGAGAGCCACCGGTGCGCCTTGTGCCAGTTGAGGATTTATTGACTTTGCCACCTTCACGGTGCAAATGACCAGCCGTGGGCACGAGGGAGCTGAGCCTGTCCCCCTTTACGGGTGGGGAAACTGAGGCTGCAGAGGGGCCATTGTGATGGATGGATGGAGATCACAGAGTCTGGAGGCTCCCTGGCCCAGGTTCGAATCCTGGCTCCGTCCTGCGACCCTGGCCAGGCAGGTCTGGCTCCCGTTCACTCAGCGGGTTTCTCATAAGCACCGACTGTGTGCCAGGCGCCCGTTTAGGTTGGGGGACGGAATAAAGATCCCACCCCCCACAGAGCTGACGATCTAGCGAGGGAGAGACACTCAGTGTGTCAGACGGTGGGTGTGCCAGGGTGCCAGGGAGGGAGATGCGGGTGCAAGGGGAGGGTTGGGGGCTGCTGTTAATGAGGGGAAGGGCATCAGGGAAGGTCGTAGTGAGGAGGTGGCATCTCAGCAGAGACCTAAAGGAGCCGAGGAGTGGGCACCTCATTGGTATCTGGGGGAAAAGTGTCCCACATGGAGGGCACAGCCCATGCAAAGGCCCTGGGGCAGGCATGTGGGAGGAGCAGTGAGGAGGCCATGTGGCTGGAGCAGAGGGATGAGGGAGAGAGAGGGAGGAGGGAGGGCGGGGAGGGGACGGGGCAGGTCGTGCGGGGCCTGGGGGGCCACGGGGAGGACTCGACTTCTCCCCCAGGGAGGGGGAGCCTGGAGGGCTCCCGGCGGAGGAGGCGGGCCTGGTTCAGGGGCTCCCGGGCGCCCTCTGGTGGGGGCTTCGGGGAGGACAGACTGTCGGGGGCAGGAGCCAGGGTCCAGGGCGGAGGGGACGAGCTGGTCCAGGGCTCTGTTTAGCAGGGGGACAGTGGGCACCATGACCGGCATTGCCGGCTTCAGGAAGTGGCCCGAGTTGTCAGGGAGCCATGTGGGGTGGGGACCTTCAGGCCACAGAGAGCCCTGGGCGGGTGACCGAAGTGTCCATCAGGCAAGAGGAGCGATTTTGACTCTCGAATCGACTCCTGGTCCCGTGGGGCCTTCCCAGGATGCCGTGGGGCCGGCCCGGGCGGGGCTGGCGGGGACGATGGGTGGGTCGCCAGCTCTGGCCCCGGATTCCTCTCTGCAGAATCTGAAAATGGAAAAACAGAAATCGGGCCAAGCCTCTCCAGCCTGCATGCTGTTGGCATCACCACTCTGACCCTCAGTCTCTTCGTCTAAGAAACGGGGACACCCGGGGGCTCTCGGCAATGAAGACCCATTTGTGGGGCCTGCTATCGGCAGGACTCGGGAGCCGGGTGGGACTGCTTTGGGATCCTAGCTCCGCCCATTATGAGCTGGGCGACCCTGCGCAGGTCACCCACCCTTTCTGAGCCTCAGGTTGCCACTCTGGGACACGGCTGTAGGAACAGCGCTGAGCCGCCACCAGGCCTGGCACCCAATGAGCGCTCGCAGTGGCCGCCCCCCCGTGTGTCTTTCTCGTGTCAAGAAGACGAGGGGCGGCTTTGTCCACACGAGGGGATCCGAGCTCCCGCGAGATGCTGATTTTCTCGGGGGGGCTGCAGCGGCCCAGAAAGTTCTTCCAGGCTGGCTGGGCCCCCAGAGCTGCCTGCAGATGGGCCGGGAAGGCGGCTGCCACGCAGAGAGGGGGCCGGGGGGCCGGCGGGCAGCTTCCTCGGGCCCCGTGTTCAAGGGTCGCCCGGATGCAGAGCGGGGGCTGCCGAGCGGCACGTAACTGGGTGTTTCAGCCCCGCGTGATCAGGGCCAGGATGGGGGTCCCCCAGCCAGCGGTGGGGACACGAGCTCCGGAGCCAGCCCTGTGGCAATCCGGGAAGGCTCCCCGGGGGCGGCGCTGGCAGCGCTGAGGTCGAAGCTGCCAGATGAAGGGAGGAGGGGGGGCCGGCGCAGGCTCCCGTTCGGTCCCGTTCCCCGGATTGGAGGGCGCCAGGGGTGTGTCCCCAGCTCCGAGTCGTAACCAGGCGGCCGAGGCTTCCCGCGGCTGCTCCTGCCCTCCCTTCCAGCGGCTCCCCAGAGAGGCTTTTCCCAGAAGTAAGATTCCTGACCCAGCCCCCGTGACCTTGGCTGGGGACACAGATGGCCCCGGTCACGATTCCTGAGGCAATCAGAGCCAGGGAGGCGGGCCCAGCCCGGGAGCAAAACATCTGAGTCGGCTCAAAGCCTGGAGGTGGGAAGACAGGGGCTTGTGGACCGAGGGACCCGGGTGCAAATCCCAGTGCCGTCATTTCTGAGCTGTGTGACGTCACGCAGGCTGGTTAACCCTCCTGAATCTGTACAATCTCATCCGTACAATGGGATTAATAGTTACTGCCTCAGCGGGATCCACAGGAGCTGAACCCATGCCTGCGCACAGTGGGTCTACCAATTTTCAAGAGAGAGAGAGCCAGTGTAGACACATATGGTCATATCAATAGGAGCAGCGCCTTGAATGAGGGAGGTGAGGCTCAGGCCCACTGGGACAGGAACTCGGTTGTGTTCAAAGCCCATCCTGAGCCAGGAAGGAGAGAAATTGGGGCCCGAGGGCACCCAGACTTGAAACCTGGGTTGTTTCCCCAGGACCTTGTAAGTATGTTGCAGCCCTGAGGCTGTTGGTAAGAATCTCAGAAGTAACTGGATCCATCCATGAGGGGATACATTGTAGCGTTAGGGACATCCAGGACCCCTCTGGGGGGTTGAAAGATTACCGTGAAAAGTCAATAAAAAGGAAACAATGTCCCTGAGCTCGGATCCTGTGTCCTGTCCCCGGTGCAGAGCTGGGGCTGCCTGGGGTGTTGAAGACACAGTGGCTCCCCCTTGGGACCTTCTTGGAGACACTTCGTACGTCAGATCATCGTGAGGGGCCAAGAACGTGGGCGCAGGAGCCCACCCGCCCGGTTCGCATCCCGGCTCAGCCCCTGGCTGGCTGCATGTGTCCGAAGCAACTGCCTTGTCTGGTCCGTGCCTCAGTTTCCCCATGTGTAAAATGGGGATTATGATGCCTCCGCCTCTCACGCACGCCACCTGCATACACTAGGCGCTCCATAAGTGCTTTCTGTCACAGATGTCAGCCTCTTCGGCGTCGGAGACCCCATCAGCCTTTCTGAGCTCCTGCCTCAGCCCCAACCCCTTGAGTCCAGACCCCTCCCACAGATAGCCCTTGGTCATCCCCTGTTTTGTGCCTCGGCTTCTCCTCCCGAGTCTTTTCAAGGCCAGGCTTTGGGGGGCCATCCCTGGGGGCCTCCACCTACCTGCTGGATTGGGGGACCCCAGAGCCTCGGGGGAGGGCGGTCCTCCACTCCCAGCATCCCTTGCAGCACTGGGTCCGAGTGGGCGTGTCCACGTGTGAGCATGTGTGGCTCTTGCATCCAGGTGGCAGCCGTGGGGGGCTGTGCGGGCCCTGGGGTCCCCCAGGTGCCCCGAGGGAGGGCGTTGTCCAGCGGTAGCATCTGTCCCCCTCGCTCCTTCTCTCTCCAGCCCCCCCGTCAGGCCCACGTGGTACCTCCGTGGTCAGACGGGACGGAGGGCCTGTCCACGTGGCCCCGTGGGGTCCCGGCCACGCGCCCCGGCCCCTCCGAGCCCCTCGTCTTCCTGCTGTGTCCCCAGAGCCCCCCAGGTTCATCAGAGAGCCCAAGGACCAGATCGGCGTGTCGGGGGGCGTGGCCTCCTTTGTGTGTCAGGCCACGGGCGACCCCAAGCCACGGGTGACCTGGAACAAGAAGGGCAAGAAGGTCAACTCGCAGCGCTTTGAGGTGAGTTGGGGGCGATGGGAGGCAGCCCGGGGCCAGCGCCCCCGCAGGACGGGGCCACGGCAGCTTAGCCACAGAAGATGTCACCGAAACGTCCCCCCGATGTCACATGGGCAGCCAGGGCCCTCGTCCCACCCGCTCCCTGCCGTGTGGCCTCCCAGTGAGGACCCTGCTCTGTCAGGGTGGCTTGCTCTGCCACCTCTGTGCTGTGTGGCCTCAAGCAAGGCCTTGCCCTCTCTGAATCGTAGCTTACCCTCCCACCACCGTACACAGAAGGGAGCTGATGACTCCGTGCACGCGCACATGGTCAGACACACACATTTCCACGTCCAACGTGCCGTCACACGCCTGTCACACGGACTTGGCGTGCATGTCACACACCCACATACACACTGCCCTGTCCTTGTTCACACCCATTTCTGCCTCCAGTGCATTTACACGGGACATCCACACACACGTGCCTGCAGCCCCCGGCTCCTCCTGGGCACCCCCCGGACCCCGGCCTCACCCCGACCTTTCTCCCTTGCCCATGGTAGACGATCGAGTTTGACGGGAGCGCAGGGGCCGTGCTGAGGATCCAGCCGCTACGGACACCCCGGGACGAGAACGTGTATGAGTGCGTGGCCCAGAACTCGGTCGGGGAGATCACGGTCCATGCCAAGCTCACTGTCCTCCGAGGTATTGGGCTCCCCAGGGTGGACGGGGGAGGAACTGGGCCCTCGACTTTGGGGACCAACACCAGCGGAATCTGTGAAAGTCTTGCTTTGGCTTTTCTCTTTGTGGGGACCTTGATCTCGTTTCTCCAGCCCGTAGCACCGCGGGGGCCCAGAGCCTGCTGGTAGGGATTTATTGAGCCTTTACAGGAAAGAGGAGCACGGAGGGACTAGAATCGTCCTTGTTTGTGATTACAAGAAGCTGATCCAGCTCAAACTGGTTCTAGTGAGAAAGAGAAGTCGTTGGTCTACGTAACTAAAATGTCCGTGGAGTAGTGTGGCTTCAGGTTCAGCTGGATCCAGGAGCTTGTACAGCATTCTCAGGGCTCACTCTCTCTCTACCCCTCGGTTTGTTTTTTTCCACATCAACTGTGTCCTCAGGAGATTCCCCCATTAGCTCCATGCTCCCAGCCCCCCACCCCAAAGAGAGGACCCAGTGACCCAGGACTGCTGCTTGTTGGCCCAGCTTGGGTCAGATGATCGTCCCTGAGCCAGTCACTATGGCCGGAGGAACAAATACTCTGATTGGCGGAGTCCTGCATGGGATCAAGGGTGGGTCAGCCCACATCCACGGGGTCAGTGAGGGGTGGTCCCTGCAGAGAGATGCTGGATGGGCAGAAGCAGCTGTCCCCCGACTCCGTACACCCCCGCGGATCCTTTGGGAGCGCTGCTTCGCTGGGCTGCTTGCTGGCCTCGTTCAGGCAGGCTGGGGACACCAGGAAGTTGCCTCCTCCTTATAAAACAGCGTCACCAGGACAGCCTCGCCACAAGCCACTGCCCCCTAGCGGCTCCCTACTGCCTTCTCCATTGCAAAGTGATTTTAGCACTAGGGCTGCCACTTGAGTTCAGATCCTGGTGCTGTGTGACCTTGGGCAAGTTAATGAACCTCTCTGAGCTGCAGTTTCCTCACCTCCAAAGCGGGATCGTAATGATGCTCACCACAGGGGGTGGTTACACGAACCAGGTGAATGGATGATAAAAGTAAGAGACCAGCACTGTGCCATGCAGGGAATAAGCACGTGGTGGAGTCTGCCAGTCTGATATCATTATCGTCACTTGTCACCTACAGGGACACCCTGACCCTCCCCCGCTTATGGATATGAGTCACACCAGCCTGATTAGGTGGGAGGTGGCCCCACATGTGGCTCCCGGGGTGGGGTTCCTCCAGCGTCCTCCAGGTCAGCGGAGCTGTGCTCAGCCTGGAGCCCTGGGGGGAGGCGCTTCATTGGCCCCGCGGCCCTTTGTCCCAGACCCTGCTATGCGACCTGCACGGGGTCCCCCACTCAGACAGCTCTGCCGTTCCCATCTGGAAATTCTTAATAATTTCTTAACAAGAGCCGCCATAGTGTCATTTCATGTGGGTTCTGGAGCCCGTCCTGCCAGGGGATGGAGGGAGGAGGGGGAGCAGGGAGGAGCCCCGGGGATGGAGGGAGGAGGGGGGCAGGGAGGAGTCGCAGGGATGGAGGGAGGAGGGGAGCAGGGAGGAGTCGCGGGATGGAGGAAGGAGGGGAGCAGGGAGGAGTCGCGGGATGGAGGGAGGAGGGGAGCAGGGAGGAGTCGCGGGATGGAGGGAGGAGGGGAGCAGGGAGGAGTCGCAGGGATGGAGGGAGGAGGGGAGCAGGGAGGAGTCGCGGGATGGAGGAAGGAGGGGAGCAGGGAGGAGTCGCGGGATGGAGGGAGGAGGGGAGCAGGGAGGAGCCCCGGGGATGGAGGGAGGAGGGGAGCAGGGAGGAGCCCCGGGGATGGAGGAAGGAGGGGGGCAGGGAGGAGTCGCAGGAATGGAGGGAGGAGGGGGGGCAGGGAGGAGCCCCGGGGATGGAGGGAGGAGGGGAGCAGGGAGGAGTCGCGGGATGGAGGGAGGAGGGGAGCAGGGAGGAGCCCCGGGGATGGAGGGAGGAGGGGAGCAGGGAGGAGTCGCGGGATGGAGGGAGGAGGGGAGCAGGGAGGAGTCGCGGGATGGAGGGAGGAGGGGAGCAGGGAGGAGTCGCGGGATGGAGGGAGGAGGGGAGCAGGGAGGAGTCGCGGGATGGAGGGAGGAGGGGGCGCAGGGAGGAGTCGCGGGATGGAGGGAGGAGGGGAGCAGGGAGGAGTCACGGGATGGAGGGAGGAGGGGGAGCAGGGAGGAGTCGCGGGATGGAGGGAGGAGGGGGGCAGGGAGGAGTCGCGGGATGGAGGGAGGAGGGGAGCAGGGAGGAGTCGCGGGATGGAGGGAGGAGGGGGCGCAGGGAGGAGTCGCGGGATGGAGGGAGGAGGGGAGCAGGGAGGAGTCACGGGATGGAGGGAGGAGGGGGAGCAGGGAGGAGTCATGGGATGGAGGGAGGAGGGGGGCAGGGAGGAGTCGCGGGATGGAGGGAGGAGGGGAGCAGGGAGGAGTCGCGGGATGGAGGGAGGAGGGGGAGCAGGGAGGAGTCACGGGATGGAGGGAGGAGGGGGGCAGGGAGGAGTCGCGGGATGGAGGGAGGAGGGGGAGCAGGGAGGAGTCACGGGATGGAGGGAGGAGGGGAGCAGGGAGGAGTCGCCAGCCGCCCCGCCTGTTCCCAGCCCGTTTGCCCTGACCTTTCTGGGACACAGATGGCACCGCAGGCCCCCTCGCCGTCACTGAGAGTTCAAAGGACGAGCGAGCATCTATTAGCCGCCGGGTGGCTGAGTCCGGCCCCCCCGCCATCCGGGCCTCCTTGGCTCCCTCTGTTCTCAGCCAGCCCAGCAGGGTCCGTGCTCCCCCTCCCTCCTCCCCCCTCCCCCGCCATCTGATCGCGGACCCCGCTCACGGCTCCCAGGCCGTTGTTTTAATTAAACTCCGAGGAATCGGGCCGCCGTGGAAGGCAATGAACGTTTGTGTTTAATTAGGAGCCCTCGGGAATGTCAGGCGGCCCCGCTGCCCCACACCCGGCCAGCGGCCGCCCACCATGCTCACGGGGACCCCGTGGGGAGTGCTGGCATGAGGACACGCGTGGGACGCCTCCGTGGGCGAGCGGCCGCCACGTGCACATGCCAGCCCCGAGCGCCGGGAGCCAGCGGCCCCGTGTGTGGGCCTCACCTCTGGTGACGTCACCGGCGGCCCCTCAGGAGCTCTCAGGAGGTTGTCCAGGCGGGGGGCCTGAACCACCTCAGACAGGGTCCAGCTGCCCCCCTAGACCCCGGTGGGTTCAGGCCCGGTTTGGGGGTCCTGCAGGCGCCACCCCAGCGCCCTCCGGGCTCCACCAGGCCTGGGCACAAATCCCAGCCTGGCCATGTCCTGGCTGTGTGACCTGGGGCAGCTGGGCGTCTGTTCGAGCCTCAGTTTCCCCCTCTGCGACCTAGGCCCCGTCTCTGAGGAGGGCCCGGGAAGATACCCTCCATGGTGGCCTCTCACCCACCTCTTCCCCATCCCCCAACGCCCCCCCCATGCCCTGTGCCCCTTCTGGAGATTTGTAAGCAAATCCACGTGTGTCATGTCCCTTTTACGCAAAGAGCAGCCTCGTCTACACCGGGAGGTGACAAGCTTTTTCTCTAAAACGCCAGAGAGTCAATATTCTTGACCTCACGCTCCAGACCGTCTCTGTCGCAGCTTCTCAGCTCTGCCGCTGGAGCAGGAAGCTGTGCAGCTGCCATGGCAACGGGTGGGCGTGGCCGTGTACCAATAAAACTTTATTCGCAAAACCGAGCGGAGGGCCAAGTTTGGCCCAGGGGCCCGAGTTGGCCACCCGTAGTCTACACCACCTTTCACTTGAACTCTGTCCGCTTAGCGACATATCTTGGCCTTTGTTCCGAATCTGTAGGGTGACTTTTGCTGGTGTTGGTGTCCCATCCCCAGGGTGGCCGGGCCTGCGTATAACGAGTCCCTGTTGACAGACGTTTTGATCGTCCCCAGGATCTTTCTGTTCCCTGTAGCACTTGGGGACCGGCTCTGCCATCCTCCTTCGGTGCCTGGCACGTGGAGACTGCAGACACCGAGCTGGGGGCTTGGGGGGGTCTCTGGGTGAGGGCCCCAAGTCCTCACGTGGTCTCCCCTCTGTGCCGTCCGTCTGTGTCCTCATCTCTTCTAGAGACCGAGTCCTATTGGATCAGGACCCGCCCCAGGGACCTCATTTTCCCTTAAAGCCCCCTCTCCAAATGCAGCCACATCCTGAGGTCCTGGGGTTATGCCTTCAATGTATGAATTTGGGGGACCACAAAGCCCATCACTGGGGGCCTGCCCGCTGCCCCCCACCCCGGGGGACCTTTGTGTGCTGCGGATGACAGGCCAGACTGGAGCCGGGGGTCTTAGGGGTCAGAGCAAAAGGCCCCTGGAATCCAGGTGCTGGAACGCGTAGGCCTGTCAGGGGCCCCCCAGCTGCCCCCCGGTCCCCGGCATCGACTCGAGTAAATTAGGCCCCGGAGCCCACGTGCGATGTGCACAGCCCACGAGGGAAGGGTCCCCCTCCATTTGCCAGTCGCCTCAGTTGGCAACCACATTCTTGCAGGTCACCAGAACTTGGGGACCGAGGGTCCCCAGGGTGGGGCATGGTGTCCCCCCACCCCCTTTGCCGTGGGGGGAAACTGGCCCCTGGCCAGCGGACGGGGAGACAGAGGCTGGAGGCGTGATGCCTCACACGGGTTGACAGCAGCTGGGACCCCTGGGTCGTCCTTTGCTCATTTATTGAGCGCCTGCTGTATACCAGGCTTCACGCTGGGTGGTAGGAACACGGCGGGGCCCCGGACGCGTCGTGATCACTCTGTGGATGCACAGACATCCTGGAGTCCAGGAGGGTTTAAAACTTGGGGGTGTGAGCGAGGCCAAGGCCACATGGTTGAGTAGATGGAGACCGGGGTGGGGCTGGGGTGGCACAGAGGGAACCAGGCGCCTTTGAGGAACGAGGTGGCCCATACGGCTGGACTGAGACAGAGGAGCGAGGGGGGCCAAGATGGGGGCCAGCGGTGGGCGAGGAGTCTGGGTCCTTTTCTGGGGGGCCATCCTGCCCCCGGACAGAAGGTCCCCCAGCCAGGCAGGGCTGGCCCAGGGCCGGCCAGTCCCCGCACCCTACCGCACAGGGCTGACCGTGTACTCTCCGGGCGCCGGCCTGGTTTCCCCCTGTCTCCGCCCTCAGAGGACCAGCTGCCCCCCGGCTTCCCTAACATCGACATGGGCCCCCAGCTGAAGGTGGTGGAGCGCACACGCACGGCGACAATGCTCTGTGCTGCCAGCGGCAACCCCGACCCTGAGATCACCTGGTTCAAAGACTTCTTGCCCGTGGACCCCAGCGCCAGCAACGGGCGCATCAAGCAGCTGCGATCAGGTGAGTGCGGGCGGCCCGGAGGACGCGGGAGCCACGGGGGGCCGCAGGGGGAGGGTGTGGAGGGCTTGCGTGTTGAGGGAGACCATCTTCAGGGCTGACCCAGGGGGAATATAATGGGCATAGACAAGCAGGGGTACTGGGGAGCCATGGAAGGTGATAGAGAGAGAGCGTTCTCTGTGTGGAAGCAGTAGGCATGTCCAGTAAGGACATAATGAGGTCGTGGCAGGTAGGGGTAGAGGGGAGCTGCATAACGCAAAGGCGGGAGAGTGTTTCCAGAGCTGATGCGGTGGGCATCTCCAGAGGAGGCAGCAGGTAATGGGGAGCCATAGAGAGCTGCAGGGAGAGAGTGTGTCCAAGACTGAAGCAGTAAGGACATAACAGGGCACAGACAGGCCGTCCAGTCTGTTTGTCCAGGCTCCGGCCGGGCCAGGGGGCCCTTGGGACAGAGCACAGGGCCTTGGCCACCTCGGGGATGGGCGGTTCCACAATTGTGTCTGGGCATCGCACCCACGTGTCCCATCCGTGAGTCCATCCGTCTGCGGGGCTGTGTGTGCGTTGTGTCAGTCGTCCCACTGCTTCACGATGTGTCCGTGTGTGTGTGTGTCCCGGCTCCCCGTGCTGGCCTGACCTGCCTCCCGCGTGTGGGCGCACGCCGGCCGTGCCGTCTGCCCACGGCTCCCCTCCTCCTCCTCCTCCCAGAGCAAAGCTCGTCCGCGCGCATCTCGGCCACACGTGTACCCACATTACAGTCCCTCCCGCGTGCGTGCACGTGGGCAGTGTGCACACGTCCCTGGCCACACCCCGCCCCCCCCCCCCGCCATCCTCATATGTGCAGACACGTGAGACAGGGATGTGCCTGTGTGCACTCTGCGTGTGTCAGCCCGTTGTGAGGACACACGCTGGGACACACGTTTTGCTTTCTCTCTGCGCTTCCCCTGACGACCCACACCTGGAGCCACCCCTGCCTGAAGGCCTCTCGGTCTTTCTCAATGCCCCCTCCACTCACGGCCTAGCCTCGTCCTCCGAGGGCTCCACCTGCCCATCCTCCGCCTCTTGTCCCCCCAGTGAAGACCCAAGCCCTGCAAAGGGCAGCCGTTACACCCAGAGTTTCCTCCCTGGAAAGACCCCGATGTCACGCGGGGGAGAGAGAGCCTCCCCTCCCGGCCTGTTGGAGGATTTTTGCGGCTTGGGGGGTTTCTGCTGGGGGGTCCAGTGGCCTCCCCGCCAGCCGCCGCCGTGGTAGCCTCAATACAGCGAGATGGTGAAGGGCCTGGCCTTGGGGTCCAGCCGTGTCCCAGAGCCTGTCATCCCTCTGTGCCTGTGTCCCCATAAAGTGTCCCGGCTCCCCGGCCTTGTCCCCAGAAGGAAGGCTGGCCCGTCCCGGGCGCTCCGGGAACCCCAGCTGCCTTATTTCTTCATCGTCATAAATCCGACGATGCTGGCGGCCTCCCCTCCCCGCCCCAGCGAGGACGCGGCTTCTGCGTGACCCCCCGGTAACGCTCCTGTTCTCTTTTCTTTATCCCTCCGTTGTAAACGTTCAGAAACCTTTGGTAAGTCTCGTTTCTTCACCACGTCGACCACTAACGTCCCCTCTGCCCTCGTCCCCTACCCCCAGACTAACAGCCACCGTGAAAGTAACTGTGACCCACTCCACGTGGCATGTTTACTAACGCCTCCCCCCCTGTCGCCACCGGCCACCCTGCCCTCCCCAGCCAGGCCCTGGGGCCGGGGGATGCTGCCAAGAGCAGAGCCCAAAAGGAAAAGAGGAAAAAAAAAAAGGCCAACAGCGGCCGGCCAGACCCCAGAATGAGGGCTGAGGAGACATGAGAGCAATCCTGGGGCTGCTGGAATTTCTCACGTGACAGTCGCCATTCTGGGCCTTGACGCTGCTGGACAATGATGAAATTACAGAAGTTTTGGGGGCTGGGGTGAGAAGAGAGTTTTGCAGCTGGCCTGGGACTGGCCATTTCTCATCTTCTTTTCCCAGCATCCAGCCTGAATTCCCTGAAATCAATGTCTGGGCTAATTCTTACTAAAGTGAAAATGACTGATGTTGGCCCATGAGAGTTCCTGGTCATCTTCCTTGGGGTGACAAGTAGAACCACCTTTAATCCCCAAGTGGCGCATCCTTTCCTCTCAGTGTAGTGGCCATGGGCTATTTGGCCATCTGGGGAAGTCTCGTTCTTTGGCCTCTGGTACGACCATCCTTATCCTAGAGCCGGGCCGACCTGGATTCCCACTGACCCGGATCCTCGTTCTCCACATCACAGCCTTTGGCAGGTTCCCACGTTCTCCATGTAAAGAGGAGAGAGCAGCCTTGTTGGGCTGGGGATCTTGCAAGAGATGATACGGGAGCCCCCCCCAAAGTTCAGGCGAGGGGGTCCCCAGCTGGGTTCATGGCCCACCTCTTCCTCGGGCTCCTGATGTGACGATTCCCCAGCCCCTTCTGGGCCTCAGTTTGCCCGTCTGTGAAACAGGCCTCGATTACACAGGAGGAGCTGTGTCGTCTGACCCTCGGCAGCTTCTCTGCCCCTGGGGTCCCCTGGTCCTCGGAGGGGGTTTGTCATCAGCAGAGAGAGACGTCCCCCAGGAAGATGAGCCGAGGGTGTGAGCCTCCGGCAGGGGCCGCCGTTTCCCGCCGCCTGCGTTGTCCGTGTCCCCAGGCAGACAGACAGACCGACAGCTCTTTCCTCTTTTCCTTTTGGAAGCGAAGGAGGCTGCAGGGCCCTCGCTCTGCCCTCGACCCCTGTTCACCACCCTCCCCTGTCCCGCCTCTCTGGCCTGTCTGTGGCACTTCCCTCTGCTTTATTAATGCCCACCCGGGCACTAACCCCTCCCCCTGTCTCTAACAAAATCCCCGGACCCCCATTGCTCCCCGACCCTCCCAAGGAGGAAAGAAGGCAGGGAGGCCTCAGACCTCCCTCCCTCGGCCCAGAAGGAAGGCAGCCAGCAGGGCCAGGCCGTAGACCTCCCTGGGGCCTGGTGACGCCAATCCGGCCAACCTGGAGGGGTTTCTAGACTCAGCTCCTCCTTCCCCGGGAGATTCTCACCTCCTCCGGGAAGCCCTCCTGATTGGCTAGGAGCCCTCCGGCTAGGAGCCTGGCTTGGCTTCCTCCGCGAGCCCTGCAGGGTCTCCAGGCCCAGGGCTGGCTCAGCCTGAGTGCGGGCAGAGTGGACAGGCCTGGCTTGGGGCCTGGCCCGGCCTCCCTGGGGCCCCCCGGCCCCCCCAGGACTGCCTTCTGACGTTCACCTGACTCTCTCTGCTTCCCTTACAGAAAGCACACCGATCCGAGGTAAGAGGCCCCTCCCGCCCGCCCAACCACCCACTCACACTCTCTCGCCGCCCGCCCAGCCCCCCAGGCCCCCTCCACGGGTCCCCTCCTCGCCACCCTGCCCGCTGTCCGTCCAGTCTCTGTGTCTGTGTTGCTGTCTGTGGCTGGGGCCCCGAGTGTGGCCGCGGCAGCATCTCGAGTCACCTGGCTGCGGGGCGGGGGCGTCACTTGCTGAGCTCCCGTGGCCCCCGCCCCAGAGTGCTGGGAGCCGGGTTTCTGCCCATCGCTCTGTGTGCAGCCGTGGTCCGTCTCCAGCCTCAGTTTTCCCATCTGTAAAAGGAACATGCTGAGGGGGCCTTCCAGCTTGAAAGCTTTGATCGGGGAGGGGGTCCAGCCTGAGGGTGCAGAGCGACAGGGAGCCTCAAAGGCAGCCCCCTGTGGTGCCCCAGAGAAGTGACTAGAATAGGTCTGGGTGGGAGCCCCAGAGAAGAGTCAGTGTCTGCTTCTGGCTTTACCATGAAATGCTGTGTGACCTAGGGCAGGTTTGCTGCCCTCTCTGGGCCTCTATAGGAATACCTGCCAGCCTGCTTCCCCAGAGCCTCGAAGTCAGGGAAAAGTAGGGAGTGTTATACAGGGGCAGAACCTTCATCCATGGCCCCCCAAGAGAACATCCCAATCTGTGGGTCCACATCACTTCCAAGGGAGAGCCGTGAGCAAAGCCAGGAGGAGTGGTCCGCTGGGGAGTTTGCACTGGCTGTTTGGACTCCTGGTGCAGACTCTGATTGGAGCCTCGGATCTGCAAACCTTCTTGCAGATGTTCACTCAGTTTCATTTACTGATGAAAATGAGGACTTGGATCCAGGCTCAGATTTCAAACATACTTGTGGAAACCTTGGCCTCGTTTTCATTTGTTCGCGGACACACAAGTATTTTATCGAGACCCGTGATTTCAAACATACCAAGAGATGTTCGCTCAGCTGCATTTACTTGTGAGAATGAGGATTTGTTCCAGGCTGTGGGCTCAGGTACCTTTGGGGAAATCTTGGCCACGTTCTCATTTACTCGTGGGCGCTGTACTGTTTCATCAAGCCCTGTGCTTTCAAATAGTCTTGAGAAGGTTCATTCATTTTTCTGTGTTCCTGGGAAGTCTTTGATCTGGGCCCGTGACTTCAAACACGCTGAGGGAAAATCGGCCCTATTTTCATTTACTCATGGGTACCAAGACTTTCAATCTGGGCCCGTGACTTCAAACACACTGAGGGCAAGTCAGCCCTATTTTCACTTACTCATGGGCACCAGGACTTGGATCCAGGCCTGTGACTTCAAACACGCTGAGGGCAAGTCAGCCCTATTTTCATTTACTCGTGGGCACCAAGACCTTTGGTTTTAAATATGCTGGAGAACATTGGTCTCTTCTTTACATTTTAATTCCTTCACGAGCAGCAAATCCTTTGATCCATGCTTGTGATTTCAAACCCACTGGAGGCATTTCAACCTCCACTCTATTTGTGGGTATCAGGTTTGCCTTCAGACTTCCGATTTCAAACACTTCTGAAAACTCTCCCCCTTAACCTGTGAGCACCACAGACGTGGGCCTTGGCCCATAATTGCAAACACACTCGAGAAAGTTCCTTCAGTCCCTCGTGAGCCCCAGGATTCCGAATCCAGGCCTGTGGTTTCACAGCACTCGAGGGAGTTGAGGCCTCCTGTCTCAGCTGAGTTGAAATCCTGGGGAAACGCACCTCCCCCTGCAGGGAGCTCCAGATACAGAAGCCGTGGGTCCAGGCCTCGGATTTCAAACATGCTCCATGTATCTCGGTCTCAACATCGTTTGCCTCAGCTATCATGGGGGGTAACCCGTCTTGAAATTCCAAACCCTCTTGGAGAAATACGGCCCCATCTCCGTTTGCTCACGGGCACTGTGGGTTTCGAGGCCTGAGATTCCAAACACACTCAAGGACCCCAGGCCCACGTCTGTTGACACATAGACGCTGGCTGAGACCAGCAAACCCATCCCCAGCTCCCGGAATTGGCACATTGCTCGTGCCAGGTCTTTCGAATGACTGTGGCTTGTGATAGCCACGTCCTCTTTCCCCTTTGCCTGGAGAGCATGACTTGCTGATTCTCTGAACACATGCGCCCCCGCCCCCCCCCCCCAGCCCCCGGCTTCGTGGCTCAGCGTAGCAGTCACTTAGGAAGCACCAGCTGCTTTGACAGTGAGAGCGGAGGATTTTTGGGGCGGCATGTGGTCTGTCCAGGCCCGTCTGGGGTGGTGGGGAGACGAGCCAGGCAGACCCTGGCCCGGCTGGGGCTCACGGGTTCGCTTGGCTCTTTTCGTCGGCCTCTCCGGCCCAGCCAAGAACAAGAATCGGGCTGGCCAGGACTGTGGGGCCGCCCTCCCAGCACCCCCCAGGCCTCCCCTGACTGGCCAGGCTTTCTCCCCTCTCCCCGCAGGCGCCCTGCAGATCGAGAGCAGCGAGGAGACGGATCAGGGCAAATATGAGTGCGTGGCCACCAACAGTGCCGGCGTGCGCTACTCGTCGCCCGCCAACCTCTACGTGCGAGGTAGGGAACGCCGCGTCCACGTCGAAGGCAGGGACCTCCCCATCCCCCTTTCCTGTCCCCCCTCCCTCCTCGGGCTCACAGCCTCCGGGCTCCCCTGTACCCTGCAGACCCAAGCAGGAGGCCCCCCCACCCCGGTCGCGACAGGACCTCGGTCTTCCTTTGCCTGTAAATGGGGGTGGCTCAACCCCCCCAACCCCCGGGCCTCGTGATGGATGCCCCGTGGGCTGCAGGACTTGGGGGCGGCAGGAGGGAGTGGGGCAGGGCCGGGGGGTCAGTCTGGGGCCCACAGGGCTGGGGGAGCCTGCAGGCCTCTGCCCCATCCCGCCCGCCACCCCCCCACCCCAAGTTGGCTTCTGTGGTGTGTGTGCCGTGCCCCCCTTGTGACGTGCTGGCTTTGCTTCTCCCGACTCCGTGGCCTCGTAGCTCCCCGCTTCACCACCCCCTCTGGCACCCTCGGTCTAAGAGTTGGGGAGGGGTCTTCCAGGCCGGCCCCCCAACCCGCACCCTCGGCCGTCCCAGAGCCTGGTGCTCTCCGTCTTGTCCTAGTCGCTCTCAGGAAAGGATGTGTTTAGGCCACAGGGACCCGGGCGACAGCAGGCACATATGCCCCAGGGCCTCGGCCCTGCAGCGGGCTGAAGCAGGCACGCATGCCCGGGAGGCTGGGCGCCCCGGTTTCCGATCCCCCCTTTGTCACACCCAGGGGCAGCATCCTCAGCCCGCCCAGGGGAACCCTGGGAAGCATCCATACAGACTTCCCTCTGGGTCCCTCGGTGTCCCCTTCAAAGCTGGCAGGGGGCTCCTCGTCCCCCAGATGCTCTGCCAGCCCCCACTCATCCCCGTGTGGATCTCTTGGGCCCTTTCGGAAATTTTAAGCTGCCTCGTCCACCAGCATTTGGACTCCGCCATCTCCTGCCTCCTGATGGCTGTTTCCGATCAGACTCGTGTTAGAAACAGCCTCCGCCCCCCCCCCCACCCCGTTCCCACCCCAGGGTGCCCCGACTGACTCTGTGTCCTCGACCGCACCGCCCTCCTCCAGCCCCACTTCTCGCATCCACCGCACGCAGCCCCTACCCTTCTCCACGCGGGAGGCCGGGCAGTCCTCTGGCGCCCACAGCCCCGTGGTCCCCCCCACGCCCGCCACGCACAGCCCCCCGGGGGCCCTGAAGCAGCAGCTTGGTTCTGCATCTCCGGGGGGGGTTTGACATCTTAATCTCTGAGAAGGAGGCTGCATGAGGGAGGGGACGGGAATGCGGGCGCGCGCGGGCGGGCGGGCAGGGGACCCGCCTCCCATCCGCTGCCACGCGGGCGCCTCTGGTGAGTGACCGCGCGGGTCACCGACTCCAACTGACCAGTACTTCGTCTAACCCGCTTATTTCTCTGCAAACACCCGGGACGGGGGTTTGTGAGTCTGGCAGAGCTCGAGGAGAGTGTGGACAGCGGGCACGGGGCGGGGGCCGGGGCTCCAGCGAGGGCGCGACGAGGGCGGTGGGGGGTCCCCCGGCTCGAGCCTCCTTCCTTTCGGGGGTCCAGCCCTGCCATCTTTGCCTGGGTCTCAGACACTCCAAAATTGAATTTAAGAAAAGAATCGTGGAAGGCAGATGTAGCTCGTGTGTGTCGAGGAAAAAAAAAAAGTTCATTGTTGTTCTTTTTTATTTTTTAATTTCAATTTTTTTTTTTTGGTTTAAAGAGAAAAAAAAAAAAACAACAGACTATGACAGCTTATAGCCTTGGCAAGTCCTCTTTTTACTCTCTGTATCTCCCCTATTTTTTCTCTTCTCCCCATGTCATTGTGTTCTGCATCAAACCCCCTTTACATTCCTCAGAACTTCGAGAAGGTTGGTGTATTTTTTTTCTTTTTGACTTTCTTTACCCACATTTTTACATTCCGAAAGTGACACGCACGCACGTGCACACACACACACACACACACACACACGGACACGCACACGCCCACAGACACCCGCAGACACGCACCCAGAAAATAAGAGAAAAACGAACGCAAAGAAAAATAAATAAATAACGGAATACAAACGATGAGCGCAAAGCGCACCAAACAAACAAACAAACAAACAAAAAAAACCGCCAAGCGAGAGCAAAAACCCAGAAAGACACGAAAACCTCAGCCGCGCCCAGCCCGGCCTAGGGCCGGCCGCACACTGGCGATGCTTGCATTGTGGTGGCCTCTTTGCATCTGTTGGTAATGTTGTTGCTAAGTTTTTTTGCATTCCTCGTCGTCATGGTAACTTGGGCCTGATGCATGCTGGGAGAATGTACCAATTTCTCTGCATGCCACTCTTGTCGGTTCGGTTTGCTGGTTCCCAACACCTTCTGTTGGAGTGTTTCTCGTCTTCCGTTTTTTTCTCCTTGGTTTCCTTCGCTTTTCTTTCTTTCTTCTTTTTGTTTATTATTATTATTATTATTTTTTGGTTCTGTTTCCTTTTGAAGCGGGGGGGAAAAGTCAGTTGGTTCCTTTTCTTTGGTTCCCTCCCGTCCCCTCCGCCCGGTCCCCTTCTCCCCCAACGCCTTTCGTCTTCGGTTGTGTCTCGTGCTGCGTGCTCTTTAGTTTCGGTGTCTTGGGCTGAGCCGTTCTGTGATTGTTCTCCAAACGCATTGTGGTATATACAAGCCAGTGTTCCTGTCCCAACTACCATCCGGGAGGGCGGAAGGGGTCCCACAGCTGGGATGCTGGGGGCAGAAAGTGACCGCCCGGGCTCGAGGGCGCCAGGGAGGTGGCATAGACAAACGGCGGGAGGTCGGAACCTGGGTGGGGTGTGTCGGGGGAGCAGCCCGATCTGCCTGACCTCGCTGGCCGGCCCCCTTTGACGCAGAGCGGGTGGTCCGGCCCCACAGGGCGGCCGTGTTGGAAGGCAGCTTCAGCAGGCTCGTTCCATCCTTCTGCCTCAGCGTGAGACCACCTCCCAGCCTCTGAAAGCACCCCCAAAACAAGCATTCGAACCACAGGCGAGCGGACAGCCAACGTACTGAGTTCTTGTTCAACGTGGCGACACATGCCAACGTGGGAAGTGGTCGCCTTAAGACGGGCCGCCCTCCCAAAATGATGCACGCGTGGCATGTAGGCAGCATCCAAAACGGCAGCTGGTGCGATGACCTGGTGCGTCCTGGCTGGGCACAGATACGGAACCGCCCATCAGGAGATGTAGCATGACCGGCTTTGGAAGAAACGGTTGGCCAGTTAGCCTGCCCTTTAAGGGCTATGCATCCGCCTCCCAGGTGATGTTGGCTGCTCCCCCCCCACCCCTTCGCAGGCCCTGGGCCCAGTCATAGGCATCTTTTGTCCAGAAATACAACACGGTCACTTTCTGAGTACCTGAGCATCAGAACTGTGGAATTCTGGAGAAAACCCTGGGGATTTTGGACGCAGCCTCTCCCCCTCTCTCTGCCTCCCCGCCTCTCCCTCTCCCTTCCTCTCTCTCTCTCTTTCCGCTCTCTTTCTCTCTGTGTGTCTCTCTCACTCTTGCAAACCTTCGGAGATGCACGCTCCCACCTTCTGCTCCCTCCCTGAGGAAAGGCAAACCCTTGAGAGTCCCACTTTAACCCCAAAGAAAAACCAAGCCCCCAATAAAATCCATTTAGACTTCTAACCACCAGCCCCCAGCTCACTCCCCAACATAGATGATCATTGAGGGCAGAGGCCAGCCTGTTTGGGGTCACCTTTTACCCGTTCTTGTCCCTCACTTGCCTTCTCTGAACTCCCGATGAAGTCCAGGGCCTAGTCGGCAAGAGGACTTCAGATGCAACCCGAGGGGATTTACTTCTCCTGTCTCCTTTTGAATCCAGTGTGAGAGCTGCCAGCTCTACCCTCAGGGAAGACCCCAAAAGATGGAGGAGAGGGGTCTCCCAGGCCCTCCAGCAAAGCTGGGTCCCAGCAAATTGGAACTGAGGGGTAGCTGAGGGTCTCTGAAGAGCACTTGGACTTTGGGGCAGGATAGCCTAGTGGTGAGAGCACAGACCCTAGGCTCTGGCAAACTCAGATTCCAACCCTGCCTCAGCCCCTCCCTGAGTGTGTGACCTCAGGCTAGTCACTTGATTGCTTTAATTCCCATTTCCTCATCTGAACAGTAAGGATGTCAGTGTGCCTGGCTCACAGAGGAGGCAGGAGGATTCCGTCAAGCTAATTAGTGCTCATGAAGTGCCCTGTGTAGTGCATGGCACGTAAGAAATCGCCAGTGGTTTTGTCGTAGAACAGGGAAGTAAAGAGTTGAAGGAAATGATCTGGGCAAGTCACTTCCCTTCTTCGGGGACCTCAGTTTCCCCGTTATGTACCTCACAGATCCGCTGTTGCAATAAGATGGCTTATGGGAAACTGCTTTCAAAAGAGTCATGGGGCAGAAGCTAAAATTCGTTTGCTCAGATGTCCTTTTTCTCTGGTGCTTTTCGGAGCCCATCTCATAATCGCATTGTCTCCCGGCTCCAACCCCATTCCCGTGAGATGGATGGTTTCCCCAGAGCTGCATCTCTCATCTTATCCCCGTTGCTCCCCTAGGAAATTCTGCAGCCACCGTATCAGAAGGAGGCCAAAAAAGGGCCCAGCTTGGGTGCTAAGCTGCCCTTGCAGATAATCACCAGCCCACTGGAAGCCGGGGGCCACCTGGCGTGCTCTGCCGGGAAAGTTACAAATATTTACATTGTTGCCGGAGCAGCCGGTCCGAGACTTAATGATTGCGAGAAATCCCCACCCCCACCTACCTCTTCCTTCCATTCAAAGTCTCCAGCTTCTGCTGACCCTGGATTGTCCAAGGGGGTGGGGCTTTCAGACTTGCCCTTCCCCCCAAATTTATCTCTGGGATCCAAAGGGCCAGAGTCAAAACCCAGCCTGTGTTTTTTAACGCTGCCGGCAGCTTTACTTCCAGAACTCCACCGGGAAAGAGGATCAGCTTACATGCTCCCTGGCTGTTCATTTTCGTTTTTCTCTCTTTAAAATTGTAAGCCTTTAAGGTGTGAGTGAGCGGCTAAAGATGCTGCCTTTACCACGTGGTCCAGCCACATAGCATTATTGAACCACGATGCACAGGACCCAGTTAGATAGTGTGCTGCATGGGGCCGGCCCGGTGGTGCAGTGGTTAAGTTCACACGCTCCACTTCTCAGTGGCCCGGAGTTCGCCGGTTCGGATCCTGGGTGCAGACAGGGCACCGCTTGGCAAGCCGTGCTGTGGTAGGTGTCCCACATATAAAGTAGAGGAAGAAAGGCACGAATATGAGCACAGGGCCAGTCTTCTTCAGCAAAAAGAGGAGGATTGGCGGCAGATATTAGCTCAGGGCTAATCTTCCTCAAGAAAAAAAAAAGAGAGATAGTGTGCTGCCCACCCCATGTCACGAGAACGTGCCAGGAGAGCTCGGAGCAAGCTGGAGACATGGGGAAGACCTTTCCACCTTCAAGGGGACTTGAGATGTGGTTGGAGTTTGGGAGGAGGCACGAGGGGGCTGGGATTCTTGAGTGCCTGGTCTCGAGTGCCGAGCTCAGAAACTGGGACCCTGTGTCCCATACCAGCGGGAAGTCTAGACTGCCCCAGTTTCCAGGTGTTCTTCAGAATCCTTGATCTGCGACCCACCTCCAGGCCTTTTCAGATCAGATCCGTAGCATGGCATTTTATGGGACAAATTGTGTTTAAAATGAAATTGGTGGCATCTAAGCCATAGAATGGGTGGTTGTGGCCTTGAAGTGTTCCCCTGACCTCCTGGCCCTCCTCCCAAAATAGATACAAATATTGGGGCTTGGAACCCCCCTCACCTCCCGTGTGTCCAGAAATACTTCCCTGGGGTGTGTTGGCAAGCTACCCAGTGTTTGTTGATCGCACCGGGCCACATCTCCCCCCTACCCGGTCTCCAAGGCCTCTGACTTGATTCTGGGGGTCGGTGATGGCAGATGAAGACCCAGCCTTTCTCCTCATCCCAGCCTCATCCTGAGGGGAGAGGGGGCTCCCCGGGGTTGGGGGGGAGGCAGGCTTTCCTGGGTTCGGGCGTGGCGGGCGGCCGGGAGGGGGCGTTCTGCAGGAACACTGAGCTCTCGACACCTCTCGCCTGCTGCCTGCCTGACAGTCTTTGCATCGCTGTTTCCTCTGTTTTTTTGGGGGGGAGGAGGGAGGCGGTGAGGGAATATTAGATTACACCTCGTCATTTGGAAAGCCCCGCGTCTCCGGCGGCCGCAGCGAGTGGGGGGCAGAGAGGGGAGTCAGTCGATTGGCAAGACGTCTATTTTCTGCTAGAACCAAAAAAAAAAAAAAAAAGTGGGGAGAGAGAGAGGTTACCAAAAAAATTTTAGAATCACGAATAGCTATCGTGTAGCAAAATGTCCAGTTCAAAAAATGCCAACAACATGCCGAGGCCGCTGGTCAGCCCGTGGGCCGGGGGTCCAGCCAGGTCCCTCCCGGCCTTGCACGCTATTCTGATGGCAGAGGGAGCTGGTGGGGGGAGAGAGGGGAGGCAGGATGGCGGAGACGGGGAGAGGGGAAGGAGCATGCACAAAGCAGGCTGGGGGTGGTACCCACCGTCCCCGGGCCGCAGGCTGGGGCTCAGCAGAGGGGCTGAGGGTACGGGCTGTGGAATTCGGCCTCGGACCCCCCCCTCCCTTCCCCTGACAGGTGTAATCTAAGCTTAAGTAGACCCGTGGAGGCTGCAGAATGGGGCGTCTCTCCCCCGCCCTCCCCATCCGCATCGTTTTGGAGTGCGGGGGAGCCCCTCAGCGGCCTCTCGCACCCCAAAACGCCCAGCTGAACCCCCTCACCCCCACCCCCTCGGAGCCGCGGCTTGCTGAATCATTGAGATGCGTCACACTGTTAAGTTCCTTACCTAAAGCTTCAGCCAGATCACCTCACTTTTGAGTTTCTCCCTCCCCCCTCCCCCACCCTCCTCCCCCCAACCACCACCTTCCCCCCACCCCCCACCCCCCACCTTTCGGTTTTTGAGTTTCTGCCTCTTTCTGCCTGGGGAAAGGGTCGTCTCCCGGTTGCTTTGACGGTTTTTGAGTTGTTTTTTTCCATGTGAATCGGGGTTTGAAGCGACCCACCCCCCCGCCCCCCACAAACCCGCCACTCCCCTCCCCCCGCCCCGCACCGCGCACCCTCCTGACCCCGTCACCCACGCGGGTCCCCCTCCCGCTGGGACCCCCCGGCTACTCGGTGAGGAGAAGAGCTGGAAACGGAAGCCAGCTGGAGCATGCTGAGGACCAAGGCTGGTGTGGTCCCCTTATAACCCGCCTGGACCCTCCATTCAGGTCGGTAATTGGGGGCGGGGGTCCCGCGGGGCCACGCCGTCCCGTGGGCTCCGCGCCCACCTTACTTTCTAACCCGCACCTCAAGCTTGCAGCCGGGGGTGGAAAGATGACGCGGGTGGGTGTCAGTACCATACTGGGCAGAACACAGCGTCAGCCGCCCGCCCTGCCAGCTGGGAGGGTGCCCAGAGGCCCTATGAGACCTCCCGGGGAGGGAGGGGGTTCTGAGCCACCCAGCGCCAATGGGCACGATTCTCCCCAAACTCGTGGCAAACCAGCCCTCTTCCTACAGCACCCCCTTCGAGACGAACGGGGTGGGTGAGAAAGCAAGTGGGCAAAGCGTCTTAGGAAACAGCCTTTCTGGCTATTGGCAGATCCCTTTAACTGATGGCTGCCGGCCATGTTGTGGATCGTAAGCACTAAAATTACTGTGGTTGATAAATGCCCTCCCACATCGAACTGACTTATAATTCCTGTGCAGAAGGCTGCTACATATTCAAGACGCATGCCTTGTCTTTCCTTCTGAAAAAAGTTAGAGAGACCTTCCAAGGGATGTTCCTTCCTAAGGGGAGATATTCAAAGATAAGATTTTAAGATCAGATGCAAACGGGGTCTTTTGGGCGAGACGTTTGAGCCTCACAGAGGAACAAATTGGGTTCGCATCTAACCTTTGAATCCTAAAGCTGGCTCTTGATGTTCCAACAACCCCTTTCAGTATGAGCCTTTTACTGATGGCTTCTGGACATTTATCATGATGGCTGCTGGGTGTTATTTAATTGGTGGTTACTGGGCATTACTCAGTTGATAGGTGGGTATAGCCAATGGGCACTGTCCTCATTGGTGTCCCAAGAGGGTAAGGACATACAAGTTTGAAAGAACCACATGCCAAGAAGGGACACCAGCCTATAATTCTTGCTACTTATGGTAGTGAAAGAAGGCTCAGTTTATCTGAGATGCGGGAACCAGGCATGCCCGCCTTTGAGCTCTGGCCCCACCACTTCCGTTCTCTGTGTCTTCCTGTCCCCGCCCTGAGCCTCCGCTCCCCCATCCACAAAGTAGGCAGAAGAACAGTCGCCTCTCCAAGTCGGGAGTGATAGAGCGAGTTGAGGATTCCATACAAATTCTTAGTCTTTCCTTTATTATTATCTTTTTTATTTCTCATTCATTCCCAGACTCCCTCAAGGTGTAGCATTTCCTTGACCTTTCCCCCGCCCTGGGAGGCCAGAAGGGAACTTCACTGGCCTCATGCCCAGGCTGAGCATCGCTCATTCAGCCAGATCGGCTCCCCCCACCCACCCACCCCCGCCCGGAGAGCTTTTCTATGGGATGCTGAGGCCCCGAGGAGTTTTGCCTTTGCTCTGCGATGAGAGTGTCTGGACCTCTTTCTGTTCAGCCCTGAGCGAGGGGCAGGGTGTCACTGAGATGTGGCCGCGAGGGGCTCCAGTGGGGCCGGGTCGGTTTGTTCCAAAGCTTCTTTCTCCGCGAGTGTCTCACCTCTGTGGCCGCCTCGAACCCTCCACGGAGGGTCTTGGGTGCAGGGTGAGGAGGCCAGACCCTGTGTTCTGCCGGGGGTGGGGGGGGCACCTCCCTGGGGAAGCCACAGCCCGCCTCCTTTCAGACCCCGATTTTCAGCCCCACAGCCATTCCATGTTTTGTTCGGTTTTGTTTTTTTCTTCTTGCTTTTGGGCCTTTTTCTTTCCGAGGGATTTTTTTTTTCCGTTCGGTTGGTTTGGGGATAATTTTTTTTTTTTTTTCCCTCCGCTCTCTTCTTTCATTTGTTTCTCCTGGTTTTGTTTTGGACCTCGACGCCCGCCCGCTTTCTGTCCTCGATTAATTAGCTCCCCCACGCTCATCCCCCATCGTGTTCCGTTTCCATGACAACGCCGCATCCAGGCATCCCACTCATGCCTCGCTGTGGATGCCGGCGGCTGGCCTGGACCGCGTCTGTCCGCTGGCTGGCCGGACCCCATTCTCCCCCCGACGCCCCCCAACCCTCCGCCCGGCCCTGCCAGAAAGCCGCCCCCCATCTCAGCGGCCGGCCCCGCCCCTCGCCCCCAGTCTGTCTGCATGGCCCTCTGTCTCCCCACCCCCGCTCCCGCTCCTCCCTCTCTGCCATCCCTTCCACTTCCTCATCCCGTCTCCAGTGTGACTCTGGACTTTTCGTGGGGCTTCCTTTTCCGAAGGGCTGCTGGCTCCTTGGCCCTCCTCCTGCCCCCAAGGAGCTCCCCCTTCTCTTGGCCTCCAGCCGGGGTTCAGGGAGCAGGGCCTTCCAGCTGGGAACCCAGGCTGGAAGAGAGGGAACTAGCTGCCTCCCTTTATTACACCCCTGGAGCCCCCTCCTCTGTAGGGCAGGCCAGAGCCCCCCTATACGCACCCCCTCAGGGGTCCGGCTGCACCCCAAGACCGTGTGAGACAAGTCGAGATGCTGGACGTCCCTTGGTGGCCTGGTTGAGCCTCCCCGGGGCTCCGGCTGTCATCTCTGCAGTTGGAGGCAGGGCTCCTTGACCCACCCCAAGCTGAGGACCAGCCACCCCACGTGGCTCCTCGAAGCCAGGGACCAGCTCTTTCTGGCTGGCAGGATTTTAGGTTCACCCGAGTCCCCCTGCCCCCCCCCCCGACGGCCATGACACATCTCTCAGTGGGCAGCAACGCCTTTTAGAAGTCCCTAAGCATCCACCCCTCTCCTTTCCCACCCCGAAACCCGTCCAGCTTCTGAAAACGGAGCCCCCGGAATGCATCCTGCTGCCTTCACGGTCCGTGAGATCCGGGCCGGAAGGCTGCACCCGCTTCCCGCTGGGAATCGCATAGGACATGTCCCCCTGTTCCCTCACCATTCAAGTTCATCCCCCCATTGACTCCTCTTCTTCTTAATAATATCCTGTTTATTATTCTGCCAGGGCTGCGATGTGACAATGTGACATGTCGCATTGGGTCACATCCGCTAGAATTAACATGCAGCGTTGAAGTGGGCCCCCTCCCCCCTCCGGCTTTCTCTGTCTCTGTCCCTCTCTCTCTCTCTCTGTCTCTCCATTCCTGTTCTCTCTCTGTCTCTCGGCTCTTCTCTGGTCCCCACACGAGTGTGCATTCAAGGCCCCCGAGATCCAGGTCTCTTGACATCGTCCCCCTCTCTGTCCTCCTTCTGCTTGTCTCTCTCTCTCTCTCTCTCTCTCTCTCTCTCTCTCTCTCTCTCTCTCTCTTTCTCTCGACCAACCTATTTTGCATGCTGTTTGTGAGTCTGAGAGCTGCATCTATCAATGGAACCTTGTCAGATCCGACAGAAGCTTTTAGAAGGGTTTCTAGACCCCAAAACCACAAAAATTTCATTAGAGTTTCTCATCTTTTCCTTGAGGGCCCTCGGGAAGTGGGGGTGGGGCCCCCGAGTCACCAGAGGGCATCTCGGCCCCCTCCCGGTCCCAGCTGGGCCCACGACCTTCCTCGCTCCCCATCCGACCTTCTCAGAGACCCCCCCCCACCCCCCGCCACTTGGCGGCTGGAACTTTCTAGAACTCCCTGTTTGGGAGCGCAGGCCGGGGGGGGGGGGTTGCTGCTCCCCGAAACCACGTCTTTGCAGCAAAGATGAGAAACGACTGATAAATTTTTGTGTTCGTAACTGTGCTGTGACCAGCTCCTCTGGTCTCTGAAACCCTGTTGCTATGGAATAATGCTTTATGTCTCTTATATATCGATATATCTCTCTCTATATTGTTTGTGAAGTACCTTCCTTTGAAGTTTTGGTTTCTTTGTGTTGGAATTTGGTTTTTTAATTTGGTTTGTTTGTTTTCTTTTCATTTGGAAGAAAAAAAAAAAATTTCAACCGGGGGGAAAGAAAGAGCCCTGTTTATATTTAAATTGTTTTCCACTTTTTTTTTTCCTTTTTTTCTTTCTTTCCTTCTTTCTTTCTTCCTGCTCTCTTTCTTTTCTCCTCTGCCTCCCGTCTCCCCTGCCACCCCACCCCCCACCGCGACCCCGCGCATCTCCCCCCCCCCCCGCACCCGCCACCCCCGCCCCCCAGTCCGCCGTGTGGCTCCCCGATTCTCCATCTTGCCCGTGAGCCACGAGATCATGCCAGGTGGCAACGTGAACATCACCTGCGTGGCCGTGGGCTCGCCCATGCCCTACGTCAAGTGGATGCAGGGGGCCGAGGACCTGACGCCCGAAGATGACATGCCCGTGGGCCGCAATGTGCTGGAACTCACCGACGTCAAGGACTCCGCCAACTACACCTGCGTGGCCATGTCCAGCCTGGGCGTCATCGAGGCGGTGGCCCAGATCACGGTGAAATGTGAGCAGCGCCCACCGGACACGGGGGAGGCGGGTGGTGCCCAAACCTCAGGCCCGGGTGGGGGGGTTACGGGTGGAAAACCTCTGAGTTACCGATTTGGCTCGGTCATTCGTGGCTGTGAAGGGGACAATTTTGGAAAAAAATATTTATTGGGTATAAATTATTCGGGACCCTGAGGAATGAGACCTGGTCTCACTCTGGGGAGGTCACTGTCCAAAGTGGGAGACGGCCACACAGCCATGGTACAGGCTGATTCAAGCGGTGATGGGGACCACATAATGTCATTCGGACCCCAGAGTAAAGGTCCCACCTGCCAGGGAAGTTAGGGAAAGACTAAAAAGTTGAACAAGAACGAGAAAATAAATGGGGAGCAGTCTGTTCAAAAACAAAGAGATAGGGAGGGTGGTGGGGGGCCAGGATGTGGGGGACCAGACTCCAGATTCTCCTGATGTCTCGAGTGTGTGGTGAGATTCAGAGGAAGGTGTCCCCAAGTATTTTTTACGCTTTAAAACAGAGGCCAGCAAACTACAGCCCGCGGACTGAACCCGGCCCCCCACTTGTTTTTATAAATAAAGTTTTATTGACACACGCCACTTTGTTCACACCTTGTCTGTAGCTACTTTTGGGCTACAGTGGCAGAGCTGAGTGGTCTCGAAGGTGTCACCGTCGGCTGGGTTGTTGGGCATTTTGCTGAGGGATTGAACTCCTCCTGGCGGATGCTTCTAGGGCCTGGGAATGCAGCTGTAAATAAAACTCGGTTCCTGTTGTCGGGGGAGAACAGGCAAAAAACGAGATAACCTCAGGTGGTGGTGAGAACTGGGCAAAGGTGCCTCTAGCCAGAGAGGTGAGGGAGGCTGGAGCCGGCCACTTGGTTATGTGGGGGCAGAGCCTGCCAGGTGCAGGGAACAGCAAGCGTGGATGGGGAACAGACAGACGTGAGCCACAGAAAGCGCTGTAGACCAGGGACCACCAGTGTTTCTTTCAAACGTAAGTATCTTTCTTAAAAAGCTAATATTTTGTTAAAAAATAAATATGTTCGGCTTGACGGGCCACCTTGTCTCTGCTGCAGCTACTCAACCCTGCCACTGTAATGCAAAAGCAGCCATCGGCAATACGTAAGCGTGGCCGTGTTCCGATAAAACTTTGTTTATAAAAACAGATGGCGGCCCTCACGCTGTAGTTTGCCGACCCCTGCTATAGAGGATGCGATGGGGGTCATTAGGCCCCTGGTCACCGCTGAGGAAGTGAAGGCTCAGAGAGGGCGGTTGCATGGCTGAAAGTCACACAGCCTTCACGGTCTGCAGCCAACGTGCCTGATGTCGCTCTGCGTCCCGCCCACAGCTCTCCCCAAAGCCCCCGGGACTCCGGTGGTGACCGAGAACACAGCCACTAGCATCACCATCACGTGGGACTCGGGCAACCCGGACCCAGTGTCCTACTACGTCATCGAGTATAAATCGAAAAGCCAGGACGGGCCGTACCAGATCAAGGAGGACATCACCACGACCCGCTACAGCATCGGCGGGCTGAGCCCCAACTCGGAGTATGAGATCTGGGTGTCAGCCGTCAACTCCATCGGCCAGGGGCCCCCCAGCGAGTCGGTGGTCACCCGCACGGGCGAGCAGGCCCCAGCCAGCGCCCCCCGCAACGTGCAGGCCCGCATGCTGAGCGCCACCACCATGATCATCCAGTGGGAGGAGCCCGTGGAGCCCAACGGCCTGATCCGCGGCTACCGTATCTACTACACCATGGAGCCCGAGCACCCCGTGGGCAACTGGCAGAAGCACAACGTGGACGACAGCCTGCTGACCACCGTGGGCAGCCTGCTGGAGGACGAGACCTACACGGTGCGCGTGCTGGCCTTCACCTCGGTGGGCGACGGGCCCCTCTCGGACCCCATCCAGGTCAAGACACAGCAGGGAGGTGAGCGGTCGGCGGGGGGGCGTGACTTCCGCAGGGGACAGCGGGATTTGGGGCCGTCCTTCCGGAGGGCAGGGGGTGGTGGGGCAAAGATGCGTCTCCGAGCGCAAGGGTGCGTCTCCGTGCACCTGGATGCCTCTCCTCGCCCGCAGCTGGCGGTCTTGCCTGGAAGCTGCAAAGTGGCTCCCGTGTCCCGCAAGGGGCTTTTGGAGATTTTCCTGCCAGCGTTTTGAAGCAGGAAGTTGTCTCAGAAAAACCCAAATTTCTGCTTCTCTTGGAAAATCGGGTTTGGCAAGCCCCACGGGGCTGCCTCCTGACGTCAGAGAGATCCCCGCAGCTGCGTCCGAGGCGAGGGGGCGGTTTCCTCTTGCCTCCCTGTTCTCTCTTCCTTACTCTGCCCCCGTCAGCATCTGAGTTTGAGGACCCGTGTCCGCTGCTGTCCTTGGAGAGACCCACGCTGCCTGTTTTATAATAAGAAGTGGGAAGCGCATCGCCCCAAGGCGGTGGGCCGGTCTCCCGCCCGCTCCAGTTGAAGCGCTGGGGGTGGGGTGGGGCCCCAGCTCTGTGCGGGTTTCTGGTCCCTCCCTTATGGGGTCAGGCTTCCAGAACCTCAAATCCTGGGAGACTCAGGCCGCTGTCCAAGCAAAGCAACGAGAGGGTTGGGACCCGGCGGCTGCAGAGCGGGGACAGCATAGAAATCCACGTTTCAAAATATTGTCCACACAATTTCTCTGTCGGTTAATTTGGGGGGCGAGGAGGCTGCTGGGGTGACTCGAAACGGGAATTTTTAATCATTTTTGCACCGGAAGCAGAGAGGGTGGGGTATGGAGGGGGACAGCTAACATCAGGGGTGATGGGTGGGTCCCCGGGAAAGTAAGAGAAATCAGAAGAGTGGAGAACATTCCAGAAGCATCTGGAGAGGAACAGCCTTTCCTCCAGGGTGGCGCTCAGCTTTTCATGAGCCTCTTTTCGGGAGAACGGGGTCCTCTGGAGGGTGGGGACCCCTCCCCGGCCTCCCCCCATGGCCGTCCCTCTGCCTCGCCCCCCCCAGTGCCCGGCCAGCCCATGAACTTCCGGGCGGAGGCCAAGTCGGAGACGAGCATCGGGCTGTCGTGGAGCCCCCCGCGCCAGGAGAGCATCATCAAGTATGAGCTGCTCTTCCGCGAGGGCGACCACGGCCGAGAGGTACCGGGCGGCGGGGGGACACGGGGGGCTGGGGGGGTCCACGTGTCCACTGACCCCGCGCCTGATGTCTCTTCCCCCCCCACCCCCGGCCCTGTGCACCTCGACCTCCTCTGCTGTCCCCTCTCCGCCTCCGCGTCTGTCTACCCCCTTCTCTCGGCCCCACTTTCTCTGCTCTCCGGTGTCTCACTGTCTCTCTGTCTCTGTCATTCGTTGGTGTCGCTGTCTCTGTGTCTCTCTGTTTCTCTTGCTCTGTCTCTGTGTCTCTCTATCTCTCTGTCTCTGTCTCTCATCTCTCTTTCTGTGTCTCTGTCTCTGTTGCTCTCTCTGTGTCTCTCTTTCTCTGTCTCTGTCTCTATTTCTCTGTCTCTCTTTGTCTCTCTCATCTCTCTGTGTCTTTGTGTCTCTATCTCTGTCACTGTGTCTCTGTCTCAATCTCTTTTTGTGTCTCTGTCTATCTCTTTCTCTCTCTATCTGTATTTCTCTTTGTATCTCTCCATCTCTCATCTCTCTGTCTCTCTCTTATCTCTGTGTATCTTTCTGTGTCTCTATGTCCGTCTGTCACTCTGTATCTCTGTCTCTACCTCTCTCTGTGTCTCTGTCTCTCTCATCTCTCTGTCTCTCTGTGTCTATCTCTCTGTCTCTGTCTCTCATCTCTCTGTATCTTTCTGTGTCTCTATCTCTGTCTCTCTGTCTCTATCTCTCTCTGTCCCTATTTCTCTATGTCTCTATCTCTCTGTCTCCTTGTATCTCTATCTCTTTCTATCTCTGTCTCTCTGTGTCTCACTCTTTGTCTCTGTCTCAATGTCTCTCTATCTCTCTTTGTGTCTCTATCTCTGTGTCTCTGTCTCTGTCTCTCTGTCTCCCTTTCTATCTCTCTATCTCTATCTCCCTCTCTTTCTCTGTGTCTCTCTCTGTCTCTGCCTCTCCCCGCGCCCCCCCAGGTCGGGAGGACCTTCGACCCGGCCACGGCCTTCGTGGTGGACGACCTCAAGCCCAACACGGAGTACTTGTTCCGCCTGGCGGCGCGCTCGCCGCAGGGCCTGGGCGCCTTCACCTCGGCGGTGCGCCAGCGCACACTGCAGTCCAGTAGGTGTCTCGCGGACGCGCCCTTCCCCGCAGGGGCCCCTCCGCCGCACGGCTGTCCCCTGAGCGCACTGACCCCACAGAGATGGCACAAGCAGCAGGGGGGCGCCTCTGGCCCACCCCACCCGGCCCCTTGACCTCGGACACATCCGCCCAGGCCGTGCCTCAGTTTCCCCCCAGTGCAGCGAGGGCTCGCCTGTGGGGCTCCCGCAGCTCCGGTTTCTCCGTCTCCCGGGCCTGGAGCCCTGGGGGACGAGCCGCGGCCGGTTTGTGCCTCGTTCGGTTGCTGAGGGCGCCGGGTCCCTCCTCCTCCCGCCCCGGATTCAGGGCTCGTGGCTGGGCCACGTCGCGCCCATGGCACAGGCGTCCGAAGGGCTGCGTGAGGCCGTCACCGCTCGCGCCCCGTCGTTCCCAGAGAGAGCAGGGGGCACGGAGATGAAGCCCCGTCCCCAGATGGCCCTTCCTCCCCTGAGACAGGGTCCCCCATTGCCGGGGGCGGGGGGTGGAGGAGTCAGAGCTGACGCCAGGTTTGGGGGGCAGCGCAGGCCCCACGACAGGGCGCTCGAATTCCTGAGTTCTTCGCTGTGCCCGCCCGGCCTCCCTGTCACAGACGAGTCACCTCGTGGCCCGGACACCGCAGCCGGCAGCTGGCTCTGCGCCCCCCTCCCTGCAGGCTGAGGGCCTAGGCATCCCCTCCCCCTGCTGCATCCTTCTTCTCCGCTCAGCCCGGCGTGGCCTCGGCCGTCGTGGCCCCTGCCACCAGGCCCTCCTCCCTGCCCCCCTCTCAGTCAGTCACAGCGTGGCCATCCCAGGCCTCGTTCCGGAAACCACTTTGCTGTTCCAACCTCAAGCCCCCCGCCAGGTGTGCGTGCACAGGGGGTCACGGGTCAGTCGAGAGTGACAGCGACTCGGGTCGGGGCGTCTGAGCCGCTGAGATCAAGGGCCTCGGAGACACGGCACCCCCACCCCCCCGCCACCCCGGCCCCTTTCCCCCCTCCCCGCTCCCCTGAGTCGAGCCGAGGCGTCCGGGCGTGCTTGTGTGCGAGGCGATCAGTGAGGGTGTCCTGTGGCTTGGGCGGCCACGTGAGAGAGACCGGCACGGGTGTCGCCAAGGTGAGTACGCGCTGGTCTCAAGCAGGTTCACAAAGACGGCCCACCCTGCGTGCCCGCCCCCCCCCGCTCCCACCCCGTGGGCCCACCGCTCTGGGCTGCACGGACAGTCCAGAGGCCAAATTCAGCCCCCTGAACGCTCCATCCCTCTGTCAAGAGGTGCTCCTGCCCGCTAATGGGGAGCCACATGCCACGCATCCGTATCTCTGTCCACACCGCCCCCCCACCCCGAGATGCCACGCAGGTTGGGCCGGATTGTGAAGGAGGCGGCCTCCAGGGTCGTCGAGAAGGCGGCTTTGGCCCAGCCACACGGACCTCCGGGGCGGCCCAGGACAGGGCGTTGGGGAGAAGGGACTCCCCACTTCTCGCCCCGAGACGGGTGGGGCCCAAGAGGACTGGGAGCCGAGACTCAGGGCCAGGCGTTTCTCCCGGGGGCTGTGGGCGTCCTAGGCTGAACACAAGGGTAGGTGGAGGCCAGACCACTCAGCCGTGGGTCTCCCCGGACGCCGTCCCACCTTCCCGCCTCGCCGGCGCCACTCCAGAACTGCAGCGTGCCCACCCTGGGCGTCCCGAGACCCACCCAGAGCTCGGTCTGGCCTCGTAGCTCAGCCTTCCTCCCGCCTCTCCCTCCCTCGTAAGAAAGTCTTATAAGTTAGCAGTTGAAGCGTGGAAGGTAGGTAACCAGACTGGGAGTTTTCTGGAAGGTGTCTTTCTTTCTTTTATTATGGTTTTTCTCATCATCATCGCCATCACTGTCGTTTCTTGTTTTATTACGATTTTGGTTTTGTTTTCCTCCCCCTTTCTCAGCGAATCCATTCCTCCCGGCTCATTCCTCGGTTGGTTTTTCCTGCCTGACCCCGCCCCCCTCAACCCTGGGCACTTTTGGTTGGGGTGGCTGGTCAAGAAATGAGGGAGGGCGCCCCAAGGGTCTAGTTTGGGTATTTCACTGTAAGGGGGCCAGAGGGTCATTCGAGTTGAAGTGAGCCATCACAGTGGCCCCTGGGGTCTCATTGCCCAGTGTCTTTGAGGACAGGGCCTCTGATGCATCCGGGTCCCAGACCCCGGTACGGGGTGTTCATGTGCTGAGTACTCAATAAATACACACTCCATGAACCAATGAGGCTGGCGTGATGGTATGGGCTGTGTGTGCCGGCGACCTCTCTGGGCCTCCCTCCAGGCGAGGCAGATGCTAGAGTCAGGGCCAGTTGAGGGAGCGTGGCTCCAGCCGTCCTCAGCTGGCCCGAGCTGAGAAAGCCTGAGCTCCCAGCCTCAAGGCGAGGCAGCCTGTGGACCACAGCTGAGCTGGGGGTCCCATCCTGGCTTTGCCACCACGTGCCCCCCAGGCAGGCAGCTTGGCGTCTCTGGGCCTCCGTTGCCTCGTCTGTAAAATGAGAGGTGATGTCTGGAAAGCACCCAGGATGATGGGGCCTGGCACCCAGTAGGTACACAACCAGGGTGAATAGGAAACCAGGCCAGCGGACTTTGAAACTGGTCCCCCCCCCATAGCATGGGGTGGAGGGGGCAGACTTCCGCCACCTAGGGGGCCCATGAGAATTAAACAAGGCGCCATCAGTGGGATGCATTTTTGAGGCTGAAAAGAGCTTAGGGCTTAGGGCACGCAGAAGATGCGTAGAACGTGAGGGTTATCGACAGTGAGGCCCTTAGCGTGGGGCCTGGCCCCTCGTGCTCGGCACCTGGAGACCATGATGCTTAGTCCAGGAAGCTCCTAGCTTAATATACGGGAACTGTCACTGTCGTTCAACACTGCCTGGCACACAGTAGGCGCTCCATAAATGCAGCTGCGGTTTTAAATCTAAACATGGATTGGCACAGTGTTGGGCACATAGTTAGCACTCTAAGAACAGAAGCTTCTAGTAGTCTGTAACAAGCTTAACCTGCAGCCAGGCGCACAGTAGGTACCCAAACATGAGGGCTACAATTCTTGTTCTGCAAAGCTCTGGGCACAATGCCTGGCATACAGTAAGTGCTTAATAATGGCACTGTCTTTAAGGAGGTTGGCCTGGCGCTAGGCACATACTGTCAGTCTGAAAGGGCCTGGCACGGTTTGGGGGACACAGTTTTTGCTCGAAACATGGCATTATTATCTGCAAAGCCCTTGGCACCATGTGTGCAGACAGCAGGTGCGCAATAAGAACTATTACCATTTTCACATAAGGCCCTTGGCATGGTGCCTAGCATACAGTAAGTGCTTAATATGTGGGGACTACTCCTGTTATCCAGTCATATCAGCAGCTGGCATACAGTAGGTGCTTACTATGTGGGGACTGGTACTGTTACCTGATAAAGTCCTTAGCATAGTGCCTAGCACACAGTAGGTGTTTACTATGTGGGGACTAGTACTGTTACACAACAATGTCCTTCGCACAGTGCCTGGCACACAGTAGGTGCTTATTATGCAGGGACTATTAATGTTATGTGATAACATCCTTAGCACGGTGCCTGATACACAGTAGGTGCTTACTATGTGGGGACTAGTACTGTTACCTGATAAAGTCCTTAGCATGGTGCCTAGCACACAGTAGGTGTTTACTATTTGGGGACTACTACTGTTACCCAATAAGGTCCTTGGCACAGTGCTTGGCACACAGTGGGTGCTTACTATGCAGCAACTATTACTGTTATGTGATAATGTCCTTAGGACAGTGCCCGGCACACAGTAGATGCTTACTATGCGGGGACTATTACTGTTACCTGATAATGTCCTTAGCACGGTGCCTGGCACACAGTAGGTGCCGCATAAATGACAGCTACTATTTTTATCTGCCTAGCCCATAGTAGGTGTTCCATAAAGGAGACTTGCCGTTGATTTGTAATGGGCTGTGTGGTGCCAGCTGCACAGTAGGGGCTCAGAACAGAACTGTGATCTATAAGGATCTAGGCACACAGTAGGTACTGAATATGGGCTGTGTTATCTGTTAAGCCCTGAGCCTAGTACCAACACAGTAGGTGTCCAATCTACAGGCACTTTTATTTACTCTATTTATTTTATTACTCTATACAGCCTTTGGCATGCTTACTGGCACGCAGTAGGTGTTCAGGGCATGAGCATTATTTTCTTTGCAAGTGAGGCTAAGAGTGTGGTCCTGGTTGGAGTAAGCCATCGGGCGGCCTCCGAGGTCCCTGGTAGGACAGATGTGCAGTAAATAGATGCTCTTACTGTTGACCTCTGAAGCTCTTAGAGCTGTGCCTAGCACACAGTAGGTGCCTGATAAATGGGGCTTTTACTGCTGTTCCCCTGGCACACAGTAGATGCTCAGTAAATAAACGTGTTTACTATTTGTTATCCTATGAAGCTCTGACTGCTGTACCTGGCACACAGTAGGTGCCCAATTAATAGAGCTTTTGCTTTTCTGCTGGCACAATGCCTGGCACACAGTAGGTGTAATAAATATTTTATTGTTATTCTGTGAAGTCCTTGGCCTGGTACTTGGCACATAGTAGGGATTCACTAAGTAGAATTTTTTTTTTTGAGAAAGATTAGCCCTGAGCTAACATGCGTGCCCATCTTCCTCTACTTTGTACGTGGGACGACTGCCTCAGCATGGCGTGCCAAGTGGGGCCATGTCCGCACCCGGGATCTGAACCGGAGAACCCCAGGCCCATGAAGCAGAAAGTGTGCACTTAACCGCTGCACCACCGGGCCGGCCCCTAAGTAGATTTTTTTAAACTGTTATTCTATGAAGCCCTTGGCACCATGCCTGGCACACAGTAGGTGCTTACTATGTGGGTACTAGTACTCTTATCCGATAATAATCTTAGCAGGGTACCTGGCACATAGTAGGTGCTTACTATGCAGGGACTATTAATGTTATGTGATAATGTTCTTAGCACAGTGCCTGGTACACAGTAGGTACTTACTATGCGGAGACTAGTACTGTTCCCTGATAATTTCCTTGGCACAGTGCTTGGCACACAGTAGGCGCTTACTATGTGGGGACGAGTACTGTTAACCTGGTAATTTCCTTGGCACAGTGCCTGGCACACAGTAGGTGCTTACTATATGGGGACTATTAATGTTAAGTGATAATGTCCTTAGGACAGTGCCTGGCGCACAGTAGGTACTTATTATGTGGGGACTAGTACTGTTACCTTATAAAGTCCTTAACAGATGCCTGGCATGCAGTAGGTGCAGCATAAATGACAACTGCTATTACAGTGCCCAGCCCACAGTAGGTGTTCCATAAGGCAGACTTGCTGTTGATCTGTAATGGGCTGTGTGGTACCAGCTGCATAGTAGGGGCTAAGAACAGAACTGTGATCTATAAGGATCTAGGCACACAGTAGGTGCTAAATGTGGGCTGTGTTATCTGTTAAGCCCTGAGCCTAGTACCAACACAGTAGGTGTCCAATCTACAGGCACTTTATTTATTCTATTTATTTTATTACTCTGTGCAACCTTTGGCATGCTTACTGGCACACAGTAGGTGTTCAGGGCATGAGCATTATTTTCTTTGCAAATGAGGCCAAGAGGGTGGTCCTAGTTGGAGTAAGCCATCGGGCGGCCTCTGAGGTCCCTGGTAGGACAGGTGTGCAGTAAATAGATGATCTTACTGTTGACCTCTGAAGCTCTTAAAGCTGTGCCTAGCACACAGTAGGTGCCTGATAAATGGGGCTTTTACTGCTGTTCCCCTGGCACACAGTAGATGCTCGGTAAATAAACGTGTTTACTATTATCCTCTGAAGCTCTGACTGGTGTGCCTGGCACACAGTAGGTGTGCAATAAATGGAACTTTTGCTATTCCTCTGGCACAATGCCTAGCACACAGTAGGTGTATAATAAATATTTTACTGTTATTCTGTGAAGTCCTTGGCCTGGTACGTGGCACATAGTAGGGATTCACTAAGTAGAATTTTTTAAACTGTTATTCTATGAAGCCCTTGGCACCGTGCCTGGCACATAGTAGGTGCCCAGCAAATGGGGCTTTGATTGCTATTCCACTTGGCACAGTGCCTGGCACACAGTAGGTGTTCAATGAATAAGTATGTTTACTGTCATTCTATTCCTGGTGCTATGTCTGGCACACAGTAGGTGTTCGATAAATAAGGATGTTTACTATTATTCTGTGAAGCCCTTGGCACCATGCTTGGCACATAGTAGGTGCCCAATAAATAGGACTTTTACTTTATTCCTCTTGGCACCATGTCTGGCACATAATAGGTCCCCAGTAAATGGGACTTTTATTGCTCTTCCACTTAGCATCATGCCTGGCACATAGTAGGTGCCCAGTAAACGGGGCTTTAATTACTCTCCCACTTGGCACTATGCCTGGTGCATAGTAGTTGCCCAATAAATGAGACTTTTATTGCTCTCCCACTTGGCAAAGTGCCTGGCACATAGTAGGTGCCAAGTAAATGGAGCTTTTATTGCTCTTCCTCTTGGCACCTTGCCCAGCACATAGGAAGTGTTCAATAAATAAGTATATTTACTGTCATTTTATTCTTGGTGCTATGTCTGACACACAGTGGGTGTTCAATAAATAAGGATGTTTACTATTATTTTATGGAGCCCTTGGCACCGTGCATGACACACAGTAGGTGTTCAATAAGTATGTTTATTGTTATTCTACGAAGCGCTTGGCACATAGTAGGTGCCCAATAAATGAGACTTTTATTGCTATTCCTCTTGGCACTGTGTCTGGCAAATAGTAGGTCCTCAGTAAATGGGACTTTTATTGCTCTTCCACTTGGCACTGTGCCTGGCACATAGTAGGTGCCCAGTAAATGGGGCTTTTATTGCTCCCCCATTTAGCCCCGTGCCTGGCGCATAGTAGGTGCCCAGTCAACAGGGCTTTTCTTGCTCTCCCACTTGGCCCTGTGCCCGGCGCATAGTAGGTGCCCAATAAGTGAGACTTTTATTGCTCTTCCACTTGGCACTGTGCCTGGCACATAGTAGGTGCCCAGTAAATGGGGCTTTTATTGCTCCCCCATTTAGCCCCGTGCCTGGCGCATAGTAGGTGCCCAGTCAACAGGGCTTTTCTTGCTCTCCCACTTGGCCCTGTGCCCGGCGCATAGTAGGTGCCCAGTAAACGGGGCTTTTATTGCTCTTCCACTTGGCCCTGTGCCTGGCGCATAGTAGGTGCCCAGTAAACGGGGCTTTTATTGCTCTTCCACTTGGCCCCGTGCCTGGCGCATAGTAGGTACCCAGTAAATGGGGCTTTTCTTGCTCTCCCACTTGGCACGGTGCGTGGCACACCCGTGTGAGCTTCATGAGGACTGCGGCTGCCCTCCACCTAAGACCTACTGTGTGCCAGGCGGGTGCAGCCCCACGCAGCGAGCGCAGCGTTCTTGGCCAGCCCTCCCGGCCCCCGCCCGCCCACCCGCCCGCCCATCCCACCTTCGGTTGCCACCCGCTTCTTTTGGGTTCGACTTCTCTTTGGTTTGGTTCTGTTTTGTTTGTTATCATCTTCTTTTTTATTTTCTCTTTCCCATCTTTTGTTTCCCCGTCCCCCCCCTCGCCCATCCCGCCTCCCTCCCCCGCCCCCACGTTCTCCCCCCTCCCATAGAACCGTCAGCCCCCCCTCAAGACGTTAAATGTGTCAGCACGCGCTCCACGGCCATTTTGGTAAGTTGGCGCCCGCCACCGCCGGACACGCACAACGGGGCCCTGGTGAGCTATAGCGTCCGCTACCGACCGCTCGGCTCGGAGGACCCACAGCCCAAGGAGGTGAACGGCATCCCCCCGACCACCACTCAGATCCTGCTGGAGGCGCTGGACAAGTGGACCACGTACCGCATCACTACTGTCGCGCACACAGAGGTGGGACCAGGGCCCGAGAGCTCGCCCGTGGTCATCCGCACCGACGAGGACGGTAAGCACCGGGGACCCCGCGGGCCCCAGCCTGGACCCCCGCCTCGGAGCCCCCCGTGTCTGGAGAACCGGGCTGGCTGGTGGTCACCAGGGAGAGGCCCCTGTCACGAGCGGGGGACATGAGGCGAGCAGCGTCCACCCGTCCTCGATCTTGGAATTCTCCGTCCTCCAGCTGCTGGGTGGCATTTTCTCCTGGGGCCTTGTGCCTGGAGAGCTAAGCTGGCAGCCCCGTGTGGAAACCGTGGAAACGGGGTGTCCGAAACGGCCGGCAGCATTGGCAGCAAAATTAGGCCCTGACCCCAGACGCCTTAGCTTTGGGACGATGGCACAAGCCAGGAGCTGTGGCTCCTTCACTTGGAGCCCGGCACGCTAGGGAGCGGGCAGACCGTGGCGTGCAGTGGTGGGACAGCCCGCTCTCCTGGGGGATGATGGGTGGGGACCCGTCTGTAGGGTCGGCCACTTCCCGTGGTGTAAATGTTGTCGCAGTGGCCGATTTTGGATCTGGAGAGTTTTCACCGGCTAAGTTGAGTTGGTGGCCCTGGTCTGGAGTCACGCGGTAGAAGCTGAGGGCGTGGGGTTGGGGATGAAGCGAGCCGCTTGCCCCCTCAAATCGCAGCCCCTTGGTTTGTGGAACCCGGTTTGCCTTCCAAGCCATCGGCCTGGAAGGTTCGGTCAGCAGCCCCGAGTTATGTCCTAAGCAGAGGGACGGACAGACGCGGCTCTTCGTGCCAGACAAGGGGTTGGGGGTGGACGGAGAGGGCTCTGTTCTGGGGGCTGCCAGAGGAAGATCCCCAGGGCCTAGTGGCCTGGCTGCACCCTGGGGCATAGAGCATGCAGCTTTTTTCTCTCGCTAACCCGGTGCAGAAGCAACTCTGGGCCTCAGTTTCCCCATCTGTAGATGAGACTGAGTCCCTGCTTGGCAGGGATGCTGGCAGGATGGAGACGCTGTGGGATGTGGGCGCTTACAGCGGGGCGTGCACGGCCCGTTCGCGTCCTGCGCGCGCCCCGGGCGGGTGGCTTAGTCCCTGGGGAGCCTGGGCTGTGAGCGGGGCGCACCGGCAGGGCCCCGGGGTGGGGCAGGAAGGAGGCGCGCCCTCGCGGCCGGCGTGCGCGCTCAGAGCGGCCCCTCGGCACCCCCAGCACCGGGCGCGCTGCCCGGGGCGGGACCGGGACCGGGCGCCCCAGTAACGGCGCCGCCGGCCTCCCCTCCCTCCCTCCCCCGCCAGTGCCCAGCGCGCCGCCGCGGAAGGTGGAGGCGGAGGCGCTCAACGCCACGGCCATCCGCGTGCTGTGGCGCTCGCCCGCGCCCGGCCGCCAGCACGGCCAGATCCGCGGCTACCAGGTCCACTACGTGCGCATGGAGGGCGCCGAGGCCCGCGGGCCGCCGCGCATCAAGGACATCATGCTGGCCGATGCCCAGGTGGGCGGGGCGCGGGCGGCCGGGCGGGCAGGTGCACGTGCGCGTGCGCACACGGGGCTCCGGGTGGGCGGCGCCCTGCGCTCCGGGCGCGCGCCCTGCGCTCCCGCCTCCTCGCTGCTTCCGTCTCCGCTCACCTCCTCCTCTCTCCCCCGCCGCCTCCTCCCGCGCTCAGTGGGAGACGGACGACACGGCCGAATACGTGAGTAGCGCCCTGTGGCCCCTGCTCCTCCCGCGGCCGGGCCGTGCTGTGCTGTGACCCCACCCCCCCCCATTCGGAGGGTCTCCTGCCCTTGGTTGCCTCTTGGAGCCGGCAGCCTCGTTTACACGCCAGGCCAATGGGCATGGGAGCCCCAGGGGCACCTGCTGTGGTCCCCAGAGAAAGGACCTGGACCCCGAGGTCATCCCTGAGCTCTCTTACCCGGTGACACCTCGGTGACACGGGGCTCATTGTTGGTGTCCCCGGCCGTCCTCCTCTCCGCACCTCTGGGCCGGGTGTCCACGCAGCCTCCCCCGTGGGATGCACACCGGGCAGATCGGCACCGGGTCACATTCCAGTGTCCCCTTTGTTCCGGCCCTGGAGTGACGAGTGGGGTCACAGGGCCCAGGGTGGGAGAGGCACTTGCAGGGCCACCATTTCCAGCCTGCCCCCCACCCCCCGGGCTTTTTCAGGAGGCCCCAAGCCAGAGTCAGGACGGCTGTGTGACTTGGGGCAAGTTGCTGCCTGTCTCTGGGCTCTTTCTGCCTCTGTCGTGGGAGCTGCAGGCTCTTCCAGAGCTGCGAGTCTGATGTTCAATTTAGGGGGAAGTTCCCACCGCAGTCCCCCACCCACCAAGACCCCGGAGGGCCCAGGGCAGGAGACCCTCCTCATGCATCCTTGCTGCCCCCTCCTCGTGCTCCTGACGGGGGGCCACCCCGTGGTGCCCAGGCATGCCGGCCCGTGCTCGTGGGTGTGCATGCGTGGGGACATGGGCACACGTGTGACCGTGGGGGTGTGCACGGGCATGCGTGCACGTCAGGCTGCTCTGTCGCTCACTGAACAAGCGGCGGCTTATTGAGCGCCTGCTGTAGACCAGATCGTGCGTGAGGGACGGTCACGGGAACCAGACACAAACACGCGTCCGGTTCCAGCCCTGGCGGGGACCCGGTGTAGCCAGCGGTGTCAGCTCTCCCGGCGGGCGGGTGGCAGAGTCCCGATTCCTGGCATTTGCCCATTTCCGTGGTGCCCATCCTCCCACCATGTCCATTTCAAGCCACCCAGGGAACGGGTGGTCACTGGTCATTGTGCCCTGGGGTCTTTCTACCCCGCGGATGCGGGAGACAGAATGACCTCGGGAGCGTAGATCGGGCTGAACGTGGGAAATAATTAGGAAGAGGTGGACTTTGAGTATTTACCACCTTCGTGGTTCATATTATTTATTGGGTCATAAGTTTATGTCATTTAATTTTTGGTAACGGCTTGAGTTGAGTCACTGGCTCATAAAACTCCTTGAAATTTAACGATTGGCTTAGGAGAGCCGGTGTAGGGGGGATCACCATCACACCGTGGGGGTAGTGGAGGCAGAGGGAACCGCATGTGCAAAGGCCCTGGGGCAGGACTATGCCTGGCGTGTTAGAGGAACAGCAAGGAGGGCGTGTGGCAGGAGCAGAGGGAGGAGGGGGAGAGAGGGAGGAGGGAGGGCAGGGAGGGGACGGGGCAGGTCGTGCAGGGCCTGGGGGACCGCGGGGAGGACTCGGCTTCTCCCCAAGGGAGGGGGAGCCTGGAGGGCTGCGGGTGGAGGAGGCAGCCCGACTCAGGGACTCCTGGGCGCCCTCTGGCAGGGTCTGTGGGGAGCACAGAGACAGGGTCTAGGGTGGAGGGGGCTGCGCTGGTCCAGGCGGGATGGCGGGGTGCCGGGCTGCGTGTGCCCATCTCCGCATGGACGTGCCGCGTGTCGGGTCTGTGCATGCGCTCGGGTGCACGTCTCCGCCGCGGACGGGGCCCCTCACGCGCCCGGCTTGTCCCCAGCGCGGGGAGGAGGGTGGGCAGGGCCGGTCCCCGCCCCCGGTGCCGCACTGACCCCAGCCCCGCCCACAGGAGATGGTCATCACAAACCTGCAGCCTGAGACCGCCTACTCCATCACGGTAGCCGCGTACACCATGAAGGGCGACGGCGCTCGCAGCAAACCCAAGGTGGTGGTGACCAAAGGAGCAGGTGCGAGACCCCCCCCCACGGCCCCTTTGCCCCCAGAGCGTCCCCCCAGAGTTCTTAAGCCCATGTGGGGAGATGGCAGGCTGTGCGGGGGGAGCAGTGAGAGCAAAGGGGTGGGGGCTTCTCAGGAGGGGATTCAGGCTCAGTGTGATCCAGCCACCTCATTTTTGTCACCGCCTCCTCACCCACTTAGCTCCAGCCAGAGGGAAACCGTGCACAGCCAACTGGACCCCCTTGTCCTTTGTCCCCTCCCGGCTCTCCCCGGGCTGTCCCTCCGCCTGGATACCCGTCTTTGCTTGGCCTGCACCTCCTCTGGGAAGCCTTCCCCACCCCGACCCCACAGTCCCCAGCACCCTGTGCTGCCTCCATCACAGCTCTGACCACCCCAAGGGGGCTGTCTTTTTGGGGCATTGTGCCCATCTCCCCCACTGCCCCAGGAGGCCTCCTCTCCTGGCAGCCCTGCCTCAGTTTCCCTTGGGGACCATCACCACTGTACCTCAGTCTGCAAAGCCTGACGTTCCAGGCCACTGGACACAGCCCCTCTACATGCTGTTCCCTTCATCTGCCCAGTTTCTCTCCTCCAGTGTCCAGAGCCCGTGACACCTCCTCCAGGAAGCGTCCCCTGACACGTCCCTCCTCTCCTTAGAGCTGTGCTTGCCAAGCGGAACCCACTGTGTAGGCCATGACCGCTCACAACGTGGTCCATTCAAGGTCCTGATGAGTCCTGCAGCGGAGAAGCCTGGTCTCATTCGTAGAGCTCCTCCACCGCAGGACTTATCAGGACCTTGGCACACTGATTCCTACTCAGACCAGGAGAACCATGGGGCAGGGTTTTGCACACTCCCACGTCCCAGGGGTGTTTGTCCTGTGCCAGTGGGAGGCCAGGGGCAGATAAATGAGGAGCTGAATAGATGAGGGGCATCTGTGGGAGTTTTTCTTTGTTGGCTTCTCCGAGTTCTCTGCCTCCAGGACAGCCCCGCCTCAGGGCCTTTGCACTGGCTGTTCCCTCTGCCCGGAACTGTGTTTCCCAGATCTCCCCTTTGAATGAGGCTCCCCGAGACCTCCCCCCACCGACCCCGTGAAGAGCTACCACCCACCCCACACTCTGGGACTGACACCAGCCCCGTGTCCCCGCAGTGCTGGGCCGCCCCACCCTGTCGGTGCAGCAGACCCCCGAGGGCAGCCTGCTGGCACGCTGGGAGCCCCCGGCCAGCACCGCCGACGACCAGGTCCTGGGCTACCGCCTACAGTTTGGCCGCGAGGACTCGTCACCCCTGGCCACCCTGGAGTTCCCGCCCACCGAGGACCACTATGCCGCCCCGGGAGTGCACAAGGGGGCCACGTACGTGTTCCGGCTGGCGGCCCGTGGCCGCGGCGGCCTGGGCGAGGAGGCGGCTGAGGTCCTGAGCATCCCAGAGGACGCGCCCCGTGGCCACCCGCAGATCCTTGAGGCGGCCGGCAACGCCTCAGCCGGCACCGTCCTGCTCCGCTGGCTGCCGCCCGTGCCCGCCGAGCGCAACGGGGCCATCGTCAAGTACACGGTGGCCGTGCGCGAGGCCGGCGCCCCGGGCCCCGCCCGAGAGACCGAGCTGCCCGCGGCGGCCGAGCCGGGCGCCGAGAACGCGCTCACCCTGCGGGGCCTCAAGCCGGACACAACCTATGACCTGCAAGTGCGGGCCCACACGCGCCGGGGCCCCGGCCCCTACAGCCCCCCCGTCCGCTACCGGACGTTCCTGCGGGACCAAGGTAGGCGCGCGGGGACCCCCGCAACAGAGCCGGACCGGGCCTCGCGCCCACCCCCACCCCAGCCCCCTCCCCGTCCCCCACCCAGGTAAGTGGTCGGCTTCCTCATGGACGCTCGAGGCGAGTCCGGACCCCGAGGCGCCGGCGTTGGCAAAGGTGGGACGTGCCCGGGTGGCACCGCCGGCCCCACCCTCCTCCTCCTCCTCCAGCGACTTCTCTCTGCAGCTGCGCCGTCTCCCCGTCAGGGACTTGGGGCAGGGCCGGGCCAGGGCCAGGCAGGAAGGCCGTGGGCACGGGCACAGCGGACGACAGGGAGCGCCTGGGCCGCCCCCCGCCCCCCACCCGCCCTGACTCGCCCGCCCCTGGTGCTCACGGGCCCCTCTCTCTGCTCTCTCCCGCTCGGCCGCTGCCCGCACAGTCTCGCCCAAGAACTTCAAGGTGAAGATGATCATGAAGACGTCGGTGCTGCTCAGCTGGGAGTTCCCCGACAACTACAACTCGCCCACGCCCTACAAGGTGCGGCCCCTCGGGGGCGGGCGGGCCAGGTCAGGAGTCGGGGCTCGGGGTAGGGTTGGGGTTCAGCGGGACTCGGGCCTGAGTGGGGTCAGGCTTCAGCTGGGATCAAGGCTCAGTCTGGGGTTGGGGCTCAGTCAGGACTGAGACTTAGAACTGGGATCAGCTTGGGGTCAGGGCTTTAGCTGGGATTGAGGCTCAGTCTGGGGTCAAGACAGCCTGGGATCAGAGCTCAGTCAGGATTAGGGCTCAACTGGGACTGAGGATATGTCTGGGATCGAGGCTCAGCCTGAAGTCAAGACTTAACCTGGGATGAGGGCTCAGTCAGGATCAGGGCTCAGTCAAGACTGGGACTCAACTGGGATTGAGGATCTGTGTGGGATCAAGGCTCAATTAGGATTGGGATTCAGAGTTGGAGCTCAGCTTGGGGTTAGGGCTCAGCTGAGATTGAGGCTCAGTCTGGGGTTGAGACTTAACCTGGGATCGGGGCTCAGTCAGAATTGGGGCTCAGTAAGGATTGGTACTCAGCTAAGATTGAGAATCTGTCTTGGACCAAGGCTCAGTCTGGGATTAGGGCTCAGTCAGGATTGTGGCTCAGTCAGAATTGATTGCTGAAATTGAGGCTCAGTCTGGGGGTCAAGACTTAACCTGGGATCAGGGCTCAGTCAAGATTGGGGCTCAGTAAAGATTGGTGCTCAGCTAGGATTGAGGATCTGTTTGGGACCAAGGCTCAGTCAGGATCCAGGCTCAGTCTGGAGTAAGGGCTCAGCTGGGATTAAGGATCTGTCTGGGGTCAAGATTTAGCCTGGGCTCAAGACTCAGTCAGGATTGGGATTCATTCAGAGTTTGGGCTCAGCCTGGGACCCAACTAAGATTGAGGCTCAGTCTGAGTTCATGGCTCAGTCTGGGATTAGAGCTCAGTCACAGTTGGAACTCAGCTGGGACTGAGGCTCTGTATGGGATCAGGGCTCAGTCTGGGGTCAAGACTTAGCCTGGGATCGAGGCTCAGTCTAGGGTTGGGGCTCATTCAGAATTGAGACTCAGTCATAATTGGGGCTCAACCTGGGTTCAGGGCTCAGCTAGGATTAAGGATCTGTCTGAGGTTGAGACTTAACCTAGGGTTGGGGCTCAGTCAGAGTTAGGGCTGAGCCTGGGGTCAGAGCTTGGCTAGAATGAAGACTCATTTAGGGGTCAGGGCTCAGTTTGGGATTAGGGCTCAGTCAGGATTGGGACTCAGCTGGGACTGAGGCTCTGTCTGAGATCAGGGCTCAGTCTGGGGCCAAGACTTAGCCTGGGATCATGGCTCAGTTTGTCATCGAGGCTCAGTCAGAATTGGGACTCAGAACTGGGGCTCAGCCTGGGGTCAAGGTTCAGCTGGGATTAGGGCTCAGTCACAGTTGGAACTCAGCTGGGACTGAGGATCTATATGGTATCAGGGCTCAGTCTGGGGCCAAGACTTAGCCTGGGATCATGGCTCAGTTTGCCATCGAGGCTCAGTCAGAATTGGGACTCAGTCAGAACTGGGGCTCAGCCTGGGGTCGAGGCTCAGCTGGGATTAGGGCTCAGTCTGGGGTCACAGTCGAGCAGGGTCGGGGCCGAGTCTGGGGTCGCGGCTCGGTCAGGGTGGGGGGTCAGCCCGGCACCCGCTGAGCCGGCCCCGGCCCGCAGATCCAGTACAACGGGCTCACCCTGGACGTGGACGGCCGCACGACCAAGAAGCTCATCACGCAGCTCAAGCCCAACACCTTCTACAACTTCGTGCTCACGAACCGCGGCAGCAGCCTGGGCGGCCTCCAGCAGACCGTCACCGCCTGGACCGCCTTCAGCCTGCTCAACACCAAGCCCAGCGTGGCCCCCAAGCCCGACTCCGACGGCTTCATCATGGTGTATCTGCCCGACGGCCAGAGCCCCGTGCCCGTCCAGTACGCTTGACCCCCCACCATCCCGCCCGGGACTCCCCCCACCCCCTTAGCCAGCTGTGTGACCAGGGCCGGCCGCTTGACCTCTCTGGGCCTCTTGTTTCCTGAGCGATCCTCCCAGCCCCATCTCAAGTGGTTGCCCTGAAGGTGCAGGGCCTCGTCACTAACCATGGCCCCGTGTCTGCTCCCCTGGCATTCCCTGATACCCCTGTGTGCCTGATGGGGTGACAAACTGGAAACACTCAGCCGCGTGGGAGTGGCAGTGACAGGCACCAGGGCTGGGGGGTCCCCAGGGAGGGCAGGAGGACTCCACCTGGGAGGCAGAGAAGAATTAAGGGCTATGAGAATGTGTGGGCATGGAAACTAGGGCTTTGAAGGATGTATAGGAGTTCGAGAATGCAGGCTCTCTAGGCAGAAGGCACAGCTTGATTGAAAGCCTGGGGGCTCAAATCGGGAACTCTGGTCCTATATGGCTGGGGGTGGAGGGGACCAGACCCTCGTATGAGCAGAGGGGAAGATTCAGAAAGGGGGCTCCCCGCTCACCCCTAGCCCCCCGACCCTTCATCTCCCGACAGGAACTACTTCATCGTGATGGTGCCACTGCGCAAGTCTCGCGGTGGCCAGTTCCTGACCCCGCTGGGCAGCCCTGAGGACATGGACCTGGAGGAGGTGAGGGCGCGGGGCCCGACCTGCGAGGCCCAGATGCATCCTGGCTCTCATGAGCTCCGTTGCTCCCAGGCAGGCTCTGAGCACCCCGCACCTCTGTTCCCACAGCTCATCCAGGACATCTCGCGGCTGCAGAGGCGCAGCCTGAGGCATTCGCGCCAGCTCGAGGCGCCCCGGCCCTACATTGCTGCCCGCTTCTCGGTGCTGCCGTCCACCTTCCACCCTGGCGACCAGAAGCAGTACGGTGGCTTTGACAACAGGGGCCTGGAGCCTGGCCACCGATATGTTCTCTTCGTGCTCGCCGTGCTGCAGAAGAGTGAGCCCGTAAGTCCCCAGTGGTGTCAGCCGGTGTCCAGCCATGCCCACCGAGTGAGCCTCAGCTTCCGCGGCTCTGACCTCAGGGCCCCCTCAGCTGCCCATGGTCATGACTAGACAGCGGGAGGGACTTGAGATTTTGGAAAGGCTTTCTGGAGGAAGGGACTTTGGAACTGGGGCTTTGACGGATGCGTAGGAGTTTGACAAAGAAAAGGCATCTCCAAGACTTGCACCTGCAAAGGTCCAGAGGTGCAAGAGGAACAGAAAGGACTTCAGAGTGGCCGAAGAAGAGGGTGTGTGGGGAGAACGAAGATGGATCAGGGTTTTGGGAGCCATCAGAGAATTTGGAGCAGGGGCGGGTCACAGGTTGTGTTTGAGGAAGACACACCCGGCCGCCATGACGAGGCCGGACACTGATGAGGGTCCCCCCACCCTATCCCGTCCCTGCAGACGTTTGCGGCCAGCCCCTTCTCAGACCCCTTCCAGCTGGATAACCCGGACCCCCAGCCCATCGTGGACGGCGAGGAGGGGCTCATCTGGGTGATCGGGCCTGTGCTGGCCGTGGTCTTCATCATCTGCATCGTCATTGCCATCTTGCTCTACAAGAAGTGAGCCCCCCACCGGCCCCCCGTTGACAGGAGGGAGGGCTTCCTGGCAAGGAGGTCGGGGGGAGTCTAGAAAGATCCATCTCGGGGGGTCATCTCGGAAGTCCTCGGTGGTCCAGATTGGAAAACTGAGGCTCAGAGAGGTTAAGCCACTCGATCCAAGTCACACAGCCTGTGGGGGTGTGGTTCGTGGCAGGGCTGGGGTTCCAGCCAGGCCAGTGATTTGCCTTCTGATCAAGCGCCACCCTCCACTCGGCAAGATTGGGGTGGAGGCTGCCTCTGTCCCGTGAGATGAGGATAATAATTGTGGTGGCCACGCGGGACCCATCCCAGGCTAGAATGGGACGGCCGAGACACGGCTCCTGGTGGCGGTGGCGGGGGGACCCAAGCAAGGAAGCATTAGCCTCCGTTTTTTCGGAGGAGAGTTTCCAAGGCTCAGAGAGGTTAGGCAGGCCGCCCGCCGACGCAGAGCATGCCCTCATTTGTGTCCTTTTTCCTCCTCTTTCGCCTGGTTCTGCTTTCCGGAGCAGCAAGCCCGACAGGTAAGAGCCGGCCCCACCCCCAGGAGCCACGAGGCAGGAGGCTGTGGAGGGGGGACCGGGTGGCCCCACGCCCACGGCAGGAGGGGGGCTCCTGCTGCCCCCAATGGGCCGTGCTTGGTCCTGGGAGCCCCCATCAGGCGTGTGCATAGCCCGTTTCCCACCGGCTGCATGCACGTTTGTGGCGCCTGAACTGCATCCACGCGGGTGGACACGTGTCTCTGGGCACCCACGGGTCCTCAGCGCCACTTCTGCTCGCCCCCGCTCAGTAAACGCAAGGACTCCGAGCCGCGCACCAAATGCCTCCTGAACAACGCTGACCTCGCCCCGCACCACCCCAAGGACCCCGTGGAAATGAGGCGTATCAACTTCCAGACGCCGGGTAGGTGTCCATCCCAGGTGCCAGGGACGACTCTGTCAACGCCGGCCTGAGCCTGGGGTGGTGACATCCGCGGTTCCCAGGTTCCCACGCACGTCTGGGCTTGGAACCATCTCGGGTGGCGGTTCTGCTGAAAAATTGCAGCTCTGGAGAAATTGCATTTAACTGATGGCTCCTGGCTCTTCTGGGAGCTAAAAAAACACACACACAAAAAAAACCCCTCATTTCTGGCAGGAAGGGCCGTGCTTCTGTTCACACTTCTAGTCTGAGGATCACTCAGGGGTGGCTGTTGGGGTTTTCGCACACTTTCTGGGGCGCGCCCCCAAGCAAGGCACACAAACGGCCCTCCCCACGCCCCGCGTCTCTCCCCTCCGTGGCTGCAAATGATCACGCTCCGCCCTGGCTTCATCATTCCCTGTAGATGAATGGGGTTCAGCTTTAGTCGCCTGCTGCACCTCGGGCTCCCGTCCTTGGTCATCATCCACACACTCGCCCGTCTCCTCCTTCTTTATGGGCCCATGCCGGCTGCTTCTAACCAAATAAGGGATTTTTTAATTTAACTGATGGCTGCTGTTCTCCCCTTACGAGGTCACAGAGCAGTTACATCTGTTCCTCTGCCCGCACCCTGGTCTCTGCTTCCTGTCTCTGAACTGGTCATGTTAACTCCAGCCAAATGGAGATAGGAGATGTTTGCATTTAACTGATGGCTGCCGTCCTCCACAGGGGGTCGTGAAAGTCCTCCTGCGGCACCCGGAATGTGCTCCCTTCTCTTTTCTCTTTGTAGACGGGCTTCTGTCCGTTCTGTTTCCATCCCAGTGAGGATTTTAAACTGTGCATTTAAAATGAGCATTTAACTGATGGCTGCTGTCCTCCTTAAAGCTCACGGCATGGGCCCATACGCCCTTCCCCCATCCCCAAATTTCCCCCTCGCCATCCTGCATCTCCTCCAGAATCCCTTCTGCTGACCCCAACAGGGGACCCAAGGCCGGGTTGGTCTGGGGGGGACATGTGGAGAGAAGAGCCCAAAGCTTTGGGGTCTCCCCAAGGTCACGGCTAAAAACCAGGACTGGGACACATGGCAGTGACCATAGGTTCTCAGCCCAGCGTCCCTCGTCATCGAAGCCGCTCTGCCCCCCCTTGCGTCCATCGGCTGGCCGCCCGCAGCACGGGGTCGGGGGGCGGGTCCCGCGTGTTTTCATCTATTTATTGTTTGCTGTCTCTGCAGATTCGGGCCTCAGAAGCCCCCTCAGGGAGCCGGGGTTTCACTTTGAAAGTTAGTTTCTGTGTCTCTGTTCTCGGCTTCCTTTCGCCCTCGTTCGTTCTCATCCTCGGTCTCTCCATCCCGCCTCCTATCTTGCCCGCCCGTCCCGCGCTGGCTTCCCCCCGGGGGGAGGGTGGGGGGCGGGGGTCCCGGCCGGCGGGCCCTGTGTGGGGCGCTGGTGGCGGCCGCGGGTGTGTCCGCGGGAGGTTGGGGCAGGGATGTAGGCCAGGCACTTCCGTCCGTAGGACAGGAGCTGCCGCGTGCCGGGCGGGGGGACCCTCCAGGCAGACGGACACGGCGTCAGACCCCTCAGATGGGGGCTCGGGAACAGCCGGCCCAGCAGGGGCCACGCAGAGGGGCTCAGAGCGGCAGCTGTTTACCAGCCGGCCTGGCATCTTTTAACGGTTTAACTTTCCCTTACCTAATGGTTAACGGCTCAAGCCGGGAGCTGGCGGTTTAAGTTAGCTCGGGGTCGATGGAGCTGCAGAGAGGTTGCGAGTCCGGGCGCAGCCGCCAGGCCCCCCGGACAGGAGAGGGGCCTGGCAGACCCAGGTTTCGGGGAGACAGAGCCAGGCCCCCCCTCCTCCCTCCAGCACCGCCCCCCGGGGCTCCAGGATAGGGAGGTCACCCGTCCCCATCCCAGATGAGAAAAGGAGCCCTTGGGCTCACGGCCCCAAGCAGGTGCACAGAGAGATGGGGACCCCCCTCCCCACAGTGCACACACACGCTGTGTCCCCCGTCCCCCATCCCTCAACTCTCCCTGGCAGGGGACTTTTCGGTCCCTCTGTTCGGAAAGAGACAGCGAGGGTGTCCACCTCGCTCCCCACCCCGGGGACGATGTTTCTGAAGACCCAGCGGGGTGCATCTCCTCCTTCCTTTCTGTGTCACCTGCCGGCTTCTTGCCACCAGGCACCAGGAGCTGGATGTCCTCCGGGGCGGCCCCTGCATCCCCAGCCGGGTTGGGGGAACCGGGACGGGTGGACACTGGGAGCCGAGGGTGTCGGGCTCGCCCGGCCGGGAGCTGCAGCCTCCAGCACCCCACCTTCCGCCACGCGGGCCTGGGGTCCCCGCCCCCGCCACCCCGTCTAACGCAGCTCGTCCATCGCAGACTCACACTGTAGAACAGCTCCCCGCCCCCGGCCCTGGGGCCGCCCCCCGAGTGACCGTCCCGCGCCGGCGGGGTCTGCTCTCCCCGCAGGCATGCTCAGCCACCCGCCCATCCCCATCGCGGACATGGCCGAGCACACGGAGCGGCTGAAGGCCAACGACAGCCTCAAGCTCTCCCAGGAGTACGAGGTGAGCCGGCCCCGCCTCCCGCCCTCCCCGGCCTGGTGGGCGCCGTGCGCCCTGACGCCTCCCGCCGCCCTTGTCCCCGCAGTCCATCGACCCCGGCCAGCAGTTCACGTGGGAGCATTCCAACCTGGAAGTGAACAAGCCCAAGAACCGCTACGCCAACGTCATCGCCTACGACCACTCCCGCGTCATCCTCCAGCCCATCGAAGGTAGTGCACGGGGCCACCTCCTCCTCCCCTACAGGGTGCACAGACTCCACGCCCCCTCTCGGGCGCGAGTCGGGGCCAGCATGGACAAGCGAGGGGACAGATGGGGAAACTGAGGCCTGATTCTGGCTCCGCTGCAGCCAGAGGCCACTGGGAATTTTCAGATATGTATTTAACTGATGGCTGCTGTCCGTAACATCCTTCTCCCTGTTCCTCTACATCTGGTTCTCTTGCCCAGAGCATGTTTGGTAACACCTGGGGACATTTTTGTGGTCCCGATTTGGGGGAGGGGCTGCTAGTGGTATCTATAAGATGGAAGCCAGGGCTGCTACTCAGTACCCTACAATACTGGTGTGACAGCCACCACCACAGAGAACGATCTGGCCCCAAATAGCAGTAGGAGGAGAACTACGAAGATTTCCTTGGGGACAGATTGGGCCAATCCAGGAGGGCTTCCTGGAGGTGGTGGGCCAGGCAGGCAGAGCACCCCCACTGATGTCTGGCTTCCTGCCCCGGCCGCAGGCATCGTGGGCAGCGACTACATCAACGCCAACTACGTGGACGGCTACCGGCGGCAGAACGCGTATATCGCCACGCAGGGCCCGCTCCCGGAGACCTTTGGCGACTTCTGGCGGATGGTGTGGGAGCAGCGCTCGGCCACCATTGTCATGATGACCCGGCTGGAGGAGAAGTCACGGGTGAGGCCTGGATCCTGCACCCCACCCCGAGACCCCGGCCTGCCCCGGCCCATGCTCACCTCCGTTCTCCCGCTCGCTGCAGATCAAATGTGACCAGTACTGGCCCCACAGGGGCACGGAGACCTACGGCTTCATCCAGGTCACGCTGCTGGACACCATCGAGCTGGCCACGTTCTGCGTCCGGACGTTCTCCCTGCACAAGGTCGGGCTCTGGCCCGGATGGGGGATGATGGGGCTGGACCAGGTGGAGCAGTGGGTGGGTTTAGGACAGACCCCCAGGTGGACCGCCCTGTGTCCAGGAGGCAGCTGGGCCCCCGAGGCAGGCGCTCAGGGGCGTGGCGGTCCAGAGGCGTGAATTCGGGCATCCTCTGACCGCGGGTGGCAGCCACAGTGACAGGCGGTGTCCCCGTGGCCTCTAGAATGGCTCCAGCGAGAAACGCGAGGTCCGCCAGTTCCAGTTCACGGCGTGGCCGGACCACGGGGTGCCCGAGTATCCGACCCCGTTCCTGGCTTTCCTGCGGAGAGTCAAGACCTGCAACCCGCCTGATGCCGGCCCGGTCGTGGTCCACTGCAGGTGCGCCCGTCAGGCCCGCCCCGGCCTGGCCCCACCCCCAGCACCCAGCCCCGCCCCCTATGCGCAGCCTGGCCCCGCCCCCAGCCCTGCCCCTGGCCCTGCTCCCAGCCCAGGCCTGGCCATGGCTCTGCCCCCATGCTCAGCCAGCCCTGCCCACTGCAGCCGGCCCCGCCCCGCCCACTGCACCTCGCCCCACCCCTGGCTCCAGCCCCGCCCACTGCACCCGGCCCCGCCCCCAGCTCCAGCCCCGCCCACTGCACCTCGCCCCACCCCTGGCTCCAGCCCCGCCCACTGCAGGTGGCCCCGCCCCCAGCTCCAGCCCCGCCCACTGCACCCGGCCCCGCCCCTGGCTCCAGCCCCGTCCACTGCACCCGGCCCCGCCCCCAGCTCCAGCCTCGCCCACTGCAGGTGGCCCCACCCCTGGCTCCAGCCCCGTCCACTGCACCCGGCCCCGCCCCCAGCTCCAGCCCTGCCCACTGCACCTCGCCCCACCCCTGGCTCCAGCCCCGCCCACTGCACCCGGCCCCGCCCCCAGCTCCAGCCCCGCCCACTGCACCTCGCCCCACCCCCGCCCACTGCAGGTGGCCCCACCCCTGGCTCCAGCCCCGCCCACTGCACCCGGCCCCGCCCACTGCACCTCGCCCCACCCCTGGCTCCAGCCCCGCCCACTGCACCCAGCCCTGCCCTGGTCTGGCCCCACCCCCGGCTCCAGCCCCCACCCCTGCACCGGGCCTCAGGCCTGGTCCGTCCCCAGCCCCGCCCTTGCCATGCCATGCCTGAAGCCCTGCCCCTGCCCCAGCCCTCCCCGCAGCCTGCCCTGCTCCCCTGCCAGGCCCCACCCATACCCCAGCCTGGCCCCGTGCCCAGCCCCGTCCCTGGCCCCAGCCCTGGCCCTGCTCCCCAGCCCACGCCTGGCCATGGCCCCGCCCCCAGCACCCAGCCCTGCCCCTGGCCCTGCTCCCTGGCCCTCCTTCCCCGCCCAGGCCCGGCCGTGGCCCCGCCCCCGATGCCCAGCAAGCCCAGCCCACTGCACCCTGTCCTGCCCTGGTCTGGCTCTGCCCCTGCCCGAGCCCCGCCCACTGCCCCGGGCCCCAGGCCTGGCCGTCCCGCGCCCACCCTCACCCTTGCCATGCTGTGCCCCGAGCCCTGCCCCTACCCCACCCCTCCCCACAGCCTGCCCTACCTGGGCCCCCTGTTGTGGTCCACTGCAGGTGCGCCTGCCCTGCTCCCCTGTCAGGCTCCGCCCGTACCCCGGCCTGGCCCCACCCCCCATGCCCAGCCCCACACTATGCCCTGCCCCTTCCTGTGCCATGCCCATGCCCCACCCATGCCCCGCCCCTGGCCACGCCCCATACCCCAACTACACCCTGCCTACCCTGTGTCCGGCCCCCACACCCCACCCCTCACCCCACCCACACACCTCACCCCCTCCCCCATGCCATGCATTGCCCTGCGCCTCGCCCCTACCCCACAGCCCGTCCCTCCCCCGGGGGCCCCTGATTGCCACCTCTGTCCTCGCAGCGCCGGCGTGGGCCGCACCGGCTGCTTCATCGTCATCGACGCCATGCTGGAGCGCATCAAACCAGAGAAGACGGTGGACGTGTACGGCCACGTGACGCTCATGCGGTCCCAGCGCAACTACATGGTGCAGACCGAGGACCAGTACAGCTTCATCCACGAGGCCCTGCTGGAGGCGGTGGGCTGCGGCAACACGGAGGTGCCCGCCCGCAGCCTCTACGCCTACATCCAGAAGCTGGCCCAGGTGGAGCCGGGCGAGCACGTCACCGGCATGGAGCTCGAGTTCAAGGTGCGAGAGGGCGACAACGAGCTGGAGGCCAGAGTGGCCCCCTGGCGATGGGGGCCAGAGGGTGGTGGTGGGGTTGGCATTTCTCCACCCTCCATTCCACCGTTGGTGCTCGGGCTGAAAACACCCAGCCCTGCCCATCCCCAGAGAGAGCAGGCCTGCTATGGGGGCTGCGCTGACCATGGCCCCCACCTCCTCGTCCACACAGCGGCTGGCCAACTCGAAAGCCCACACGTCCCGCTTCATCAGTGCCAATCTGCCTTGTAACAAGTTCAAGAACCGCCTGGTTAACATCATGCCCTACGAGAGCACGCGGGTCTGCCTGCAGCCCATTCGGGGCGTGGAGGGCTCCGACTACATCAACGCCAGCTTCATCGATGGCTACAGGTGCTTCCCCTCTGCCCGGCGATGCTGGGGCCCCGGCCCTCCCCGTGAGGGGCCTCTGGTCTAGTGCGGGAGACAGCTGGACAGACACCGCCAGCCCCGGGCATCACAGTGAGGCGGAGGGAATCTTTAGACGTGTATTTAACTGATGGCTTCTGTCCGTAACGTGGTTCCATGTGTTGTTGTGCATTAGTGGTGCTCCATTTGGGCAGTTCTGCCACTTATGAAATTTGGCAACGTTGGGACATTTTTCATGGTCGTGATGTGAGTGGGGGGGTGGCCACTACGGGTATCTATTGGTTAGAGGTCAGGGATGCTGCTCAACATTCAGAACTTGGGCTGTGCAAGCAGCTGACGGTATTCTAAGGGCCCTCGAGGAAGGTGGAGGAGGAAGGCAGGAGGGGTCAGCAGGCGGCTAACGGGGAGTCCTGGTTTGGTTCTGAGCCACCGGGCAGCGTCTGTTCCCAGGCCTCAGTGTCCCCGCCGGCCCTGGACTCACGTGGCGCCCCCCCCACCCCCCGCAGGCAGCAGAAGGCCTACATTGCGACGCAGGGGCCGCTGGCGGAGACCACGGAGGACTTCTGGCGCATGCTGTGGGAAAACAACTCCACCATCGTCGTCATGCTCACCAAGCTGCGCGAGATGGGCCGGGTGAGCCGGGGGCCGCGGAGGGTGGGCGGGGGTCCCGCGGGGCCCAGGCGGGGCTGACCACCGCCGCCTCCGTGTCCTCGACAGGAAAAGTGTCACCAGTACTGGCCAGCTGAGCGCTCCGCCCGCTATCAGTACTTTGTGGTGGATCCGATGGCGGAGTATAACATGCCGCAGTACATCCTGCGGGAGTTCAAGGTCACAGACGCCCGGGTGAGTGTGGGGACACGTTCCTGGGAGGGACTGGAACCCAGGCTGGACTCTACGGGCTGCTGGAGAGAGCTTCCCTAGTTGGGGGGAGATGCAAAGGCCCAGGGGCAGGAATAAGCATCGTGGGTTGGGAGGAAGAAGAATGCGTTGACCAGTTGGGTGACCACTCCTGCCACCAAATGGGTGGAAGAGAGGACCGTGTCCCTGTGCTGACCCCATCGTGTCCCCATTGGAGCATGTGAAGCATCGCTCACTGGAGACATGACCCAAGGCTGTCATGTAAAAGGAAGTGAGAGGGGCGTCCTCCTGGAAGCAACGACTCGTGGAGGATAAAGTTGGAGGGCTGAAAACAGGGTGGGGGAGTTTGGACAGATTGCTGGTGCCACGTGGTGGAGACCGGACCTGTAGAAGGGAAGAGGGTGGCGCAGGGTGGGAGTCAAGTGGCGGGGAATTGGCACCATTGGGTGGGGAGAGATGAGAATGGAGAGTGGACGGTGTTGGCGGGTGAAGACCCAAGGGAGGATGGCGGTGGTGGGTGGTGGGAGGAGAGCACGTGTCAGATGGCAACTGGTGAAGACTGACAGTGGCCGGTGGCCCTATTGGGCGACAGAATATCACAGTTAGTGGTGGAAGAGGTGTTGGAGAATTTGGGGGTAGGATGATGGGGGGTGGGGAATGTCGGTCAAGGTGTCGCCCGTGGGTGGCGAAGCCGGTCGAACAAACAGCATCATTGGGTGGTGCGAGATGGTGCGGTCGGATTGGTGGAATGTGGGATTGGGGAGTCAGTGGAAAATAGGAAGATGGTTGGCCAGCGAGGGATGGAGACAGTCAACGGAGAATGGCTTTGACTGGCAAGAACCATGAACGTTCAGTGATCAACGGTAGTAGTGCTATTGACGGTCAAGGTAAAGGAAGACGGGATTCGAGAAGCGAAGCGTTAGGCGGTGGAGGATGGAGACAGTCAAGGTAGGCTGGTGTCACTAAATGGCCCCGTTTTGATGCAGAGAATGTGATTGGGAAGTTGGGATGAGGGGTAAAGGAGGATAGAGGATGTCGTGGAAGATGCCGCCCTCCGATGGTGAAGAGCGTTGAGTGACTAGTGATGGGTTGTGGAAAGTGGCGCCATTGGGTGGTGATGGATGGAAGGTGGCAGAGAGCGAAGATGTTGGATGGCACCGCTGGGGAGTGGGAAGATAGGATTGGAGAGAAGGATGGTTGAGTGGAGGGGGATGGAGAAAGTCAGTGGAAGGGGCCATCACTGGGTGATCAAGGATAATGAATTATCAGTGCAGGATGGTAAAGTGAGGAGGTAATGGCGTTAGGTGGCACTTTTAGGGGAAAGAGGATGATGAGTAGTCAGTGGTGACGGATGGAAGATGGCGCTGTTGGATGGTAAAGGATGGAGGGTGATGGTATTCTGCTGGGTTGATGCAGAGTGGGGGATGACAGAGGATCATGGACACGGAGAATGGGACCGAGGAGGGCAGTTGGGTGCTCTGTGGGTTGACAAAGCATGGAGGATGGCAGAGAATGGTGGTGTTGGATGTCACAGTGGGTCTGGTGGATGGGATTGGAGATGTGGAAAGAGGAGCCATGGCGGGTGGGAGGTGGACAGTGGCCGTGTAAGATGGTGCAGTTGGATGGTGAAGGCAGAAGGCGGCGGCGGCGGAGGACGTTGGCATCCTTGGGTGGTGAAGGTGACACAGGAGCGTCTCAGTGCAAGATGGCGCCATTCGCTGGGGAAGGACAATGAGTCGTCGGGCTGGACGGCGGATGGGACGGGAGGTTGGAGGATGGGGTCGGAGGCTGGCGGGAGCAGAGGGCCTCCGTGACCTCGCTGAGGGTCCCTCTCCGCTCCAGGACGGCCAGTCCCGGACGGTCCGGCAGTTCCAGTTCACGGACTGGCCGGAACAGGGCGTGCCAAAGTCGGGGGAGGGCTTCATCGACTTCATCGGCCAAGTGCACAAAACCAAGGAGCAGTTCGGCCAGGACGGCCCCATCTCCGTCCACTGCAGGTGAGCTGCCCCGCCCCGAGTCCCAGTTCGGGCTCTTTTCATCCCGAGGGGACCAGGCCGTCAAATCGGGGCTGCGGAGTGCCCGCCCCTGACCTGCCCCGCTCCCCGCACAGTGCCGGCGTGGGCAGGACCGGCGTCTTCATCACGCTCAGCATCGTGCTGGAGCGGATGCGCTACGAAGGCGTGGTGGACATCTTCCAGACCGTGAAGATGCTGCGGACCCAGAGGCCAGCCATGGTGCAGACGGAGGTGAGGACGCGGCAGGGGACGTGCAGCCCGAGCCTCGGTCTCCCCCTCTGTGAGGGGGGCACAGCCACCCTCAAGTCTCTGGGTTGTTGTGGGTGCAAGGTCCCGGAACCAGTCAACCCTTTGGACGCAGGAGTAGACGTTGGGGCCGGCCTGATGGCGCAGTGGTTAGTGCACACGTTCCACTTTGGCGGCCCGGGGCTCGCCGGTTTGGAGCCCGGGTGCGGACATGGCACTGCTTGGCACGCCATGCTGTGGTAGGCGTCGTCCCACATGTAAAGTAGAGGAAGATGGGCATGAATGTTAGCTCAGGGCCAGTCTTCCTCCGCCAAAAAAAAAAAAAAAAAGGATTGGCAGCAGATTTTAGCTCAGGGCTAATCTTCCTCAAAAGAAAAAAAACAGTAGGTGCAAGTCCAGAGCCGAGAAGCATCCCTCGGAGTAGACAGAGAGGGGTCCGTCGGGGTCCCAAAGTCTCAGCAAGCTCACGGCTCAGCTGGGACCCTGGCACGGGCCGCACATCCTGAAGTCCCAGCAGTCCCCAGATGGGGAAGGCGAGGCCCAGAGCGGGGAGGGACCTCCCTGCGCCCGCGTTCCTGTTGGGCATTTTAACAACGTCCTCCAAACTCTCCTGTCTCTGGGGAGACACGGGGGCCCCCAGGGAGAGATGGCAGGTGGAGGGGACGGCTGAGCAGCCATGTCTTAAAAGATGAGGAGAGAACATTCCGGAAGGGCAAGGGGGTGTCAGTGTGCCCCTGAGGGCCATGGGGAGCCATGGGGGGCTTCAGGGCAGCGGAGGCGCTGACCGAGCCCGGGTTCCCGTCCCCTCCCGCAGGACGAGTACCAGTTCTGCTACCAGGCGGCCCTGGAGTATCTCGGAAGCTTCGATCACTATGCAACCTAAAGCCATGGTCGCCCCCGGCCCGACTCCACCGGCCCCGGATGCGTCTGCCCGCGCCGGGTGGGCCCCCAGAGGCCCGGACCCCCGGCGGCCAGGGCGGGAGGCGGCGGCGGCGGTGGCCTCATTTCTGCAGGGTCTCTGGGAACGACGCGGCCCCTCCGGCCCCACCGCGTGCGGCCCCCAGTGACCTCCCAGGACGCCAGCGGCCGCCTTCAGATACTTGCCACATTCCTCTTTTCCTTCCGATTCCAAAACGAGAGATTCCGGGGTGGGGGGGTGGCGGGATGGTGACAAACAGGGGTCCTCCCCAGAACCAGAGGCGGGTGGGGGTCCGTGACCCGGGCCCCTCCGCCTCCTCCGGGGAGCCCTCCCGCCCTGCAGCCCCCGGGGGGGGCACCGGGCTGGGGGGCGGGGGGTCAGCGCGCAGAAGTCAACTTTCTTTTCAAACTCGGTGTAACCGTATCCAGTGACTTTTCTTTTCTTTTTTTAAATAGTGTATTTTTTTCGATTTTTTTTTTAAAAGAAGAAACAAACAGGAAAAAAAAAAAACAAACCAGAGACTTGCCAGTCCATGAATTTAAACAGAAAACCTTGGCTTATTCCTGTCCTGTTCACAGACAGGTTATTTTTTCACCGTAGGCGGACGTGGTGGCCGTAGCCGCAGGTGCGCAGGGCGGCGGCCGCCCCATCTTCTTTTTCCGTGGGCCTCGCTCGAGAAGAAGACGTCCTTTTGCTCCCGGTTTCTTTTCTTCCTTCTTTATCTTTTTTTTTTTTAATTACATTCTGAGACATATCAAGGACAGTGGGGAGGGTGGGGCAGCGGGGGGACTGGGGCCCACCAGCGTTGGGTTTGAACCCCGCGGGACGGGCGCTGCCACGGTGGAGATGGCCGCGACCCCCCGCCCGCGAGGAAGAGGACCGAACCAACCAGCTGCCCCGGATCAGGGACCCCCATCCCCCCTGGGACTGTGGAGCAGTTTGGGGGCAGAAACAGAAGGATGGGTTCCCCCCCACCACCCCCAAGCGAGTTTTTCTGTTTGTACGAGAACGGGTCTGCCGTTGCTTTCAACGCTGCTTATCCAGACGGAAGCAGCTGGGTCCCACCTGTGTATGTAGATATATCGAATTTGTATTAAAGGAACATCGTCCGAATCCGGCCGGTGGTGGTGTCTTTGTCGTGCCCCCCGCCGTCCGTCCTGTGTCATCGGGGGCGGGCGGGGGCCCCGAGAGCCAGTGTGTTCCCGTTTCTGTTGTGTAAACGGTCCGAGGAGGAGTGGGGCTCAGAGAGGTGGTGCTGCTTGTCCGAGAGCACACAGCGTCTACAGGGCCATGCTGAGATGTGAACCCAGAAGCCCAGCCCTGGACCTGCAGTGGCCACTTCGCATTCTCATTGAGAATAGTGATCACTGAGTGTCACATGGGATGGGTCTCTGAGATGAGAGTCATCGGCCCAACTTACAGATGAGGAAACTGAGGCTCAGAGAGGGGCAGGCACCAACTCAGTCCCTGATGAGTTTGACGTGGAGCTGGGATTTGTGTCCGGGTCAGTCTCATCCACAGCCCCCAGATGCTGGGCTGGCTTCTGCAGAAGGGCCGGTGATCGAACTGAGTCCACTGGGTTGGGAGCACCATTTCTTCCCAATGCTCTGGGCCACCCAAGGAGTGGCCCCTACTCTGAGCCGGAGTCAGACCCCACGGGATGGAGGGTGAGCAGTTCTGTGTCTACACCCTTGCCCCAGTCCCTTCCCTGTTTGGCATGGCAGGCCCCCATAAGAGCAAGAAATGGGATGAAAGATGGCCCCATGGTCACAGAGAAGCTCCAGGGATGAGAAGGGGTGGGTCTTAGTGAAGGTGGGGGCCCAGCCTAGGAAAAAGTGGGCCACTCCTTTCAGAAACCATGAGACCCAGTAATCAAAAATAAATATAGGGGCCGGCCCAGTGGCGCAGTGGTTAAGTGTGCATGTTCCGCTTCGGCGGCCCGGGGTTCACCGGTTCAGATCCCGGGTGTGGACGTGGCACCACTTATCAAGCCATGCTGTGGTAGGCATCCCACATAGAAAGTAGAGGAAGATGGGCACGGATGTGGGCTCAGGGCCAGTCTTCCTCAGCAAAAAATAATAATAAATATGTATATAGAAGATATAATGCCATTAATAAGCTTAGTCAAATAGATTTCTCAAACCCCATATCTGCCACCCCCAAATTCCAAACACACGTGGAACAGTTATAAAAATCAGCAAGGGAGATCTTCACAAAGACCGAGAAACAAATATCAGATAAGATAACCTGATCTTGACCCCAGGGAGTAGATTCTGTAATTATGTTAGCCTCCTCTGAAAAGGCCTACGGGGGAAATTTTAAAATACATTTCTAAATAAGTCATGGCTTAAAGAAGGAATCAGTATAGAAATAAAGTTTTCAAATAACACGCCAAAGAGTACATTATGTAACGGAACCTGTGGGATGCAGCCAAAGGAGTGCCCAGAGGAAAATGCATAGCCTTGAACATGTTGATAAGAAACAAGAAATTCTGAAACTAAGTGAACTTAAAAAAACAAATGAAGCAAGCTTTCAATTCAAATAACTAAAAAAGAATAGAATAAATCCAAAGAAAAAAAGAAAGATTAAAGTGGGAATTAACTCCAATAGTAGATAAATATTAGGCAAGGACAATCAATCAAGAAAAGAGAGAGACTATGAATAACCAGGAAAGTGGGGGAAACACATTAACTACAGATCAAGGTGTTTTTTGAAAATTTTGAGTATCAGGGAAGCCAAGGAGGAACTGGACTCGAGTGAGAGGGACAGTGTGGGGGCGATAGCAGGGCTGGCACGGGAAAAATCCCTCACGCTCCCCTGTGGGATGGTGAAAAGGGCAGACAGTGAAGAAAGAGAAAGATGAAGCAGCACCATATTTAAATAGCTTCTGAGTTCTGAATTCAAGAAGTAGAGGGAAGGGATCCTCATCTTAGTAACAGATTTTGGGACAAAAGGGACAAAAAGTCAGACTCTAACCCAAGCCTCGTCCTACATGAATCATCCATGACTTTACCAACAGGCTATGCTGCCCAGAGAACTCCTACTTAATCCTCAAAGCCCAGTGCTAAAAGCCCCTCTAAGGCAGCATCCTGTACTTCCCTTCTCTGGTCTCCCAAGCCCATTGAGGCTGAAGCATCAGAATAGGGTCTACTTTGCCCTCCTTGTTGGAAGCTGGACAAAGAGGATCTTCAGGGAAAGTTAATATGTGTGACCCTTAGCTCTGTAGTTCAGCTCTGTGGCTATGCTTGGGAGTAGGTGGGGATTTACCAGAAGACTTCCTGGAAGAGAAAGGCCCTAAAGGCTTGTCTCAACCCACAGACGTGACCACCAAGACTCCAAGCATCTCTAGTTGCCTTGGGTCCAGGATACTGTAACATCCATCCCCATTTATTGAGCACTTACTGTATGCTTGCCTCACACAATCTCATTTAATCCTTCTGACAAGGTACCAATGGACAGAGGGGAAAACTGAGGCTCAGAGAGGCCGGGTCTCTTACTTAAGATCACACAGATGGCAAGTGGTGGAACCTGGACATGGGCCCAGGTCGGCCTGTTTCCCACGGACATAGTGATGGAGTCCAAGGCATCTGTGAGCTCCACCTGCTCACAGCGTCAGCTGCACACGGCAGTTCCAGGCTGGGGAACCTAGCCTAGAGCCCTGCCTCCCCTCCCCAAGGACCTGCCAGGTGCCAGAGAGTTCTAGTCCCCTGGGGCGTGGGAACACCCTAAATACACACTTTGTCCCCAAGAACATCACTTTAAAATGTTTAAAGCAAAAACACCCACGAGGAGAAATGGACAGAACCCCAGGGGTGCTGGGAGACTGAGCCCAACTCAGGAACAGAAAGACCAAGCCAACAAAATAATAAGGATCTTGAGGACGTGAATAATGCAATGACAAACTTGATCAAATAGATACGCGCAGGACTTGGTGCCCAACAAACGAAAAATGAGAGCCATCGTGAAAACAGACCATGAATTAGACCACAAAGGGAAGCTCGACATCCCGACTTCACTCACAATGCAATAAAATTATGAATCGATGATGCCACGTAGCTCCTTGAATCCACGCAGCTGGAAGTGTTCAAACAAATAATGAGTTAAAGAGAAATCACAGGTAAATGACAAAGCATGTAGCAGCGAATGAGGAGAATGTCACAAATGAAAGCCTGGGGGATGCAGCCAAGGATGTCCTCAGAGGCAAATATGTAGCCTTATTGGAACTTATGAGAAAAATAACAGAAAGTAAACTAGTTAAGCTTTCAGCTCAACTATCTACAAAAAGAACAAACCCAAGGAAAGTCAAGGGAAAAACATTGTTAAGAAAATCAGAAATTAATGAAAGGGGAAAAACAGCAAAATCATAATATAAAAAGCTGGATCTTTGGAAACATCCACAAAAGAGGCAGACCTTTGGCAGAAAGCGGCACAAATAAATAACATTAGGGATGACGGGGGGACCAACCGCTCTTACAGAGGGGGTATTTTAAAGGACAAGCTTATTCTATGTATTGACAACTTTCTACCACTAAGTGTATAAAATGATAAAGAAAAACATCTAAGAAAATAAATCAAAATCAAACTGAGTCATACAAAAAAAAGTGAATAACCTTAGAAAATATGGAAATGATGGCCAAAGATCTATGCCCCATACAAGGCACCTTCTCAAATGGTTTTTCAGGCAAGTTTGCCAAATCTTCAATGAAAAAATGATTGGCATCTTTTATAAACTATGTCAGCTTGTGGGTGAGGGGAACAGATAAGTACTCCAACTGTGGAAGGACCATCCAAGAAAAAAAAAAATAAACACATCCCACTTAGGCGCCTGGATGCAAAAAGGCTAAGAAAATACTAGCAATGCAAATCTGGCATCTCGTTAAAAGAATAGGATGTGGTGGCTCAACAGGGAAGGAGCTATGGAATGCAAGGATGGTTTAACGTTAGAAAATCTGCTCAAATTAAAGTGCAAATAAGTTGCTACCTTGGAGAGCAAGTTGACGGTATCTAGTAAGTCGAAGATGTTCGTAACCCTTTGAGTCAATAATTCCACTCCTAGAGATACAGCTCTCAGAGATTGTTGCCCAAGGAGATACGTATACATGTGTCCGTGGTAGGATTATTTATATTAAAAAAATACAATGTATAATACACTACAAATAAAAAACAAATGGGAACCAACTTAAACATCCACCAGCAAGAGAATGTATAAAGAACTATGGTTTAGTCATACAATGGAATACTATACAGCAGTGAATATAAAGCAAGGCGGACTATGCACAATATCATGAACGAATCTGAAATACCCCAGACAAAACAAGCAGGCGACAGGAAGAAAAGTTAGTGTAATCTTGTTAGAAAACATAGTGAAACATATAAAGCAAATATATGTTAGGGACAAACACATACCAGCAAGTATATTAAAACTTATCTATACGGCAACGCTACCTAAAGCAATCTACAGATTCAATGCAAACCCTATCAAAATCCCAAAGATGTTTTTGCAGAAATGGTGAGATCGATCCACAAATTCACGTGGAATTGCAGGGGGACCTGAATAGTCAAAACCTTGAAAAGGGACAATAAATTTGGAGGACCCATGCTTCCCAATTTGAAAAATTCCCACAAAGCTACGGTAATCAACACACTGTAATACTTGCATAAGGAGAGACGTATAGATCAATGCCACAGGATTGAGATTCCAGAAATAAACCCATACAACTGTGAACAAGTGGTTTTTGACAAGGATGCCAAGACCATTCGATGAAGGGGAAATAGTCGCTTCCCCCAATGGGGCTGGAACGGCTGGATATCCACGTGCAAAACGGTGAAGTGGGAGCCCCACTTCACACCACACACCAAATTAACTCAAATGCAATTAACTAAATGCAAGAGCAAAAATTGTAAAATGCTTAGAAAAACATCAAATTCAGGGTAATTGTTCCCTCTCGTGAGTGGAAAGGGGATGCGCTCAGCAAAGGGTACACAGGTCAATTCAACAGCACGTCTGGTGTTTTACTTTTTAAGTTGGGTAGAAGGATATGGTGTCCATGATACCATTATATCACTTTCGTAAATCTGGAATAATCAAATAATAAATCTATCAATGGGAAAGGGAAGAAATATCAGGCCCAAACATTTGATTAAAAAAAAAAACACAACTGTTTCACAACTTGATATATTCATTTGATAATGCGGAAACTTTAGAACAGAAGTTGGCAAAGCTTTTTTTCTGTAAAGAACCCGATAGAAATATTTTGCTCTTTCCGGAAGGTCTCTGTTGCAGCTCGACTGCTGGGCCGCTGCAGCGCAGGAGGAGCCACAGAGAAAACGAATGGGTGCGGCTGTGTTTCAATAAATCTTCATTTGCAAAAACAGGTGGTGGACTGGATTTCACCCACAGGCCATAGATGGCCAATCCTCGATTTAGGAACGTGTCCGCTGAATGCAGAAGCAAGAGAAGGAATGCCCATTATCGTAACACTCATTCCATCCGATATTCGCAACCTCAGCCAATGCAATAAGACAAGGACAAGAAACGAGGCACAGAGGTGGAAAAGAAAAAAGACGGAGCTTTCATTATTGCAAAAGACAGGATTATCTACCTAGGTAACTTGTAAGAATCGTCTGAAATTGTCCCGGAAGTCATAAGAAAATCCAACAAAATACCAATCACAAAGCCACCGTGAAATGTCAGTGGCCTGTTTCTCAAGTTGGTTCAGCTCAACTAAGATTTTCAGCCACAGACAGCTCGGGTCCAATTTCTAATCAATCGCTCAGCACACGCACATTTAAACCTTTAGGACCAGGTACCCACGAGCCAGAAGAAATGCAATTTTCCACAAAATTGAGGTCCACTACCCTCCTTCAGTTTGCACTTGAATCCACTCTCTCTTGGAAAAGTCAGGCCGCGTTCATTGGCTCATCGCAACCCTTCATGCGTAGCCAGTTAGACGTCTGTCTGGGTTGCAGTTATGGCTGTGCACCGCGTAACAACGATTCGGTCAATGACCAACTGCATACACAACGGTGGTCCCATAAGATTAGCACCATGTAGCCCAGGGGTGCAGTTGGCTACACCATCTAGGTCTGTGTAAATTCACTCTACGATGTTCGCACAACGAAACTGCCTGACAACGCATTTCTCAGAACGTATCCCCATCATTAAACAACTGTACCCGTTTGAGAAAAGAGATTTTTTTTTAAATTCCAGATGATTTTTTAAAGATTTTATTTTTTCCTTTTTCTCCCCAAAGCCCCCCGGTACACAGTTGTATATTCTTCGTTGTGGGTCCTTCTAGTTGTGGCACGTGGGACGCTGCCTCAGCGTGGTTTGATGAGCAGTGCCATGTCCGCGCCCAGGATTCGAACTGACGAAACACTGGGCCGCCTGCAGCGGAGCACACGAACTTAACCACTCGGCCACGGGGCTGGCCCCGTAGAGATTTTTTTTTTTAAGTCGCTTTTTTGTATCACTGGGACATGCACCAGTATTACGTGGCACAGGCCTGCTGTGAAATGTATGTGTCAGAAAGAAGGAAGCCAGCAAGGGAGGAGAGAAGGAAGCAACAATGATAATGGAATTCGTGGGTGAGAAAAAATGGATGGAATACAGGATATTGCATAGTCTCAAAGTGTCTCATGTGGAGATGCTTTGTAATTAAAAAAATCTCATGTGGAGACGCTAATTACAAAGGGGAAAATGGTAACTTTGCAGTGGAAAAATGTGGCCAATGGGACCTTAACCCAGCGACTGAGGTCAGCATCCCCCGTGACGTCAACCTCACATGCCACCCCGATACACGGCTCTGAGAAGGACACGACGTCACTTCTGTGATATTCTTGTTCCAAAATGCACGGCCTCGATGTGACCAGGAGGAAACATCAAACTCAAATCGAGGGATTTTTCTACCAAATAACTGACCAGTGCATTTTAGTTTGTCGAGACCACGGAAGACAAAGAATGAGGATCCATCACAGACCGGGGGTTGGGGGCGGTGACCACAGGCCTTCTGGGGCCTTGGATTGGATTCTGGACCAGAAAAAAAAAAACCTGAGGGGCAAAACTGCTTAAATCTGAGTAAGATCCGCAGATCCTTAGTGACTAGGACTCTAACAATGTTGATGTCCCGGTTTCAGGAAATGCACCAGGTTACGTAAGACGCCAACCCCAAGGGATGCTCCTGGAAGGACGCTCTGTCCTCTTTTTGCAACTTCTCTGTGGGTCTCAAATTATTTCAAAATAAAAAGTTACAACCATGTTTTTAAAGCCATCAGCTAGTTGCAGCAATGTCAGTAACCAATGAGAAATTGTAAATAAAAAATGATAGTGGATCAAAAGGGCGGTTGGCAGGGGCTGGGGGGCCGAGAGAAGGGGGAGTTCGTGTTTTACGGGGACAGAGTTTCAGATTTACAAGATGAAAAGAGTTACGGGGATGGGTGGCGGGGCTGGTTGCACGACATGAATACATTTAATGCCGCTGAGCTGTACGCTTAGAAGTGGTTAAGACGGCAAATTTTACCTTATGTGTATTTTAACATAATTAAAAAAAGAAAAAAGATTAGAAATGTATCCACTTCGAAAACAAAACAGATGCTGTATCTTTTCTCGGGGATACATAGGTGACGGTAAATACACAGGAGAAAGAGAGTGGCCCCAGCGTCCCAGCTGAGGCCCCGGACATCACACGATGGAAAGAAGTCGCCCCCGCCACACGTGGTCCCAATGACTGCCCTCGGGACCAGCATCCACGTGCATGATGAAATGACGGGGGCTTTCAACACAAAGTTTGGGGTACAGAAACCAGAAGGGAGGGCAAAGCTGAGACCGGGATGAAAGAAGGGTGACAGAGAGCTTTAGTTTTTTAGTCCTGTTTCTATTTTTGTGATGGAAAATTTTTATGTCGTTATTGTGTGATTTAAAATAAAAAATATATGAAAGCCCTTCCATCCTTTATCGGCTATTAGAGACTCAGCAACAGCCCGTAAGAAGAATCTCGCTAACTCTGCCATCTTCCCCCGCGGCTCTGTCACTCTCATAAAAAATGGCTCCTGGGGGCCGGCCCGGTGACGCAGCGGTTAAGTGCGCAGGTTCCACTTCAGCGGCCTTGGGATTCGCCGGTTTGGATCCCGGGTGCAGACATGGCACCGCTTAGCAAGCCATGCTGTGGTAGGCGTCCCACATATAAAGTAGAGGAAGATGGGCATGGATGTGAGCTCAGGGCCAGTCTTCCTCAGCAAAAAGAGGAGGATTGGGAGTAGTTAGCTCAGGGCTAATCTTCCTCAAAAAAAAAAAAAAAAAAAAAAAGAGGCTCCCGTTTATTGAGTGTTGACTGTGGTGTTTCATGCTGCTGTGATAAGGTACTCTTATCATCCCCATTTTTCAAATGAGAAAAATTGGCACAGAGAGGTTAAGAAACTTGTCCAAGGTCACACAGCCAGAAAACGGCAGAGCCAGGATTGTAATCTGGGACTTCTGGCCCCAGAGTCTTCACAATATTGAACAAACCTTGTGCCAGGCATGGGACATTCACGAGTGAACAAGACGTACCCCCAGGTGGGGGGAGATAGACCCGTAAACAGGCAATTTCTATTCTATTCTGCCGGGTGGAACCCCAGGGGCCGTGGGTACCTAGATGGGCGGCTGTCAGGAGGTGGAAGATGAGCCGGATTTTAATTTCTTGATAGTGGGGGGCGGGGGGAGAGGACAGGGTGTGCCAGGAAGAAGGCACAGACCCTGCAAAGACCAAGGAGAGTGGGTGGCATTCAAGGACAGCGTGACAGACGCAAACTAGCCGGACACATCAGTCAACTCGCTTGCACTGATGCGGGCCGCCCTCCAAAGGACAGCTTTAATGTCCATGCAGCTCGGACGGGGGTCGGAGAGCTGGACACTGGCTCCTGGAGAAGGAAGACGGCTGGGGGCTGTGCCCCGAGTGACACCGGTCGTCCCAGCAATTCCGCTTGGGCCCCACTTGCAGGCTGCTCCACCGGGCGGATCTCCGGAAGACGACGGAGCCGCCCGGAGCCAGCCCCGTGGGTGTCCATTTTCTCACGGGATTCCCTCTACCGGCAAACGGCGCTGCTGGTGGGAGGGAAGTTCGGCCGGTGCAATTTTTTCCGTCCACTCGGAGGCCGTCCCTGCCCAGCTGGACCTTCCTTCTGGTTCTACGCGGAGTTAAACCGGGTGTGACGGGCTGACTCGTGTCCCCTCCCCGAATCCGTGTGTTGGAGCCCTCACCCCAGGCGCGCAGAGTGTGGCTGCATTTGGAGAGGGGTCTTTGCAGAGGTGATTAGGGGAAACTGAGGTCACGGGGGTGGGTCCTGAGCCAACAGGACTGGGTCCTTGTAAGCAGAGGAGATGAGGACGCAGACACGCATGGAGGGACCGCGTGGGGACACAGGGAGGAGCCGGCATCCACACGCCAAGGACAGAGGCCTGGGAGGGAACAGCCCTGCCAACACCTGGGTCGCGGCTTCCAGCCTCCGGCCCCTGGGAGAGAATAAATGTCTGTTTAAGCGGCCCTGTCTGTTACAGCAGCCTGCACAAATAAATAGAGAGTTTCCCCCGTTTGGGCACCAAAAAGCCCAAAACGCAAACAGCATCAACTGAGAGTGGGGTGATTTCGAGGGCATGAGGAGTTGCGCTCAATAACTTTGAGTCACCGATGAGGACGTGCTGTTTCAACTCCCTCTGAGTTCGTCTGCTCCGGTCCAGGCAAAAAGACTCCGTCGGCTGTCACTTAATAACCAGCCTGCCCCTTGCTGACCTCCCCCCAACCCGATTTTAAAATTGAGCTGGAATCCGCGTGTCGTCAAAGTCCAAATCTTAAGGGCACAGCCCGATGGATTTTGACATCTTTCTGTCCGCCCAGATGAAGACGACAGGATGCTCGCCGCCTGCTGTGGTCTGAATGCGGCTCCCCAAAATTCGTGTGTTGAAATCCTGCTTCCCAGGGTGATGGTGGGGCCTTTAGGAGGTGGGGCCCTCGTGAACGGGGTTAGTGCCCTTGTCACAGAGACGCCAGGGAGCTCCCTCGATCTTTGGCCACATGAGGATACGGCGAGAAAACGGCTTCTAGGAACCAAGAGCTGGGTCCTCACCAGATACTGAATCTGCTGGCACCTCGATCTTGGACTTCCAGCCTCCAGAACCATGACAAACAAATGCCTGTTGTTTATAAGCACCCCCGTCTGTGGCAGCCTGAAAGGACTAAGACAGCTCGGCTTCCAGAAAGTTCCCTCGGGGCGTCTCCCAGACACCCCAGGGAGAACCACTGCTCTGGTTTATAGGACCACGAATTAATCGTGCCTGTTCCTGAGCTTCACGGCAATGACATCACGTAGGATGTTCTGTTGTGGGTCTGGCTTCTTTCCCTCCATGTTATGAAAAGGAGATTCATGCACACAGTTGCGTGTTGCTTTTTGATTCAAGATTCCCTCTTTCTTGTCGCTGCGTAATATTCCGTGGTGGGAACATCCATCCTGCCGTTGATGAGCATTGGGTTGCTTCTAGTTTAGGACCGAAGCTGCTGTGAACATTCTCATACAAAGACTTGGAATTTTACAGCATATTTGTTCCCTAAGACGATGGAATATTATGCGGCAATGAAAAAGAGCCAGCCATTGAGTAAACACCCAGGAACAGGACTGCTGGATCCTTTCATCTCCCGGGTTTTTTTTTAAGGACATAAGACTCGGGGTTCAAGCCCTTGGGCAGGAAAATTTTTATTAACATGATTGTTTTCTTAATATATATATATATATACATATTTTTTTCTTGAGGAAGATTGGCCCTGAGCTCACATCCGTGCCCATCTTCCTCTACTTTATGTGTGGGATGCCTGCCCACAGCATGGCTTGCCAAGCGGTGCCATGTCCACACCCAGGATCCAAACCGGCAAATCCCAGGCCGCCAAAGCGGAACGTGCGCACTTAACCGCTGCGCCACCGGGCCGGCCCCATCATGTATGTTTCATATACAAAAATTTTATATCTTTATTTCCGTGACGATGTGTCTCACACACACAGGACCCCACTGAGGGTTCTCTAAAGTCTCCTTGTGAATCAGAAGAAGCGAGTTGGAGGAGAACCCTGCAGGACCAGCTAGAAATCCAGAGAGAGCTGCCCAGACCCCGAAACTTTGTGGGGAAATGAACTTGAACGCGAGGACCAGCCTGGAAACGAAAATCGGTCTTTCTCAAAACATCTCAAAAGCCTTTTTCTTCACCTGCTGGGCCTTTAACCGCTGAATTCATTAAAATCCAGAAGAAAGAGGGGAAAGGAAGCCGGTGAATTCTAATTTTCTCTTTGCATTTCAATCAGGGTGAACAATGGGCCGCTGCAGCCAGGAGGCTCCAGGCGAGGCTGGCCCCACCCCCGCAGGCCCCAGACCACGGCTGACCCTACAAAGGAATGCATGAGGCCGCCTCTGTCCCCGAGCTTTGTTCCCCCAGCAGCGGCCTGGCCTCCGCCCTCCCCCCCCCCCCCCCCCCCCCCCCGTCCTTTCTGGAAGGGGCTCCAGCTGAATGAGCAGCCTGAATAGTCAGCCTCGCGGTCCTGGGGCCCTGCTGATGGCTCCCGGTCCTGGGATGATGGGGTTGGCTTAACCCCCTCCCTCCCTCACATGCGACCCTGGACCGGAAAGCCACAGACGGCTGGGGACACTTCCATCCCGGGGCCCCCTCGCTTTATCAGCCCCGTCTGAGCTCTCTCTGCAGTGACTTCTTACAGCTTCTCAGCCATGAGACCCACAGCGAGCGACCCCCCCCCCCACCTCGTACACTAGGATGGCTAACGGAAACAAAGAAACGCAAGGACACGTGGTGACGAGGATGTGGAGAAAATGGAGCCCTCGTACACGACTCACGGGGACGTAAAATCGTACGGCCGCTCCGGGAAAATAGTTGGGAAATTCCTCGAAAGGGTAAACAGAATTATCGCACAACACGGCACTTCCACTCCTAGGGGTCTACCTACGACAATGGAAAACGTGTGTCTACACAAGAGCTTGTATGCAAATGTTCACAGCAGCGTGATTCGTAAGGGCCAAAATGTGCAAACAACCCGAACGCCCATCAATGGGTGATGGATACACCTGGTGTGTTGCATCCAGACAGTGGAATATTACGCAGCCATGAAAAGGAGCGAGGCCCTGACACAGCCACATGTGGACGGCCCTGAACCCACGACGCTCAGGGAGAGAAGCAGACACAGAGGACACACGGTGTGTGATCCCATTGACAGGAAACGTCCAGAACAGGCAGATCCACAGACAGAGAGCGGGCTCATGGGGGCCAGGGGCTGGGGGTGGGGGTGGGGAATGACTGCTGATGGGGACAGGTTTGCTTTTTAGGGTGATGGAATGTTCCGGAACTAGATAGAGGTGATGGTTGCACAATTCTGTGAACATACTAAAACCCAGTGAATTGGATACTTTAAGGTAGTGAGTTTTATGCTCTGTAATTATCTCAATTAAAAAAATTTTTTTTAAACCTTCAGGGCTTCATTGGGCAATATCCCCACTCCCAGCCTCCCCACGCCCCGTCTTGCTGTTGCCAGGCTGTTCCCTCTGTCTGGAGCTGTCCTCCCTACCCTGTCCAGACCCCGTATCTCCCAATCACCCTTCAGGTCCCAGCTCAAACTTCTTCCGGAAATCTTCTCGGACCCCCAGACTGGATCAACATCCTCCTGCTCCACGTCCTTCTCAGCTTTGGTCCCAGTTATATCTTCATATTTCGGTGCCTGGTCATTTATTGGACGTCAGTGGCCCTCCGGAAGATCGTCAGATCCCCAGAGATAGGGATCTGGTCTCTCCCAGGTCACTGCCGGGTCCCCAGCACCCAGCACAGGCCTGGCGCACAGCAGCTGTTCCATAAATATTGCCGAGCAGGTAATGAATGAACGCATCAATGAATCAATGAATCTGGACGTCTGGTGACCACTCGCTGACTTGACAAACATCTGTGAACGGAGCCCCGAGCGTGTGGCTGGCGCTCTGCAGGTCCGAGGGCACGGGGACAGACGGAGGACGGCTGGACAGCTTCTGACACGGCCTCTGAGGGTCTTTGCTGCCTGGCGGTCACGTCCAGCGATGAAATGACACTTCCGAGAGTGGGTTGTCAGCATCCTCGACGTCCGCCTTGTCCAGACTCTCTGGCCCTCATGCTCGCTCGCTGTGGTGGAGAAACCGTCATGTGGGGGGCTCGTGTGACAGGAACGGAGGGCGGCCCCTGGCCAGCAGCCAGCGGGGAACGGAGGCCCTCGGTCCCCGAGCCCACGAGGACTGGATCCTGCCAACGGACGCATTGCGAGCTCAGAAGCTGACCCTTCTCCGGTCGAGCCTTCAGATGAGGCTGCAGCCCTTGCCCGACACTTTGTCACATCTTTCAAGACCCTCAAGCAGGGGACCCCCGTACTCTGCGCCCGGAGTCCTGGCCCCCAGGAACCGTGAGATAATAAACGGGTTTTAAGCTGTGAAATTATGGGATTGCTTGTTATGCAGCCAGAGCTGACTGATGGGCTGGCCGACCATGGTGTCAGGTGCACGGAAGGGTCTCACCGTTCCCGGCTTTTATTACTCCGGTCCTGGCGTCAGGATGTCCCGCTGGACGTGATGATCTCAGCTCCGGGGGACGAGACGTCCTGGCTGGGGAGGCAGACGCCCCGCACACGGGCTTCTCTTCAAACAGCAGAAAGTCCCACCGTGGGCAGCCATCCTGTGGGGCCCAAGACCCCGTGCTGAATCGCACCCGGGTTCTGTTGTGCACGTGGCTTTGGGATGTCACGTGTCCTCTTTCCAGGAAGGGACCGGCCCTCCGCCCCGCCCTGTGCCAAGATGCACGGGGGACGTCACACATTCAGGCTGAGTCGCTCTCCCCTGGGGCTTTGCAGCTGGAACAGGTGACACGAGGGGAGGGAGGCGGCAGGAAGCCATGGGCCAACCCTAACTGTCCCCCCATCTATTCTGTAAGTCCCCCTTCGCATCCCACCACTGAATCTCCTCCTCCAAGACACCGGAAGTGGTTTCTGTCACTTGTCACAGAATAGTCTCGTGAGATATGAGCCTGTCCCGAGATCAGGCTCAGGGACCGGGAGCCAGAAGCCAAACGGACCCCGAGAGGCAGACAGTCTCCCACCCCCACGCTTCATCTTCTCATCTTGAGTCCCCGTCCTTCAGCATCCCACATTCATTTTTTTCTAAATTGGAGTTCATGCGCCACCAGAATCAAAACAACCCTCCTTGTGGTCCAGGTTTGTTTTTTTTTTTATAATCTAAACAATGTTTAGGATTTTTTTTTTCTTTTTAAAGAGAGGCAAAAAAACTAATTACATTTTCTAGGGAGGAGTCATAAATCACAGACGTACTAAGAGAAAACAGGCAACTCAGACCAGGCCCGTGAGCCGGCGACAACTCTTATCTCATTACGGTTTAATTAAGAATTATGTTGGAGCATCTTCTGTTTCGTTATCATCGGGCCCAGCTGACTTCTAATCTTTTTTTTTTTTTTTTTTTTGCCGGCGTGCAGGAGGGTCTGGTCCAAGATGCACGCTAATGAATTTACAATTCTCTCTTTGGGGAACTTTAATAAAATTAGCCCACGCAGACGATGAACACAGATACGGTAAAGTTCTGGAAGGGAACGTTTGCCTGCAATGATGGGAGTTCTGGAGCAAAGGGCCGAGGGGGCCCCGGGGGACCCTGAAGGCAGCAGGAAGGATGCCATGGGGCCGTGCTGTGTGATCTGGGCCACCCCGGACTCCCCTGGCAGAGGAAAGTCTGCCCTCATGAGTTTCCCTGTAGATACTGAGCGCCTGCTGTATACCAGGTCCTAGGCTGGGTGCCCTAGAGACAGCCAGCCTGGATTTTCTGCCCTTGAGGGGAGCACGCAGGTGAGACAAACCCCAAAATCATCTACAAGTAATTGTAGAAACGTGGTGGTGAGAACTTGCCCAAAGGCAAGCACGGGGAGGCCTGGGGATCTGAAAGGTGGGGCTCACACTGGATGGTGGCATCAGGGGAGGCATCCTGGAGGAGGTGGCTTTTAAGCTGGGACCCAAAGGATGAATAGGAGTTGGCCAAGAGAAGGACGGGTGGAAGGTGCTCCAGGGAGCAGCCTGCAAGGCAGAAGGGACTGTGCCTGTGAGGAATTTGGGGGTGGGGAGTGTTGGGTGAAACCACACCCGAGGGGTGGATGTGGGATGCAGAACTTCGAGACCCACCCTGAGGAGTTGGTGCGAGAGCTTTGGGGAGCCCTGGAAGATGCCTCGGGTACCGTGAAGGGAGTGGGTGCAGTCCACAGCCCGGCCACCCCCTGATGCTCACTCACACAAGCCCAGCTGTGGGTGCGGGGTTGTCTCTGGCTGCAGGAGCAAGCTCAGCCCTGTGTGGGGTGAGCTGGGGTGCTAGGGACTTGGTGCCCCACACCTCTTGCCCAAAGGGCAGCAGGATTCAGTAGATAAATACCCCAGCTCCCTCGTCCATCAGGAGGACAACTCAGGATGTCCTCTACCCCGTGTCCAGGGCCCCCAATGGGACTGAGGCCCCGTCACCCACGGTTGTCACCTACTCATGAACGCACCCTATATTGACTCCTTTCCTTTCCCATCTCATTCCTCCACCCCCCTTCCAGGGCTTCTTGGGGTCACGTCCCACATAAACCACTTGCCCCCAAATCCTGTTTGAGGGTCACCGTCTGGGGAAGCGAAATCAAGACAAACAGTAAACGCCAAAGTAATAGTGGTTCCAACAAGATAAACAAGGGATCTGAGGGTGAGCAATTCTGGGCCATCAGGGCCCAAGGCTTCTCCCCTCTTCTCTCTCCACCCTTCTCAGAGTCTCCTCAGGATCCAAAGTGGCTGCCAGAGCTCCAGCCATCTTGCCTGCATTCCAGGCAGCAGGAAGGAGACAGGGGATCGGGGGAAGGACAAAATGAGGCAGCTTCCACCGGAATCAGCATCCTTTAAAGGAGCCTCCCTAGAAATCCCACACAAAACCTCTCCCAGGATCTCATCAGCCAGAAGTTGGTCACAAGATCACATCTAGTTGCAAAGGAGGCTGGGAAATGTAGTCTTTTCACTGATGCGTTGGTGCCCCCAATAAAACTGGGACTCTGCAATTAAAGAAGAGAGGGAGAATGGCTATCGGGTGGGCCAACCACAATCCCTGCTGTAACAGTGGTAAGCCGTTCGTTCATTCATTCACGCAACAAGCATTTATTGGGCACCTACTGTATACCAAGCACTTGACATCCTGCAATGGTCAAATCAGAGCAAACTGTCACCCTCCCGGAGCTGACACTCTAGTAACAGAGAAATATGATCAGACTTAGGTTTTAAAAAGATCATTCTGGTTTTCTTGTGGAGAAAGTACTGGAGGGGCTGGGAGTGGGGGCCGTTACCAGGAAGGAGTGGGGATGAGAGTCATGGGGTGAAGGAGGCTGTGAGGAACCGGTTATGGGGGTGGCAGGGGAGACAGGGGTCATGGTCACGGCCCAAAGGGAGGCAGGGAAGTGAGGCCAAGCCAGAGACCCCACCCCATCCCACAGTGCAGCCCAGCATGGCGGGTCCACAGCCGGGGCTCCAGGAAGACTCGATGGGGACGTCGGCAACTCTGGTCCCTCCTCTGTGGAAAACGCTGTCAACCAGGGTTCTTGGCGGATGGCGCCAGAATCCAATTCGGGGTGGTTTTATGAAAAAGAGGGGATTTGCAGAAAGATATTGAGAAATGCAAACTGAAGCCGTCACACGATATCTCTTCATATCCACCAGCAAAGCACAGTCTGGTGGAACTTTCTGCGACGCTGGAAACGGTCTCCGTCTGTGCCGTTCGACGCGGCCGCCGCTGGCGACCTGCAGCTGCTGGACACGTGCACTGTGGCTGGCGCAACTGAAGGGCCGGATTTTTAACTTTGTTTCATCTGAATTAATTTGAATTGAAACAGCCGCGTGCGTCTAGCATCGGACAGCGCGGTTCCAGAATACCGGATACTGAAACTTGAAAAGACTGACGACGCCAAGCGTTGGTGAGGACGTGGAGCCACTGGAACGCTCAGACGTTGCTGCTGGGGATGCAAAATGCAACAAAAGCACTTTGGAAAACGGTCTGGCAGATTTTTATAAAGCTGGTGATTTGCTTATTCAGGACCCGGGCGTCCGACGCCTCGGTATTTACCCATGAGAAATGAAAACACGTTTACATGAGATATATACACAAATATTTACAGCGGCCTTATTTATAACACCCCGAACTGGACACAACCCAACTGCCTGTCAACAAGTGGATGAATAGATGGAGAAGCAAATTGGTGCATCCACGAAACGAATAGCACCTGCCGATAAAAAGGAACGAATCCTTCGCACGGCGTGGATGGATTTCAAAGACATCATAAGGGAGCCAGAGGCAAAAGACCACATTCTTTGTGACCACATTCATACGACGTCCAAATACAGGGCAAACTCATCTGTAGCTCTTTTTGCTGCTGGGACGTGTTATCAAAAATGTAGCGGTTTGGGGGCTGGCCCGGTGGTGCAACGGTTAAATTCGCACGTTCCGCTTTGGCAGCCTGGGGTTTGCCGGTTCGGATCCTGGGTGCGGACATGGCACCGCTTGGCACGCCATGCTGTGGTAGGCGTCCCACATAGAAAGTAGAGGAAGATGGGCACAGATGTGAGCTCAGGGCCAATCTTCCTCAGCAAAAAAAAAGAAAAGAAAAAAGGATTGGCAGCAGTTAGCTCAGGGCTAATCTTCCTCAAGAAAAAAAAATGTGGTGGCTTAAAACAACACAAACATATTCTCTTACAGTCTGGTGGAGCCGCATTCCTTCCGGAGGCTCCAGGGGAGAAGTTCTTCCTGCCTTTCCTGGCTTCTTGAGGCGCCCACATTCCTTGGCTCCTGGCCCCCTCCCTCCGTCTTCAACGCTGGCAGTGGCTTCTCAAATCGCATCTTTCTCTCTGTGCCCCACCCTTTCCCACTTTGAACCATCTTGGCGATGACATTGGGGTCAACCTGGATCGTCCACGATAATCTATTTTAAGGGCAGCTGACGAGCAACCTTCATTCCGTCTGCAAGTTTAATTCCGCTTTGCCACATCACCTAACATATTCCGGGGTTCTTGGATTAGGATGAGGCATCTTCGGGGGACCCTTGCTCTGCGTGCCACCGTCACCCAAATCAGATCACAGGTTGGTGCTAAGAGGTCGAATAATGGAGGGGTCATGAGGGAAGCTTCTGGGGGCTGCCCCCGTGGTATGTCTCGATCTGGCTGGTGGTCACGATGCTCTATGCAAATGTAAGAATTCGCCCAGATGTGCACTGAAGATATGCGCTCTTGACTATGTGGAAAGTCTCAATAACTTTTTTCTTTTTCTTTCTCTCTCTCTCTCTGTTTTTTTTTTGTTGTTGAGGAAGATTAGCCCTGAGCTAACATCTGCTGCCAATCCTCCTCTTTTTGCTGAGGAAGACTGGCCCTGAGCTAACATCCGTGCCCATCTTCCTCTACTTTATATGTGGGACGCCTGCCACAGCATGGCTTGCCAAGCGGTGCCATGTCTGCACCCGGGATCTGAACTGGCAAACCCCGGTCCGCCGAAGCGGAACGTGCACCCTTAACCACTGCACCACTGGGCCGGTCCCAATAATTTTTTTTTTAAGAAAATAACCTGAGGCCAAATAAACTCTTGAAAAGATGTTCGACGTCGTCAGCCATCAGGGAAATGCAATCTAAAAGGAGGAGAATGCCACTTCATACCTCTGAGGACAGCTGAAACGGAAAAATAGTGGCAACAGCAAATGCCAGAGAGGATGTGGAGAAATTCTGTCACAGCCTGCTGGTCGGGTGGAAAGTGGAAAAGCCACTCTGGAACACAGATGGGTGGTTTCTTTCAAAACAAAGCATGTAGCTGCCATATCACTCAACAAATGCGTTCCCGGGCATTTATCCCAGAGAAATGAAAGCATATGTTCCTGCAAAAAAGCAAACACAGATATTGATAACAGCTCGATTCGTAAGACCAAATACTGGGAACCAAGCAGCCTTCGGTGATGAATGGTTGAACAAGCTTTGGCAAAGGGTGGCTGGAATATTACTCGGCCATGAAAAGGAACACACGACCGACACACGCAGCAAACTGGACAGATCTCAAGGGCAGAGCGAGAACGGTTGATCTCAGGTGGGCCCCTCTGTACTATTTTTTATAACTTCCTGGAAGTCTATAATTATTTCAAAATTTTAAAAGTTAAAAAAACCAAAAGAGAACAATTCAACTCATGATAGATTAAGAGAGAAGCTCTTGGGGAAACTAATGGAATTATATACTTATATATATATTTTTTTTTTTACCCCTGCAAAAATGCTCCATGACTATTTGCAAAAATCAGCAGGGCAGAGAGCAGTGTGTGTCACTCTAGCAATGTGCAATTTGTTGGGAGAAAAATAGGCCCAACTGGCCCCATATCCTTGACGGTTTCTTTGTTTATTTTAAGGATTTGCACAGATTTACCATGATGAGTTAAACGGCATGGACCACAGGATAAAACAGAGCAAAAAATGCATATTTTGGATTTTCAGATGAAGTCTTCACTGAGCGCTTCCAACGATTTTGCCTCAAATTCTGGCGCCTGATTCGTGCGGATTTTCTGTCTGGCGGTTGGAGCCTGGGGGGCCCCGTAAGCTGAGGAGGGCTCAGAGCCCTGGGGCCAGGAGCTTGCCAACGTGTCATCGTCTGCCGGGGCTGCCACGACCCAGCGCCGTCAACGAGGAGGCTTAAACAGTAGACATTTATTTCTCCCAGTTCTGGAGGCTGAGAGTCCGGGATCAGGGTGCCGGCACGGTCGGGTCCGGGGGAGAATTCTCTCCTTCGTTTGCAGACGGCTGCTCTCTGGCTGTGTCCTCACGTGGCGCAGAGAGAGCGAGCCGGGCGTCTTCAGGCCCTTCGGAGGGCACCGATCCCATCCAGGGTGCTCCGCGCTCAAAGGCCCATCCCCAAATCCCACTGGGCATTAGGGTTCCACATAGGAATTCTGGGAAATAAACAGAACAGAATTCCACAAGTAGAATCACAAACCCACATTTTCTCCCCTTCCAAGACCTTCCCCCGGGACCTGCGAGGAACCCCCTCACCAGCCCCAAAAGCCTGGACCGCGGGGGCTTCCAGGACGAGCCTGAATGGAGATGAGACGCCCTGAGTCCAGAGAAAGCGGATGTCAGGCTGTGCTGCTGGGAACGCAAACCGGTCCAGCCCCTCTGGGAAACAGCTTGGCAGTTTCTTAAAACAGCGAATGCTTCCCGTCCAATCCGGCAGTCGCAGTCCTGGGCATCCATCCCGGAGAAATGAAAGCTTATGTTCATGCAGAAACGTGGTCGTGAACGTTCGTAGCAGCTCTATGCACATCGGCAGCCACGGGAAACAGCCAGAGAGTCCGCAGCGGGTGGATGGCCAAGGGGACCACAGTCTACACAGACCGTGGAATACTACTCAGGGGTGAAAAAGGACAAGCGACCGGTACAGGCGACACCTGGATGAATCTCAAGGGCGTTCCTTTGAGTGCCGATCACAACGTACCGTCCGAGTCCATTTGCGTAACGTTCTCGAAATGACCAACGTTACAGAGATGGAGAAGAGCTCAGTGTCTGTCCGGGGTCAGAAACGGGGTGACCAGAAAGGGGGAGCTGCAGGCAGATGTTGGTGGAGATGGAACAGCTGTGTGTCTGGGCTGCAGCGATGGTTACAAGAATCTACACAGGGGATAAAAAAAAGTCGTGTAGAACTTGACACATTGTGTCGACATCAATTTCCCGGTTTTGATATTCTACCGAGCCGGTTATGTGAGTTGTAACCAGTGAGGGAAGCTGGGGAGAGTGTAGACAGTCTCTCTCCCTCTCTTTGCAACTTGCTATGAATCTACAATCATTTCAAAATAAAAAGTTACAGTGTCCCACATAGAAAGTAGAGGAGGATGTGAGCTCAGGGCCAGTCTTCCTCAGCAAAAAGGGGAGGATTGGTGCTAGATGGTAGCTCAGGGCCAATCTTCCTCAAAAAAAAAAAAAAAGTTAAAAAAATATATATATGGACGGAGGTCTGTGGTCTTAGAGCTGACACACCTCCCCAGAAGCAAAGATCCGAGTAGGGATCAAATGATTTCCCGGGAGACCCCGGCGCTGAGAATGAACCAGCTCCCTGCTCCCCTGCACATCGTGGGTGCACGTGGACTGCATGGGGCCAAGATGGGTAAAGCTACCTCGTGCATCACCCGCGACCCCGGTGGAAGCTTTATTTAAACACTCAGCCTTGCAAACAACAAGGTGACCAGAAGCACAGTCCCGTCGCTCGCTAATTGTTCCTGACGTTCTGGCAAGTTCTGCCTCCAGGCCTCTGCTTGGGCCGGCCCTTCCGCCCGAGAGCCCTCCTCTTGTCCTGCCACGCCCTTTGTGGTTTTCATCCTAGTCTGCAAAGACATCTTCCTCTCCCCGTGAATCCTCTAAGATGACTCTTGCACACTCAGAAACACACCCACAGCATGAGCTCTAAGCAGCGAACACAGCTGTCCTTGGCAGCCAGAGCCCAGAGAGCTGGGTATGTACCACAGCAAAATCAGGAGGGAGGGAGGACTTCCTGGAAGAGGTGACCCCAAATTGAGAGCTGAAGGAGAAACAGGAGAGAGGTAAAAAAAAAAAAAAAAAAAAAAAAGAGGGGCCAGAATTCCAGGCAGAGGGAACGGCAGGTGCAAAGGCTCAGAGGAGGCGACTTTGGGGATCTTCAAGTAGTCGCACCTGGAGTATAATATAAAAGCAGGGAACCGGGGAGGTGACGTCACCAAGATGGAGACAGAGGTCATTCCCGACTTGGCTCCCCCTCCCAAGAACAACGAACAACTATGGATGGACAAGACACCACCGAGAAAATTCTAGAACGTGAGGGTGGGGCTGAAGCGCCCCCTGCACCACAGAGACCAGGACGGACGGCATCGGGAGGGTACCACGCGCCGACCACATTGCCTCTCCCCGGGGCCGGCACAGCAGCGCACCAAGGGCTCATCCCAGAATGGACATCCAGTGCCCCCCGTGCTGTGGGTCGCCCCTGGGGAGCCCCAAGTCTTGTCTTGTCCCTCAAGGACTGGAGGGGAATCCTCGGGGCTCGACCGCCGGGAATATGATTGTGATGGAGACGTGGGGGGGCGGCTCGTGACAAGCGGTGCTCAGACCTCGGCAGACAGAGTTTCTGTCTGCAGCATCCCAGACGTTGTGCCAAGCAGCTCACCCGCAGAGCCGAGATGACGGCACAGCCCGGCCGGGGGACGGGGCGGGGTGCAGGCCGGCTGGATTCGGGGCCTCGGATGAGCCCTGGAGCCTGGTCTGGCCCCACCGAGGCCTCGGAGCTCACGCGGAGGCCCACCCACCGCTGAGGGTGGCTCCCAGGCCCTCCCGACAAGGAAGCCTGGCGGGGAGCACGCGGGAGGCCGTGCGGCCCAGCATCGCTCGAGGGGCCGGCCCGCGGGCAGCGCCGACAGTCTGCAGAGCCAAGCCGGCATCCCCGTGCATCCACATAGGGGAACCCCCAAAAGACCTCGGGCGGATATCTCAACACAAGCTTTCCGGGCCAGGAGAGAAAGGGACGATACGCTCAAAACATGGAAAGAAAAAAATCGTCAACCAAGAATTCTGTATGCGGCAAAACCGTCCTCCAGGAAGGAAGGAGAGAGAATGACTTTCCCAGATAAACTTCATCACCGCTCGACCCGTCTCACGAGAAGTGACGGAGCGAGCGGACGGAAAAAGAGGCTGATTCATATCATAAAAGAGAAGAAGGGGACACGAGACACAGCGGTCCACGCTCGATTCTGTAATGAGATGACGGTGGGTCATTCACACCCCAGTGCGAGACTGAAAAGCTAAAAGCTAAAAAATAAACGGAGCAAAAGTAACAATAACTACAATCATCTGTTGTTTGTACACAAGGTACAAAAATGTGGAAACTGTAACAGCGGGAAGTTGAAATGCGAAGGGAATGTGTCAGGTTTTGAATGTTATTGGAGTTACGTTGTTACCAGTTTCACAGTTTAAAAGAGGGCGCTCGAATTTTAAGGTATTTTCTGTCAGCCTCATGGTGACCACGAGGGAGAAACCTGTAGTCACGACGCAGACGAGCAGGATGGAGATGTCAGGGTGACTGACGCCCAAAGGCATCAAAACACACAAAAAACGACAGCAGGAGATGAAGCAAAGAGGAATGGATCCACAAAACAGCCAGAAAATGATGAAGAAAATGGCAACGATAAGTCCTTCCCCATCAATAATTACGTTAAACGTAAATGGATTAAAAGCGGAGAATCAGGGGGGAAGGTCAGATGGGACCGGACGCCGAAGACGCTCGAAAGCCGCATTCGTAATAGTTTGGACTTTATCCTGGGGACAATGGGGAGCCATGGAAGGTTATGGAGCAAAGGAGGGGTGGTACCAGCTTAGTGGCTTAGATGGATCCCTGTCACTCTCGGGTTGCAGGGAGTCCTCTTCACATGCAGTTCAAGATCCCACCGCCTCTCTGGCTGCCTTCAAGCTCCGATCGCCTCACCCCGCCTTGCATCGTGGCGTCTGTGCCCTTCCCCCCGAGAAGTCCTCTTCCTCCAAAGCCTGGCTCCATCAGGAGTTTCCTCAGCAGCCTTCTGGGGTCCCCACTCCAGCCCGCTCTGACCCCACAGGACTGGGGGCTTCGGGTTCTGGCTCCATCTTCCCCAACTGGGGCCTCCATAAGAGCCAGGCTTGACATCCCAGTTTCAACCAGCACACGAAGGGCATAGGAGACAACATGGCAAACTTATTGTATAGACAAGTGACTGACCAAAAGTTTGCATATTATCAAGAGTGAGCAGAGGAGAAGGGCCTTAGCTGTGTGACCCTGGGCAGAGCTCTTAACCTCTCTGAGCTTCAGAGCGTGAAGGAGGCCTGCCAATCAGACCTTTAGATAGCAGGGCTGGGAAACACTTTCCATAGAGGGGCAGAGAATAAAAACTTTAGGGGGTCAGCCCCGTGGCCAAGTGGTTAAGTTCACACACTCTGCTTTGGCGGCCCAGGGTTTGCCGGTTTGGATCCTGGGCACGGACCTACACGCCGCTTGTCAAGCCACGCTGAGGCGGCGTCCCACATAGAAGAGCTAGAAGGACCTACAGCTAGGATACACAATTATGTAATGGGGAGGGGGAAAAAAAAGAGGAAGATTGGCAACAGATGTTAGCTCAGGGCCAATCTTCCTCAGCCAAAAAAAAAAAAAAAAAAAAAAACCTTGAAAAAAACCCCAAACGCTTTAGCTTTTGTGGCCACAGGGTCTCTGTCACTGTCGTACGAGCACAGCCACAGACAACACGAAAACGAATGGGCGCAGCTGTGTTCCATAAACCTTCCTTTATGGCACAGAAATGTGAATTTCATACAATTTGCATGCGTGGTGAGATATTAGTGTTCTTTTGATTTTTAAAGATTCATTAAAAAATGTAAAACTATTCCTGGGCTGCAGGCCGTGCAAAAGCAGGCGGGGGCCGGAAGTGGCTGGGAGCCAGTTTGCCGATCTATGTTCTGCGTTGTTTGGGGGCTGGTCCCCTAGGCGTGTACACAGACGCACATCGAGCTGTGCTCTGAAGACGAGAGCACTGTTTCCTGCTTAAGTTACAACTCAATTTGTAAGAGCAACAGGGAAGAAAAAAAGACGTAGATCTGCGGGGAGTTTCTAGAAAAACAAACAAAGAACACAGCCGAGTTTCCTAAGAGCTGAGATTTCGTCTTCGCGAAAACAGTCTCAAGATGGGCTGTGTGTTGGCATCTGGAACCTGCAGACCAGTGTCCCCCAAATGCTGGGGTCTTAACCCCCGGAGGAGGGTCCAGGCTAAGGACAGAGGACAGGAGGGGACATAGACTGTAGCTTTCTTTTCTTCTTCTTCTTCTTCTTCTTTTTTTTTTTTTTTTGCTGAGGAAGACTGGCCCTGAGCTCACATCCATGCCCATCTTCCTCTACTTTATATGTGGGACGCCTACCACAGCATGGCGTGCCAAGCGGTGCCGTGTCCACACCCAGGATCCGAACCGGTGAACCCCGGGCTGCCGAAGCGGAATGTGTACACTTAACCACTGTGCCACCAGGCTGGCCCTTATCCCCATTTTTTTTTTTTTTTAAAGAATGCAGATTTAAAAATCTTTCTAAAAAATGAGGAAATCCGCACGGCCTGGTGGTGAGTTTCGACACGGCGTCGCGGTCGTGGAAAACACGACGGTGTGGGAGAATGCGTGAAGGACACACTTCTTCTGGCAACTTCTCGTGAGTCCTGAGCTCTTTCAAAATAAAACACGATCATCCTCAGAACGATGGAAATGGGTCCGAGGTTCGGCTGGGTCGGTCTGGTCCCCACGGTCAAGGACGGGCAAGCAGGGGGAGGACGGCGGCCCCGGGACACCCCTCGCCTCGCCCGCCTCCCGCCGCAGGGTCGGAGGACCGGGGACACCCGCTGACGGAGGCGCCCAGACCCGCAGCCGACACCTTTGAATTCAACGGTCCACGAGACATGAGATTATTAGTTTTCCGTAAGATCTGATTCAATTAATTAGTTCCCACGTATCAGCCTAGCCGGGCAGGCCAAGGCAAACAGATAAATCCTAGCAGGGCCCGGCTTCATCTTTTAAAGGTAATTAACTCTTAGTTATTAGCTTTTAATTAGGGAGTAATAATGGCCTCATTAATACGCTTTATTATACTTGTCACCAGGCAGCTGTTCGCAACAGATTCTATTATCAGATGGCCGCAGCCCTCGAGGCAACAGGCTCATTCTGGCTCGGGGTGGGGGTTCCAGAGCTGGCCTGGCCGCGTCTCGGGGGGGTGCAGGGCTGTCCGTCAGCCCTGCCTGGGTCCAGCCCGGTGACCCATCAGGGGACGCACGGGGTCTCCAGACGTCCACTGCAACAAAGACCCCAAATGCTTCCCCACTCAGCATCGTCCCAGCGCCTCCAATGCTCTTCCAGAAAAACTGCTGGGTCATCGGCCCCCGTCGCCTCCTGCGCCCCCATCACTGACCCTGTTCCAGCCACGTGGGCTGCTGTGAACGCCCCTGACCCCCCCATGACTCGTCCCCCCTCTGCTCTGCGATAAGGTGCAAGGAGCATCGGTGCAACGTTCTTAGAAGCGCTCCGTGCTGGAAACCACCTTGAGCGTCCCCCCCAATGGGAGAAGGTTCAGGGATGGGGGTGACATTGTGCAAAATAGCCACAATAGCTGGGGGGCGTGAATGAGTCCACAGCAGCTCCGTTTGCAATCACCAAACGCCCACCGATCATGAGGGCACAAAGTGAGCTGCGGTCCAGCCATGCAATGGAATACTATACAGCAAAGAAAAAGGTGCAAGCTGTGGAAATGCACAACAACATGGGTGAATCTCAAATGCGGTGTGCGGAGGGAAGGAAGCCAGGCACAAATGACTGTGTTCTGTCCAGGTTCCATTTATAGAAAGTTCTAGAACAGGCAACACGAATCTATAGTGATAGAAAACAGATCAGTGGTTGGCTCTGAGCGTGGAGGGTGGACAAAGGAATATTCTGGAAGGAGGGAAATGTTCTATATTTTGCTCTGGGGGGTGATGGTTGTTCGAGCAGACGCACTTGCCAAATTTATGGAGCTATACGACTTACAACGGGTTTATGGAATGTAAATTATGGCTCCAAATTTTTGTAATATTAGATAGATGTTAGGATGCGGAGCATGAATATTTAATGACATGAAAAATGTCCACAGTGGACGGTTAAGTGAAAAACACAGTTAACAAAAACAGCTACATGCAAACGACTTGCGAGTCAGACGTGTCCCGATCACTGTCTGCTGCGGACCGAGTGTTGGTGTCGCCCCCAAAATTCTTGATGTTTAAATCCTACCCCACAAGGTGATGGTAGGAGGAGGTGGGGCCCTCGGGAGGTGAAAGGTCATCAGGATGGAGCCCTCAGGATGGGACCAGTGTCCCCGTGACTGAGACCCCAGGGAGCTCCCTTGCCCCTTCTGCCACGTGAGGAGACAGAGAGAAGACGGCGTCTGCGAACCAGGAATGGGGGCCTCTCGACAGACACAGAATCTACCAGCACCTCGATCTCGGACTTGCAGCCTCCAGAACGGTGGGAAATAAACATCTGTTGTTTATAAGCCCCCCAGCCAGTGGTATTCTGTCATAGCGTCTCGAATGGACTAAGACAGCCCCAATCTCCACCGCTTACAATCTTCATCAGATCACACCTTGCCACTCAAGCAAAAGGGGCTAAGAAGGTGGGCTCTGGGCCCGGGTGCCCTGGGTTCAAATCCCAGCTCTGCCACTTGCTTGCTGTGTGACCTTGGGCAAGTTACTTCACCTCTCTGTTTCCCTTCCTGGGGAGGGACGTTTGGGTCTGTACTGGAAACACAAGAGCTGGGCTTGGAGTCGGGATGAGGGCACTGCACACAGTGGGCACAGCGTGGACAAAGGCCCGAAGGCAAGACGGCAGCGGGGCGTTTAGTCCAGGGCGATCCGTGCTGCACGGCAAACAGGGAGAGGACCAGGTCGTGCCTGAGCAGATACAGGGGGCTTCGGGGTTTGGAATTAGAGGCAGATTATTCAACGTGGCTCCTGGGGGGTGGGCTGCTTCAGAACGAAAAGACAATAAAATGACTTTGTTTATAGATGGTTCATAAAGTTAAAACGTAGGATCACATAATAAGATTCCATTTAAGTTTCCTTAAAGACTACGAATGTGCCTCCTCGACGGCGTTGGCCAGTACGTGTCCATGAATATCTTTTGCTGCTTTTTCGCTTTGTGTCGTTTCCACTCGCTGGATTAGCGTTTCTCATGGTTATTTTGGCATCGTGCTGCTGCCCCATCTGTGAAAATGGGCCAAGGGTGTGCCCTGCCCGTTCTCTTCCTGGGTCTCCGTCTAACTGAAATGCTTGCACCTGTTCACTGAAGACCTGCTCCAGGAGACGCACAGCAGCGCTGTTCATAATGCGCCAAAGGGAAACAGCCAAATGCCCAGAGACTGTAGAATGGATCAATACACAGCGGTTTACTCATATCCTAGAACATGCAAAAATTGCATCTTTTTCTGCAAAATTAAAAAGAACAAATTAGGGGCCGGCCCGGTGGTGCAGCAGTTAAGTGCGCACATTCTGCTTTGGCGGCCTGGGGTTCACCAGCTCAGATCCCGGGTGTGGACATGGCACCGCTTGGCACGCCATGCTGTGGTAGGCGTCCCACGTATAAAGTAGAGGAAGATGGGCACGGATGTTAGCTCAGGGCCAGTCTTCCTCAGCAAAAAAAAAAGAGGAGGATTGGCAGTAGTTAGCTCAGGGCCAATCTTCCTCAAAAAAAAAAACAAAAAAACTACAGATATAGACAAGATGGATGAATCTCACAGATACAATTTTGAGTGGAAGAAGCCAGACACAAAGATTCCATTTATAGAAAATACAAAACAGGTGAAATGAATCTATGGGGCTGGGTAGGGATGGGGTCCGGGTGCCCCCTTGGGGGTGGCATCTAGGAGCAGGGCTGGACTTATTCCGCTTCTCAATCTGGGGGTTGATTATGCGGGTGTTCAAGTTGTGAAAATCCGAGTTATTCACTTATATGTGCTTTCCAATAGGTGTTGTTATATTTCCATAAACAGGTTTTTTTTTTTAATGGATCAGCGGCTCCGGAGTGGTTCATCGAGGCCGAGCTGAAATTCGTAAGGTGACGACCACAACCCAGAAACACGCCGTAAGGAGGGGCAGAGGCTGCAGCTCGGCCCACACGGGAAGCGGGAATCTGTCTGCACCGGGATCGTCCGGCCGTGAGCGTGAGCGACTCTCACAGGTCCCGAGTGGGAACCACGGCGGCTTTCCTCGGATCCGCGGCCGCTCCAGCCCGGTTCCCGGGGAGCTGACGGTTACGAGACGCTCTCGAAAGACGATGTGGGGCCACCAGCCGTCTGAGCTGCCGAAGAATATAGCAGAACCCCGCGAAATGCTTTTCAGACAAAACCCAGGGGCCTCTGGGCTCAACCGAATGTGTTTATTTCACTCCTGAGCTTGAGCAAAATAAGGCAATTCTGGAATCGAATTGATAGATTTGATTACTAGAGACCAAAGTAAAAATAAAAATAAGCTATAGAGGCACATTGTGTGCTCACACAAAGGTCAGCACGAGTCCCCAGGTCTGTGCGGGAGCCGGCTCATCCCAGCTCGCAAGAGTCGATCGTTAAATTTTCAGGAATTTTGTGAACTGTTCGTTCAACACAGCCGTTATGAAAAACAAAAGTATATAAACTTATTGAATAAATTGTATTAAAACCAGAGCAATTGACATCCACAACTCATCACTTGCTATCTATTTTACTAGCATCTATGCTCCTGAGATTTTTTGTATTCATTGTCTCTATTTGGTGAAAACATCATAGGACGGTAGGCTATCCTGTTTCTCTCTCCAATTCTGCGTTCGGTGACATCGTGTTGGTGGCTTGAAATGGGCCCTGGTGGGAGTATTTACACATGGAAACTGGCAAACATGACGAAGCTAATGAATGAATTAATGAATGATGTCAGGGACATCTCTCAGCCTCTCTCTTGTGATTATAAGATGGCTGCTGTGGCTCCAGCCATCGTGCCCGCGTTCCATATGGGAGGAAGAGGTAAGAGGAATGGGAAAAGGGGCAGCGCCAGCTCGTACTGGCCGTTTCATGAGGAAATAAATAACCTCCCCAGAATTCCCCAATTGCCTACGTCCCATTGCCCAGAACCACGTCACAGGGCCACGTGTAGCTGCAAGGGAGGCTGAAAAGGCACGTATCTCGATCTCCCGGACTTTAATGCAAACCCAGTGCTGTGGGGTTTTCCTGCCAACAGCATCTGCCCTGTCCCTTCAGTCAAGGGTTCCTTTGTGAGCCGCAGGGCAGCCTGGGGGACAGCGGGGTGGGGTCAGCCCCAAAGGGCCACCAACCTGGGGGACAACGAAGAGAAGCCGTTGCTACATAAATACGAGGTCCACCTGAGTTTTGCAACAACCTTTCTCCGTGACACCGATCCTGCCACCCACGTCCTCGGCTGCCATTTCAGACGAGTGTTGCCGGGAGGCGTTCAGCCCGGGGCCGTCCCTCGGGGGCTGACGTTCCTGACTCTGACGACACGTTGTGATTTCTTAAGAAAACTGAGCTTTGGCACAAAAGGCTCCAACCTCAGATGGCTGACGCTTCGGTGACACACGACGGTTTTCTTTTCCTTTTGGGAGAGCCAGGGGGACAATTCCTCGTGGGGTCGATTTTAAAACGATTTTAAAACACTCTGGCGGGCGCACATCTGGTTTCTTTGCAGAATTGACACAGCCGAAGTCAGGGTGCAGAGGGTGTGGCCGGCCCCCCCAAGTGGGAAGGCCCAACTTTCCAGCCAAGGAAGGGAGTCTTTGGCAAGACGTGTCCACATTTTCTTTTCTTTTTTTTTTTTTTGTTGAGGAAGATTGGCCCTGAGCTAACATCTGCTGCCAACCCTCCTCTTTTTGCTGAGGAAGACTGGCCCTGAGCTCACATCCGTGCCCATCTTCCTCTACTTTATATGTATGCTCGCTGGTGGGAAACGGTCATCGGGGGATTTTTAAAATCACAGGTTTCAAGACAGTTCCGACCAAAGGCTTTTAATCAGATGAGGGGAAGCTGGACGTGACTCGTTTTAAAAGGAACAATCATTTCAGCCGGGATCGGGGGTCACGTTGCATCTGAACAGCAGGCAGGGGTTCCAGGCTGAGTTACAGCGTCCGTCCTGCGGGGCACGGGGACGCGGTGTCCTGCTCCACCGCCCGGCGGGGCGCACAGGTGTTTGGGGTCACCTGGCTGCAGGAATTAAAAGAAGAAGGACAGAGGCTTCCAGCCCGCAAACCTCCCACCCTATTTTTTTAAGGGAATTGATTCTAGAAAAACATCCACACAGGAGTCAGAGAAACCCGCATCGCTGGAGCGACGTTCCCGATCGGGAGAAGCTGGAAGTAACCTCGGTGTCCATCGGGAGGGGATCGAGTCAACAAATTACGGTCCATCTGTACAGTGGGACGTTCCTTTTGCGCAAGGAACAGCAATTCAGCAATTCTGTGTGTAAAAACGTGGACCTTCCAACCAGGCGTTCACTCTCCTGCTCACTCTGACTGTCCCTTTCCAGGGCCAGCGGGGACCCACACGGCTAAACCCAAACAGTGGTCACGTCTCTGTTTGCACACGGGCCAGCCCATCACTGGCTGCCTGGACCAGTGCTGTCCCCTCTGCCCTGGGCCCATCTGTCCTCCCCACCAGAGGGTGCCCGGAGCCTGAGTTGGTCCTGCCTCCTCCACCCACAGCCCTCCAGGCTCCCCTCCCTCGGGAAGAAGCTGAGTCCTCCCCGTGGCCCCCCAGGCCCCACACGTCCTGCCCCGTCCCCTCCCTGCCCTCCCTCCTCCCTCTCTCCCCCTCCTCCCTCTGCTCCAGCCACATGGGCCTCCTCGCTGATCCTCAGATCACCACTCCCATTCCTGCCCCAGGGCCTTTGCATGGTCTGTGCCCTCCATCTGGAGCTCTCTTCCCCTAGATGTGCCCCTGACTCACTCCCTCACTTCCTTCAGGTCTTTGCTCACATGTCCCCTTCTCGGTGAGACCCCAAACATCCTGTACAAAATCGTACCCCAGCCCCCAGCCCCCAGCCCTCTTACTTTCTTCTTTCCGGGAGCATTTCCAGTTTTCTAACCTGCTCCCCAATTTGGTTATTTGTCCTGCCTGCCTCCCCGGAGAGGCCGTGAGCTCCCCTGGGCGGGCATTTTTTACCTGTCTTCTTCCCCGGTGTAGCCCAAGCTCCTGGAACAGAGCCAGGATGACAAAGGCACTCTGGCAGTGTTTGCTGAGTGACTGAATGTAAGCGGCTGGAATGTAAACTCCTTTCCCCTCCTCCCTCCTACGTGGATGAGTCGGCTCTCACCATACGGAAGAGCTGCCCCTTCTCCCTCAGCCCATTTATTTAGGAACCCAATTATTTATAACAGTTTAGATATTTCTTTTATTCTACGGGTTATAATCCAGCATCATCATTTGTTTCGTTGTTTCGATTCTTCTCGCTTCAGCTGTGGGAGCAGCTTCGTCTACATCTCTCATGTCTCTCTCTATTTTTTTTTTTTTTTTGAGTATTTTCTTACTTTTTTCAACACAAGATGCTCCAGCTCGACCTTGCGTTTTCCCTGCCCCGGCCCATCCTGGCTTCCGGCCCCTTGACTTATTGCTCATTTCTTCCTCTGACGGGAACCTGGCTCTCGACATCCACAATTCATTTACTCCTCGGTTCAGCCCCAGGGTTCCTACTAAGTGGCCGCAGAACGGCTGGCGAGTGAGAACCAGGTTTTCTAACGCAAACACGCGTTGGTGTCTAGGTATCCTCGGTTTTCGTCTGACAGCATCCAGCTGCAACGCTGTTCCCCGAGGGGACTTAGATTAGCTCCTTTCCGCCCCCTCCCTCCTCCTCGGTGGCTCAGGCGGGTTCATGGGTTACTGTCTGTGCTCCGTTTGGGGGGGGGGTCTTGCCACATCCTGGGATCTCGACTTTCATTAGCGATGGTTTGGGGTGTGTGAAGCAGGACCCTGATAGAGAGTGAGAGCTCCCCCCAAAGCTGCACTCAGAGAGGGTCCCCCCGTTTCTTTTAAACACTTCCCACCAGCCCCCCTAGGTAACCAACCACCTCAGGCTCTCTGGGTGTATCCGCCAACACCAGGACTCGGAGAACCATCTGCCAGGCTCCGGGACGGGCATGGCGGGTGCCCAGGGGACCCAGACATGTCCTTCTGCTCACGGGGCTCACGGTCCAGTGGCGGGACAGTCAAGGGCCCAGGCAGTTAGAGCAGGTGGTCACTGGGTCCATGCTGGGGGAAAGGATGCTGGAGTGACTTGACTGGGGCACCCCCCCAAAAAAAATATGCCCACGTCCTAATAGGGGAGCCTGTGACTGTGACCTTATTTGGAGAAAGTGTCTTTGCAGGCGTAGTTAAGGGTCTTGAGATGAAGGGGTCCCGGATTATCCGGGCAGGCCCTAAATCCAGTGACAGGCGTCCTTGGAAAAGCAAGGCTGAGGGATGCTGGAGACAATGGGAAGAGAAGATGCTGGACCACGGATGCCCGGGGCCCCCAGAAGCTGGAGGAGGCAGGAGGGACCCTCCCTCGGAGCCCCAGCGGGGAGCACGGCCCTGGGACCCCTGGATTTCGGCGTCTGGCCTCCAGGACTGTGAGAGGAGAAAAGTCCACTGTTTTCAGCCCCCGTTTACGGTCCTCAGTTACAGCCGCCCCAGGAGACGAACGGGGGGGCCCGGAGCATTAAAGGGCCCGGGGGCCAGCAGGGGTCCCTCGGAAGGGCTGGTGACACAGAAACTCTTTCCAAACACCCACATCTGGGGTCTTGTTGGGGCTGGTGGGGGTGGGGACGCTGTCTCGACCCTGGCCGCCCCTCCCGCCTCCTCCCTGCAGAACCTGCTGGGAGGGGACTCATTTGTCCCTGTCACTTGGTGAGTGGCCTGGATGGATGGTGCATGGGGGCGCCAGGCACCAGCTCTTCACTCTTCCCGGCCTCGCCTCGACCAGCCGTGTGTCACCCCTCGGGCTGCCGGTGGCAGCAAATAATTCTTATTTTCTCCATTAGCAGAGCCAAAGCACTAGGTGAATCTGATCCATCAATAATGTCCCCGGGCACGGGCGCCAGCTCCGAGGCGGGTCCCCAGCTAGGGCCGCGGGGCCTTCCAAGCCCAGCTTCTGGGGCCCTGGGGGACTGTGGGACGCTTCTCTCCCTGGAGGTGATTTTGGGGCTGGGATTCTGTGTCCCCGAGTGACCTGGGGGTGGGGACAGCTGGCAATGAGATTTCAGCACCATCATAAAAGCCCTGAATTGTGACCCTGGGGCTACAGCCAGGACTCACGCTGCAGAGGCCACAGAGCCTCAAGTCCAGTCCTTTTCTGTCCTGGCCAAAGGGGGTGACTTGAGGGGTCAGGGACAGCCTGTAGGGGTTGAGACGGGGCCTGTTTGGTCCTCCAGCCAGCTGTCAGCAGGACGAGTGGACGCCGAGGCGTGGAGGGCAGAGGCCTCCAATGGACGGATGACAGATGATGGATGGATGATGGATGGATGGATGGATGGTGGATCCTGGTCAGTCTCTCTCTCTTTCCGCCACGCTCCTGGGTGGGAAGGGCCATGTAGGGGGCAGTCGGCCTAACTGGGGGTCTTCGAGAGACAATGGCGGGGGCACTGGGGGCTGCACCCACGGGAGAGCGATTTTGTCACTGACACAGAGCGGGCGTGGACGCTGCCACCCCTGCTGACTCCAGGTCTGGGATGCGCACTAATTTTTCTGTCAAAGGCCAGACGCCAGACATGTCCAGCCTTGGGGGCCGGGTGCCCTCTGTGGTTATGGCTCAGCTCTGCCATTTTGGGGCACGAGTCACTGTGGATGACACTAAATGAACGAGTGGGGCTGTGTGCCGATAAAGCTTTATTGACAAAGACAAGTGGAGGGCCGGATTTGGCCCGAGGGCTGTGGGTTTGGGGCCTTGCCCGAGGAGCACGGGGGACTCAACACGACATACCCCCAGCCCAGGTCTTTGTCACAGGCCGTCCCCTGAGTGGTCGGATCCATTTAAACGTCACCTCCCACACGGGGGTCCCTGACATGGTATCCCACAGGCCTCTGCCCCGGCTCTTGTCCTTAGGGCGTGTCACAGCTGTCCTGGAGGTCCCTCAGGCTGCCACGGCCGCCTGCTGTCCTGAACTTTGCCCTCCAGAGAAGTGGTGACTGATCCCCGGGGTCCCAGCACAGGCGGCTGTGCAGAAAACACCTGCCGCCTGAATCAAAGAAGCCCACGCGGACACGGCCCAGGCCCGGCGCCCGGGGTGCCAGAGACGCCGTGGGCTCCGCACGGCTGCACGTTTTGGGGTCCAGCTGGCGCCTCGGCCCTGGACGCGGGCCGCGATGGCCTGTCTCAAGTCGCCTTCCCGTCGTAAGACGTTTCAGAGCGACGGGCAGGGCGAGCCCCCTGCAGCCCCGCGGGACCACCTGGACAGCGGCGGGGGCTCTGTCTGTGGCCCCTTCCTTGGGGCAGAGGCTGGACCATGTCCACCCGGCCCCTTGGGAGCAGAAGGGGAAACTGAGTCCCGGCGCTGTCATGAGGACGCTGGAGGCAGCCTCTTTCTGGACAGGAGGGTACGGGGAGGTGTGAGGGGCGGTGGCTGGAGACTTCACCCAAGGCCACCTCCGCCCAGGACACAGCCGCCCTGCGAGGACGCCGTTCTGCAGAGGAAACACCGAGGCCCCCGGAGGGCAGCCCCTGCCCAGCGTCCCCACCGTCCTGCAGGGACAGCCCGGGCCCAGCCCCGGGGCCCCTTCTCACCTTCCAGTGAATACTTCACCCGCGTGCTGACCTCTCCGGAAGGCCCGCCCCTGCCCCCAGACCCGCGTGTCAGCCGAGCACCTTCACGTGGGTGGACAACGCCCAATGCGAGCTGCTGACCTCCCCCCGCCCCCAGCCGCCCCTCCCAGTCCATGGCAAAGCCCCCTCTGTCCTGGTCCCAGCTCTGGCCCTCTCGGTCTGTCCTCCCCGCAGCACCCCCCAGAGGGCGCCCGGGGGCCCCTGAGTTGGTCCCGCCCTCCTCCGCCTGCAGCCCTCCAGGCTCCCCTCCCTGGGGGGAGAAGCCGAGTCCTCCCCGCGGCCCCCCAGGCCCCGCAAGACCTGCCCACTCCCGCCCTGCCCCCCCCCCACTTCTGCCCCAGCCACACGGGCCTCCTCGCTGATCCTCCAACACGCCTGGTCCTGCCCCAGGGCCTTTGCACAGGCTGTCCCCACCGCCCCCAAGCCCTGTGGCTCCCTCTCTCTTCTCCTTAAAGACTCCCAGCGCCAGCATGTCCTCCATGTGTCCCTGCTTCGTGCTTTCTTTCGCAGCTGACATCTCGGAGGGTTTACTTACTGTCAGCCCCTCCCACTGGTGCCCGCTCCTCCAGGGCCGGGTCGGGACCTGCTGCACTCGTGCTGAATCCCTAGGACTTGGTGAGTGACCGACACATCCAGGGATGCAGGCGGCCCAGCCGCAGCCTAGGACCACGAGACCCTACTGTCTCCCACGCCGCCTGGCCGCCCGCCACCAAACACGTTCCCGGGCTCGGACGTCACAGGACCCGGGTCGGGGCCGGGAGGGCAGTGGGGGAGGGCAGCTGGCAGCCTCTGACAGGCGAGGGTCACGCAGCGACAGAGCCTCGCCTCGGCCCCTCTGCCACCGCCTGCCCCCAGCAGCCTCGGGCGGTGGACGTCCCACGGGGGAAGGACGCCTCCTCCGTCCCCGGCCCCCCGTGGGGACCCCGCCCGCCCGGCCCGCTCGGAAATGAAGACACGCCGACGACAGGGGCAGTGAGTCGCAATGCTCGGAGCCTTTAATTCATCATGAGCCTAGAGGCGGCAGACGAGGGAAAATACAGCGCATCCTTAACCTCGGGGGAAAACCGGGCGGGGGGGGCTGTTTTTCATTTGTTCCCGTTTCTGCACCGGGACACAGACACGTCCCTGCAGGGAACGGCGTCTCCCCTCGGCCGGGCCGTGGCCTGTCTGCACCAGTTGTCCCGGAACCTGCGATGGCCGCGACTCCCCGAGCTGCCGCCGCCGCCGGGCTGGCCTCCCCTCGGACCAGCAGCGGGGTGGCCCCTCGCGCTCCCTTCTCTTTACAATATAAATACCGTTTCAAACTAATATGAACACAGTGAGGGCCCGCGGGCTGCTGCATGCAGAGGGACCCCGCCGCCGGCTCCGGGGACCCCCGCCCGCCCCGGGGCACCTGCCCCCCTCCCCCCACCAGGAAACGAAGGTCCTCGGCTCAGCGACCTTCTTTCCTTTTCCTGAAACACGTGCCTCCCGCCTGGCAGCTGCAGGACACTCCTCTCTACACGAGGACATCACGCTCTCGGGCCCTCGGGGGGACGGCAGGGGACAGCCGTGGCGGGAGGGCTCCACAGGGCGCTGGGGGCCCGGCCCAAGCTGAGAGGCACAGCTCCCCTCGCTCACAGATTCACTCCACCAGCCCTAGGAGGCCGCCGCGACCCCGTCTTGCTGCCCCCCAGACACACAAACCCACACGTCGCAAACAGGACACAGGCCGCCACCGGCCCCCGGGGCCGAGGAAGGGCCCCTGCACGCGCGGGGCCGCAGCCAGAGCAGGGTCAGTGGCCTCGCCCGAGCCGGGGACAGCCAGACGTGGGCCCTGGAGCGCCTGACCCCTCTGCGTCCTGCATCCCCACAGAGCCAGTTGTCCCTTGCTGCGGCCACGGGGGGTCACCCACACTTGTCTCTGGATGGATGGCCGGGCCACACGCACGTCGGGGGTTCCCTCACCCTGAGCGCTTCCTCCCTGACTCCTGGGGACCCCCGACCAGGGTCTCGCAGGGGTAGCTCTGCTGGGGGAGGAGCGAGGATGGAACCAACCAGAAAAGGCCGCGGGACAGGAGGGAGCCCCGACCCAAAGCCACGAGGCCACTCAGGGCGCCCGGGCCTCCTCCTGCCGGGCGCGGGGACCAGCCCCTGGGTCCCCCGGGAGCCCTGCCACTCCGACAGGAAGGGCTCCAGCCACAGACACCGGAAAGCCAGAAGCTTCGCTCCCTCAGCGACCTCGGTTCTGGGCAAAGAACGTTGTGTGTTGTTTGATTTTTAAAGCCACAAATCTAGAAAACAACGTCGGGGTTTTTTTTTCCTTTTCTTTGTTTTCCATTTTTTCTTGCATTTTTTTTTAAACAATAGGTATTTATAGAAAGAACGTCACAAAGGTGATCTATGTACAAAGTCACAACCCCAGAGGCTGCCGGGGGCGGAGACACAGTAGCACCTTTTCGAGAAGAGCTGACGTGGTTGGCGGGCTGAGGAGGGCGCCCCGGCCGCCCGAGCCCGCGGCCCTGCTCCCTGAGTCCGGGGCGCGTGCGCGTCCTGCTGCCCCTGTCGCCTCGGGGCCGGAGGCCAGGACACAAGTCACAGCGAGCGGGGGCCGGGCTGGGGCTCCCCGGTGGCCGTCCTAGAAGGGGGCCCCAGGCCGGCCCTGCGCCTGCAGGAGGCTCTCCATGAAGGCCAGGTAGTCCGGGGTCCGGCCCGAGTCATCGGGGGCGCGCGGGGGGCCCACCCGGGGGCGCTTGGCGGCCTTCACCTCCTCTCCCGAGAAGACGTTCTCCTGGGGCGCCCCGGTGCTCACCGACTGCAGGAGAGCGACGGCACACGGTTAGCGGGGCCCCCACGTCCACGCGTCAGGCCCTAAGCCCCGGGGGACGGCGTCTGCAGATGGGGCCTCCGGGAGGGGTGACGAGGTCATGAGGTGGAGCCCCAAGAATGGGGTCAGTGCCCCAGTAAAGGGACCCCAGGGCTCGCTCTGCCTCCCCAACGTGAGGACGCGGTGAGACCAGACTCCAGGATTGCGAGAGACAACATCCACTGTCCACACCCCCGTCTGTGGCATTTTTCTAGGAGCCCAAACAGCCTGAGCTCAGGCTCCGCTCAGGCGCCTCTCGGGAGGTGATGCCACCCTGCTGGGGGCCAAGGGCCCTAGGCCACTGTCTCTCAGCCACCAACCCGAAGAGGGACACCCAAGGGCTGGGGACGCCGCTCAGCACTCCTGCCTTGGTGCTGACCTCTGATCCTGGAGCGAGCCCCCTGGCAGCCAGGGCGAGAACAGGCCCACACCCCCAGTCACGAGCAGAGAAGGGCAGGGGGTGCGGGCCTGGTCTGTCCTGCCCGACATGGCTCCCGGCCCGGCCTGGCTGAGCCTCCCACAGGGCAAGGGAGGCAGGGTGCCCGTCTGTCTGTCCCCCGAGGGGACCTGGCACCAGAGGCCAGCTGTGCAACGGCCCAGCTCCAGTATCTTCAGCTCATTAGTCGAAGGCCACAGCCGCCTGCCCCCCAAACTTGGACTAAACACAAAAGGAAGAAAACCCGACAGGCTGTGGGGACAACGCCAGCCCGCTGCCCCGCCCTGGGACGCGCTGCGCCCTCAACAGCCACCAACTCGGAGCTCTAGGTTTCTGTCCGGGGGGCCGTGGCCGAGCTGAGCCTGGACACCGGTTCATCTCCCGAGGGGAACGGCCAGCCCCCCAGGCCACTCCCGCCACACACCGGGCTCCCTGGCTGCCGGCCCCCCACAGGTGCGGAGATCAAGGCCATTTGAGACAGGCCACATCCTCAAGGAACACTGAGGGCTTCTGGGCCCCCCGCCGCCCGGCCACTCACCAGCCGCGACCGGACCCTCTTGGGGAGCTCCTCGTCCAGGGTGAAGAGGTCGCCTCGCTTCACCGTCAGCTGCGACCCGTCCTCAAACTCCACCTGCGGGGGGGTGGGCGCAGTTCTCAGGGCCGCACGGAGCCCGGCCCGCGGCCACCACTGCGTGCCCGCGAGAGAGCACCGGGCCCTGGGGTCCTCCCTGCCCGCTCACGTCCCCACTCATCAAGGGAGGGCAGCAAGAGGGAAAGACAGATGAAAAGAGGGACGAGGTGCTGATGAACATGAGAGGAAGACGGCAGGGGATTAGTGGTGGTCGGCTGTGGTCGCTGGAACAGGGGTGGGTTTTCTTTGAAGAGTCCATGCTTTTTTTTTTTTGCTGAGGAAGACTGAGTCTGAGCTGCTATCTGTGCCCATCTTCCTCTATTTTATGTGGGATGCTGGCAGAGCATGGCTGATGAGGGGTGCACAGGTCCTCACCTGGGATCCAGGCCCGCCAACCCCAGGCTACTGAAGCAGAGCATGGGGCTCTAACCACTATGCAACCAGACCAACCCCCAGATTCCACACTTTCAAATAATTTTTTCTCTACAATGAAGGAAACAAACAACTATCTTGATTTAAAAAAACCCAGGAGCTCTGAAGTATACACTTAAAAATGTTAAAAACAATACATGTATGTTATGTATTTTTACCACAATAGGAAAAAAAATTGAGAAGAAATATAAATGGGAAAATATCAGACAGTCGGGGGCCCCTTCCACCTTGAAAATAAACAAGCCCTGACCTCCTAAGTCGGGGGGCATCCACCGCCCCCACCGGGATCTTGCCGGGCCCGACCCTGACCCCGACCCCAGCCCCCTTCTCCGTCCTGCCCCATCCCCTCCGTCCTTGTCTCTATCTCCGGCCCCTTCCACCCCATCCCGTCCCGCCCCGCCGCTCGAGGGAGGGAGGCTGCCCACCTGGTAGATGTGGCTGGTCACGGCGGAGATGAAGCGGGCCTTGTAGATGTTGCCGTCGGTCCACCGGAGCTCCACGAAGTCGCCCTCGGGCGGCGGCCCCAGCCGGGCACAGTCCCTGCTCTGGGGGAGGAGCGGCGGCTGCGGAGGCCTCCCAGGGCCGAGCGCCCCCTCCCGCCCCGCTGCCGCCCGCGCCCGCGGACAGTCCCTGTGGCGGAGGCCGTCTGCTCCGGGTCTGCAGACCCGCCCGGGACTCGGGGACCCCGCAGGCCCGCCCCCCGCACCCGCCCCCGGCGCCCGCCGCCCACGCTCACGGTGATGCTCTCGGGGTACAGGTTGTCGCTGTAGGAGCCGTCGTCGAAGTTGACCTCGTAGAAGGTCTGCGCGGTGGCGCCGATGACGCGGCCGCGGTAGTACAGCCCGTTGCGGTTCTTGGTGATGACCACCTGGCCCAGCGACACCGCGCGCAGCAGCTGCACCTGCGGGGGCGGGGCCGTGAGCGCGGGGCGGGGGCCTGAGCACGCAGGGGGCGGGGCCTGAGCACGCAGGGGGCGGGGCTGTGAGCGAGGGGCGGTGCCTGAGCACGCAGGGGGGCGGGCCTGAGCACGCAGGGGGGCGGGGCCTGAGCACGCAGGGGCGGGCTGTGAGCGAGGGGCGGGGCCTGAGCACGCAGGGGGGCGGGGCGGGGCTGCGGGGGCGGGGCTGTGAGCGCGGGGCGGGGCCTGAGCACGCAGGGGGCGGGGGCGGGGCTGTGAGCGCGGGGCGGGGCTTGAGCACGCGGGGGGGGGGGGGGGGGGGGGGGGGCTGGGGGTGGGACGGGGGCTGGGGCGGGCACTGGCGCGGGCGCTCACCGTGTGCGGCCCCGACTTGTGCTTGAAGCAGGTGATGGACACGACGTAGGGCCAGTCGTCCGGCTCCATGAGCACCCCAGCGGCGTGCGCGCAGGTCACGTGGAAGGAGGTGGAGCAGTGCTCACAGGAGCACTGGATGCAGGCGCCCGACAGCTTCCTCATCCGCTTCCGGCAGTACACGCACTTCTGGGGGTGCAGGGGACAGGGGCTCAGCGCGCCTGTGACCCCTGGGGCTGGAAGCCCGTCTACCGGGCCCCCAGGACTGTCTCCTGGGTCGGGCTGAGACCCAGGGCTGGAACCGGCCTGGCAGCCCAGCCGTGGACGGAGGGAGCCTGGGAAAAGCCCGGAGCTGTGCCTGGCCAGAGTCTTGACCGCGGCAGACAGCCCCCCAAACCAGCCCCGGCAGGGCCCTCCAGGCCCACCAACCCGCCTGCAGTGGGATCCCTGGAGCACTTCTGGGGGCTTCTCCACCCGCCCCTCTGCATGGTTGCCTGGAACAGGCACCAGAGAGCCACACACTGGAACACGATGCAGCCGTGAAAAGGAGCGGGGCCCTGACACAGCTGCACGTGGACGGACCTACACACACTACGCTCAGGGAGAGAAGCAGACACAGAAGGACACACGGCGTGTGATCCCATGGACGGGAAACATCCAGAACAGGCTGATCCACAGATAGCAGGCTTGTGGGGGCCAGGGACTGGGGAGGAGGTGGGGGGACTGCTGATGGGGACGGGACTGTTTTGTGGTGATGGAATGCTCTGGAATTAGAGATAATGGCTGACTAAGTCTGTGAACATCCTAAAAACCAGTGAATTGTCCACTTTAAGTTGGTTACAATGGGGGCCGGCCCAGTGGCACAGCAGTTAAGTTCGCATGCTCCACTTCAGCAGCCCAGGATTCGAGGGCTCGGATCCTGGGTGTGGACCTAGACACCGCTGAGCGAGCCATGGTGTGGCAGCATCCCACATACAAAGTAGGGGAAGATGGGCACAGATGTTAGCTCAGGGCCAGTCTTTCTCAGAAAAAATAAATAAAAATAAAGATAAAATGGTTACAATGGGGAATTTTATCTTAACCTTGAATGACACGCCCTGCATGGCAGCCCCCCAGGAGAAGCGGCATGTGTGGGCGGGCACTGTGGGAACGCCCCCAGACCTGCCCTCGGCCCTCGGAGCACCCAGGCCCCGGCCGGCTGTGATTAACTAGGGCCTCCATCACTGGTAACCGTGTTCACGAGCCAGGCGATCGATGGCGATGAGATCTCATGATTAACCTGTCAATACTGACTCATCCTAGGGCCGCCGGGGACAGGCTGACATGCACGCTCCCTTCGCAGTAAGCCTCCAGTCCGGGCCGCATGCTTCTCGGGGAGCGGGAGGCGGCACCAGCCTGGGGAGAGGTCCAGCCTCGGCCAGTGGGTGCTGAGCAATCATGCACATGTCACTACGTCACCCGAGGGCATCCAGGGCCCAGGAGAGCCCAGCCACGACCCCACGGCCAAGGCCCAGGAGAAACCCACGCCCGGGTCTGATGGCAGCACGTTCGTTGCTGCCCAGGTGACATCTCCTTATTTTGAGTCTCCGAATCACAAAGATATGGGCCGGGCCCCCACTGCCGCCGCGTGTCAGGACTGCGCGGGGGGCCGCTGTAAGGGCCTGGCTGGGCCACCCTCATCTGCGGCCTCAGGGCTGAGAAGGGACACAGGGTGGGCTGCAGGGGTCTGGGGAGAGTGGTGGTCCAGGGAGGCCTGAGCCTGCCCCCTGCCCCCCCCCAGGCCCTGATGGTCCCCAAACCTCAGGAGGGCGCACAGAGAGCACAGAGCTCATGCCACCCGCCCACCGGCCGAGCCTCCAGGGCCCCAGGAGCTGCCCCTCCACCCAGGCCCCCCAGACCTCACGGCTCCTCCAGGGACTATCTCAGCCCGGTGAGGGCACGAGGGCATGGCCCAGAACCTGGCTACCCTGGGCTCAGGCCGTGGGATGGGCTGGGCCAGCCCCCACTCCCCAGGGCCCCCCAGGCACCCAGAGCCGGGGGCCAGACGGATGGACGGATGACCAGGAGTGACGGTCCCTGATCCTGCGGCCCAGGAATGCGGGCAGGCGGCTGGGCACGCAGGGGTTAAGCGCCGTGCGCGCTCCGTCAGGCAGTCAAGGCCGCCTCCTGCGGAGGACTTTAATTCCTCATTACACGCGCTGGTAACGAAGAGGCCGCGCTGCAAATGTCAGGCGATCCATAAAGCGTCTGGGGGCACATTGGTCGGCCGCGCGGACGTCACTCCGCCCGAATGATGAGGCGGCCGCGGTCCCCTAATCACCTGGCCCGGATCCACCGCCCGCAGCCCGATTTCTATGCCTCCCGCCCACGGGGGCCTGGAGGGGCGTCAACACCCAGGGCTGCCTGGGAAATGACCCATCAGACAAAGCACTGGGATGCTGTTGGGGGCCCCAGCCCAAGACCAGCCCCCAGTGCCATGTGACGTGTCCCCTCAGGGCCACCACTCCTGCGTCCCTTAGTGGGGACACATGCCCAGCAAGACCGCCCACAAAGTCACAACACTGCCGACTCGAGGGCGGACCCGGTGCACAGACGGCAGGATCAGCGCCGGACGTGAGGCCCGTCAACGGTCGCCGAGCAGGGGCTATTAGCAGCCCATTCTACAGATGGGAAAGCTGAGGCACAGAGAGATCAAGGAAGGTCTTTGGAGTCACACAGCTGGCTGATGGCCGAGCTGGGAATGGAAGCCAGCACTCGCTCACGGCCACACTCCGCCTGCTGCCCCTGAAGGTCCCCCAGGGGTGACCGTCGTCAGAGAGCATCCCGTCCCAGGCCAGCGCTGGCTCATCAGAGCAGGAAGCTGAATGCGCATGAAGAGGGGCCAGTTGGGAACTCCGATGACTCAGCAGTGAAAATACAACCGGGTGCACAAATGTGCGAAGGGCTCAAAGGGAAACTTCTCTACAGAAGACACACGCGTGGCCACGGGCACACGAAATAGGCGCTCGATACCGCTATTGTCAGGAAATGCACGTGAGGGGCCACCCACGCCCGCCAGAACGGCTGTCGCTGAGAAGATGAGAGAGGACAAGCGTGGGCGAGGACGGGGAGAACAGGAAGCCTGGCGCCCAGCCGGTGGGAGTGCGACCGGTGCGGCCCCGTGGAGAACGGGGTGGGGGCTCCACACGATGCAGCCATCCCACGCTGGGCGCGTCCCCGAGAAACAGAAACAGGACATGGAAGGGATGTTGGCACATGCGCATAGCAGCCCGGACGCGGAAACCACCCCAGTGTCCACGATGGACGAGAAGACACAGGAGATGTGGTGTCAACACCAGGGGGCAGCGAGGGGCTCGAGAAGGGAGGCCTGGCACTCACGACGCCGCAGCCGGGCCCCAGGGCACAAGGCTCAGGGGGACCAGACACAGGACGCCCGCTTCGAGGCCCCGCCCACGCTGTCGAGCCCGTGGAAGCAGGTCGAGGGGCGTCTGCGGGGACCGGGCAGGACATGGGAGATGCTGGTCCACAGCATCCCGCGTCAGTCCCGCGAGACCAACGCATTCTAGAGCCGGGCGGGCAACCTCGCGCCCACGGCACCTGCACTGAGCTCTGTGCAGATGGAAGCTCTCCTGTTAAGCGTTTTTACCATGATTTTAAAACCAAAGGAGGAGCGAGTCAGGCGAGGAGAGAACAGGGCGGAGCACGTGCGGCTCCGGCTCCTGAAGAAGCTGGAAACCGCACGTGTTGCTAGACCGTGGGAGGCCGCGTCTGCACCAGACGGGGGCTGGGCCATAGCGCCCAGGGACCCGCCCTCCTGGCACGTCCGTGCTTGTGACCCTGCACCTGCGCCTCCAGGCAGAACCTAACGGGTTTGCCCAAACCAAACGCCATGGCGGCGCGCCCTCCACCCGCAGGCCCAGGCACGGGGCCTACCAGCTTCCACCGCTGCTCGGGGATGGCGCTGATGTCCACGGGGTGGCGCTCCATCACGTTCAGGAACCGCGCTTCGGGGACGGCGATGGCGCAGATCACGTGGATCCACCTGGGGGGAGCGGGTAGGGTCAGGGGTCACGGTGCAACGCCCCCGGTCATCTCACTGCCCCCCTCCATGATGCTGCTGCCAGCTGGTCAGGACTTGGGGACGTTAAGGGACGGTCTGGGTGCTCGTTTGCTCCTCCTGGTCCCGCCTCCCCGGGACTGGGGGCCCGCGGACGCCCCTGCACCCACCTCCTGTCGGTCGTCATCTGCAGGGCGCCGCCCCGGAGGTTGCACAGGCAGCACTCCTGCGGGACAGACAGTGCATGAGGGCCGCTCACTCGCCTGCCCGGCCCTCACACTTGAGGCCGCCACCCTCCCTGCCAAGGCGGAGACCGGGCGCGAGGCTGCCAGCCCAGGGCGAGTTACCGCAGTCCAGGCGTGCGCTGTGCATCGGGAGCACGTCCAGCCCTCGTTGACCAGCTCGGGGCGGATGCCGTAACAACCTGGAAGACAGCGGGGGTGGCTGGGACCAGGGGCTGGCGCCTGTCCCCAAGGCTGCTAGCACACTGAGCAGACGGGGCCTTCTGGAGATGGGCGGTAGCACTGAGGGCATCGGCGCCCACCACCCCCTACCTCCCTCCAGGCCACCACATGCGGAGCAGGAGAAGGGCCTGGAAACAGATGTGGCGAGGAGAGTGGCCCCTCGTGGGAGCCCCCATGGGTCTGCTCAGCCCAGGCCCCTCGCCACCCCCAGTCCAGACGGCCCGCCAGGCTCTGCAGAGCCAAGACCCTGGAAACGCCACGGGGCTGCCGGACACGGGGCCCAGAGGGCAGAGCGGCCATCCAGTGCTCTGGCGGAGTGGCTACTCCTGAGCCCATGGCGGGGGCTCTGGGTCTGGGGTCATTGCTTGGCAGGACTGCAGGACCCTCGGCCAGCTGGAGCCACCCTGGCTGGAGTGGACAGTGGCTGGGTGCTGAGGGTCCCTGAGGAAGCACGGGGAGAGCAGGGCAGTAGATGGTCAAGGGCCCGCACCCTGCTCTGTCCCTGAGGGCGCGTCCTAGCTCCTGGGGGATGTGAGGGTCCCCCCCCTAAAGCTCCAGGTCTCCAGGAGGAGCCTGTGCTGAGCCCTCTGCTTCCCCGGGTCTGGAAGCCAGGCATCTCCCCCGGGGTGGTCCCCAGAGTGGCGGGCGGTGGGCTCGGCGGCAGCCGTCCCCGGGGCCTTGCCTGCGCAGGAGCATGGCTCACGTCCAGGCCCAGCACTCGGAGTGGACACTCCCGGCCAGAGAGAAGGAGCTGGGGCCGGCCTCGGCGGGGCAGGGGGAACCGGCCAGAGAGCCACGGCGCCTCCCTGCGTGCACAACCTTAACCAGCTCCAGAGAGCGCCCGCCCTGTCCTGCCTCCATCTCCCATTCGCCGCCCCCTCCCGCCCGAGAGAGGGGCCGACATCCATCCTCCTGCCTCGGCCTCAGGATGTGGGAGAGGGGGTGGCAATGGCAGAGACAAATCAGACTCTGGACCGTTCCAGAAGCTCGGCTTTGCCATCAATTCCAACTCGGGCCCCACGGCGCAGACTTTAAAAGCATCGCGGTGCCTGACGGGCACCTCGTCTCTCCCGCCACCTCCCAAGCCCTGGAGGGGAGGGCCGGCCCCGGGGGAACTCTCCAGAAGGCCCCGCGCCGGCCTGGACTCACTGGCGTGGACCTGCAGGCAGCACTTGGCACAGGTGATGAGCGGGCTCGTGCCGTCGTCGCCGATGTAGGAGTTGGCGGGGAGCGGCTCCGTGTTCTCGCCGCCGGACGTGAAGCACATCTCCGGGATGAGCGGCCGCGTCTTCTGGCCACTTTTGGAAGGCGGCGCGGCCGAGGGGCCCTCCCCGAGGGAGGCGGCAATGGCCTCCTTGTCCGTCTGCAGGGACTGCAGGAGAAGGCCACCGTCGTTGCCGGACCTGCCGCCCCACGCAGCCTCTACCCCGCGCCTCGGCCGGGACCCTGCACCACCCTGGGGTCTCCCCCCAGCCCCCACCCGCTCTGGGCCCCCGAGAGATCCTCCAACACGCAGACCCTGGCCCGCCCCCACTGAAACCCCATGGGGTCACAGCCGGACGCACCCTGCCACCGCCTGCCGCCCCAGCCCTCTGGTCCCCACTGTCCCTCACTCCCCTCCAGCCACACAGCTACCTCGCTCTGCCTTCCACGCCCAGACCCAACACCGTCCTGCCTGGGGCACCATCCCTGCAGCCCAGAGCTCAGACCTCAGGACCTGGCTGCCCTGCGAGGCAGCCCCAGCCCTCCACCTGCTGCGGGTCCTCAGGGTCCTGACCGTCACCTGACGCCCTGTCATCTCTGCACTCATGTGGAGCGTCCTCCCCACCTCCCACGTGCACCCCATGACGGCTGCACCCCAGTCCTCCCTGGGCCCCCAGACCCAATCCGATGAAGAGAAGGGAGCAAAGCCGGCTCACAGTGTCGGTGTCCCAGCCGGGCCACGCTGGTTGGGCCTCGGGTCATTCATGCCACCTGCCCCCTCCCCAGGCCCCCAGCCACCTGCCCACGGCCCGGCTGAGCCCTCCGAGGACAGTGGCCCATGAGGCCTCCACGCGGGCCCCTCCCTGCAGACTGCCCCACTTTTGTGTCGATAAGTTACACTCCGGTAAAACTCAGAACCAGCACCCCCGCCCCCTGGTCCCCAGCGCCCCTCGATGGCGCTGGCCCGGCCCGCGCACCTGGCTGTAGGGGTAGAAAAGGGTGCAGATGGCGCAGTAGGGCTCGGCCAGGGCGGCGGCCGCGTTGAACTTGCGCTCTGCCTGGAAGCTGGCCGCCTTGCTCTTCCACTGAAGGGCCAGCAGCGCGCGCAGGGCCTCGGGGTCACTCACGTCGTCCTCTCCGGAGAAAGGGAGCACTTCTGGAGGAAGGGCGGGGGCGGGGAGTCAGCGCCAGGGACCCACGTCCGCACCCCACGTGTTTGCTGCCACGAGCAGCCGCGGTGCCAGGGTCCCCACTTGGCGGCCCCCGAGCCTCCTGCACAGAGGCCCCCCCCCACGCTGCTCGGGGGCCCTGGTCCCGTCTGGGAGGAGACAGGGTTGGGGGGTGGGCCAGGCCCTGGCGGGGCAGGTGCAGAGGCCCCGAGCCCACAGGAGCTGAGAGAGGAACGAGGCTGGGGGTCAGAAAGGGGCAGTATCACCCGAGGGCCCAGCAAGATGGAGACTGCTAACAGACGTCTCCCCACTCCCGCTCGTCGCCTGTCACAGGGCGGCCTCTGCCCCCAGCCAGCTGTGCCCAACACCCTGACGCCCCAGTGCTGTTTCCCGAGGACACAGGGGGAGCTCCGGCCCTGAGAAACGGGTGCTTGTGGCCGAGGTCCCGGCCATCACTGCAACCGGGCAGTGCGGCTCTGCGGTCCTCCGGCTCCGAGGCCGTTTCTCACACCTCCACCTGGGGCGCAGCTGCCCTGCCGGGCTGCTCACACCGGACAGGCCAGCCCCGGACACAGGAGTGTCCTCTGCTCCTCGGCCCGCTGCTCTGTGCCAGGCGCCCAGACCCCGAGGCCATGAGAGGACAAGGCATGACCCTCGCCCATGGCGGGGGGTGAGCAGAGACCGAGCGCACAGGCCACGTGGCTGCGCTGGGGTGGGGGAGCCAGCCTGGGCCCAGGGGAAGGAGCGTCTGGCAGGAACAACATCTGGTCAGTTTTCACAAGACGATGAGGGGCAGAGATTATGCCGAGGGCGTGGGGTCAAAGGCAACAACAGCCACAAATGTGACAACCCGGCCTCAGCATCCCAGAGCCCGCCGTGCGCCCAGCACCAGGCCACACGCCTCATGCCTCAGGCATCGGTTCTGTGTGCTGTCCTGGCAGGACGCCTCGGAGGGCTGGCAGCCCCACAAAACAGATGGGGAAACTGAGTCACACAAAGGTAAATGGTGCCCATGGTCCTGGGCTCTGGGTGGTGGGCTGGGGTTTGAGCCCAGAGGGGCTGCAGCCGTCCCCTCACAGGCCACGTTGGACCTTTAGGTTCCTGGGCCCAGCGCGACCAAGAGCCCCAAAGTGGAAAACAGCGAACCGGGGCGGGGGGAGGGGGGAGGACCTCGGGCGGTCTGTGGGCGGCCGGGGCCTGACTCTGGGGAGCGGCACAGGGCAGCTTGGTCCCACGGCACGTGGGGAGAGGGTCTGACGGCTGTGTGCGGGGGGCTGGGCCTGAGGGCCAGGCAGTCGGGGACAGACACCGAGGGCCTGGCCTCGGCCCGTGGTGGCGGGAGCAACCAGGCGGGGCTGGCGGCTGCGGGAGGCCGGGGAGGAGAGGCGCCGGGGACGGGGGATGAGTACACACAGCCCGGCCAAGCAGGGCGGGGACGGGCCCCTCGCTCACCCTCGTCGCTCGAGGCCTCCTGCTTCACCACCGACAGCGGGGACCGGGTGGGTGGCTTGCCCAGGGGGTGGCGCCGGCTCTTCTTCACCTCCATCTTCAACTTGGAGAACGTCGACGGCACCTACAACACGGGACGGGAGCCTCCGTGGGGGCCGGCTCCAGGAGCGGGCACAGCCAGACCCGCCAGGGGGCAATGCCTGGCCAAGCGTGCCTCAGTTTCCCGTCGGGAGCCTCTGTGGTTTGTCAACCACACGCAGCCGCTGGCCTCTGGACGAGCAGAGCCGTGGCCAGCGCACAGCAGCAGGCGGGGCCCCCCCACCCTGGCCCTGGGGACCCTCGCTGGGCCCACCTGCCCCTCGCGGGCTCCGCTCTCGTCCTCGGGCCCCGTCAGCTCCATGGGGGCCGCCTGCTCCTTCCAGGAGGGGACCTTCGGGGTGGCGAGCTCGGAGGCCTGCTGGCAGGACACGCGGCCCCCGTCACACGCAGCCGCGCCGGGCCGCGGCACCACATAGAGCATGGGGATAATGGGGCGCGGCTTCACCTCCGGCTCCTCGCCGCTGGGCGCCTCGGGGGGCACGACGTTGAGGGGTGGTGGCGGGGGGCTCCCCTCGGCGGCCGCAGGGCCAGGGGCCAGCAGCGGGGGCTCCAGCCGCGGCGCCTCCTCGGAGGGGAAGTGGGCGGCGGGGGGCAGCCGCGGGGGCAGGAGCGGGTGGGGGGCCTGCAGGGCGCTGGGGCTCTTCTTCTTCCGGTCGCCCTTGGCCTTGGCCGGCCGCGGCTTGCCCCTGCCGTCCTCTGCGGGCAGAGAGGAGAGGCCGGTCACCCGAGAGGCCGGCGGCCACTTGCCCTCCCGTGAGCCCCCTGGCCGGGTGGTCGAGGGGCCCCAGGTAAGTTCAGTCCGCTGCCTGACCCCCCCCGCCTGGAGGGCAGAGGCCAGCCCCGGGGCCTGGGCCAGTCCCCACAGGCGCTCGGAGATCTGCCCAGAGGAGGTCAGAGCCTGGGGGCCGCCCTGAGCGCCCTTCCCTGGGGCGGGGAGCGGAGGCAGAGCCGGCCTCGTTGGCTTTCTCCCCGGTTTCTGAGCTCTGTCCATTTCTACAGCAAACACACGCAACCCGCAGGCTTCTTGAAAAGCGAGAGCTCCACCAGCAAATCAGCAAGGAGCAGTCACTCGAGCAGAACACGAGAGCCAGATGGGCCGGCAGGGCCCGGAAGCCGGTCCCCTGAGGCCGGCGTGGGGACTTCCTGACGGGGGACGGTGGGGATGGCAGGAGGCGTGGCTTCAGCAGCATCTTAATTGGGGCCGGGATGGGTGTGCAGCCAATGGACAAAACAGACGGTGACCAGTTGGCAGCAGCCACATCCCAGCTCGGGGACCCGCGACCGTGGAGGATCTCGGGGTGGGCGATGCTCCGGGGGAACCCGGGGTGCTCACAGGGGTGCTGAGAAGCAGAGGACCGTCCCCAGCTGTGGCTGGAGAGCTGACCAGGGACCAGGGGCCAAAGCGATGCTGTGTGCGGGCTGTGATGATGGAGAAGGGGCCCAAACCCAGGATGCGGGAGCTTCTAGAAGCTGGACAAGGTGGGACATGCTCCCCCCTGAGCCTCTGGATCTCAGCCCAGCGGGACCCGAGGGGGCTCCTGACCCCAGAACCACTGGAGAACAAAGGTGCTTGTTGTCCAGCCACTCGTCTGCGGTCACTGTCACGGCAGCCACAGGCGGAGCGACAGGCAGGGATGGGCCCTGCCAGCCCATCTGGGGAACGGGCGCCCCAGCCCAGGCCCAGGCTCCCAGGGGTCCAGGACATCCCATAGGAGGGACAACCGGGGGTTCCTGGTCAACCTGGGACCAGCTGGGGGTCCTACTGACTGTCCTCATGAGGCTTCGGGGCCCGTGCTCCACAGGCTGGGGCTCTCCAAGCCACTGGGAAGATACAGTGGAACCGACGGCAGGGGCGCGGGCGCTCTCGGTGCTAAACCCGGGCCGATGAGAAGCGTGATGAGCTGGCTCGCCATGCGGCACCCGCGTCTTCCCTCTTGCTCTAAAAACCCGTCCACGTGTGACCCCGCTCCCAGCTGCAGATGAGGAGCAGGTGCCCCCGACAGGGCCAGGTTTCTATCAGCTCCTGACCTGCGCTGACCATGGGGAGGGGTGGAGACAGGACCCCCTCCCGGCAGACCCCTCAGCCCTGAGCTCTGGGATGGAGCCCAATCGCCCGACAGCCCACACGGTGACTCAGCCCACGGGCGCAACCTCCTGAGCCAGGCCCTGAACGGGGCGCCCTTCCCCCCCAGCCGTCTGCACGCTGTGGCCCTGCAGTGGCCCCTGGCCCGGCCACGTCCTTGGCCTGAGAGGCCCATCAGCCTAAGGGAAGGAGCACTCGCCCCCCCGGCCCACGCCCCTGCGGTCCTGGGCGCCTGGGGCCCCGGTGGGACTCCGCCCGCGCCCCCACCCGGAGGGGCCCTGCGCACCCCTGGTTCCCCACGAACAGGGACCCGCGAGGAGAGCAAATGGCAGACACTCTGCAGGTAAAACTGCTCCTGCCCCACAGACGCTGGGGTCGGGGCCCCAGCAAGGGCGCCCCTCAGCCCGGAGACGTTGGGAGGGATGTGGGGGTCACTGAGCACAGCACGGGGGCCGGGAGGTGACAGGGGCCACGCACGAGTGGCTGGGGACGGCCTGGGGTGGCACCTCCTAAGCACAGAACCCGCCAAGGCACACAGGAGCCGCCGTCCTACCGCAGAAAAGGCGCCTTCGGATGCACAGCCTGTTTCCCACGGGGGCTCGATGCTCCTCCCTCTGCTCCTCCCTCCCTGACGGGGCGCACGGCACTGCTCCTCCCAGGCCCGAGGACGGGGTCCTATCGCCGTCCCCGCTGGAGACTCTCTCGCCCCAGGAACAGGTCCCAGCCCCGTCACGTCTCCTGGGCTCTGGGAAGCCGAGGGGACCGGCCAGGGGACCAGCCCAAGGCCAGAAGGACAGCGGGGTCTCGGCCCCGTCCTCTGCCGTGGGGCCCGGTGCAGGCCCGGGGGGCTGTACCTGTGGGAGCTTGGCAGACCCCTCATCTGCCCGGGCCGAGGGAGCGGGGGGCGGGCACACGAAGGGATGCAAACGTTCACCTCCCGAGGGGCAGGCAGGCAGACGGCAGGGTCCCCCAGAGGAGGAGCTGAGGCCGTTCCACCACTTTTTCAGGGGTGACAGGAAGTCACAGCCAAGAATGCCCCCCAGTGGATTCTGTCAGCCTGCCTGGTTCCTCAGGGACCCCCACCTCCTCCGTGGCCCCTGAGTTCCCCCAGGAGAGCGCACAGACAGCACCAGCAGCCTGGGACCCGGGCTCAGCTTTGCGGCATGCTGCCCAGAGAAGGGGCGGGCAGCAGTGTGGCGGCTGCCTGATTCAGGGGCCCCACCCCACCCCACCCCAGCCTGGGCCAGCGGTCTGGTCCCCACGGTCTGGGCCGCCCTGGGCACACCACGTTCTTCCATGTGGATCCAGAGCCAGGGTGTACCCCGATGTACTCAAGGCCGGGCTGGACTGTACAGGGGACGCGTGCCCGAGTGTCACTCGCGGCCCCCTTGTAAATGCTGGCCCAGCCCCTCCACTCACTATTGGGTGCACCAGCCCCTGCTGTCCCACCCTAAAGCCACCTGACACGGGGGCTCTATGGCCAGGGGGACGCCCACGGGGCCTCCTCCTCCCCGAGCCCCTGAGGCTGAGGCCGGGGTCTGAGGCCCTTGGCTGCCCGCTCCGCCTAGGGGCAGGACGGCACTGCGTTGGGAACAGCCGTCCTGGGGTCCTGGCGCCTCCCCGGTCACCCCTCATCTCCCAAGCTGCTAGACGGGAGAGCAGCCATGCCCAGCCGCAGGTGGGGTGAGCACCCGTTAGATGGCCACACTGCACAGGAGGAGGGAGCACCCGCTGTCCCAGCGCGCCAGGGTGCGCACGGCCGCCCCCGCCCCATCGCTGACGCCTGACGCTCGGCAGCAGCAGAGCTCGTGGGGACAGCAGCTGGCATTCAGGGAAGCTCAGCAGTCCTTTAAACCCCCACTGCTCCCGGACGGCACGCTGCCACCCCGACTGAGCACACACTCGCTCCACGCACTCAGTCACCTCCCCGCCTGGCCCGAGGGGCGGCTCACAGATGCTCCTGACCGCGCGCGCACTTGCTGGGCTGTGCGGCCACTTCCGAGCCCCCGAAGGGACCACTTCCCCTCTAGAGGGGCCGGAGTCCTGCGAGACGCCCCCTCGACTCCTGCTCCTCGGGAACGACGCTCTGTCGGGGCACAGGGACGGGTGTCTGGAGCCGGGGAGCACTGCCAGCCCCGAGCAGAGACGCCGCCCCCGGAACCAGGCCACCCTCCCGGGGCCCATGCACCCTGGGGAGCTGAGGAACCCACGGCCCTAGAGGGACACACAACGTGCGGCCAGCAGGGAGCACGGGCCCCGAAGCCCTCTGGGGACTGCCCCAGGGCCTCGATGAGACCACAGAAGGGGACAGCCAGGAGGGCAGGGGCCCGGCACCTCCCGCTCCCGGTGGCCTCTGTTTCTGTCACAGGTTCTATCTCAGGGAACATGGGACCTGCTGTTAGTTAATGGGAAGAGAGCCGTTACTCCTTTGTGAAGCAGGTGGGTAAACCGAGTCACATGTGCTGGTGCACACGAGTGTGTCTGCTCTCGCTGGCCGCGCCTTGCGTCTGCTCACGAGGGAGCAGAGACGCTGGTGGTTGCGAGGAATCCTTTCCACTCTCCCCACGAGGGCCGGTTGAAACCCTCGCCTCTCACCACATCTGAAAGGGCCAGCCAAGGAGCCCCCCACCCCGGATGGGCCCCAACGAGCCAACCCTATTCCGACAGAAAAGCTACCTTAAGCTGAAAACAAGTTCCTCGCCCCCAAAATCCACAGGCAGCAGTGTCCTGCTGCAGGCCCCTCGGCCGCCTTGTCCCCATGCGCTGGCGCCTGCAGATGTGCACTCTCCCCCTCAGTGCTCCGACAGCCCCGCTGGCAGGTGAGGACAGGGGCCCGGGGCACCGAATCTCAGCGACCTATTTCCACCTGTTTGTCACCCCGCCCCCAAGAGGTCACTGACGCCCCCGGCAACCCTGTATGGTGCGACCTCAGGCAGCCCACACAGATGCCAGCCTGCTCCCGCCCACCCTGGCCAGCCCATGCTGGGGACAGGACTGTCACTGCACCAGCCCTTGTCAGCTCGCCAGGGACACCCCACCGTCTCCCAACTCCTCGGGCCAGAAACCCAAACGACCACGTCACGCACTCTCCTGCTACTGTCCCTGTGGCTCCACGTTCTCCAGAGTCAAGACGCAAACACTGCTGACGAGCTTCGAGGCCCCTGGTGCGAGGGCCACTTCACAGAGCTCCTCGCTCACCCGCCACACCCCAAGCTGCGACCACCCGCCTCGTCCTACGCAACGCGCACTCGGTCGTGGGTCTTACACCCCGGGGCAGGGACGATGCAGACGGGGGCCTAAGGACCACAGTGCACGAACGCCCACGTGCCCCCCCGGGGAGCCCTGGAGCGGCCTGGGTGCTGCATCCCCTCTCGACTGCAGCCGGCCTGCTCCACTCAGGGCTGGACCGCAGCCCCTCGACCTCCTGTGCTGAAGTCCTACCCCGGGTGACACAGAGCGGCCTCGTTTGGAAGCAGAGTCAGTGCCAGTGTCGTGAGCTCAGATGACGTCATTACGGGCCCTCACGCAATGTGACCGGTGTCCTCACTGAAGAGGGAAGTGTGGGCTGAGCTGCGCACACGGGGAAGCCACGTGAGCAGAAGATGGCCACCCACACGCTGAGGAGAGGAGCCGGCAGGGCCCCTCACGGCCGCAGGAGCACCCAGCCCGGCCGGCAGCTGCATCTCAGACTGCGGCCCCCAGAACCGGGAGACGGGGAGCCTCTGCTGTTGAAGCCCCATCTGCGCACTTTGTCGGCAGCCCGAGCAGCCTCAGACGCTCCCTAAACCTGCTGTCCGGCTTGGCGTGTTTCCTAGACTTTAAATAAATGGGGCTCAGCGCGTGCCCCCATGACCCCCAAGGACCCCCCTGAGCCCCCGGGGTGAAGCCGGCGCTTCATCGCCCTCCACGTGGTGGGTGGGGGGCCTCGCTCCATCCCGCAGCTGAAGAGTGGCCCGCCTCTCCCGCCCGTGCCCCTCGGCCCTTCTCCCTCCATCCGCACTGACGTCGACCCCCAACCAGCCCGGGTCCAAGAGGAGCCGCGAGAGGCACGGATGACAGGGGGCAGGGAGCGCTCGCCCTGGGTGTCCCAGCGCACCCGCTCGCCCTCAGCAACTCCCCCTCGCTCTCAAGTTTCCCCAGGATGCTCTCTTCTCGTTTGTTAGGTTTACAACGCTGCGTTGCTTTCCAGTGGCTTTGTTTAAGTGTGTCTTCTTGAAAATCGTGTTTTCCATGAAGGGCTCGTGCATGATAAGTGGGATCTGGCCCCTGTGTGTCACGCTTGTCTCTGCTGGAGCCCCCGCACCGCCACGGCCCGGGCCCTGGGTCCCTCTCTCTGTTGGGAACAGGCCTGCACTGGATGGTGACGAGGCCTCCGTGCTTGCTGACCAGGGGGCCCTCCTGTCTGGCCGGCCTCCCGTCTGTCCGGCCCTTCCGTGTTCACAGAGCACAGTTCTATAATGCCCCGCCATGTGTGGCTATGTTGGGCCGAGTGGGGACGCACCAGCACACAATTCACCCGAGAAGCTCTTGGCGCCCCCCGTGAGCTCCTGGGGTCCCCTCAGGGACACTCACCCTGCAGCCGAGGGATGCAGCTGCTCCCTGTTGGGACCCTCAGTGCCCACCCGTGGGTACGTCAGGGTGCCTGCCTGGGTGGGCACAATGGCCTATGCCCCGTGGCGGTCACCTTGTGGCTACACCACTGTGCCAGCAGCCACGGGCATCTGGTGACTGAACAACTCTGAGACAAGCAGAGCCGTGCTGGGCTCTCACAATCCAAGACAGCCACAAACAGGGAAACTGAGGCCCCGAGCAGAGCCCTCTGGCGGCCTAGGGCCTGTGACTAGGTCGAGGCCCGCCCAGCCCCCAGCGAGCGCCGGCCCCTCCTCACACCGGGAGCACCTGCCACGGGCAGTCCTCTCACCACCGTGAGCGGCTGAAGCTGCGCGTTAGGAAAATGAAACAGCCCCCAAACAGGAAAAGAAACATGGCAAAATGTCATCGTGGGGACCTTCAAAATGCTCACAGATCAATATCCCACGGCCCAACGGGCCCCAGGCAGGAAAGGGCCTGTTTCCCAGATGTGCTCAACGGCCCCAGATCACCCTCCTGGCCAAGGCTGGGCAGGCGGTGCGTGGAGCAGGGTTTGGGTGGGACGACTTCGGGACTGTCCCCACGGCAGGTGCATTCAGCGTCTGGCCGCTAACAGCAGCTGCCCCTTCCACGGCGGAGGTGACAGCTGTGTGTGTTGTCCCCAGATGTCTACCAGACCCTCAGCCCCAGGTCATGGTGGTGGTGCCAGCAGCAGGGCCTGCATGGGGTGGCCCCGAGGGCGTGGCCTGAGGGGGGCGGGGCCTGCAGGTGGGCGGGCCCATGGGGGCGTGATCTGAAGGTGGGCGTGGCCGTGGGCGTGGCCTGAAGGTGGACGGGGCCCTGGGGGCGGGGCCTCCGGGCGGACACAGGGAGCAGGGCGTCTGCCGCTCGCCCGCGGCCCCATCCCGGACCCCAGCCCCAGCCCCGGGAGAACCGGCATCAGTGTCCAGGCCGCCCGGGCCGTGGTGTTGGGTGACGGCAGCCGGGACGGACTGGGGCAGCCTCTCCTCCGTTTCTGGGAGAGGAGGGACTTTTCGCAGCTCCCAGAAAGGACGTGGTTACAAAGCGCCCGCCCTGCCAAGCCCGCAGGGGACCCGGGTCCTTCAAGAGCCGCCGGGGGCCGGGGCCGCTGGCACTGACCTTCGGAGCCCTCGGCGTCCCGGCCCGGCGGAGGCGGCTGGGGCTCCTCGTCCTCCTCCTCGGGCTCCGCCTCCTCCTTCGCTGCGCCGCCGGCCTCCTCCAGGAGGGCTGCCCCGGCCGCCCCCTCCCCGGGAGACTTAGGGTCTTCCGACTTGGGCTTCTTGGGCTGGCTCCGCTTCCGGTGGGACCTGGGGAGGGAGAGCCGTCAGACAGGGGGACGCAGCGGAGAGGAGAAGCCCCCGCCTGCGCTCTGCCCGCAGAGCAGAGCCCCGACGGCGCGGGGACGGCCCGGGGCAGCTGGGGGCGGGTGGAGGGGAGGCGGGGAGGGTGGGAGGCTGGGAGGATGGGAGGGGAGGGCAGCAGCAAGCGGTGCAATGGCGGCGGGAGATGGATGGCGGGACGGACGGCATGACTGATGGACGGCAGCGGGTCGGAGCTGGGGGCACGAGAAGGGACGGTCACTTACGGCGGCCCCGGCCTCCTGGTCTGCTCCCTCTTCCTCTCTAGACTGGGCCTCCTGTCCTCCTCAGCCTTTCTCCAGTGTCTGCTTTCCTTCAGACTAAGTTGTCTACAACGGAAACGTCACGAGGTCTCCTCCGGGACCTGCTGGCGCCCGGCCACCTCCTCTAAGGCCTCGGCGGCCCGGCCCCCACGGGGCTCCCTTGCTGACCTGCACCCCCGGCCCCTCCTCACCCCGATCCTGATGTTGGGCTCCAGGGGGGCCGGAGGGCAGGGACACCCACGCCCAGCGCTGCCCAGGGGTGCGACAGCCCCAGCCCCACATGGGAACCCCACCTGAGGCTTCCCTAGGGATTCTTGGTAAGAAGGAGAGTGAATCGGGGTTAAGAGGAGGAAGGAAAGCCACAAAGGTCGGAGGGCTGCAGGTCAGTGGCCGCCCGGCCCTGCTGGGGTCTGGGAAATGGAAGTCCGGAGCCTTCCAGAAGGGACAGAGTGGCTTTCAGAGGACAGGCGGGTGACGGCCCAGGAGCTGGGGTGGGGGCCGGTCACCAGTGCCCTGCAGGGAGGGGGTGCCCCATGGCCGTGGGCTCCAGGCCTCCCTGGCCACTCCCATCTCCCAGGGACAGCTGAGCCAGCGGCCGAGCAAGCAGGGCCAGAGTGTCAGCGCTTCTGACAGGTGCTGGCTGTGACCTCCCTCCCGATGGGGGAGATTCAGACACACTCGGGGTCCCTGTGCAGCCCGCTTCCAAGGACCGAGCGGTCCCCAGGGAGAAGCCGGGCTCTCTGATGGGGGCGGGTGGGGCTCCACCCGGGGCACCCCCCCAAAGCCCCTCACACTAACGCTGCCACTCCTGCTGTCAGCTGCCTAACTCCGCGTCCCCAAGCCCGGGCGATGCCCGGCGTGTGACCAGCCCCGCTGACGTCCGCGGCATGAACCAGCCCAATGACCCGAGGTGGAAGCGGGGAGCATTCCGGGGGAGCGTCATGGGCAGACATGGATCACACACAGCATGGCGGGCACGGTCACGTGGGGGACAGCGGGGGGCGAGGACAGACGGGCAAGGAGGGCAGGGAGGTGGCAACAGATGGGGGGTCACGGGAACTGGGGAGACCCCTCGGAACGCTCTCCACCAGCGGCTTCCTGCTGGTGAGTCTGCGCAAGGCCGGGGGCAGCCCCACGCGGAGACGGGCGGGGAGCCCCGGGCCTGGCCCTAGAGTGAACCCCCACCCTGGCCCCAGGGGTCCCAGTTGAAGGGCATCCTCCTGCTGCCAACTCACCTGGCCTCGGTTTCCCGCAGCTGCCCGCTCCTCGGCCCCACTCTCGCCCTCCCCCACCGACCCCGGAACGGGCCCTGGGGCCACTCCTGCCGCTGCCCCGCCCACTCCCAGGCTGACCAGGGTGTCCCCACAGGGCCCCATCTACCTTCCTCAGCCCCTAGCCCCAGTGGTAAACCCCAGCAGCCGCCAGGTGTCGCCACCGCGGAGACCGCCAGAATAGGGGGGACCAGGCGGACAGACACGGGGTGGGCCAGGCCCCACCGCAGAGGGCAGCAAGCCGCACAGCAGCATGCACACAGACGTCCGCTTTGTGAAGATATGAGCTGGGAGAACACGCTGGAAGGATCTGCAGCCGATCTGCCACAAAGCAGGGGGAGGCGTCCGCCGTGCATCCTAACCACAGTCTGGCCACCAGCGACCCGGGCCCGTGGCCCAGACCAGGCGCCGTCCTCTCTGTCAGCCGTTCCTTCTCACGTCACTTGCACGGGGCGCCCCAGTGCCGCCGCCTCCTGTTCTTGGTCCTGGCTCCCGGCTGACCTGCCGGCAGACACTTAGGGTGTCTTAGGGTGTCCCCGCTTCCACACGGGCCAGCTCCTCTCCCTGCACCCGCCACCCCCGGCAGCTGTGGTGAAACTCCACGTTTACGTTTTTCTGACTCTAAATATCGTTCATCCATGAGCAATGGAGCTGCCTGGAAGGCATTCCTTGCTCGCTCTTCCTGGAGTCAGTAGCTGGACCCCCTCTCAGACGCTCAGCTCTCTGGGTTACCTCCATGCTCCTGGGGTGGTCTCCTGAGGACATCACTCCTGCTGATGACACCCTGGGGCCTTGGCCTCTCCTTGGTTGGATTCTTTTCCTTGATCCCATGTCTTCCCTGGCTGAGGCCCTTGTTTAGCTGGAGCACATCCTCTGGTAGCTTTCTCAGAAAGGAAGAGACATCTGGGACTCTGCGTGTCTCCAAAAGTCTTTACACTCCTCACAGGTTTAGCTGGTAACCGGGCAAGGTCTGTACTTCTGGGCTGGAGGTTACTTCCCTTCCGACTTCGGAGCCCTCGTTCCTTTGTCTGTCACCTTGTAGCATCGTGACTGACAAGCCTGATGCCGTTCGGGTCCCTCATCCTTGACGGTGGCCCATCTGTTCATTCCAGAAGCTGTGGAGTCTTCTGTTCAACCCAAGAGTGGTGGAATCTCTCGACTCCCTGAGCCACCTCCACTCTTGCTTTAGGCGGCCAAGAGCCCCTCCCCTCTGGTGCCTTTTTCACGGGAACGGGTCCCTCTGTCACCCGCGTGCCGTCTCCCTCTCCGAGGAGTGCCATCAGTGTCCTGCTCGCCACCCGTCCTCTCCATCCTGGGAGCTTAGGGACCCCTGGCTGGGCCTGGCGGGGCGAAGACGCTCGCAGTAGCTGCGCCTGCGGCTGAGAGGAACGGAGAGCACAGGAGCCCCACCGCTCCACGGGCCCTGACAGCGGGATCTGTCACTTTGCTCCGCTGGGCCGCTCCGTAACCCAGGAGAGGACCGTCCAGTCTCCAGCCTCGGGGCCTAGGGTGCGTGAGGCTGGCAGCCAGGCTTCCAGGCTCCTCAGGACGGCCCCTCCCGCCTGCCTGGAGCTGCTGGGTCCCAGTGCACAGGGTGGGGCCCCGTCCAGGGAACGTGCAGCGAGTCCCAGGGTGATGGGCTCCTCAGGAGTCACAGGGACCTGGGTTTGTGGGCTCAGGGGTGCGGCGGGGTGGGGGCAGCCCTGGCAGGAGCAGGTTAGAGGCGTGCGGAGGGGCAGGGAGGCGGGCGGCCCACGTCTCCCATTTCTGCGTCTCACGTTTTGGTGGAGATCTGAGGCGGAGGGTGGACAGGCGGGGGGTGGGGGCCACAGAGGCTGGGGTGGTACGGAATCACGGGTCCCAGGGCGGACGTGCGTGTCCCCTCTCTCTCCTGCCCCCCAGACCCCGCGAGCAGGCTGCTGGGGGCCCAGACGTCGTGCAGGGTGTGCGAGCGCCTGGCGGGATGCACGCCTGCTGGGACACGCGGTCCACACGGAGCGTCTCAAAGCTTGTCAAAAATAACAAGGAGGCGAGAAGACAGGCCGGTCTGCACACGAGGAGGGTGGATGGGCGGGGCTGTGCGGCCGGCAGCGGGCCGCCAGGGTGAGGCCGCAGGGGTGCGGGGCGAGGAGCAAGGAGGTCACAGCTTCGTGCCCTTTCTCAAGGGGTGGGGCCCAGTCACCCGACAGGATTTGGGTGCAGAAGATAAACCCACAGGACGGCACCAACAAGGGAGCAGGTCACTTCCTCCCAGAGGGGCCGACGCCTGGCCTGGGCTCCGGGAGGACACTGGGGTGCAGTGTTGGGCCGGCTGAGCAAGGACCAGGGAGAAGCTGCGGCTCCCAGAGGACGAGGCTGCACAGGGACGTGGGGGCAGCGGGTGGGAGGGTGCAGCAGTGGGCAGAGAGCCCACCCCAATGCCACGCCCTTGGGCAGGGACACTGGCCATGTCTGGGGACACTGGTGGTTGTCACACTGGGGGAGCTCCTGCATCAAGTGGGTGGGGCCAGGGGTGCTGCTCAGCCCCCACAGCGCCCAGGACGCCCCCCAGAGATGACCTGGCCTGACGTCCACAGTGCCGAGGGGGACCTGGTCTGGCCACGAAGGCTGACACACCCCCACCCCATCCAGCTCAAGCCACCGCCCCCAGCACAGCCCTGAGGCTCAGGGAGCCCCGCGGGGCGGGACCCCCGGCAGAGAAGATGGGGCCTCCGCTCGGTGGAGGGGACCGTGCGTGGGGCGCGGCTGTGGTCCCCAGTCAGCCTATTCAGAAAAGGCCCTGCCGCGGCTCAGCACAGCCTCAGCCTCATTTCACACGCTAACGGCTTTAAAGAAAATTACATCCTGGGGAACACAACTCAATTTGTTCTTCAGCCCCACTGCCGGAACGTCACCGCTCCCCAGGTCGCGGGAGGCGGACGCCCCAGAAAGGAACAGTGCGTGACGAGGGGGCGGCTGTGAGCGCCTGGGAGCCGCTTCCTCTGTGCACAAAGAGTTCCGGAGGGCCGTGGGCCGGGTCCCTTGTCCTGGGGCAGGCTCTTCAGACGGCCCCTAATCCCCGTCTATTTCTGGAACGCTGCGCCTGTTCATCGGCAGCCGCTCTGCCGACCAATTAGCCCGAGCCACAATCAATTAACCGGTATGCAAATGCCGCGCCCGGTGCCAAGCCAGCAGCTCCTCGGCTCCTTGCTCTGGAAGGATCTGGAAGGGTCGCGAGCAGCGAGGGACGTGCTGAGAACAAGAACAGCCCAGTCTGGAGAGGAGGTTCTGGAACAGGCATGACCGCTGGGCGGGGTGATTTTGCCCAGAAACAGTTCCCAGGGTGCGTCTGCAGAGTGTGGGGTGCCGCCAGCGAGGCACCGCAGAAGAAAGAACTGGCTGAGCTCCCAGCCCTCGGGGTCCACGGCCAGTGGGGACGAGATCAAGGAGCGACCGGGCAGCTGTGGTGGAAAACCTTCCCCCAGGCCCGGATCCGCTGGCACCTGCTTTGGTACGGCCCACAGCTAAGAATGATGTTTACGTCTTCAAATGGTTCAAACAGTTAAAAGAGCAGTAAGACTTTGCGGCACGTGAAAGTGGTGTGAAATTCCCACTTCAGTGTCCCTAAATAAAGTTTCCTTAGGACACACTCTGCTCCCTGGTTTACTGAGCGTCTGCTGTCGATGGTGGCTCTCACGGAGTGCAGTGGTCCCGAGAGACTGCCTGGCCCTTCACAGGGACGCTGGCCAGGCCTGCCCGGGCCGGTCCTCCTGCTCCCACAGGCCGGCGAGGGCTTGTGGAACGTTCCTTGGGCATCAACAAGGAATCCGTCTGAACTCTGCCCGTGAGCGCTCGGACTGAGCTGGATGTCTCCAGACAGACAGCAGGATGGACGCTCCCACGGCCCGAGGCACTGAGGCCACAGCTGCTCACTACCCTCTCACTCGGCAGGACTCCCCCGCCTCCTCTGCCCCGCCTGCCACCGTATCCCCACGGCCTCAGCGCCCCCTCCTCCCTCGCCGGACGGCGGCACACGGCCAGGCAGGGACCACGCGGTCATGGGGGGCCCAGGAGGGGTCCGCGCAGTCGAGAGGGGGCCCCCGAGACAGACTGGCGGTGACAAAGGACAATGCAGAGGGCAGGTCTCTGCTGTCACCTCCACAACCACAGATCCAAAAGGCAGGTTACCAGAGGCGCCAAAACAAGCATCATGGACACAAGAGGCACGGGCGCCGCTGGGAGCTGCCGTCGCCGTGATCCCAGAAGGGGCCCAAGCATCCCAACCCGCAGAAATGGGCTCCAGCGCCCAGTATCACACTGAGGGGACAGGGGACAGCGCGTGGCGCCCCAGAGGGGACACCGTGCGCCCAGGGCCAGCCTCGCGGGAGCCGGTGGACAAGGATGGGGAGGGGACCTAAGTTTGACAACACAGACGCCGCCTGCGCGGGGCCTGAGAAAGACGCCGTGTCTCAGCAGCAGGAGAAACGGAGGCGGGAGGACACAAGGGGGACACAGGCTGGAGCCCGGGCAGGGGTCACGGGCGCCCCCAGACTCACCTGCGGAGGAGCTTGGCCTTGAGCGAGGCGCGGGAGGCACTCCAGCTGCTCAGCTCAGGGCTGCTGAGGGCGGTGGGCCGCGTGTGGTCCAGCACCGTGACGTCCTTGCCCTGCTTCCACAGCTCGTAGCGCTCGGGCTGCAGGACGCGCACGAACACGTCCATGGAGATCTTGACCATGTCCTTCCGGCACGTGCACTGTGGGGCGGGAGACAGATGCGCTGAGCCGCGGGCGGGCGGCAGCCTTTCTAGAACTCCCATCAGAGACCGGACACGTGGCTTCCTGTCCCAGGTGAAAGGGGAGGTGCCGTGCCCCCCAAACGTAAGCCCCGTCTACTGCGGTGGAGCCACCGCCACAGTCCAGAGTGATGGGAGCAGGCCCCTCGCGGCGGGGGCTTGAGAGTGGCGGGCGCCCCCCCGGCCCAGCAGCCCACAGGCCCCGCAGGTCTGAGCTGTCGTTCGAGGCAGAATCTCCCTCCCGTCAGCCGCGCGCCCCCACGCAGGTAGAAATGCCCCTGGGGTGTTCACGACAGCGGGAATCCCGAAGGCTGGGAAGACGGGAGGCCGTCGTCCCCAGAGCTAAGTCAGCAGACAGGGAAACGGCGACTCTGAGAAGGTGCAGGGCAGAGCGCGACAGCTGCCCCGACAGCCTCTGCCTTGCAGGCTGCAAGTGCGCTGGGGATGGGAGCCGGCCCGCGGGGTGCTGGGGGGCTGGCCCACACGCTGCCCTGGACGGGAGGGCCCGTGTCTGGGAGCCTCCAGCAAGGGGCAGACACGTGACAAGGACAGGCTGAAAGGGGGTCCCCCTTGTGCCCTGGAACACCCAAAGCACATGTTCCTAGAGCCCCTCCCTTGGTGTCACGGTGTCGTGGTGGTCCCAGGGCTGGGCACCGTGCAGGGGGCACCACGGGAGTCCCAGGGACGCTTGGCACCTGGGAGACGTGGGGCCGAGACGCCAGCCAGGGACTCGGGAGGCTGTGCTGTGGACAGTGCGCCCTCGGTCAGCGAGAGGGGCCAGGCAGCCTGGTCTCCTCCTTACCTGTGGGACAAGGCCACGATCGGGCCGGAAAAGCACCTACTGTGAGGCGGGGGAAAAACGGAGGGGACCGCTGGTATGGGGCACAGCCGGCAAACTGTCCAGAAAGGGCCGGGCAATTACTATCTTCAGTTTTGTGGCCACATGGTCCCTGTCACGACCTCTCCACTCGGCCCCTGGAGTCAGAAGCGTCAGAGACGACACCTAAGCCAGTGGGCGTGGCTGTGGACCAATAAAACTTTATTTACAAAAACAAGCGGAGGGCCAGGGTCGGCCGACTCCTGGTGTGGACTCTGGAGAATAAAGCGGCCCCTGGAAGCGGGAGCCATCCCAGAAGAGGAGCCTGCAGGATGGCCAAAGCCAAGGGAAGCTTGGGGAGGGGATGCTGAGGACGAGGGGACCTCGAAGTGGTCTTGGCCCTGGGGCGCCTGGCTCGGTTCCCTCCAAGGCGGGTGCAGTCCTCGCCTCATCGTGGGACACGTGTCGGGGATGTTTCTGTTTGAAATGCACGTCTCGCCTCCCCTTACAGCTGTCTCGCTGTGGCTGCCACTTTCTCCGTGGAAATGAGGGAAACGGGGTGGAAAACCTTAATTGAATGTGGCAATTATATACCTTGCGTGACAAGCCAAACTTCCCTCAATTTGCTCTGGAAACAGGCACATATTTGTGACCCCCCCCATCTGAGGCTGCTTGTGTGTGTGTGGGTGGGGGGGGCGTGCAGGAGAGGCCGCGAAAGGCGTCAGGGAAATTTCCCGCAGCCCAGCGCCCCGCTGGACCCGGAGCTCGGCCTCAGGACACACCTGGGGGCCGCCGAGCGGCAGGCAATGTTTATGGCCCAGCGGTTCCTGCAAACTCAATTCGTTTAATGAAAACCGCGCAGGAGAGAAAGGCAGTCGGGGCACCCAGGCCGGGGAGAGCCGGGGGCACAGATGGCACCCGCGCTACAGGGTCCTGGCCAGCCACAGCCTCCTCGGTGCCACCATCAACAGCAGCTTATGGGATTTGTAGCGAGTGCTTTGCGATCGGTTTTCTTTCAGTAATTAAAAAAGCACCTGCGTGCGCCCCAGAGGGAACACACGGATGCATGCCGAGGAGCGCGTCACCCGGCAACCAGGAGCCTGTGGCCCCTCACCCAGGCACTGACGCCGTCGGCCAGGACGGAACGCTGGGAACAGCCACACATTCCACGCGGGTTCTGGCTGCGGTGGGGTTGTCATCGGCGGGGTTTGGCATTGGTGGGGGCATGGGCACCGGGAGGAGACAGTGGGAAAGAGGCCAGGGCCCTGGGGTGCCAGGGGAGCAGAGCGACAGCCCCCGGATTTCGGACACAGAGACAGTCACCCCCATGGCTGAGCTCTGAGCTGGGGGCTCATGTCAGCCCCACAGTCTGGGAGAGCCAGGGCTGAGGCTGGTGGAAAGAGCCAGCTTCTCCTTACAAGCACCTTCCTGGGGCCGACCGTGCCGACGCCCCACGCCCCCTGTACTGCCGTCTCATGACTCGGGGACACGGGCGCAGCTGCCTCTCCGCGGCCCCGAGCCAGCCCGCAGCGCCCCCTCCGCTGCAGGCATCTTGGACGCGCGGAGCTCCTGGCAGAGCAGGGGCAGCGCCCGGGGCAGACGGGCCTGAGCACATCGCGCTGTTTTCATTGACGCCCCCCCGCGCATCGCGTCCCCCCTTCCAGCCTCATCCAGCTCCCAGACCGCGTGGGACGGGCGTTCTGTGCGGATCCGCAGGAGTCCCCAAAGCCGGCAGTTTCTGCTGCTCTCATTCCAGCTCTCGGGTGAGCCACAGAGATGGCGTGTGCCCTCAGAGGGAGCCGGCCGTGTCACCAGCTTCTGATGGAGAAATCGGCCCCAGTGGGGGGTCGACGGGGCCCCTGCCGGCCTGAGCACGCCCCAGGGCCCTGGTACCGTCCTCATGATGTAAAGCCTCAGCTCCCAGAACCGAGAGTGGGGGCGGGGGCTCAGCTCTGACAGTCGGAGAGAGACTGGTAATGAGGACGCGAGCGGTCTCGGTCCTGCTCATGCAGCCCAGGCGGCAGCAGCTGGTGCCACGAGCGCAGAGCGGGGCCATCTGGGGACAGACGAGGAGGAACGGCAGGAGGCAGGGGCTCAAGGGGGCACAGAGCACGTGGCCTCTGCCGATGGTGTGTCCCAGGCGGGCTGCCATATCTGGGGGTCTCTGCCTGGACCTGCCCACCTGGGGGTCGGCTCCCGTCCACGGTGGGCTCTCAGCCCCCACCCCAAGGTTCCTGGCCGGCACCGGTGGCTTCTGCCTGGTTCCCCGGGGGTGCGGCCTGCGAGCAGAGGGAAGAGGCACGGCTCAGGCCAGGCAGGCAGGGTCCCCTCTCAGCACCCGACACTCGAGAGCAGACACCGGCTCTGGGATGGCACTGACATGGAGAGAGGGTGGCAGCCCACAGGCTGTGCCCCGAGAGCTCGTGGAGGAGGCCCTGCGCCTGCTCAGTTAATCAGGGACGCGGTCCTGGTGCTGACTGAGCAGGAGGAACGGTGCTGAGGGGACGGCACAGAGGAGAGGCCGCAGCTGCACCCCCACCCCCAGGGCAGGAGGGACAGGACACGGCCCCCAGCAGGGCCAGGCTGCAGACACAGCAGGCGCCAGCTGCCGGGCAGATGAAGGCATGGCTCTGACAAGCCCTGGGGGACATGCGGACGAAGTCCGTCCACACTCGGGCGAGCGCGCCCCTTCACTTGCCTCGGGGACCTCGCGGGAAAGACGCTAACCCACTGCCAAGAATGGTGGACGGTCAGCCTGGGTCCAGAACACCATTCAAATGACAGAAACACCCCTAGGACGGACCTGTTATCTGCAGAGATACAGGACGTGTGGTCCAGGATACCACAAAGCCCCGAGGATGAGCAGACGTCTTTAGACAAAGCCAAGCACATCCATCAAACCAGCCCGGGGTCTGTCGCCGGCGGGTCAAACCATCTTTGTACTATTGATTTTTCTAACTCTCTCCATGGAGCAGGTCTATGGTTTACGTTGGGAGTGGGCAGCTCACAGAACGTGGACCAGATCTGGCTGCCACCTGCCTGTAAATAAAGTTTTATTGGTACACGGGCCGCCGACGCTGGGGCTGCTGCGGCCGAGCTGAGCGGTCACTCGGAGATCGTGTGGCCCACAGACCCCCGAATATTCACCCTCCGGTCCTTTCTGGAAAGCCGGCCGGACCTGACTTACGTCATGAGATAATTTGTGCCGGGTAACTTGAGATCCAGGACGCGGTGGGTGAACCCCCCGAGGCCAGCTTCAGGGAGGCGCATCAGTGACCACGGACGTGCACCTCGGACTGAACTGTCCCCAGATTCCTGAGCTGAAGCCCTGACCCCCGACATGGCTGCACTGGGAGACGGGGCCTTGAAGGAGGCAATCAGCTTAAACGCGGTCCACGGTGGGGCCCTGATCCCATGCGCTGGTGTCCTCTCTCAGCCCCCACCCGCAACACGCGGGGACTCGGCGGGAAGCTGGAACCCAACCACGCGGCCCTGATCTCGGGTTCCCGGCCCCGGCTCTATGAGGGAGAAGTGCCTGCTGTCCAGCCGCCCGGCCTCTGGGACACCGTCACGGCTCGATCTTGTCACAGACCCACACAAGAGCCGGGGGTCTGGAGAGAGGCTCGACGAGATGCACACTTGTCACTTCCAAATGACAAATGGCGCGTGTTACGACACCCGGTTCAGGGACCCTGGGCCTCATCTGAGCACCGAGCTGGGAGCAGGAGACGGATGCGTGGAGCAGCCCGTTGTGTGAGGGTTCCCCAGGCTGAATGGTGCCCCCAACTCACTTCCACCAGGGGCCTCAGAACGGGACCTGATCTGGAAACAGAGTCTCTGGAAACAGTCTCTCTGCAGGTGTCATGGGTTCAGGTGAGGTCGTACTGCATTAGGGTGGGTCCCACATCCAGGGACCAGTGTCTTCAGAGGAGAGAGAGGCTGGAGCAATGCGTCCGCAAGCCACTGACGCCAAGGCCGGCTGGCCACACGAGAGGCAGGAGGAACCTCTGGGCCTTCGGAGGACCGCCCCCTTGACCTCGGACTAGACGGCAAAGGGCGACGTGGCTGTGCTCAGGCCTCAGCTCACAGCGTTTTGTCATCCCGGCCCCAGGACACAAACACGCGCGGTTTCGTGGAGCATCAGTCTGAGCCCCCTCCTCCGAGGGGCCCCCGGCTGTGCTCTGTGCGGTTTCTCGGGGACCAGCGATCCCTCCAGCGTCCCGCCCGCCTGTCTCTTCCCGTCCCCGGCAGCTGAGCAGTGACGTGAGCGATGCCGCTGGGCAGTGGCTGGACAAGGTGAGGAACAAACACACTCCTTCTGGAACCATCCGGGACGGGGTGCCTGAGGACCAGGCACTTCAGCCCACAAAGTGTTAGACACCCCATGACGGGGGCGGAATCAGCCAAGGAGCCCGCATCAGATGCTCATGGTCACAGACGCGGCCCCGCCTCTGATGACATTGCCGCCCGCCGCCCACCCGCGACAGCAGGCCAGCTCAGTGGGGAACCGGCTGGAAGCTCCGAGCACAAACAGAGCTGTGACGGCCGGGCCCCTCCGCTCCGCATGGCCGGCCCGCAAGGTCAAGGCTTCGGCCGCGCTGCCCCCGGGGCCAGGGCTGCATGTCACCCTCGTCCCCGTCAACGCAAAGGAAGCCCCATCGCTGTGTCTCGTCGCCTTTCCGGGGCCGTCAGAACCTGCTCCCCTCCTTCTCCCGCACCGGGTCCTGGGGCACCTGGTCCCTTGGTCCTTCCGCCTGCGTCCAGGCCCCTCCACCCTGGTAGACGACAACAACGAGCAGCACGACAACGATAAACTGGGGGCTCGGTGCCAGCCGCTTCCCAAGGGTGCCCCCCAACACGCGTGACAGCCCTGCTGCCCCGGGTCCAGGTTGGGGAGAGGCCCGAGCGAGCGCCCCCTCCACCATCGGCCCCTCCTCCCCCAGGCCCCATCACTGTCACCGTGAGGGGGGCCAGTCCATGGGACACTGTAAACCCTCACCATCCTGCAACAGCCAAGAAGCCAACTCCAGCCACAGGGGACGGCAGAGAAGCCCAGACTCTGCTGGACCCAGGCCACAGCCTCATCTGCTGGCAGGGGCGCAGGCGGTACGGGGAGTGGGGGCAGGCGGCACCCCACGCGGGCCTGGAGCTCCCGAGGGACCGTGGGGCCAGCAGACGTGCGCCTCTTGGAAGCCGGGTCCCAGCAGCCTGCACACGGCTGCCTGTGATGCAGGGGCTGAGCCCAAACACGGGCCGGAGCCGGGATAAGAGAGACGGGACCCGGGCCCACAGGAGGCTGGCAAGAGGGCTCACAGCCCTGGGGGGCCGTGGAGCGGGCGGCGGCCAGCAGCTCCCAGGGACCCCGGGCAGGCGGCGCTCTCTCCAGGACGCGCAGCACACGGGGAGACGATGACGATGATGGAGGGGCATGGAGACCCGACAGAGGCCATGTCCTCAAGGGGAGGGGTTGCAGCACACTCATGACTCTGAAGCGCCTTCCCGCTAGAAAGCCGCCAAGGCAGACACCCACGAAGCGCATGGGAGGAGCAGGACCCCCTTCAGATGGCGGTCCTGGGCCTGGCTGTGCCCCCCCAGCTCCAGAGGAAGCAGCTGAAGGTGAAGGTGGGAACCCACAGGCCCCCTCGAGCCCCCAGGTGGGGCAGGCGGCCTCGGGCCCTGAACCCAGGGCTGGCGGGCAGTCGCTTCCCGGGAGCCCCCAGCACTCAGTCCTGCCCACGCCCCCAAGCAGGCGGGCCGTGAGCGAGGGGACCCTCCAAGTTCTCACAGGCGACACCGCCCCAGGGGGGACAACTCCCTCTTAGGGGCAGAAAACCCCTCCTGCGTACGAAGCACAGATGCACAGAGGGCCCGTGAACAGACACACAGTGATGCACGGAGTTAAAGTTTCACGGGGACAATTAGGAAAAAGATTCTAAAGGGCTTGGAGGATGGGACGGCGATAATGACAAAAAAGCAAGGAAAACGGCCCTGGATCCGCCTTCTAGAGCAGGGGGCTCACCCAGGTGGTCCTGCCCCAGGGGACGCTGGGCCGGGTCGGGGACATCTGTGGCTGTCACATGGGGGTCTCCTGGCATCGAGTGGGTGGGGCCAGCAATGCTGCTCGACCCCCACAACACCCAGGACGGCCCCAGAGGCGACCCGGCCCCGGGGTCGAGGGACCCTGCCTGAGGGCCGTCCTTCTGGACCGGGCGGCTCCTGTTCTAGACGCTGCTCCAGAGCGAGAGGGCGAACCCAAAAGAGAACCGTGCAGGGAGGCGGGGTGCTGGCTCTGCGGCTGGCTCGGGGTCACCCGGGTCCCGCTCTGGCCTCCCTGCACCCTGTGCGCGTAAGGACACCCTGGGCTTCCGCGCGGGAACCAGCTTAAAGCCACCGCAGGGAACAGAGTGACAGGAGGCTCAGGGGCAGGAGCAAGGGGAAGCACCTCACGGGCGATTCACCGTGAACCATGAGCACGGCCGCCCAGCACCATAAATCACGGGGGCAGCGAGGCGCAGAGCGGGGCCCTCGCATGCGGTGGCAGGCGGTCACAGACGCGCGGGGGCTGCGCCCGGCCGGCCCTCCCCTGCCGCCTCCCCTGGGGCTCGGTTAACCGCCCGGAGCAGCGGCTCGTCGGCAAACAGAAGGCCCCGGTTCCGGAGCAGCAGAAACCACTCGGTTCACGTTTTACAGTAATTAAGCTGGATGAACCCCAGGCTGGGGTCTGGGGAGGAGCCCCCACCCTGGATGCGGGAGTCGGGGGACGTGGGGGGCCACCTCCAGGCGCCGTGCATCTGGGACGGGCCCTCCCCCTCCCCGCTCAGCAGAAGTCCCCGCGGAAGCCCACGTCCCGGAGGCAGGCGGCAGGGACAGCTGGTGGGAAGCGGCCCAGCGCGGGGGCTCCGCCAGCTCCAAGGCCTGAAATCTCTCGCTCTGTTTAGTCCCAGTCATCTGGGGACCAGCATCCACGACGAGGGAGGAGGCCGCGTCAGGCTCCGCCCAGTGCCCAGTCGGGCGGGATCAGCTGAACCACCAAGCTCATCCGACACTGACGCGGCGAGCAGCCTTGTGGGACTAATTCGAGTTCAGGCCTCCAAAGGCTGGCGCACTCGTCTCATTTCCTCCTGGAGAAACCAGAGCATCCCTCTCATCTCCCTCGCCGGTAATCCCGAGACAGCCCCGCCCCCAGCTGGCTGGGCGTCTGCGCTGGGGATTCTGTCCTTGGAAACAGGCACAGGCCTCCGGGGACAGCTCCAGCCGCCCCAGCCGAGCGCTGGACACGGCCAGGAGGAGGCCACCGGCCTGGGGAGACGCTCGTGGACCGGGGGGGAGGGATCTCCCGGCCCCCCGACAGGCAAGGCCTCCAGGTGGGGCAGGGAGACAGGAAGTCGTGGACCTTCTGGGTCCTGTCCTCTTGCTGCAGTGACCTTGGCAAAGTCACTTTACCTCTCTCTCCTCGCAAGGTCACAAGGCCCAGAGTCAGACTTTGATGCAGGCTGGGGTCACCAGCAAAGCTGGACAGAGAGGTGCAGACAGAGAGACATGCAGAGACAGAGAGAGACAGAGACAGGGTGCGCTGGGGAGGGGATGCCACCATCAACAGGTGGCAGGAGGAGGGGGTGCTCACACAGAGGTTGCAGTGCATGACCACGGGCCGTGTGACAATATGGGCGGCTGGTTGGGGTCACACCCGCTGCCCCCCTGACCTCAGGCCCACAGAGCCCTCGTTCCAGCCCGGCTGGCCGCCAGGCAGGAGAGAAGGACGCCAGGTGCGAGCAGCGACGGAAGGGCTGTCGACCCAACGAGGGAAGGGCCAGGACTGCCCCTCCCGCCCGCAAAAGCGGCAAGCGGCTTTAGAAAACCTAAAAAAGACAGAAATGGGCTGAGAAGTCTTTAAGTGTCTTTAAGACATCTCCAGTTCCACCAGGCAGAGCCGACGCCTCCCAACACCCGGGCAGACCCCTCGCACACAGTCAGATCACACATTCACAGGCCCAGACTTAGCTCTTCACGCGAGCGCTGCGCCCATATTTCCAGGCCAAGGAGCGGTGAACCCGTTTCCAGGGCTGCAGCACGTCCCACGGGTCCAATCCTGCTCACACTCCCTGATGGAGGATGCGCTCAGGACAGCGGCCCCCTGGGTCCCACTGGCAGCCCACGAGGTCTGGCTCCGCACCCTCAGCCCCCAGGGGACCCCAGGCCCACGACGCCTTCCCCATCTCCCAGGTAAAGACAAACGATTCCACTGACGTTGAGTTCGCCTCCTACGTGACAGAAGCTGAAACGTCTGCGGACGACGGGAAGGTGGGCTCGGTGCCACAGCACCCCCGTGCAGACCCCCGACCCGGGTACCGATCTTCTGTGAGCTGCCTGAGCGTTTTTTGCCCATCTTGAGATACACTGAGTTATAATTCACATACCCTGTAATGTACGTGTGTAAAGCCCACAATCCAAAGGTTTTTATATATTCCGAGTTGTGCAACCAGCACCACAATCTATTCCAGAACATTCCATCACTCCCAAAAGAAGCCCGGTCTCCATTAGCATACACCCCCCCCCCCAGCCCCTGGCACCCACAAGCCCACTCTTTGTCTGTGGATCTGCCTGTTTGGGACGTTTCGCGTCCATGGGATCACACGCCGTGTGTCCTTCTGTGTCTGCTTCTCTCCCTGAGCATCGTGTGTTCAGGTCCGTCCACATGCGGCTGTGTCAGGGCCTCGCTCCTCGTCACGGCCGAATGGGTGGGAGGCACGGAAAGGTCAGTTTCCTCTTCCTTGGCTCAGTTCTCTACTTTCAACAACGCGTGTTCCTCGCTGGTGGACGGACCTGGAGAGGGCCTGGCCCCTCCTCGAGGCTGTAAACCCTTGGCCACCCTGTCCCCAGAACCACGCCTCCTCCTCTGGGGGCCTCGGGCCCCTCGGGGACTCCGGGGGTCTCCGGCCCCTCGGGGACTCCGGGGGTCTCCACCCGCCCCAGCCCCCAGGCTTGGGTTCTGATTCGCCATGTGGGAGCCCCGCTATTCACGGCCATGAGGCAGCGGTGGGCGGTTTCCCCGGCGACCTCAGCTCCGGGTGGAGGCCCAGCCCCGCGCTCCCCACAGTCCGGGAGCCTGGGACGCGACGGCCTTCACCACGGGGCCCTGGTGCCGGGGCCGAGGTCCAGCGACCGCGCGGCGTCTGCACGAAGAAGCGGCCGTGCTCTGATGAGTGGGCGTTCGCAGGAGCCGCTGGGCGCAGGGCTCGAGCGCGACGCCACCGGCCCAAGGATGCCAGCCCACCTAGGGCATCGCGCACTCCAGCCATGAGGATGTGGGTGCCAGCCCCCTCCCAGTCCTGAATGGGCACCACCAATCCGTGACAGGGGTGACGAGCCCGTTGGTAACGAATCCGGATTCCTCGGGGGAAGTCGCCTCTCTAATGTCTAGTTCCTGACGGTCCTCACAGAGGAGACGACCCACGCTCTGCGGGGCCTCACCCCACAGCCCTTCCTGTCGGCCCCGCTTCCCCTCCCGGGGTGATGCTGATGAAACCCACAGCCCCCTGAGGGGGTGGCCCGTCACGCTGGGTTTCATGGCTCTGACGACATCTGCCATCTGTCGTGCTGAAGCAATTTCTAACCCCGAGGCTGTGGGCCACAGCCAAGCAAACCACCTTTCATTTAGGAAACGGTGGCACGCAGACAAGCAGTCCCAAACCTGCTGCCCTGGAGCCGCCCTGGAGCTGGAGTCTGGAAAGAACCTGAACGGAGCTGACGGACCCTCCCGATCGGAGGTCACAGTGTGCAGCTGCCCCTCCACTGCCCAGAGAGAGGAGGGCTCAACATGGGGGGTCAGCTAGACCAGCGGGTCTCCCCTGGGCCGATCTGGTCCCCAGGGCACATCTGTGGCTGTCACACTGGGGGGTCTCCTGGCATCGAGTGGGTGGGACCAGGGATGCTGCTCAACCTCCTACAGCACCCAGGACGGCCCCCAGAGATGACCCGGCCCCGCCAGCAGTGCCAAGGGGTGGGACCCTGGACTGGACCACAGAGCCTAAGGGACGGGGATGCTGGCCCAGCGCAGAGTGGCCATGCACAGGGCTCCCCCACACCACTCCCACTTCACACCTGAGACGGCTCTGAGAAAGCGCACCCCTTTCACACATGGGAACATTCGGGGTCATCCACAGGCAGCCGGCCACGTGGAGGGCAGGCCCGGTGTCCCCAGGCACCGAGGACGGGGACACGAGACCGTCACCGCAGGCCAGGCAGCCACAGGCCCTCCTCCCGCACAGACGGGTAACGAGGGCAGCTGGCGAAGTGGGTCAGAGAAGAAAACCCCCAGGAGCGCACGGCACCTCAACCTGCCGGTGAACGCAGAGACGCGGAGGGCAGGCCGGCGACCTGCTAATCGCGGGGGGAGGCTGCTGCGTCTGAGCAGCGTGGAGAGGGCAGGAGAAGGCTGACCTCCAGCCGCCTCCTTCGGGTGGACGGGCCCCGGGGAGCTCCTCGAGGGGCTCCTGCCGTGGAAGATGGGATTTCTCTGGGATTTGGGGTCAGGAGGAGCCGGGGAGCCCCTCCGGCCGGCAGGGACCTGGGCCCGAGGGCTGGGCCTCCTGCCCACAGTGGGGGGCCAGCGATGCTCTGATCAGTGGCATTTGGCCCACCAGGCAGCTGCAGCTACCAGCACTCTCATAGGCCCACCCGGAGCTCGGAGGCTGCAGCCGTGGCTCTGGGTGTGGAGGCAGCGCTGGGCCAGCCTGATGGATGAGCAGCCCCTCTGATGCCAGAGACCCCGGGGCTGCGAAAGGGCGAGGGAGGTGACCACTCAGCCCTAACCTGCCGGAGCCAGGCTGGCAGGAGAGGCTGGTGCCCACCACACCACGGAGTCCCCAGACCAGGGGCCGAGGAGCTGACTTCCAGTTCTGCAGGCCGGCGCCCTCTGCAGCAGCTACTCAACTGCCACTGCAGGCAAAGCGCCAGACAGCCGTCAACAAACGGGGGGCTGTGCACCAATAAAACTTTATTTACAAACGTGAAATCTGAGCTTCATCTAGTTGTCACGTTTCATCCTCTCCTGATTTTTTCCCCCAACTCTTTAGAAACGTGAAATCACTCTCCGTCCACAGAGCAGACAACCATCGCCCGCCTGCCAGATTCAGCCTGTGGGCCCCAGTGTGTTGACCACGTTCCAGAAGGAGAAAGAACAAGGACACTGAGTTCACGCGGGCCAGCCAGGCGCAAGAGGCTGGCATTGAACGTGTCGGCACAGAGACAGATCGACAGAAAAGGGGCAACAGGGGGGCTTCCCGGGAGCCTGAACAACGTAAGGAACCAGCAAGTAAAAAGTCTACAGTCCGGGAAGTGGGAGCTCTCCCCCGGGTCATGTTCTGATGAAGGTGCTAGAAGGAACAGATCCAAACACAGCCAACGCGACAGCTCAGGCTACAGGGAGAAGCCCTGCTCTGCAGGGAAGGGGCCCTGGGACCCCCCCATCTGCCCTTTGTTCCCCACGATCTGGCAGGAGCTGGCAGAGCCAAAGCTGCAGCCCCATTTACCACTAAACAGCCAGGAGCTGAGACCCCAGGATCGCCACAAATGGACGCCCCGTGGCCAGCGGCTGCCCCCTGCCAAACCCCTCGCCCTCCCGCTGCAGGTCCGGGCAGCCGGGGTGGCTCTGAGGGGGCCCCGCATGGCACCTGGCCGCGCGCCCTGGCCCCGGCTCGCTCAGAGGCCGTGCACCACCGGCTCAGCAATTTCACGATACGCCGCACAGCACTGTGAGCGTGGACCCAATTTCAGGCCGTGCCTCCCAGGCGCCACTTGTCGGGGACACATGGCTGCACCCCAAACGGCTCTTCAGATCCAGGCTGTCCCACGGCCCCCCCGCAGTGTCAGCTCTGGCGCATCCAGGACAAGCCCAGGCTGCGCTTACGACTCCATCGCGCTCCTGCCACTCGCAGCCCTGGCGCACGCAGTCCCCTGGAACCCTCTGGGCTTTGTAGGGTAACGCAAATAAAACCGCACAGCCAGGGCACGGAGCTCCTCTGAGATCAGAAAGAAAATCCACGTCACTCCTCTTTCAGTGAAGCCAGAGTCGCCTCCAAAAGCCACCCAGCCCGGCGTTCTGAGCCGAGCGGAAAAGCCCAGCGCGTCCACATCCTGCCTGTCGGGTCTCCTGGCTACACAGCTCGTTCCCGTCTCTAAGCTGCACTGAAACAGCGAAGCTACAGGGACAGGTAATTAGACAAATCTTAACCAGGTGGTCCAGACCAGCGCCACCAGGTAGACACACCGCAGGCCGCCCGCGTGACCTTCCCTTCTCCAGGCGCCACGTTCAAAAAGAGAAAAGAAACAGCTAGCAGTCACTTTAGTAACGTGCTGGTTAACCCAAAGCATCCGTCTATGCAGCCAACAGAAACGACCTCCCTGTGAGACGGCACGAGTTCTCCACGTTTCAGACCCTCGGCACATCTCCGCTGCATCCCGCATGAGGCCGCGGCCCTGTCCGACCCTCACGCCTGGACCCTCCGCTGCCCGGGTCTGAGGTCCAGAGAACGCTGAGCGGAGCAGGGTTTGGGGTCTGTGCTTCCGCCCCGTCACCCCACCTCCGATCTGCTGAGCACCCCCGCATGCACCCCGATCCTGGGAGGAACCCCGAGGCCCTGACTCGGCGGCTGGTGGAGGCGCCTCGTTATCACACTGCACTGTTCCACGCGCTCCGGAGCCAAAGCGAGATGCCATGAGCGGCCAGGCCGTCCTCGCAGAGGAAAAGTCGCAGAGGCCCCTGCATCAGCCAGCTGGCAAGAGCTCACAGTTCGCCTGTGGCAGGGGGTCCGGTGCCAACAGCCACAGTTGGCCTGCAGGGAGGGCCTGGGCCCGGCACAGGGAAGGGGGGACCTGCAGCCCCAACAGCACCCCCATGCCGCGATTCCTGGCTCCACCGTCCCCCGTCCTGGGGGCCTGGAGTCACGACCCCTGTGTCCACCCCGTCACGGGGACCTCCAAAGCCCCCTGGGGCCCCGGAGTGGAGACAGCTGGGCAGACGCGACCCTTCCTGCCCCAGAGGCTCCCGCAGACGCGCCATCAAGGCCTCGCCACCCTCCAGCTGTCAATCAAAACCATGCGAACGGGGGAGCAGGTTGAGGGAGGCTGAGAACAAGCTCTCGGTCCAGATGTCGACTCTGTGGGCCAACGACCGGCCCTCTGAGGACAGGACGAGCACACGCCGGAAGGACCACTCGAGGCGTCTTCAGGGGCCTCCGAGATGGCCAAGGCGGCAAGGCCCTCAGACAAGCCCGCGGTCGGCTCCTGCCAGGGTCCTCCAGGAGAGGGGATGGGCTGCCACACGGCCACCCAACTGCCCACGCCTCCTCCCGGTCCTGCAGGCGAGGACGTCCTGGGACAAGGTCGCGGAGGATCCCAGACACGGACCCTGATGGCGTCGGGCCCGTCTGAGCACGCAGGCTGGGGACGCCCCGCCAGCCCCCCGCGGCGGCACTCACCTGCGTGGCCACCTTGCCATAGTCGATCCAGCGCAGGGTGGCGAAGTTGGTGGACTCGGCGCAGTTGAACCCGTGGTTGAAGCCGGCGTGGTAGCCGTAGGGAAAGGTGATCATGAACTCGCCGGCCTCCTGCGTGATCTGGGGGGAGAGGGCGGTGAGAGCCAGGCCGGGCGGAAGAGCGGGGCCACCCGCCCCTGCAGCACCTGGCCCAGGGCAGGACAGGCCGACAGCCACGGCCACCAGGAGCCACCGATGGGCACAGCAGGGGGACGTGGGCTCTGGGACTCCTCAGCAAATGCAGGGACCCCACCGCAAAAGGGGGTTCCCCTGACCCCGCAGGCCCCGGGCTGTCCCCACGTGGTTACAAAGCAGGTACGGCCGTGGCCAGGACATCGGTTCCGCCAGCAGCCGCTGCCCAGTGACGCCCAGTTGGCCCCTGAGGCGATGGCCACAGCGTCACAGGGACATGCAGACGAGAAGGGGCCTGTGGGACCCCTCGTCCAGGCGCTCCCCTGTGCAGTGAGGGAGGGCCCCCACTTTGAAGGGAGACAGCCGTGTGGCACCTCCCGCCCGCTGTGAGATGCTTCCACTGGCAGAGGGGCGGCCGGTGCTGGGGGCGGCTGCAGAGACCCCGAGCACAGGACGGGGCGCACAGCTCAGCATCCCGTCCTCGCGGGAGAAAGGGACGTGCAGTCGCACACACAAACGTCCCAGAAGGTGGCCCATCACCTCGCCATCAGACACACATAGACTGTTCATTATTTCCCAAGAGGGGCTCCTCCCGGGTGAGGCCAGAGACCGAAGGAACACGTCAGCGTGTCAGGAGGACACGACGTCCAGGTCAGGACTCTACACAACGAGCTGACGCTTCCAGACCTGTTCAAGGTGGTCTGGACGACCTGGTCTGGCCTCCAAACAGAGACCCCACCCAGGAGCCAGGAGTGAGTGACAGGTGTGGGGCCCACAATGACCACAGCCCGAGGCTTCCAGAACCGCCATGGTCTGGAGGAGAAGGTGGGGGCTCCAGCCTCATCCCCGGGGCTCCCCCTCACTCCAGGGAGGGGACGAGTCCCATGGCCACACTGACCACCCACCCCTGGCTCTACTGCCGAGCCAGCAAGCGCTCCGAGAGACCGCTCTCCAAAGACGGGCCGCAAGCAACAGCGGCCGCTGCTCCCGCTCGCTCTGTCCAGGGACGCGGCAGGTGGGGCTGCTGGTCCAATTTGCAGACGTGGAAACTGAGGCTGGTAGCACGGAGTGACTCTGAAGTGCAACGGGCCCGTCTTTTCCTTAGCTGAACACACAGGTCACAGGTCGTCTGCAGCTCTGAGTGGCACACAGGCCACGTGACCACCGTGCCAAACAGGGCGGACCTCACGGCGCCTGCGCAGCCCCTGCCACCAGCACCCCCCACGCACCTCTGCCCCTGAGGACACGCTTCCTCCCGGGGTTTCACACACACGGATTCACACGTCCGGGCTCCTGTCTGCTCTCTTGCTCGCACGTCTTCGAGACCGTCCACCGGCTGTGCACATCAGTGCTCCATGCCTTTTCCTCCCCGAAGGGAACTCGGCTGCGCAGACGTGTCACCACTCACGAATCCCTGCTCCTGGCAGCATGGTGGACCACGCGTCTGCATCTCTCCAGAGACACAGACACGGCCAGGCTCCGCGGGGCGCAGGCGGGGGCCGTCGGCGTTTCCAGAAGGGCCGAGCGGTTTCCTGCACCCACTGGTGGGGGGGAGAGCGCTCCCACTGCCTCCTCCTCGCTGTCGGGGGCACACCACGGCCCCCGTGTCCTGGCAGCTCCTGCCTTTTGTGAAGCGTCTGCTGGAAGCCGCTGCTCCTATTTAGCGGTCATTCGTTTTTTGACCATGGGAGCTCTCGGGCCGGCTCATCTTCGGTCCCCCAGAGAGAGGAGCAGAGATCGCTGGATCATCTACATAACCAACGAGGACTCAGACCCCGGGGGGAGGGAGACCTCCCGAAGCCAAGCGCAGAGTCAAAAATCAATCAAAACTGACACGGACTGGAGAACAGCCAGCCCTTAGGAACACCGAGCTCTTTTCCTCCGCACGTAATGAATTGCACCAATCAAGGGAAGTCAGTGTGCATTAAGTTGTATCTTCAAATTCCCGGCCAAGTGACAGCCGCGTGCGGGCAGTGAAGCGGGCAGCAGGGGCTGGGCGGGGGAGGACACCGAGTGTCCCCAAGGCCACGGCAGCCGCCGTCCACAACAAGGATTCCCTGGGCCGCCTCCACTGCAGGACTTGGAGCTTTGTGAAATGGGGCAAATAAAATTAAGATTTGGGGAGTTTTTAAAAAACACCTATTACTGACTTTCTCATCATGTCTGAACTGACCCGGAAAGGGCGACCTCCACCTTCCTCCAATGCCAACCGGCTTGCAGGCACGAGGGTGCCACGAGCTCAGAGCCTGGGGACGCGGCAGGGGCCCCGGGACACCGATCCTGAGACCCAGGGCGGGGGGAGGTGGTGCACCTCCAGCCCAGGTTGGGGCCGACTTCACGGCCTGGGTGCCCGGCCCGACCCCGTCCATAGGTCAAGGCCACGAACAGAAGATGCACTGAGTTCGGACGACAAGAAGATTAGGTTCCTGTCGGAAAATCTTCACTCTCGGCTTCACTTCGAGTCTGTCCTCCACGTCGGTCATCGCTCATCGGTGAGAAGGCTCCTGGGAGGTCGGACAGGCCACGCAGCCGAGGAACAAGCAGGGGAGGGGCCACCAGCCGACGCCAGTCACGGGAGAGCCGGACTCGGTTCCTCGGCGAGCTCTCGCGGAACAAACGAGGAAGTCGATGGCGGATTAGAGAAGTACACGCTGTTAATGATCAAACAGCTCTGCTATCGACCTGCCTCTCCTTCCAGAAGGAAGTTCCGTTAGAGACGGATAAGTGGGGGGCGGGGCGTCACTCCTTGAAGGCCGCAGGGACGCAGCTGGGGGTCCACGCCGACGCCCGACGGGCCGCATCTGGAGCCGGGGCTGGTGGGGCCGGGGACGCAGGGAGCTGCTCTCTGCCGGCTGACAAGGCCTCACCCCGACGCCTCGGGGGAACCGCTGCCTGGCCCAGTGGGAGGGGCGGCCCCCCATCCAGGGCATCCACCTCGGCAGCCCCTCTGAGCCAGGAGGCCGCCACCTTCAGGTGTCGTGCCGCAGTGGACGTCGTGCACAAACCGCAGTGCCACGTGGACGCGGATGCAGGCGAGGCGGCGCCCGCAGCAGCCTCCTCCCGCCGCACCCTCTGCGGGAGGTGCCGCTCGGGGAACGTTCAAGACGCCCTGGGGAGCAAGTGCTTCTGCTCCGTGAGCATGGCCGGGATCCGTCTGCGGGGTGCCTGGGGACACGCGGTGTTCAGGCCGGAAGTCAGGGACAAGAGGACACCGCGGACACCGGCGCTCTCAGAGCAGACCCTCCTGCTGCTGTGAAGAGCACGCTGCAGCCGCCAGGAAGCCCGGGGCCACGCCGCTCACTGATGCCGAGGCCGCGGGCGCCTTGATTGAAGTGTCAGAAGCCATTTCTGGCCTGCTGAGCTCGCTGGAGAGCCAGTTGCCAGGCTCTGATAGGAGAAGCTGCTCCTACACCTCACAGGTCGCTCCTCTGGGGAAAACCCCAGAAAGGGGTCCCAAGGACCTCCTCTACCTCCCCCATCAGTGCTGGGGGTCTGCTCGGGCCTGTCTGGGAGGCCCCCTCCCCATCTTTGGTCCCCAGGGTCTTCCCGAGCCTGTCCAGGAGGCCCCCTCCCCGTCATCGGCACCCGGGGTCTGCTGGGGCCTGTCTGGAAGGTGCCGGGCACGTGCCTCTCGCCCAGACTGACTGGGGGACACAGGCCTGGGCTTTCCTCAGGAGTCTAGGAGGCTTGTCCTCAGGGAAGGAACGGTCCGCAGTGGACAAGGGCTGGCCCGACCCCCACCAGGTGCCCCGCGAGCCCTGCCCCCAGGGTCCTGGCGTCGTCTGGCCCCCGACCGGCACGGCTTCCGCTGCGGGAGGACGGCAGAGCAGCGCTGGAGCAGCAAACCAAGCGAGCTCATAGGCGCGGGATGCGAGGGCCACACGGCTCATCTCTAACAGGGACTCGCTCTTTCAGGGGACACAGCCAGGGCCGAGGGCAGGGCTGGGGTCAGGGGCGAAGTGCTGGGGGGACCAGGCTCCCACGGGGAGGAGGGGCCTGCGGGGTCTTCAGCGGCTTCCCGGGAAGTCGGCAGGAGCTCCGGCCCCAGCCCCGCCCCACATGGGGCAGAGGCTGCATGTGGGTTTGGGACGGGGCCCAGGGGGAATGAGGCCCCTGGGCTGTCCCCTCTCCACCTCACCCCCACCACAGAAGAGCTGGAGGCCGACTGCCCAGCACATGTGGCGCTCCCCCAGCTTGCCACTGTTCCAGAACCTTCTCCATGGTGAGGAAGCCGGTGTCCTGGAGCACTGTGGCTCCCGGGCCCAGGAGCCCCCCTCGAGCAGCCCCCACGTACCCGGCTGAAGGGGATGCCGTACTTCTTGAGGATGATGGGCGAGATGAGAGTCATCTTGTGCCGCAGGAAGGCATCGCAGCCCTGGGAGCTCCCGGGGAAGAACCCTAGAGCAGAGAGGAGGTGGCGTCAGGGGGCAGCGCTGTCCTCCACCAGGCCTCGGCCCCGTGGGCTCTGCTGCCGGGGGGCCATGGTAATGCCCTCCAGCCCCTCTCTTAGCGAGGCGGGAGGGAGGACGGGCAGGGCCGTCTGTGCGACGGCGTGCACGCGCACGGCACACTTGCCCTCACAGACGGGGCAGGCAGCACGGAGATGCCCGCTGAGCTCCCCAACAAACCCACCGCGCTGCGTCCACACAGCCCGGGCGGCACGAGCACAGCCGGACGGGCCAGAGCTGGCACTCCAGGAGCAGACAAGGTGCCCCCCAACACACAGGCAGGTCCTTTGTGGCCCCAAGTGTGTCTGCAGGGGAGACGGAGGCTGTGGGCTCCCCTGGGGCCCTGCTCTCGGCCGTTTGCACACGGTCCCCACGGGCCCCAGTGGGGACAGGGGCTTGGCCGCCAACTGACCCACCCGTGGCCCCCAGACCCTCAGGGACACAGCAGAGCAGCCCGAGCCCAGCCCGCGTCCACAGCCCCCACCCCGCACGCTCTGTCCCGAGCCAGGGGTCTGAGTTCCCGTCTGAGGACGCTTTCTGCCTGCAAGGTCACTAGATTACTACTCTAAAGTCACGTTCGTAGATGGACGGAATGCTGACCGTCGGCTCCACCTGCCCAGAGGCTGCTGGACACAGTTGAAGGACATTCTCAAATCTCTCAACGGCCGACACTCAGGTCAATGACACTCGCGGCTCGTGGGCAAAGGGACACAGGCCCTGGGTTCTGCCCGGCCTCACCCCAAACCTCACGGGGGCAGCAAAGAAGGGCTGCCGTGTGGACCCCGTGAGGGCGGGAGGCGCCAGCGCAGCAGCGGGTGCCCCCGGGTGTCCCCTCCCTCCAGGGCTGCCCCCAGGCCCGGCGGCTAAGAACCCTCTGGAAGTCGACTCAGACCTCAGGCACCGGCCTTCAGGCCAGTTCACACCCTTGGTGGTTAAAGAGGGCACAATCACATGTGTGCACACGTGTGTCCGCGTGTGCAAGCACACAGCCCCATCCACATGCCAACTTGGGGTGGGAGCTCAAGCGCGAGAAAACGTGGCAAGTTCTGGAAAGCGCGAGGGCGGACAACCCGGCACCTCCCTCCACTGGAAGCGCTTCCGTCAGTCATGGCGCGGCCGGGCCGTTCCTCTACCGCGCGGTTGGAGTGGCTCTCGTTACAACCCTAATAAAGACGCCTCCCAGTGACCAGCACCAGCGACGCCAGCACATTAATGCTTCTCCGTGGGCGCCGCCACCTCCCAGCGAGGCCACGTGGAGTCGCTATTCATTTTCCATCTTACTCGACACTCACGCCACCCATCTCAATAATGCAGCCCTCGGCGCACGCTCCAAAAAGGCTCGCAAGGGACACCGAGGGGACAGCGACTCACCTGCCCGAACCTCCCGTCCTCCCTCTGGAAGGAGAGCAGCCCGAGCAACAGGCCCGGCCTCCCCACCAACACCGCCACCACCCAACCTCCTCCAGGGCTGACAGCCCAGCACGTCCCTGAATTCAGGGGACGGCTCCACCCCACCGAGGAGGGACTTCCTGAGTCCATGTGTTTCAAGAAGTCAGGACAGGTGGCCTCCCAGCTCCCTGGCTCTTCTTCTCCCAGCCCCGGCCACCAAGCCCCGACACATGCCCGAGAGCGAGCCAGCCGTCCAGGTCCCCGGTCAGAGGTGACAAGGGCCACAGGGCCCTGGCTCGGGGAGCACAGGCCGAGGTCCAGGGAGAGGGCAGTGGCACCATCTGTGGTCGGCGGGGGGCCCCGTGGGATCCTGTGTCCAGCTTCTCTAGTTGGCGCTCAGCTCATCCAAAACTGAGCTTTTCCCGTAGAAAAGGTCTCCCGAGCGGGAGCAGACCGGGCGTGGCTGACAGCAAAGTTCCTCTGGGACGTGCAGAGTGGAGACGGCGCTGGCGAGGGCCGGCGAGGCCACAGACGCAGTCACCAGAGAGTGTCCACGCCGGCCGCACAGCGGCGTCCTGTTCCGTGCCGTTCCAGGTGTGGGAGGCTGAACAGCTGCCCCCATGCGGGGTCCACATCCTGATCTCCAGAACCTGTCATCACGCCCCTTCTGTGGCGAAAGGGACTTTGGGGATAGGACTAAGCTAAGGCCCGAGACGGGGTGGTCCTGGTTCCCCGTGTGGGCACAGCATCATCCCAGGGGTCCCTGTGAGAGGCGGGCAGAGGGAGACGGGCTCCAGCGGAGGGAAGGCCATGTGACCATGGAGAGGAGAGGAGAGTGATACGGCCATGAGCCACGGGGCGCGGAAGCCTCTAGAAGCCAGACAAGGCAGGAGGCCAGCCCTGCCCAGGCCGGATTTTAGCCCCAAAGGCTCATTTTGGACTTCTGACCTCCAGATCTGTAAGAAAATTAATCTGTGGGGCTTTTTAACTAAGACTTTATTTATTTATGTATTTATTTTTAGGAAGACCAGCCCTGAGCTAACATCTGCTGCCAATCCTCCTCTTTTTGGCTGAGGAAGACTGGCCCTGAGCTCACATCTGTGCCCATCTTCCTCTACTTTATATGTGGGACGCCTACCACAGCATGGCTTGCCAAGCGGGGCCGTGTCCGCACCTGGGATCCGAACCAGTGAATCCCGGGCTGCCCAACTAGAATGTGCGAACTTAACTGCTGCGCTGCCGGGCCGGCCCCAGGACTTTTTTTTAAAGAGCTGTTCAAGGTTGACAGCCAAACTAAGAGCATCTATGTTGGTTTAAGCCATTGAATTTGGGGTAATTTGTTCCAACAGCAACAGGAAACTAACACAATAGGGAAAGAGGTTTCTTAACTTGTATTTTAAAATGAAAATCCGCATTTCAAATTCGGATTTAAAAAACACAATGGGAAAACATTTTCATTTGGTTTTAACTTGGAGCGTCGTGGTAAGTGGCCTCGGTCTCTGCGAGGACCGTGTGGGGCCACGGGACCCCGGCCGTGAGCAGAGCGCTCTGAGTGCAGGACGCGGCTGCTCCCAAGGACAGGCTCCTGCTCTGACAGAAACGTCAGCATGACCGCAACGCCCTCCGCCCAGCCTGGGCGCCCACCGCCCACCCTCTCGAGCCCCTCGGTTCTTGGGATCACCGCAGGCACCTGCTGAAGACACGCACAGCTCCAAGTGCAGCCGGGACAGGAGGCCCGCTTTTCCAGAAAGATCCACCGTTCCCATCTCCAAAATCAAACGCCAGCAGGAAGGGGAACAACGCACGGCATGGGCGATGTCTGTTGAGGTGCAAGGAGGGCACAGAGGATGGCGGCCAGCAGGCAGGGAGCGTGCCCAATGTGGAGCGATACTTCTGGAAGATTCCATGACTGCCTGGGGCCGGGGCTGCCTGCCGCTGCCGCTTGGAGGGTCGGATGATCAGAAGGCCCTGCACTGCCCGAGTGACCCCAGAACAACGGGGTCCCCCCAGAGCACCTGGGGGCTGCCTGCAAGGGAGGGGCCGGCAGAGTGAGGCCAGGCCATTCCGACCAGCGAGTCTTGTAATGTTTTCCAGGCACTTACGGCCATGTGACGTCAGGAGACGCAAGCTTCTGCTGGGACAGAGAGCCAGGGCTGTGACAGGGAGCGATGGGGGGCCCCTGCCAGCCCCATGGTCAGGGTCAGGGGCCTCGGCACCCAGGCATCCGGCTTGTCTCTAAGAGTCGCCCACCCAAGGGGTCACGGCCCCCTCTCCGGACACATCTTGGGACCCTCTCTGACAAATTCCTCAGCCCAAGAGGCCCCAGCAAGGGTCTGAAGGCAGGTGGTGAGACAGTGGCTGCTGGAGGGGGTCGTCCACTGAGGGGCCCATGCAAGCCGGACCCCGGCAGGGACCTGCTAACTGGACTTCTGAGCGTCCAGACTAAAGGAGGCTTTAGGACTCAGAAAAGCATGCGACACAGAGCCAGGCCCTGGGAGGCGGAGCGAACACGGCTGCCCTCCTGGGTCACGTCCAAGAACCTGCGCCGGGAAACTGCAAACCCAGAGCGTTTAGCAGCGGCATCGTTGAAGGGACAAGCCCCGGATGGAGCGGGGGACCGCGATCTGGCCGCGGAGTGAAGGCGGTGACATCTTCCTGCACATCGCTGCTCCCAGAGATCAAAACCCAGACAGAGCGGAACCCGGAGGATGAGGCCGCCCCCGCCCACCCTACCCAGGCCCCGGGCTCCGGTCCCGCCTGCGGGCGCAGACACCTACCAATGGCCAGCCGCTCCAGGCGCTTGCCGTGCTCCGGCGGGATGGCGTACCTACAAGAGAAGGAGGCACATGAGAGGCGAGATGGAGCGGGCCCCGCACCTCCGCGGGTCCCTGGGGTCGGGCCGTGCACAGAGCAGCACAGAACTGCTGCAGTGGTCAGCACAGCGAGGGGGCCGGTGGGAGGAGTCCCACCCGGAAGGGAGGAGGAGAGGTCCGGACTCGGCAGGTCGTGACCCCTGCAGAACGCCAGGAGCAGACACTCCAGGTTACACAGCAGTAAACCTTGATGAGCCTTTAAAACCAAAAAATACAATAAAAAGCACTGGATTGGACGTGTGGTGGGGGGGTGCCCCCAGATTTGAGAACAGGAAGGACCCCAGCTTCCTGCCTCCCAGCCCCAGGAGCCGACAAGGAGAGAAGCTTCAGGAAGCAGAAAAATTTCATCTATCACCCACTTGGTAAGTTTCAGTTTTACAGGTTTTACATTTGAAAGATTATGGAGGCTCCGTCATAAATAAAAAAGATCTAAGGTGAAAGTTTGCAAACAGATGAAGTGCCAGCCGCCAATGCTGAGTGTGGAAGCTGGCGCGGCGGGCGCCTGGGACTCCTGCCCGGCGGGGATGGCCTGGAGGCGGGCCAGGACGCCCCAGCCCACCCAAGGGGACTCGGCAAAATGAGAACCTCGATCTCCAAGCAGAGGCGGGGCCTGAATGACACACAGCGCGGGGGGCGTCCATCTCAAGGAGGAGGGGACAGTGGCGGAACTCTTAGAGACGCCCGAGCGCCGTCTCGGAGGATCCCCAGGACAGGGGGCCTCAGCCAGGGAGGTCCTACCCCCGGGGACAGCGGGCGACGTCTGGGGACATCTGTGGCTGTCACACTGGGGGGGGCTCCTGGCATCAGGTGGGTGGGGCCAGGGATGCTGCTCAAACCCCACAGCGCCCAGGACGCCCCCAGAGATGACCCGGCCGATGTCCCAGTGCCGAGGGGGAGGGACTCTGCTCCAGATAATGATGGGCATTTCTCACATTCTAGAAGGAGTCAGATGTGAGGACGCAGCGTAGGCCGCCCCTCCTCCCACACGGCGCGGGAAGCAGGACGTGGAACAACCTGGAACAGAAGCCGGGCCAGCCCCTGGCGCCGGGTGTCCGTCCAGGCAGAGGTTTATCAGCAGCTTTTAATACAATTAAGGGGGGGGGGCTGGCAGGAGATAAGGCGAACACCGTGTCGCCTCTAATCGAACAGGATAAAAACAATTAACTCCTGGGCACGCTCCGGGGCCTGGAGGCGGGGGCCAGAGCACCTTCGACTCTGCTGTCCTCGGAGAACTTGCCATCGTCTGGACAAAGACGAGGTCACTCTGACACAGCCTGTATCACTCACGTAAAGGGGACAGAAGCTAAGCCCCATCCAGAGCTTGTCTGTGGGATTAGCGCCCCCCAACCGGGGAAGGGAGCACCGTTCCTCCCGGGCAGACGCGGGGCCTGGAAGGCCCTGATTTACGGCTCCCAGGCTGTGATGATTAATGCAACACCCCAGCCGACAACGCTGCTTTCACTTAATTACCGCCTGTAATTGGGAGTTGTAAAGATAAGATTAATTGAATCTGGTGGATGTTAAAAGTTTAATACGTTGGAACGCGGCTCCTCTGTTATCGGAGAGCACAGACGGCGGGACGCGGGGCTGAGCGCTCGGAGCGCGGTCCCTGGAGAGATTAGGAAGGACTCCTGGCCGGAAGCCGACAGCCACCGGGATTTCTGGACTCCACGTCCTAGCGCGAGCTGCGCCCGCCCTGCCCGGAACAACGCGACAGCCTCGGGGTGCCGAGAAGCCCCAACGCCGACCACATGGACCCCAGCGTACCCCTGGGACTCGGCAAACAGACCCTCGGCTTTCCAGGGAAGGCGGGCAGAACCAGGACGCACAGACTTAACGACAGGTGCTGGCGAGGTCCGGCCACCGAAGGAGGAAAGGAGGGCGCTAAAGGCCACGTGTGCACAGTTATTAAAGGGCCCCCAGTTCTGCTGGCCCCCCGTGGGTGGGGAAACTCAGGCCAGCGGGCCGCAGGCCCCACGGAGCCCCCTCCCGGCTCCACGGCCTCGGGTGCCCAGGCAAGGCGGGGCTGGAGGCCAGGGGAGCTGATGGGAGCTGGCTTCCCAACGCCACAGGAGTAAAGCCCCCCAGCCCCGTGGACCCCAGAGCAGAGCGTCTCAGGGTCTCCACCAGGCCCCTAGGAGCCCGCGCATCCCTGGCTGTTGGGGTCAGCTGTGGAGAAAACGCAGACAAGAGAGAGAAGGAAGAGCAGCTGTGTGGGGGCGCCCGTCTGCCCGCCCCCTCAGGCGGGCACATCTCTGATAACCAGCGAGTGAGGTCCCGGCCGCAAGACAGACTCAGTTCCACGGTCACGACATAGGGGTCCCCGGAGCTCCGCCCCCATCCCAAGGTCAAACCTCAGCGAAAATCCACCCGCTCTGCCCCCAGCGACCCGGGCGGCCTCTCTCTGGACGTGGCGGCCCGGCCCCAGGCGGCAGAGGCTCCAGCCTGGCTTCCCTGGACAGACGGCCTCCCGGGCACGTGGCCCGGCCTGTTCCGGGTGCTCGTCTGCCTCGCGACTGGACCAGGGTGACGTCCCCAGAACAGGACGGCGGTGGCCCTGCCCTGGCCCCTCTCCATCCCCCAGCTCACCATCTGCTTTCCCAGTGAGCGACCCTCTCCAGCGAGGCTGGTCCCGATGGCCACACACATCGGCTCCCACGCCGTCCTCTTGGTACAGTAGCCCCACTGCCCCCTGCATGGCTGGCCTCGTCAACACGCTCCTCCCCAGGGCCGGGCTGCGTCCGGCTGGCCCTCCTGGGTGGTCCACTCCCTCCAGGCCAGTGGCAGGGGCGCGGAGGGCCTGCAGCCCAGCGCACAAGACACAGCTCAAGAATCTGGAGACACCAGGGAACAGGGAACGGGTGGAGCGACTTCCAGAACCTGGGGAGCCGTGGGGGGCAGAACAGACCAGGGGCTTCAGACGGCAGAGCCAGGAATGGGGGGCAGCGCGGGGCAGCCCCAGGGGATGCTGCAGGGGGACGGGCCGCCAGGGGAGCCGGCTGCAAACCAGCGGCCGAGGGCAGGCACGGAGGGCACCTCTGAGGGGACCGCAGAGAGCCCTGACTCTGTGCCTCTCCAGACCGGAGTGGCCCCTCCTGAACTCTCCCCACAGCACCCCCGCTGCATCTTTATCTGCATACTTTAAAAGCCCCTCCCCACTTTCTGCTTTTGAGCATTTTACACAAAGTACTTCTGGACAACGCTAAACCAGAAAGTCATGGCACAGAGGCGGGCAGCCAGCCCAGGTGACCCCACAGAGGCTGCGGCAGACGCGACAGGCTCCATAACCGGGTTTAATGTCGCGGAATCGCCGAGGAGGCCGACAGGGACAAGTTCGGGCACCGTCTCCAGAAGCCCTTTCTGGAAAGGCTGCAGACCTCGGGGCCTCGGGGAGAACGTCACACGTCGCCAGATGAGTCTAATCCAGGGGGGAGGCGACGGGGGGGACAGGACGGGGAACGGGCCTCACGGGTGGGGACACGGACAAGGCCACGCTGGATAGGAAACAACTACAGTCCAGCGGTCTCACTGTCCACACGACCGGAGGGAACATGCTTCAGGCCGTGTGACGGGGCAGCCGGAACAAAGCCCCCACCACACTCCAGAGGACGTGGCCTTCGGGTCTGGCAGATGGGGCGGGCAGCCTGGGGCAGGGGGGAGGGGTGGGTCCCCAGCCCACAATGCCCCTGGGCCGCTTCTTTCACACTTTGAGGGCTCAGCTGTAGTGAGTGCACCCCCTTCCCATAGAGGCAGAGCTGAACCTGCACACCTGCCTCTGGGCCACCTGCCCCGGGGCCGGGTCCTGAGCCCCAGCAGTCCGTCTGAGACCTCCGGCGAGGGACAAGCGTGCAAGCTGCCTGCCGGGAACCCACCGGGAGAGCCGGAGGGCGGCCATCCTGCCAGGTCCCTGAGGCAGGCCTGAGTCCAGGCTGGCGGCAGAGCCCCCTTGGGGACACCGCGAGGCCCCGGACATCAGGAGGCTGCCGCCCACGCAGGTCACGACAGAGAACGTGGGACTGCTGAAGCCCCTCCGGGGCTGTGACGCCAGGTGGAGGCCACACGGAACTCGCCCTCTGCGGCAGGGCTGCTGGCCTCGGCCGGGGGACAGGACGCTCCTATTTCACCGGAAGGCCCCCTGTCCGCGAGGGGGATGCTATTAATAGTGTCATTTTCTTGGTGTTTTGTTTATCCCCCTGGAATGGTTTGATGGATGCGAACAATTATCAGACTATAAAAGCCAGCAAATGTGCTATTTTCTATCGCTCTAAATCATCAAACAAATAAAGTGTGAAACAGCATTTTTGAATATAATTTTCCCCTCTAATGGTTTAGAATTATTATCAAGAACAATGAAAATAAATAAGCAAACGCCTCGTGAGTTAAAAATTAAATGAGTGTGTCAGGAAGAGGAACACAGACCATCTTGGAGAGCAGAGACCTGCCCAGGGGCCGTTAGTCACGACGATGACAGGCAACAGGCCTTGGGGCCTTGCGGGCACCCGGCCAGCCTCTCGGTGTAGACTTCAGCCGTCCCCGTCCCCTTGGCCCGAGGATTGGGCGCCTGGGGCCACCTCTCGGCGGATGACGTGATGCGCCTTCGTCCCTAAGTGCCCAGCCTGACCCTCCGCAGCCCCAGGGTCCTGTGTCACTGCTGTGGGACGGCCACGAGGCCTCAGAAAGGAGGCGGGGGGGGGGGGTCGGCTGGAGCCAGTGCCCGCCCCCTCCTGGCCTCTGCCCTCCTCTCCCGGGCCGTGGACGGCAATGCCAGGGGGGCTGTGGTGTCTCAGACCAGCAAGAAAACCCACAGTCATGGGGCCAATTCTCAGGCCGAGGAACGAGTGACTCTGGTGGAGGTAACCCCACCCAGCCCCGGGCCCCTCGTTTGCTTGCACCTGTGGCCACCCTGGCTGCTGGCCCCACTACTGGTGGTCTGAGCCCCCTGCGAGGAGGGCGGCATTTCCATGGTAACGAGGCCCCCCAGCACCCCCTCCCACCTGCTGTCAGGACACTGGGGCCGAGCCCTCAAACGGGGGCCCTCCACTCCCCAACTGCCCATCCCTGAGAGGCGCCCTCTGCCCGGAGCCGTCTTGCTCAGAATTGGGGCTGCGATGCAATAACACTGACTTCATCTTTCCCCCTGAAAACTCTGCTGGGGGACAAAGGTACTTGGAACTTCCCCCACCGCCCAGCCTGATGGCTTCCGCCCAAAGGGGGCCCAGCAATGGCGAGCAGGCCCGCCCCGCCCCCGCTCTCTGCCGGGGATCGCGTGCCAAGCGCAGGGTCCAACGGAGCCCTCTGGAAATGTCAGTCCAGCCGCATGGTGCGGGCGAGGAAGTTAATTTCACAGTGTCTGCACAAGGCCGGGCAGATGGCCCCTCGCCGTTTAACGCGCTATAATTATGGAGACGGGAACAGGGAGGCAGGGTCCGCCGAGCGCCAGGACCAGGTGCCGAGTCGGAGGCGCCCAGCAGGAGCAGCGGCCGCACAGCCCAGGAGGCCAGGCAGCCCCAACAGCAGCGGCCGCGCCAGGCCCCGCGGGCAGGGCGTGCAGACGAGCCAGGACCACCGCGATCCCCAAACACAAGCCCCACGCGGCACGCGGCCCTCGCCCTCTCCAGCCGCGTGTCACGGCGACGGTGCCAGCCGCTGCCCCGTGGTCGGGACGGCCGAGCAGGATAGCCCGTCACAGAGCTGGCTTCCCGCAGCTGCCGTGCTGGCGAGGTGCCGTCTGAGCCGGTGAGAGGCGAGCGGGGCCAGGGTGGCAGGGCAGAGGGCCGGGGCCCAGTCACTGCAGTCACCTGAGCCGAGGACGCTGCGACAAGCATGTCCACTTCACCTACCAAGACCCCCAGCACTGTGGAGACTCCACGTCAGGGTTCTGCGTGCGGCACGGAGGTCACACCTCGACAAAGCCGTCAGAGGGCCTGGCCCTGAGGACGCGGCTGCTGAGCTCAGCGGACAGACGCCCTCGGCCCTGCAGCGTCTCTGGGCTTCAACCAAGGCGTCCACTGGGTTAACATGAGCCCCGTCAGAGGCACCAGAAACCCAAGACAGCAAGCTGCAGACGCCCCTCCGGAAAAGGCACCAGGCCCTGGTGGTTTTACTGAGGGTCCTTCACGCTGCAGTGCCAGGGCCCAGCTACACCCACGGTGGCCGAGCATGTGGGGGGACCAGAGGTCGCTGAACGTGCATATAATGAATGTGGAGTATTTGTGAATGAATGAATGAATAGGAAACCCTGTTACCGACACAGGACAAGGACACACAGGAAGATGACAGGTTGCTCTCAAACAGCTGCAAAAGTTTCAGATCAAATAGCAATTCAGGTGCAGAAGGGTATTCAGAGACAAAGAAGGGCTTATCCCCAGGGTTGCAAAGACAGTCCGACAAATAAAAATCTACAGAAAATGCCAAACCACTCAGTATAAAAATTCCTAGCCTCAGGGGCTGGCCCGGTGGCACAGTGGTCAAGTTCACGCTCTCCACTTCAGTGGCCCAGGGTTCGTGGGTTCAGATCCCAGGTGCAGACTTACACACAACTTGTCAAGCCATGCTGTGGCAGGCATCCCACATAAAATAGAGGAAGATGGCCACAGATGTCAGCTCAGGGCCAATCTTCCTCAAGCAAAAAAAAAAAAAAAAACTTCCTAGCCTGTAGGACCAGGAGAGACCTTCCCATGGCTGCACTTCATGGGGACGCAGAAGAGGCTTTCCAGAAAGTCGGGCACAAGGCAAGCTGCCCATTGTCACAGCCACTCACCAGACGCATTGAAGACAGCAGCCAGGGGACTAAGTCAAGAAAAAGATTCACGGGGAGTAATCAGAACGGAAGAGGCCGATTTTTTTCTTTTCAAGCGACGTAACCTTCTCCTTGGGAAAACGAAGAGAACCAGACACTGAATGGCCCAGCAAGGGGACAGAACAGAAGACCCGTGTGGAGAGCCAGGCTCCTCTGCACCAGAGAGACCGGACAAGCCGCTTGGGAGCCCCGTCCTGTGTCGGGTTTAGAGGCAGGAAACCCCCCACGAACGAGGGCATACGTACACCTGGGCGTGTCTGCCATGGACGGAGTCACAGCCTCTGACCCCCGAGACTGACGCCTCCACCAGGAGCGGGGGACGCACACGCGCATCAGGAGCCCCCTCCCCTGCAACCAAGACGAGGCAGCGTGGCTGAGCCGTGACGGTGACGAGATGTTGGCTGAGACAGAAGGCAAGCGTGCGGGGTGACCGTGTCACACAGGAGCGATGGCCTCACCATCATGGCGGAAATGGGAAAGAATCGCTAAAAACAGACATGCCAGCGGGCAGGTGGCGCAAGAGCACGGTCCCCCTGTGTACACGCCAGTCTGGAGAAATACAAGATGCCAGAAAAGGCGCCCGGCAGACAGGCCTGCCCTTGACATACGACGGCCGGGGCAGACGGACAGCCTGGAACCACCGAAACCCCGGGGTCCCCACACCCACCGGGAGGGGAAAGCAGAGTGTCCCCGAGCTGGTCTGCCCGGAAGGACGCGGCGAGGGAGGAAAAGGAGGCAGGCCCTGCCCAGACTCTCAGGGAGGAAGGGACGGCATATCTGAGTCCCTGAGCAGGTCCAGCACCACAGGGGTCCAGCCCGAGGGCTCCACACACCTCACAGCCCCCGCTGCACAGAGGCTGCCCGCCCGACTCCTGTGGGGAAATCCCACCTTAGCCTCTGAGGGACCTGGTCCCACGGAGACGCAGCCTCGCTCATGTGTCCCCGCGCCGGGCCCTTTACTTGACAGACGTGAACACTTGCTGGGGAGATAGGATCAGCCGGGCGGTGGGGGCTGCTCCCAGGAAAGAACCTCATGGAGTCTCCATGGTTTTATCTCTAATGGATCGTTTGATGGGACCACAGGCGACGGAGTTTGGTATCTCACACCAGCAGCGCCAATGACTTCAAATAATAGCATTTTTATTGAAACGTGCGCACAAGATTAGCAGAGTTCTGGGAGCATCTGCTCAGAGAAAATGGGAGGCTCAGAAGGGGACGGCCACCGGCGGAGACGCCGACGGAGCCGGCCTTCTGGGGAGACAGAGGGGTCACAGGGGAGGGGCAGCTGGGGCCTCGGAGAGGGGCGGGAGGGGCGGATGCTGCCCTGGGCACCGCGGCCAGTTGGCAGCCTGTCCCCGAGGTGTGCTGGCGTCTCCCCATAGGAACCGGGGATGGGCTGGCACCGGAAGGTCCCATCCAGCTTCAGGGGGCCAAGGGCGACCGCAGATGCACGAGCCACTGTCATGAAGGAACAGACTGCACAAGGCGAGCGGGGCGGAGCCTGCAACTCGACACCCAAGTGGAGCCCTCCGACCCGGCCCCGCCTTATTCCAGGCCGTGAGTTATTCTGACGGTACGACAGGACCAAAATTTCCATCCCGTGCGTGCCTGTTTCTGATGCGCATCTTAAAGCCAGGGCCTGCACAGGTGAGGTTTCAAAGGGCAGGTGCCGAGCGATGGAGCAGCTCATCAAAGCTGGACAGGGCCTTCTCGGCCAGCCTGGGGGCAAGCGACTTGTGGGCACACGGTGCTGATGATCGCTCGGTGCCAGCCACAAAGCAGCCCCCACCCCCCCCCGGAACTGGCCTGAACTCCTGCTCATAAAGCCACCAGGAGGCGGCCCCCATGGCGCCCAGTGCCAGCAGCAGCGCGCCAGTCGGGCGCACAGGACACAGGACGGCTGGGACAGGACAAGCAGCACGGGTCCGCAGAGGGCACCCGGGCGCCTGAGACGACAGGACAGGGGCTGCTGGCTCGAGAGAAAGGCGTGGCCCCTCCTGAGCGGGGAGGCATCAGACAGACTGACATGTGCCCCCCACATACCAGCCAGAGCGGGCACGCGGGGTGGAGCTGGTTGGGCTGGGAGGGGCTGGAGCGCGGGCTCCCCTGCGGGGTCGAGCCGCCGGGACATCTCAACGCAGGAGGCTCTGCTGGGTCTGTTCAGGGACGGCCGAGCCTGGGACACGACTCATCCATCCTCACCCACGGCCACACGCACGCAGCGCCTACCGACCTCGTGTGGACACGCGTGGGCAGCCGAGGCCCCCGGCAACCGGGAGGATGGGCCGATGGCTCTCCTGTGCCCCTGGAGCTGCGCTGGGTGGCCCTGACTTGCCCTCTGAACTATGGGATGAGCCGTGAGGAGTCTACACAGGCCCCGTGTCCACCAGGGGCTCCAGCTCCCACGTGAGGCCGTCTGGGTCTCAGCCAACCACCCAGCAGGCAGAGCCACGGCCCTCGGGGTCACCAGCTTCCCCAGGCACCGGCGCTGTGGGCGGCTGAGCTCAGGCCCAGGGAGGCCCCTCCACTCATCACCAGGTTGGAGAGGGGACAGACTGAGGCTCCGGGAAGCCCTGCGGAGCCGCGAGCGTGTCTGTCCTGGCACCACGGCACGGCTGGCCTGTCCTGTGCCTGGCCCTATCCCCTCCACCCAAGGCTGCGCGTCCACCTCCTGCAGCTGGGCCAGCACGAGGGGCACAGGTACTGCAGGTGGCCAAGCCACGGTGGGGAAGGCGCCCCTCCCCGCCAGGTCCACAGGTCTCCCTCCCTGGGGGCTGCGTCTGCGACAGCAGCCTCGCAACATGAGCAAGCGCCATGGAAACCAGCCCGGGAGCAGCCCCCCGTCTCTGACAGCTCAGCCCAGGCACGGGCGGTGGGAGAGGGGTCCCCATGCGGCCGCAGACTCCACAGCGCGAATCCACCACTAATCCAGCCACTGCCAGGCGGGCGGGGGTCTGAGACGGAAGGAACGCCCCGCGACGACGCCTTCAGCAGAAGAACCTCGGTCCCTCCACGCGAGAAGGAGGCGATGCCAGCTCCTCGCCTGGCACTCCAGCCCAGAAGCTTCCTTGGCGGCTGGGCCGCCAGCGACAATGCTGCTGTCTCACGGCCGCGGGAGCCAGGGTGCGCCTCACGGCTCCAACTAAAGTGCCGCTTCCCACAAAGACCCAAACGAGGGCCATCTGCTCCCTCCAGACCAGGCCAGCGGGCCGCGCACCGGGCCACGCGGGGCAGACGGACAGGAGGGCACGGCACTCACATGGGCGGCCTGACCCCTCCCCAGGGCGCATCCTCACAGCCAGAGGCGTCTCCTGGAGCCAGCCTGCCGGGGAGGAACTCCCGCACTCTGGAACCTGCCTGCCTCCGTGCGGCTTCCCTGCTCCCCCTGGGGGCCTGGCGCTCTCTGGATGGGGGGGCCGCAATGGAAGCCCCGTCCCAGTGGCTGGCGTCTGTCCCAGCGTGGCTCATGCGGGCACGGAGCAGGCACCCCGTCAGGGCCTGGGCTGACCCGTGTCCCTCAGCCTCGAATGATCTCGTTAGTGCCCACACGGGGCAAAGCTCGCTGACCCCAGCCCTTCTCTAGCTGGACGCGTGGACTACACTTCCCAGCATCCCTTGCTGCAGGTGTGACCACATGGCCGGGCACTGGCCAATGAGACATGGGCAGAAGCCACGGGCACTACCTCTGGTGTGGCCCAGCAGAGCTTTGGGACACGCCCTCCCACTCGCCCAGGTGACCTGGAAGGCACGCGTCGGGGCGGGAGGGCCCCTGTGGCCAGGTCCCGTTCCTCCAGCACCTCCTCCATCTCCCACGAGACCCCACTGGCTGCAACTATGGCTCAGCCCGGCGACACCCAGCAGCCGTTCAAGGGGCTCCGGGAGAAGAGGGTCCTTGCTCTCCAGCCCTCCAAGTTCAGGACACCTCCGCCCACTGTGTCGTGCCCTGTCCCCAAGGCTGAAGACTACCGGCCACACGCTCCCAGGACCTGCCGCCCCCCGGCCCAGCACGCCTGAGCTCCATGGCCCCGACCCAGTGCCAGCCGGGCAGTGCCTCATCAGGGCCGAGGGCAAGACCCGAGGAGTCAGCCCAAGCACGGCCTGGCCCACAGGAAGCACCACGGATGCGGCCTCGGCTGTCCCCACTTCTCGTCATGTCGTCACGGACGGTAACAGCTTCTCACCCAGGTGCAGATAACGCGATGACACATGGTAGCAGCAGCCCCAGAGTGGAAGCCACCTAAACACCCATCCACAGTGGAATGACACGCAGATGGAGGGACAGACAGATGACAGAGAATTCTGCAGTCACGAAGATGAACGCGCTATGGCCACACACAAGGGCTGAGCGTGAGGCGCACAGGACTCCCTCCTATGGAGCTTGAGTCTGGCCACACCAACCACATCACCCAGGGACACGGACGCACGAAGAAAGCGGCACTGAGCCACGCGTGCCACTGAAGCCAGGAGCATGGTCGTCAGCGCTGCGTGGGGGGGACACACAGAGGGCAGCTGCAGTCATTCGACAAACGCGACATGAAGCAGCGCAGAACGGGCTGCTCTGTGTGACGCGGCTCAGAGAACAAACCCCGCCCCGCGGGGGGAGGAAAGAAAGCGATCAGTAACGTCGACGGGGGCACACCGGCACCTGCCATCTGTCCAGATCCTGTACCAGCCACGAGGCTGTTCCGTCATTATTTTCTTCATTTTCTGATGTTTGAAGTAGTTAAAAAAAAAAATACAAAGAGAACAGCACGGAGGGGGAGGAGGGACGTTACGGTGCAGACACCGACCACACATCTCAGCCAGGGGACCAAGATGACATCACAGGGGTCAGTCTCGGTGGTGGCAGGACCCTGGGATGATGGCATGAGGAGTGCCCTTCACTCCGGGGAACCTCCCGGAACGCACCGCCCAAGCCACCACGAGGAAACCCAGGCAAACCCCGACTGAGGGGCTTTCTCCAGAGTCCTGCCCGGGCTCCTCCAGACCATCGAGCTCACCAGGACGAGGAAGGTCTGAGAAACCGGCCCTGCCCCGAGGAGCTCGGAGACGCGACATGCACACATCACGTGGGATCCTGGGGCAGAAAGGGGCGTCGCAGACACAGAGGGGATCTGCATAAAGGACGGCCATGTGGGTGAGACGCCGCGACATCGGCTCCTCCCCGGACAGACGCCCCAGCCCAGAGCAAGGTGCTGAGTGGGACCGGCTGTGGGGCTCTGCAGGAACTCTCTGACGATCTGCTCAGTTTTCTATAAATCAAAAAGAGTTCTACAAAATGGCTTTTTTCAAAAAGAGAGAGAATATGCCACCAAAACAGTGCACAGACCAGCCTGTGACAAACCTCAAAGGAACAAGGACACGGGCTCACGGGGGACGGTTGGCGCCTGGCACCCACGCTGTGGGCGCTGGCCCCCTGCTCTCCAAGACGCCAACTTCCAAACTCGGGCGGCTGCGGTGCAGCCCGGCAGGCCCAGCTCCTGGAAGGCATCTCCTTCTGCAGAGGCGACCAGGCCCGTCCAACTCGCCAACAAGCAGCCCCCATGATCTGCTCCGGGGCAAGGGCACACTCGGCGGGGCTGCAGGGTGGCGCTCTGCAGGGGATGGACGCGCACCAGGGAGAGGCCTCCAGGCGACCCACCCGCTGCCTTACTCATCGTCTCTCAATAAACGGTCCGGCACCGCCCGCCCTCTCAGGAGGACTCGCTGCCCTGAGACGCTCTTCCTGTGGCCGCTCTTCTGTCATCGCAGCTCAGGACCTGGGCTGACAGAGCAGCCGGCTGGTCGCCAGCGTGTGAACAAGGGACCATCGAGCCGCCTTCCGTCATCCAGTGAGCCGTCCACCCGATGTCCCCAGGCGCCCAGGGGGTCTCAGCTGGTGAGCGCGTGGAGGCGGGGCACGTCCATCCCACGCGCACTTGTATGGGTGACAGGGCCCCAAGCTGGGGAGCTGAGTTATGACACCCGATCTGCGAAGCTGTCAGGCTCCCCCACTTCCACTCCAGGTCCATGGGCCGGGCCCTCCCTGCCATCACGGGGCCTCCAGATCGGCCAGAGCCAGGCACAGGGAGAGTGATCCTTTCCCAGAGGTGCCATGCCTGAGTCAGGAGGGACCTGGCGTGCACCGCCCCAGCTCTCGGAGCCGTGAGGCTGCCCGCGGCCAGCGCAGACCCAACCAGGCCTCCTCCAGGCCCGGCACTGTCCACCACAGCCCTGGGCGGCTGCCTGGGGCTTCATCCCCCACCCGGACTTCCATCCACCTGCTGGGGACAACGGTGAGGCCCTCACAGGGCGGGCAGTGCGGTCCAGCAGCGCCACCTGCAGGCAGGCCTGGGGGGAGCAGGCTTAGGACAGCCGGGGAGGGGGGAAGAGGGAGGGGGCGGGAGGCGCCTGTCCCCGAGGCTCCCTGGGCAGATGAATCGCTGCCCGCAGGGGTGTAGCTGGGAAGTGAGTCGCTGCCTCAGGGCCTGCTGGACGTCCCCAAGGACCAGGTGGCTGGGCAGCCGAGGGGCAATGGAGCAGCCCAGAGGCCGCCCTCCTTACAAGAGCCTGGCTCAGCCTCCCTGGGCACCAGACCCATCCATCAAGGGCCCAGGGCGCCCAGCCTGTCGCCCAAGCTACGCAGGTAACACGGGAGCCGGGCAGCATGTGCACACACAGTGGGCTCCCTCCTGTGCCCCACGGCAGGGAGCACGCCCTTGAACGCACCATGGGCACACACGTCTGCACGCACCAGCACACACACACACGTGTGCACACACACCCACTCATACACACATAACACTCGTGCACGCACAGCTCTCCGAGTGAGGCAGGCTGTGCCACCGGGCGTCACGTGTCCCAGCAGCACAGGCCAGGCTGCCCGACCCTCCCCTGCAACCTCTCCGTGAGGAAAACGCCAAGCGCTGCTGAACCCAAAGGGAAACCTCTCTGTGCCCCCCACCGCGCTCTGGCTTCCTGAGGGTGGGCGGGCTCCCTGGCCCTCCCACACGCGGCCCCCCTGCCGCCCCTGCACAAAAGGACCTGCTTGTCCCACCCAGGACCCTCCAGGAGCGAGTGGGGCTTGTGCTCCCTGTGGGAGCACAGCCAGAAGACCCTCACCCTGCGCCCCGCTCAGGGATGGGACACCCACGATGTGGGAGACCGGATCCCAGGAAACCAGAGCTGGAGGGCTGGGAAGCCGCGAAAAACCACCAGAGACAGAACTCGGGGGGCTGCCCTGCCACCCGAGCCACCTCCCTGAGCCGGGAACCCAAGGGATCTGGGAGGACGGGGTGGGGGGTGACCCTCACACGTCCCGGCTCCTCCAGCTAGACACACGCTGTGGCCTCAGCTGCGCCCTCGCCCTGGACGGGCCTCCTCTCCCCAGGTGTTTAGGATACAGAAGGAAAGAACAGGTGACTGAAGGCCACGCCTGCACCCGGGCCACGCGTTCTCTGCCCACGAGAGGCCCCGGCAGCCCGAGGCAGCCTGGCACACAGGACAAGCCACCAGGTGCCTCCCCATGCGGGCAGCACCGCACGGCAGCAGGCAGGGACGGGCCCCTCTCGAGGCCACCATGTGTGCCAGGTGCCCCCGCAGGGGATGCGCAGCACAACCCGGGGCCCCAGACATGGCCCAGGGGGATGGCATGGACTAGGATAAGGGGCCCTCCCATCCAAACTCGCCTGTCCTGTGGACCCAGGGGAGCAGCTGCGAGGGCGTGCGGAAGGCGTCCATGTGGTGGCACCGGTGGAAACGGAGCATTTAGCGCTACATCTGAGAACCCGCGAAACAACGCCAGGCGAGTGCATCACACGTCGGTTACACATCCTGATAACGAGCTGCCCACTGGCCCACGAGCTAACGAGGCCTAGGACCCACAGGGGCTGGAGCCAGGGGCTGATGGGCAAAGAGCGGCCCAGGACAGGCTGTAGGGACGTCTTCTCTGGATGAACCACGACCACCCGCAGGCTCCAGGAGGGCCTTGCCCGGGGGAGGCGTCTGGCCTGGGACAGCAGGGTCGAGGGGACACGGCCCTCTGCACGCCAAGCCCCCAGGCTGCCCCACACGGGGAGCCAGCCCCTCCCCACACCCATGTCCCCTCCCGCCAACCCTCGTGCCCTCGCTGACCGACTGGGCCACGAGCAGGCCGGCCAGGGCGCGAGCCGCAAGGGCCAGGTCTCTCAAGCCCCATCTCAAGAGAGATTTTGAAGCCCAAAAACGCTTCCGATGTGCTCAGCCTCGCCGCCCGAAAGCCCCACACAAGGCCAGCCTCTCCAAGCCAATTTCACGCTTTCGTCGGCACCAGGTTGCTCACGTCACTTTGACACACGAGTCACACTACCGAGGTGGCAGCAGACCAGACGGCTTCACGAGATGCTAGAAATCTCAGCCTGTTGACACCTAAAATAGAGCCACTGAAACACTCAGAGGTGGCTGCAATCAAGCCACTGCTGATGCAAGAAGAGCAGCGTGATCAGAGGCACGGCCGAGGGAGCGCGATCTGCCGGGGGGGGTGGGGGGGGGCACCTCCTGCCCTGGGGCACCTCGCCCACACCCCCACCCCCCCACCCCCCACTGGCGTCCCTGTGGCCCCAGGAGGGAGCACAGCCTGGAGGACCAGCTCCCGCAGAGACGGCGCCAGCTGCACACGCCATCAGCCCCAGCGCACAGGCTGGAACCCAGGCCTCTGCCGGGGCCCCGCCCTCACGGGCGACACGCACACCAGCAGCAGACACGGGAGTGTGGGCACCCGGTTGAGCATGGCTCTGGAGGACACACATGGGGCACCGCGCCCAAACCTGGGCCCCACCTGGTCCTGGGAGAGCAGGCGGGGCACCCGGCATGACCACTGAGAAGCTGCTTCCCACAGCCGCACGCGGGCACACAAAGGCCCCCCACACGCAATCCCACCCCTCAGGACCAGAAACCAGGACCAAGGCCAAGGGGCCTTCCAGAACATTCTTCCAGTGCAGGCCCCGCTAACTGCTTCCCTAGCGCTCTGGGGATCGGGCGGGGGCGGGGGCGGGGGCAGGGATGGCAGGTGGTCCCAGGGGCCATGGGCAGCACGGACGGCAGGGGCAGAGCGCTGGTCCTCGGGGGGCATCGGTCCTGCCGTGTCACCCAGGGCTTCTGCCCCTCATGTTCCCAGGGTCCCCTCTGGACAGCCTCGGGGATCTTCCGTGCGTGTCACCATCCTGGAAGCCAGTCCTGCACCTGCCAACGCTTCTCTGCGGGACGCCTCGCTGGGCCCCCAACGTGGCTTCCTGAGGCCACGTCCCGGGACCGTGACCGGTGCCTCCCCAGCCTCGCTACCTGCCCACGGGCCGTGCCCTGCCCCAGGCCACCCGCCCTCACACAGGCGTGTACGAAGGACCGGCCCACCCACGGCCAGCACCTGCCCGGACTTGGCAGAGGCCCCTTTCTTCCTTTGCCTTTTTTTCTTTTTTAAGGAAAACATGGGTTTTCTCCCCTAAAGATGGTTCTGGCTGGTGCCCCTGAGCAGAACCAGACCAGAGCAGAGGAGAGGGGACGGCCCCACCCTCCTGCTGCCTGTCCCAGGCTTGGGGACACGCTGCCCCGGGCCCGAGTCTGCACAGGACGAGGAGCCGGGAGCCTCCACCGCGGGGAAGGGCGGCAGCGCCATCTAGTGGCTCCCGGGGGACATCCACCTGGAGACCCGGCAGCTGCTCGCTAGGCCACCGCCACACCCCGCAGGGCAGTGTCCTAGCCAGCGAGCCCACAGTGCACACACACTCACACATACGCACAGACATGCTCACACTCACAGACACGCTCACACTCACATGTACACACATGGACATGCTCACAGTCACACACATACACACAGACATGCTCACACTCATATACACAGATGCTCACACACAGACACGCTCACACGTATACACACATACATGTTCATGTACACTCATATACACATAGACACGCTCACGTATACACAGACATGCTCACACTCACACGTACGTACAGGCATACACATATACACTCACACACACATGTACACAGACATGTTCATGTACTCACACGTACATATACACACAGGCATACTCACACATATACACACACACACAGGTGTGCCCACACACAAACACGTACACATTCACACACACGCTCACATATACTCACACAGACAAACATACAGATACATCTAGTCACTCACACATGCTCACACTTCCACACATACACACCCGCACTCGCACATGGGCCCAGCCCGTGGTCTGCAGTGGCCGCAGGCTGGTCACCCGCGCTCAGCCTGCCCGGCCCAGGAGCCCCTCCCCACAAGCCGTGTGGCCAGGCCCCGCTCCTGCCACGGCTGGGGCCTGGGGCAGTGTGCGGCCCCTCTCCGCTGGGCCAGGACTGGGGCCTCCGTGGAGTCACAGCCTGGCCCTGCCATGCAGAGAGGACGGGAGGGGACCCCTGGGCAGCACTGGGACCACCTGTGCTCAGGAGCACCCGTGTGGGCGTGAGACTCAGGCCTCTGTGGAACGGTCACCCCAGCCCCCTATCTCTCCAGCTCTGTCCCGAAGGTCAAGGCCTCCCAGCCCAGAGGTTTCCACGAGCGAGGGTCACACAGAGCCACAGAGACACAGAGACACGGACCACAACACGCAGGTCGTGGCATCGTGAGAGCTCCCAGCAAACGCACAATAGCGCCACTCAGGCCAGGGCCACGGCAGGGAACAGTCCCAGGACGCCCGCCCTGGTCCCGGGAAGTGTGGACGTGTCACCTCCTGGGGCAGAGGGGATTTGGAAGATGGGTTAAGGCCCCTGAGACGGGGGTGACCCTGGATTCCCGGGGCCCAGGGTCATCCCAGGGTCAGAGGCCGAGATGGAGACGCTGCGCTGCTGGCCGTGCAGACGGAGGAAGGGGCCCCGAGCCCAGGACGCGGTGCCTCTGGAAGCTGGAGGAGGCGGGACACGATCCTCCCCTGGGGCCTCCGGGACCCGCCCTGCCCTTCCCTGGGTTTTAGCTCAGGGAGGCCATGTCCCACTCTGACCTCCAGGACTCTCAGAGAATAAACACATGTCGTGCAGAGGCGCTCGGCTCGCGGTCCTGAAGCCCCCAGTTCATTCCCAGGGCTTCCTTATCCCGCCCAGCCTGTCCGAGCGGCCGCTGCCGGAGAGCCGGGAGGGGATCCTCTCCATCCACATCAGCCGGGGGTCGGGGGGGCACACAGCTGAGGGCAGGGAGGGGGCCTGGCTCCCCAGCAGGGCCTTCTCTGGCTCCTGGGCCCCCTGAGCCGAGGGCCCCAGGATGTCCCAGTGTCCTACAAGGGGAGGGGTGGCCCTCCCTCTGAGCCTGGGGGCCGGTCTTACGGCTCAGGGGCAGCTCTCAGCTGGACAGCAAGGCCCAGGGCGCCTTGGCCAGGGGCTGCCTGGGTGCCCCCTGTGCTGTGTCCCCTGCCCCACCCCCACGTACACAGGAGACGGCGCAGCGGCTGAGCCCGCTTCCCCTCCACCCCTCTGAGCCACGACGGGACCTTCTGCAACAGGTGGACACCGCAAAGCCCCGCTGGGAAGTCTCTGCTGGAAACCCCGAGAACGGGGGGGGGGCCTGCACAGAGGCAGCTCCAGGGTCCCCAGCAGAGGCTGGGCAAGCGCAGGGTCTCAGCTCAGATTCCAGGACGCAGGGGGCTCACCTGCAGACTCAGAGTGGGGCCGGACACCGAACCCAGATGCCCACGGGAGGTGCGGGGGGCCCAGCGCTCCAGGCCACCCACCCCACAGCCCGCGGCCCCCGAGAGCCCCCAGCACAACCGCCTTGCCCCTGACTCGGCCGAGTGGTGCTGCAGGGAGCTCAGCCCCCAGCGGAGGCTCTGGGGGGAAGCACGGCTCCAGGGACCAGGAAGCTCGCTTCTGGGGGCGTGCGGGCCCTCAACCCCAAACCTGGTGGGGACACTGAGGCCGCCTTGGAAGCCAGCAGGGCCCGGGCCCGCAGGTCTCAAGCTGCCAGAGGCCCTGACCTTTGCCCTCCCCGCCCACCAGCCAGGCCGCAGGCCCAGCCACATCCCAGGGAGCCACCAAAAGCACCCCCACTGCCCATCCCCAAGCAGTTGCTCCCGGCCACTCACCAGGACTTGGGCTCTCCGAAGTGCAGGTAGTTGATGCTATAGAGGTCCATGTCCTCCGTGTGCCAGGCGAACGTGGTCTTCCACATGCCAAAGTACAGGTAGGGCGTGTTGACGCCCTCGATGATGGTGCCGCACTCCCGCTCCACCATGTCCAGGATGGTCCGCAGGTTCCCGATGTTCCACTGAGCCACGTCCTGCAGGGCGGCCAGCACGCGGTCAGGGGCGGGCCGTCCCCAGGACACACCGCCCTGGCCACCCCCAGACGCTGGCAGGAGAACAGGAAGGCCAAGGCTCATACCCCCGGGCCCTGGGCCACCACGAGGCCTCTGCAGAGGGCCCCGAGCCCGCCCACCCTGAGCCCACGCAGTGTCTGAAGCCCACCACGGGCGCCATGCCCCGCAGACGCCATCCCTGCCACACCAGGCAGCCAGGCGGGGCGTCCCTGGATCCCAGGCTGAGCTGCATGTGACTCGTACACAGCGAAGGCCACAGTCTGGTCGTGAATCGTTAACGTGCCTGAAAGTCAATGACACGCCGAGGGGGCCCAGCCCAGCACCTTCCCACGGAGGACACGGGCATGGCCCGCAGAACCAGGCACGAGCCCGGAGTCCCCACCCACCAGACTCCCCTGTTCCTACTGCCCCCAGCAGACAAACCCGTCGGGTCATCAGGCTTGTAAAATACGCCTGAATCGACTGCCCGGCCCTGGAGACCGTCGGGGCCTCCTGAGACACGGGCCACCAGCAGCACCCCTCGAGGCCCAGAGCCACCTGCCCGCCTGTTCCGTCCACGTCACAGGCCCTGGACCTGGGGCGTGGCCTGCAGGAGATGAGCCCTGGCGCGGGCTGAGACCCCAAAGTGGGGGCCACGACCAGACTCTCATCACAGGGCTGAAAAAGCCCAGGTCAGGGGCACCGGAAACAGGCCACCTCCCTAAAGCGGGGTCCGACTCGCCACACCATCCAGCCCACACGTCCACAGTGTGGCTACGGGGGGACCCAGGGCCTCGCTGAGCCAGGCAGTAACTCATCCTGTGACCGGGCAAGGCATTTCTCCGCTCTGGGCCTCAGTTTCCCCGCCTGAAGGAGCCTCCCGCACCAGGTCAGACACCACGAACACAGGGCCCTGAAGCCCCAAATCCCTTCCAGAACCTCCCGCGGGCATCGCTCATCGATCTCGGCCTCGGCCCACTGAGCCTGCACTTGGCCGCAGGGCCCTTCATGGGCCCTCACCACGGCCGGCTGCAGGTGGCACATGGGGGCAAACCCAGAGGCCCTGCCTGGACTAGGTGGCAATTTTTGAATTTTTATTTAAAAACAATAACGTGGGGCCCTCATGAGAATGAGAAGACAAGCCACAGACTAGGAGAAAACCTTTACAAGAAACACATCTGATAAAGGACTGGTGCCCAAAATATAGAAAGAATGCTTGAAAATCAACAATAAGAAAGCAAACAACACTTTTAAAAAATGGGCCAAAGATCTGAACAGACGTGTCACCGAGGATGTCAGCAGACGGCAGCTGAGCACATGAAAAGATGCTCCACATCGTGTCACCAGGAAAATGTGTATCAAAGGCACCACGAGGGACCACTTCACACTCGCCAGGACCACCAGAAGCAAAAGGCAGAAAATGACAAGCACTGGGGAGGAGTGGCACCACCAGAATGTCACACACGCTAGTGAGAATGTACAGGGCGCAGCGGCCTTGGAAAGAAGCAAGCCAGCAGGTCCGCAAAGCGTTACACGTGGAATTGCCACACGACCCACAAACTCAGCTCGTTGGTCTAGGCGTCTGCACGAGAGAAATGAAAACGTGTGTCCACAGCAGCGTGATTCACAATGGCCAGAAGTGGAAACCCCCCAGTGGCCACCAGCTAGGGGAGAGTCCACACACGTGTCCCCCATACGCTGGGACACAACGCGGCCGTGAAGAGGAGCGAGCCCCCGACACAGCCGCACGTGGACGGACCAGCATACACGACACTCAGGGAGAGAAGCAGACACAGAAGGACACACGGCGTGTGACCCCATGGACATGAAACGTCCAGAGCAGGCCGATCCGCAGACAGAGAGCGGGCTCGTGGGGGTCAGGGGCTGGGGAGGGGGTGGGGGTGACAGCTAACGGGTCCCCAGTGGTTTTTTGGGGTGATGGAAATGTAAAATTGACAGTGGTGACATCCCACAACTCCATGAATACACTAAAAACTGGTGAATTATACGCCTGAAATGGGGGGAACTGTGTGGTGTGTGAATTATATCTCAATAAGGCTTTAAAAAACAAAAGAGAGACAGTAAGTCGGTGCTCAACAAACAACCCACCCAGCATTAGCTTCCTACAGCTCCATGAGCACGATGGCAGATCACGCAACCAACGGGCGTCTGACTTCACGCGCATCTTCCACGCGAGCACGTGACCTTCGGCTCTGCCGCGCCCGTCACTGCTGGGCTGCAAGCCCTTCCCAGGAGCGGTGACTCATCGACCGGGTGGCAGGGCTGTGGGCCGGGACCCGGCTGGCGGGAGGCCCGGCTGCCACTGACCCGCGAGACCCGAGACCGAGAGCTGCGTCCAAAGTGTGCCCAAGGCAGGAGGGGAGCGAGCAGGGGCTCAGGGCGCACAAGCTGGGGCCAACGCCAGCTCCAGATGGGACCCGGAGAGCACGGCGAGGACAAGGTTCCCAGCCACTGAGCCTCAGTCCCCACCTGAAGGGGAAGAGCCTGGACACTGGAAGGACGGAGCGCCACAAACACAAAGGGTGGGGTTCAAAGTGTGGCTCCTGCCTGGGAGTGCAAGGCTGCAGCTGCAGGGGCCCCAGGAAGACGCCTCTCGCCGTGTCCTCGAGGCCCGATGCCACATGTGGGATGCCCGCCACTGTCCTGCCCCACGGCTCCCAGAACGACACCAGAGGGGTCGAAGGTCCGGACCTGACCCTGACCCTCGGCCGCCAGGGGACCGCTGCCCTGGTCGTGACCTGACACGGGAGTTGGGAGACTGGCCCCTCGCAGAGAGCAGAGAAGCGGGGAGCAGTGGCAGCATCAGGACCATCAGCCGCCACCGAGGAGGCCCAGGGGACACAGCCCACGGCCCCAGTCACCCAGCCTCGGGACCTCGGGCGAGCTGGCTCGTGGTGCCAACACACACGTCCACAACCAAGGCTGCCGACAACCAGGGCGACAGCTCCCGGTCTGCAGGGACAGGCGAGACCCGGATGGGGAGCCGGGGCTGGGGGCTTGGGGACACAGCTGGTGCCCACAGAGGCCTCTGGACCTTTGCCCCAGGGGACAGGGCCTCAGCAAGTGTGCTGTCGCTCTGGGGTCGAGGTCAAGTAGACGAGCTCAGGGTCACAGGGAGAAGCCAAGCCTCCCGCGTTGCTGAGGACTGCCGCATGCCTGCTGTGCCCTGCTTTCTCGATGGGTAGACTGAGGCCCAGGAAGGAGGAAGCAGGGCCAGGAGCAGGCTGGGCTCCTGAGCTCCTGGGGCGAGGGTGTCCCCCTCGGTTGCTGGGGGCAAGCTTGCTTCGATCCGGCCTGCTCTTCCAGGTGACAAACGCCCCCACAAAGCTGGGCGACCGGGATGCTGGACGGCGAGGCCTGCAGGGCCCCCGCGGCAGCCACGTTTTCCCAACACACTTGGGGAGCACAAGCCACCGCTGGTTCTCGCGGCTCCCCTCCCAGGCGCCCAGAGGGCCCGACCCTTCACACGAGGCGCTTCGTTCCCAGGGCCCAGCGGCTCTGCCAGGAGCACGGCTGAGTGGACCGAGGGGGTGTTCCGGCCCGATGTGACCTTCGGAGGGGCTACGGGGGAGGGGAGGGGCCGGATTTCAGGCCAGGGCAGAGCACACACAGGAGGGAGGGAGGCTGGCAGCTCCGAAGTTCACCCCAGCGGATGCACCCCAGGGTCCTCAGACACCCATAAATATTAATTAACTCCCCCCAAAAAAACCCAGGTCCCACTCAAACCCCCTGCCTGACCCCAGCACCTCTCTGGGGTCCGTGTCCGGGCTCGGCCAGCGTCTGGGTGACGCCCCAGGTGGCCCTGAAGACGGAGGAGCAGAGGCCCTGCCGTCGCCCGGGTGTCTTTGCACGGGGACTAGATGGGTAAACCCCCAGCAGCCTGGCCGGCCGAGAACTCAGGGCCCCCAGGTGTGCAGGAAGATGGGGTGACAGTAACTTGAGAAGAAAAGTCCTCGGACAACCGAGAACCGAGCGAGGCCCCGGGAGCAGGAGCAAGAGGCCCGGAGCCGCCCTTCCAAGGCCGCGGGCGACGGGGCTGCCGGCTCAGGGAGGGCAGGCGCCAGCCTCGGGCAGGAAGGATGCTGCGGCTCAGAGACCACAGGACCCCCTCTGTTCGCCCTAAGACCTGGCGCACGGCTGTCACCAGAGCCCAGACAGCACGCCTGGCCGGGCTGTGGGCGTCACGTACCTTCCATTTTCAGGAGGAGGTCCCAAGCACCCCTCCCCCTCTGCCCCTCCCCAGGGAACCGCACCCCCCTCTTCCCCAGCACCTCCCAGCCCGGCCGCCGAGACCCGGTACTCACGTCGTCGTACAGAGAGCCGCTGATGTCGGCGCCGTAGATGGGCGAGACGAAGGTGAGGTTCTTCCAGTACTTGCGCTCCAGGTCGTCGAAGTCCTGATGCCGCGGGGTGCAGTACCTGGGCGGGCGGCACGCGGAAGGGACAGCGCTCAGGCCACCGCCGGCCCGCAGCCGGAGAGCACGGTGGTGTCCAGTTAGAGAGGGGCATCAACTCTGGGGTGAGTGTGTAAGGACAGGGGCAGGGCCTGGAGACAAGCCACGTGTCCCCTCTCGTCAGCTGCCCGGGCCCCACGCCAGGGACAGCGGGCGCAGGGGGAGGGATGCGGACCCTGACGGTTCTCTGCAAACACCGGGAGCACCGCCGGGCCGGGACAGCTGTGAGAGGCAGATGAGGGACGCGAGGGGCCGTCCTCCAGCAGAGACTGCGGGAGGCGGGGCAGCAGAGCAGGGAGTGAGGGGGGCCGTGTGCCCGAGAGCTCACAGGTGCGTGCATGAGCATGCCCGCGTAGGAAAGCACCCCAGGACCAGGGACAGGGGGAGCCCCGAGGGCCGTCCGTGCTGAGGGCAGTGAGGGGGGACGGCACGGCCCGGGCACATAAGGGTCTGGGTTTCACCCTCTGAGAACTGGGGCCTCCAGGCGCCCCCAGCGCCCACAGACCAGGCAAGATGCGCTTTGTGAGGACTGCGTGCACCCCACTGTCCCCCACTCTCCTGCCCCACGGGGCCCCAGGGGACAGTGTCTTGCAGAGCTGGGGGCCACCAAGGGCCCCACAGGCCTTCGAGGGGTTGGGGGGTTGAGGCTTGGGGGCCCCACACCCGCCCGGGCGGCGCGTACTTCTCGCTGTTGGCCAGGCGGCGGTACTCCCCGACGGTCATGGCCTTCTTCTGGATGTTGTACTGCGTGAAGAGGCCCGACTGGCCGGTCACCACCTGCTGGATGGGGGCCGGGATGACCACGTCGTCAATGTCGTCGTACGTCTGCCGCGGCTTCCACTCCTTCGGAGGGATAATCTGCGAGACCAAGAGGGGGTCAGGCGCCTCCAGGCAGCACGGCGCTCAGGCCAGGCGGGGGTGGGGCAGAATGCGCTGGCCTCTCCTGGGAGCCCAGGGCCAGGCCCGGGCGCCACCCGCAGGGCAGAGTGGTGCCTCTGGCCCTCCACCCCTGCTCTGGCTCCATCCACCCCTGCACCATCACAGAGCGAGCGACCGCGTGGGGTGGGCGTACGCAACGCTGCCCGGGGCTGGGACACCGGCCCTGGAACGCTGGCCTTGTCGCGGGGCTCTATTGCGGTGCCCTCTGGTGTGGATGACAGTCCTATGGCCCAGCTCAGGACCACGCAGACAGGGCCAGGAGCAGAGCCGGGAAGGGACAGGTGACGCTCATTCCAGGACCCTCATCTCACTGACGCCTACTGGGGGCGGGTCACAGCTCTAGGTGCCGGGAGACGGCGGAAAACAATGGTCATGGCCCCGGCGGGACTCACGCTCTGCCGGAGACGGCAGGTGACAGGTTCTGGTTACAGGTGACGGAGGTCACAGGTGTAGGGACTGAGAATAAAAGATGGAGAAGGGCTGAGGGAGACGCCCAGAGCAGGAGGCCTCGGGGAGGGTGACGGCTCTCAGGGGAGGCGCCCTGAGCAGGTCACCTCTGAGAAAAGTCTATGTCACGACATCCCCCTAGCAGGCAGCAGCTCTGCCCCTGCCCACCCTCTCCAGGATGGGACACTGAGGGCTGGCAGGAAGGGCTTGACGTCCCCCGCCCGGGCAGGAGGGGCGCTGGGCCGGGACACCTGTGCCCCAGGCCAGGAGGGAGCGCGTCCCTTGCAGAGACATGCTGAGCTGGCTCAGGCTCAGGAGTCCCCTCCCGGCCCCTCCACCCTCCTCGTCTCCTGTCCTTTGGGCAGGGCTGACCTCGGGCCTGGCCGCGGGCCCCCTGGGCACCGAGCACACTTCTGTGCAGGACCCCCCAAGGCCAGCATGGGCTGGTCCCTCCCTGTCCTGGGTGGGGGTCTCGAGCCCCAAATGTCCTTCCAGGGCGCCCAGCGGCTGTGGGACAGACAGCCACCCGTTCTCAGGGCATTGGCCACGGACTCGGGGAGGCTGAACCCCGCCCTGCTCAGGCCGAGAGGACCACCGTGCAGATGCCAGAGTTCCGACGGCTTCCAGAGCAGCTGACGCCCACTTACCACCCCCAGGGACCCGCCACCACGTCGGTGGGAGAGAGCGCGCTTCACAACAAACCACTTGTTCTCTGGCCGCCTGTTAAAGAGAGAACAGAGCTGCGCCTGTCAGCACTGCACGGCTCCCCACCGAGTGCACACGCGTGCCCACCGCAACGGCGGAAGCTGCGGTTCTCACAATGGCGGGCCTGCCCCAGGGGCCACGGGGCCACGTCTGGGGACGTCTGCGGGTGTCACACTGGGGGAGCTGCTGCATCGAGTGGGTGGGGCCGGGGATGCTGCTCAGCCCCCCACAGCACCCAGGACGGCCCCCTAGAGGTGAGCCGGCCCCCATGTCAGCCATGCCGAGGGGGTCTCCAATCTAGAGCTAAACGGGACAAGCCACCTTCTGATGACGCGCCTGTCCCGTCAAGCCTCTTTCTGGGGGCGTCTCTCCTCCCCCGTCTGTGTCAACTGCAGCTGCAACGTGACAAGGCGCCCAGGATGCTGTGTCTGGTGTGAGGCCACATGACCACAGAGGGCGCTGGGAGCAGCCTGCCGGCCGACCATTTGCTTAGGCTTCAAGTAAGAAGCCCGAAGAGCCAGGTGATAAATGAAAACACGCAAAAATGAACAAACAAATGGCTGTGTGCTGGGATGCGCAACATTCTCTAGGGGAAATTCTGTGAGTAGGGACCACAACCCCGATCGGCTCAAGGACGGCAGGTGCCGCCACCTCTTCTGGGACGGCCTGTACCCTCCGCAGGACAGCCAGGACGGGGACAGAGCCCGTCTGCCCGGGGCTCGGCCACGGCGGCGCCAGCGGAGGCCCATCCACGGCCCCAGACGGCGGGGAGAAGAAAAGCCAGCCCACCCAAGTCCCCAATCACAGACGCCACGCTCACTGGATGGCCGCCAGAGGCCACGGGAGGCCAGGACGGCCTAGTATGCACACGCGCAACCACGCTCAGGCTCTGAAAAGGCCGCGTGAGCCCAGGGCCACTTCCGGCTGCTCTGGAACCGGAAGCCTCTGGAGAAGCCCGTGGGTGGCAGCGAGGGACCACGGCCCGCACCCTGACATGTCCCACGACCAGGACCTGCAAGGAGGCTCTGCAGGCGAGAACATCTAAAGGATGCCACCGAAGGACCCAGAGCACCCCGCCTGGCGGCCCCTCCCCCAAAGCTCCTGGGGGCGAGCCTCGGCCGGCTGGGAGGGAGAGCAAGGCCACACACCACGTGAAGGGGGGACGCCGGGTGGGCGGCTCAGGCTCGAGTCTCGCAGCAAAGCTGGGGGAGTCTGTGCACTGGGGGCCGAAGGCATGGGGGACCTGCAGTGGGCAGGAGCGAGGGGCCAGCGTCTGCCCCCAACTGCCTGGTCCCAGCGCCATCCTGAGCGGGGCAGGCCTGGCGGCTGGGAGGAGCCAGCACGGCCTGGCTGCAGGGACCGACTGAGGGGAGCGCCGGAAAGGGCCCAAGGCACCCTGTCCCCCAACGCCACACCCGCCCCTGCCTGTTCCCTCCTGCCCCGGCGCTTCCTGAGCAGCCAGAGGATGCCCAGCCCTGCTCCCCAGGGGGCAGGGACCCCCGAGCACACACAGAGTGGTGAGGAACCTGACAGCCCCCGACAGCCGCCGTGTGGGCCCTGCACCCGGGCCGCTCCAGCTCCAGGCCCTGCTCTGGCTGTGCCTGAGCGCCCACCCCCACCCACCCCCACCAGGGCCTTAAGGGCACCAAGCACAGCTCTGACGAAGGAAGGGAGCCCCCGGCACACGCACACACGAGGGTGGCCAAGGCTGATGAGACCAGGGTCCACAGAGCTCGCTCAGGCCACAGGACCGGGGTTCCCTCTCCTGGAGGCTGGCAGCCCCGAGAGCCGAGGGCCCCGTCCAAGTGGAGTGGGGGTGCCCAGAGCCGGGGCTCATGTGTCCCTGGGTCCATCTGTCCCCACAGAGCGGAGGGAGGCCGCGCAGGGACCAGAGGCAGCGGTACACGTGCTGTGAGGCGGGAGCACAAGTGTGAGCATGGGCGTGTGCGCGTGACTGCCGCCCCCAGGCTCTCTTGGCAGCTGTGGGGAGTGCCTCCCCACCCCTCGGTCCCACAGGGGCCCTGCGTCTGTCCCGCTGCCCTGCCCCTCAGCCGGCTTCAGAGAGGACACCCGGCCCAAGGGCGAGCGCCAGCCGAGAGAACGAACACAGTCGAGAAGAGCAAGGAGCCAAGGGCAGAGGGAAGCCCAACCGGAAAACGCCCGTCCACACAGCTTCCCGTCGAGCCACATCAGCCGGGGAACCGCCCCCCTGGACTCAAAGGCTTGAAGCTCAGAGGAGCCGGGAGAAGGAGCTGGTGAAGGTGGAGACATGGCAGAGAGGACCAGGCCCCAGAAGGCTGGCCCGGAACACAGAGCCAACGGGACAGACGCGAAGGTGCCCCCGGCAGGGCCATCTGAGACACTGACTTGTACCACCTTCCAGGCAGAAAGGACGACCTGGATGGAGAGCAGGTGGGCACCGCGTCCAGGACAAGGGGACGGAGCCCAAGGAGAAGGCAGGCCCGAGCTGCGCTCACAGCCAGGACTCGCAGGCCTCACTCAGTCTCCCCACAACCAGCGAGCCGCCAAAGTGTGGCCTGACCGGACACCAGCCGATGGCCAGCAGGCAGAGAGGCCCCCACGGACCCTCAGAAGCCGCAGGGCCCCCGGGCTGCCAGGGCCTTCCCGGAGACGCCCAACCTCAGCCGCGCGCGTCGGGCTGTTCACAGGGAGGACTGGAGCCAAAATGACAGCGGCGGCCGCGGCTCCCGGCCCAGATGACTCGTCCTGCTGTGTCCGTGTCCTCACGATGCACAGGGGACAAAACTCGAGGGGGGCAAGGAGGACGCTGCAGCCCCCCCCTCCGCGTCCCCTGAGGCCAGGGCGGCAATGCAGCCAGGAGGGGAAGGACAGAGAAGCAGGACGAGCCACACCCGCGGGGGCAGGCGGGGCCCCTCTCACCGCCCAGCCCACGGGGCAGACACCGCTGCCAGACCGGCCCGCCACCTGCTGTCGTGCAGCCCGCCAGCGAAGTAAGCGGTTGGGGGAAAATCACAAAGAAGGACATTTCAGGATGACTAAAAATTCTGTGAGATTCATGAACACAATTCCGTGGCGCGAGCGCGCCCTGGTCACGGCTGTCATGGCGGCGGAGCTGAGGGAGGTGACAGAGACAGTCGGGCCTGGGAAGCCAAAGACGTTTCCTGTCCGGCTCCTTGGGTCAAAGGTCTGCAGGGCCCGGGCAAGGAACAGAGGACTTGCGATCAAGATGAAGTGACAGTCACACAGGAAGCAACCAGAAGAGCCCGGAACAGCCAGACTGTGAATCTTCCGGAAGACAGCTGAGCAACGCCCCACACACGGGGTCAGGGACCCACAGCCCCGCCTTCAGAGCGTAGGCGGCCGTTTATGTTAAAAACGACACAGGGCCCGCTTGTCTGTCCCCACACACGTGTGGACACGTATGTGCAGACCACGCCAGGGAAACAGACAGGAAACTGGCCAGGATGCTCCCACAGAGAGGAGCAGGGAGAGGGGGCAGCAGAGGGGGCACTCCCGCGTCACTCTGCCCTGTGGGCACCTGAATCTGCGTCACACACACATCATGGTCTCAAAACGACCACTGTTTATGGGGAGACGCTGACGCTCTCTCCCCCAGGCGGGTGACGCGTCCCCACGCTGTGCTCACTGTCGTCTGTGGGCCCGGCGGGCCAGCTCCTGCAGGGAACGGGCGGGCGAGTCACTGCTGAACTCGGGGCCCAGCGCCCGGCACAGCGGAGACTCCGTCACGTCTGTGGATAATGGCGGCTCAATGAACTGACTAGCAGGGGACGCGCAGCCTTCAGACACGGCCACGCTGGGCCCGGCCCGGGGCCAGGACGCACCCACCTTGGCCAGGCCCGCCCGGTGGGCTCCCTGGGACTCGATGTAGGCCACGTATTTGTTGAAGTCCTTGAACTCCTCCATGGTCGGGCGGAACGTCATGATCTTGCAGCTGGGGTTCTGGGCCCCGTGGTCCTCAGACCCCATGGCTGCAGCTCAGAGACGCCACACCTGCGAGGGGAGACAAGAGAGCGTGAGTGCGTCAGCCCGTCACCGCGCGGCCCTCGTCCCCAGAACGTGCTGGGCAGCCCACGGCTTCCGGACACCAAGGCTGCGGGCCGCGGCTGCGCTGGGGCAAGGGGAGGGCCGAGCCCCCTCGTCACTGGGCCTGGCACAAGAGACGCACGACTTCAGCTAATCAAAAGCAGAGGCGCCCAGTCCTGAAGCCAGCGCGACACGGCAGCCAGCGTCACACAGGGCCTCGGAAGCAAGTGCCTCCCCCCGGCTGGCAAGGTCCACCAGCATCAGCTCCGATCGTGCGTCCAGCTCGAGCCGGACCCTGCGGGACAGCAGCACCAGCGGGTCTGAAGGCGAGTGAGACGGGGTGGGAGGCCACCTTCCACGGTGTGAACTCAAGAGCAGGGACCCCACCCCAGAGGGGTCCCCCTGAGCAGTGGGTGTCCCGCCAGCCCCCGCCTGGATGCTGCAGGCAGAGCCCAGGCCCATGGGCCACGGGCAGCCCGGGGCGGCGACTGGACCAGATCAAGGCCCAGCCAGCATGGCTGGTTTGCAGACCAGAAACGCCCCCAGGCCGGATGTTAGGCGCAGAGGGGACAGTACGGCCAAGAGAGGACACAGGATCGGGGCTCCCCATAGGGCAGAGGCGCTCCTGGAGCTGCCCACTCCGTCCCAGGCGTTCAGGGGACCCAGTGGGGCAGTAGGTGGCCCCCCTCAAGCATGGGCAGCGGGTGACAGTCTCTGGGGCATGGTCACTGCTGGCAGGTTAAATTCTCCAAATCGGGGCAGAAGGACAAGACCCCCCCAGGACCTGGGCGAGCTCAGAACCTCAGCGAACAGAGAACCGAGGACGAGGAGGACGCAGCCGGGCACAGCGAGAAGGCAGAAGCCCCCAGGCCTCCAGGCCCTTCCGCGTCACTGAGGCACTGCCCCGGGTGGGCACTAGAGGGCAGCACGCGCCCAGGAATCGTGCTGAGGCCGCAGCTCCCAGGCTGTTGGAGGCCCTGCCCGAGACAACCGACCCGTCCCCCGCCTGGGTCAGCACGGCGCGCTGACATCACGCTCCCACTGGACTGTGGGTGAGGGTGCCCGGCCTTCCGTCCCGTGTGCACAGTGCATCTCGAGGCTTCTCCTCGCGGGAGGCACAAAGCTGGGGTGTGCGCAGCAGGCTGTGAGGGCCGAGACGGGAGCTCTGGCCGGACGGCAGGGACGCACCGTGGAACGCGGCTGTCACAAGCCCTCTGGAGCAGCGGGCACCAGGGCCCTGACCAGCCCAGGACTGACCCCCACGCCAGCTCAGCCCGGGCCCCTTGCCCACGGCCAGGGCGCAGGAACTAAACCCCCACCCGCCACCCGACCTGAGCCCCCAGCCCAGCGGCCCGTTCCCCTCCAGCCCAGACCCGGCCAAGGGGGCTCCCACAGGACCCCGCGGCACAGCGGCCCACAGGACAGCATGTCTGTCCAGGGTGCTCACAGCCTGGGTGCAGACTAGACCCCACCGCTCTGGGAACACCACCAGCATCGTTGTGGAGCCGCACTGGGCTGCGGCTGTGGAGGGGCCGGGACCTCGGAGCAGACGGGAGAACAAGCCACGGTGGCCGCTCAGGAGCCTTCCTCACACTCTCACCACCCAGCCCCCACTCCTGTCTCTTCACCTCGCCCCTGTGTTCCCGCACCCCTGGGGGCTTGTGGCCCCTGAGGCCAAGAGCAGTGGCTCCCAAGGGTCCCGCGGGGACCAGCGACCTGGGTCCCCGGAGGGGAGCCTGTCCTCCGCAGTGGCTGCCTCCGTCGGTGGGAGACCGCACCGTGGGGCACGCCCACCTGCTCCCCAAGACCAGCTTGTTCTGGGCGGCCCCAGGGCCCCCCACAGGCTCCCACACGTCGAAAGCTCGATACAGGATGAGCTCTCCATCGGGGAGGGGACAGCAGACGACAGACAGCAGGGGGAGATTCTGTGCGCGCCGGCCGAGGGCTCCACCCCCACCGCCACCGTCATCCAGACTCAGCTCGCGGGCTGTGTCATTATTTTTCCTGTCTTATTTGTGCCTTTTGAAATGAAGGTTTTGAGTAAGTAAATACAAAGGAGAAAATTAAAATGTTTTATAATCCCAACACTCACGCTTTTTGAAGGCAGGGAAAGAAAATTTCATGTACGTGTTCAAGAAATAAGAGAAATCTGACTGAACGCCATCCCTGAGCCAACCTTCTGTTTCTGGAGACGGGGGGAGGACCAGCGAGAGCCACCCTGAGGGAACTCGCAGAAGAGTCCAGAAAGAGCGATGCACTCTTTACAAGACGGCGCCACCCCACAGACGCGGGCTCTTACAGCTCCACGGTGACAAGACCAACAGCGACCAAAAAGCACACAAAGGGCTGGAAAAGATACTGCTCCAAATAAGACAGACAAACGGCCCAGGAGGACACGAAAAGATGGCCGCGTTTGTCATCAAGAAACGCAAATCAAAGCCAGCGAGACAGCCCTCACGCCACTGGGACGGCCACGATGGAAGAGACGGACAAGGACAAGTGTTGGCGAGGACGTGGAGAAGTCGGCACCCTCCTGGGCTGCTGGTGGGACTAGAAAGCGGTGCGGCCACTGTGGAAACAGGCTGGCGGGTCCTCAGAAAGGGAAACAGACAATTATCTGACCCACAGTTCCACTCCTGGGGGTCCACCCAAGAGAAAGGAAAACACACCTCCCCACGAAAACTCGCACAAACGTTCACAGCACAGGATTCACAAAAGTCGAAAGTGAGAACAACTTAAATGTCCGTTGATGGATGATGGATCCACACGTGTGTCCATCCACACGCTGGAATATTACGCAGCCGTGAAGAGGAGCGAGGCCCCGACACAGCTGCATGTGGACAGACCTGCACACACGACGCTCCGGGAGAGAAGCAGACACAGAAGGACACACGGTGCACCCCAGGCTGAGAGGTCTCTATGTGGTGATGGAAATGTTCTCAAATCGATCCTGGTGACGGCTGCACAACTCTGTGAACACACTAAAAGCCGTGGAACTGCACGCATCAAGTGGGTGAACTAGGCGCGTGAAGCACATCTCAATAAAGCCGTTACCCCCCAAAATAAGAGAGAGCTGGGGGAGGGGAGAAGGAAAGGGCAAGGTCCTGCCGTCGCCCAAGAGAAAGTGGGGCTCTTCTCCACTGATAGACGAGGGAGACGTCACGACCCTGTGCGACGAAGAAGAGAGACATTCTGGGGACAAGTGGGAAAAGGGCTGGATGTCAGACGACACTAGGAAATGTGGGCAAGTCTTAAAAGCGCCCTTCTTAGGACATTGCTGAGTTACGTAGGGAGGGGTGGCATCACGCTCGCAGTGTACTCTAAGACGCTTCGGCAAAAAAACACCTGCATGCGGGGACACAGCGAGAGCAACGGTGCAAACGTCCCTGTCTACCCGATGGCCCCCTCCACCAGGCCTTCCATCACCCTCTGCACCCGCCAGGCACGCCCTTTGTTGGGACCCTCCTCCCCGGCTTCTGCTCACAGGGCAGCAGCACAGGGCCAGGCTGGGGCGAAGGAGGCACAGGCTCAGGCCACCAGCAGGTCCCCGTGGCGTGGAGGGTCCCCAGGCCCCGCTCTGCCCGCCCGCAGCCCACTGGCTCGCCTCGGGGGCGTGGGTGCCAGGATCCCCTCTGCTGAGCAAACGCCGGGCCGGCTGGGGGCCAGGCAGGGTTCTGGTGCTGGAGCCAGAAGGGGCCCCGTCGGGGACCACACAACGTCACAGAGCGCAGAGCGAGAGCTGCGAGAGAGACGGAGTCCACGTGCACAGGGAGCACCGGTGGCCGTGGGCTGTTAGTTGAACTCTAACATCCAACAGGAAGGGGGTGTGATCCACACAGAAGCTGGGGGTGGGAGAAAATTCTGCAGAGGGAAGGACCATCCTGGCAAAGCCGGGGACAAGCAGCGAGCACAGCGAGGCGGAAGGGGGTCGGCGAGTAGAGAGGGCCGGCTCGCGGCATGTGCCGTGCCGGATTTGCTGGGAGCGCTGGGTCGTTGAAAGCCAGGAGACAGGTCCCAGCTACACTGGGAGAAACCCTCCGGCTGTGGGAGGTGACCGTATAAATACGCAGGGCTGGCCCGGCCGGTCACCTCGCCCCAGCTGATGGCGCCCTGACAGTCTACACGGTTTTAGACCGGGGGCCCGGGTCTCGCTGTGGCCTGGGCCTCGCAGGTTCTGCAGGCGGGCCTGGCTGCGGAGGGCCGAGTGGCAGCTGGGGTACAAGGGGGGAGCAAAGGGGACAGTGGTGGTGGTGAGAAGTCAGGGGCTCTGGATGTGTTCCCAGGGCAGAAGAGGGTGAGGAAGCAGGAGCCGAGGCCCCTCGGGCTCTGTCTGAGCAGCTTCTTTAGGGAAGGTCACAGCCCTGCTGCCCATGGGGGACGGGCAGGCGGGACAGGCCAGTGTGGACGAGACTGTGGGCGGCAATGTAATGTCTCCCAAGACATCCCTGTCCCCATCCCCAGGAGCCAGCTCTGTGCTCCCGTCCATGGCAAAGGGAGGGTTTGCAGGTAGATTAAGTCAAGGACCCAAGACAGAGGCAGCCCTGGATTCTTGGGGAGCCCAGTGTCATCACAGGGTCCATGCAGGAGGGAGGCAGGAGGGTCAGAGAGAGAGGGGGACACGGGGGAAGCAGAGGCTGGAGCGAATCGAGGAAGGGGCCCCGAGCCAAGGACAGTAGGTGGCTCCTCGAAGCTGGAAAAAATGAAGATTCGTTCTTCCCAGAAGCCTCTGGAAGGAGCCGGCCCTGCCCGCACCTGGACTTCCGTCCCACAGACTCGCCTGACCTCTGACACCCAGATCAGAGCGCAGACGCGGGCTGTCTCAGTCCCTGCATTTCTGGTCGCCTGTGACGGCAGCTGTGGGAACCACGGAGACCCAGAGAGAATCTGAGCTCTGGGCGTTGGACGCACGTGGCCCCCGAGCCCCGCGGAGACTCCCCCGGCTGCGGAACTGGGCCCGCACGACGGCATCCGGGCCTCATCTGCCGGCCGTTCAATCCAGGCGCCGCCCCGTCCACCCCGGCTGCCCCCGGCCCCGTGCCAGCCCTGCCAGCTGCACAGAGGGGGCGACACCCTGAGCCCCACCAGCGGGGGCGGCTGCTGGGTTTCTTCTGCAGCAGGACAGGCAGCCTCCAGGGACCCTTGGCGGGACCGTGGCGGGAGGCAGCTCACCCTAGCCAGCCCTCAACACCTCTCGCAGCCAAGAAATGGCCCCTTTCTGCCCGCTCCTCCTTCCGAGGCCGAGAGCAACCCTGAGTACGCGCTGAGACCCGCCGGCTGCCGCGCTCTAATGGACGGATCATACGGCGTGTGAATTACATCTCAATAAAGTTCCTGAAAAAAAGCCGTTTGTCGGGACCCTGCAGCCTGACCATCCAGCGTGTGGGGGCAGGGCTGTGCTGGCGGCTCCTCCCCACACCCGGGAGGGGACGAGCATCCTCGGCCCAGAGACGGCGACAATGGTGACAGTGGGCAGGGCTGACCAGGCCGGCCCTCGGGTCTGAGTGCTCTCCGGGTCACGGTCGCCCTGGCCCAGGGCCACTCTCCTGGGCTGCTGCACTGTGCTGGCACCACCCATCGTCTTCCACTCGGGGACTCGGGGCTGGGCCAGAGGTAGGGACACTAGCCGACCCCGAACAGGCCTCCGCCCACACGGGGGCTCCACCCCCAACAACAGCCGCCCCCAGGAGCAGGGCTCTCCCCAGGAGCCCGACAGAGGGAGGGTGAGAAACACCCCAAGGGGTGGGCCTCCCCACACCAGGTGACGGCCCTGGGGCCCGCACGCGCCCTGCCATCCTCCCAACTGTCTGAGAACAGGGTTCAGAAATGAGGTAACCAACCGGACGCCCTTTCCCTGACAGTCAGCCTGGTCCTTCTCACCCGTCGGGCCCGGGGCCTGACGAGGGTTTATGGGGCCCGAAGGTGGACGTTTCCAGAAGGCGAACGGGCAGAATCTGCAACCTGGAGGTTTTGACAAGAACCAGCACTCCCTCTGCTGGAAAGGACGTCCTCTGACACAGAACCTCGTGACAAAGCTTAACCGTGAGGGGCACCCCATGTGGGAGGAGCATGACGGCTCTGTGAGCACCAGTCCGGGTGTCCCGGGAGACGCTGGTCCTTCTGGGCGGGCATCTCCCCCACAGCTCCCTCCACCTGCTCCCGGTGTCCCCGCCCCCACAGGCACGGCCATCAGGGAGAGCCCAGACCCCACCGTGACTCCCAGACAGTGGGGCCCAGCTCCACATCGCGCGGCCCCGGCCACCAGAGCACAGTTCCCAGCAGTCTGAAGGCGGAGGGGCCCTGAGCGGGTCAGGCCCGGGAGCAGCTGGCTGTCCTCACGAAGCCTCTGACAACCCACCACGGGGGTGCTGGGAAAGCCCCTCGAGCCCCGCGCCGTCCCCCAGCCGCGGGCCTACCACGCGGCCCAGGAGCAGCTCTGAAGGCCCCAGCACGGGGACGCGGGGTCCCTTTGCATCACATCCACCTGCTGGGGGCCTCGTGCAAGGAAGGGGGAGACTGGAGGCAGAAGACCCTCCCTGGGGCACCAGCTCCAGCCCAGCATCACCACAAGGCGCGGGTGTGACCCCTGACCTACCGGAGCCCGTAGGCCGGGGCACCCTCGGGGGATGCCCACCTGCTGCTCATGGTCCCCGCCGACCTGGGGGCAGAGGAACCCTGCTCCCGCCCGCGGCTGGCCCGGGCACCAGAGCTGGTGCTTGTGGTGCCGGCAGCAGGAGGACGAGGTGGCGGGAGCGCGGGGCCAGGAGGCGGCAGACGAGTGCAGGCTGCAGGCAGAAGGGCCAGGAGCAGCCCTCGGAGGACACGAGGCCCCAGCGAGGGTGCCAGACCTGCTCCAGCTAGGCCCCTGAGCTGGCTGGACTGAAACAGCCACGGGACCAGAGAGAGACAAAGATGCAGAGCCCAGAGGCGGGAGGGCGGGAGGCCACAGCCGGACGGCCGACTAGAAACGCGAGGTGGGGCCACAAGGATGGTGGCCAGGCTGGACGGGGCTTGCTGGGGCCTGAGCACCAGGCCGGTGACTGTCCACATGCCCCCGATGGACACGTCATGTCCAAGGGCACAGGGAGCATCGGCCGGAACCCTGTGCACGCGCTTCCCACGGCCGCCGTGACCAAGTACCACAGACCCGCAGCTTCAGACGTCGTCGACCCATCTGACACTCTGGAGTCCAGAAGCCCCACAGCTGCCACCCAGCCGCGCTCCTGCTGGAGGTCCCTCTGCCTGCGTCCTGCTTTCCGCTGCTGGAGGCCCCACGTCCTGGGCTCCGGCCCTTCCTGCCTCCACATGCACGGCCAGCAGTGCAGCATCTCCACCTCTCTCTTCTCTGCTTCCTCATCGTGTCCCCTCGACTGCAGCCCTCTGAACCTCTAGCCTCCCTCTCCTAAGGACCCTGTGATGACACTGGACCCACCCAGACGATCCAGGACCGCCTCCTGTCTCCAGACCTTTCACCCCATCTGCGAAGCCCTTTGACCCTGGAAGGAGCATATCCACAGCGTCCGGCATGAGGACGTGGACAGCTCTGGGGGCACCACCCAGCCCACCACAAACACCGAGTGAAAAACCTGTCATGCAAAGAAATGAGGAACAGTTGCTGCATCCCTTGGCTGGAGGCACCCGCCACGTGGCAGTCCTGGGAAGATGCACACGCAGCCTACGCTCCACAGACAAGAGCAGAGACAGGACAGGCCTGAGCGATGCAGACAGAAGCCGCATCAGGTCATCTGCCCCCCAAAATGACTTTGGCCTGCAGCTTCACGTTGGCGCAGGCGTCCTGCAGCTGGGACCCCAATAGGCGGGACCTCCAGGTGGCGAGAATGACATCTCATTCTTCCCCCAGACATGAGGGGGAGGCTGCAGGAGGAACCAGGAGATGCAGACCACACCCGCAGCTGCGTGACCGCCCTGGAGGTCCTGCCGCCCGGTGTCCCCGTCCCCCGTCCCCAGGAGAGCTAAGCGCGGGGAAGGCCAGGCTCGCTAATCCAGAGCTGGTGTGTGCACCCAGGGACCACAAGGACAAACAGCGGAGTGAACAGCGCCAGCGCTCAGAAGCCTCTCCTCGCTGCGTGAACAGGCCCCAAGGGCCAAGCCCTGGAGGATATCGTGGGCTGAGGGAGCGCCTCTGAGCGGCTCTCAGGTGAGGCTGCTGCCCCAGCTCAAAGGCCCTCCTTCCAGCTAAGTTCACGACATGCCAGGAGGAAGAGCCCCAAGGCCTTGATGTCACAGCGGGCCACCCCCAGAGCCCGCGACAGCAGGAGCGTTTCACTAACAGACGCATCACCCGTCTGTGCTCACAGATGTAAAAATGGGGCTCCTGGTGTGTTTTTTTACTGTGCACAAAAATGCTACCAGACCTGCAAAAGCAGACCCAGCAACATGCTGAGGAGGAAGAAATGCCACAATTAAGAAAATCAAGGAGCAAGCAAGCAGCTAGACGGGGGTTTGGGGGGAAGAGGCTGGGAGAGGAGCCCAGCTCGCAGCCGCCCCGGGGCCCCTGCCGCTCTCTGGCAGCCCGGCTCTCCCTCCCGCCCGGGCCGTCCCGCTCTAAACCGTCCCGTGGGCTCTCGGGCTCAGATGCGGCTCCACAGCAGGGAGAGGTCGCAGGAACTGTTCGGAGATGTTTCTTCAGAATCATGGGAGCCCTCGCTGGTGGGAACGTGAGACGGGTCCTCAACAGGGTCCACGTGGAGTGTCCACAAGACCCAGCAATTCCACTCCTAGGGGTGCACCCAAGAAACACGAAAACAGGTCCACGCAAAAACTTGTGAATGTTCACAGCAGCATCATTCATAAGACTCAAAAAGTGGGAAGAATCTAAACGTCTATCGACAGATGAGCGGACACACACAACGTGTCCCCCCACACGCTGGAATATTACACAGCCGTGAAGAGGAGCGAGGCCCCGACACAGCCGCACGTGGACTGACCTGCACACACGATGCTCAGGGAGAGAAGCAGACACAGAAGGACACACGGCGTGTGACCCCATTGATGCAAAACGTCCAGAACAGGCAGATCCACAGACAGGGAGCGGGCTCGTGGGAGCCAGGGGCTGGGGAGGGGGTGGGGAGTGACCACAATGTATGGGGTTTCTTTTTGGGTTGCTGAGAATGTTCTAGAATTAGATAGTGGGGATGGTGGCACAGCTCGGCATACACACTAAAAATCACTGAATTGTGTACTTTAAAGGGTGGCTATTATATGTGAACTACGTCTCTATAAAAATTAATTTTTATGAAGTCCAAGGCAGCCTCGTTGGGACCCGCCAGACCACAGTAAACCCGTGTGGTTTGTCTCGAGGACTCTGATCTCTTGACTGCCCGGGGCCTTCTGGAGAAGGAGCCCACAGTCTCATTCACTTCCGTCTACCACACGCCCCCCAAGAATGTTCTCGCACCTTCCCGTCCCCGCGCGCAGTTTCTTCAGCTCCCAAATGGGCTGACGGAGGGAGGTGGAAAGCCAGGAGGACCTCCGCGCTCTTGGTGGGCTGCTGGAAAGTCAAGTGCACAGGGCGAGGTTTGTACTCAGATGCACCGCGCTGACCGGGTGCAAAGAGAACGACCGACTTCAGAGCACTGACCGCCTCATAACAAAGCGCGAGCTCTGAGGACAAAGGCCGTTCCCGAGAAGGCACGGTCAGAACGGGCCAGTTCCAAACCGGTCCATCCAGCCCGTGCCAGGAACAAGCCCTTGGCCTCGACCAGGGATGGCACACCTTTTCTGGACCAGACTACACAGTAAATATTTTCAGCTTTGCAGGCCGCACAGTCTCTGTCGCAACCACACGGCTGCACCACGGCGAAGGGGAAGCTGCCAGAGAGGACGCGTAAAGGAGGGCATGGGGCCGTGTGACAATAAAACTTTATCGACAAATCAGACCGCGGGCCGGATGGCTCCATGAGCCTTGGTCTGCCGGCCCTGGACCCAGATACCTCGAGTCTACTCCTTAAGGAATAAAAGCTCGCTCCACCCCTTCCAAAGGGGCCCGGGCTCCACTGCCCCGCTCCCTGAGTTCCTAATCGGGACAGAACAGACGAGGCCGCATTCAGGTCCGCATTTGGCCCTCATAAGCCACATGGCCTCAGACAGGAGCCTTCGTCTGAGATCAACGTTGCGCTCGAGGCAGCCTTTCTTGGCTACCAGGAGCAGCCAACGTGGATAGCCAGGGGCATGCGGGACGGCTCACCCACACTGACCAAGTCGCCCCACCCCGTGGGTGCGAGCCAGGAGGTGACTGTTATTCCCTCTCTTCTTATGAGGAATCACCCTGGGCCACCATCAGAGGCCACCTCCGTGAAACCCTCTGTCCCCAATTTGTTATAAGAGAGCAGGAGAGGGGCCGGCCCGGTGGTGCAGCGGTTAAGGGTGCACGTTCCACTTCAGTGGCCCGGGGTTCGCTGGTTCGGATCCCGGGTGCGGACATGGCACCGCTTGGCACGCCATGCTGTGGTAGGCGTCCCACATATAAAGTAGAGGAAGATGGGCACAGATGTTAGCTCAGGGCCAATCTTCCTCAGCAAAAAGAGGAGGATTGGCGGCAGATCTTAGCTCAGGGCTAGTCTTCCTCAGCAAAAAACCAAAAAACAAAAAAGAAGAGGGCAGGAGAAGGAAGACACCAGAAACTGGGGAATGGGGCTTTTTTTAACAGCACTCTAGCAAGAATCCTCTGTTTTTACAGGCATCCCCCCACGTCACTGGTCACCACTTCCTAGGCAGCATGGGGAGGGTGCGTATGCCCCTCAGTGAGCCCAGAAGTGGCGTCCCACCCAGGGCCTGATGCACACGACACAGACAGCACAGCCTGTCCTGGGTGATCCCCGTGTCACCTGAAACACACAGCAGTTCTCAGGGCTTCTAGAAAGGAGGGACAGACGCTGAAGGGCGAGTGTGCGGACTGGGGAAGACCCATCCAGCAGAACGGCCCCCACATGGGTCCAGGCTCTCTGTCTAAGGGCATGTGGACCCTGGACACCCCAGGAACTCATAACCAAACGGGTCCAGCTCCTCCCACCGCGTGCAGGCCTGACGGCCAGCCAGGGACGAGGCTGCGGCCACTCGGGCCCGGGGCCCACGTACTTACTTCAAAGTTCCTGGTGTGGCCGGGTAGCCGAGGCTGCGATGAGAGATGCTCCAGGAACCGGCGGAGGCTTCTGTCGGGTTCCAGCAATGGGGATGGCTCTAAAATGCACAAGATAAAGCCCATTAACTAAACGGACCGCCCGCTTCAGTCTTAATCCCGAACCACACGCCCCTCCAAGCAGGAATGGTGTGTGGATAAAGCCACACCATGGCCACATTTACCCCCAGGAGGCAGAGGGCACAGGCAGAGGGTGTGGCAGGGGCTGCGCAGACCCCACCGAGGCAGGGTCCTGACCGGTGCATTTACAGTCGCGCACAAGGACATTCCAACACTTGCTGAATGGACGCAGGACAAGACTCCAAACTTTGGGTGTGGCCCCAGGACCTTTGACAATGCAGGCTGCCATCACCCCAACTCGCCCACCCTCCCCAGCCACATCTCCCCACAGCTCTGCAGACACCTGGACTCCTGGCAGGAGGGGTCTACCCGACCCTGCTCTGCCTCGGCGTCTTTGCAGGTGCCATGCTGGACCTGAGCGGCCCCCTGGGCCTGACCCTCTAGGCAGGCAGCTTGCCCCTCAGGACCCCGGCCTCGTTGAACTCGGTCCCGCACGCTGTCTCCAGTTCACCAGGAGCTTTAAACAGCACAAGTTTCACTAACGCCCTCACAACAGAAAACGCACACTGACATTTTTTATCTTACTTTAATCTAGTTTTTAAAATTCCTGGGCACGACCATTAAATCAATTTCACTCTTTTTTTGGGGGGGGAAGACTAGCCCTGAGCTAACTGCTGCCAATCCTCCTCTTTTTGCTGAGGAAGACTGGCCCTGAGCTAACATCCCTGTCCATCTTCCTCTACTTTATATGTGGGACGCCTGCCACAGCATGGCGTGCCAAGTAGTGCCATGTCCACACCCGGGACCCGAACCGGCCAACCCCGGGCCGCCAAAGCAGAATGTGCGCACTTAACCGCTGCACCACCGGGCCGGCCCCAATTTCACTGTCTTTTTTCTTTCCGATTTCATTGTCGCAAGCCCTGGGCCGAAAGATGACCCTGAGCTGTGGGGTCACCGGCCCTCAGGCGGCGCACATCTCCTGGACCAGGTGCCCCGCCGACGGCTCCCGACCCGGCTGCACCCAGCCCGCTCCACAGCCCTGCCAGCACCTGATGTTGGCCAGAGCTGACGTCTGAGCATCTGACGCCTCCGGAATCGCTCCATGTCACTGTGGCCGGCAGAGTAACAGCCCCCAAGGATGTCCCCGTCCTAATCCCCATTGTCTGTGACCACATGCTCCTCCACGGCAAACGGGACCGTGCAGATGGGATTAAGCCAAGGACCCAGAGACGGGATGACCCTGGATTCCCAGGGCCCAAGGTCATCCGAGGGTCCTGAGCAGAGGGAGATGGGAGGGTCAGAGGCCGAGATGGAGACGCTGCGCTGCTGGCCGTGCAGACGGAGGAAGGGGCCCCGAGCCCAGGACGCGGCGCCTCTGGAAGCTGGAGGAGGCGGGACACGCTCCTCCCCTGGGCCTCCGGGACCCGCCCTGCCCAGCCCTGGGTTTAGCCCCATGAGAACTGTGTGGACTTCCGGCCTCTGGAACTGCGAGATAGCAGACGTGTCGTTCTAAGTCACTAACCCATGGTCGTCTGTGACGGCAGCAAAGGGAGCGGATACAGCAGCCACAAGGAGCATTGCCCTGATCTCGGGTCTTTCCACTCCCACTGGCTGCGAGGCCTCCGCCGTGAGCTGCTGCCTGTCCTTCGTTCACGTCCCAACGGGATCACATGAGTCCCTTGTCACTTGTCACCGTCCGTTTGTCTACCCCGCAGGACATGGGCCACCCCCACCAGCACGGGGTCTGCAGGGCAGAGAGACCACCAGAGCCTGTGGTTCTCTGCTGGACGGACCTCAGTCTGCCACCGCCATGGCTGCTGGGCCACCGAGACCACGGGGCCTCCTGCCCTCACCTCTGGGGATGACGGCACTGACCCCCAGGCCGGGAAGCTGGAGGCTCCGGGCTGAGGTCAAGGCCAGTTCTCCGTCCGCCCTGAGCCACATCCACAGTGGATGGGGGGCCAGGCTCGCGGCCTGCACGGCTCCTCCAGGGGCTGCAGGCCCCCCACAGCCAGCCAAGCACCACCTGGGGCTCTGGGATGCCAGGCCTGGCCTCACACCCGGCCACGGGCCCACATGGCGCACGGCAGCCAGGGCTGAGGGTTGAGAGAGCCCCATGTGGCTGCGACGAGGGACTTCCTTCCATAGGGCAGCACGGAAGAGAGGAGGAGGAACATTACGGTGTAGACACCAGACCACACATCTCAGCCAGGGGACCAAGAAGACGTCACCGGGGTCGGTCTCGGTGGCGGCAGAACCCTGGGACGAACGGGCGAGGGGGGCCCTTCACTCCGGGGCCCTCCTGGAACCCACCACCCCAGCCACCACGAGGAAACCCAGGCAAACCCCGACTGAGGGGCTTTCTCCAGAGTCCTGTCCCGGCTCCTCCAGACCGTCGAGGTCACCAGAACCAGGAAGGTCTGAGAAACCGGCCCATCCCACGGAGCTCGGAGATGCGACACTCACACGTCACATGGGATCCTGGGGCAGAAAGGGGCGTCGGGGACACGGAGGGGACGGAAGGTCCAGGCAGGCTGGGTTTGGCGCCCACCTCGCCGCGGCCCCAGGAAGTCTGGGCGCTGAGAACGGGGCTGGGGGAGAGCGCAGTGGTGGCCAGAGCACCTGACATGGAGGCCCCCGGAGGGCACGCTCCGGCCGCTTCTCCCTAAAGAGGCACAGACAGACCCGCAGACGCCGGCCAAGGGTGCTGCCGGCAGCGCGGGCCGAGCAGCCCCTCCTCCACCCAGCAAAGGGCTGCCAGTGGGGCTGGGAGGGAAGGGAACAGACCAGGCATAGAGCCGGCCACCCCTAAACCTGAGGAAGCAGGACCTGCACCAGCTGGGACACCTCTGGGGACCCCACGAGTGTGGCCTCCCCCGGCCCCCTGGTCCTAGCCGCTCGCGGCCGCCAAGGCAGGGCTGACCCCCGGGGTAGGTGGGGCATGGAGGCTGGGCCCACGGCAGACCACACCGCCCTCTCTCGCCCTGGAGCTGGGCCCAGGCTCCCAGAGACGGAGGGCTGACTGTGCGTCCTCCGGGCTGCAGAGGGAGAAGCCCCCGCTGCACCTCGGTCACCTGCCCCAGGAGGGCTCAGCGCCCCCTCTGCCCACCCCTCCCCAGCCACGTGCGTCTCCTGCAGCCCAGCCCCCCGCAGGGCTTCCCTGTGCCCCTCACAGGACGGGGGGCCACCCCAGGCCTCAGAAGGACCCACTGACTTCAACACTATACAGCCCCATCAGTCTGAACTCGTGGGTTTTTGAAAAAGTACATCTACAGACAGCTGGACACAGAAGTAAACGCAGACGCACACGTGTGCCCAGGCCGGCATCCACATTTCCAAGCTCTGTCCACCGAGAGCGGCGACACCCCCGGGGCCGAGCGTACCGGCCCCGGGTCACGGCTTGCACCCGGGCTCCGGGAACAGGGGTCGGCTCGGGGCCCGGGCAGGGAAGTCACAGACGCACCCGAGCATCTTGAGGGGGTGAGAGGACGTGGACGTGCAGGAAGGACAAGGAGCCAGCAGTGACTGGAGCAAGGACAACACGGGCGACATGGTAACAGCGACAGTCTCAGGCTGTAACCCCCGGGAGAAAACAAGCGCACGAGGTCTTCGCGGAGACGACGTTAAAGAGGGGACGTGACCGGGGGAGAACGGCTGTTCCCACGAGGCGTTCAGACACTAAGAAGCAGTGAGCAAATTCAAGGCCCCCAGAAGACAACACAGGAACGAGAGTTGTGGGAACGACCCACAGGCCACAGTCTGGGGACAAACGGGCCATCTGCACAGTGTCAACGTCCCAAAGGGAAACAGGTCCCTTCCAGGGGAGGCTCCCAGCAGGGCCCCCGTCACCAAGGGATTGAGGGGACACAGGCGATGAGACCCAGTGACACGCTGCCCGGGGAGGTCACAGCATCGCCTAGGGTGGCCACCCAGAGACACGGCCTCCGTCTCGTCTTGCCAGGACATTGGGCAAAGCCAAGCAGAGGGACTTTCTGCAAAACCCCCAACTGCTGCTCTCCGGAAGCGTCAAGGTCGTGACCCGCAAGGAAAGACCGAGAAACGGTCCCAGCCCGGAGGCGGCTGAGGAGCCAGGACGGCCGATCACCATGTGGGGTCCCTGGTGGGTCCTGGGGCAGAAGAGGGACGTGAGTGGGACATGAGTGGAATCCCAATAAAACCCGCAGTTTGGGAAATGTCACTCCTGCTGTCCCTGGCTCGCTGTGGGTCCCCCCTCTGCGGTTCTGTTCTGTGCTGGCACCAGAGGAAGGATGCTGGAAGGTACACGGGGACGCTCTGTGCCGTCTCTGCGACACTTCAATGAGTCTAAAATTATTTCAAAATAAAAAGTCAAAAAAAAAAAAAAAAGACGCATCCCCCACCGCCATCCTCCGGAGCTCAGCTCGCGGCTGCCGCCGGAAGAAGGCTCAGGCCGTGAGCAGAGCCAAACTGGGAGGGAAAGGAAAAGCGGGTTGACCCCACTCCACAGCCCGTTTCCGGATGGATTAAAGACCCAGCCGGGCGCAGGCGCGTTCCAGCCCTTTCTGTCGGAAAGCTTTCTCCCTGGACACCGCGTGGGGCCGCGGCAACGAGCACAGCCCCGGCTGTGGGACCGGGGGCACGTTCCCAACCTCTGGGCCTCAGTTTCCCCATCTGTAAAGTGGGGGTCATCACGTGAATGCCCTGCTTGTGAGGTCGGGGGGTAGATAAGGGGACAGACAGACAGCGCTTAAAGGAGACCCCCACACCGCACATGGTAAACCCGCAATCCAGGGCAGCCATCGCAGGCCGACCCTGGAGTGGCTCACGGGAGCAAAGAAGGCAGATGCGACAACACACCGGGTGGCAAGACGCCCTCGCCCATCCCGGCTCCCAGGGGCACGTGGACCTTGCTGAAGGGCCATCTGGCACCGTCTCTTTTTTAAAAAATACCCTCCCTACCTCCCCCGAAGCCGGCAACTCACAGGTGTGGATGCTCAGCCACTGACTCATCCTCGGGCCCCGGAGCCCCAAACGTGGCCAACGACCGGGCACCCGGCAGTGGGAGGTGGGCTGACAACCAGACTCCCGAGGGAGCACAGGGACCAGGAAGCTTCCAGCCGGATCTCGTGGACTGTGAGACCTGGGGGAGCGGCCTGCCAGGCTCTGAGGGCCACACGGCACCAATCGCCTCGCCGAGGACCAGGACACGGGCCCGTGTCTCTCTGAGGGTGACCTCTACTGGGGGCTGCAGGACCACAGGGCAGGGCAGAGGGGACCACGGGCATCGCGGTGCTTGGCCAACCAGGCAGCCATTCAAGAAAAGGTAAAGTCAGGTCCACACCCAAGGTGTTCGCAACAATGAACTCCACGCAGACAAGGGGTCCACACGTGAAGGATGGAGTCGTACGAGGACTAGAAAAAACACAGTGAATTCCTCTTCAAGCTCAGGGTAGGAAAAGCTTTCTAACTATGACCCAAGATCCAAAGGCAATGAAAGAAAAGAGTCAGAAATTTGAGGATATCGAATTTTTTTTTAAATACTTTCTACAGGGCAAGAAAACCAAAACTATAAAAAAGGCAAAATACAACTAGAAAACTGAGAGAAAATATCTGGAGTACATACCACAAAGGGTTCATCTCCCTAATGTATATTAAAATTTTAAAAGTTAAGGGAAGAGGGTCAAAAATCCAATTGAAAAATGAGTGAAAAGCATAAACAGATAATTCACAGAACATATATAAAAATGACCTTTAATCTACTATGGAAAGGAGAATAGGGTATCCTCAGAAAAGTAAGGATAGATCTACCATATGATCCAGCTATCCCACTGCTGGGTATTTATCCAAAGAACTTGAAAACACAAAGGCATAAAGATACGTGCACCCCTGTGTTCATCACAGCATTATTCACAATAGCCAAGACATGGAAGCAACCTAGGTGCCCATCAAGGGACGAATGGATAAAGAAGATGTGGTTATTTATACACCATGGAATACTACTCAGCCATAAAAAAGGATGAAATCTGGCCGTTTGTGACAACATGGATGGACCTTGAGGGTATTATGCTGAGTGAAATAGGCCAGAGGGAGAAAGTCGAATACTGTATGATTTCACTCATAAGTAGAAGATAAAAACTATGACAAACACACACATAGCAACAAAGATTGGATTGGTGGTTACCAGAGGGGAAGCGGGAAGGGGGGAGGGCAAAAGGGGTGATTAGACTCACATGCAAGTGGATGGACTATAATTAGTTTTTGGGTGGTGAATATGACGTAATCCACACAGAAATAGAAATGTATCACGATGTACATCCGAAAGTTATATAACGTTGTAAACCAATGTTACCGCGATAAAGAAAAAAGAAAAGACTTAAAATGGCCTTTAACCTACTAAACGGTGTTCAACCTCACTCATCATTTCGGAAATGCTAATGGCAGCCACACCGAGGTCCCATTTCTCACCTCTCAGAGTGGCAAACACGTTTACAACAGAACGGTGGGCCCTGCGTGAGGCCGTGGGGACCACGCTGCACGTGGGAGGGGACCCAGCCCACCCTCTGGAAGGGCGCTTGGCAGAGGCTAAGGAGACACACGTGCGCACCTCTCGACCCGGCCTCCCCTTCCAGAATCCACCCTGAGGACACCGCCAACACCACGAGCACATTTGCCACAGCACCATCCGCACCTGCAGACACGGCACACAAGCCGACGGCCTCACATGGGGGAGGCTCGATTAACGGGGCTGCGCCCCTGGAGCCGCCACCGGGGACCCCTCTGCACAGTCCTGCCCTGGGACCGGCTCACGTCCCACTTACTGAAGAAGGAACCAGCGAGCGAGTGAATGAATGAACGAATGAAATCAACCAGAGTCAGGGAAATCCTACTGCAACCTCCAAACAGAAACAAACAAGCGCGCGGTACTTCAGGTAAACAAACCACCACACCAGACGGGGAAAAGGAAGACCCGGCCCAGTCAATGTGAAACACGTTCCGGAACCGCGGCCTCGGAAACAAAGGTAAATGTGACTTCTGCTTCCTCTACCGTGGGGGACAGGCGGGTTCTCGCTGACCCAGAAGGGGCTACGAAAGAGGACGGGGAGCCTGCGGGCGGGGCTGGAGTGAGCGTCGGTGTGAACTCGCAGAAAGCTGGAAGCGGGAACGGACGCGGATGTCTGGGTGCACGTATGATACACGCACGCGCACACACACACTAACGTGTGCACGTGTGGATGTCTTCACACGTCTGTGTCCCAGCCCTGGCCTGGGGACAAAGACACCCCACCGCCATGAGCACATGGCCCCAGCCCCGGGTTTCTACGCGGCACCGTCCACAGGAAGCACCAGGCCCGTTGGCGCAGTGGTCACCCCAGAGCGGGGCAGGGAGAGGTCGCGACGGGAAGACCACACTGTGTCTGAAAGTCAGGAGGTGCCACAGCGGCAGGGACACACCAAGAGGACACGAGGAGCCTGACTGACTGATGGGCCTTCCCTCTGGATAAATTGGGGACCACGGGGAAACCGAAAGTCTGATGGTAGCAACGGATGACAACCTCCTGGTGGGGCAAGGACGCGGCGGCCACAGCGACAAAGGTAACAAACGGGGAAGGAGACAGCGGCTCCTCGCAGCAGGAGGCGAACAAACGAAAGCAGGACGACGGACTCAGACAATCGGCACGCCGCCGCTGGCACAAGGGGGACGGCCGGGGAGTGACGGGGTTCCCGGGCCGCAAGTCCCTCCCCATGAGAAACCCATAAACATGAGCGGTAAACTCGTGACTCTAAGGCAGGGAGACCTGGCGGATGCCGCCCAACCAAGGGGTGGAGGTCGGCATCACCAGAAACGGGACAAACGGGCCCATGGGCCTCCGGACACGAGGCACCGAGCAGGACACGAGATGGCTGCTGGGATGTTCCCACCGGCGGTGCACCCGGAGCCGGACAGCGAGGGACCACAGACGGAGCCACATGGGCGACAGCCGGGGGGAGGGCTGGCCACACGCTGCAAGATGTCAGTGCGAGCTGCAGAGACAGATGCAGACCGTCCGGAGTCGAAGAAACGAAAGCAACGTGACAACCGGGCGTGACTCGCGATCCGGGTTCTCTTCTGAGGGTTCGGAGAATTCACGCCCTGATTCCGCCAGCCAGGTGGGAGAGCGCCTTGTCTGGAAGAAGTGAACACGGAAAGACTCGGAGGTGAAGGGGCCTCCTGTCCGCAGCCCTCGAACAGCCCAGGAAGGAAGGCAGAGAGAGAGGAGGGGCAAAAGCCGATGAGGACGGGTCAGCATCCAGGGACCGGGCAGAGCGATCTAGGGATCCCTCGTGTTATTCTGGCAACTTCTCTGTAAATCTGAAGTCAGGTCTCCAAAAGCTTTTATTAAAAAAAAAATTAAAAGGAAGTACTTGGATTAGAAAAATAGAAACAAAAGGGCAGCGCCTGGGCGAGGGGCCAGGGGCCCGGGAAGGATGCAGGAGCGTCAGGGACGAGGAGAGCAGGGCCTGCCAGCCCCCCACATCCTCTCGGCTCTGCGGGGTCAGGGAAGCAGCAGGGGCGCAGGCCACCTGTCCCCCTGGCCCACAGCCCCGGGCAAGGGCCGGAGCCGCGTAGAGAGAGGGGCGGACGGCGGCAGCCTCGGGGCCCCCAAGCAAACGCCCACCCAGCCGTAAGGCCACCCGAGCAGACGCTCCCAACTCCAGTGCGTGCTTCATACCTACGCTCGGGCCTTAGATATTCCATAATTAACCATTTACAGGCACAGCCATTAACCAAAGCATCTTCCCATGTCTCTGCAAATGCGCCTTGTGGTTTTGCGCAGGCCCTGGGGGTGGGGCCGGAGCTGTGGGGGCGGATGACGTACCTGCACACACGTTCTGTGCCCGGACAGGACCCCCCTCCCCACTCACGGCCCAGGTGACCCTGGACAGGGCCACTGGCCTCCCTGTGCATCCTCCTCCCTCTAGACGATGCCCGGGGGCTGCCCTGGGGGCAGAGAGGACAGAAAGGACCGAAAACCCCACGACAGGAGCACAGTTCAGCCACATGCAGGCACGGCTCCAACTACACGCCGACACATCTGGTCAGCCCCCCAACCCAGGACGCTGGTGCTGTTGTCACAGCCCACTTCACAGATGAGGAAACTGAGGCACAGGGCAGTGAGGGGACATGCCCGAGGGCACACAGTTGGCAACAGGGGAGCCAAGCTCCTGACTCTGTCCTAACCACTAGGCTCACCAGCCCAGGCAGGCCGGCGGGCAGACGTGGGGGTGCGGACAGCTCTGTCCCTGCCTTGCGCTCTGGAGTGCAGGTCTCTAAAAAACCCACGGAAGCACGTGGAGAAAAGCGAGGGGCAAGGTTTTCACAGTCTCCGGGAGGGGAGACCCCTCTAAGGAGGTCACGAGCCCAGGAGCCATAAGGGAAAGACAAATTTGGTAATAAACTTTAAAATATGCTATGTAACAACACATCCAAAACAAAGCCGAAGATAAATGGGAAACTGAGAAAAAAAACTGCGTAACATGAAAGGGTGCTGATGGCGCTAATACAGGAAGGTTCTTACACAACACGGTTGTCAACCAGAGACGATGCTGACTGGCCCTGTCTGGGGACGTCTGTGGGTGTCACACTGGGGGGGCTCCTGGCATCGGGTGGGTGGGGCCAGGGACGCTACTTAGCGCCCCCCAACGCCCAGGACAGCCGCCCACAGCTGAGAATGATCCGGTCAAAGATACCAACAGTGCTGAGTGTGAGAAACCCTGTCACAAGTCAAGAAAAATAAATAAATAAACGCCCCAATTTAACAAGTGGGCGATGGCTCTGAACTGGCAATTCAAAAAAGCAGTGACCAGGAGGTGACAGATGAAAGGAGGGACAGAAACGGGGCCGTCACCAGTATGTCCACTGTCATGGGAGCATCAACCCAGACCACCTTTCTGGGGACAACTGAGTGACACGCTTTAAAATACAAAGCTGTCCGGGCTCCCAGCGACCACACTCACGGGAGGCCCCCTCGGGGAGACGGCAGAAGGATGCTCCCCACTGCGCTGTTTAGAGAGAGCAATACAACCAATCTGAGCCCCGGTTAACAAAGGATGGGTGAGAAGATGACACACACCCCCACACAGACGAAGGAGCAGGCGGGCTGTGACACAGAAAGACCTCGGCCTGACACCCAGCGATGGCGGGGAGAGGCTGCGTCAAGACGCCAAGAAGGGCTCTCTGTGGGTCGCAGGGTCTGGGGAGATCTGTGACTCGCATTGACCGACAATACGCACGTTATCACTTTTCTAACAAAAGAGCCTCGAAGGCTGTGTCTGGGACAAGAGGCCTTGTCCCCCATCGGGGTAGATGGGAGCGGATCTCAGGGGAAAGAGGTAACACAGCCCAGGATCAAACCATCACCACACGCTTATGGCACCCACTCCGCACCTCATCCAAATTCAAAACACTGAGCCAAACTGGAAGCCTCGTACGCGGCTGGCAGGAGGGTAAAATGGCGCAGCCACTGTGGACAACAATTTGGCAGTTTCTTAACGCGTTTGACACGGAGTTTCCATCTGACCCAGCAATGACACTCAGAGACGTCCACCCAAGGGAAATGAAAACATGTCCATACAAACACATGCACATGGGTGTTCATATTACGCCTTATAGGCATTATTCATAACAGCCAAAGAGGAGAAACAGCCCAAATGTCCATCAATGGATGAATAAACACAGCATGGTCCATCCACACCCTGGAATATTACGCAGCCATGAAAAGGAAGGAAATTCTGTCGCCGGCTCCAACGTGGAGGGACCTGGAGGACGTGATGCTCAGTGACATGAGCGAGATGGAAAAGGACAAACACTGTGTGACTGTACTTATATGAAATGTCCGGAACAGGCAAATTCACAGACAAAGCAGAGGAGTGGTTGTGAGGGGCTGGGGGAGTGGCTGTTTAACAGATATGAGGTTTCCTTCCGGGGTGACGAAAAAGTTCAGATCGTGATAATGGCTGCAGGACTCTGTAAATATACTGATAACCAATGAATTGTCCACTTTAAGAGGTGAATTGTACAGATGTGAATTATACTTAATAAATCTGCTCTTTTTTAAAAAAAGTACCAAGCCAGAGAATAACAGCACGAGAGCCCCCCAAAGTTTGATCAAGACTTCAATGCAGCTTTGAAGCTTCAACTACATGAGTCCAGAAGCCCGTGGCTGCCCACGTGGCTGGTGAGCTGGGGTGCCCGCTGTGTCTGCCCCGTGCCATCCTCGCTGCCACCCTCATGCTGCCCTCCCCGGCCCTCGTGGAAAGGGTCAGTGTCAACACCAGGTTCACAGCCCACCGCCCTGCCGGCCTCCCACACATCTCTCGAGGCGCGTCTGGGGCTTTCTGGTACCAAGGACGCCTTAAAGCGCAAAGCCCTGCCCCCAAGTGGGCGTGACACACTGACCCAGATTTGCAATCCTGTGGCAGGATCAGTCAGCTTAGATGGGGCAAAGGAGAGAAAAAGGGGCCAAAACCACAGAGAGGGGGTGACAGCACTGAGGGCCTTCCCCCGCCTGCGCCTGAGATGGGTGAGCCTCGCCAGCACTCCGGGTTGTCACAGGTCCCAGGAGGGGACAGGCTCACGTCACCAAAAGGGAGGTGGAACGGACAAACGAGGGGCACCGTTCCAGCAAACGCACACATCAGCACCCTTGAAAAACTCAAGCCATTTAATTGATCGGGTTTAATCCTGATTAAACAGGGTCAAACGGCACCAGCACAGATTTGCTTCAAATAACACAGGGAATTGAAAGTACACTCTGAGAAGTAAAGATGTCGTGAGGAGGCCCTAAAACAACAGGAAGAACATACTGCAAAAAATAGAGTGAAAAAGTCATTAAAACGCTGCACTAGAAAATATCCACTTAATGCAAAAGAAAGGAGGAAGAGAGGAACGAAAGAGACGAGACGGAAAACAAAAGGGAGGACGGCAGACGTAAATCCAACTGTGTCAATAACGACATTAAATGGGAAGGGGTTAAACCAGGCGATCGAAAGACAGACCGTCAGACTGCAGGACAGAAAGCGAGACCCAACCACACGCTGCCTACAGGAGACGCTCCCCAGATCCAAAGACATAAACAGGCTGAAAATAAAAGGATGGAGAAGGCGTAACATGCAAATAGCAGCTGTAAGAAAGCTGGAGCGATTACACTAACCTCACACGAAATAGACTTTAAAACAAAAACGCTGGTAGAGATAAAGAGGGACACTTTATAATGAGAAGTCCATCAGGAAGATATAACAATTGTAAACATATATGCATCTGACAACAGAGCCCAAAATACGTGAGCAAAAACTGACAGAAACGAAGAGAGAAAGAGACGGTTCAACAACAGTAGCTGGAGACAGTGACACCCCACTCCAATAACAGATAAAATAAGGCGGCAGATCGACAAAGAAATGAAGATTTGAACAACAAGGCAAACGAACAGACGTCTGTAGAAAACGCCACCCAACAGCAGCAAAACATCCTGCCCTCTTGGTCCACACAGAGCGTTCTCCAGGATTCAGCATACGGGAGACTATAACACAGGCCTCATTAAATCAACAGGGATTCAAGTCGCCCAAAGTAGGCTCTCTGACCACAAGGGAAATTAGAAATCAACAACAGAAAGAGACTTGGAGATTCACAAATATGTAGAAGTTAAAGAACACATTCCTAAATAACCAATGGGTCGAAGCTGGCCTGGTGGTGCAGAGGTTAAGTTTGTGTGCTCTGCTTTGGTGGCCCGGGGTTCACCAGTTCGGATCTCGGGTGTGGACATGGCACCACTCATCAAGCCATGCTGTGGCAGGCGTCCCACGTAGAAAATAGAGGAAGATGGACACAGATGTTAGCTCAGGGCCAGTCTTCCTCAGGAAAAAAAAAAAAAAAGGATTGGCAGTGGATGTTAGCTCAGAGCTAATCTTCCTCAAAAAAAAAAATAAATAACCAATGGGTCAAAGAAGAAATCACAAGAGAAATTAGAAAACACTTTGAGGTGAATGAAAATGAAGATACAACATACCAAAACTTATGGGATGCAGCTAAAGCAGTGCTCAGAGGGAAATTTATAGCTGCCTAGATTGAGAAAAGAAGAAAGATCTCAAATCAATAATCTAAGAAGAAAAGCAAACCGAATCTAAAGCAAGCAGAAAGAAGGAAATAATAAAGATAACAACAGAAATTAATGAAACAAATCAAAAATAGAGAAAACTAAACCAAAAGTTGGTTCTTTGAAAAGATCAGCAAAATCGACAAATCTTAAGGTAGGGTGACCAAGAAAATAAAAAGAGAAGACTCCGACTGCAGAAGGCAGGAAGGAAAGACGGAACATTCCTAGCCCTGCCCACCTCACAGGAACAGAAGGAGATTACAAATGCATCGGCGGGGAACAGCGCTGAGCAACGACAGGAACAGACCATCAATCGAGACACAACTCGGATGGCTCCTAAGTGGAAAAAGCCGGTCCCCAAAGGTCACGTGTGACGTATGGGTCCATAACGTCCCCAAACGACGAGGTTACAGAGATGGGGCACAGGTGGCGGCCGCGGGGCTGGGCCGGGCGTGGGGGTGACTTTGAAGGGGGCACATGAGGGGGTCGTCTGTACTGTTTTTGTAACTTCTTAGGAGTCTGCAATTCGTTAAAAATAAAAAGTTAAAAAATAATCATATAGGGACTATCTCCCCACGATGGGAGGGCGGGAGGGCAGACCGTCACGTGGGTTGCTGGTGTGGGGCTGGGTGAGCCAACGCCGTGACCGATGACAGCCTTCTCCGCCCGGGTCACAGACACCCTTCAGTGTCCCGGCATCACACCGCGGGCCCTCTCGTCTGACAGCCTCCCCGGAACCATGGCCAGGGAGCCACAGCGCCGCCCGGGCGTTTCCACAGCACAGATCCAAAGGGACACGGGACTGTCCATCCAGCAAGCTCCGCCCGGCGCGGGGTCCCACGGCCACCCGGCCCCCTACTCCTGCCTCAGGCCCAGGCAACACGGCCGCCAGGACGGACCCGCCCCAGGCCGCTGGTGGAGCTCGGAAACCTGAAGTGCTCCTAGTCCGGGCATTTTCACGGAGCCTCACCTGCCCTGGGTCCTGCACGAGGCGTTCCCCTTTCAGAGTCCCTGTCTCCAGGTGGGAACGGTCTGCCCTCACACCAAGGTCTCGATTCTTTCTAAAGGAAAAGATTGGAAAGGGAGGACGAGAGGACTGGACTGGTCGTGTAGTCGTTAAGTTTGGCACACTCCACTTTGGCGGCCCAGGTTCGTGGGTTCAGATCCCGTGCACAGACCTCTCATCAGCTGTGCTGTGGCAGCATCCCACGTATAAAGTAGAGGAAGATGGGCATGGATGTTAGCTCAGGGCCAGTCTTCCTCAGCAAAAAAAAAAAGAAAGAAAGAAAGAGAGGAGAGAACAAGAAAGGAAAGGAAGACTGCGTGACACAACCAACAGGCTGAGCTGATAGGGTCCACCCTTCCCTGGCCATCCTGGGAGAAGCAAGAACCAGTGCTCTCCTGGTACCTTCTATACTGGGCCAGGCGTCTGAATTCAACGTGACCGACCACTCACCGAGAACTGTGCCAATCACTCCACACGTACTCATTCGCTTCCACTCAGCAATCCTCCCAGGTAGTCATTCTCTGTCACCTACCACAGACAAGATGAGGCCCAGAGAGGTTAAGTGACCTGCCCCAGGTCACACAGCTGGGGAGGTGGTGGTGGAGCTGGGGCTTGAAACCAACTGTTCCAGCCTGGGAGTCAGCACCGATTCCGCTTTCCCTCACAGCCAAGCCACTAGTGAGGCCACGCAAGTCTGCGGCCGCCACAACCCACCCAAGTCCAGTCCCCTGCGCCCAGGCCCCAACCACCTTCTCCAAACTACTGTCAGCGCTCGCCTGGGGGATGGCTGGAGCACCCTTCCTGCTCTCACTCCTGCCAGCCACCAGAAATCTCCGAGGTCATCGCCACCTCCCAAGGCTTCTCCTGCCTTTAACGGGGTCCAGCGTCTCCCCACAGCCTAAGTGGCAGGGTCCACCCAGTCTGGCCTCTGCGAATCTCAGGGCCCCACTGCTCTCCCACTAGCCCACACCCTCCAGCCACCCTGGCCACCTTCTGATCCTCAAACACACCAAGCTCATTTCCACCTCAGGGCCTTTGCACACACTGTTTGTGCTTCACTAGGAGCTTCTCATCCCAATCTTCTCAGGGTTAGCAGCTTCGAGGCATTCAGGCCTCTGCCCAAACGTCACCTGGGAGAGGCCTTCCCTGTCCACCCGGGAAAGAAGCTCGCCCCTCCAGCTGTGCAATGAAATCGCTCTCGTCTTCATCACCCCGGGCCACGTCTTCCTCTCTGGCTATCTGGCGCCTAGCCTGGCACGATAAACATGGGGTGTCTAACCCCCAGGCCGTCGGGGGTGTGGGGGGCCTGGTTTCCTCCTGTGGAGTCGGGGCTGGTGGGGTCAGCTGGCTGTGAGGCCACCACTGAGGTTGCAGCGGCAGCCGGGGGCGAGACCCGAGTGCTCACTAACAGCCATTGCCCTGTGCCCCGCTCGCCATCATCTGGCACGGAAAGCACGTGAGGAGCAAGGCCCGAGGAGCGAGGCCCAAGGGGCTGCGGCGTTAGTCTCCAGCCAGGGGCAGCGACAGGGCCCACTCTGAGCTCAGGCCCCAGACCCCACCCACGTGCTGCTCGGGACGCGTCACAGGAGGCCCCTGGAGGCCACGGGGATGCTGGTCCCCCAAAGCCCAAGTCTTCCTGAGCGCCTGGACCATGGGGGTTCCCGCACACGGGCGCAGGAGGACCCCAGCACAGCCCCTACTCAGGGCAGGCTTAGTGCCTCAGCCGTCTCTGCCCCCGGGAGCCGGCAGGGGACGCACACATGGGGTGTGGGGTTGGCAGCCTGGGATCAGCCAGCGCTGGGTGCCTCTGCCCATCCCAGTCAAGCTACCGTGGGGCTGTCCCTCACCCAGGGCAGGAATCTCAAACGCAGACCCTGGGTGGCAGAGAGGCGAGGGCACTGGCAGGTCCCCGAGACCCCCGCCCTTGCAGGCCCCCTTCCATGGCCCCATCGGGGTCACGGGCTGCGCCCACCGGCCTGGGCACCAACATCCTCGGTGACGCCCGCTCACTCGCCCTTGATGATCCTGATGACACTGAGGGCCCAGCCCTCCCGGGTGCCCAGGCTGCTGTGACAGGACCCCCACCTGGCGGTCACAGGGCCACATCGCTGGTCGCCACCAGGGTCCCTGCCTCCCCAACCAGCACATCAGCCTCTCGGGGCAAGGAGAACGCCCTGTCACCCCCAAACGGACCCCTGGAGCCCAGAAGCACGGAGCGACCCTCAGAAACTCCACAGCGACGGACCACGTGCGTCCAAGGCTCAGCAGGTACCACAGGGGCCCTGGCCGTTTGGGGCTGCCACCACCGACCTCTACATCGTGAAGACAAGTCATCTCTATAACGAACATCCCGCCAGGAGACCGAGCTCTGAGATCCCAGGCCGTCGTTAGGCTACAGGCCGGGTCGATGAACCCAGGGAGACCCGGGGCCTCGGGGAGCGGGCGCTGGGAGCCCGAGGCGGCAGCTCCCGGCACCCCGTGTCACAGTGGCCGCCCCAAGGGCACCTGTGCCTGAGCGGGCACCGCCGAGGGCACGAAATCCAGCCAAATGCTTTCTACCACCAGGAGCCGGTCTGCAAACGGCACAGGCCTGCCCTGAGCCCTCTGTGCCGTAGGCCTCTGGGCCAGTGGTGCCACACAAAACCCCAGGTTCGCTGGAGGAGGACAGCGGCGAGGCGAGCAAAGCAGGCCATGGGACTGCACGTTCCAGCTGGGCCACCTCCGGTCCCGCCCGCCCCAGGAACACGGGCCTGCTTGCCAGTCCATTGAGCCCGGCAAACTCCACCCCCAGCACAACTCTCACAAAAAAGCTCCAGGAGAAAAAGAAACAAGCCTACTTCCAAGGCACCTTCTCACAGCCTCGACTGTCCTGAACGTCCTTCTCAGCGCAAACACGGAACAGCAGCGGGAAAACCACGGGCTGTGCTTGGGCCGGCCCCCGTGGCTGAGTGGGTAAGTTGGGCGCACTCCATTTTGGTGGCCTGAGTTTGGTTCCCGGGTGTGGACCTACACCACTAGTCTCAGTGGTCACTCTGTGGCGGTGGCGCACATAGAAAAACAGGAAGATGGGCAACAGATGTTAGCTCAGGGCCAATCTTCCTCAGCAAAAAAAAAAGGGGGGGGCTATTCTGGAATGGAAAATAGTTTCAGAAACTTCTGGCAACACCACCTAGATTCACGTCAAGGAAAGACAGAAGCCCAGAGAAAAGTCGTTACTGTAATAGACTGAAGGGCACCCTAGGCCAGGCCTGCTGGAAATCAGGACATTTTGGGCCAGGTCACTCTCTGTGGGGCGTCCTGGGCGCTGTGGGGGCCGTTGAGCAGCATCCCTGGCCCCACCCACTCCAGCCAGGAGCTCCCCCTGTGTGACAACCACAGACGTCCCCAGACGTGGCCCAGTGTCCCCTGGAGTGGGAACTACTTCACTGAAGGATTTTCGGGTATGAAGCAGCAGGGCCCCCCATCACCCCACGTTGGAGACCAGGACAAAGACCCGGCCGAGGTGGGATCTGAACCCGGGCAGGCAGGGTGTGCAGGTACCAGCCTCTAGCTGCCGAGGCCGCTCAGTCAGGCCTTGAGCCAAGGCCACCAGGCCGTCCATGATTGCGGGGTGCTGCTTCCAGCTCTGCTCGCACGAGCCCCTCTCCCGGGCCGTCCCGTGGCCACGCAGCACCCCAGCTCCCGCGGCTGCTTCCCGGGGACATCTCGGGCCCCAGGACTGGGGCCCCACAGCGCGGCCAGCGTCCCTGCCCCAAGGCCCTGCCCGGGCTCGGCCCAGGACCCAGCAGCCTCGCGGCCGGCGTGAGGTTCCTGCCCCTGTCCAAGTCGAGAGGCGGAGGCGAGGGCCGCGGGCAGGACGGGGGCCACGGCCACCGGGGCGGACCGCCGAGCCCGGCATCCCAGAGGCAAAGGCAGCACGGAAGCTGGGGGACCGGCTGCGGTGTCTCAAGAGCAGATGTCGGCTTTTGCTGATTCCCCGCGGCACCCCAGACAGAGGGCCCTGCGGGGTCAGCCCCTGCACCCCCCGAGGTGGGCCGCGCTGGCCTCCGGGCCGCCCGCAGCCTCCGCCTCCCCCTCCAAGCACCAGCGCATCCCCTCCCGCTCCAGCGCCTCCTCCGGCCCCAAAGCGCTCTCCCCCCACTGCGCCCCCCGTGGCAGGTCTCCCCAGCAAGAGGCGACGGACCAGAGACGCGGACGGGCTGGGAAGGCGGGCAAGGACGGGAGGGCGTGAGGGGCCAGCCCCCGCCAGGCGCCCCGTTCACAGCATCCCCAGCCCAGCACAGCGGTCAGTCACCCAGGGACGGCGGGGCCCAAAGGACCGGCCTGGGGACGGCCAGCGCCACGTGTGAAACACACAGAGGACGTCCAAGACTCACACCAAAAAGGAGCGTTAGAATCTCGGGAACAATTTCTACAGTGATGATGTTGGAACGATAACATTTTGGGGATATCGGTTTCAATAAAACGCATTATTTGAATTCACTTCATCCGTTTCTGTTCACCTCCTAACGAGGTTGTTAGAAAACTCCAGACGACACGCGGGGCTTCTCCGAGGCTCTGCTGGACGGTGCTGCCTCAGACACGACCCCGTCCACACCCGCGGCCAGTCCCCTTCAGCGGGTCAGCCATTTCCGCTCTGACACCGGGGTTGGCCACCCCTCTCAGTCTGCACACGGCGTGAGGTAGGGCCCAACTCTGTCCCTGGACATTCGGTCCGTGTCCACGCGTGTGCCTCTGTCAGGGACAGCCAGTCACCCCCCCCCCGCCCCGTGTCACCGTCCCCACAGGGCAGACTCCACCAGAGCCATGGGAGCAGGCGGGGCAGCAAGGAGACCACACCCCCAGCCCCCCGCCCTCCCCCGAGGGCCCACGAGGTGACCGCACCACCCCTGGGGGTCATGGGGGCGTCTGGGGGCAGGGATCCCAGGCAGCCTCAGCTCAGTGGCTGGAAAGCTTCATGGGGGCTCCGTGGGGGCCACAGGGATGCTGAGACCCAGTCACGGCCTTCAAAGAGACAACGCGCAGACCATCAGGGCCGGGCCAGGTGCAGCCGCCCCGTGGGGACCCCACCCAGCCCGGGCTGCAGGAAGAGGAGAGCGGAGAGTGGGTGCAAGGGCAGCTGCAGCACCTCCTGCAGGGGAGCTGGGGCATCGTGCCTGACTCGCCAGACCTCCCGGCCTCAAAGCCCAACCCCAAACCCACGGGCCAGGCCTCCCTCTGCTGATCCCTCTCAACGCCGCACTCAGGACGTAGCCCCACAAGGGTTTCCGTGCTGTGTCTGCCCAGGGGGCCGGCCAGGTGAGCGGTCTGCACACTGCAGCCCCGGGATTCTGGAACTCTGACATGGTGTGGGGAAAGGAAGGCACAGGAAAAGGGAGAAACTCCCCAAATATCCACCAACGGATAGCGGACGATAACACAATGTGTCCATCCACACAGTGGAATATTACGCAGCTGTGAAGAGGAGCAAGGCCCTGACACAGCAGCACGTGGACGGACCTGCACACGTGACACTCAGGGAGAGAAGCAGACACAGAAGGACACACGGCGTGTCACCCCATTGACGGGAAACGTCCAGAACCGGCCAATCCACAGACAGAGAGCAGGCTCGTGGGGGCCAGGGGCGGGGGAGGGGGTGGGGTGACTGTTTAACACACACGGGGTTTCCTTTTGGGGTGACAAAAATGTTCTGGAATTTGTTAGTGGTGATGGTTGCACAATCGTGTAAATGTTCTAAAAACCCCTGAATTGTCCACTTTAAAAGGGTGAATTTTATGCATTGTGAATATTTCAATAAAAAATATATTTTAAAACAAAACAGGACAAGAGCGTCTTAAGGGCGTCCTAGAACACCAGGGTCTGGGCAGCATACCGGAGCCCGCCGTCGGGCAGCTGTGAGTGGCTCTCCCCGGGGACGGGAACGACTCTGGCCCTGCGCCCACCCTCTGTCCCTGGGAGCCTGGCACAGGGGGGCCCGGAGACACTCAAGAGACGGGGGGCTGCCCCACCCCCTGCGTGTCCTCCTCCACGTGGCCTCTCAGGACACAGCCCCCAATGTCCCCTCCACGTCCCCCTGTTCCTCTGCCCCCAGCTCCCCGTCACCGTGACGACCAGGCTTGGCTCAGAGGGTGACTCTCCTGTCGCCTCCTTGACCCCCACCCAAGCCGGCCGGGGCCACCCTGCCCTGCGCCTCCACAGGCCTGGGGTCCACCCACCCTGACCACTCTGCTCCCCGGGCCCCGCCGGCCCTCTGCTCGTGGGACCCTGTTCCACGCCTTCCACCATGGGCCACGACCCCGTGGGCGGGAGACGCTGTTCATCGGCCACCATGAGCGCCTGGCCACGCTCACACACTGACCACAACATCATCCTCCACCAGTTAGGAGCAGACGCCTTGGACGGATGGACCTGGGGCTCCAGCACACGTCCGGATGGCTCGTGTCCACCGTGAAGCCACAGCCCGGCCGGATCACGAGGACAGGCCGGATGACAAGACCCGGAGCCCGTGGGACAGCGCCTTCCACTCAATGCAGCTCCGCCCCGGGGCTGGCGGATGACACGCGGGGCGCCTGCAGGGGCCGTGTGAGGCGTCCTGAGGCCACCATGCCCCGGCTGCCCGCGACGGCCGCCTGAGCCAGACCGCGCCCACCCGCCGCAGCCCCGGCAGCGGCTGTCAGCTCTGTCCGTCCGTCCATCTGCCCAGCCATCCCTCCTGTGGGGCCTGGGTGTGCAGAGCAGCCGGTGTCGCGATGGGCGAGGGCACCGTCCTCTCCAGGGCTGCCTGGGGCCCGGCTCCCCCGACTCCCCTCTCCTCCTCGGGCGGAAGGAGCTGCACGACAGCAGGGACCCCAGAGCGAAATTCCAGGAGCTTCCCTCACAAGGGCACCCCCTCTCCCGACTCGTGACTACAGTGACCAGAGCCTGCAGCACAGGCCGCCCCTCGCCAGTGCACGGGACTCTCCAGGAGAGCACGCGACAGCAGTAGCCAGCGGCAAGTGACGGCCCCTCCCAGTGCAGACACCCGGCCGTCCCCATCACTCACTCGGGGCGCCCGGCTAGAAGGTCAAGGGTGGTCTGCGCCGGGACCCCAGCACCAGCTCCCGGGCTGTGGCCTTCCCAAACGGGCTGCCCCCCAGGCAGGGTCCACAGCTCTGCCGGGCACGCAGATCCCTTCCACCCCACTTGTGCTCGGGGGTCCCCTGCACGCCCCTGTCACTGGGCCGCCCCTGTGCCTGCTGGTGGCGGTTCTGGATCCACCGCCAGCTCCTCGGACACGACGCATTTCTCTGCATCATGAAAGGGCGCCCACCCCCGCCCCGCGCTGCCCACTACGTGCCATCGTTTGGGTCCAACTGCAAACCCAGACGGGAAGTGGGTGCTGGGGGCACAGGCTGACAGCCGCCTACAGATGGCCTCTGCCAGGTCGCCATACGGGCTCATCTGAGAACCAGGATGCGATGACCAGCACCAGTAAACGGGGTCACATCCTGCATGGTTTGCCCTGAACCCGGGGACCCACCTGGGGCCCGGCAGCCCTCAGCGGCTTGACTCCTGATTCCTTATGCACGAAACCAACACACGAGGCCTCCATCCCAGAGCGTCACAGCCAGGGGCACAGCCCGCCCACGGGGCACAGGCGGCTTAATGCCAACTTGTCGCCAAGCCCCTCACGTCCCCCAGACCCTCGGAGGTGGGCCGAGAAGAGAGAAGAGAGAAGGAAGGAAGGAGCGATGGAGAGGCAGAGATAGGCAAAAAAAAAAAAACAGGCCACTGTGGGAGCCAAGAAGCTCCGAGGAACCCTCTCCAGACGGCTGGCTTCAATCATCCAGAGGAGGCAGGACCGTGCGCGAACGGGACGCGTCCCCAGCGAGTCACAGCACTCCCGGCACAGGACCAGATCTATGACACAGCACCTGCCCAGCTCAGAAACCGCCCGCCAGCCCGTGCACGCTCCCTGAAGCCGGGGTGCAGGAGCGACGCCAAGGACACCTCACTGTCCACCGCCCCACAGAGCTCAACGGTCACACCCACAAAAGCCACCTCTTCCAGAGCGTTCCGAGGACTGCAGAAGCCCCTCCCAGGCCGGCAGCGCTGCGCTTGGTCAAGAGGATGGGCCGGAGGCTTACGAAACAAGATGGTTGGCAAACGGCATCTTCCTCTGAAGCCCTCAGCTTCCGCCAGGTCCACACAAACTCCTGAGGCCGCTCGGGCTCCTGAGCAACCTTGTGATGCCAGCGGCGGGTGACACACAGGGGCGAAGCATCTGCCTGGGTCACGTCCCCTCTCTGTCCTCCTTTATTAGGGAGCTGTTCTCCTGGACGGGCTCATAATTTTCTGACATTCCCTGCAGTTTTAATTTCCCTCAAAACAACACACAACCCATTTTTTTTAAATATAAAGAATGACTCTAAATGCACTGATGTAGAAAAGAGGGACAGTCGTTCATTCATTCAACAAACGAATGTTTCCCGAACACCCACTCTGTGCCCGGAACTGTCCTAGGCACCAGGGAGACACACCACCACCAAGACAGACGTCATTCCTCGGGCACAGGCCTCGCTCCCCAGGGTGGGGTCTGCAAACTCTGACCACGGGGCGATTCCAGCCGCCGCCCGCTTCTGTGCAACCCGCAAGCTAAGAGCAGTTTTGGTGTTTTTTAATAGTTGGGTGGGGAAAAAAAATCAAAAGAAGAACACAAACAGCTCATGGCACGTGAAAAGAGTCCAGAAGTCTCATTTCGGTGTCCATCAATAAAGTTTCATTGGGACATAGGCACCCTCGTTCACTTCCATACGTTTGGGCCGCAAGGGCAGAGCGGAGCGGCCGGGACGGAGACCGTCCAGCCTGCAAAGCCGAAAATAGTTACTCTCTGACCCTTTACAGAAAAAGCTTCCGCCCTAGTGGACGAGAGAGACAATAAATACGAAAACGGATGAATACGCGTTTCTGATAGTGTCGAGTGCAAAGGAGAAGGGCAGGACGGAAGAGAGAGTGGCTGGGAGAGTGAGTTCAGGCAGCGTGGTCAGTGATGGCCAAGCTGAGCCGAGACATGAATGACAAGGAGCCAGCTGGGTCCAGGCGTGAGGGAACAGCATTCTGGCAGAGGGAACAGCAAGTGCAAAGGCCCTGGGGCAGGGAAGAGCAGGCAGGTAAAGCGTTCAGACTGAGGGGAGCGGGGAAGAGTGTTGGGGCAGGCAGAGAGGAGGGAAGCACAGACGACAGAGCAGAGGCCACAGGAAGGGGCCTGGCCTCTTTTCCAAGGACAACACGAAGCCACTGGAGGGTTTGGAGGAGAGGAAGGCCGTTTCTAAAGTTTTTAAAAGCTTCTCGAGGGAGCAGGAGGGAAAACCAGCAGACTAGCTGGGGACACGTGCTCTAACCAACCAGACGCTCCTCAACAGGCCTACTCAAAGCAGCGAGGAAATTCAAAGCCAATTATTCACCAGTAAGAACGGCCACAAAACCAGTTCAAGGATCCTCTCAGCCTTAGGACTCAGGTGACACAAGTTTCTTCTCCAATACTGTGGTTAAACTCACTTCATCGCACTCAAGGGTGTGTGACCAGCACCTTAACGGTCCCGCAACTGCGAGGACATTATTGCTCAGGAAGAGGCGAAGATGAGAGAAAAGAAGTGTGTCACCTTAAACCCAACTTAAAGGAGGCTGTGACACGACCTGGCGGGAAGGGGTATGGTGCCCACGTGGTATGGACGCCTGGGCAGGGCACCTGCCGGCTCGGAGGCCGAGGACGGCCCTGTAAGGCTCCCGCAGCACGCCTGGCGGCCCCTTAGCAGGCCAGCAACGGTGGCACGGGCATGTCTGCCGGGCAGGAAAGGCAGAGGGACACCCAGGCCGAGGAGGGTCAGCCGGACACAGTTTGCAAATGGGAGCCCCTCCCTATTAAAGGAGGGGAGAAGGGAACCAGAATTCGAGGCAGATATGGGAGGGTCACGGACAAATATGGGGTTAAAAGTTAAGTGAGAGGGTCTCACGGGGAGAACCGTGACCCCTAGAGGACACTGTGGTTGTCACACCTGGGGGAGGTGCTGCTGACATCGAGTGGGCGGGGGCCAGGGGTGCTGCTCAACCCCCCCAGCGCCCAGAATGACCCCCACGGAAGGCGCCGGCCCGACGTGGACCGGGCACGGGGGACAGCCCGACAGAGGCCAACAGCAGCAGTGACAAGTCAGCTCCGGGCTCGAGCCACGCCCTCCGTCCCCTCTGATCGCCACCATGACTGAGGATGGGAGCTCACTGAACCCATCTGACAGATGAGGAAAGCGAGGCCCAGGGGCGTGCGGTGACCTGCGGCCTGTGTGGCGGATGGAGAGGAGGGCAGGGACCCAGGGACACGGCCAAGAACACCAGGACACAAGGGAGGCCAGGGTCAGCCTCTGCTCTGCTGTCGGGCGTCCCCAGCCAGAAGGAGGCACCCAGGGGCGCTGCAGGTGCGAGCCGTGGCTGGAGGCCCCACGGGCAGGTCTCTGGAGCAAAGCCAGGGCTCGCGGTGGCAGAGGCTGGCGGGGAGGCCCGGTGGCGCCCAGCACAGGGTGCAGAGCCCTCGGGGTCAGGCATCTGTCCCCACTCCACACGCTCTCCACCCCTCTTCCTGGCCAGGTAGTTCTTGAGCAAGTGACTGGCCCAAGGTCACACAGCTCTGACCCCTGCGCCACGTTTCCAGAGCCCGGGAAGGAAGCCAACCGGAAACGCTCCTTTGCCCACACCTTGGTCCGTCGCCACCCACCCCCTGGTGCTGCCTGCTCCCTGAGCCGGGGAGCAGCTCCACCCCGCCGTCACCGCTGGGGCCGCACGTGGGGCACCCAGATCTCCCTTTCCCCAACACACCAGGAAGCCCCTTGAAGTCAGGGACCCCCATGACCTGCCCCGGCACGCCAGGAAACAGATGGGGTCCCCAGGGCTGAGGAAAGGGGCCGGCACAGGACAGCAGGGGCAAGACACCAGCAGAGGAGGCAGAGAAATGCCGGCTCAAGACGAGGCGGAGCGGCCAGGGAGGGAGAGCGGGGTGGGAGGGCCCCCCACCGCCCCAGAGGGACTGGGGCAGGGTCTCTCCCAGGAGACAGAGGGACACAAAGGCCGGGCGGGGTCCTGATGACCCACCAGCGCTACTTTGAAGCTCCAGCATTTAACATCTCCTGAGCAGCCCGCTCCCCGAACGCGAGGATTAGGAAACAGGAGAACATCCAGGGTGGTCAAGACCTGTGTACATTTCAAGTCTCAATGACATGCTCCTGCGCGGCACCTGACACAGGAGCCACCTGTACACGGCGCGACGCCCGGCAGCATTTGTGCAACCCCACCTCCGTTCCCCACCCCCCTCCCTGGGCTCCCCGAGGTGGCCGCCACCAGGGCAGGGAGGTCTGGCCGGCTCGGGGTCCCCACACAGACAGACGGAGCATCGAGACGTGCCAGGCGGCCAATGAGAAGCACGGAGAGCGGCCGGCGAGTTTCAGGAAGCTCGCCTCCAAGAACCACTCTAGGACTTTCACACTCTGTCCTTCAGGGACCCGAACGTGGACGGCCGAGACGGGAGGGGCTGCCCGCAGCTCTGGCAGAGGGGGCGAGAAGAGGTGGCCGGGGGAGTCGACAAACTCCCCCGATGCCTCCGAAGGAAGCTATAATTTGAGAATGAGGGGTCATCCGCTCCTGCATGGCGGCAATCAAAGCTCAGAGGAGTCAGCGAAGGAGCCCGTGTGGGGGGCTTCCTCCAGCCTGGGGCCAGTCGGGGACCCTGCTGTCACGACAGAGGGGTGGGGCAGGCATCCTCAGACCCTAAGACAGTACTGGCCCCCAGAGGAGGTCGTCAATCAAGGCCATGGACAGAAACAGACAGAAACACACGGGAAAGGACACAGTGTCTACACATTACAGGATCCTGGGGCGCCACCGACCAGAACTACCTTTCACTAGTTTCATAACTCGCGAAACAGTTGCACCCAGAGGCACCTAAATTATTACAATAAATGCATCTTCTCTCCCACCAAACAGATGGGGGACACCCAGCACCGTCCACACCTCCCCGGCCCCCAGGAAAAAACAAAACAAAACCCAAACCCCCTATAAAACCTTCTGCATGCCCAGGTGGCCGGGTGCCCCATTCCCCCTGGTGTCATCACGCCCCCTGGGTGCAGACCCAGGCCTTGTGGATCCGGGGGGCAGGGCCTTTCCAGAAGGAATCAGGGGAGGAGTAAGGGGGTGGCTGGGACAGCCCGAGGGGGTCCCCGCGGGAGCGACCCCACGGCTTCTCCGAGATGGAGAGCCGGCTGAGCGGGGGAGGGACGGGGGCGACGCGCCTGGAAGCTGCGGTGTGCATGGCAAGTGGGTACATTTTTATTCTTTCAAAAAGCCAGATTGCATGCTCCTCGGAGTGGGGTGCGGGGAGCCGGGGTGCAAGTTTGCAAGCCTCGGTGGCACGGCGGGGGGGACCCGGGGAGAGGGGTGGGGATGCAATGATGGACATCCCGGGGTGGGGGGGGCGCCCCTGGGAACCCCGAAGGGCCGGAGACGCAGGCGGGGTTGGCCCGGGCCTGGGCGCTCGCTCTCTCTTTATGATGATTCTCTCTCTTTTTTTCCGTTCGCAGGATTGCGGCGGATCCTGGGAGCCCGGGGCCGGGCCACCCACGCTGTCATCTTTTGTGCGGGGCCGGCCCCGCGCGCCCCCGGCCGGCCCGGGGCGCCCCCGCCTCCCGCCCCGGCCCCGCCATTGTCCGGCCGCGCCGTCCCCGCCCGCCGCCCCCCGAGGGCGCCCCGGGCCGGCCGGTGAACGCCCCCAACCGTCCCGCGGGCCGGGACAAAGCGCGGGGCCGCGGCCCGAGCAGGCCGCGCCCGAGGCCTGGGCCTCGCGTCCCGGCGCCCGCCCGGCCGCACGCGCGCAGCCCCGGGCGCGGCGCGGGGGCGACGGCGGCGGCGGCGGCGGGGCCCGCGCTCGGCCGCCTCCCCGCGGGCTCACCTGCGGCGGCGCGCGCGGCCCGGTCCGGAGCAGCGGCGCGCGCTCCCCCGCCCTCGGCGTCGCACCCCCGGGCCCCTCTCGGGCCGGGCCCCGCTCGGTCGCTGGCGGCCGAGCCCTCCGCGAGCGCCCCGGGCGGGGCTTATAAGGCCGCGCGCCAGCTCCGCCCCGGCTGCCATTGGTTGCCGAGCCCACGCCCGCGCGCCCATTGGCTGCGGCTGACAGCTCCGCCCCTCCCCTCCGCCGGGCCCATCAACACCGCACGGCCCGCCCTCCGCGCGCCTCGATTGGGCGGGCGCAGGCGCCGGCCTCGCCTCGCCATTGGCCCGCCGGCCGGGACACGCCGGCGCCCACCCACGTGCCCGCTGACCGGCTCCGTTCTCATTGGAGACGGCGCACGCCAGCCAAGGAGGCCGCGACCAATCCGACGGCGGTTGGGCCTCGGATTGACAAGGGAGCCTCGGGGACCTCCCAGCGTCCGCACGGGGGCAAGCGAGTATTGGCTTGCGGAGTGAGCCCGAGGCGCCGAATGGCTGAGGCGCGTGCCAATCACGCTGCGGGCCCCGCCCCGGTTATCAGGCGGCTGCTGAGTACGTGAGGCCCCGCACAACATCAGCACCCGGCCGCGGAGGCGCGGGGATGGGGTTCGAGACCCGTAGCCGGAACTTGGGTGCAGAGTTCCCCAATTCACCGAGTCCGGCGTTGGGAAACATTGCTCCAATGCAACCAATTTTGCAAAAGGAGAACTGAGAAACTAGAGAAATAAAAGTCAAGCAGCAAGCGCCCCTCCCCTCCCCCACAAAAAACCAAGTTCATTTCCATCACAATCAACAAAACTTTGCAAAGGGGCGAGGCCTTCGGAATGAAGATAGATGCTCTCCCTTGAGTTCTCTAAAACGTAAAGGAGGGGAGGAGTTTGTGCTCTCTGACCTAGGTTCAAAGCTCACTATGAATGGCCTGCAGCAAAGGGAACTCACTGGGCCTCAGTTTACCCTGTGAAATGGACATGATGGTAGGACCCCCATACACACACCCCTCTCCCGGGAATGTTAATGTGTAAGGGTTGACCATGTGGCTTCACATACTGAGCATTTAATTGAGGATTCCATTATTATCATCATCATACTATTAATTGCAAACCAGGGAGGGGGGTGGGCACGCCTTCATTTCTCCGGCAAGAGTGTAAATCGGGCGATTGGACGTTTTCTAATACCTTTTTAAGTGCGTCTACACTCTATTCCAGGAGGTTGTGTACCCTGAGACGCACTCTGGAGCTTGCACGGTTCAAGGATGCTTGTGGCAGAGCTGAAAGCAACTGTTTCCATCTGGTGGGCCCTTAGATAAGCAACTTGTAGCACAGGGTACTCCGAAATACTTAACTATGTAGCAATTAAAAAGGCGATAATCTACCTGTTCTGTCATGGACCCCTCCCCTGAGGATGCTGTTGGGGAGCAGCAAAAGGATCCGGGATTCTGCATCCAAGAAGACGTGGCGTGGAAACACACGCAGACACCAATGTCGTGTGGTTTCTAAGAGCACATAGCTGTGTCACTGCGCGGAAAAAGGCCACCCCCGAACTGAGAAAACTAACAGTCTTTGGGGAGAGAAGGAGGGACCCATGTTGGTTACAAGGGTAGTCTGTGGGGACTTGAATCCGTTCTGGGGTGTGTAAAATCCTCATGGGACCCTATTCATATATTCCTGATGTAGTTAACATTTAATTGTATAAATAGGAAATGGTAACTGCCTTTCAGGAACTGCCTAACTGGTGGGAAAGACGGAAATGAATTTGATGATGGTAATACAGCATCAAAGGGGCAATAACAGGGGGCTGGCCTAGTGGTTAAGTTCGTGGAGTCTGCTTAGGCTGCCAGGGATCCGCAAGTTGGGGTCCCAGGCAGGAACCTACTCATCAAGCCATGTTGTGGTGGCGTCCCACACATAAACGAGAGGAAATCCACACAGGTGTTAGCTCAGGGCTAATCTTCCTCAAGCAAAAAGAGGAAGATTGGCAACAGATGTTTGCTCAGGGCCAATCTTCCTCAGCAAAAAAACAAAAAAAAGGCAATAAGAAGGGACCCACACACACACACAAGCTTTTTTTTTTTCTACTTCCAAGTCTGTCCTATAAGACAGTGAATTCCAGGTGTTTGTGTTTGAGACTGAATTTTTTTTTTAATTAGGTCACCTAAACAGACTATCAGTTTCCTTATTTTGCTTGGGGAAACTTTTTTTAATGCCAACTCTTATGTAAAAGGCCTAACATTAACAACTGTAGAATCTAGATTGTGGGTACATCCTGAGGGTGCCCCATACAATTCTTTCAACTTTTTCTGTTTCAAAGTCTTCATTTAAAAATGTTAGGGGAAAAAAATCTATGACGGTCATCTAATTAAAGGGCATCATATGCAAAGTGGGAAGGAGACAGTCTCTGAATTTTCAGAGGGACAAAATAAGTTGGGGAACACTCCCCACCTCGTCATGGTTTTCTATAAGTCTTTATGGACAGGTGCAAATTTCATGCAAATCACACTGGGGACGTCTCCATAAATGTCCCAATTTACAAAGACCCCTCCCAATTATGGGTGAGTTGGATGCATTAAAGATAAAGACGGATGGGAAGGTAGATCCTCCGAGGTGTTTAAAAAATAAAGTTTTATTTTTTTAATTTTTTTTCTTGAGGAAGATTAGCCCTGAGCTAACATCTGCTGCCAATCCACCTTTTTTTTTTTTTTTTTTTTTGCTGAGGAAGACGGGCTCTGAGCTCACATCCGTGCCCATCTTCCTCTACTTTATATGTGGGATGCCTGCCACAGCATGCCGTGCCATGTCCATACCCGGGATCCCAACCAGAGAACCCCGGGCCGCCAAAGCAGAACGTGCACACTTAACCACTGCACCACCAGGCCGGCCCCAAATTAAAGTTTTAGAAATACATTTGAGGGAGGAATTCTAACATTCTGTTTCACTCCAAGCATATGTGGCTGGACACACGAGTACTCCATTCCCCATTCGTGAGCACAGACACACAAATCTGCATACGCCAGACCACAGGTCACGTCTGCTTGTTTACAAAGGTGCTAGACAAGGTGGCTGCTGCCCGATAAACGAACTGAAACTAATCGAAAACCGGCCACGAGGCGGTAGACACAGTGTACACAGCATGGCCCTAATTTTGTTCTTTAACGCTCTATATAAAACAAATATTCGGAGAATCATATATAAATATATACGTACCCTGGCTTTGCCATGTCCTTGAGTAAGCCACTTAACCTCTCTGTGCCTCAACTGCAAAGTGGCTCTGAGTCAGAACCGATCCGAGGACGGTTTTGAGGCAGGATACTGCAGGACGAGCACACAGAGGTGGACAAATGAAGCCAGAAAATGTTCACCCTCGGGGGGGCAGGATTATGTATTTTGACTTTGATGTCATATACTCTGTTTGCAAATGTTCTAGGACTGTGTGTTAATTTTATAAGCCAGGGTGGAGGGAGAGAAGGAAAGTTTCACAATAAAAAATCAACCAGGAGGATTTAAAAATGTGGTCCATCCACACGCTGGAATATTACGCAGCCGTGAAGAGGAGCGAGGCCCTGACATGGCTGCACGTGGACGGACCTGCAACACGATGCTCAGGGAGAGAAGCAGACACAGGACGCAAATCCATAGACAGAGAGCAGGCTCGTGGGTGTCAGGGGCTGGGAAGGGACTGCTGATGGGGATGGGGCTTCTTTTTAGGGTGATGGAATGTTCTGGAACTAGATAGAGGTGATGGTTGCACAACTCAGTGAATACACCAGAAGGCCCTTAACTGCACACTTTGAACGGGTGAGCTTTACGGCAACATGAAATATATTTCAGTAAAGCTATTCTATGCAAATAAAAACAAATCTAGCAGGAAAGAAACGTCTAATATCACATTTCTGTACAGTGGTTTCAAACACATGTTTCTGGGTTTTACTAATTTTTAACAAGGACATTGTTCTTTAAAATGAGAGGAACATCCAAAAAGTCCACAGTCTCGACAATGAACCCGCCTCAGTGTGTTCTGGCCCCGTGTGGGGCCCACCTGGGGACATTTACGGAGTTTCTGCAGCTCCTGACAGTGGGCATCTTTTTCTGTTTTTATTATGTGATCACACTCGACATATCTTTGAGATCTAATTCGCACAATTCGCCCCAAGTGCACAATTCAAAGGATCTTAGCACATCCACAGATGTGGGCAACCGTCACACTCAGGACGTTTCCATCACCCCAAAAAGCCCCGCACCCTGTAGCTGTCACCCCTACCCCGCCCCACTCCCCCCAGCGGAGCCCTGAGCGATCGCTAACCCGCTTCTCGCCCCTACAGCCCGAGCTGGAAATCTCTTGTGACAGACAGCCTCACGATGGTCGGCGACTGCCTTCTCTCCTGGAGCACGATGCTTTCAAGGACACACCTGACACATTTTAAGGACCAAAAGGGGCAGCCCGAGATCTGCTCCCATCACGACTTAGCCATCGGTAAAAGGCGCCAGCACCAGGTCAATGGGAGTAACGGCCTCTGCAGAAATCAGCAAACTGGCCTCACCCTCGCTCCGACTCCTGCTGGAAAGAGCATGTGGCCCAATTCCCCAGGGCCCAGAGGACCACCCCCCATGCCCCGCTCCAGGCTCCAGCGACCCCTCAGATGCTGATGGAGTACGAGATGCCCACTGGAGGCAGAACGGATTCCGAGTGGGGGACCACTGCAGCCTCAGTTTCCTCAGATGCAGAATGGGGACAGGACTGCCCACGTTGGCAGGAATTAGGTGACCCCTGGTCCCCAGCTGGCAGGCTGGGCTTGGCCCCCTGGCTTGACTTTGCTGACTTGTCGAGCCCAACACCTGCTGAGCGGCAGGAAGAACCACCGCCGGGCCCTTTATGTGCTGGGCCTCAGTCTTCCCATCTGCACAGTGGGAGCAATGCTTTCTGCCAAGTCTGCCTTTGGGGGGGGTTTTGTGACGAGAAAATGAGATAATACGGACGGAAGTGTCTGCTGGGCTTCCGAGCGATTTGCAAATAGAAGACACGACCCAATGCATTTGTAAAAGACATTTATTCTGAGCCTAAAGTCGGGACAAAGAACATGGAACTTTCTAGAAAAAGCCTACACAGGATCGTGTTGTTTCTTCCTAATCCATTAAGAACCTAATAATAGGGAGGAAAAAAGAAAAAAAAAAAAAAGTTGTAAGACCATATCGCTCCAGTTCGTCTGCAGCTGTAGGATTTAAAATATTCCTGTTCTACCGAGGTATGGCTGCAAACTTTGGTAGAGTTAGAAAAATTAGCAAATCATCCCCCAAAATACAAAAACAAAAAGACACAAAACCAAACGCTGAGTTATAGCTTTCTCGGGACATATACAGTAACTACAAAAAAAAAATTTCATTTCGAAAAAGTGTTTATTTAATTAAAAAAAAAAATCCCCCTTGTAAATTGGCGGGTCGCAAATTCAATCGAAAGGATGAGCAGAACTCGAAACCTCCCCCCAAAACACGTCCCCAGGGGGGCGGGGGAAGAACTGGGTAGACCAGTTTGAGACTCTGGTTGGCATTTTCGACAATTCAGTGCTAAAAACAAAGAGCCCTGTGTTTAGAAAGAAAGAAAGGACCAAAGGCACTTGAACATGGCTTCGTGCGAATACTTCCATGCCCTTCCAGGTGGAACAGCGCGTGGCCGCGCAGCCAGCCCCACGGAGAGGGGAGTCCGGCGGAGATGGCTCTGGGTGGCCTCGACGCTGCTCACACGGGGGCGCCCGGGGCTCTGCGTGCGGGTCTCGGGCACGAAAGCAGACGGGTCCGGTGGGGACGACCTTGTGGCGACAGTTTTAACCGAGCTCAGCAGGACTGTCCCTCTTCCTTTAGACAAGTCACGATGGATGGCGGTGGGACCACGCGGCCAGGATGCCACCGCCAGGCAGCACCGTGCTTGGTTTTAGGCCACGTAACACCGTCGGGAAGATGCGCTCGCTGTCGCCTTTGGGGGCCGGGCCCACACACCTTGAGAAGATTGTTCTGGGCAGCCAGGCGCCCTGTTGCAGGTCGGCGGCGGGAACTTGAGACCCTGACGCCGGGGACATGAGCAGCCTTCACGCCAAGTCGTCTCTCGCTCCGTCTTCAGAAGCGAAACTGTCCTGTTGCTTTTTGCTGGCAAACCGCAAACTTCGTATTTCTTTAAAACAAAACACTGGAGGAGTCCGCCTTTCTTTCTTTCTTATTTTGAGCCATCATACAGATTCCGGAAAATTTATAGATTAAAAAACAAAACCAAACCTGACCAGGAAGACGAGGCTTTTTAGGGGGTGGAGGGAAAACTACATGTTTAAGTTAAGCCCACTAAAAACAAAACCGGGGCCGAAGACCCCGCTTGGACACGTTTTTTTAAAAAAAAACGCCCAGCAAGAAGTGCTTAAGGATCACCGTCCGTTGCCGTAGCCGGGGAAGAGATGGTTGAGAACGGCCTGCAGCGGCTGGTTCACCTGCATGGCGTAGCTGCGGCCCAGGTCGTAGCGGCAGGCCGGACAGCTGAACACTTGGGCCTTGAAGGACCGGTCCAGGCAATCCTGCGAGAGAGAGAGAGCAGGCGGGTGAGAAATGCCACCCACCGTCCCGGGGACGGAGTCGGGAGCAGTCACTGACTTCTCCCAAGAGCCAGAGGTCCCTCCTGACCCTCAGTCTCACTTTCTACCACTCGCCACACAGCCCCTCAAAGACTCCAAGTTCACCCCGGCCCCCAGGCCTTTGTACTTGCAGGTCACGCCACCTAACAAGTCTGTCCTCTGCTCTCTCGTCACTTGTGCCTCGGCTCAAGGCACCTCCTCCCAGGGGCAGACAGGCCCTGGACAGGCAACGTCCCAGTCAGAGCAAGAGGGAGGATGCCAGCCACAGGGCAGAGGTACGCGGGCACCTGCACAGGTGTGCAGACCTGAGGATGGCGTCAGGCGACTGGGCGAGGGAGCCAAAGGTCAACACAGCAGACGCCTGCTGACGCCACCGCACGTCTCACCGAGGGACACAGGCTGTGGCTTTTATTTCCTATTGTTAAAAACGCCTGAGCACTTTTCTCAATATAAAATCTATAGTCTTGATTCCAGAGACAATATGTAGTTTTTTCTGCTCAGGACAATGAAGATTTGAGTCCACCTTCCAAATCAGGCCTGGGACTCCTGCATTAGTGGCAGCAGCCAAAAGGTGGAGGCAACGCAAGTGTCTGGGAACGGATGGACACACACAGTGTGATCCATCCACACCCTCGAAAACTACGCAGCCATGAAAAAGGAGATCCGGACACCTGCTCCCACGTGGAGGGACCTGGAGGACGTGATGCTCAGGGACATGAGCCAGACACAGAAGGACACACACTGTGTGGTCCACTCACAGGAGGTCCCCAGATGAGCCACATCCACAGAGACAGAAAGTGGATGGGGGCCAGGGGCTGGGGGAGGGGTGGGAGTCAGTGTTTCATGGGAACCGAGCTTCAGTTTGGGGAGATGGAAAGTTCTGGAGACGGATGTTGGGGAGGGTTGCACAACAATGAGAAGGTACCTAGTGCCCCTGAGCTGTGCAGCTAAAAATGGTCAGAGTGGTAAACTTTATGCTGTATTTTACTTGAATAAAAAATTTTTTAAGAGAGGGGAGAACAGCCAGGCGCTGGGACAGCCAGGTGGAGCCGTGACACCTGTCACAGGGACAGACACACAGACCAGCGGCCTCCTCCTTCACAGCATTGGCACTTTAAGGACCCGTGTGACCCCGGGACACCCGGTCCACGGCTGCAGGCGAGCCCCCACACCTCCTGCCCGGCCTGGGACCTCCCGCCATGTCCCCGGAGCCAGGAGCCGCCTGGGAAGCTGCTGCTCTGCCCCTTTCTGCTGGACGTGGCCGAGGCTCGGAGCGGTCGGGTGGCTTTCCAAGGCCGCGTGGCCGGGAGGGGCAGAACCCGGGCCACTGACCCCAAAGACGCACTGTCGCCCGCCCCTGACAAGCCTCCAAGCCTCTGCTCGGGCCTCACACGGCCTCAGGGGACACGGGCATCTCCCCTCGGCCGCACAGCTGAAGGCACTCAGTCCCTCCCTCCTCAGGCAGGTGACAGGCAGTGGACGGAGAGCCCTGAAGCGAGGACAAGGGCCAGGCCAAGAGCAGAACTGGCAGCAGCTCAGAGGCCAAGGGTGACCGGGGGCGGGGACAGTCCCTTCTGAAACTGTGGGCTTGTACTGCCCACAGGTTCCTCCTGATGGCCTGTGGCCGGAAGACACCAGAGGAACCACCCACCCAGGGCAGCGCTTCCCAACTGAGCGATGCTGCCCCCAGGGGACACCAGGCCATGTCTGGGGCCATCTGTGGCTGTCACACTGGGGGAGCTCGTGGCATCAAGTGGGTGGGGCCAGGGATGCTGCTCAGCCCCCCACAGCACCCAGGACGGCCCCCTGGAGGATGACCTGGCCCCAGTGTCCGCAACGCCAAGGGGGAGCCCCGGTCTGGCCCCATCTCAGCCTTTCCCAATCTCTCTTTCAACCATCGTTTCCCTCCCAAGACTGACCACCGGCCGGAGCCCACAGGCCTGCCGCCTGGCCCCCCTCCCCAACCCCTCGTCCCCCACAGGCCTCGGCCGCCCCCACATGCCTGCCTGTCCAGGCTTCTGCACATGCCACTCCGCCTGCCTGGGATGCCGCCCCAAGTCCCCTTCCGGTGGCAGGTTGACGCCACCTCCTCCAGGAAGCCTTCCTTCCTGCTACTCTAGGGGAGAAGCACCTCACACCTCCATCGCAGCCCACGGCCCGCTTAACAATCATTATTATCACCAGGCCAGGACTGCAGCCCGTCCTCTGCCACCCTGGACCCCAGGCTGGGCGAGCATGTCCCAGGGGGAGGCGAGACCAGTGAACGGCTGCTAAGGAAGATGGGCGACGGCAGAGGGCCGGTGTGGCTGGAGGTCACGGGGTGAGGTGACACTTAAGTTCGGGGCAGTGGGAGGGGCGAAGACTGCATCTGAGCACCAAGGGCGAGGGGCAGGCGAGCGGGGCGACGGGACCCGTGATAAAGGCCGCCCTGAAAGCAGATAATGAGGCCCTGCAAAGGGCCGGGGGCCCAGGAGCCTGCGAGCGTGCGGAAGCCAAGCTGACCCACCCAAGAGGTCAGACCATCCTTCCAGAACCTTCCGCCCCGGCTCCGGCCGCCAAGCCTCTCACCTTGCATACGTTATGTTGGCACACGGTGGTGATGGGGCGGAAGACCAGCTCCTGGCAGCAGATGCACTGGAACGTCTCCTCCACTTTACTCAGGAATTTCTGAAACTGGAGGACAGCGTGTGAGCCGGGCAGGCTCCGGGCGCCGGGGCGAGCGGCCGCCCTGACGAAACCCTCTGGAAGGGCGGCCCCTCAGAAACACCTGCCCAGGTCCCCGTGCTGCACCCCCCGCCCGACCCCAGCGGGCAGGAGCGCCGAGACTCCCATCTGAGGACGAGGAAGTGAGGCGGCCGGGGTCACGGCCAGGGTGTGAGCGGGACAGGGGACAGCAGGGAACGAGCTGGCACAGGGCCCGGCCAGCATCGGGGTCAAGGCTGCGCCTTAGCAGCCCATCTTGGGACTAGACTGCGACACCTTTGATCCTGCTCGTGCCACCTGGGCACCAGGGTCCAGCAGAGGATTAAACAGAGCCCGGTGGGGGGACCAAAGACAGGACAGACGAGGACGGAAATGCCCCTGAGCACAGGCTGTCAGAGAATGAACGCTCCAGGGAAAAGGGGACCTGAGGCACATGGGATGGCTGAACCATGGCCCCTGAGACAGCCCCATCCAGACCCCAGGACCTGTGGACGTGTCACCTCATGAGGCAGAGGGGACTCTGCAGATGGGCTAAGTCGAGGCCCCTGGGATGGGGACGACCCTGGATTCCCGGGGCCCAGGGTTCTGATCAGAGGGAGGCAGAAGGGTCAGAGGCCGAGATGGAGACGCTGCGCTGCTGGCCGTGCGGACGGAGGAAGGGGCCCCAAGCCCAGGATGCGGCACCTCTGGAAGCTGGAGGAGGCGGGACGCGCTCCTCCCCTGGGGCCTCCGGGACCCGCCCTGCCCTCACCTGGGTTTGGTCCCTAAAGACTCATTGGTTGCAGGAAACTCACGCAGCAGGGAGACTGAGCCAGAAGGGTGATGGGCAAAGTGCTCCAGGCAGAGACCCACGAGGGGAGGACCAGGAGGAGGAGTCCAGAGGGCGAGGCGTCGGCAGGAACCGACAGATCGGCCGCGGCTTGTAGGATTTGGGTTTGACTCAGAAAGAGCCAAGGAAAGCCCGCCCCCACCAGGCAGGGACAGTGGCCAGAGGATGCTAAGCCACTCAGTGGCAGTGACTCATCAATGTTACCCCACCCGGGGCAGGAGGATCAGAAAAAGACAGCCCTAGTTTGGCGGTTCCCCAAAAAGCCAAACGCAGAATGACCACAGACCCGGCAATCCCACCTCTGGGGACAGACCCATGAGAACTGAAAGCAGGGGCTCGAAGGGACATGTGTGCGGCCGTGTTCACAGTAGCGTGAGAAACAACAGCCAAGAGGTGGAGGCAACCCGGGTGTCCATCAACGGATGATGGACCCACACAGTGTGTCCATCACAGCCTGGAATATTACGCAGCCGTGAAAAGGAAGGAGATCCTGACGCCTGCTCCCACGTGGACGGACCTGGAGGACGTGATGCTCAGGGACGTGAGCCAGACACAGACGGACACACACTGTGTGGTCCACTCACAGGAGGTCCCCAGAGGAGCCACAGCCACAGAGACAGAAAGGATGGGGGGCCAGGGGTTGGGGGAGGGGTGGGGAGTCAGTGTTTCATGGGGACAGAGCTGCAGTTTGGGGAGATGGAAAGTTCTGGAGACAGATGGAGGGGATGGTTGCACAACCACGTGGATGTGCTTCATGCCACTGAGCTGTGCCCTTAAAATGGTTACGATGGTGAGTTTTCTGTTTATTCTATCACAATAAAAAAAAAAGCAACGTGGGCCCGCAGGCCGCGGGGGCGGGGGCTCACCGGGCCGTCCTTGAGCGCCTTCAGGGTCTCGGCCCACAGCTTCGCGTTGCTCCTGTCCTCCTTGATGAGGCCGTGCTGCTGGGCCGTGAGGCTGTAGGGCTCCACCTTGGTTTTCTTGGGCGTCCCTCGCGGGGACCCGGCGCCGTTCTTGCCACCTCCTGGGACGGAGCGGAGAGGTGAGAGCCGGCCCGCGCGCCTGCCGCGGCCGCCCGCGGGGACACCCACCTGCCGACTTGCTCTTCCGCTTGCCCCTCCTGGGGGACGTGAGGCCGCCCTCCTCCTCGTCCTGCGGCTCCTCCTCCTCGGCCTCCCTCTTGCTGTTCTCCTTCTCCTTCCGGGCCAGCGCCTCCAGGTAGCCCTCCGGGTACTGAGTGCGAGAGGGCGGAGCCCGGGCTGGAGCGGGGGTGGCCCTGGGGGGAACCCTAACTCCCCGCCACCTCCCTCCTACAGTCATAGCATCATCGCACCCACCCAGGCCCCACCTGAGGCCTCCACTTAACTCCAGAGCCTCAGGTGAAACGCTGGGGATCCGATCCCACAAATCAGATGGTCTGACTACCTTGATGATTTCGATTGGAGGTTGTAAATATGCCCAGCTTTGTGAGGACACAGCGCTGCCACGGCCCTAAAGCAGCCACAGCCGCCCTGTGCACCGAGGAGCCTGGCTGTGCCCCAGGAGAACTTCATTTACAGATAACTGGCCCCAGGGCCTTAGCTCGGCAACCGACTCGGAGGCCTCTTGGGCTCCAGGTCCCGACAGGCCGTGTTGGACCGGAACCGCATCCCCGAGGCACCTCCGAGCTTGTCTGACTCCCCAAGGTCGCACGGAGAAACCTCCAGGCTTCCTCACCCACATGAGGTTGCAACAAAGACTTAAGTCAGAACTGAAAACCCCACTCCCATGGCCGCTTCTGTCCCCAGTTCCTCAGCTTCCGGAATTCCCTGTGGCACGAACACTGTGTGGAAGACGGCTCTTTGTGACCCCAGGGGGTAGGCGCTGTCAGACTCTCAAGGGCAATTAAGATGCCTTAAATAGTCGCAGCACGAGTTCTCGGGGGAAAGCAAGTCCCCGTGACGAGCAGAAAGCACCATAATTACAGGGCAAAAAAGCCAGATTCCCGTGCTGGGTGAACGCCGGGACGACGGCAGATTCCGCTGCTATGAAGCCGTGAGTGGCTGGCGGGAGGGACCGTTTATTTGTCCTTATTGACACATCTAGCCTCGGCGTCCACTGGATTTCTTGGTTTGTTTCTGCTTTTTTTTGGGAGAGGTACATGGGGTGAGGAGCCGAGCGAGGAGAGAAAAGCAGCCAGAACAGAGAAACGACCCAATTCCCAGTTGCTTTGGGACCAGCCCCTCCACCAGCACGGCCCCGAGGAGGAGGTCTGGCTCGCTGAGCAAACCTCGAACGCCACCCGCCGGCTAAGAATCTGGAGGGACAGCCGGGAGGGCGCAAGCAGCTGGGGACCTGGACGTCATTTCAGATGAGAGAAACCCGGGAGGGCTGCCCGCCGGCCAGGTGCTCGCCGCCCAGGCGCCCCTGGGGCTGGCACCTGCCGTGGTCCCCAGTGACCGACTGCGATGATGAAGCTCAAAGCAGGACGCCCGCCAGTCCGGGCTGTGCAAGCATTAGGCGCCAGATCAGCCAGGAGCACCCAGGGCTGGGTTCCCAGCAGACCTGGGACCCGGTGGCCCCAGCGGGCCCGGCGTGGACGCACCTGCATGGTCAGCCCCAGCTTCTTGATCCGGTCCTTGCCCTCCTTGGTCCAGGGGCCCGGCTCGGTGTCGTCCCTCCGCAGCAGGTAGCGCCACACCAGGAAGCCGGACTTGCCCTTCTCGGGCCAGTACCTCACCACCTGCAGGGAGCGGGGGCCCCGTCAGGGGTGTTGGGGACGGGGGACGCGGCGCGCGCGGGCCGGCCGCTCACCTTGTAGATGCCGTCGTACCGGTTGCCCTCGGTGGGGGCGTACTTGCTGTGTTTGCGCCCCTTGACGTTGCGCACCACACGGACTGGCTTCCCCGCCCGCCAGTCCTTGGCCTCGGCCCCTTTGCGGTCGTTGATGGGGGCACTGCAGTTGAGGGCCAGCGCCCTGCAGGGACAGGCGGGGCCGCGCTCTAAGCTGGACTGCGGCCTCCAGAAAGGACCGAGTCCCAGCCCCCCAAACCTGTGGCCGTGACCTTCTGGGGAAGCGGTGCGTGCAGAGGGGGTCAAGCGCAGAGGGGGCCAGAGCGGAGGAGCAGGGGCCCCGAACCCCATGACCGGGGCTCTTCTCAGAAATGGGAAACTGACGCACGGACGCACAGGGAGCTGGGCACGTGCAGACAGAGGCGGAGGCTGGGGAGGGGGGACGCCAAGGGTGGCCGGGGTCACCAGAAGCTGGAGGGGGCAGGACGGACCCTCCCTGGAGGTTTCAGGGGGAGCGTGGCCCTGCCCACATGGGGCCTCCAGAACTAGGTGAGGAGACAGCCCTGCTGTTTTAAATGCTCCAGTTGGTGGCATTTTGTTACTGGAGCCATAAGACGCTAACGCACCATGTGGGGAAGATGCCGCTGAGAAAAGAAACGAGGCGGCACGCAAACATGGGCCGGCGACCGGTCCGTGCCGCCGGAGGGCACGAGGCCCGGGGAAGGTGGACCGGGGGCAGGCTCCGCACTTCGTTGCAATGGTGCCATCTCCACCGTGGGAGGGGACAGCCGCGACCGTGTGTGTTCTCACAGACACACAGCACCTTTGAAAGCACAGATTTCTCAGTTTTGTGTCCCAATTTTATCACTTAACGTTAGCTCCTAAGCTGTTCTGAAAACGGGCTTTTTAACAGCTACTGAAATTAAAATATTCCACTAGACAGATAAATGCACGATGAACCTACCCCTTTCACAAACAGATCTTTAGTTACTGAGATTTGCTGTTTTAGATGATGACAGGATGAGTTTTGCTACACAGGACGTTTTTACCTCCTTGTGTCTCATGAACACTTTCAAAGCGGAATCATGGGGTCAAGAGTAAGGACATTTCCTTTTTTTTTTCTTTTTTTTTGGTGAGGAAGATCGTCGCTGAGCCAACACCTGTGCCCATCTTCCTCTGCTTTGTATGTGGGACGCTACCACAGCATGGCTTGATGAGTGGTGTGTAGGGCCACACCTGGGATCTGAACCCACAAACCCCAGGCCACTGAAGTGGAGTGCACGAACTTAACCACTACGCCACCGGGCCAGCCCCATTAACGACATTTTCAAGGCTCTTTTTACATACAGGCAAAGAGCTTTCCGGAAAGATGGTACCACTTTGTATTTCTGCCAACCCTGGAACACTAGTCCACAACTTGGCATTCCTCAACATTTTAGAATTTTGGGCCAATTTTACAGGAGAAAGAAATGTACCTCACTAGTGTTTCCATTTGTATTTCTTTGATTACTAAAACTGAACAATTTTCCACGGTGCTTGGACATTTGCATTTCTTTTGTGAAAGATCTGCATGTTTTTTGCTTCTATTAGTTTTTCTTATTGATTTGCAACAGCTCTTTATATATAAGGACATAACCATCACGTGTCATTTTTGTGGCAGACTTTACCCCCAAATAGCCATCTGCTTTCTCATTTTACTTCGGGGTTTTATTGATGTAATTTATAATACTGAAGTCACCAAATCAGTCTTTTCCTTTGAGCTTTAAGATGCTTTTTATGCTTAAAATGTCTTCCTTCCCCTGCAATCACATGTCAGCAAACTCTGGCCTGCTGCATGGTTTTGCTGATAAAGTTTTATTGGTACACAGCCATGCTCAGTCACTCACGTGTGCTCTGATGACAGAGCTGCGAGGCTGCTACAGAGACCACGTGGCCCGCAAAGGCAAAAATGTTTATTATCTGGCCTTTTAGGGAAAAAGTTTCCTTTAATACTTTAATTAAAAAGTTTAATTTAGGGGCCAGCCCAGTGGTGTAGAGGTTAAGTTCGCACGTTCTGCTTCCTTGGCCTGGGTTTTGCCAGTTGGGATCCCAGGTGTGGACATGGCACCGCTCATCAAGCCATGCTGTGGTAGGCGTCCCACATATAAAGTAGAGGAAGATGGGCACGGATGTTAGCTCAGGGCCAGTCTTCCTCAGCAAAAAAAAAAAAAGAGGTGGATTAGCAGCAGATGTTAGCTCAGGGCTAATCTTCTTCACAAAAAAAAGTTCAATTTACTGAATAAGTCACAAGTCTTCAGAGGCAGAGAAGGGAAGAAACGGATGTTCATCATCCCTATGTCCACCACAGGCTCAATGGGGACCTAACTTCCCAGACGTGACACCCCAAAACAGAACCAACCCCATCCCCTGTGGAACGATCAGAGGATGAGGCAGACGCGTGCTGGTAAAGAAACAAGAAAACCCGTTTCTGCGAACCTGTTGGTGTTGGTGAGTTTCTGATCGCAAGACTGTTCCGCAGTCCGCTTGTTGCCGGAAAGATCTCGCCCACCGCTTCCCGTGTACGTGAAAGAGTTCCCGTTGTCCTGAAACAGATGAGGGGGGCAGGCTGAACCCTCCACGCAGAGGGACCCACTGAAGACAAGCCCCCCACGCCCGTCAGGACGTCGGCCATCAGAGAGACAGACAGTGACAAGTGAGGGCAAGGGTGTGGAGTCGCGGGGCCTGCGCACGGCCGCTGGGAATGCAGAGCGGGGCGGCCGCGGCGAACACTAGGGAGGCTCCTCAAAACTAAAAACAGAATTAGGGGCCAGCCCCGTGGCCGAGCGGTTAAGTTCGCACGCTCCGCTGCAGGCGGCGCAGCATTTAGTTGGTTCAAATCCTGGGCGCGGACATGGCACTGCTCATCAGACCACGCTGAGGCAGCGTCCCACATGCCACAACCAGAAGGACCCACAACAAAGAATATACAACTATGTACCAGGGGCTTTGGGGAGAAAAAGGAAAAAATAAAATCTTTAAAAACAGAATTACCCTGTGACCCAGCACTCCCGCTTCTGGTATCCACCACAAAGAACCGAAAACAGGGTCTTAAACAGGTGTTTGCCCACCCACAGTCACGGCAGCATGATTCAGAAGAGCTAAAATGTGGAGGCAACCCAGGTGTCCATCCACACCTTGGAATATTACACAGCCGTGAAAAGGAAGGAGATCCTGACACCTGCTCCCACGTGGACGGACCTGGAGGACGTGATGCTCAGTGACGTGAGCCAGACACAGAGGGACACAGACTGTGTGGTCCACTCACAGGAGGTCCCCAGAGGAGCCACATCCACAGAGACAGAAAGTGGATGGGGGGCCAGGGGCTGGGGGAGGGGTGGGAGTCCGTGTTTCATGGGGACAGAGCTTCACTTTGGGGAGATGGAAAGTTCTGGAGACGGATGGTGGGGATAGTGGCACAACCACGTGGATGTGCTTCATGCCGCTGAGCTGTGCCCTTAAAATGGTTAACATGGTGCATTTTGTTTTCTGTATTGATCTCAATTAAAAAATAAATAAAACAAACCCCCCCCACTCACCACATCGTCCTCATAGCCCCCGGCCAGGACCAGGGAGTACGCCCCGTCGTTGCTCCGGCCGTGGATGCCCGCCACGTGAGGCCGGTGGACCCCCGACTCGCTGACCTGCGAAAGCCACCGAGAGACAAATGTCCCTTCTGGATGGGCTGCTGCAGGAGGCCCCGCCTCCACCTCCTCCGTCCGCCTCCCCCACGCGGACACGCCCGTGACGAGCCCCCCTCCACAGACAGCTGGGCCCAGGCCCCACCTCGGAAGCCTGCCCTGCCGCCTGCTTAAGGGGTGGCCCCCCTCCGGGGTGGAGGGGCTTCTGGAAGGCCAGTGCCCGCCAGCCGGGCCCCAGAGCCTCAGGACGCTTGCACATACCTGGACTCGGAACCTCCACATGGTGCCCACGGGGATGCCCGGGATGGGTCCGTAGTGGTTGGAGGGGACGATGGTGCACTCCTTGGTGCGGCCCACGCACGCCATGCCCTGTGGGTTCGGGAGACAGAGGGCAGAGCAGTGTGAGCGCCACAGGACGGTGGTGGGGGGGATGACGCAGGGAGTGCACAAGGGGCCACCTCACCTTGCCCCAGTCCCGCTGCGAGGACGACGTGGCTGACGCCATCTTCGCCTTCTTCTTGCTTTCCTTCAGCTTCTCCCCTGCCAGCACCACCTCGCTGGCGTCATTCCGACACTCGGGGCAGTACCTGCGACAACGGGGACGTCACCTCCCGCCCCGGCCGCCCCACTCCCACCGCCGCCTGCATCCCGCGCTGTCCAAGAAGGGAAGGATGTTCAAAGTTAAATTCATTAAAATTAAGGAAGAAACGCCATTCCTTGACGTGTGGGCCTCCAAGGGCCCAGCAGCCACACGCGGCGAGTGGCGACCACAGCGGACGGCACAGAGCAACACATCCACCGACACAGAACAGTCTACTGGACGGCAGACGCTCACCCCTCTCCCGCTGGGGATGTCACGGGGCCTCCCTCCAGCCGGGATGTGGGGAACACACGTAGACGGGCACCTTCTCGCGGCCGTGACTCAGTTTCCCCATCTCCGCAAGGCGGGGGGGCGGGGTGTGTGAACAACAGCCACCTCTGAGCTGTAGCGACAGCTCCGTTAACAGGTTGGTGTCCTTAGACCAGAGCCGAGCGCATTGCCACCTTCCTATCCACGCTGGCAGTTATGGTACGAGCGCCAAGAGCGTCATGGCCAAGAGGATGCTCCAGGAGATGCGGGAGGCCTGGCTCTGTCCTCCGACCTGCCGGGCCCCCTTCCCTGCGCTTACTGGAGGCCCAGGCCACACCTGGAAACAGGACGGCTCCCTCACCTGCCTCGTGTCAGCTCGTTTCCCAGCACCGTCCGGCCCCCCGACCCGCACGGCCGAGCGCCCGCAGCCCCGAGCCCGTCACGGGAGCGGCCAGGCGTCCACTCACCACTCGTCCTCCTTGGGGATGCTGCTGAGCGGCGGGCACAGGCAGTAGATGTGGAAGGCCATGTCGCACTCGTCGCACAGCAGCTGCTTGTCGGGGTCCTGCTTGCCCCCGCACAGGTGGCAGGCGCACACCCGGCAGGTCTTGCTCTCGTCGTCCTTGCAGTGCTTGCAGGAGGGCCCGCTCTTCCCTGGACGCGGGAGGCCGGGGTCAGCTCGGGCAGGGCCGGCCATGCAGGGAGGGGACAGGAGACCCGCCCACGCCCGACGCCCGACGCGGGAGCCACGGCAGGGCAGGCCCGGACTCACTCCTCATGGGGTTGTCGACCACGGGGCTCCCCTCGCCTGGGCGCTCGATCTTGAAAACTTCGTCCACGAAGATGATCCGACAGTCGTTGAGAGAATTGTCCCTGTGAGGGGCGAGACGTTAGAACATTCCAGCACGCCGGGCCCACCCAGCATCTCGGGGAGCAACTGTGCCACCCAGCACTTCCCAGAGCACCTCGGGTTTTAGTTACACCAGTGGAGAGGCATCTCGGGGCCTCGTGCATTCGCTTAGCTCTCCCCTTGCCAGGTCAAGTCCGGCTAAAGCAGAAGCAAGACGAAAACAGCACAGAAACCAGGGTTCCATCACACACTGCGTTGGAGAGAATACATTCTAAGGGGGCAGGAAGACTGAGGAAACGAGGCCCCACGTGCAGAAACCATGAAGGCAAATTCAATCGGCCTACATCAAAACACAGAAGCCGGGGCCGGGCCCGTGGCCGAGTGGCTAAGTTCACACATTCTGCTTTGGCAGCCCACAGTTCACCAGTTCAGATCCTGGGTGCCAACCTACCCACTGTTCATCAAGCCACGCTGTGGTGCTATCCCACACAGAAGAACCAGAATGAACTAGAACTAGCATATACAACTATATACTGGGGCTTTGGGGAGGGAAAAAAAAGAGGAAGATTGCAACAGATGTTAGCTCAGGGCCAATCTTCCTCACCCAAAAAAAAAAAAAAAAAGGCACAAAAGCTCCTCTAAGTTAAAATGACCCTCAGGGATCAATCCAACACCTACATCGCCCACGTCCAGTGGAAAGTGAATGCGAGCCACAAATGCACACCATGTGTGTAATTCTACATGTTCCAGCAACGACATTCAAAAACTAAAAACAGACGGAATCAGTTAAGTACGACTTATGTGACCCAGTGTACACAAAATATTACTTCAGCATGTAATAATATTAAGGAATTATTAACAAGCTATTTTGCATCCATTTTTGGCACTCAGTCTTCGAAATCCGGTGTGTGTTTGCACTTGTGGCATGTCTCAGTGTGTGCTGGCCACACGTCAAGTGCCCGACACACACGTGGCCTGTGTCTACGGAACTAGACGGCCCGGGTCCAGATCCGCCCGCCAGTTCACAGGAAACCCAGGGACACAGGAACAGAGGAAACGACACCACGAGGACGCAGCCGGCAAAATCCAGACTGTGCACCTTCCACACGACCAGGCTTCCTTGACAAACAAAGTGCCGAGGAAAAGGAGGAAAAAGGAAATGCAGGAAACCTAAAGACCAAAGAGATTTAAAAGCTATATATTGGGGCTCCGGCCCGGTGGCACAGCGGTTAAGTTCGCATGTTCCGCTTCTCGGCGGCCCGGGGTTCACCGGGTCGGATCCCGGGTGCGGACATGGCACTGCTTGGTAAGCCATGCTGTGGCAGGCGTCCCACATATAAAGTAGAGGAAGATGGGCACGAATGTTAGCTCAGGGCCAGCCTTCCTCAGCAAAAAGAGGAGGATTGGCAGATGTTTGCTCAGGGCCAATCTTCCTCAAAAAAAAAAAAAGAGGGCCATAATCTAATGATAAAAGGATAATTGATTCAACCAGGAAAACTTAACTATCGCAAGTGAGGGCACACCAACAACAGAGCCTCACGATTACGAGGCTGAAGGGAGAAACAGACAAACCCACAGTTCCAGCTGGGCCCTGCGACGTTCCCTCAGCAACCAACAAAGGATCAGCAGGAATTAGAAGACGCGAACAACACAATCAGCTGACAGGATCTGACTGATACAAATAGGACATTCTACCCAACAACAAAATGTAGTTTTTTTTTTTCAAGCGACCACAGAAGAGTCACCAAGACAGACCCTATTCTGGGCCAAAAAGACAAACCTCAACAAATTGAGAGAGAAAGAAATCCTATAGAGTATGTTCCTTGACCCTAAGGAAGTCAAACTAGAAATCGATAACAGAAAGACAATGCAAAAATCTCTGCACATTTGGGAATTAAACACAACATTTCTAAATAAGCAAGGAGCCAAAGGCGAAGTCTCAGAGGAAATTAAAAAGTAGAACTGTTAATAAAAAGAAAAATAGAACACAGCAAAATAAGTGGGAAGCAGGTAAGGCAGTGAGGAGAGGGAAATTCATAGCACTCAATGCTCACATTACAAAAGAGGAAATATCTCACATCGTCTAAGTTGTTACCTCAAGAAACCAGAAAAAGCAAAATCAACCCAAAGAAAAGAGAAGGGAGAAAACTCTATTTTCCCGTTTCCAATTTTCCTGATTGGTCAAAGCGTGAGACGCCTGTGCTCAAATGCTCCGATGGTTGCCAGCAACACAGAATAAACACTGGTTCTGGACCACTCCTGACCATGCCCTCAAAGCCCAGATACATGAAGGCGTCCAGTCTCAATTCCTCTCTCCCTCCACTCCAGTCCAACAACCTCCTTGCTAGGCCACAAATGCACCAGGAAGGGCTCCGCCCCAGGACCTTTGTGCTTGCCGGGCCTGTGCTTAGGACACTCCTGCCCAGATGTCCATGTATATATGTGATACATACAACAGAATATTACGCAGCCATGAAAAGGAAGGAAATCCTGACACCTGCTCCCATGTGGAGGGACCTGGAGGACATGATGCTCAGGGACATGAGCCAGACACAGAAGGACACACACTGTGTGGTCCACTCACAGGAGGTCCCCAGAGGAGCCACATCCACAGAGACAGAAAGTGGATGGGGGCCAGGGGCTGGGGGAGGGGTGGGAGTCAGTGTTTCCTGGGGACAGAGCTTCAGTTTGGGAAGATGGAAAGTTCTGGAGACGGATGGAGGGGATGGTGGCACAACCGTGTGAATGTGCTTCATGCCGCTGAGCTGGGCCCTGAAAACTGGTTAAGCTGGTAAGTTTTCTGTTATTTCTATTTAAATGCACAGACACACACACAAAAGCAAGGGCGAACAGGGCTGGGCAAACATTTTCCACAAAGGGCCAGACGATGCATCTTCTCGGCCTTGCAGGCCCCACGGCCCCTTCCCAACTACTCAGCTCCGCCCTCGCACCACCACAGCAGCCTCGGATAATCGACACCCGGATGGGCGTGGCCGTGTGCCAAGAAAACGTTATCTGCCAAAACGGGCAGAGGGCCAGCGGTGACCTGTGAACTGCAGTGTGCTGAGCCCCGATGAACAGCGGACCCCTCTGTGTGCGGGTTTATGTATGTAAATGTTTACGCTTGTGGATGCACAGACGGTCCCTGGAAGGTGACAGAAACAGCGATGTCTCCAGAGAGGAGAAGGGGTGGCCAGGGGACAGAGAGGCGGGAGAATATCCACCGTGTGGCCTTTGCTACTTTCTGGATTTTGACACATTTGAGTGTATTACCTATTTGCCAAACTAGAAAAACAAATAAAAGGACAAAAAGGAAGCTTGAAATCTCGGCCCGTTGGGGGCTCAGAGACGGCCCCCTGCGCAGGGCCATGAGGTGGTCAGTCAGAAAGATCACCAGCGGCGACCAGGAAGGAGGGCTGGAGTCCCGAGGGGAGGCAGGGAGGCAGGGAGGCCAGGCGGAGGCCGGAGGCTGGCCGCGTCACTCACCCGAGCCTGACGTTGGCATACAGCTCTCGCACCGTCCGGGTCTCACGCTTCCGCACGATCTCGGCGTCGTACCAGAAGCCACGCTCCTTGGGGTTGTCGGGATTGTAGTTGAGCATGACCACCTGGCCCACCTCCAGCTCCTGCCACTTGAGGACGGTTCGGGCTCGAGCCCGGACGTCCCGGGAGCTCATCTGGACCACTCCGTTCTCCGGGTAGCTGGGAGGAAAAGCACACGCTCAGATCCCGGGGCAACGTACGGCGTCACTCCCTCCACAGGAGACAGAAGCCGAGGAGGGAAAGGACGCACACGACACTTATTCTCATCACAGCAGCACGGAAAGCCCCCTCCCCGATCATCTCATTTGCTGGCTTCAAAAATACACAGGCATTGGGGCTGGCCCGGTGGCGCAGTGCTTGGGTGAGCACATTCCGCTTCAGTGGCCTGGGGTTCCCCAGTTCGGATCCCAGGTGCGGACACAGCACCGCTTGGCACGCCATGCTGTGGTAGGCGTCCCACATATAAAGTAGAGGAAGATGGGCACGGACGCTCGCTCAGGGCCAGTCTTCCTCAGCATAAAAAAAAAAAGGAGGAAGATTGGCAGCAGATATTAGCTCAGGGCTAATCTTCCTCAAAAAAGAAAAGAAATACACAGGCATGGAAGACACATTCCAATACAGAGGTGCCATGGGTCGAGGTATGCCCCCCAAAAAGATATCCTGGAGTCCTAAGCCCCCATACCTGTGAAGGGCACCTTATTTGGAAGTAGGGTCTTCGCAGGGGTGACCAAGTTAAGATGAGGTGACATTGGAGTAGGGTGGGCCCAGATCCAGTGACAGGGGCTCTCATAAGAAGACGGAATGAGACAGACAGACACACAGACACAGACACAGACACACACACAGAGGAGAAGGACACTTGAAGACGGACACAGACACTGGAGGGAAGAGGCCACAAGCCAAGGACTGCCAGCCACCACCAGAAGCTGGAGGAGGCAGAGGACGCCCCGGAGAAGGACCACGGCCCCGGCCGCAGTGGATCGTGGACTCTGACAGACTGCGACGATAAGCAGCCAGCCTGTGGTTCCCTGTCATGGGTCCCCTAGGACACCGATCCAGGAGGAAATTTGGGGGGGGGGAACCTTTTCCCACAGGCATGTATTGAAGATGATTTTTGTAGACTGATGTATGTTATTCCATTTATGTAAATACAATAAAGTGGATATTAGGCTGCAGCAGGAAGTCATTATTCTGAATATGCACAATATTCCAACAGCCTCAAAAAAGGCATCAAATAATTGGCCTAAAAGAAACATATTCCACCAGCAATGAAGCTAAACCTCGACTGTGAGGGGGACGACCCCAAATCTATCATGACCAGCAGTCTCGCCTGGGGCTCATTATTTTCACCAATAAACCCCAAAAACAAGGGCTGCCAAATTTTTCCCATAAAAAGCCTGATGGTTAAGTATTTTCGGCTTTGTGAGCTGGAAGGGCTCTGTCGCAAACGCCCCGCTCTGCTGCTGTCACCAGGAAAGCAGTCACAGCCGATGTGTCAACGAAAGCACGTGGACGTGTTTTGATAAAGCTTTATTGACAAACACAGGCCAGGGGCCGGATTTCGATGGGAATCTTACAGCTCCTGCGATGCACTCATCCAGTGACTCCAGAAAGTTGTACAAAGCTAAGCTGCAGGGTGGGCCAGAAGCTGGCGCAGGCGGTATGGACCGAATAGTATCCCCTCCAAATTCATATGCTGGAGCCCTGAGCCCTGTTGTGACTGTACTTGGAGACAGGGCCTCTAGGAAGGCAGTTAAGGTCAATGAGGTCATAATGCTACAGCCCTGATCTGATGGGACTGGTGTCCTCACGAGAACAGGAAGCCACACGACAGCGCCCTCTCTTCCCGTGCACACACAGCGGAAAGGCATTCGAGGCGTCGGTGAGAAGACGGGCGTCTAGAAGCCAGGCAGAGAGCCCTCACCGGGCATCAACCCTGCCGGCACCTCGATCTTGGATTCCAGCCTCCCGAACCGGAGAGAATAAATGGCTCAGGTTGGAGCCGCCTGCCTGGGGGATGCTGAGACACCCCGCGTTCACAGACAGGCCCTTCCTGTGTCCAGCACAGGCCTGGCATGCAGTAAGCGCTCAATAGATGCTTGTGAGTTCCAGTAGAGGAGAGATACAGACACATAACATGGTTCCATATGGTGATACGTAATAGGAGAAAAATACAATAGGAGAACTGGGCCTCCAGGGGTGGCTTCGTGTGGGGTCGGGAGCCTGAGGGTGGGGGCCCCTGAATCCTGATCATCGTCCCCACAGCAGTCCTGAATTCCAGGTCCCGGATATGTGGAGCCGACGCCCCAGGCCCGCCCACCCACCCGCCCGCCAGGACTCACTCATCATATTTCACGTGATAAATGACATCTTCTTCCAGCGTCGAGCTGGAGCTGCAGGGCTCGTCCTGGGATGGCACCTTCCTCGTCACCCTGACGACCTGCGCCTCGAACCAGGCTCCCATGTTGGTGTCCCGAGCGTCGACGTACTCGTTGACCTGAGGGGAAAAGGAGCTCTCTCACCAGCCCCGGGGCAGGAACACGTGGCCAGCAGAGCCGACAGGAGCCCGTTTTGGTTTCTGGGCACCAGAGGCTTCAGGGCTGCGATGCAAAGCCACGTGCCTGCACCGGGCCTTCTCGGCCGGGGCACTGCAGCCACTGGGGTCAGGTCACTCTCTGGGGGGCCATCGTGGGCACTGTGGGGGGTTGAGCAGCATCCCTGGTCCCCCCCCCAACTCGATGCCAGGATCATCCCTAGTCGTGATGACCACAAATGTCCCCAGATATTGCCGAGTGTCCCCTGGAGGCTATCATTTCTCAAGAGAAGCTGGGAACCTAGATCTTTCTGTGAAATTTCATGATCTTAGAGGTGGCAGCCAATTTGGAAATTTTACAGACCCAGCAGAGGCCACAGCAGAGAGCAGCAACCAGGACACGGATCTGACTTAGGATCAGGAAGGAATCATGGACCCAGGACCATGTGTTCCAGCCAAGGAACCCGCAGGAGATTGTCACAGCGGGACCAGGGACGCCCGGCCACAGGGATGGAGGGGCGTGGGGGGTGCCCCCGGGAAGCACGCCCGTCCCGAGCCTCCCACGGGGCCTCACCTTGTACAGGCCCAGCTCCGTCTCGTCCCACGTGTCGTCGTCCGCCAGGCCCGCCTTCCCGTCCGCCTCGCTGGCCACTTCGCCGCTGTTGGATGACTTGTCAGACTCGCTCTGGCCCAGGCCGCAGCCGGAGTCCGTGTCGGACAGCTCAGAGTCCCTCTCCTTGCTGCCGCCGCTGGCCGGGAGCACCAGGCTCTGCCGGACGAGCAGCTGGATGGTGTCGTTGAGGCGGACGTCGTAATCGAAGAGAGTGTGGCCGTCCTCCATCTGCAGACACACGGACAGGGACATCACCCGCCCGCGGGAGGCCGGTGGCGGGAACACACCGTGAGCAGAGGGCACGGTCCAGGACGGACGGTGGGACCATACGGCGTATCCGTTCCTGGGGGTGCACACTGTCCCCAAAGCCTCTCAAACGAGGACGCCTGGTGTCATACAGTGAGCACACAGCTCAACCCCGGCCATGCTGTGGACGCGCACCAGGGATCTGGGGGGTTTTCTCAATACTTTGTGTGTTTCATCACTTTGGTACAATAGACACGCGTTGCCTTTATCGCTGGTCCGCGATTGAGGGCGGTCCTGCCCCTGGGGGACACTGGGCGACGTCTGGGGACATCTGTGGCTGTCACACTGGGGGAGCTCCTCATATCAGATGGGTGGGGCCAGGGATGCTGCTCAGCCCCCTACAGCGCCCAGGATGGCGCCCCCCAGAGAGTGACCCGGCCGATGTCCCCAGGGCCTGCGTGACCCCAAGGAGACAGCGCCCCACGGTCATCAGCTCCCTCTGTAAGGCTTTAGCTCAACTCTCGTGTCCTCAGCAGCCTCTCTGGTCATCACGCCACCCTCTGTCCACTCCTCTCTCCCGAGTCCACCCACTGTCATTCGCTGACATGGGAGCCTGTGGCTGGCGCGGCTCCCCCCATCTGTACCCTGGGCCTGACCCGGTGGGTGGGTGCATGCAAAGGAGCCGGAGCCCTGAGAACAAAAGGCCGAGGGCTCACCTTTGATTAAAAACTGCGCCCCGGGCCATCAGCACCCGAGCAGGACCCTCAGGCCCATTCTGTTCTACCCAGAGGCCCCTAAGGCGGGTCTCCGCCCTGACGCTCCGGGTCCCTCTCTGTGGGGGGCCGTCCTGGGCACTGTGGGGGGTTGAGCAGCCCCAGGACAACCACAGATGTCCCCAGGCATAGGCCAGTGTCCCCTGAGGGCAGAACGACCTGGTTCAGAAGCAGCGCCCTGAAGAAAAGGGAGAAGAGAGAGGGACCACAGATATACAAAAGGTCAGCTTTCGCTGCTGCCTCATTTTCACCAAAATCAGTGGCTCAAAGGGCTGATGGCTATGAATATGCAAACAGCCCCTGGGGGCCAGGGAAGGCAGGTTCCAGAATCCAGAGTCCTTCACAGCCATCGTAATTTTTTATCCATCACAAACCCACGATCTGATGACCCCTCTCCCCGAGAAAAGCGCATGTGAACACGGCAACACTCACAGCTGCGGGGGCTTCCGGGCCCCTCGGAACCCCACCCAGGACGACCAGGGCCCACGCCACCTGTCCACCCAGCAAAGGTACCATGTGCCCAGGAACCAGAGGGAGGCCGGGGCGGGTGAGACACGGCGTCAACACAGGACAGGCACGACACCGGAGAGGTGACACGGATGGGAAGGAAGAGACAAGTCACCCTGTGCACCACGTTCACAGCAGCCTAAGGGTGGGAACAACCCCTGTGTCCATCAGGGGATGAACGGATCCATGCACGGTGGTCCCCCACACACTGGAATATGACGCAGCCTGAAGAGGAGCGAGGCCCTGACACAGCCGCACGTGGACGGACCAGCACACACGACGCTCAGGGAGAGAAGCAGACACAGAAGGACACACGGCGTGCGACCCCATGGACGGGAAACGTCCAGAACAGGCCGATCCACAGACAGAGAGCAGGCTCGTGGGGGCCAGGGGCTAGGGAGGGAGTGGAGGTGATGCTGATAGGGATGGGGTTTCTTTGGAGGTGACGAAAATGTCCTAAAATGGACTGTGGTGATGGCCGCAGAGCTCCATGAACATACAGAAAGCCACTGAAATGCATATTTTAAATGGGTAAATTGTATGTAAGAGAATTGTATCTCAATAAAAGTATTTTTTTTTTAAAGGAAAGAGTCCATCTGAAAAGGCTACATATATACGATTCCAAATCTAGGACGTTCTGGCAAAGACAAAACTATGCAAACGCTAAAAAGATCAGTGGCTGCCAGGAGGGGGAGAGAGGACGGACGAACGGGCGGAGGGGGCACAGGGCATGTTCAGGGCAGTGAAACTAGCCTGTGACACTGTGACAGTGAACACCATCATTCTACATCTGTCCAAACCCACGGAAGGTACCACACCGACAGTGACCCCTACTGTCAGCTCCGGGCTCTGGGTGATGATGACATGTCCACACAGGTTCATCGACGGTCATCAAAGCAGCCTCTGGTGGGGGGGGTAGATAGTGGGGGAGGCTGTGCGTGTGGGGTGGAGAGTATGTGGGAAATCTGTACCTTCCTCTTAATTTGGCTATGAACCTAAAACTGCATTAAAAAATAAAGTTTATTAACTTAAATACACAGAGAGACAAGTGTCCCCAGTGTAACCGTGACAGGCAGGGCAGCGGAGGGCAAGCCAAACGGCCTCAGAAAGGATGAACGAGACGCTGGCACCCCAGGCCCGGTTCCTCTGAGGTCAGGCAGACGCCCCTCAGCCCTGGGACATCAGGGACCGGGTCACTCTCGGGGTGGGGGCGTCCTGGCAGCATCCCTGGCCTCTATCCAATGGATGACAGGAGCACCCCGAGTCGTGACAACCACAAACATCCCCGGATATCGCCAAGTGTCCCCAGTGGGGCAGCATCACCCCCGAGGGAACCACTGAGCAGACAGACCGTCCCCCAAGCACGCCTGAGGGATGTGCACACCGGTGTGTATTTGCAAGCAAAACGGTGGCTTATTCACACAGAGGAACGCCACACAGCTGTGCGTGACAGCCAAACGCAGTGGATCAGACGCGTCTCCCACACGTCGAGGGGAACGAGGACGATGTCAGAGGATGGGAGATGCAGCGAGCCCCCTGGACCACAGACGGGCAGAGGCAGGGAGCTGGGCCGGGAGGGACACGCGGATCCAAGGCCGGTGGGAAGATTCTGGAGAGATGCGGAAGAGCTGAGGAGCAGACAGGACGCCCCTGACCGGAGCTGGGGGGCGGGGGGCGGGGGGAGGGTCAGGCCGAGGCGGAAGGCTGTGGCCGATGTGGCCCGGACGCTCATGCCAGGAGGAATTCTCATGCTGCTTCTGGCGGGGCCTGATGGAGCAGAGGTGGGGAGCCCGGCTGCAGCCCCCCACGCTCCTCTCGTGGGTTTTCCAGCCACAATGCTCCCCCCACGAAGCCCCTCTCTGGACCTGCCCGGATGCTCACGGGCCTGGGCTCCGTGCCTCCGGGGACAAGGGTGCCGAGGAGGCCCCCACGGGGCAGGCGGGGTTGCGGAGGCCAGAAAGGCGAGGCTGGGCTGGCCCGGGGCCCCGCCTCCGGGATGGAATTCCCAAGCTGGTCTGGCGGCTTCCTGAGGCCGCTTCTGGAACTTTCCAGAAGGGCCCCCGCAGTTGAAGCTTGCATAACTGTCTGCTATGACGAGAGGGTGTCGGGGAGGGGAGGGGCCTCTCCCCTACTCTGCTTGCCCGAACATTCGGGAACCACGGGGGAGAGCGGCTGGGCCCGGGGCTGCTCCACGCCAAGGCGTCCCGTGCGCAGTGATGGAACATTCTAAGGTCGAGTTCCTTATCAAGATCCTAAAATTCCAAAGGAGGCTAACAGCGCTAATAAAAGCCATAAAAACTGAATGACGTGAGCTGCGCTTATAAACCCAAAGTGACAATCCTCTATGACCCCAAATTTCTGTTGAAAATCCCTTAAATCGCCTGTAGTAAAATACACATGCGCGGTTTGGGGCGGACAACCAGGTCCAGCAGACTCAGGCCCAGAGGCAAAGCGGCCGCGACACTGACGTCCCGTGTGTGTCTCTCTCTTTCAATCGAGCAAGCTTTCCGCACATCTGGAATTCCGCCCCGCGCGCATCGGCTAAAAGCTGAACCGACACGTCAGGGATGTGAGGACCAAGCACGCGGGGTCCTTTTGGGAACTCGGATAACAAGCCCACACGCCCCCCCCCCCCGACTCTGTCCGCTTTCTGCCCCTGTGACATCTCGGGGGGACTTGTCACGAGGCCCCGTGCTGCCCAGAGGCAGGAAACCGATGCCACTGGGTTTGCAAGGGGAGGTTCCCGGGGCGGTTCCAAGCAGCAATTTCAGCGAGAGGTGGAGGGGACGCAAACCGGGAACATGGGGTCCCACAACCCCATGTTCAGTATGAGCTCTGAACATGAGGGACCCACGGCCGGAGGGGGAAGCAGGCACCAGGAGGGCCTGATGGGCTGGGCGCACGGGGGGAAGGAAGAGAAAACCACGCCATCTCTTCCTGGGCTGCAGCCCGGCCCCCCGCCTTCCTCGGCCTCCAGCCTCTGTAGCAACCGGAGGCGCGGGCCGGCCAGGCGGACAGACAGGGACAGGCAAGGGGAAAACGCAGGGAGCGGGACCCGAGACGTGGCACAGGGGGTACAACCTCCCCTCGGGGAGGAGCAGGCAGAGTGGAGAGCATGACCCCCTCGCACGTCCCAGCCTGTCAGGGACACAGAGGGCAAATCACTGGTGACAAGTGCACTCTGCCCTCTGACCTTGCTGGGCACGGCGGAGAAGACACCCTGGGGTGGCGTTTTGGGGGTCTGCGAGGCTCAGACTTTTGTCGTGATGACACCACAATGCCACCGGCCGTCGTCACTCCTGTGGGCTCACGGGGGCACAGAGGAGCCTGCCTATGTGACATGGGGGGACACAGGCTCCCGACACCTCAAAGGGCCTGCACACGTGCCCTCAGGCTGGACCACTACGATAGAAACAACACGGTCCGCAGCCACAAGAACTCCCTGGGGGCCCCATTGCTTTGGAGGGTGGAAAGGGGCCCCGAGACCCAACAGTTCCAGCGCCCTTGCCCTTGAAAAACTCTTGCAACCCAGCGCCCCGGGGGACGTGTTCTAGAACATTCCGGGGCCGTGCTGTTCCTAACAGGAAACCTGGCAGCACTCACCCGGGGAGGCTGGACCACAGCGCGGGGTCTAAGTGACACACGACAGCCTGTGGCCATTTGGTAAATAAAGCTCTATTGGGACCCTGTTGGAACAGGCCCGTTCACCTGTGTGCTATCTATGGGGGCTGGCCCGCCCCAGTGGCAGAGCGGAGTGTCCCCACGGAGACCAGTATCTACTCTCGGGCCCTTTACAGAAAGGTTTGCTGAGCCCTGGCTGGGAGGGCGTGGCGTCCAGCTGGGAGCTGTCCCCGGGGAGGGGACCCTCCCTCACGCAACCCGAAGGCCAGGTCTCTGGGAGGGGACCTGTTGTACCTGCTGCCTGACCTGCCCTCGGGGAAAACCGGGCCGGCGTTCAAGGCAGGGACGTTAGGTGGGGCACTGTGACATGAGTGGCCCTCGCAAGGCCACCCCCAGGCCGCTGTTTCAACTGCTCTTTCAGACTGACCCCAACACAGCCTCTTTAGTTGTTTTCCTAGATTATCTATGAAATTAGTGGTTCTCAACTAGGGGTGACGGTGCCCCCCAGGGGCCATGTCTGGGGACATCTGTGGTCGTCACACCTGAGGGTGCTCTGGCATCTAGAGGGTGGGGACCAGAGAGGCTGCTTGACCCCCTGAAGTGCCCAGGACAGCGCCCCCCCACTACCCCCCAGGAGACTGATCTGGCCCCCATGTCAGCAGTGGGGGACACTCTGAGTTATATCATTTATTGCGCCTTTATCGTCACCCAGGCGAGGGCTCAGCCCTCCACATCTGTGTCCGTGTCCTCCCCGAATTCGATCTGCACCATGCCCACGCGTGGCGGGGCCACAATTAGCCCCGAGGTTTGTTGTGGGAGCAGAGTCACTGGCCAGAGCCAGTGGCCACGGGGGAAAATGATGTCAAAGCATTGTACCTGGGCCCGTCAAAGGCGCCACGAATGACAGCTATTGTTATTTTCATGGGCAGCCAAAAAAAAAAAAAGGCGCCAGATGACGGTGGCTCTCGCCCAGGCTGGGCCCGCCGCCCGGAGTCCCTGCCCCCATTCGTCTCCGCATTTCCGCCAGTCAAGCGACATAACCGCCAACCTATTCAGCCTAAACAAGCCAGCCACGAAACCCTCCCATATCCTGAAGAAAGACTCGACTGTGTTCTGCTTTAGCGGCTCAGCCAACCTCACTGCCGACCTGGGACTGCAAGGCCCTGCTTCTTTCAAAAGGGAGGAAGGAAAAAAAAAAGGATCATGAACATTCTAGAACATTCTGTGAAAAACCACCGTCCTCTTGCACCCACTGGAGATGGCGCTGCTTTCTACCGCCAGGAGCCCGGTCTGTCTGCAGCCGTGACTCGCTCGGGGCGGCTGCCGTGGGCGCACCGTCGTCCCCCACACCCTCCTGGCACTGTCCACACGTCCCAGTGGCCGGGCCACTTCCTAGCCGTGCGACCTTGAGGAAATTGCATCACGCTCCGAGGCCTGGCTCCCTTACCCGGAAGACAGCAACGACTCTGCATTCCCTCACCAGGCGGCCGAGTGGGAAGGACAATGAGCAACAGCCACAGAGGTCACACAGGAAGACGGGACCTTCAGAGATCTATAAAAGCCACATTGTCTCCTCACCGACATCCTGACCACTGCAGCCTCGATGGACGCGTGTAACGCACACAGGGGCTCCTGTCACCATCACGCTTTGTAACTGAGACGGACGTTACGAAGACTTTTCCACGGACCAAATATTACGTTACCAATGGAGGGAGACAGGAGTTGGTTACGCGGGTGTAGACGAGTGTCAAAACTCCCAATGGTCTGCTTACAACGTGTTTCTCTCACTAGATACAAATTTTACCTACAAGAACCACAAACAGATATGGAACTCCGGTGAACGACGGGAAGGCTGACGTGTTTACGGGCAACATGAACTAGTGTCTGCAAGTGACTTAGAAATGCACCCTCCAAAATAAGACGGACTCGTGGACGGGGCGAGGATAAAAAAGAACGCTACATGATAAAGCGAATACGAGGAAGGTCGTTGCTAAAATCTAGGGGAAAGTGTTTAGCTGTTCACGGTTCTTCCAACTTTCCTGCGTGTTTGAAAGGTGAAAATTAAAACGCACAGTGCCCGAGGTCGCTGGCACTCAAAAATATTCGCTCCCTTGAACTTGAGAGGACTTGATCCGACTCGCTTTGAACTCGGCCATGCGCTCTTCAGCGGACGCACACGCAGGTTTTCAGAAACTGGGCAAGGGCCTTGTGCTAAACGAACAGACCGAGGGGCAAATGAAAACTGGTTTGGATGCCACCAAAACGAGCCACCGTTGGAGGCGGCGGGAGAAAGACGGCACCCAGTGGGGGGAGCGCCACTCCCAGCACCCGCCAAGGCAAGGCCACACCGCCAAGTTTGCAGGCTGGCTTCCCCTCCCCAGGCCGGTGGGCGGGGGGGTGTCACTGGATTCTGAGGACGTTCAAGTCACAGGAAGGGGCTCCAGCCCTCCAAGGGCGCCACGAGCCCCCAGGGGAAACTGATCATCGCGTCTCTTTCCGGGTAAGCACACAAGCCCGTCCCAGCCCCCGAAACTCCTGGTCGGGCGGGCGCGGGGTGTTTATTTTTCCATCTAGACACCAGATGGCGGCAGTCCCCGGTTCAACACGCGACAACAACGAAGTCGGGCGCACACAGCCCAACTGAAGACTTTGAATCCAGTCGTCTCCTCCACCAGTCCCTACGGACTCCGGGATGGCCCCAACGGCCAGGACAGACGCTTTCTGTCGAACCATCTTAGCCCAGCTTGGGAATCTGCCTCACAGCAGCATCCCCCCTCAAAGACACCGACAAAAATGGAACCTCCCCACCCCCCCTCCCCCAGCCACCCCGGGGCCACTGGAGAAAGCATCCCAAACGTGGGCAGCTGATAAAGCAAGGGTGGCCATTTTAAATGGCTTAAATGAGGGGCCAGGGAGAGAGAGCAAAGAAAGGAGCCGGGCCAGCCGACCCCCCCAGAAGGTGCAAGCCCCCGTTCCCGCAGCCCCGCCAGACAGCAGGGCCAGAGGAGCGGAAAGCCCTGCTCAGCAAACACCGCCTCCGGACTCCGAATAAGCTGATCGGAATTTCTAGAAAACAGAGCCTGTGGGGTCAACGCTAACGAGGTGCAGGCGGTGGGGCCACGGGCGTGTGTTTCAAAGGAAAACCCCCTCTCTCCTCTGTGCTAGCACTGGAGTAACCATTCTAGCCTCTTCCTCGAAATGCATCAGCCCTCTGTCGGCCACCTCCAACTTCTTTTTCTAGAAACTGTTCGGAGGGGAGCTTCAAAAATGAACAAGGGAGTTACAGAGCCCAGACGCTGCCGACTCGGGTGCCAGCTGCCCGCCCGGTGTGTCCACGTGCGAGTCGAGCCTTTGTTCCAGGCTCGAGCGTTCGAGGTTTCTGTGGAGACGTGAAGCGGGACCGGACGAGGGGGGGGCCAGTGCATGTGCGGTGCCCGGACGAGGCAAGAACAAAGGTGCTGGCCGGCCAGGCGGGCGGGCGGGCAGGCGGCCTGCTGGGCGGGCTTACCTGCTTGCCTCGGAAGAACAGCCTCTGCAAGCCAGGCTCCACGTGGAACAGCTCCTGGATCTTCCTCCTCAGCTCCTCCACCTTCGTCAGCCTGGACAGCGAGTCCACGGTGTGGGCCACCTTCCCATCCATGGTGCGGACCTGGATCCACATGGTGTCTGCTGGTGCTGGGGGGCGCGGGTGGGGGGGCAGAGAGGGGGAACCCCTGGGTCAGTTCCGCCTCCACCGGGCTGTGCCCTTCTCCGCTCATCATTCTGGCTTTTGTCCAGCCTGGGGACACCAGGAAACTCTCGGAACGCCCTCCCAGCCCCCTGCTCCCCATTGATCGCCAGAGCTGGCCCAGGGCCTGGCAGGGCAATTAAAGAGTTAATGCATTAAGGACGAGCACCGGCGGAGGATGGAAGAGCAGGAAGAAATTAAGAGGAGGGGGCAAAAGGCATCTTGGACCACTCCCTCCAACCCCCTCCCGCCTTTCACAGAGTTCAAAAAAACACCGATGTCCAGAGGAGCCAGGAGGACACAGCCACACCGGGAAGGGCCGAGTTCGCTCATTCATTCGTTCGTTCGTTCATCCATTCATTCATTCATTCCCTTCCTGGATGAATACTGACGCCAAAGAGAAACCCAAAAGTCCGGCGCGGGCTGCAACTTTAGAAGTCCCGGGAAACTCAACCAACTGGGACCGGACGCGGGGGGACCCCACCCGGGACCCGCGAGCCCCCGACCCCCGGGGGTCCCCCCCCGCGCGCGCGTGCGCGACGCGGCCGGCCCCGCGGTGGCCATGGCAACCGGCCGCCCCGTCCCGGCCGGCCCCGCGCGCGCCGCGCCACTCACCTCGGCCCCGCGGCCGACCCGTCTGCCCCCGACCCCCGACCCCCGGCCCCGGAGCCCCTCTTGTGCTCCCGCCCGGCCGCGCGGGCCACGCCAGCGAGCCCACGCCCACCCCCACCGCCGGGACCGGCCGAGGGGCCCCGCGCGCCAAGGCCCGCCCCCCTTCACTTGAGCTGCCTCGCTCATTGGCTGCGCCGCGCCCGGCCGCCCCGCCCCGCTCGCTCCCCATTGGTCCAGACGCGCCCGGGGAACGAAGGGCGCGCGAAATCGGGCTCGGGCGCGACAATTGAATCGCGGGGCGCCCCGCGCGCAGGCGCGGAGCCTGACATCCTCCCCCGCGGCGCGCCGGGCCCTCCCCCACCCCGCCGGCGCGACCCCCGCGCGGCCCCGGGGATGATCGGCTCGCCCGGCCCGAGCCCCGGGGCGCCGGGAGCGACTCCCAAGGGCCGGCGGGGCGGAGGGCAGAGCCCGAGACGCGTGCAGGGCGGCCCCCGGGGCAGGGGCGCGCGTGCGCCCGTGCTGGCCGCGCGTCCCGGGCCGCTCCGGAGAGTTGGGCAGAGTCTCCGCGCCCCGTGCGCCGGGTCTCCCCGGCCCCGGCTGGCACCCCGGGCCGCCCGGCCGCTCACCTCTCCGGCCGGCCCCGATCCGCTCGCCTGCCTGACTGCCTGCCTGCGCCCCTGGCCCGGCTGGGGATGGCGATGGAGCCGCGTGCGTGGCCCGGACCCCGCGCGGACGTGCGTGCGACCCCGAGCGCCCGGACGGCCACCGCTGCCGCCGCGCTGCCAGCTGCTCTGATTTTTTTCCCGCGAAAACTCGGCGTTTGGGAGTTGCGGGGCCGCGGGAGGCCGCGCCGGGGGCGGGCGCCTGCCTGGTGATTGGCTGCCACAGTGGCGGGAAGCAAGAAAGGGGGTGGGGGGCGCCCCCCGCCTCTGTCCACCCCCCCACCTCCGCCCAGCGGGCCACGGCCCCGCCCAGGCCTGCGCGCTCTGCTGGGCGCGCCCAGCGTGCAATGGGGCCGGGTGGCGGGACCTGGGTCCCCCCCCCACTGTGCGTGCCCCCCGGGATCCCTAGGGACCCCTAGAATAGAGACTCCTTGACCTTCTAAAGTCCTTTCCCGCGGCCCCCCTTCCCGGGCACGCATTGACCAGGAGGGCAAGGAAGGCCGAATCAGTACCTAAACCCTGCAGGAGAATGTGGGGGACCACCCCGGGAGACCGTCTGCACCCCGATGGCCAGCCTGATCGCCCCCAGCCCCACTGCCTAGCGTCAGGGCCGGCCAGTGCTCCCCACCCTACCCACCCGCAGGGCTTGTTTGCTGGTTTTTCCCGCCTCGTTTTCCCGCCTTCTCCGGGCTGTCCAGGCGGGCAGGGCCGCCCTGCCCCCTCCGCCCTCCCTGCTCCGCTCTGGCCAGCCTTGGCGGACACACAGTGACCCCCGGCGGGACACCTACAAAGCGCCTGGACGGGGTGCTCAGAGCTGGGGGGGGCGGGAGCCAAGGGTAGGCAAGACCGCCCTGTTGGCGGTCTCCGGGAGAGTAAAATCTCGCCCCAGCGGACAGGCAAGAAATGAATAAGTAAAACCCATCGTTTCAGATACTACTTGCAACGAAGACGGGACAATAGCTGGAGAGTGACCAGCGGCCATGTGGGGGGTGGGGAGAGGACATTTCTGGTTGAGGTGACAAGGTGGGCCTCTCTGAGCAGATGACATTTGAGATGAGAAACCAAGGACAGATGGGTCCAGGAGGGAATAACAAGCTTGGAGGCCGGAAAAGGCTTGGAACTAGGTGTGTGTGTGTGTGTGTGTGTGTGTGTGTGTGTATACAGGGCAAGCACCAAGGAGGCCAGTGTCGCCGTGCAGACTCAGCAAAGGGGAGAAGGGGAGGGGACGAGGTCCGAGGGGTGTCGTGTCAGAACTCACAGGCCACCAAGAGAACTTTGGTCTTTCTCTTGAGAGCAGTGAGCAGCATGGCAGAGCTGTGAGCAGAAAAATAATGAGCTCCAATTTATGTTTTTACAAGTTTCCTCTGGCACAGAGTCCCTTCTGTCTTGGCACTGGCAGGTCTCCTTTTGTTCCCCAGATGGCAGAAGAATGGTCCCCCAAAGATGTCCAGATCCTACTCCCTGGAACCTATGAATGTGGTCCCTTCTGTGGCAAAAGGGACTTTGCAGACGACATTAAAGGTTTTGAGATGGCGAGATGACCCTGGATTATCGGGGCTGGCCCAGTGTCACCCCAGGGATCCTAATAAGCGAAAGAGAGGGGCAGAGGCAGAGAGGGAGATGTGACCACAGGGCAGAGGTTGGCGTGGTGACAGCCAGCTTCTGGACTCCATCTGTGCCGCCGAATGCGTTTCTGGATGCTCAGCCCTCAGCCACACAGCGACCACGTCATGGGGGTGGGCAGGTGTCAACCAGGCCTACAGGAGTTTAAAGGGGAAAAGGAGATCTTTCCAGTTGACACCACCAGGCGCAGGAAGCCGGCCTGTTCCTGGTCAGGGCATTTCGTCTGTGTGTGCCTGCTGTTGCAAAAACTCAACATGCCCACAGAGGGAATACATTGTTCACTGCAGGGCATCATCACCCAGGCTCCCGGGATGTCTGAAGAAACGTAGAGGGAGGGTCTGGCTTTCCTTGCAGAAAAGATCTTGGGGGCCTCATTTCTCTAGTTGTTTCGAGAAAGTCAGAGAGGTTGCTTTGGTTAATTGAACGTGAATAAGAGACCATGGCAGACATCTCCGAAAGAAGCTAACAAACCAGTTAGGGAGACGAGATACTGTTGGGCACGAAAGATATCACATAAAATGAAGCAAGAACCGATAGAGACAATGAATGAGGTCTGCCAGAATCGGGAGAATGGACACTTCCTAGCCCCTCTTCTTCTTCAGTGTCCCTCCCCCTTGGGCCGTGGCCGGGAATAACGCCTAGAGAGCGAAGGGTCTTGGTTTCCCTTTTGCAACACGACGCGTGCTCTCGAAGGTCATTAAGTCACTCAACAAACTTTTATTAACCTGCCTCATCCAAACCATGCCCTGGGTCTGGCAGACACCGGCGGAAGCAGACCTTCCTGAGACTAAGTCCCACCCTGGAGGGACTTCCCGTCCAATGAGGAGACGCAGGGTCAGGAGAAAGGTCAGTCGTGCAGGAAGATGGCGCTTGACGGCGGGGTCCGCGTTTAGGTGGCTCGCGCACAGTGCTCCCAGCATCTTGAGAACACACTCGATTTCACGTCCAGAATCTCCGTGAGCTTTTTCTAACACGGACTGGTGTAAATATAGAGCCATTAAAATGACAATGATTGTCCGTCTGCGTGTGACCCCAAACCGGTATGTGGGCCCCGTGGGGTGCGCATACCGTCTTGGGGGGCCGTCGATGGAGCAGAAAACGCCTCTGGGCTCCCTCCCCCTGCCTCTCGATCTGTAAATGGAGCCCGTGATGCCAGCCTCGCCAGAGCGGTTGGAAAAATTCTTCCCTTCCGGGCCCCCAACCCCCAGGCGTGAGGACAGGTGTCCCCGACGTGGCCGGGAGCCTGGGGACCTCCTAATTGTTATTTCCTAGGAAAAAGCAGTCAGGCTCCCATTTCACGAACCAGTGAGGAATTTGGGGATCCTGAGCTACCATCCGGCCCCCCCAGACATCACCCTTGCCTCCCCTCCTGGCCGCGGGGGACCCCTTCCCGGAACCCTGGCTGGCTGATGTCACAGACAGGTGATCTCGCTGTGACCAAGGAGATCTCAGTGGCCTGGGGGAGAGGGGAGAATGTTTCCCCCCGCCCCGACCCCCCATGTCTGTGGTGAAGTCGATCGAGTTACTGCTGCCCAAAGATGCCATCTACCTGGCGGGCTCCAGCGTCAAAGGGCAGGTGGTTCTAACCCTGAACAGCACCCTGGTGAACCCCATCGTGAAGGTGGAGCTCGTGGGACGGGGTTACGTGGAGTGGAAGGAAGAAACCGGGGCCTCCCGCGATTACAGCAGAGATGTTATTTGCAACAACAAGGCCGACTACGTGCATAAGACAAAGACGTTCCCCGTGAAGGGTAAGGGCGAGGCTGGCAGCCAACCCTAGCCATGATAGGAAGCTGGGTCTGGAAGGGAAACACATCTGTTAGTCGATCAACAAACCTAGAAGGGAAGCCGTGCAGAACAATGACCATCAGATACACATAACGTGAAAATAAGACTAAGGAGCTGAGCGGAAGCCAGATATTCAGAATGAAGGTTCAAAGCTATCCCCTTGGAAAAATTCTATGCTTGGGCCAATGTCCACCGTTGGGAGGCCCATAAAACATCTTTCTTTTAATTTTCTGGATGAAATCTCCCTCTGGCAGTGAGACCCGAGGGGACAAAATAAGGACTCGTGTGAGCACAGGGAAAGAGACGGGAGACAGAAGCCCAGGCCAGAAGGCGAATTAATCCCACTTTCACCAGCGTCAGATCCCAAGTCTGGACAGACATCACGGGACCTGAGCGGTCAGGAAGGACCCGTCCTTTGCAAAATGTGTCCAGGGGGCTGGTCCTGGGGTTCCACTGCCACGCAGAACACTTGGCCAGGGCTGGCCCGAACCGACTTTAATTTTAGATTTTTAAATTTTAGATAGGGCCGTCGTGGAGGGCTCTCCCAAGACACGACTGCCGAGCTCAGAGCTCAGATCTGAGTGAAGGGAGGCGGAGCAGCCCTGGGCGAGGAGAGCGACATGCCGGGCTTAGTACTCAGCAATTATGTCGCCCGTCTGGGTCCCCGTTAACCCGTCGGGATAACGGGACCAGGAAAAAAATCCCACTTCATGAGATTATGTTGAGGATGCTATGATTGAATGGCATGTGGAGGACTTAGAAGAGGGCTGGGTATACAGTAAGTGCTTAATAAGTGTTGGTTCTTTCAACCGAAACACTCCCCCGCCACGGACCACCCCCAGCATCCGGGGGAGGGGGACTGTTTCCCATTTCCAGGCATTTCCCCTCAAAAGCATCAGCCCAAGCCTTCGATGGGTTCCTTCGTTTCTTTCAGAAACATTTATCAAGCACCTTCTGTGTACAACACTGTGTCACGGGCTGGGGATGCATCACTGAGTAAAACACAGTCCCTGCTGTCCTCGGGCTGACCGTCAGGAGGGGAAAACACCATAAGGAGAGGGTTTTGCAGAAATGCAAGAAAAAAAATAATAAAACTTGGAGGTCCCAGAAGTGGGGGAGGCGGGATCCCTCCACGGTCCTCGGTCGCCACTCAGGCCATCAGCAAATATTAAGCACCTACTGTATGTGGGCCAGCGAGTTCTGCCTGCCCTGCTCGCTGCTGTCAACGCTGCCTAAAATAGCGTCTGACACACAGTCGGCGCTCAGGAAGTGTTTGTTGACTGAACGTGCGATGGACCTTCAGGGGCCGTGCGGGTCGCTCGGAATGCAGAGTCCAGCCTAGCTGCCAGGGACAGACAGGCCGAGTCTAGTAAAACCTCCCAGCCAACAGAGTAAATAAAGAGGAAGAAAAGAAAAAAAACAAATGAACCCCCCCAAAAAAGCTTCCAGAACCTTCTGATGGCGTTGGTGTGTTTCGCTTTCAGATAATTGGTTAAGTGCAGGCAGCCACATCTTTGACTTCCATTTCAACTTACCTCCCAGGCTTCCTTCTACCTTCAGCAGCAGAACGGGCCACGTCTCCTACTTCATACAGGCCTCCTGCATGGGCCGGGAGCACGTCCTGGCCAAGAGGAGGATGTACCTGTTGGTTCAAGGGACCTCGGATGGCCACCAAGAGAGCCCGGCGCAGGTAGCCACGGGGGCGGAGTGTGGCCAGGCTGGGCCCCGCAGGCAGGGGGGCAGGGGGCGGGCAGGGGGCGGGCAGGGGACCCAGAAGGCGACATGCTGGGGGCTCCCCAGGCCCCCATACAGGGGCATCAGAAGGCAGGGCAGGGGCTGTCATGCACTGGGCGACGTCTGGGGACATCGGTGGCTGTCGCACTGTGGGGGGAGCTCCTGCATGAGTGGGTGGGTGGGGACCAGAGATGCTGCTCAGGCCCCCACAGCGCCCAGGACGGCCCCCTGCAAAGAACAATCTGGCCCTGAATGCCCTTGACCCCGCAGTCAGTCAAGCCCGAGCCCACTGTGACCCCCGGAGCGAGAGAGAGGCCAGGATGCTGTGACTCTCGGGGGGCCTTTGAGCCCCCAGACAATGGAGTTGGTGCCCCCCTGCACCTCCCCACCCCACAAATCCAGGAGAGGGGGCGGCCTCGGTCCCGCGGGAAGGAAGGGCCCTGCGGAGGTTTTCTGGCTGGCTTCTGGAGGCCAGGTGCAAAGGCGGAAGTTGGGGCGGGTGGAGCAACGTTGGCCAAAGTCGCTTCACCTCCCCCGGGGGACTCATTTGTTATCAGAAATGTGGTGGCAGAGGGGGCTGGCCTTTTCATTTCCGAGGCGCAGGTTATAATCTCAGTGCCCACCACCCACCTGCTGTGTGACCCTCCGCGAGTGGCATTCCCTCTCTGGGCCCCCATTTCCTGGTCTGTAAAATGGGCATGGAGACAGTGCTGGCCTCCTGGGTCGTGGAAGGAGCAGTGAGAGGAGGTAATGCCGGGCCTCGGCTTCGCCCAGTGCCTGGGCGTCACCCGTAAACCTTGTCGCTGCTGCCACCGTCGGTGTTCTTATCTGCATCACAAGGATCGTTGCTGGCCTGGCCAGCCGCAGGGGACAGTCCAGGAGGGTCCCAGGATGGGGAGAGGCTGGGAGGGGTGGGTCAGCCCTGAGAGGAGCAGACCAACTCAAGGCTGGCCCGACCCACTACGTGCTGTGTGACCCCGAGCTGGCTCCGTCCCCTCTCTGGGTGCCTGACTCCCTCTGGCTGCTTTGGGGGGGATAGACCATGGGGGGCAGGGGGAGGGCAGGAGCTGGGGGAGGAGGGCAGAGGCCACTGCTCTGGTCCAAGTAAAGGCAGACTCTTGACCCCTAAGTCTTGACCTCAGAGTAGCCAGAGGGAGACAGGTGATGACCTTCCTCTGCCCACAGGGTAAAGGCTGGAGTCCTTCCCACTGCCCCCCAGGCCCCGCACGACCTGCCCCGTCCCTTCCCTGCCCTCCCTCCTCCCTCTGCTCCAGCCACACGGGCCTCCTCGCTGTTCCTCCCACAGGCCTGCCCCAGGGCCTTTGCACGGGCCGTGCCTCTGCCTGGAACACTACATACAGCCTTCCTATCCTTGCTCCTCACCCTTCCCACCTTTACTCAAAAGCCACATCTTCGGCCGCACCTATCCAGATTCAAATGAGCATGCGCTTTGCCCAGCCGTTTCCCTTCTAGAAACTTCTCCTCCTGATATCCCTTCACGTGTGTGAGGTGACCTCTGGCAGCACCGTTTGTGGTGGCAAAACACCGGAATCCGCCTAAATGTTCGTCGCTAAGGGGATTCAAGTAGGAGGATGGCATCAAAGGAATGTTCTGTAAATACATGACAGACAGACAGACGGACAGACAGACGGAGGGGCTCGCCCTGTCGGGATCTCCTAGGTACCGGGTGGCGCGAATGCAGCCAAGTTCAGAGCAGCAGGTCTAGTTTGGCACGTTGGTGATAAAAACAAGAAACGCACTTCCTCGCAGGTGCGACAGACGTCCCCGGAGGGAGACCAGAGAAACGGGCAACGGACGCCGTCCCCAGGGCGGGGGGCGGCCGGCCAAACGCTTCCCCTTGCAGTTTTCTTTTTTTAACAGCCTGATTGAGATATAATTCATGTACCTTATAATTCATCCACTGAAAGTGGCAGTTCAGTGGGTTTGGGTACATTCCCGTAGTGGCACAACCATCCTCTCTGTCTAGTTCTAGAACATTCCGTGAACCTGAAAAGAAGCCCCGTCCCCATCAGCAGTCACCCCCACCTGCACCCCCAGCCCCTGGCCCCCACGAGCCCGCTCTCTGTCTGTAGATCTGACTGTTCTGGATGTTTCCCGTCCATGGGTGTCACACGCCATGTGTCCTTCTGTGTCTGCTTTTCTCCCTGAGTGTCGTGTGTGCAGGTCCGTCCACGTGCGGCTGTGTCAGGGCCTCGCTCCTCTTCACGGCTGCGTAATATTCCGGCGTGTAGGGTGGACACGTGTGTGTGGATCCATCATCCACTGATGGGCATTTGGGTTGTTTCCGTTTCCTGGTGACGAAAGCTTTGTGGGGACGTGTTTTCCATTTCTCTCGACTAGACGCCCAGGAATGGAATTGCCGGGTTGGATGGTAACCGTTTCCCCTCTTGAGGACCCGCCAGGCCATTTTCCGTGGTGGCCGCCCGCTTTCCCATCCCCTCCAGCCGTGCGTGTGGGTCCCGATTTCTCCACATCCCCCCCCCCAACTCTTTGTACCTTTGGGGTTTTGAACGACGTGGCCCATCCCGCCTTCCAGCAGTGGGGACCGTTCGGGAGACGAGCTTGTCCCCAAAACCTTGCCTGACCATCGATGCTCAGGGAGCCCCCCACCCGGACCCCCTGAGCGCCCCATTCTGGGTCCCGCCACAGCCTCCTCTCCATCCCTGTTGGAAACGCCCTGGTTCCTTGTCTGCATCCCGTGGATGCATCCATCTCCCCAACCAGGGCAGACGCTTGGTGGGTCCCCACCGCTGCGGCTTCTCCTTGCACTTGGCACCAAGTGCATGCAAATCGACTGAATGACGGAACCCCTCCAAAACTGCAAATAAGCCAGAGGACTGTGGGGGTCCAGAAAACTCCCAGATCCAGGACATAAATCCAAGGTTGAGTTTGCACCCCGACATTCTCAGGAATTGGGGGCCCTTGGCCACCCTGCCCGGCCTGGCATTGGGGTGGGGGGTCTGCCCTGGGCCACCCCTGGTTCCTCTTGGCATCTCCTCCAGGACCAGGACAGAACGACAGGCCCAGCCGTGAGTTAGGGCACGGAGATCCTTAATGGCTGCGGGGTCCTAACGCATGCGACGAATTTTCGAATAAGACTGGAGGGATTTCCAATGAAAGGGCCTGACCCGAGAGGGGAAGCAGGGAGGCCTGGGGAGGCAGGCCCCAGGGGCAAAGGGCGGAGGTGAGGAGGTCACCAAGGGTCTGGGGTCGGCCCCAGGTCTCTGAGGGGCCAGACAGCCCACCTGGAGCAGCGTTTTTCAAACCTGGGGTCACGACCCCTTTGCGGGTTGCAAAATCAATTTAGTGGGTTACAACACATTTTTTCTTTTCTTTTCTTTTTTTACCAAATGAGAGAACAGGCAACACCAAAATAGAAAATAGAAAGAAATCAGTTTCATAGGTTGCATTTTTTAAAAAATAAAATAAGAAATCAGAACAGAGATTCAAATAAGTAGAATAGGAAATAGCAGGCAAAATCAGTTTGGCGGGTTGCGGTCAACTGTTTAAAATGAGAGAATAGAATATGTCAGAAAATATCCATTTAGTGGGTTGCCATGAACTTTATTTTTATAAAATCAATGTTTAGGACAAAATAGAGTAGTATTAAATACATAGAATAGAATAGAATTTACCAGAAAAAAATTAATTTGGTAGGTTACAAAATTTCAGTTTGGGGCTGGCCTACGGCATAGTGGTTAAATCTGGCGCGCTCTGCTTCAGTGGCCTGGGGTTCACGGGTTCTGATGCTGGGCACAGACCTACACCATGCGTCAAGCCAGGCTGTGGTGGCGACCCACATACAAAGTAGAGGAAGATTGGCATAGATAGCTTAGGGACAATCTTCCTCACCAAAAAAAAAAAAAAATTAAATAATAAAATTTTAGTTTTCTATAAAACTAAATAATAGGATAGAATAAACTAGAAATAACAGAAAACTAAATTCAGAGGGTCACAGTCAACATTTTTTAAGTGAATAGACTAAACAGAATCAGAAATATCAGCAGTTGTATATCTACATCTAGACGCAGATAGACGTATAGATTTGTGTGCTTTGCCACAATAATAAAATCTGTGTTTTAAATGTGAGTTGTGGATAAAAAAAAAAAAAGGAATCATAGGGGCCAGCCTGGTGGTGCAGCGGTTAAGTGTGCACGTTCTGCTTTGGCAGCCCTGGGTTCGCCGGTTTGGATCCCAGGTGCGGACATGACACCGCTTGGCAAGCCAGGCTGTGGCAGGCGTCCCACATATAAAGTAGAGGAAGATGGGCACGGATGTGAGCTCAGGGCCAGTCTTCCTCAGCAAAAAGAGGAGGATTGGTGGCAGATGTTAGCAGATGTTAGCTCAGGGCCAATCTTCCTCAAAGAAAAAAAAAAAGGAACCACATATGACAAATACCTTATGGGTCCTGCAAAGCCTAAAATATTTATTATCAGGCCCATCGCAGAAAAAGTTGGCCAACTCAGGCCCCAGAGCAACTCTCGGGTGTCAGCCCAAGAAAAACGTCTTCAGGATGCCCCTTCTGAAAACATTAAACACGTGGCAACAACGTAAACGTCCATCACGGGGGAGATGAGTGAACAGGTTATTTTCCAACACACTCAGTTGCCCTCGTGAAAACAAATGAATGACAGTGACAGGCACCCGCACGAATGCGTTGCAAACAGAACGTTGAGCAAAAATAGCAAGTTGCTGGAGAATATCTGCAGCCTGATTTATTCAAAGGATTAAAACATGGAATACAATGCTATATATTTCTACCGTGAATAGAGGGATCCCTAGATATTATAAAAATTCACGTGAGGATTACAAATGCCCAATTCAGGTGACGGCCGGCTGTGCCAAGAAGGAGAGGGAGCCCAGACTGAAAGCACACAGAACCCACGAGATTTCAGTCGGAATTGGCAATGTTTTCTTTCTTTCTTTTTTTAATTTTTTTTGGTGAGGAAGACTGGCCCTGAGCTAACATCCGTGCCAATCTCCCTCTATTTTGTATGTGGGTCACCACCACAGCATGGCTTGATGAGTACATAGGTCCAAGCCCAGGATTTGAACCCTCGAATCCAGGGCCACCAAAGCAGAGCGTGCGAACTTAACCATGGCACCACAGGACCGGCCCCAGTATTTTATTTCTTAAACTGGTTAGAAGATACGTTTGGACTTGTTTCTATTATTCTTTACACAATTTTTTCTAGAACAGTATATCTCGTGTAGGTCCCTCCGTGTAGGTAGTATGAGAATAAATGTATCAGCTACGAGAAAGAGATGACCATAAAATTCGGGATATTTGTCGTTGTCGAGGCGGGGCTGGGCACGCGTGAGGGACTTTGGGGGCGAAACTGGTGAATTTCTACTTCCTGCCTTGGGTGGAAGTCACGGGAGGCGCCCTTTTGATAACGCACCAAGTTATACATTAGCTTGCGGGGTTTTCATGCCTGAGTTGCATTCCTAAGCACGTTAAAGAGCCTTTAAAAAGTGCACAGGAACCCCAAATTCAGCACAACGGTCACCGCTGAGGAGGGAGGAGAGCAAACGGCATCTGGGGGACACAGGAGGTTCCGCTCCATCTCAGCTATTTTATTTATTTGTATTTTCAATGGTGGAAAAACACACCTAACAAAATTGACCCTTGTAACCATTTTTTAGCGTCTGGTTCAGGAGCGTTAGGTCCATTCAAACGGTTGTACAACCTGGACGTGTTTTTTCTCAGAGGAGCCGAGATCTGAGGCAAATCGGGGCAAATCCTGAATGGCGAGAAATAAAGCACATAGTAGGACCGGGCAGTGCTGTGCTGGGAAACCTAACAACCGGCTCTGGCGCCATTTGCCAATTTCCATGGCGGAAATACCCCCATTTTGGCCAATTTCAGGTTACCCACTTGATGTGGACGGGGGTGTGGGAGGGGAGTTTGGAAATATTTGTTACACTATACTCTCTCTCTTCCTGTTTTTTGGTATGAAGGGAACACACACACACACACACACACACACACACTCTTGTAAAAAGTATCAAGTTCCTCTAGAAGAAGATACCAGAACGCAGAAAAAGTAGGGAATGAATCCTTCTAAACTCCCAAAAAGCAAAATGTTACCCAAGCCACACATTAAACATAATGTACATGTGGCTTTATTGGCAATCCGGCCGCTGACCGGCTGCTGGAATAGCTGTGTTGTAAGGCACTTCTTCAAACACGTGACATAATTTCAACTCCACAGTTTTCTTTCCCCGATTCAGACCCCATCATATCTTCTCCTCAAGTCTGAACTCCTTGGGCAAGCCCTAGGTCGGGGACTTAAGACTGTAAGACATTCCCTGTCTTCCAGAAAACCAGGACTCAGAGAAGTCAAGCGGCTTGTTCAAGGTCACACAGCAATTGAGTCACCGAGGTGGAGATGAAGCGAGGGTCTTGTGGATTTCTTAGGCCTGTTTGGCAGATAAGGAAGTGATACTCAGCGTGGCAAATGGCTTTGCTTAGAGGAAGCTGGGGGATGGCACACTCCAGGCTTTTGGGTGCAAAATCCCCACGGCTCCAGACGGCATCTCAGTGTCTCTTATCAGGACAGTCCCCTAAGGCTCAAGGCTGCTCTAATGGTGGAATGTCAGGCAGGCAAGTGGCCTCGATTGCTCATGGTTGTCCATCCCCCCTCATTCTTCTAGAACCCTCTGTTGGTGGAGGCGGAGAGAAAGGTCTCCTACAATTGCTGCAGCCAGGGCACCATCTCCCTCCAAATCCAGATGGAGAAGAACAGCTTCGTGCCGGGGGAGAAGGTCGCCTTTACCACCGAGATCAACAACCAGACCAGCAAGTGCATCAAGACGGTCGTCGTCGCCCTGTACGGCCACGTCCAGTACGAGGGCTTCACGCCCAAGGCGGAGCGGCGCCTGCGCGTGGACAGCAGCGAGCTGTTGCGACAGGAGGCCAACACCCCCATCGCGCCCTTCGCCACCACCAAGATTGTGGGCGCCTTCAACCTCCCGCTCCTGCTGTCCGTGAGCGGGGGCGCGCGGGACGGCGGGATCATGACCACCCACTACGAGCTGGTGGGCACCGTCCACCTGCCCTGGTCGCTGAGCAGCGTGAAGGTCACTGTGCCCATCATCATCACCAGCGCCCCCCGGGACTCGAGCAGCTGCCAGCTCCCGGAGGCGGGCGTGGTACCCGAGAGCCCGGAGCGCCAGAATTAAAAGCCCAAACTTCTAAATATTAAAAGCTTTATCAGATGCTACCGGCTGCCCTTTCTTGGTCGGGCACAGATGGCCTTCGGACGAGTCTGGGTGCCCCCTCCGAGTCCCGGCCACGTGGGCATCCATGTCTCTGATCCCAAGAAAATTCACTGAATGGCCAGGGGTGCTGCTCAGCCCCCGAGGCACCCAGGACGGTCCACAGACAGTGACTCGGTCCCCACGTCAGCTGTGCCGAGGGGGACAGACCCGGGGCCGGGGCAATTCACGGGGGCAGGTAGTTGCTGAGCCCCTGGGCTGCGTCTGTAGTCTCTGACCCAGGTCCGTCCTGCCCTCACAGCCCTGCACGGTCTGCCCCACCTCCCTCAGGTAACGGGGCCACACCTCCGCCCACGTCCAGCCCATCAACAAGCCACGGGGACTCCTTCTCCCCAATCCACCCCAAATCCTCCCATTTCTCTCCCCTCCTCTGCCTCCACCTGGTCCCATCCATCATCATGGGACACCGGAGCAGCGCGGTCACCTGAACCCGGGTATCCCGGCTCCTGGCCCTGGTCCCCCACAATCTGTCCTCCCCGAAAATAAAAATCCAGAATGCCCAGTTAAATTGGAATTTCAGAAGAACGAGAAATTTTTTTTAGCATAAGTATAGCCCACGCCATCTTTGGGCTATGCTTATACTTAAAAAAATCATTCCTCATTTACGTGACGTTCCAGTTTAACTGGGGGTCCTGTGTTTTATCTGGCAACCCAATTCCCAAGCAACAAGAAGACCCCCGTCACAAATGAGGCCACCTCGTTCCTCGACTTAAGATCTCCGTGGGGTCCCCACAGCCCGTGTTGGGGCCCACAGGGCCCCGCGTGGTCAGGAATGAAGGCGTGGTCCACAGAGCATCTTCCTGGGCTAATAACTCTGACAGTTTCTCCAGGCCTCAGCAGGGTGCAAAAAACCCAACCTGCCTCACCCAGGCCGCAGGCCCTCTGTTAGTGTGCAGATGGTGGACCAGAAGGTTCCGGATGATTCCAGAAGACAAGGCAGAGTAGTGCCAACTGAGACACCGTTTTACATCAAACTTTTTTTTGCAGGAAGGTGGGGCGGATAGGATGCACAGATTTAATGATTTCTTTTCTAATTATGATTATTTATTTCATAGGAGAGACCCCTCACTTTTGGCCATGTTTTGGGGGGGGTCTCCAAAAGAGCTTGTGGGGTGGGAGTCCAGGCTCCCTGGATGGGGCTGCTGTGGGTCAGCGTGGGGGTGTGCCCCTGCTGGCTTGGGGATGTGACCTTCCTGGGGTGGTGTCCTCTGGCTGCCCCGCTTCCCGGAAACTCGCAAAAAGGCTTTTAATTGGCAGGGAGGGGGGACATGGGGGTGGTCTTGCTTGCCCCAATGTCCTCAGCCCCAGCCTGGGCATCCTTGAGGCTCCAGAGGCCATCCCCCATCCCCAGAACTCAGTCCAAGAGGGCTGTGTTCTTCAAAGCTGCAGAGCTGATGCCACCTCCTCCAGGAAGCCTTCCAGGCTTGCCTCTCACTCTCTACTGAGCTCCCCAGTCCTTTCCTCCATCTAGTCCTGACCACACACCCCGCAAAGGCCTGTGTCCAACTCTGCTTTATGCCTGGGGGGCAACTAAGGTGAGGGGAACCACAGCAGAGTCCTCCATGGGGCCCCAGCACTGCCTCAGCTCCTGAGTGTTTGTTGAATGAATAAATAACAACAGTGTTCAGGAATGCGCTCATCTTGCGGGGTGGGAAGCCCGGTTTCAAGAACCCAGAAGTGGGTTGTAAGCCAGCTGGCGACGGCCCCTCCCAGGTGGGATGTCGGAGGCCGGAGAGGGGGCACCTTCGGAGCAGGGACTGAGATTCATTCTTGGGTTATTCTGCCTCACTATATTATCCCTACTTCCTTCAGCTTTGGGACAAGAGATTCCGCCTCTCTGAGCCTCAGTTTCCCCCTCTGTAACATGGACATAACGATAGCATTCACCCCTAGGGTTTGGAGGAAACTAAAAGAGTAAGAACACACGCCACATTCAGAGCCCCGGAACCCAGCAAGAGCCGGCCAGACGCTGCTGACGCCTTGTGGCCCCTGGGTCCCTCCCATCGGCTTCTCCCGCCACCCCAGCAGCTCGCCAACGAGGCCCCAGCGACCTCCGTGTCACCGTACCGATGGTCGCCTCACCGCCCTTGTCTTTACTGCATCTTCTTAGACTTTTTATTCGGAAAAATTCCAGTTCGACAGGAAAGAGTTGCAAGAGTGACGGGACAGACGGGGACTCTTGCCCCGCGGTCTCCGAGCGTGGACACGGGTCGTCTCTGCCCTTTCCCTCCTTCTCTCTCCCCCAAAGGATTCTGAAGCTGGAGCATCATCTCACTTCATCCTTTTGCCTCACGCTCCACCCCACATCCGGAGAATTCGCAGCTTCTCCTAGGCGACCACGATACCGTGATCGCTCTCGGGTTCCACAGAGGCGACACCGTCACCCATATAGATGCCACTTATTCAAATGGCCCCACGGTCTTCTGTATCTTTTTTATTGTCATAAAATAGACATCACATGAAATTCACCATCGTAACCATTTTGAGTGCCCAGCTCCGTGGCATGAAGCACATTCACACGTTTGCGCCACCATCCCCTCCATCCATTTCCAGAACTTTCCATCTCCCCAAACTGCAGCTCTGTCCCCATGAAACACTGACTCCCACCCCTCCCCCAGCCCCTGGCCCCCCATCCACTTTCTGTCTCTGTGGATGTGGCTCCTCTGGGACCTCCTGTGAGTGGACCACACAGTGTGTGTCCCTCTGTGTCTGGCTCACGTCCCTGAGCATCACGTCCTCCAGGTCCATCCACATTGGAGCAGATGTCAGGATCTCCTTCCTTTTCACAGCTGCGTAATATTCCAGTGTCTGGGCAGACCCCATTGAGTTTACCCATTCATCCATGGATAGGCATTTAAGTTGTTCCCATCTTTTGGCTATTGTGAAAAATGCCACCATGAACACGGGTGTACAAATAAATATTTCTTGGAGCCCCTCTCTCAGTTCTTTTGTGTATATACCCAGAAGTTGAATGCTGGACCATATGGCAATTCTAAGTTTAATTTTTTAAGAAATTGCTCTAGTGATTTCTACAGTAGCTGCATTATATGACATTCTCACCCAATATATCTTTTTTGGGGGGGTGAGAAATATCATCCCTGAGTTCACATCTGGGCCCATCTTCCTGTTTTATATGTGGGATGCCAGCACAGCACAGCTTGATGAACGGTGTGTAGGTCCGTGCCTGGGATCCGAACCCGTGAACCCCGGGCCATCGAGGTGGAGCGTGTGAACTTAACCACCATGCCACCAGGCCAGCCCCCCAATATATCTTTTATAGTTGTGATTTTGAAGGGGGAAGTAAGGCGGTAGGAGACGGACACACGCTCCTGTGGGGATCACATGTTGCATTTTCTTATTAGACCTATTTCCTCTCTTTTTTAACCTAGTGCATCCCCCGGCATTTTTTGTGTGTCTCACGTCTCATGGTTCAGAGCCCTGGGCGGGCTGTCTTGTAGGATCTCCCACAGCCCGACGGGCCCTCAGGACTAGATTGGGACTATGCATTTCTGGCAGTGAGCGTTCAGACACGATACTGTGCCCTCCCCAGTGCATGGCACCAGGAGGCACACGATGCTGGTTTGTCACCTTAGCGGTGACGAAGTGAACCTTGATCGCTTGGTTCTGGGCGTGTCGACCGGATCTTTCTGTTACAGATGTCTGTTCCCCTTCGTAAGTGACAAGCAATCTGCGGGAAGCATGCTCTGAGCCTGTGTGACGCCCTTTTCCCTTACAGCTCTCCACCCAATACTTTTGCATCCATGGAACGCCCCTTGCATGGATCACTTCCCACCCTGGTGGGTGCAAAATGATGACTTCTCTATCTCGGGGATTCCTTCCATATCTGCTACCTGCGTTGTTCTGCAGAGAGGAGCTCTCCCACTGCACCCCCACCCCTGCTATCTTTCTACTCTCTCTCCGGCATTCCTTATAGGGGACCGTTCCTCTTTCCCCAGACATCCTGTCCCCTTGACTCGCCTGATGCCACACCCTCCTCATTCTTCTCCCGCTCCTAGCATTTTGGATTTTTGGCGTCTGCTTCCTTCAGAGCCTCAGCATGGATGCCTCCTCTTCCAGGAAGCCTTCCAACCCTGCCAGGAAGATACTCCCCCCCTCCCCCACCAGGTCCTGAAATACGGATGACCTTCAAGGTTCATTGCCACACATGCCCACATCCCGCTGCTTGCTTAACATTTTGAATGCTGGCAATGCTAGGCCAAGGGCACCGGGCTTGACCCTATGGCTTATGGGGAAACGTCCGGAGCGCTTTTCTCTGGAGATAGGATAGAGAGCAAGGATCTGAGAAAACAGGTTTGAAAATCACTCCGCTGACCCTGGGGATGGAATCGAATTGAGAGAGAACACCGAAGCAGAAATATGTTCCGGAAGCTGCTAGGTCTCAATAATAACAGAAACGATTAGGACAATCGTAATAATACCATGGCACAGACTGGCTCGTTTTCCATCAGACTCTTTCCCTTCTTCCTGGAAGGAGGAAGGACGGCCACATGGCTGGACTACATTTCCCAGCATCCCTTGCAGTCAGGCACGGCCATGTGACTGACGTGGCCAATGGGATGTAAGAGGAAGTGATATAAGTCATTTCTGGCCAGATCCTTTAGAAACTTTCTTGCGAGTCTTGTTTTCTTTCCCCTTTGGCCAGCTGCTTGGGGAGGGGAGGTGCCCAGGAGACTCCATCTGCATCTGACTGCCGCATACACGACGAATAAAACTTTATTGAAACTGGGAATTGTTTATTCCAGCCATTGGTCTATCTTAGGGTTTCTCCACCTCGGCACTATTGACATTTGGAGTCCGATCATTCCTTTTAGGGGGGATAGTCCCGTGCATTGCAGGATGCTGACTACCATCTTCAGCTCTTACCCATTAGATGTCAGCAGCACTACCTGCCCCCCCCACTGGCCCTCAAGTTGTGACACCCCAAAATGTCCCAGATATTGCCATGTGTCCCGCGGGTGCGCACATTCACCCCAGCTTGAGTCTGTAGTCTACTCTTATCAGACAAGGAGCTACATTTATGGTGGCCCCTTGGACATTTGAGGAACAGAGACTCAAGGTGGCCTCAGCTAAACCCGTCATCTCCTCTTCCCCCATCTCTACCTCCACTTGCTCCTTCCTCAGCTCCCTGTTGCAAGGAAGGCCCCACCTGCGGGACATCAACGACCTTTTATTGTCCCAAGTCCCATTTGTGTTGCTTCCTAAATAACCACTAAACCCATCCACTTCATCCATGTCCCCTGCCGCCACCCAAATCCAGGACACCATCCATGCATGCCTGGACGGTTGCAGTAGCCACTTTCCAAGCCAGCTCCGTTCACTCCTGCCCCCTACAGTCCATTCTCCACACAGCAGCCAGAGAGAGAGCTTTTCAAAAGGCGATTGTGATAACAGGTCCACGGGGCCTGAAGAATCCACTTCTCAGATGGCTCCTTCCCATGGTTGTTGGCGGGAGGCCTCCGTTCCTTGTCCGTGGGCTTCTCAGGTGTCTTCACAACATGGCAGCTGGCTTCCGCTGGAGCAAGCGATCCAAGACAGGGCGCAAGGAGGCCTCGATGCCTTTGATGACCAATAAAAAAAAGGACGGAGATCCTGTCACCTGCTCCCACGTGGACGGACCTGGAGGACGTGATGCTCAGGGACGTGAGCCAGACACAGAGGGACACACACTGTGTGGTCCACTCACAGGAGGTCCCCAGAGGAGCCACATCCACAGAGACAGAAAGTGGATGGGGGGCCAGGGGCTGGGGGAGGGGTGGGAGTCAGTGTTTCATGGGGACAGAGCTTCCGTTTGGGGAGATGGAAAGCTCTGTTCCTCCCCGAACCACAGCCTTTACTGCTCCGGCTAAGAAGGAAGGGACCCAGCGCAGAGATGCAGAGCGGAGGCGGGTGACATCGCTGGCCGGGTTCCCTCGGCATCAGTGAGTGACCGAGCCGGGATGGGGACCCGGGAGGGCGGAGCCAGCACAGCCCCTGCAGGCCTGATTGTGACAAGGGGGCTGTGTACCAGTGGAGCGGAGGGGCTGTGCTGGCCTTGTGGGCTCGAGTCTTCATCTGAGTCTCTGGGCCTCAGTTTCCTCACCTGTAGAATGGAGATACTATTCAATAATAATAACTTATTAATATTATTATTTTTTTCACATGGACAAGACTCTATATTGAACCCCTGTCCACATTATAGGGTCGGAGGCCCATGCTGAGTTAGTGGGTCTGCGGTTAAATGCTAATGAGATTCCCAGCTCGCCTGTTTATTTGCTGTGTGACCTTGGGCGAGTCACTTCTGTCTAGGAGCCTCAGTTTCCCCCTCTGTAAGGCTCAGATTCATCCACAGTGCCTCCCTCCCGAAGATTCGGGATTAAATGACCTGGTGCCTATAAACTGCTCAGCCAAAGTCACTGCCCTCCCTCCACGGGGGCCGTTCTTCTCCCAGCTGGGTTCTTCTGGAAGATTCTAGACCTGCAACAGCGGGCCCTGCCCCCTCCCGGCGGGCTGCCTCCCCTCCGGGCCCCAGATTCAGGGGACCACACGGGCGGGCGTTGGGAACACTTCCTGTGCGGTGCCCACCAGGCCAGGTGGGCCAACGGGAGACAGCAGCTGGGGCCGCCCCACTTCCTGCCCTGGGGGGGAGGGGCTCCTGGCTCCTTCGCCCCCACCCCCCCAAAATAACATCCCCCCGGAACCAAAGCCACCCACACCAGCTGCAGCCTCCGACTCTGGGGACGCAGGGCGGGGGGGGGCGGTGGCCAGCAGCTGCCACCGCCGGGAATGTCCCCCCTCCCCCACTGCTGCCACCTCCGCATTCCAACTGCAAGGGGGTGACTCGGCCTCCCCACCGTCTGGGCCACACGAGCTCCGAGCAGGCTGGGCTGGCCGCGGAGACGGGGCCCCTCTGCCACCCTGGGTGACGGGGGACCCTCTCTGGCCAGAACCCCAGGCCCGAGCTGCCTCGGATCTTCACGTCGAGCGACTGTTTGGGGGGGAAAAGGGACCGGTTGCCTGGACGACAGCCCCCCACCTCCATCTGGGAACAAAGGGGCAGCCGGGGAGCCAAGAACGGCGTGTTCCTTGCCTGCCAACGTGACTGGCACATCCTGGCAGCTGGCACCCGGACGGCCATGGCCTGAGCCGCCGGGCCCGGCCACCCCAGACAAGGCCACTCAGTGTGGGGGGCGGTCGGGGGGTGGCTGCAGCCCCGGGGGGATCCAGTTCCCAGTGAGCTGGCCCTAAGCCTGTCCTTCCGGCACATTCGGACCAGGAAGTCTGTCTGCGCTGCCTGCACACTTCTCAGAAAGCCCGGGGGCCTCAGAGGTCCCGCTCTGAGCTGGACAGGCCACCAGGACCCGGGGGGCGGGGGAGATAAAGGCCACGTGGAAGCTTTGCGGCTGCCCGGCCCCCTGGTGCGGCATTTCAGGGACCTGCCCGGTCTGGAACGCGCTGGCGCAGGGGACAGTGGGTCTCAGAGCCGCTCCCCTCCCCCAAAACCGCCACCGTCATGCAGGGGACAGCGGGCAGCTGGCGCCATCAGGGCGGGGGGCGGGGACGGGCCGGGGCCTGCATGTTAAAAGACCCCGGCTCCCCACGGCGAGCCAGCCCCAGGAGACAAAACCTGGCCTTCTGGCCATCGGGCCACCGCTGGGGACGGTCCACCCGCGGGCTGGAGCCACAGCTGCGTGGGGAGAGACGCGGCTGGCCTGTCCCGGCTGGGGTGGGGCTGCCAGAAAAGACACAGGCCACGCGGGGAGATGAACAGCAGGAGTGGGTCCCTCGCCATATGCGGGACACACCGATGCCACCGCAGCGTCTCGGGGACGCACGTTTATCTGTGGGGCCTGAATTTTTATTCGACAAATCTGCCACTCTGGTCAGGGGGTGCTGGGGGAGCAAAAAGAAGCTCGTCAACAGCCCCCTCAACTTGTGCCTCTGCGGGTCCCAGCCTCGGGGACGGCCCCGCGGTCCCCTCCGCCCCCACCGCCGGGGGCTCAGCCAGAGGCCCGTGTCGGCCTCCCCTCTGGACCCTGGCCTGTCCACCGTCCCTCTGCAGGCCCTCCGATCTGCCACCTGCCCTGCAGACCCGGCCAGGGGCCGTCGACTCCCGTCTGTCCCCCTCCTGCCCTTCCTCGCCTCTCGAAGGCTCCACCCCTCCTTCCCCAGAGACCCAAGGGGGCCCTCGGCTGCTCTGAATCCGACAGGTGCTCCCGCCATGAAGGCCCCTTCCGCCATGGGCTCCAACCAACCCCGACTCCCAGCCCCCTCCTCCAGCCGCTCGGAGCTGTGGTTGCCCAAAAGCTTCCTGCTCTCCCATCACCCCAACCTGAGTCAGATCCCGCCCTCCTCCGCCCACAGCCCTCCAGGACTCCCATCTCCCTCAGGAGAGAAGCCGAGTCCTCCTCGTGCCCCCCAGGCCCTGCACGACCTGCCCCGTCCCCTCCCTGCCCTCCCTCCTCCCTCTCTCCCCCTCCTCCTTCTGCTCCAGCCACATGGCCTCCTCTTATTTCTCCAGCCAGGCCTGGTCCTGTCCCAGGACCTTTGCACGGGCTGTTCCCACGGCGTGGAGCACACCTCCTCCAGAGAGCCACACGTTTAGCTCCACCGTCTCCCCTCTGGGTCTCAGCTCCACTGTCCCCCTCACTGAGGGCTCCCTGGTTGACTTGGTTTAAAACAGCAGCCCAGTCAGGCTCCCCATCCTCCCCTCCTGCTGTGTTTTTCTCCGCAGCTCACACGGCAAACTCCGGAATGCATTATTTGGAGTCATGTACGTGCTCGTCTCCCTCCCTGGGGGCAGGGTTCTCTGTCTGGCTCGCTGCTGTAGCCCCAGCAGGGCACACGACAGGCGCTTCGTAAATTCTCCTTGAGCAAATCAATGCCGCTGGGCCTGGATCGTCCTCCAGCACGCCCATGTCCCCCTGCCTCCGTCTTGGTCCCGCCTCCTCTGCAGGACTTACCTGATTTCCCCTTCCAGGTCACTTTCACCCACAGGGTGGCCAAGGGATCTCAGAATGCTCTGGCTGACCCTGCTCCAGAACCCTCTGTGGCTCCCCAGGACCCTCAGGGCTCAGTCAGCCTGGCCTTTGCCAACCTGTCTTGCTCCATCTCTCCTCCCTGACAGCCCCCAGCCCCTGCACGTTCTACCCTCCAACTTTACTCTGAACCTTTGCACTGTCTGTTCCCTCTGCCTGGAACAGCTTTCCAGTGTCTTCACCTGCCTGACCCCTATTCATGTCTCAGGCCTCAACTTAGACATTACCTCCTCCTGGAGGCCTTCCAGAACCACCCTCCTGGGTCTAGCACCCCTTCAGCACAGCCTTGCTCACCCTCTGTCTTTTTTTTTTTGGTGAGTAAGATTAGCCCTGAGCTAACATCTGTTGCCAATCTCCCTGTTTTTTTTTTTTTTTTGCTTAAAGAAGATTGTCGCTGAGCTAACATCTGTGCCAATCTTCTATTTTACGTGGGACGCTGCCGCAGCATGGCTTGATGAGTGGTGTATAGGTCCATGCCGAGAACCCGAACCCGCGAACCCTGGGCCGCTGAAGCAGAGCATGTAAACTTAACCTCTACCCGACCAGGCCAGCCCCTCACCCTCTGTTTTACCCACCTGGTCACCAGAGCCGGCTCATCCATCAGACACAGGAGACCCAAGGCCCGTGACACTCTGAGGGACCCACAGAATGGCTTCATTTTAATGTCTCAAAATCAGGAGAAAAAGACATATAAAAGAACCCCAGTGCAGTCGCGCAAGATCAGCTGTCACATTTTTTCACGGAGGGAGGGGCCCCCAGTGGCAAACGTCTCACGTGGCCCTGCCCATCCCGTGCTGCCCAGCACACAGCAGGCGCTTAATAACTGTCTGTGGAAGGACTGAACATCCGCTGAATCGCTGGTCCCCACTCGTAACAGGAGACGCGGGACAAACGGGTCGGTGGACGGGCGGGGGCGGTCAGGGGGCGGCCGGGCGACACCGGACCTGGCAGAGACCAAGCCGGGAGCACAGCGCCACCTTGTGGCACAGGCTCGGCGGGGGGGGGGGGCCCGGGGGGTGGGAAAGAACTGGGGGATCCAGAGCCCTCCCCCTGGAAGGGGGGGGAGGGGAGGTGAGGAGGGGGAGGGGGGAGGGGAGGGGAGGAGAAGGCGGAGGGGTCAAAGGGCAGGAGGAGGAGAAGGGACAGAAGGAGGGAGGGGAGGAGGAGAAGGAAGGGAGGAGGAAGGGGAGGAGCGGGAGGAGTCGCCCTCAGAAACACAGACCTGGGCGACAGACACCCAGGGTCCAGCCCGCTCGGCTGCCCGGCTCCGGCCAGGTGACCGGGGCCAAGGCCGTGTCTTCTTGGGTCCTGCGCTTCCTCCTCCGGAAATGGGGCCGACGTCCGACTTGGACTCTGAGGAACGACCCGGAACAGCGGCCACTTCTCACCCCCAGGGCCGGGCTCCTGCCCTCAGGGAGGCCCCAAGGCTGGGCGGCGACAGGCTGGGGCAGAGCGGGGGCCGCGGGTTTGCGGGGAGGGTGATCAGACTGAGGCCAAGCGGCAAAGTAGAAGGATGTCCCACTCGACTTGAATTCCAGATCAACAAGGAATGACTTTGAGTCTAAATATGTCCCAAATATGGCACGAGACATGCTCACCCCCCAAATGCATTTTGGGGGCGACCTGAAATTCCAGCGTCACCGGCCGGCCTGTACTTTCTCGGGCAGCCTGAGCCAGGGGGGGCCTGGGAAGTAGGCTGGAGAGCTTCCAGGAGGAGGGGGCAGTGGCGCTCTTCCCCCCCCCCCCCCACAGGTGCGCATGCGCAGTGGCAAATGCCCGTGACTGCGCCCCCAGAGGACTGGGGTAGGGGTGGGTGCCCGCACCCAGGAAGGGGGCCGTGGCTCCTTTTGTTCGAAAGATGTACAGCAAACTCGCCAGGACTTTATTTTCCGAATCAGAACTGGGACATTTTGGCCCTGTCCTCGCACTGAGTGCCTCCAAAGTTGAAGGCCACCAGGCACATCTCCCAGTGACTTTCCAGCTGGGTGACCTTGGACAAGTCACTTCCCCTCTCCGAGCTCTATGCAGCCCTGAGGCCTTCACCTCCAGCTCTGCGCCTCGCTCACTCTGCTCCTGCCACACCGGCTTCCTGGCTGCCTCTCCAACTCACCACCCACGGTCCAGCCTCAGGGCCTTTGCATGTGCTGTTCCCGTCATCAGGAACTCTGCCCCAGGTCTCCAAGTGGCTGCTTCTTACCTCCCTCGTTTCTGTGCTCCACTGGCACTCAGACAGGCCTCCTCCAATCACCCTACAAACCCCACAGCCCCCACGTTCTCCACCAGCCCTCTCTGCTTGGACATTCCGGACATCTCAGAAAGCCCTATTGACAGCGGGCCTACACCCTCTCAGAAAAACACGCTGAGTCACAGACACCCAATTTGTTCCATGTTCTTTCCCAAGGTTCCAGAAGTCCCACCCTACCCAACGTCATTTAGCAGAGGTGACAAACCCTGGGCTGGATACAGCCCCTGTTGGGTTTTATTTGGTCCAGCCATTTTCCAAGGGGCAGGACCCTTCCACTGTCTGGGATTCCCGTGGATCTGGGAAGCCCTGGGTGCGTCTCCTACAGGGCAACACTCTGCCCCCTCTAGGCAGGGCATGCTGCCACCCGTCTAGCAGAGACCTTTGTGTCCTGCCTGGCCCCTGGGACCATCTGAGTTTGAGACTTTAGTTTCTAGACCAAGAGGATAAAGGATATTTTGGGAGGGGGAGGAAATCCAAGTGGGGGCTGCTTCAGGAAGGGGTTGATCCAGGAGTCAAAGATCCAGGAGAGGCTCCCCGCATTGCCTCTGGCTCACTGTCTCTGCGCCTTAGTTTTCTCATCTGCAAAACGGGGATGATAAAGGGATAAGATAGTGTTGGGGGGGTGCAAAGGGAACGATGCAGGTCAGGGCCGGCAGAAGGCGCTAAATATCGGTTCACCGCTGTCGTTAAAGCTCTCCCACTGCTGGATCGGGGGCTTGGCTCCCTCGCCCCCGTGCCCAGGGTGGGGGGCGCCGGGGGCATCAGGCACGGCCACTAGAGAAGCGGGGCTGGGGGACCCCAGAATCGGGTCTCACTCACCTCCCAGGACCAGGCTCATCGGGTCCCCAGATGGGGAAGGGCGTCCCTGGCTGGAGCCGACGTCGTAAAGGGTCTCCCCACGCGGGGCACGTCGGTGGCGCGCGCTGTACCCCGCGCCCGGCCCTCCCCGGACTTGTGGCTCCAACGTCCCGGGCCGGCCGAGGGGCGTGGCCTGGTGGCGGGAGGCCTCCTAACCGGATTGGCCGTCCGCCCCGTCACTCCCGAGCGCCCGCCTCCCCGAGTATAAAAGCGGGGCCCCGGGCGGCCCAGGACGGTTCCGGACCTGGCCTTGAAGTCGTGGCCGCTGCCCTCCGGACGTCGCGCGGCCCGCGGTGAGGGGCGGGGGCGGGAGGGTGTCCGCTTGAGATGGGCGCGGGGCCGGCCGAGTCGTGGGGCGCCCCAGGCGGGGAAAGGGGCGGGGAGGGGCTCCCCGGGGGACTCTGCTGGCCTCTGTGCGGCCTGGGGAGGGGTCTCCAGCCCGGGCCGAGCACCCCACCCCTCGCCCACGCCCCCCAAAATCCAACTTCTGCAACTAGCTTGGACTTTCAAACGCTCTCCTTTCAATTCCTGGGACTTTCAGGGGGGGCGGGTAGTGAAAGAGCCCCTCCCCCAGGAGTGGCAGTTTCGGCGGGGTCGGGGGGCAATGCTCGGTCCCAAACCGCATCGTCTCCAAATTTAAAAAGTGGGCTCGCTTTGGAAACGCCGTTTGGAGGCCAGCTTCCTTGGTGCCGCCCTCCCTGGGTCTTCAGAGCCCCCTCCATCCCTTGTCACCGGGGGGCAGCCCCCTCCCCTGGAAATGGTTTAGCCGCCTGGGGGCTCGGCCCCGCCCCCGCCCCCTGCCGCCCCGCCCACCCTGGGGCGCTCTGGGAAGCCCCGCCCCCTTCCCGGGTGGGCGTGGCCAGTGGGTCGCGCAAGCCGGCGGGGGCGATGCCCGGTCCCCGATCAGAGTCCTTGGGACCTTTGTCGGGGCTGAGATGAGGGGCCCGGCCTGGGGCCTCCGTCTCCGGGAACTTTCCTGGCTGCAGCTGGGCGCGCCCATGAGGCCAGCCAGCTGTTGCTCCGGCCCCTGGGGCCACCGGCAGGCGGGCCGCTAGCCCCCCAAGGATGCGCTGACACCCGCAGCCCTTGCTTCAGCCGGTTCCAGGAGGGGGTGGTGGATAAAAGGGGCGGGAGGGAGAATCTCTGAGGCGCCCAGGTGAGCTCAGGCTCCGGGGAACTGCAGGCGACTTAGGTGATGCTAATCCGGGGCACATGTGCCTCCAGGCCCCAATTCCCACTCGGGGGACCTTTGTAACGAGCAAGGTGCGCCTTCCTGGCTGGCTTCAGCCGTCTGTCCGAGGCAGCCAGAGTGGCGTGAAATGGGTCTCTTGATTGAGCACCCACTGTGTGCCGGGGACCCAGCTCAGCGCCACCGGCAGAGCCTCTCCTCCAGTCTGGGAATGGTTGTCACCCGCCTCCTGGAAACTAGTCCCAGCGCTAGACCCCATCTCGCACCTGGCCAGGGAGATGGGGCGCACCTGTGGCCCCCATCGCACCTGCAATTGTGCATTAGGAGCCCCCAGCCAGAATCTGACTTGGCTGGTCTGCAGTGGGGCCAGGCACCGTCTCTCTAACTTTTTTTTTTTCCTTTTTAAAGCTTATCTTTGCTTTGAACGGGTAATATTATCTACCTGGCTCGAAAGTCAGGGGCCTGCCCGGGCTGCCTGATTGTCCTTGGCCATTGTTAACAGTTCCCTGTGTCTCTAAAGATTCTGTGCAAATGCCAGCAAAACGAGCCCCACTCGCGCCTTTTGGGTCTTGACACTATCTTGGTCCGTGTCGGTTACGTGTCTTGAGCGGCTGCCCCGAGCCAAGCTGTTATTTTCTCTAGTCCCCTTCCGTTGGGCAACCAGGTTGTTTCCAGTGTCCTGTGGCCGACACAGGTACACACCTCTGCCTACTTGGCAGTGCACGTGTGGGACTGTCCTCACGGGGAGGTTTCTGGGTCAAAGGGGAGAGGGCTCTTGAAGGCTGGTATCGACTGGCAAATGGCCATCCCCAGAGCTTTGGCACCACAGGTGTCTTCTGGGAGCCCTTGGGGGGGATGTGCCCAGACCTGGCCTCCCGAGGTGTGGCCCGGGATCAGCTGCGTCAGGTGATCCTGCTAGAAACGCAGATTCTCGGCCCCGCCGAATCAGCACCTGCTTAGGACAGGCCCACCGGAGCGCGTTAGTGGCTGAGAGGTAGGGCTCTAAGAAAGGGGGGCGGTCAGACGGCAGGTGTGAACCTGGACTTGCCCCTGGAGGGAGGGGCAGAGTGGGCTGTACCCTGACTAGTCCATCCGTCCGTCTGTCCACAGTGCCTGCTTCCGAGAAATGTCTGCCAACGGGACGGAAGCCACTGCCAGCCCCCAGGTGACGGCAGAGGAACCGGTCCAGCAGGTGAGGAAGCTCTGGGATCCGTGGGGTGAGGCTGGCCACACCGAGGTGCCGTGGCAGCGCATGTGGATCACTCCTGAGCAGGGGGTGGGGGAGCGCCATCGCCAAAACCCCTAATGGGACCCCGTAACAGGTGGGGACAACTGGAAATCCCAATGGCTCTTGCTTGGGGTTCGGCTCTGGTTGAAACTGGCTGGCCGCCCCCCAGCTGAATGGTCCTTGTCCCTGGATGTCCTGTTAGGGGTCTCCTTCTGGGAACTCAGTCCCTAATCCGCCTCCCCCTCCCCAGTTTAAATAAAGGCCCCTTGAAATAAACAGCTTTATTAGGGTTCCGTTCACGTATCCTAAAATTCACCGCGACGAAGGGGACAACTCTGGTTTTTAGTAAACTATCGAGTTGCGCCATTTTAGAGCATTTTTCGTCTCCCCCGAAAGAGACCCCATTAGCGGTCACCCCCCGTCCCCGCCTCCTCCTCGGCACCCACTCGTCCATCGAGTTTCCGTCTCTGGATCTGCCTGTTGAGGACGTTTTGCCGAAACGGGAACACGCGACACGAGACCCCCGTGTCTGCGTCTTTCACTGCGCGTGACGTTTTTGAGGTTCGTCCGTGTGGTGCGATGCGTCTCTGCTTCGTTCCTTTTTTAAAATTGTGGTGAAACACACATAACAGGAAAATAGACTGTTTTAACCGTTTTGAAGCGTACGGTTCCGGGGCATTAAGTCCATTCACGGTGTGCAGCCATCACCACCACTGAATTCCAGAACTTTCCATCGGCCCAGGTGGAAACGCGGGCCCCACGCGTACTCACTGCCATTCCTTCTCCCCAGCCCTTGACCGCCGCTAATCTGCTCTCTGTCTATAGATTCATCTGTTCTGGACGTTTCGTGTAAATAGAGTCATGAAATCATTTGATAAAAGTAAAACCTTCTGCTCTGGGGACCTCCTGTGAGCGGATCACACAGTGTGTGTCCCTCTGCGTCTGACTCATGTCACTGAGCATCACTTCCTCAGAGTTTATCCACGTGGTGCCCTGGGTCCAAATTTCCTTGTTTTTTAAGGCTGAATAATAATCCATTGTCTGGATGGACCACATTGTGTTTCTCTGTCATCCACTGACGGACACGTGGGTTGCTTCCACATTTTACCTCTTGTGAATCATGCTGCTGTGAACATGGGTGTGCAAATTTCTTTTCCAGACTCTGTTTTCAAATCTTTTGGGTATCTACCCAGAAGTGGAATTTCTGAGTCATAGGATAGTTCTTTTTTCTTTTTTTTGGTGAGGAAGATCGGCCCTGAGCTAACATCTGTTGCCAGTCTTTCTCTTTTTTTTTTTTTTTTTCTTCCCAAAGCCCCAGGACAGAGTTGTATATCCTGGTTGTAAGTCCTTCTATGTGAGATGCTGCCACAGCGTGGCTTGATGAGCAGCAGGTGGGTCCACACCCAGGGTCCGAACCGGCAAACCCCGGGCTGCCAAAGCAGAGCACATGGACTTAACCACTATGCCACCGGGCCGGCCGTCACATATGTTTTTTAAAATGTACTTTATACCACATTTTCTTGATCTTCTCACCAGTTGAGGACATTTGGGTTGTTTCCTCCTCTTGGCCATTGTGAAGGAGGCTCTGTGCATGTTCGTGTGCAAGTCTCTTGTGGGCGGGTCTTCCCATCAGAAGGGTCGGTTTCCAGGAGCGGAACTGCTGGATCGTGGGGTAAATTTGTGGTTAACTTCCAAAGAGGCCTCGTGGATGAACCATGGAGGCAGGCTGCCACCAAGGCCCGGCTTTGCCACTGGCTGGTTTGGTGACCTTGGGTGACTGACTTAGCCCCTCCGTGCCTCAGTTTACCCTTCTGTCAAATTGGCATAACACTCCCCCTTGCCCAGGACTGGCAATTAAGGGAGTTAAAACTGTGAACAGTTGCACATGAGAGTCAACTGTTCTTCCGGGGTCTCCCCTGCACGCCCATGATCTTCACAACTCCTTCAGGATGAGGGTGAGCTACCCATTTTACAGATGGGGAAACTGAGGCTCAGATGCACTGCTCTGACTACTCCATTCTGCTGCTGCAGGATGAAAGCAGCCACATTCAACATGTAAATAGTGGGGGTGGCCATGTGCCAAGAACACTTCATTTGTAAAAGTAGGTAGCAGTGGAATATTATGCAGCCCTGAAAAGGAAGGGAATCCTGATGCCTGCTCCAACGTGGAGGGACCTGGAGAACATGATGCTCAGTGACATGAGCCAGACTCAGAGGGACACACACTGTGTGGTCCACTCACAGGAGGTCCCCAGAGGAGCCACATCCACAGAGACAGAAAGTGGATGGGGGGCCAGGGGCTGGGGGAGGGGCGGGAGTCCGTGTTTCATGGGGACAGAGCTGCAGTTTGGGGAGATGGAAAGTTCTGGATATGGGTGGAGGGGATGGTGGCACGACCACGTGACTGGGCCTCATGCCACTGAGCTGTGCCCTGAAAATGGTCAATTTCATGTTATATGTATTTTAAGACAATTAAAAAAAAAAAGAAGCCCAAACACATGACAACGTGGATGAACCTTGAAAACATTACTGCGTGCAAGAAGCCACACGAAAAAGACCACGGATGTTTCCACTTAATGAAAGGTTCAGAATAGCCCACGCCACGGAGACAGCAATTAGCTCAGGCCGGAGGGGGGGCAGAACGAGGAGCGACCGTCCGTGGGTCCCGAGTTCCTTTTTGGGGAGATGCAAATTCTGGAAACAGTGGTGACGGTTGTGCAACCTGGCGAATACGCTAAAAACCGCCTCACTGTGCGCTCTGAACGTGGTGAAACTTCCGCCGTGTGGACAGGGTCTCGGTCGAGCCATGAGGAGGAAACCAGGCAAGAAGGAAAATGTCAGACGCTGGGTGGCCCGTGGCTGGGGGGCCAGAGTCTGCAGACCCCAGTGTTAGACCCCGGGCTCCGTCCGGGTGCGGTTCTTGGCTCGGTCACGCCTGCCACACAGTGGGTGTCGCGTGCCCGGTCGGGGGTGACATAAGGGAAGCGCCCAGCGGAGGCCCCGAAGTTCCCGGCTTGTGCAACCGCGTGGATGCGACACGAGGGTGAGCCGGGTGGGAGTGCGATTGAAACCCCGGGACACCCCGGGTTTCGGGCCCAGCCCTCCTGAGCCACTTCCCCGGTGCAGCCCAGCGTGGTGGACCGTGTGGCCAGCCTGCCCCTCGTCAGCTCCACCTGCGACATGGTGTCGGCGGCCTATGGCTCCACCAAGGACAGCCACCCGCACGTGAGGACGGTGTGCGACGCGGCCGAGAAGGGCGTGAAGACCCTCACAGCGGCTGCCGTCAGCGGGGCCCAGCCCATCCTCTCCAAGCTGGAGCCCCAGAGTGAGTGGGGGCCCGGGCAGCGTGGCTCGGGGCGGGGGGTCTGCCCCATCTCTAGCTCTGGTCCCCCAAACCAGCACCGGCTGGCCCGCCCGGGCCCCCGAGAGATGCTCGCGTGTGCCAACTGTCCGATTTCCATCTTGCCCCGTCTCCTGCAGTTGCGTCAGCCAGCGAGTACGCCCACAGGGGCCTGGACAAACTGGAGGAGAGCCTGCCCATCCTCCAGCAAGAGACAGGGAAGGTAACTGAGTTCCGTCATCGGGAACCCCCAGCGAGGGTGGGGGGTGCAGGGGGCTCACCCCCGGACCCCCTCGTGTCTCCCACTTTGCCCAGAGCAGCAGGCGGGGGAAACAAATACAGCGAACACACCCACCTCAGTCCTACCCCAGGATCTTTGCACGTGCTGTTCCTCCTTCATGGACCAGGCTTTCAAAGTCTCTGCCCTAATGTCACCTCTTCAGAGGCCTTCCCATCCCACTCAAAGAAGGTCGTGCTGGCTCAGGCCATCCAGTAGGACGTCCTTGATATACGTGTTCATTCTCTGTCCCGTCCAATATGGAAGCCACCCGTCCCCATGTGGTTTCTGAGCCCTTAGAATGTGGCTGGTGGGACTGAGGAACTCAGTTACTGGTTGTAACGATGTTAGATTCTAAATAGTTAACGTTAGTTGAAAATTTTAGGTAATGGCTTTAAATTTGAAACGTCTAACTTTAAACTTCAAATAGCCAATTTTAATGATTTTAAGCGTAAATAGCTACACGCGGGTCGTGGCTCCCACATCCGACAGCACAGACCTGGCACCTTACGTCAGGGACAGAATGTCTGGACACCTGCGGAAAGTCCTTGTGTTGCTTAGTCTCAGCATCTCTAATACTGGGATCCCCCTCGGCACAGCGACATGGGGGCTGGGGCACCTCTGGGGGCCGTCCTGGGCGCTGTGGGGGGCGGAGCAGCATCCCCGGCCCCACCCACTCGACGCAGGAGCCCCTCCCAATGTGACAGCCACAGACGTCCCCAGACGTCACCCGATGTCCCCTGGGGGACAGAACCAGCCCCAGTTGAGGACCCCCGTCCTGAAGGACTTAATTATTAATTATTAATTAGCACGCGGACTCCCTGCCTGGCCGGGATTGCAATTCTCGGTGCACGATCGGCACGGTCACTGTCCGGAGCGTCTTTCGTTTCCGTGGTCACGCGGACGTGCCCGAGCTGCCCCGCTGACCCCATGCCGTGGGCAGCTGGAGCCGCGGTGACCAAGGGCCGCGGGCCGGGCGGCCCAGACGACGGGCTTTGCTCTCACGGTGCCGGAGGCTCGAAGTCCCGGCCAGGGGTCAGCCCAGCAGGTTTCTCCTGGGGCCGCATCTCCCTTGTCGATGGCTGTCCTCTCGCTGTGTCCTCACAGGGTCTCCCCTCGGTGACACAGTCGGATGGCATTAGAGCCCAACCCTAATGACCTCCTTTTACCTTAATCACCTCTTTTAAAGACCTTACCTCCAAATAGTCACATTCTGACCCAATTCAGCCCATAACAGCATGGAACCCAGTGGCAGCACAGAGAGGTGCAGTGACTTGCCTGAGGCTGCACAGTGACCACGTATCAAGCCAGGGACTCAGCCCAGGCCCTCTGGCTACACAGCACGCGGCCTTAACTGTGACCCTGGACTTGACGTTGACCCCCTGGGGTCACCCGGGAGCTGGCGCTTCTCCTCTCGGCCTCCCTGGAGGTGGAGGGTCGGGGGGGGGTTCCCCAGCTATAGAGGAGGATGGACATGGTGATGCTGGCCTGTCCCGTAGGTCCTGGCGGACACCAAGGAGCTCGTGTCGTCCAAGGTGTCGGGGGCCCGAGAGGCCGTGTCCAGCGCCAAGGACATGGTGGCCACCCGCGTGACGGAGGCGGTGGACGCGACCCGGGGCGCGGTGCAGAGCGGCGTGGACATGACCAAGTCCGTGGTGACGAGCGGCGTCCAGTCGGTCCTGGGCTCCCGCGTGGGCCAGATGGTGCTCAGTGGCGTGGACACGGTGCTGGGCAAGTCGGAGGAATGGGTGGACAACCACCTGCCCATGACGGACGCCGAGCTGGGTGAGTGCGGCCCGCGGCCTGGGGCTCCTCTCGGCCACCTGGAGCTGGCCGTCTTGTTCCTGCCACCTCTCCTCCCATCCATTAGTATGGCCGTGACCAGCACCGTCCCCTCCTCCCTGGCTAACCATGCCTGTCTTCCCTGCAGCCGCCACCAGAGGGCGCCCGGGAGCCCCTGAGTCTGTCCCCCCTCCTCCGCCTGCAGCCCTCCAGGGCTCCCACCTCCCCTCCTTCATTCTACTGCAGCCATTGGCCTCCTTGCAGATCCTTGACCATGTTCCTACCCCAGGGCCTTTGCACGGGTTGTTCCATCCCCTAGACACCCAGATGGCTTGCCCCTGCCTACCTCCAGTTCCGTGCTCAAATGCCACCTCCTCGATGAGGCCTCTTGTTTCTAAAATTGCAACCTCCCTCGTCCTGAATGAGGACGTATTGTGTCCTGACCCCCCGTTGCCCCCCTAACCTGGCTCTTTCTTTCTCTTCGGCACTTGTCCCCGTGTCTAGAATGGGGCCTGGCGCTCAGCGGGTGCTCAAATCCCTGAATAAAGTCACTGGGAATCTCTTCTCTGTCTCCCCTTCACCCCCAGGCATCCGTTTGTCCCTTGAGCACCGACTGTGTGCCAAGCATCTTCTGGGGCCCAGGCAGTCTGCTCTTGTAGGACTCACAGTCTAGAGGAGATAGAGATCAGGTTAAAGGGGAGAAATCGAGGAGGGGGGTTGAGTAGGCTTTTCTGAGGAGGTGACGTTTGATCCGAACGTGAAAGGAGGGAAGGAGTGAGCTGAGCTGAGGTCAGTGCAAAGGCCCTGGGGCAGGCCCAGGCCTGGTGTGTGAGAGGAACAGTGAGGAGGTCCCTGTGGCTGGAGCAGAGGGAGGTGGGGAGAGGGAGGAGGGAGGGCGGGGAGGGGATTCGGCAGGTCGTGCTGTGGGGCCTGGTGGCCGCAGGGAGGACTCGGCTTCTCCTTGAGGGAGGGGAGCCTGGAGGGCTGCAGGTGGAGGAGGCGGGACCCACTCAGGGGCTCCCAGGCGCCCTCTGGTGGCAGCTGCAGGGAGGACAGTCTTGCAGGGGCAGGAGCCAGGGACCAGGGCAGAGGTGAGGGTGCTGGTCCAGGGAGCGCCGCTGGGGGGCCCCGGGTGACGGCAGGAATGAAGAGAAATAGACAAACGGGGGACAAAGCTGCCAGTCCTCCTCGTGGTCTGTGCTTGTCCTCCCACCCGTGGCCGTTGTCCCTGCCGTCTAGAGACAGCCATCCTTTGCCCATGTGCCAGGGGCTTTCAAGGTCACAGATGCTGCTGTCCCCTGCAGTGACGGCCCCCGAGGGTCAAGTGTCACCAGACACCATGCTCCGCCCGGGGACAGGAGCCTCTTGACCACTCTGGCCAGGGCTGGTTTGTTTGAATGAAAATCCAAACATATGGGGGCCGGCCCGGTGGTGCAGCGGTTAAGTGCGCCCCTTCCGCTTCTCGGCGGCCCGGGGTTCGCCGGCCCGGATCCCAGGTGTGGACATGGCACCGCTTGGCAAGCCATGCTGTGGCAGGCATCCCACATATAAAGTAGAGGAAGATGGGCACGGATGTGAGCTCAGGGCCAGTCTTCCTCAGCAAAAAAAAAAAAAAAAAAGGCGGATTGGCAGCAGATGTTAGCTCAGGGCTAATCTTCCAAGGGAAAAAAACAAAAAAGCCAAACATAGGAGACAACTGAGAAAAGCTGAATCTGGACGAGATCAGCGTTTTCCAGGTGCGGCGTTGTGGGCATTCAGGCCCCGCTCGTTTTCTGGGGGGCCATCCTGGGCACTGTGGGGGCTGAGCAGCATCCCTTGTCCCCCCCCCCCCTCAATGCCAGGAGCTCCCCCAGGTGTGACAGCCACAGACGTCCCTGTGGGGGAGGGGCCGAATGGCCCCGGGGAGAACAGGCTGCTGGACCTGTTCTAGAAGTTCCGATAAATGGGGTCACGTGGTCCCCCAGGGGCGGTGAGCGGCTCCGCGTCCTCCTCTCCTCCTCTCCCTCCATCCGGGGTTGCCAGGTTGCCGGGGTTGCCGCGTGTGGCTTTCGCTTCCTCCTCTCTCAGTGGGCAGCTTCCTTGGAGAAAGTTCTGGGCTGTTTTGGTGGCCCCGAGGCACAGGTTGTGGGGAGGAGCAGGTGGTTCGGGAACAGCGGGACGATGAATGGGAATCGCGGTGCAGACGCCAGACTGTCTGCAGACCTGGGGCCCCAGTCCAAACCTGTTGACCAGGCGGCTGCTGTCGCGAGAGGCGGTGGCTGTCTCTGCCGCACGGCGACCGCGTCTAATCTTAGAGTTTCCAGCGGTCACCTCCCAGCGCCCTTGGAAATGGTTCAAGTCTGGCTTCTGACTTTCAGAGGCCTCAGCAAGAAAGGACGCAGGCCAAGCGGGTCTCTTGCAAAAGACGCTAAATGCAACTTTGTCGCCAGACGGGCTCTGTCTGCTCAGGGCCTTTTCCGGGTTGGTCCGTTTTTTATTTTCACCGCATCCTGGCCGGTTCACCAGCATCCTCCGGGCGCCAGCGGGAAGGTTTTCTAGTCTGATGCGTTATTTTATGCATGCGTCCTTTGTCGCATTATTTTCGGCCACTGGGAGCCCCCGTCCGTGGGCTCTGAGTCCCGCGTTGCTTCTTGGGGATCCCCGGGGGCAGGTGGTGTCCCCTGCTTTCTGGAGGGACGAGGTGATCCAGGCGGGGTTGGTGCGACCTTGAGCCCCACAGCATGTGGCTTGAGCATAGCTTGTCATGGGTCCTCGGTGTTTTCAAGATGCCACTGGACCTGCTGGCGCAGAGTAGGTGCCCAGACCCCGTAAGATGCAGCTGGGGGGGGGTGGTTCCCAGCCCCTGAAGGCAGGAGGAGAAGCAGGGGCTGCTGGGAGCAAGGGGGGACATGAGCCAGGCCTGGAACATGGGCCTGTGTCTGCCCTTGGTGTCCAACCCCTGAGAGCGCCGTGCGGGCCACGTCCCTCTGGCCTCCCACTTGCGATTGCAAATAAAGTTTTATTGGCACGTGGCCACGCCCACTCGTTTGCATTGCGCCTGTGGCTGCTTTTCTGTGACAGTGGCAGAGTTTGAGTGGTCAAGGCACGACCTGGCCTGCAAAGCCCAAAATGGCCATGACCTGGCCCCACACAGAAGAACATGACCCCAGAATTCCGTTAGGTTCGTAGAAACGACTAGAATCCCCCGATCGGAGGCTTCCCTTGACTGAGCCCCCAGTTGATGGCTGCGTGTGGGATTCTGTCGCTCTCTGTCCCCCCCGTCTTTTGTTTCCGGAACGGTGCCCGACCCGAGGGGAGGCGCAAATATGTGGCTGAAAAGGGAGATTTCGCTTAATCGTCGGAGCACTGCTGTTCCTGCCCGGGCAAAGCCCATCGCCTGGGTTATCTCATGTCATGCGTCCCCGTCCCTGTGCTTGAACGCGACTTTTGCACATCCTTTTAGAAAAGAAACTTGACCACTCACCAGAAGCAGAAAGCCGTCTTGCCCACTATAAATAGATCATAAAAGCGGCCAAAAGTTCATTTTGAGCGCAAGGTAGCCCAAATTTCACAGTCCACGCAGCTCTGACTTGGAGGGTTGCACAGAAAGGGAAACTGAGGCTTGCTGGCAAAATCTCTTCCAGGTACAGCTGGGCGCAGGACACGTTTTCTTAATGGGCCGGGTGATTAATATTTTTGGCTTTTTTTGGGGCCACAGTCTCTGTTGCGACCGCTCGGCTTTGCAGCGCAGACAGCAGGTCAATGGCGTGGGCGTGACTGGTGCCAATAAAACTTTATTTATAAAGGCGGGTGGCGCCTGCGGCCCACGGTCCGGAGTTTGAGACCCTCCCGCTGGGCTGAGGCCTCGTGGTCCCGGGACGTTTGGGGGGCCTCAGACCCATTTCGCGGATGGGGCGAACCGAGGGCGGGCCCACGCGGGGCTCCGGGGGCTCCGGGGACCCCGGGACCCGCGAGCCTGAGCCGTGCTGTCCCCGCAGCCCGCCTGGCCACGTCCCTGGACGGCTGCGACATCGCGCCGGTGCAGCAGCAGCGGCAGCAGCAGACCTACTACGTGCGCCTGGGCTCGCTGTCGGAGCGGCTGCGCATGCGCGCCTACGAGCACTCGCTGGGGAAGCTGCGGGCCGCGCGCCTGGGCGCCCAGGAGACCCTGCAGCAGCTGGCGCAGGCGCTCAGCCTGGTGAGGCCCGGGGGGACTCTGGGGGGGCCTTCCCTCGGGGCACCCCCACACCCCCACCCCCACCCACCCCAGGGGCCTCTCCCAATGGGCCTGCAGGGGCTGCTGGAAAGAGCGCCCCCGACCAGGGACCGGAGCTGGAGGCCACGACCCAGGTGTCACTGAGGCTGGACCCTCCCAGGCCTCTGTCCTTGGCGTGTGGACTGCAGCTCCTCCCTGTGTCCCCTCGTGGTTGTCCCTCTGTGCGTGTCTGCGTCCTCATCTCTGCTTATAAGGACCCAGTCCTGTTGGATCAGGACCCACCCCAGTGACCTCATTTTCCCCTAATCACCTCTGCAAAGACCCCTCTCCAAATGCAGCCACATCCTGTGCGGCTGGGCTGAGGGCTCCAAAACCGGAACTTGAGGGGACACGATTCAGCCCATGGCAGGTGGGCTCCTCCTCCGGGAAGCCAGCTCGGTCTCTTCCCCCCTAGTGGACTCTGAGGGGTCCAGGTGCACGAGAGCACCCAGCCGAGAGGCATGAGCACTTTATTTTGTTGCCTCAAGTCAGTTTTATTGAGGTATAATTTACATACAATAAACATCCCTCTTTTTCTTTTTCTTTTTTTTTGCTGAGGAAGACTGGCCCTGAACTCACATCCATACCCATCTTCCTCTACTTTATATGTGGAACGCCTACCCCAGCATGGCGTGCCAAGCAGTGCCGTGTCCGCACCCGGGATCTGAACCCTCGAACCCTGGGCCGCCAAAGCGGAACGTGTGAACTTAACTGCTGCGTCACCAGGCCGGCCCCTCCCCTTTTAAAAAATGTGCAGTTTGAGGAATTTTACAAATATAAGCAGGCACGTAGCCAGCGCTGCAGTCAAGATGTGGAACGTTTCCACCACCCCAAGTTGTCCCCTCCTGCCTCTTTGTGGTCCAATCCCCCCACTGAGGGTTTTTTTAATTCTGTTCTCTGAAGAGCTACATTCCTAGTTTTTTTCCTCTTTGCTTCGCTTCCTCTAAGTACTATCTTCGCCCTGTTTTTTTTTTTTTTTTTGATTGTAGTAAACTATGCGTGACCTAAAATTTATGATCAGGAGGAGGAGAAACGGATAAAATGAGAGGAGCCACAGAATTTGTGGCCGCATTTTTTTTTTTTTTGCAACTACAGCACAGGCCGTGAGTGTGTCGATTAAGCCAAAGCTCACAGCCGGTGTCACCAGAGCGACAGAGACCTCGTGTGACAACAGTGTCCCTCCCTCCCCTTTGTAGACCACCTTATCCCCCGGCTCCCCCTGGAATGCTGCCTCCCCCGGGGGGTGGGGGGCTGCGCGGGGGGGTGGCGGCCGTGGGTGGGTGCCCAGCCAGCCCTTCCCTCTCCCTCCTGCTCCAGATGGAAACGGTCAAGCAGGGAGTTGATCAGAAGCTGGTGGAGGGTCAGGAGAAACTGCACCAGATGTGGCTCAACTGGAACAAGAAGCAGCTCCCGGGCACGGAGGAGGACCCGGCCCAGCCGGAGGTACCCACCGCGGGGGGTGGCATGGGTTCTTGGGACCCCGACTTCCCTCCCCACACCTCTGCTTGGGTGGGCTGACCTGCCTGGCACGCTTTCCCTGGCCTCGCCCCCTATTCGTGACTTCAGGATGCAGTGACACCTCCTCCAGGAAGCCCGCCTTGATTCCCACACTTGGGTGTGGATGTTGCTTCTGAACCACGGGGTGCTTGGTGGCGATGCTTGATGGGGGTTTCTTTTGGGGGAGATGGAATGTTCTGGAATTAAATCGAGGCAGTATTTGCACAACCTCGTGAATATATTAAAAGTCACTGAATTGTACCCGTCCTGGTATGGGAGTCAGATGTGTATCAGAGAGTCAACACGTAAAGCAAGGGTGACAAAGGTGATGTTTATAAAGATGGCGTGAGTGTCTCTGTCAACGCATGACTGTTCAGCGTCCAGACCCACCCGAGCCGTCTCCCCCCAAACCCCGGGGTTGAGGCCGCAGCCCTCAGCTGATGGCTCAGGACAAGGTGCCGCCCTGCCTCCTCCCGGCCCGGGCGTCTTCAAGGCCTGGTCTAGACCGCGGGCTCCCCCACCGCTCTCCGCTTCTGCCTAGAAAGCTCTTCCAAACCTTCCCTCTCCTTTTTTTTTTAAAAAAACAATTTTATTGAGATATAACATTCAGTATCTTGTACTTTTTTTAAGAAACAGTTTCATCGAGATGTAATTCACGTCCTGTATAATTCACCCTTTTAAAGTGTAGAATGCAGGGGGTTTTAGTATTTTCGCAGAGTTGTGCAACCATCACCTGAATCCACTGAGAACGTTCCATCCCCCAAAGGGAGATCTTGTCCCCATCAGCATCACCCCCAGCCCACCCCCAGCCCCTGGCCCCCACGAGCCCGCTCTCTGTCTGTGGATCGGCCTGTTCTGGACGTTTCCCGTCAATGGGGTCACACGCCGCGTGTCCTTCTGTGTCTGCTTCTCTCCCTGAGCGTCGTGTGTGCAGGTCCGTCCACGTGCGGCTGTGTCGGGGCCTCGCTCCTCTTCATGGCTGCGTAATATTCCAGCATATTAATATAATAGTCCAGTCCAGTGTGGCTGGACTGCCTCATGTTATCCATCATCTGTTGATGGACATGTGGGGTGTCCCCACCCTTGGCCCTGTGAATCGTGCCCCTGTGAGCGTTTGTGTTCACGTCTCTGTATGGACGTGAGTTTTCATTTCTCTTGAGTCGACACCGAGGAGTGGAATCGCTGAGTCACGTGGTAACTCTATAGTTTAACATTTTGAGGACCCACCAGCCTGTCTTCTAAAGTGACCGTCCCACTGACAACGTCCCCAAGGCTCCCAGTGTCGCCCCGTCCTCACTAACACTTGCTACTGTCTGTTCTGAATTTAGCCATCCCAGGGGGGGCGGTGGAGTGGGGCTCACGGTGGGTTTGAGCCGCGTTTCCCTAATGACCAGTCGGACACCTTCTCCCCTTCTTCCTGCCCATCGGCGTATCTTTGGAGAAATGTCTCTGCCTGGCTTTCCGTTTGGCCCGTAGATACGTCACCTGGTTCGAACCTCAGAGAGTTGGTATTCCAAACCGCCGTGTAGACGGCCTCCCCCAGGGAAAGGTTTTTCCCAGAGGTGGGAGGTGGGGCCCCGTTTTCCTCCCTGGCTTGGGAGCTAGTCACCCCCCGACCCGCAAACGGCGCTCACGGTCCCCACCCTCCCGTGCCAGCAGGTGGAGTCGCACACGCTCGCCATGCTCCGCGACGCGGCCCAGCGGCTCCAGGCCACCTGCGCGTCGCTGGGCTCCAGCATCCAGGGGCTGCCGGCCCACGTGAAGGACCAGCTGCAGCAGGCCCGCTGCCACGTCGAGGACCTGCAGGCCACCTTCTCGGGCGTCCACTCCTTCCAGGACCTGTCCAGTGGCGTCCTGACACAGAGCCGCGAGCGGGTGGCCGAGGCCCGGGAGGCGCTGGACCGCATGGTGGAGTACGTGGCCCAGAACGTCCCCATCATGTGGCTGGTGGGACCCTTTGCGCCCGGAATCGTCGAGAGAGCCCCGGAGGAGCAGAAGTAGGAGAGCCGGGAAGGGGGCCCGGGGGGCCGCGAGCAGCCCTGACCCCTCGCCCGCCGCGCCTTTTTGCTGGTCCTCCCAGCTCATCTCAGCTGCCACCGCGGGACCCTGACGTCCTCCGCACGGAGGACCAGGCCCTCAGCCTCTCTGAGCTCGGAGGAAACGCGTTCGGAACCTCACCTCCTCGGTCACTGCGATGAGGTTTCTGGGAAAAATTTTTTTCTAGAAGGTTCCAAAGAAAAAAAATTTTTTTTTCCTTCCTTAAAAGTCAGGGATATGATTCTTGTATCTCAGTTCCTTTTCTACACCAGGCCCCCGTAAGCTAGCGGACTTGCACTTCTGGTCTGCAAAGGGGGTGGAGGCTGAGCTGGCAAGACGTGCTCCAGAACAGAGCGGGGCTCAGCCCTTCCCCGTGAGCCATGGGTGCAACTCCAGAGTGGCCTTAATAAATTTTACCTGCAGCCCAGCGCAGGCCATGTGTGTCTGGTTTTTTCTGGCATCTCTGTGTTGGCCTTCTTGGCACCTGCCTTGTTTTGCGCACAACAGTGTGAACAGGACAGGGCCGGCCCTGCTACTGGGCTTGACGTTTGGCCCCCAGCGCCTCAGTTGTCAGAAATGCACTTGCATGCTGTGGCGGCGTCCCACATAAAAGGATGAGAAGGACTTACAACTAGAATATACAACGATGCACTGGAGCTTTGGGGAGAAAAAAAAAGAGGAAGATTGGCAACGGATGTTAGTTCAGGGCCAATCTTCCTCACCAAAAAAAAAAAAAAAAAAAAGACTAGTACTTGCCTTATCTCAGGAGGTCTCCCCCTCAGCACTGTGGAGCCGGACCATTCTCTGTGGGGGGCCATCCTGGGTGCTGTGGGGTGTTGAGCAGCATCCCTGGCCCCCCACTCACTCAGTGCCAGGAGCGTGCCCCGCCTCTCCCAAGTTGTGACAACCACAAGTGTCTGGGACATCCGCAAGTGCCCCTTCGGGGACAGAATTGCCCCAGGTGAGAACCACGGCGTTAGCTGGTCACATCCCAAACTCTTGTTTTCTTACCTCTGACTCAGTGAGTCCCTGAGGTCCCCGAATGGGCCCGTTCCTTTCAGCGTCACCACGAGCCAGTTGCTGTCCTGAGCGCTTGGTGGATGTCAGCTCCATCCTCATCTCAACCATCCGGGGTGGGTGCTACTCGTGTGCCCATCTTCTAGATGGGGAAACTGAGGCAGGGAGAAATCAAGTAATCGGCTCAAAGTCTCCCAGCCAGTCAGTGGTGGAACTGGACTCAGACCCTGGGGTGCCGGCCCCAGAAACCTAGAGGGCCCAGAGGGCGGGTGTGGGTGCTCGTCCTTCGGCATGCACCCCGACTTGCTGGGGAGCTTGTCTGGCCCCGCTTGCCCTCTCTGGCCCTTCATTGGTCCATCCACAAAACGGGGTGTATCAGTCGGCCGTTGCCGTGTTAACATGTTGGCACTAACTTGGTGGTTTTAAGCTGATTTTCTCCCCATATCTTGTTAAGTCCGTTTCGATGTCACGAGGCAACTGGATTTGTCACAGCATCCATACTACTCTTGTGTCTGTTCCGGTTCTGAGAGATGAGACATCACAGGCTTTTCTTTTTTTTTTTTTTCTGAGGAAGATTGGCCCTGAGCTAAAATCTGCCGCCAATCCTCCTTTTTTTTTTTTTTTTTTTTTTTTGCTGAGGAAGACTGGCCCTGAGCTCACATCCATGCCCATCTTCCTCTGCTTTCTATGTGGGACGCCTACCACAGCATGGCTTTTGCCAAGCGGTGCCATGTCCACACCCAGGATCCGAACTGGTGAACCCTGGGCCGCCGAAGCGGAACATGCAAACTCAACCGCTGTGCCACCAGGCCAGCCCCTTACGTTTTGAAAGCGTTTTAAAGCAGAGAGAAATTGTCAGCAGAGACCATCTGTGGTCTGCAAGGTCTGACCTATTCACCGTCTGACTCGTCACAGGAAACGCTGGCAGGTCCTTCTGGAAGCCACGGTCCCGTCCTGTGCGTGGGCACATCTCCAGTGGATGATGATGGCGGTTCTGGGGGGGGGCGGGTCAGGGAAGCAGGTGTCGCTGCTGGAGCGATGGGATGGGCCAGCGATGTCTGTCCCCAACTGAGACTCGGAGGCGAGAGGGGGACGTTGGCTCACCCCCAGGCCCCCTGGAGAGCAGCAATGACCCTCTATTCTTTCTCATTAGCAAGGGTGGGGCGATGTCACCTTCTCTTGGGGACCCTTGGTCTGACGGGCAGGAATTTATAAATCCGTATGACAAAGCCGCATGGGACAGCCCCCCTATGTTCTAATCCTCCCACTCCTGGGTTTATCCCCAAGTTCAGCGTGCGCAGATGTCCACACAGGGACTTGCCCCCAAATGTTCATGGCATCTTCATTCCAAAGAGCCCCAAACTGGGGGAAAACCCAAGTGCGCATCCAGAAGCCAGCAGATAAACCAATCAGGGTAGAGGTCACGCCTCGGAATATTACACAGCGAAGAACAAGGATAAGTGACTGATCGTCGCGACAACGCGGGTGAAACTCCCAGGCGTGATGTTTTGCGAGCAGAAGCCTTCTGTGGTCTGATGGCCTTTCGATGAAGTTTCAAAACGAGTGAAACTAAACCGTGACGGGAGAAATCGGCTCTGGTGAGTAATGACGGCCAAGGGGCAGGAAGTGACCTCTGTCCTCCTGGGAGCGTTGGCCACGGAGAGGGTTACGTACCCGAAAGTCCGCTGAGCTGTTTATTTAAGATTTGTTTGGTTTGGTGCCTCTGAACAATCCCACGACACAAATTAAGAAAGAGAAAGTGCGAGTGGTGGGGATGGGGGGGAGGGTGGCGGGAAATGAGCCCGTTCATTCACTTCCGGGGGGGCCGGTGAACAGGGAACACAAATTTGGAGAACAATCCAGAAGGACGTATTAAGAGCGAGACTGTATCTTCCCCACGGCCGAGGAGAAGTCAGTCCCTGCAGTTCCCCCTTCCCCAGACGCCCCAGAGAAAAGTCACCTCATCCTTTTCTCAACCCCAGGAGGCAGCTGCTGTGGTCATCTCTGTGTTGTGGGGGAAACTGAGGCACAGCTCCGCGGGCTCGTCCTCCGCCCCACCTCACAGCTGGTGAGTGTCAGAGTACGGATCTGAACCACGCCTGGTTTTGTAAATAAAGTTTTATTGGCACACGGCCGCGCCCACTTATTGACGCGTCACCTGGGGCCGCTTTCGAGCTACAACTGGCAGCGTGAGTAGTTGTGACCTAGATGATCTGGCCCGAAATGCCAACAATATTTATTCTCTGGGGATCAAAGATGACCACCACGATCTGTCTGTCGTGGGGACAGGCCCCGATTGAACGCTCCCAAAATTCCTGATGATCCGGCAGGATGCGGAGAGAGGCACGGGAAGATGGATTTAAAGGGATGCACTACTTTTTTTTTTTTTTTTTTTTTTTTGGTGAGGAAGATTGGCCCTGAACTAACATCTGTTGTCAATCTTCCTCTTTTTTTTTTCCTCCCCAAAGCCCCAGTACATAGTTGTATATCCCAGTTGTGAGTCCTTCAATGTGGGACGCCACCACATCCCACTTCTGTGCGAGGTGGCATGATGTCATTATTAACACCCAGGCTGATGAAGCAGAACTTCACCGCTGGGCCACGGGGCCCGCCCTGGGGAAGATGGATTTAATGCCCTCTCCACCGCCAGCTCGGGAGGCCCCAAAGGCAGGGCCCACTTCCCCCACTGCCCCCACCGCCACCATCTATCCCCAGAGCCTAGACACACCTGGTACACAGTAGGTACTCAATAAAATTTCTCCCTCAGTGGAGACGGACACGAAGTCAGAGGCTGTGGCGGGGAGGTGGGGTTGGGGGGCTCTTAGCATCCATCTAACTTCCATTTGCACCGCCGTCCCATGAACCTGGGTGCCAGCTTTGGCTTGGGGTCCACGCACCTCTCAGGGGCCCTAAGGATGGAATTCGGGGTGTCTGTGAACTGACGGGGGGAAAACCCCACATCTCTGTTTTCACTGACTCTGACCCATATTTGCCATTTCCTCAGTTCTGAAGGAAGGCACCGGCAGGATGTGGTCCCCCATAGAAAGCCACAGATATCTTCATATCGATGGCATGGCTGCAGGTGGCTCGAAATATGGCGGCCACTTGTCGCCACTGCAAAATCGCCGTCCTTATGGATCTCGCTGCTGAAAGTGGTGATAAATTTAAAGATTTGTCCCCAAGTGCTGTTTGTTCCCGGATCGCTCAATTTCAAAAGTATTTTTAAAGTGATTGTCTTATGAGTATTTAAATTTTTTTTTCACTGTAAAATAACATAAAACTTACCTTTTAACCGTTTTCAGTGCCCAGCTCAGTGGCATGAAGCACATTCACACGGTTGTGCCACCATCCCCTCCATCCGTCTCCAGAACTTTCCATCTCCCCAAACTGAAGCTCGGTCCCCATGAAACACTGACTCCCACCCCTCCCCCAGCCCCTGGCCCCCCATCCACTTTCTGTCTCTGTGGCTGTGGCTCCTCTGGGGACCTCCTGTGAGTGGACCACACAGTGTGTGTCCCTCTGTGTCTGGCTCACGTCCCTGAGCATCACGTCCATCCACGCTGGAGCAGGAGTCAGGATTTCCTTCCTTTTCACGGCTGCGTAATATTCCGCTGAATCCATATCCCGGATTTGTTTATCCATTCATCCAACAATGGATCCTCAAACGGTCTTTAAAAAGTCGCTTAACGAATGTATTTCGACATAAGGGATTTCCCTGGAACCTCCCGCCTCCCGTTTTCTGCGTCTAACAAATGGCATTTGGAGAAGAACTTCTGGGCGGCTCCAGGCTGACAAGGGGACCCAACATTACGATTTTCCTGGACCTTTTCCTCCATTAAAAAAAATAATAACAAAAATGACATTTTATGACTTCCTTGGTATAAAGACGAACATAATGCAGGCTGGATTTTTTTTTTTCTTTCTGATTTTAAAGGAAATGAAAACCTTTTCGTGGGCCCCCAAAACTCTGATGGGCCCGGGGCCCCGTATCCTGACTCTGCTTAGTGGTTGTGCCCACCCGGGGTCCAGGACCCCAAAAATGGCCAGGACCCCTGCGAATTTAAACGCATCTGCAAACACCGAGTCGGGCTGGCTGCCCCTGTTCCAACCCCGCGGGCGTCGCCAAGCCCCCCCCCCCCCACGGTGGCCCCCACTCTCCTGCTTCCCAATTTTGGGGAGACCCCCCCCACCCCCACGCCGGTCCTATTTCCTGGAAAGCACTGATCACTAATTGAGATCCTCTAATTGTGAAATTGCTTTCTCATCTGCGTCCCCCCTAGACTGTGAAAGGCCTGGCCCCGGTCCCCGTCGTGGTCCCCCGCGTGCGGCGCCCGGGGGCGCTGGGGGTGGCAGCCGGTGGAGGGCGTCGCCCGGGGCGCCGAGGGGACTTTCCCGGGACCGGCGGCGCCGTGACCTCACCTCCTCCCTCCGCCCCGGGACGGAAGGGGCGGGCGGCGCCGGGGGAGGAGCTGCGCCCGTGCGCCCCGCGCTGCGCCCCAGCCCCGCGACTGCAGCGCCGCGGCCGCCCCGGAGCCCGGTAGGTGGGGAAGGGGCCACGGCCGGCCGGGGGCCCGGGGGTGCGGGGGGCGTGACCCCAAGGCCTGCGGGGGGCCCGAGGGTGCCGGGTTCGAGGCCAGCTGCCCACTCCGGGCTCCTGGCGTCCTCGCGCCGCGTGTCCGGGGGCCCCTTAACGCTCCAGCTCCCCGCCCCGGTGGCCCAGGGCCTCGCCGACACCCTGGGTACCCACTCACACCCCAGATCCTTCCACACACACCCCGGATCCCTCCACACACACCCCGGATCCCTCCACACACACCCCGGATCCCTCCACATACACCCCGGATCCCTCCACATACACCCCGGATCCCTCCACACACCCGGGATCCCTCCACACACCCGGGATCCCTCCACACACACCCCAGATCCCTCCACACACACCCAGGATCCCTCCACACACACCCAGGATCCCTCCACACACCCAGGATCCCTCCACACACACCCCGATCCCTCCACACACACCCCGGATCCCTCCACACACACCCGGGATCCCTCCACACACACCCCGATCCCTCCACACACACCCCGATCCCTCCCCAGCTCCACCCCCATTCCTCCCCTTCTTTTCTGATTTCTGCCCAATTCTCGGCCTGTCTCTGCCCAGCCCGGGTTCCTCCCGCCCCGCCGCCCCACCCCCCTTCCCCAGGCCCCCATTTTCCCAGGGGCTCCCCGCACCCTCCCCGCTGGGGCCTGGGGCTGGTTGGGTCCTGGCCGCTGGGCCACGCAGAGCCCGGGGTGCGGAGGTCCTGGCGCCCCGTTTCTTCCCTGTCCCTGTGGCCGAGCAGGAGGTTGGGGGTGGGGTGCAGGGGGCGCCACGCTGTGACCGAGGCCGGCTGGAGGTCTGGGGTGTGGGTTCCAGAGTTTGGGGGCGGGGTGGGGGGTGGGACAGGCTCCCCCAACTGCCGGAGGCCTCTGTTTCGTCCTGCGAATAAGGGGTGTTCATTCATTCTTCAGCTCGCGTTTATGGGGCACCTGCTGTATGCCAGGAGCCGCTGCTCAGTGTGTTGGCCCACAGCGCCCACAGTGTGAATGGTCAAAGGCCACATGTGTGCCACAGGCCGAGGCGGGTATCCAGCCTGCCTCCAGGAGTCCTTGGATCCAGGCATGGGAAGGACGGGCGTGCACACAGTAGGCCCTCAGTGGGTCAGGGCGGGGGCCCGGAGCCAGGCTGCCTGGTCTAAATCTCTCCCCTTTACTTTCCTCCTGCGTTAGCTGGGGCAAGTCACTCCACCTCTCTGTGCCTTCTTCTCTCATCTGTAAGCGGGCAAACAGTCCTAACTCACAGGCTTGCCAATTGCTTCGAACAGTCCCTGGCACATAGTAGGTCCCCACTAAACACTTAGTGAATAAAGCCCCTTCAGGCTCCCACACAGTTTTCAGAGACGGTCTGGCTGTGCTCGCCTGCCTTCCACGTCCCGTTGGAACATTTCCTAATTAGCCGGAAGGAGCGACTTGCGCCCCTACTGTGTGCCAGCTCTGGTGGAAGACAGGACATGTTTTGTCCTGCTGGGGAGGGAGGATTCAGAAACAGGAAGCATTTCTTGCGTGCCCACTGTGTGCCAGGCGCCACTCTGTCCGAGCCTTGATTTCTTCAGTCCCTGAGCATTTATGGAACACCTACTGTGTGCCAGTCGCTGGGGATACAGCTGTGAACAAGCCGGGTGAACATCCCTGTTTCAGGGGTGCTCACTCTGTGTGGAGCGATGCACAGTCAGCATCATTAGCAGGTCCGTCGGTCCAGTCGTGCGCCGCACAATGACGTGTCGGTCAATGCCGGACCGCATTACGGGCTGGTGGCCTGGTCAGAGGAGCGCCCTAGAGCCCAGGCGTGTGGGAGGCTGTGCCATCGAGATTCGCGTGAGTCCTGTCTGTGATGTTTGCACCGTGACCAAGTGGCCTAACGACGCCGTTCTCCGAACGCATCCCCGTCGTTAAGGGACACGGCAGTCGAGTCAGGTGGCGCGAATTTGCAAGGAGAAAAATCAGGCAGAGAGCATGTGGGCGTGGGCTGCTGCCTGAAACGGGGCGGCCAAGGTCGCTCTTGATGAGAAGGTGACTTCTGAGCTGAGACCTGAAGGAGGCGAGGGGGCCGGCGGTGTGGCCGGCGGTGTGGCTGTGTGGAGAAGGGTGTTCTGGACTGAGGGAAGAGCCAGTGCAAAGGCCCTGGGGCAGGAGCTCGCGTGTGTGTTTGAGGAACAGGGAGGCTGGAAGGAGAGGGAGCGTGGGAGGAGGGGACGGTGGGGAGGGGACCGCTTTCTGGAAGGACCGGATCGAGTGAATCATGCCCAGGGCTCCCGATCCCTCCCTCCTGGCCCCACCCCATTCCTCCCACATCCTTCCGCTCACACATTCTCCCAGGTGCCCCTGCTTCTGCTGCTCCCAGTCTCCAGATTACCCACAAACCCGCCACGCCCTCCCCTCCCACCTGCTCCAGTCGCCGTCATCGTTCACCTGAGCCGATGGCCACCTCCACCCTCGTCCACCCCCACCTCGCACCCCACGGTCTGTCCTCCCCGCGCGACCTGGAGAGGGTGCCCGGGAGCCCCTGAGTCAGGGCCTGCCCTCCTCTGCCCGCAGCCCTCCAGGGTAAAAACCGAAGTCCTCCCGGTCAGTACCCACCAGGCCCTGCATGCCCTGCCCCTGCCCCACCCGGGCCTCCTCGCTGTTCCTTCAACATAGTCCTGCCCCAGGACCTTTGCACAGGCTGCTCCCTCTGCCTGGAACACCCTTCCCCGAGACATCCGCCCGAATGGCCCCCTCACCTCCTTCAGGTCTCCAGCTCACGTGTCACGTCCTGCCAGAGGCCACCCTTGATCTCCAGGCTCCGGAACTTTCCTCCGTCGTGGCCCCACCCCACACCCTGGCTGTCTCCTGGCCAGCACTTTCCGTCCTCCACGATGGCTTCCTCTGTCGTCTATTATCGGTCGCCCCCACGGGGCCGGGCGCCCTGAGGACAGGGGTCTGCCCGTCTTGGCACCTGCAACAGCCCTGGGTATGTCCTGCCGAGCTCGTCACCCATGGCGATGGACAAATGGGGAAACTGAGGCTGAGAAACCCACAGGCCGGCCCCACCCAGGTGGATGCCTTCGCTCCCCCACCCCCCCAGGCGCCCGCTCCCCCGGGATGCCAGGCAGACTTTGTCCCTGGGGGCGGAGGGCAGAGTGGAAGCCGTGTTTCCGGAAGGCTGGGGTGGTAGCTGGGCGGAGCGGGTGGGGGACACTCGGGGACAGAGTCCGCGGAGGGGTCAGAGGTCGAGCTGGTCAGCAGGGAGGGGAGAGGAGAGACGGGGGGACATTTGAGATTTGCAGGGATGCGGGTGGGGCCACCCCGCCCATTGGGGCCTCGTTTTCCAGCCCCCACCCTGAGTCCTCCCCATGGGGTCCCCCATGTTCGGTGCCGGCAGCTTATTTGGATTCGCGATCCCCTCGCCGTCCGGGGGGCAGGTGGGAGTTTGCAGCCATTTCTTTTCCTTTTCATATTTTCTTGGTGGATAAGCTGAGCCCAGAATCACACGCGAATCCTACGGATTGAACTTGATGGGTTTTTGGGGTGCACGTGGCGTGAAGCCGGCCGTGGCGGGCAGCCCCACTCAGCCAGGCCCGGGCGCTTGATCTGCTGTGCCCTTTATGCGTTAAAAATCGGAGGGCGTGTGCCAACACACGTCTGTTTTTTTAAGTTGTATACACAGCTGTTCTCAGGAGCTGCCAGGAGGTAGAAAGAATAGTTGATCTGAGGACCATGGCTGTTGAGCGGCCGTCAGACCGTATTTCCAATACATATCTTGACACTTTCAAAAAATGTGGCCAACTTGTGGTCCCACCTGAATATAAGATCGTCATCTTTTTTTTTTTTTCTTGCTGAGGAAGATTGGCCCTGAGCTAAAAATCTGTGCTGATCTTCCTCTATTTTGTATGTGGGTCACTGCCACAGCTTGGCTGCTGACGAGCGGTGTAGGTCTGCATCCGGGAACTGAACCAAAGCAGAGCGAATGGAATGTAACCACTAGGCCATGGGCTGGCCCCAAGATCATCGTCATTTTTATCCCCTCATGTGGCTGATAGCGAGGTCCCCTTGGAGACACGAGAGGCTGTATATCCGCCTTTCTCTTGTCGCTCCCTTGCGCCTGGATTATGGGCGGCGGCTTCCATCTCCCGCTTCTCCCCGGCACTCCCCCGGCTGCCCTCCTTTCCAGAAGATTCTTTCAATTCAAACTAGGTCCCTGGAGGCTGGAGTGTGTGGTGACTCACTTCGGGGACCACGGGCTCAGGGCGTTCCGGAGCCAGGCAGCCTGGGTTCCAGTCCCGCTGGGCCCCTGACAAGCTGTGTGACCCCAGGCTGCTCCCACAACTTCTCTGTGCCTCCATTTCCTTGTGCCAAAAAAATGCCGACGACCCCAGTGTTACCAACTGTGGCGCCGACATGGAAACCTGGGCCGCGTGACAGAAATAGAACAGGACCCGAGTGGGTCCCTTAAAAGTTCCCAGCGGTCACATGGACAAAAGGAGAATCGAACATCAGGAATTAATTCTGATCCATTTTATTGATCCTAATATGTCACCGTGGGATCCACGTCCCGCGTTCCCCCTGGGGGCATCGTCCCTGCCCCTTTTGGGCATGAATTCGTCAAAATCTGGCCTGCATTTTACCCAAACTCAACCCAGACGCCGTGTTTTCGACAAAGTGAAATTCGATGCCGCCGAAGTCGTGTTGAAGGGGGAGAAATATGTCACCGCGCGACAGCGAGCATTTCGATTTTGACGAATGAAAAATGAGTGGGACGGAAAATTCCGTTTCTCTTCGGTCGCTGCGGCCGCATCTGAAAGCGCGGGAGGCACGCGTGGCCGGGGGCCGCCCGCCACACAGGGGACGGACGATGGGCTGGGGGGGCTCCAAGCTCGGAAATTTATCGTCGTCCCGGGGCCGGAGGCTGGAGTCCGCGGTCGAGGTGTCGGCAGGGCTGGCTCCTCCGAGGCCTCTCTCCGTGGCGTGTGGACGGCGGCTCCCCCCTGTGTCCTCGTTGGTCGTCCCTCTGTGCGTGTCTGTGTCCCCATCTCTTATTCTTACAAGGACACGAGTCCTCTTGGATCAGGACCCACCCCAGTGACCTCATTTCCCCTTAATCACCTCTGTGAACACCCATCTCCAAACACCGTCACGTTCTAAGGTCCTGGGGTCAGGCTTCCGCATCAGAATTTGGAGGAAGACACAATTTACGTCCCCAAAGAATTCTCTGGGCTCAAGAGAGAGAGGCCTCTGGTTCTTAGGGTTACAGACCTTTGGCGCCAAATAGCTGCGCTGCCAGACACCAGCCCCGTGCTGCGATCTCAGTCACGCTTGGCCCTCTGAGCATGGAGAAAAGTCACGTGCCTGCCTCGCAGCCCAGGTGTCGGCCCCAAAATGAATGTTTTCAGGATATTTTGTGGCCGCTGTAGCCTGGAAGGGGCCCGTGGAAAGGGATACGTCAATGAGTGGGTGTGGCCATGTGCCGATAAAACTTTATTGACAAAAACGGCCCCCGGGCTGGACTTTGGGACTCCCTGTCCTAGGCAGTTGTCACAGTGTCGTCAGGACGGGCTCGACTGCAAACCTGAAGGAGGGTAGGGAGTGAGCCGAGGGGATCCCTGGGGCAGACTGGGTTCCAGGCAGAGGGAACAGCCTGTGCAAAGGCCCTGGGGCAGGAACGTGCCTGGTGAGTTTGAAGAATAGCAGGAAAGCCACGCTGCCACATTTCTTCCTATTTCTATTTTTTGCTGTTTTTTTTTCTCTCTGTCTTGGTCTGTTCAGATCTGTAAAAATTACTTCTCAAATGAATGAATGAATGAATGAATGAATAAGTGAGTGCTCCCTGTGCGTCCCTTCCTCCCCCTCACACCCTTCGTTTCTTTATTGGACAACAAACGCGTTTTGAGTTTTTGCTCCACGGGGGGCCCATGGTTTTTTTGTTAAGTTCACAAATTCTCATAAAAATATTTGAATTGAAAAGAACAATTGGATCGCCAACTCGGCAAAACGTAGCAATTCCTGAAACTCAGCCTTTCTGGTTTCTCTAGCAAAAGGAGCAGCTGTGGTCCCCACCAGCTCTTCTCCTCGTGGCTGTCGGATCTAGACAGGTCCAAGGTCAGGTCCCCCCAGGCCCCGCACGACCTGCCCCGTCCCCTCCCTGCCCTCCCTCCTCCCTCTGCTCCAGCCACACGGGCCTCCTCGCTGCTCCTCCCACATGCCAGGCCCAGGCCTGCCCCAGGGCCTTTGCACTTGCTGTGTCCTCAGCCTGGAACTCTTTCCTCAGATGTCCCCATGGGTCACTCTGTCCGTTTTTAGGTCCTGTTGAAACCTGTCTTCTCCTCGAGGCCTCTCACACCCCGTTGTTGGAAACTGCCAACACCCACCCCCATTCTTGGTGCTCCCGGCCCTCCTCCCCTCCTCAGCTTCCTGTGTGGCACTTGTCACCCGCCGGCAGACTCAATTCTCCCGTTTATCTGTCGCTCATCCGTTCCCCACACCAGAAAGTCACCTCCAGTTCCTGGGTCTCTGCTGTCGCCGCCCCCCCCCATCCGAATTTCAACACAACCAGGCCGCTTCCATTTTTGAAAAGGCCAGACGGCCGCCCGCCTCCCTACATCCTTCACCCCGGGGCCACGCCACTGCCGCCCCGCTCCCCGGTCCACGCAGTCAGGTCCCCCTCGCACCCCGGCCCCCGACACCAGCTCCCCCCGGGCTCCCTCTGACCTTCCTGGAATCATCCCCCTGGGCCCGGGGCCCCAGGGGACCACAGGACATCGGCTCAACACGATGTGTTAAAAACGCTGAGTCATTTGTGCCACAAACTCCGTGACGGATCAACCATGAATCAGCTCTGTGTCCAGGAGGCCTTGACGTCAGCGCCGAGCCATATTTGGGGCCAGATTCTGTTGTAGGGGGAACAGGGTGACGTGGGATGGATGGACTGAGCTGGGGAACCGGGGTGCTCCCGGAGGGCCCCCCTGCGGTGGTGGCCTCGTACCCGAGAGCTGATGATGAGATTAAGGTCACCCAGGCCAAGATGTGGGGAGAAGGCGCTCCAAGTGGCCAGAATGGCACATGCAAAGGGCCTGCGGTAGGAACCCACTTGGCATGAGAAATGGAGACAAGAGGAAATAGCCTCTTGGCAGCACTGTTGGGCATATAGCTGGCGCTCGGCAATGGTTAGCGCACCCTATTGATAACGCCACCTACATCAGTCAGCTATTACTCCGTAACAAATGACACTAGAATTTCGTGGCTTAAAACCACGGGAATCTGGGGCCAGGTGGATGGGGTGGTTCTGCTACGTGTCTCTCATGGGATCGTGGTCAGAGTCACCCAGAGGAAGAGTCACCAAGAAGAAAGCCGGTGTCTTTTATACTGTCACCCAGGACACCTCGTCCTTTCTGCCATATTCTGTCAATCCCGTAGGTTGACTCCGGCACGCTGTTGGAAGGAATTTGCAAAGGCTGTGAATATAGACGCAGGGTCCCTGGGGGCCATTGGGGAGCCTGGCCAGCAAACACATATTAAGTACCTACTGTCTCCAGTGATCAGGCTTAGGACTTTCTATGTTAACACAACACAATTCCCTGAAACCACCCCATAAATGGGCTTATTATTAGCCTTGTGGGCAGTGTAGACTAGTGATCAGGCAACAGCCTTGGAGCCAGGCTGCTTGGGTTCAAATCTCAGCTCTGTCCCTCACTGCTGTGTGACTTTGGCTAAGTGCCTTGACCTCTCTGTTCTCTCTCTTCATCTACACACGGGGAAAATAGGAGTGTGGATGTTTGGGTGACACCAGGCAAGTGTCGGCTGCCATCCTCTTGCAGAGGAGGACACACAGGCTTTGGGGGGTGGGGTCACGTCTTCCCAAGTCACCCTGCGAGCTGCTGGTAACTGTCTTTCCTGCTCCCTGCAGATCTGCTCCAGTGGCCCCGGGACCTGTCCGGTGAGCGGGGAGGAGGCGCCAGGCGTACAAGGCGGCGGGCCGCGTGGAACATGCCTCCCCCAGCGGGGGCTTCTCCCGCCCGAGGCCGCCACCCCCCGCGCCCATGGCCGCCGGCCCGGGCCCGTCGCTCTCCGGCGCCTTTGAGCTGCTCGGCGCTGCGGGCCACGACAAGCTCCTGTATCTGAAGCACAAGCTGAAGAGCCCACGGCCGGGCTGCCGGGGCGCCGAGCTCCTGCACGCCATGGTGCTGCTGAAGCTGGGCCAGGAGACCGAGGCCAGGATCTCCCTGGAGGCCTTGAAGGCCGACGCGGTGGCCCGGCTGGTGGCCCGCCGGTGGGCCGGCATGGCCGGCGCCGAGGACCTGGAGGAGCCCCCGGACTTGTCCTGGGCCGTCGCCCGGCTGTACCACCTGCTCAGCGAGGAGAAGCTGTGCCCGGAGCCTCTGCGGGATGTTGCCTACCTGGCAGCCCTCCGTGCTTTCAGCTCCAGAGATGACCACCGGCTCGGGGAGCTCCAGGACGAGGCCCGGGACCGGTGTGGGTGGGACATCGTTGAGGACCCCGTGGACTTCGGGCCTCTGCACTCCGATATGGGCTGCCTCCCGCCGGCCTCGGCGTCGCCCTCCGGGACCCGCAGCCTCCCGCAGCCCATCGAGGACCTGTCGGCCTGGAGCCGAGGGTGTCCCCTGAGGTCGGGCGGCAGCCCGGTGTCCCTGGCCAGCGCCTTGGAAATCAGCCAGTCGCCCACCATGCGCATCCTCAGCCTGCAGCACGGTCCCCACGGGCCCAGCAGGCTGTGTGACGAGCCCCGGGCCAGCGTGGCACCTGAGCCCGCTCCCACGGGCTGCCAGGAGCCCGAGGAGATGAGCTGGCCCCCGTCGGGGGAGCCCGCCAGCCCCCCGGTGCTGCCAAGCCACCCAGCCCTGCGGCTTCCTGAGGACACCCCGGATGTGCCTGCTGGCCTGGCCGACACCCCGAAAGCTCCAGAAACCGGCACCCATTACCCGGTGGAGTGCACGGAAGTGTCGGCGGCACCCCCGTCTCTCGCCTCGCCCTCCAGGCCCGTCAGGGACCCGACGCCACCCCAGCTTCCTGCAGAAGACGCCGCTCGGCTACCCCCCAAGCCGTGCCCACCGACTCCCTCGGCCCCCACCACGTCCCCCTCCTTCCCTCCTCCATCCACCCCTCCTTCCGCTCGCCCAGCCCCCTCCAACCCGGGTCCCGCCTCTCCGGAGGCCCAGCCGTCGGAGCAGAAGTTCTATAACTTCGTGGTCCTGCACGCGGGGGCCGACGAGCCCATCGCCCTGCGCGTCCGCGAGAGGCTGGAGGCCCTGGGCGTGCCCGACGGGGCCACCTTCTGCGAGGACTTCCAGGTGCCGGGGCGCGGGGCGCTGCGCTGCCTGCAGGACGCCATCGACCACTCGGCCTTCACCATCCTGCTGCTCACCGCCAACTTCGACTGTCGCATGAGCCTGCACCAGGTCAGCCAGGCGCTCATGAGCAGCCTCACGCGGCACGGCTGGCAGGACTGCGTGGTCCCCTTCTTGCCGCTGGAGAGCTCCCAGGCCCAGCTGAGCCCCGACACCGCCAGCCTGCTCTCCGGCCTGGTGTGGCTGGACGAGCACTCCCGGATCTTCCCCAGGAAGGTGGCCAGCACCTTTAAGCTCCAGCAGCTGCGGGCCCGCAGAGCCAACTGGAGGAGGGAACAGGACGCCCGGGCCCTGCGGGCGCAGAGCCAGCAGCTAGACGGGGAGCGGCTGCAGCTGGCGGCCTTGAATGCCGCCTACTCCACGTACTTCCAGAGCTGCTTGTCCTGGCAGGCGCAGATGGAGAAGCTGCAGGCAGCTTTTGGGAGCCACATGTCACTGGGGACTCAGGGGCCTTCTGGGGGCCAGGTGCCCGGGGGAGCCCAGCCTTTCCCAGCCTTTCCCACCTGGCCCGGCCATCAGCCGCCTCCGCGGCTGGCGGGCACCCCTCCACCACCCTTCGCGCAGCCCCCTGCCTTCCCGCAGCCCCCCACCATCATGCAGCCCCCCAACTTCCCGCAGCCCCCCACCATCATGCAGCCCCCCGCCTTCCCCCAGCCCCCCGCCTTCCCGCAGCCCCCACCTGTGCCCCCCCAGAGCCCGGGGCTGCAGCCTCTCATCATCCACCACGCGCAGATGGTGCAGCTGGGGCTCAACAACCACATGTGGAGCCAGAGGGGGACCCAGGCGCCCGAGGACAACACTCAGCAGGGGGAGTGACCAAGTGACTGGGGCCTGATGACCTCGGGCCCCCTGGGGCTGGACCTCAGAGGCCCTCTCCTCCCTTTCCGGGGGCGCAGTGCAACATGGGGTCGTCCGCCGCTTCCAGGACGTTGGCGGGAAGACCTCCATCTCTCAGGACAGAGTGCAATGACCCCGATGACTTGCTGGGGGGCCCAGATCCTCTCTCCCTGGATGGGGGGAGGGGCTGGGGGATAGGGTGACGGTGTTTTAATTATAATAAATATTTATTGACTGCTTTTCCAGCGCCGTTCTCTCCTGGGAGACCTCTGCCCGGCGACGTCTTGAGATAAAAACTTGATGACTGTTCCCAAAAAGGGAACCGGAATGGAGAAACGCGCTCCCTACCCTGATTGGCATGAGCCGGAAGTTACGCCGCTTGCTCTCACCTCATTGGTCAGGGCGTAGTCACATGGCCCCTCTCCGGCTGCAAGGGACGCTGGGAAATGTAGTCTTCGGATGAGCTGTGCGCTCGGCTAAAGTTGTTGGTTCTCATACTCGGTTCCTAGAGGTGAAGGGCAATGACACGGGGGACATTTAGCAGTTTCGGCTGCAGCCCTTTTTTTGGGGGGCGGGGGTTGGGAGGAGGATCTGCTTTGACGCCCCCACCAAGGCTGGGCTCAGGTCCCGCTGTGTGATTTTGAGCAAGCGTCCTCACCTCTCTGAGCCTCTGCTGTCTCATGGGACAAGCTGGTTTACGAGGCCGGTGTCCCAAGGGCGTCAGCGCCTCGTGCGCCATAAAGCGCAGGGACCGTGTGGGTGCTCGCGAACCGCGCGTGCTCGGCACGGCGTGGCGGGGCGGGGGGCGGCATCTGTTTCAGGGGTGCGGACCTTTGCAGAAGAAGAGAACTAAGCCTGGCTTGGCGGACACTCGCCAGTCATCGATGCTGGGGGTTCCTTTAAATATCCGAATCGATTGGAATCCTCAAAAAATGGTCCCCCGCCCCCCCGCCCAGGAGGAAGCGGCTGCCAGTTGGGCCCATTTTACAGAAGGGGCGGAGCGAGGCTCAAGGAGGTGACTCCTGGTCCCCGAAGGACGTTGTCATTGAAGACGCCCCACTTGCAAGGAGGGCGGCTCGGGGGGCGCGCGGATGCCCCATGGCCCTTCCTCCACCCGCGGCGCCCCGACCTGAGTCACCCGCGCCGCCAGCACCGCCCGCTGTGTGAGCCGCTGACTCACGCGGGCGCCCTGAAACGAAACCCGGCAGGGGAGCCCCGGGGCCGGGCTTCCGGGCGGGGAGGGGGGGCTGGGGGCGTGGCCACGGCAGGTGTCGGGTCCTCCAGGCCACCGCCAGCGGCAGAGAACCGGGGGTCCGGCCGTGGGACCCCCCCCCCCAACCATTTCTTGATCGCCTACTGTGTGCCAGGCTTGTCCCGGGCAGCGGGGGTGCAGCGGGGGGGGCGGCGGCGCACGTGGGCCCGGAGGGAGCCGCGAATGAGTCATGCGAGGAGGAAGGAAGAGCATCTCGGAAAGTGAAGGGACTTGGGAGGAACTAAACAGGGCAGGGGATGGGGGTGTCCCGGGAGGCCAGGGAGGGCCTCCTGGAGGAGGTGGCATGGCATTCGAGCCAAGACCTGGAGGAAGAGAAGGAAATGGCCGTGCTTGGGAGAGCTTGGGGCGGGGGGGTGATCTGGGTAAAGAAACAGCCCGTGCAAAGGCCCTGGGGCAGGACAGTGAGGGGGCTGGTGTGGCTGGAACAGAGGGAACAGGGCGGGGGGCAGGGAGGGGAGACCGACATGTCCCTGCGTCACCCCGGCATCTTTAAAGGACGGTCATTTTGAAAGTCCTAAGCCGGATGAGCTCATTGCATCCTCCCAATTCACAGAGGAGGAAACGGAGGCCCAGAGAGGTGAAGTCACTTATCCAAGGTCACACAGCGCCTCAGTAGGCTTCGCAGGGAGGTGGAAGGGCCAGGCGTCTCTGCTGGGTTCTAGCCCAGCCCGAGCCTGTGCGGCCTGCTCGTCTGTCGACCGATTTCTCAATTCTTTGAAGTATTTTTGTTCTTTTTGTTATCAAGCGCCCACCCCGAGGGGCCCGGGAGGGGTCCGCCTGGGTCACTGCGGTGTTTTCGGAACCCGAGCATGGGGCACGGCATGCAGCAAGCGCTCAATGAGTGAATCCTTCAGACAGATAACTATGGAGCACCTGCTGTGTGCGGGCCTGTGCCAGGCGCTGGGGACACAGACCTGTTCCCTGTCCCTGGGGAAGTTCAACGGGCAGCGAGTGGGGAGGGTGTGGATCCATCCATCCACTGAGCCAACCAGCATTTATGGAGCTCCTACTGTGTGCAGGCCCTGTGGGCACGGTGATGCCTGGTCACCCCCCTGAGGTGACCCGAGACAACCTCGTTCTGTCCCCTCAGGGTGTGTGGCCCGGCGGCAGAGACAGAGACAGTGACGGCGTGATCAAGGCTGTAGCCGGGAGGGGCAGGGGGCTGCCGGGCCCACAGGGCACCCCAGCCAGCCCGGGGGGATTAAGAGAAGCTTCTGGAAGGAGGGAGTAAGCCGAGCCCAGAGACATAAGTTGGAATGAGCCAGGGGCAAGGAACAGTGTTCCTGGAGGTGGGAACAGCATGGGCGATGGCCTGGAGGACAGGGCAACTCCAGGTGGGGCCACAATTCCCGAGTCGGGGGCTCGAGCCACAATTCCTGTGGTCCCAGTGCCCCCTGGTGGCCGCCACCTGCTCCCGGGACAGCAACCCCCGGGGCCACGTGGGACTGGGGTTTCCTGGGGAAGCCCCGCGTCCACTCTGGGCCAAACAGTGTAAAGAAAAAGAGGAGGAGAATTTTTGAAAAATTTCCCCGTCTTTAAAAGCCGTGAAACGTGCTTGGGTGACAGAGGATTTCTTTTCCGAGGTCAACAGCGGTGTCCCTGCCTGGACTGAGGGCCTTCTGACATGGTGAGAGCTTTGACAAACGTTCTCCCGTCTCTGGGCCCAGAGAGGGTAGCGCTTGGCCCAGTGTCGCACAGCACAGGCGCGGCCTCGGCTTGGCCCGGGCAGAACTGAGGCGGGCGCTGCGTTTGAATCTTGCAAATCGGCATCGCCGGCACGGTCTGCTTGTCCCGCTGCCTGGCGGGACACGGAGGAGGTGGCAGAGCCCACCCCCCTCCCCACAAGCAATGTGGCATCCCGAGGAATACGTTCCCGTGGGTCAAAATTTAAAAGGCACCCGAGTCCTCCGCGGCCCCCCAGGCCCCGCACGACCTGCCCTGTCCCCTCCCTGCCCTCCCTCCGCCTCCTCCCTCTGCTCCAGCCACATGGCCTCCTCGCTCTTCCCCCAACACGCCAGGCCCGAGCCTGCCCCAGGGCCTTTGCACGGGCTGTGCCCTCTGCTTGGAATGCTTTTCCTCCAGACACCAACGTAGCTCCCTCCGCGCCTCCTCCAGATCTTGGCTCTCACGGGGGCTTCTCGGAGCCCCCTATTTCAAATTCACTTACAGTCGCACCCACCGGGCCCTGCTCGCTTCCCGCCCGCTGGTGACCGTCCCCTCCCTCCCTTCCTTCCACATCCATTCATTCATTCCTCCGTTGAGCAGTATGTCTTGAGCGCCTACTGTATGCCGGGGATGGTTCCAGACTCGGGGGACACAGGCTTGCCTGGCGCAGACTCCGTCCTGCCCTTCCTGGGGTGCACAGCTCGGCGGTGGGGACCCCCCCCACCCCCCACCCCGGGGACAGGACGCTCCGTTATCCTTGGGGACCCAGACGGGGCTGCGATGAGCGCGCGCGCCACCAGGGGGCGCTGTGGGACCGCGGGTTCAGCCCCGGGCTGGGGAGGGACGTCCTCCCGCGAGAGCCCGGGGCGGGGGGCAGGGACCCCCGAGACAGCCGAGTTCCCGGCCAGGTCAACGCCCCGTCCCCCGCTGCCGGCCTCCGTGACAGCGACAGGGGCTTCGTTAGAAACATCCCGGTTCACCGGGTCTCCGGAACCCATTCCGTCTGCTGCTGTGCGGGACCAGGGCCCAGAGAGGCCGGCCGCTCGCCTTAGGTCACACAGCCAGCCCTCCGCATGCCCGGCCCCCCGCGCGGCCTCGGGGACGCGCGCAGACTTCCCCGTTTCCCAGAGAAGTTAAGAAAGTTGTCGTCTGCCCACGACAAGGAGCTGCCTGAGCTCTCGGGGGGGCCTGGCCCCATCTCCTGTCCTGCCCGGGGGTCCCCCTGAGACGCCCCCCCACGGGCTCTCCGTCCCCTTCTGTGCTGCCGCCTGGACGCCGGAGGCCGGCAGGCTGGGAGAGGTGCGGGGTCCCCGTCCCCATCCCTTGCTGTCACGTGGGGCCGTGTGACATCCTCCGGGGTCCCCCCACCGAGCCCCACCTGTGTCCCCCTGTCCCCCGGCCTCGGGGTGTTTGCTGCCCCTTCCCATTTCCCCTTAGACGGCTTGTCAATCAACCCTCTTCTTCTCTCCCGGAGTTCAGCGGGGGTGACGGTCGCAGGGACCCCGCGACTGGACTGAAAGCCCCTGAATGGGACGTGAAGCCCGTTGCCCACAGGAGGAAACTGAGGCAGCGGAGGGGGCGGGATGCCCCCGAGGCCACGTGCGCGGCGTCCTGACCATCCTCCCCTCCCCACCCGCAGCCCAGTGCGCATGCGCGGTCTCTGGATGAGCGCGAATCCGGACCCCCCCCCCCCCCAACGTGGGTTTCATTCCATTTTATCCCATTTTTCAAAGAACCAGCTTTCCATTTGCCCGTTTCTGGTTCACTGGGGGCCACTCTCGCTTCCACTCGCTTTGGGTTGAATTTGCGCTTTTTTCTAGCTCCCGAGGGTGAAACTTGAGATTGGGGTGGACGCGCTTTTTCCATCAGTAGAAATTCTGGAGGTTTCGGGCCCGATGGGTGTCGGTCGGTGAGCGTGATACAGTGTCGATACAGCTTAACTCACAAAACAGGAGGCTGGCGCTGGCCCCTCCTCGGCATCGCCCCAAAGAGAAAACCCAAACCGGGCTCCCCGGGGCCTCAAGGGCGCACCCGGTCAGCCTGCACCCCGGCCCTCTCCCCTGCTTACTCTGATCCGGCCACACCGGCCTCCTTGCTTTGTGAACAAGCCACGTGAGTTCATTTAGTCATTCAACAAACGCTCAGTGAGCTACTGTGCATCAGGCCTTCTGCGAGGCGCCGGGGACACAGGAGGGAAGGAGGTGGTGTAGTTGCCATTCGGAAGAAGGAACCAGGAGGTAAAGAAAAAGGTAATTATAGGGGTTAAGGTTATGAGGGTTGAGAAGGGAACCCACAGTGGGGACGTGGAGGGGGAGGGATGGCCGGGGCTGCGTTTCCAACCATCTGGGAGGGCTTCATGGAGGAGGCGACACTGGCTGACGATCCTTGCTTGATGCGCTCTGACTAGAGGGCATGAGGGCAGAGGGCAGGGCGGGGGCTGCCCTGGGGAGTCTCTAGGGTCCCGTCCCACGCTGAGGTCCGGTGTCGCTTCTGTGACTCAGCAGAAACACAGGTGCTGGGGTCACGGGAGGGGACGTCCCCGTCCCCGCCCCCGCCGGAGGGCTGGCGCTGGCCTAACGTGTGTTGTGGCAACCGTGGGCCTGCCCTGTGTCCCCACCGAATGTGCCAGAGGGATCCGCACCCCCAGCCTCCCTCCAGGGACGAGGCAGGGCCCCCTGGACTCCCCCCCCGCCCCGAGTGCCCGGCCTCCTGGCGGGGACGTGACTCTGGTGCTATCTTTAACCTCGGCCGGGGACGCTGCGCTCCGTAAACACTGCTCAGATGACAGCGCTGGATCCCCTGGGGCACGAGGCCACCAGGGCTGCTCCCCCCGCCCGGCTGCTGCCCGGGCTGTGGAGGCCGCGGGCCTGGGTTTCCTGGAGGCGAGTGGCATTCACTCATTCACTCGCTCCCTCCACACGGGGGTCCCTCGGGGGTAACCAGCACAGACGGCCCCACCCCGGGGGCTCCAGAAGGCCGGGGGGCACTAAGCAAGCAGAGGAGGGAGGGGGCACAACCTCAGGCTGGGGTCAGCTCTGCAGCAGCAGGAAGTGTGTGTGAAGGGACAGTGCATGGGGTGGGGGCTCCCACTGGGGGGTGGGTGGCTCGCTCTTGGACACCCCCAACCTCGGGCTTCAGCCTTGACCCCGAGGCCTCCTAGCTGGGTGAGCTTGGGCAGACCTCTGCCCTCTCTGAGCCTCGGTTTGCCCATCTGTCAGTGACGTGGGCCAACATCCTGGCTGTGTGGCCTTGGGCAGGCCACGCAGCCTCTCTGAGCTTGTTCTTCTCACTGACAAATGGCAGGCAATAACCCTCGGAGGGTTTTTTGCCATCCTCCAGGGCCTCTGCTCCCCCATCTTCCAGCAACTCCACTTTCACCCGGAGTGCAGATGCCTGGGGAGGTGGGCTCCCCCCACCCCCGAGGTGGCCCAGGTTGGGCCTATCAGCACACTGCACTCCCAGGCTCCTGTGACTGGTCCAATTCGAGGGAACCTCAGGCCTCGGGCTGGCGGAAAGATGCCTTCCATTCTGCTGGCTGCCAGCTCAGGACATCCCCTGGGAACCAGCTCATTCTGAACAGTCCTGACCTGCTGGATCAACCCTCACTTGAAACCCACCTGGGCTTTGTTCTAAGATGGTTTTGCCTGAAATCTGAGGCTAAAGTCACAATTTGCAGGTGTGGGCTTGTAAAGAGTGTTTGGCTCAGATCAGTTTTCCTCTTTGGCGGGTCCCATAACAACTCTTAATAGCCTCAGTTTCCCCCACTTGCAAAACTGGAATAATCATAATGCCTAGTTCACCGAGCGGTTGTGAGCAGTAAATGAGGGGGCCCACGGAACCATAAAAGATGGTGGCAGCATCCAGTCAGAGCTCAATAAAAGCTCGCTAGTGTTACAAGTCTCCTGGGAGACGGCTCTGAGAGCACCTACTGAGTCCAACTCCACTCCTTCGAGGCAGGGACACATTCCCACTGCTGGGTGTCGGCTGTTAAGAGATGCTGGGTCCCCAATGACACCAGGAGGTGGAGACGCTCCAACCCAATGTGCTACAGGAGGCGACACGTCCCCATCACAACGGGGGTGAGGACGTGGGGAGATCATCAGCCTCGGGGGTTACCGCTCAATCCTTACCCCTCGGAACATGCTGGTGACACGGGCCCCTGGGACTTCAACTACTCAAGGACCAACTAATGGGGTGATGCTTTTGGGGGAGGGGTTTGCGCCAACGTGGGGAAAACCAGGACTTCACGCCCCTCACGGCAGGGCATGGAAAAGGGGGGCCGAATTTTCTCCCCAGCCCCAGGAAGCCCACCAAGGTGACGGAGGGACCTCCTGGGCCAGGACGCTGTTCCCTCAGCCCTTCCTTGCCTTCCAGGTGGGTCACGCCACCACCTTCCCGTGGCGACCTTCCCGCAAAGCTGGGGTCTGGACTAAGTCGGTGGTTTTCACTTTTTTCTTTTAATGCAGTAACACGTTTTCCGAAAGGACTCGGACACGAAGCCCCAGCATGTAAGCAAACTCCTCCAGTGAGACGGTGGCCTGAGGGACGGTCCCTTCCACGGACCAGCCCCAGGGCCTCTTACTCCCCACGGCCCCCTCCCGCCGCCTTCCCCCGACCCACGCCAGCAAGGAACTGTCAGGCGGTTCTCTTCCAATGGCGTCTTTTTATCGACTTAAACCTCGGCGCCCGAGACTCACCATTGGAACCGCCTCGTTCCTTCCTTCCGTGCTTTGGGAGGAATGGCGGCTGCGTTTCCCGCCTCGGTGGGAGGTAAAACCTGGTCCTGTAAATAAATAATGTGCTAACTAACACTGCAAATCCAAACGAGACCTCGTTTCCTCCTAGGGCAGGACATCGGGGACCCGCTGTGGCTTCCGAGGGCCTCCATGGAGCTGCCCCACGGTGTGGCCGCATGAGAGGCACGGGATTCGAATGCCGCTGTCCTGAAAGTGACCCTTCTCCTGAGCTGTGGGGGCCGCTGCTTCCGTCCCCTTCTGCGACTTGCTGCTCTCCAAGCAGGCCGAGAACAGTCTCCTTTGGCCTGCCAGGACGGATGCAGTATCACACCTAAGAAAAATCTCACCGAGTCAGGTTCCCTAGTGCGGGCATGTTATACCCCAGGGGACAGAAAATCAAGACTTTGTGACCCCTTTGTTGGCAACTCATTCTCCACATTCACTGCCTCCTCTAGCTCGGTTATGGAGTTAATGCTGTCTTTGGGCTTTTCTCAGGAAGACCTGGATTCGGGTCCTTGAGCAGCTAAAAAAAAAAAAAAGTGGCTACAGTCACTTGGGCTGGATACGCCCATCATGAAACCGTGCATTTATATGCAACGCATGAGGCTGAAGCGGCCTGGGGTTCTAATTCAGAGACCGTGAAAACCGACCCCCAAGCCAATCATGCGAGCTCTTGCTTGGAGGGCAACTCGCGCCGAGCCTGGCTCCTCTGCTGTTTGGAAAATACTTCTCTTCCTACGAGAACAGGGAGTCAGGAAGCCCACACGAAGTTTTAAGAAACGCAGTCACCTGTGTTTTAGGGACCGATGGCAAGGACGTCCACCTCCCTCGCCAAATTCTTCACGTCATAAAGCTCACTCCTGATGGCCTCGGCCACCTCAGGCACAGCAAACCCTCGCTGGGTGACATTAACTGATCAAGTCTGACAAACAAAATTCTTTTAAAAAAAAACCAAAATGGCAGCAAAACCTCAGGACTCCCGCGCAAGGCCTGTAACCTGCCCACTTATGAAGTAAATGAAACACCAAACCAGCCAAAAGCTACGTTAAGTGGCAGGCTGCCCAGGCAGCGAGCCCTGCCCACGCGGCCGTGCCCACGGCAATGAGGGAGGGAAACAGTCCAGATGGTGCCGGAAGAAGTGAGAGCTGGTCTTGTTTCTTGAGCCTCTAACTTCCCACCTTGGGAGCCCCCAGTCCTAACACTGCATTTGGCAGCCACGTCGATCCAGCCACGTAAAGGGCAAAGGAGGACGGACTTGATTCCCGGCTTCTTCTTGTTTCTAGGAGGGGAGGAAGGCAATGGTTTCGATCCCTCTGCCTCGAGGTGAGAAGGCCAAATTCCCCCAAACCACGGCAGACGGGATGTGTGCAAAGTTGAGCGTCTCCTCCCAACGAAGGACGGGTGCGTGTACTCCAGAGAAAGACAGACCCCCAAGCACGAGATCCGGAAGGCTCCTAGCACCAGCAGCTCGCTAACTCCCTTCCCGCTCTCTGCAGAGGTGAAGGGCCCTGGAGACGGGAGAGCCGTTCTCACTTCGCGCCACATGAAACATCACCAAGAGGGGACGAGGACCGGTGTGGGCTACACCCCTCCCGGTTTCTCCCTTCAGGACGGGGTCAGTGCAACTCGATGAAGGCCTCCAGCTCCTCAGGGATGACGCCCTTGTAGGGGATCTTGTTCTTGTCCAGGGCGCGGGCGGCAAGGCACTGCAGGGTGACATAGTTGAAGGGCTGAATGGTGCTCTTGGCCAGCAGCTTCTCGTCCAGCAGCTCGTAGGCCGTCTTCTTGAAGGCGTTGGTGGCATCCATGTGGGCCCCCGCTTCGATGAGGGCGTTCATGATCGCCGGGCAGTTGTTCTGGGCCGCGATGTGCAGCGGGGTGTTATTGTCAAAGTCCCTGCTGTCCGGGTCTGCCCCGCAGTCGAGCAGCACTTTGACCACCTGGAGGGAGGGGAATATGCCCACCGGGTAGCGACCCACCTTCTGGGTCTCCTTGTCCACGGCCATGTGCAGAGGGGTGAAGCCGTTCTTGCCGCGGGGGGCGCACTTCAGCAGCCGGTACACGGTCTGGTGCTTCAGATGCTCCTGCTCGGGCGTGCACTCGACTTTCTCCAGCAGGTAGAGCAGGTGGAGGATGATGGCCAGGGCCTTGGTGAACTGGGCCGATTCCCCGGGCTCCTTGGGCAGCTGCAAGGCCCGTTCCACCTCCCGGACCCCTTTGCACAGCACCCCCATGAGGTCTGCAAAGCCGATGTGCGTGTCCACGCTGCCCTTGACCCTGGCCGCGTGGTCCTGGAGCACGTACGAGAAGAGCTCGGCGAACGACAGGAAGCTGCTGGCGGTCATGGGGCTCAGGGGCTCCAGATTGTTCTGTTGCATGTCCAGGGCGTACTTCCACAGGTGGATGCAGCGCTCGAAATTGCCCGAGTCGGCGTACACGGCACCCCTGTACCGGATATAATAGGACGTGTCCGGGTGCGAGGGACCCAGGATGCGCTCGCGGATCAAGAGGGCCTGCATCCGCATCTCGTCGGGGTCGGTGATGAGCGCCTCCAGCTCCTTGGCGGTGTTCACCTCCTTGCAATAGTCGTAGGCCAGGACGCGCTGCGGGGGCTCCGGTTTGGGCAGGTAGGTGCCCCCCTGGTGCCGCAGCTCCATGGCCCGTCTCCAGTGTTTCATGGCGCCCAGCAGATCCCGCTTCTTATCCACGTAGGTGGCGCCCAGCAGCTCCAAGGCCTCCACCGCCGCCTCGCGGCTGGTGGGGCAGCAGCTCTCGTAGGACTCGCCGCTAGGAGGCTCCTCCGGGCGGGAGCGGAGGCCGCTCTGGGGCTGCGCCGCGCCACCGGGCCCGCCTCGCTCGCGCCCTGGCAGCGCCTCCTGGGTGGCCGGCTGCTCCTGGATGAGATACTCCACGATGTTGGTGTGGCCCGTGACGCTGGCCGCCAGCAGCGGGGTCATGCCGTAGCCGTCGCGCTCCATGCGCGCGTGGCAGCCGAGCAGCAGCTGCAGGATCTCCAGGCTGCCGGACTCGGCGCAGTCGTGCAGGGCCGTGTTGCCCTTGGCGCTGCGCCGGTTCACCTGCGCGCCCTGCTCCAGCAGGTAACGCGCGATCTCGCGATGACCCTTGTAGCACGAGATCATGAGGCACGTGTGGCCGTGCCGGTTGGCCACCTCCAGGTCGGCCTGGTGCTCGCCCACCAGGTAGCGCACCACCTCCAGGTGGCCGTCGAAGCAGGCGGCGCGCAGGGGCGTCGAGTTGGTGCGCGTCGTGCGGTTCACCGACGCCCCCCGGCGCAGCAGGCTGCGCACCACGGCCAGGTGACCGGCGGCCGAGGCGGCCCAGAGCGGCGGCGCGCCCTCGATGGTCTCGCCATCGAAGTGCACCGAGCCGCCCGCCTCCACGCTCGCGCCGCACCGGTCCACCAGGTACTCCACCACGTCCAGGTGGCCGTGGCGCGCGGCGATGAGCAGCGGCGTCCCCTCGCCCGCCACCTCGCCCGTCAGCTCCTCCAGCTCCTCCCGGCTCCGGCCGCTCAGCAGCTTCTGCAGCAGCTGCAGCTTGCCGGCGCCGGCCGCCTTGTACACGGCGCTGCGGAGGTCCATGCTCCGGGCCTCCGCCGGGCCATGCGCCGGCTGCCGGGGCGCGGGGAGACGGCGGGCTAGAGCCCGGACGGGCCGGCGGCAACCTTCACCGTCTCCCCGGCCGCCATCTTACGGGCTTTTCTTCGGGCGGAACAAAATGGCCGCCGCGGCCCGGCGCCCTGGGCGAAGGGGAGCGTGCGGGGAAATGTAGTTCTCTGAGCCGGCACCTTCCGTAGAAAAGAGATGGAACGGGGAGCTGTGGAGACTACAACTCCCAGAAGGGAGCGGGATCCGTCGCCGCGAGCTGGGAGCAGGGTGCAGGGTGGGAATTGCTGTTCCGATCGCGGCGGTTGGCGGCGCAGACGGGCATCGCGAGGACTACAATTCCCGTCGCGCAATGCCAGCGCGGTGGCTTGTGGGAGCCGGGGAGGTTGGGTGACGTACTTCCTGTGGCTGTCAGAGCGCTCGAGCCAACGGGACACGCAGGCGCGGGCCAAAGGACTACATTCCCCCAAAGGCCTCGCGAGGGACACGGAGCCAATCAGGAGCGAGAACGAAGGCGAAGGCCTGATTTGGGCTCGGCGTGGCCGAGCCGCCGGCCGGCAGGGGGCGCTCGGGAGAGGCTGGAAAGCCGGTGGGGCGAGCACGTTGGAGCAATTGAAAAGCTGGGGGCGGGATTTGAACCCGCGCAGCATCGGCTGAGTCATTTGCAGGGCGAAGCGCAGGAGGGAAATGTGGAGCTGCCTGTCCAAAAATGATTAGGAATTTCTCAAAGGGGACAGACAGCAGGGCAACTGTGAGGCCCCTGGGAGCGCGGGGTCCTGGACCAAGCCCCAACCCCACCACTAGGGGTTGGGGGTAGAGGGGTCCCACCTCACCCCCAACCCTCTCCCGCCTCCACTTGGCTTCTGCCTGCCCCAGATTTACTGAGAATCATGGGAAAGTTGAAGCATGTTGGCATGCCCCGGAATGTTCTAGAAACCCACGGTGTTCTCTTACGCCTCCCGTTCTGCACCTGCTTCACCTGGCCACCTCTTGGACCTTCTTCAGGTCTCAGCCAAGACTTCAGGTCCTTCTGGATGATTCCTTGACCCGGCGCTTCCTGGGCGCCCTCCCTGGCGCCACGGACATTCTTCTTGGTGGATCTTCGGGAAGCGCTCCGTATGAGTCAGCTCGGGCTCCTGTGACAAGTGCCGCAGCCTGGGTGGCTGTGTCCGTCAGGGGTCTCCGCAGAAACAGAACCCAAGAGGAGATATATATAAATAAAATATATAATATATGTTGTAGGAATTAGCTCGTGCAATTATGGAGGCTGAGAAACCCCAGGATCTGCCGTCTGCAGACTGGAGACTCAGGGAGGCTGGTGGGGTTATTCGGCCCGAGGACCAGGAGCTGTGATGTCCAGTCGTGACCTCGTCACCTCCCAAAGGCCCCACGGCCGAATTCCATCCCGTGGGGCTTAGGGCTGCAACGTATGGATTTCCGGGCGACACAAACATTTAGTCCATAACCCACTCCGAAATGGCTTCCTGGGATGCAGGGCCTGCTGGTGGAGTCCCAGAATCGATGCACGTAACGGAGAGAGAAGGAAGGAGAGCACCAGGAAGGGAGAGGCGGGGACAGATTGCCTCCCATGGGCCGGGGGGGTGAGTTTCTTCTGGAAATGGGAGTGAGCGTGAATATGAGGACTGGAGGCCGAGACAGACCTGCTGGTGATCTCCGAGCATTTCTTGACTCTCCCATCCTTTTTGTGCACATCTCTGAATTTCCTCCATCCCTGACTGCCGTAGATGGTGGAAAAGAACACCTTTGATTTAATGGCAGCTCTTCCACAGCAAAAACAAAAAAAAGCAAACACCCACACCATCCTAAACATGCGCATGGCTTTGTGTTAAATGCAGTTCAGGCTTTTTCTCATTCCTGAAACACTAACATATGGAAAAGTGGCCACTTGGGGATCGAGGAAATGCAGGTGCTATGCTGCCTGCTCTTTTGCACTTAGCTTGAATGTTTTTGCGTTCGTTCAACAGGCAGCACATTTTATGTAGAAAATCTCCTGTGGGTGGGCACTTATAGATTGCCCACTGGGGGCCAGGTCCTGCTCTGGACACCGGGGTACTACAGTGGGCAAGACAGACAAAAACTTCTGACCTGGTGAAGGTGACATTCTAATGACATGCATTTTCCAACAATATTTTTCATGGCTGTATAGTATTCCACAGGGTGGAATTGTACCGTGTTCTACGTAGATAATCTCCTGCTGTTAAAACCCCTACTCCAGTGCACTTACTGGTAACTAAATATTTGTGTGTTTTCTCTAATTATTTTTTTTAATTGGAGTAAAATATACATAACAGGAAATTTACCATTGTAACCATTTTTAAGTGCACAGCTCAGCGGCATGAAGCACATTCACACGGATGTGCCACCATCCCCTCCATCCGTCTCCAGAACTTTCCATCTCCCCAAACTGCAGCTCTGTCCCCATGCAACACTGACTCCCACCCCTCCCCCAGCCCCTGGCCCCCCATCCACTTTCTGTCTCTGTGGCTGTGGCTCCTCTGGGGACCTCCTGTGAGTGGACCACACAGTGTGTGTCCTTCTGTGTCTGGCTCACGTCACCGACATCCATGTTGTCCATCCACGTCGTAGCTTCTATCTTCTTTCTGCCTCTATAATGTTGGATCTTCTGCCACGCGATGGGAATGCATCCTAAGTGGCCCGGTTCTAGGGGACAGCCAGGGGAGGAAGGGCGGGGTTGAATGACATTGGGGGGGGAATTGACAGGATGACACAGCGGAGGAATCTGGGGTGAGGGAGGGGGTCCCCAGGAAGGGGGAGGAGCTTCTCTGGGATTCATCTGCCTTCCAGAGGAAGACTGAGAGCACAGAGGGGAAATGGAGAGATCTGGGGGGACCCAGAGCACCGAGCTCCCCACTGTGCTCAGCTGTAGAGCAGAGTAAGGACCTGCGCCCACTGAGTTTCCACGTCACCGTCCCCGCTGGGTATCAGGACCTCAATCTTCTTCAGGATCCTCCATCCGGGCCGTGCTGGAGCTGGCGTGTTCTGGCCCCTAGAGTTGATTGTTAAATCTCCAGGATTTTCGGCAACCAGACGTTAACCCCAGCCAGTATTGAAAATTAACTCACATAGACTGAAAACGTAACAGGTCATACAGAAACAAAGGTGATAAACACTCAAAACCCATCCCCTCCTCGTTCTCCAGGTGACTTACACCCCCCTGCACCCACATGCTGGAAATACCACATGGCGGTGCCGCTCTGCCCGTGTCGTCCCCATTCCCGCTCTGTGACTCCCCTGGCGTAGCTTGAAACCCCCCTTGGTGGCAGCATTTACACCCCGGAAATGGGCAAACCCTAAATCCAGCGCCCCCTCTCCCCAGACCCCCTGGCCTTGCTTATTTTTTTTTTCCCCAGAGCCCAGATCGCTTTGCAACATCGCCTGTTAGCAAATTGACATAGTTTGACGTTTATTCTCAGCCCACCTGCTTCCCGTGTCAGCTCGGGCAAGGCAGAGATTTCTATCTGTCCTGTTCACCGCTGTGTCCCAGTTTCTAGAACAGTGCCGTGCACGCAGTAGGTACTCAATAAAGGGACTGGATAAAGGGATCGTTCCAGGAAGCACATTTTAACACAGCACCGCCCCGCGGTAGGATGGTGGCCGAGATGCCCTGGTCCTGGCCCGTGTCACCTCCTCCTCCTGAGCTGCGGCCTTTCCGTCCCTAAGCGCGGCAGCCAGTGTGGGCACAGGCCCGGCCGCCCGCGCCGCTGCGCTCCTGGGGCACCGAGAACCGAGAGGCCACCGAGACCCCCGGGGACGCACCACGCCCCAGCTGGGGGCTCTGATCCCGGGGCACTTGAAATTGTTTTTAATGAAAAAACAGGTGAAACATTCAGAAAAACTGAGACAATGTTCTAAGGGAGCCTGAGAGAGCAATGGCAAAGATTAGGCAGATTCATGAGGTTCGAGAGAAAAATAGACAAAACCCCCTTCACTCTGGAATCTGGCATAAGGGAGGCTGGTAAGGAATCAAACAAGGGTGTTCGTTTGCTGGGGCTGCGTCCCCCAGAGGTGGGTGTCACCCCCAAATTCAGTAACGTGAGGCACTGAGATTTCTGAAGCCAGGGGACTAAGGTCACCAGCTTCCCGTTGCTTCTCTGGGGTCGCCACCCCCCAGCCAAGCCCATCGTGCTCGTGAGGCCACGTGTAGACCCTCTGGGACAGCCTCCCAGCCACCCACTTGGGGTGTTCCCCCCGTGTGAGAAAAGCCATCTTGGACCTTCCAGACCGGCCGTCCACCAGTGGACACCACCTGCATGCAACAGAGGAAGCCCCCAGCCCCGCCGCCCAATTTCCCCGGCCGGCGATTGCTTCCAGCCCGTCTGCTTTGGGGCAGCTCGCGATGCAGCCTCAGCGACTGGAACGGCGTTCGATGCAGCTCCCGGCTTTAATTCTCGGGTCTGTAATGACTAACCCGATGGCACGGCTCCCCCGGCGCGTGTTTACTATGGCTGTTTCCTCTCCGGGGAACTGGCTGTTCGCTGGAGAGATATGCTGTGCTCTAGTTTCTAAGAAACAGCCTCCGTGCGTCCCCGAAGGGACCGGGTGAATTCATGATTTTTGGCACAGCCTGAGTCCTTGGCAGGCGGGCTCCCGTCCACTCGATCGTTCAGCTGTGTTTATTGATATTCTGAGCACCTGTGACGTGCGGGGAGCAAGCAGACCCCGTTCTTAAGAGCCTGGAATCTGACTGTAGAACTCACCCGAGACGGGCCGTGCGGTCATATAGGAGCCAGCCTGGGGGACGGATGGACGGGGCCTGGCTGGGGAGGGAAGGAGCAAGTGGGAAGATACTTTCTTCCCGGACGGGGATTTTTCAGAGTTGTTGCATGAAAGCAGTGTTCCAGATCATTCTATCTGTCTACTTTGGCTTCACCAATGACCCCGAGCTTAGTGACTTCTGGGGACTGAATTGTGCCCGCCCAAAATTGATATATTGAAACCCTAACTTCCAAGGCGACTGTGTTTCCAGATGGAGACGTCGGGAGGTGTCATGCAGCCTCGGGAGCCACGCAGTGTCACTTCCACCCCATCCTCTTTGCTGGAAGAAAGTTGCTAAGAGTGGCCCACTTCTGGGGGAGAGAATCCCATGCGGGAGGGATGTCCATGAGTTTGTGGATAGGTTTGAAAACCACACACAGGAGCAAAGGCCGGGAGGATGGACCACAGTGTAGACACGACACACTCAGTCCATCGCTGAGTCGCTCCAAGCCGACAGGACAGCGTTTTAGGAAAATTCTCTACCAAAGACGAGGGCCTCTCCCTTCTCTTTACAAGTCCCTAAATTAATTACACAAATGGTTCTTTTTATAGCACAATGGATGAGGGATCCAGACCCAAACACACGGACCCAAAGGACATGCCAACAAAGTCTTCTTAATTTCCCCCTCAAGATAGGACATTGCTGAGGGACACACAGACATTGTCCACACGGCTTCCTGTGCTGTCTGTGGTGAAGTGTTTTTCTGTTTCTTGTTACAGACGTCTGAACTGTAAAGACATCCATCCCCCGCAATTTGAGGTTTGGGGAAAGAGAGAGGAGTTTCCGGTGGGAGAGCGAGGTGGAGCGATGTTAGTCACTGCTTCTCCAAGCAGAGATGGTTGACGTCAGTGGCAGCCATGATATATCTTTCTTCTTTCTTGTTGAGGGCCTTAAGCAGTGACCCTCAAATCTCCATAATATATAAAGAGTTCACACAAATAACTAAAAGAAAAGGCACGATCAAAAAGTGGGCAGAGGATATGAACAGACATTTTTCCAAAGAAGATATACGGATGGCCAACAGGCACGTGAAAAGATGCTCATCATCACTGATCATCAGGGAAATGCAAATCAAAACTACACTAAGATATCACCTTATGCCCCTTAGGATGGCTGCAGTCACCAAGACAAAAAAGAACACGTGTTGAAGAGGGTGTGGAGAAAAGGGAACCCTCATCCACTGCTGGTGGGAATGCAAACTGGTGCAGCCACTATGGAAAACAGTACGGAGATTTCTCAAAAAGTTAAAAATAGAAATACTATATGACCCAGCCATCCCACTCCTGGGTATTTATCCAAAGAATGTGAAATCAACAATTCAAAGAGACTCATGCACCCCTACGTTCACTGCAGCATTATTCACAGTAGCCAAGATGTGGAAGCAACCCAAGTGCCCATCAATGGGTGACTGGATAAAGAAGATGTGGTATATATATATATATATATATATATATATATATATATATATATATATACAATGGAATATTACTCAGCCAGAAAAAAGATGAAATTGTCCCATTCGCAACAACATGGATGGACCTTGAGGGTATTATGTTAAGTGAAATAAGCCAGACAAAGAAAGACAAACACCAGATGATTTCACTCATATGTGGAAGATAAACGCATGGTCAAAGAGAACAGATTAGTGATTACCAGGGGAAGGGAGAAGGGGGGTGGAGGGTGGACACAAGGGGTGAAGGGGCACATTATACATGGTGACTGACAAAGAATAATGTACAACTGAAATTTCACTATATTATAAGCTATTATGACCACAATAATTAAAAAAAAGAGGTGACCCCCTGCTACTGTCTAACAGAAGTGTTATTGAGTAGCAAGAGAGCATGCTCCCTTATGACAACAAGGAAGAGAGAGACTTTTCTTTGAGCCTGTCATCTTTAAAAAATTTTTTTTTTGAGGAAGAGTGGCCCTGAGCTCACATCCGTGCCCATCTTCCTCTGCTTTCTATGTGGGACGCCTGCCGCAGCATGGCGTGCCAAGCGGTGCCATGTCCACGCCCGGGATCCGAACTGGCGAACCCCGGGCTGACAAAGCAGAACGTGTGCACTTAACCACTGCGCCACCAGGCCGGCCCCTCCTGCATATTCTTTACCCAGATCCCTCAGTGGTTTGCAACTTGTGACGTTTGCTTCATCTCTCTCTCTCTCTCTATATATATACACATATATACTATCATATTGTATAGTCTAATTATATAAACTATCGTCTATATAATATATATTTGTTACATATAAGTATATAAATATGGTACATAAGTATATAATATGATACATAATATTTATATTATCTAATATATTTATAATTTATACCAAGATACAATAATGTATTATTAATATGTTACATATGCATACAATATATAAAATATATAATGTATAAAATATATTATAAATCATATAGCATATACAAAGCACAATATATTGTAAATAATATTTTATATAAATAAAATATAATATATTATAAAAATATATAGACACAACGTATTTATAATTTTTTTCTGGACAATTGGAGAAACTAAGTTGGAATCTTGACAACCCTTCCTCTTAAATAGTTCGGTGCACGTTTCCTAGGAACAAGGACGTTCTCTTACAGAACCACAATTCACCGATCAAAATCGGGACATTTGACACTGAGCTGCACCAGCCTCTAATGCGCCGTCGGATTCCGGTGCCTTCCATGGTTCCTTTGCAGCTCCTTTCCCCGGCAACGTTTGCAAGCCCCTCACGCATTCCTTCTCTGGACAACTATCTATCGCTGAATCCGAACCAGGTGGGCTAAAACGAGGACGAATTTCTCCGACTGTGGCTTCTCCCGCCGTCTGTCAGGTCCCCCGGCTCTGCCCCGAGGAGCACGTTCCGTAACCTGCGTGGTCACTGTCGGTTGAAGTCTCGCCGTGTCCAGTCCTGTTTCCACCTCAGAGCCTTTCCCGTCTCCTCGGCGGGCTGGACCTGTGACGGGGAAAACTGGGGGTGAGCCGGCGGCCCCTGGGACCCCCTCCCTGCGCCCTTCCCCTTTGCCTCGCTTTGCACGTGTGCCCGGCATGTGCTGTTTCTGTCCGTCCCTCCCTCACCGGGCTGGGGCCCCAGAGAAGGAGCTCCGAGTGTCCCAGTGTGAATGAGCGCTCAAAACCCACGCGGCTGCCCGCTCGGGGCTGGGCTGGGCACAGGCTGGGCTCCCAGGATCCAGAAAAGGAAGGATGGAAGGGGCCAGATTCCAGAGCCAGATGTGTGTGTAGGGGGGGAACTCAGCCATCTCCTCGTGATGCTGCCTGCCTGTTGTCATGGAAACCCAAGCCACTCTCTTTTGAAGGACCCATTAAGGAACAGGATATAATCAGAGCTCTCTCTACCCCCACCCTCCCGGGTGGGAGGCGACCACCACCGGAGCCAAGAGAAACAGCGGCCCCTGGACGATGCAACGCCTGAGTTCTGCCCTCGCCACCCCTCTCCGGCGCTGGATGGAGGTGACTTGTTCCCTCCGGCCTTCCTTCCTCTCTTCCTTCCTTCCTCCTTTTCCACTTATCTAGCAACCCATTATTTATCCACCTTTATATTTTTCTTCCTATCTACCTACTTATCTGTCACCGTTGTCCTTGGCATCATCGTTATTTATTGAGCACTTACTGTGTGCTGGGCGTGGTGCCATGCATTTACATACGTTGTCTCCTTCATCTTTACAGCAGCCTGAAGAGAGAAGCCATAATCCCCACTTTACAGATGGCGAAGCTGAGGCCGACAGAGGAGAAAAACTAGCCCAATATCCCTGCTCAGCGGCCTTCGCCTCCTTGCCCCATTGTCCCGTGGAAAGGTGTCTAGGCCCATCATGAAACTAGAAGTTATTTATTGCACCCACTTTGCCTGGTGCTCAAGACGTTGCATGTGGGTCTCTCGCTCTTCCCATCCTGCAAATACTTCTTATAATTCTGAGAAACAGTCAGGCACCAAGGTTGACTAATTTTAACTTTCAACCCACATAGTGCCTCAAAGGCAAGGTCTCAAATGTTCTCCATGAGTCTCCCGGGCAGTTCATTCCTTCAATGTTACCTAAGCAGATAACTCCATCTTTCAAACTCCTTGTCGTCCACCATCTGAGCCCAGCTTTCGGAAGTGTGTTGCATCCACCGTGGGCTGGATTGTCTGTTTCATTTGCTCTGTCCTTGTCTATCGCTCCAGGGTCTTGAAGCAGCTGCCAGGACATGGGTGTCCCTTTCAGGTGGTTCTGCCCACCAGATCCACCATGTTGCTCATTCATACGCCTTTCTTCTTCAGGAGCTTACAGCTCTATTTTGAAATACGATCCTGGAGATACAGACTTACAGGTGGTCTCAGGTGGAAACTGGCTTGGAAAATGTGCACAACATATTTCCAACTGTTTGATGTATCTGTAGCAGAGGTCGCTAGCTGTTGTCAACACTGTTTTTCCTTTCTCTCTCACAACCCTAAATCCCCCAACTTTTAGCTGAGCGCATCTGGCCTCATAAAAAACAGACAACATTTTAATAAATAGTGCACCACATTGGGCCACGTGAATGAATCTGACACACTAAGGATAGCAGAGCAATGATGTAGAAGGAGTCTGGGCGCTGCCCCCAAGCCAGCGCTGAACTGCTCAGATAGTCATGTGATATAAAATAAATAAATTAAATTTTTTTTTACTTGAAAAGAATTGAGTTGGATTTTTCATATAATAAAATGCATAGACCTTAAGTGTATGGGTCAGTGATTTTTTGACAATTGTGTACACCCATAGAGCCACTACCCTGATCAAGATAGATCATATTTTCAGCACCCTGGACAGTTCCCAATGGGCCCCCCCCCCCCCCCGTTGATTCCTGTTACCCACCCCAGAGGCACCCACAGTTCTGATTTCTATCAATATAGATTAGTTTTGCCCATTCCTAAAATGTCACATAGATGGGATGACGCAGTATCGACCCTTTTGTGTCCAACTCCTTTTGTTTAGCATGACTTTTCGAGTCGCCTGTGCTGCTGTTTGTATCATCAATTTGCTCTTTTTTTTTTTTTTTGCGAGTAGTAACCCACGGTCTGCTTATACCACAGTCTGTTTATCCATTCACCAGTTAGCTCTTGGCTATTGCGAATAAAGCTGTTGTACGTATTTCTGTAAAATTCTTTCCGTGGAAATGAATATTCATTTCTCTTTTATGTAAATCTAGACATGGAATTGCTAAGTCAATGGGAAGAAAATAAATTTCCACCTTGTTTAAGCCACTGTCACTTCAGGTCTGTTAGACTCACTGGGCTCTATCCCCCTAGACTGGCTTTCCCTACTTCTTTGCCTCATTCTCTGGTGCCTTCATTCCCGCTTTCTGGGACCACCTTCCAAATAAACCACACTTGTCTCACACACTCTCCTTTCATGGATTCCCAAATTAAGGTAACTGGACCTCACCAAATATAATAAGATAGCTTAATAGGTTGTTTGATGCCCTCATCACCTCTCTGGGAGATGGCTCATCTTTATAGGTGTGCGTGTCCTCTATGCTTCTGTGTTTGGTGAAGGTGACAAGGGCTCAACTGAATACTTATGGGTGCTAGCACTAACTGGGCATGCGGGGGTACAAATATGAAACTGGTGAGATTAACAGAGGTGCCCCCCACCAGAGGTCTTTGGGAGAAACAAAATGTTGGTGGGTTTTTATTTTTTAAAGATTTTTAAAATTTTTCCTCCTTCTCCCCAAAGCCCCCCGGTACATAGTTGTATATTTTTAGTTGTGGGTCCTTCTAGTTGTGGCATGTGGGACACCACTTCAGCATGGCTTGATGAGCGGTGCGATGTCTGTGCCCAGGATCCAAACCAGAGAAACCCTGGGCTGCCGAAGCAGGACGCGAGAACTTAACCGCTTGGCCACAGGGCCGGCCCCAGGGTTTTTTTTTTTTTTTTTAATCAAAGGAAAGATTCCTCTAAATAAGAATCAGTGGGGAAGCTAGCCAAAATTCAGATACCAGAGCCTGGCTCTGGCTAATTGAAACTTGGAGGGTCCTGGGAATCTGCATTCTCTTTGAGCTTCCCAGGGGAACCGTCCTCACATCAAAGTTGAGAATCCGAGCGAGAGGTGCTCCTGGACGGGCTGGTTGTCGAGTGTAGCTGGTGGGAAAATGATAAGCGATCGCTCTCGGCGGGGAGGGGCTGGACCACGCAGGGTGTGTGAGGGTATTTGAATTTTAGCATGCAGGCAAGGTGCGTCTTGGAAGGGTTGAAGGCAAGGGCGGGACTGGACCAGATTTGTGTTCTGGAAAGACCCCTCGCTGTATGTGGAGGGTGAACTGGCTGTGTGTGTGTTTGGAGGGGAGGGGAGAAGAGACTGTGAGATGCCCAGGCGGTGACGGTGACAGAGGCAGAGCCCTGGAGAAGAGGATGAATCTGACCAGAGTGACTTGCCTTGATGAATATGGAGGGTGGATGGGGGGGGGGCCCCCTGGGAGGTGGAGGGGCTGCCACATTGATGGGGACGTGGCGGGAAGTGCAAGCTGGGGGTTGGGGGGGTTGGGTGTTCAACTTGAAATTATTAATTTGAGTGATTATGAGACACCCAGGGGAAACTTTCACAGAAATACCAGAGCAGAATCTCTTCTTTCATTGGGGTCCCCAGAGGGCAGTATCCTGGTCCCTTTTCCTCTCTGATAGCTCTCCCATTCCCAGAGGGCGATTCTAAATATACTGGAAAATCTCTCACAATTAGCCTTAACCCAGACATTGAACCCCATTCTCCCCACCCCATTGACAAAGAGCCTCTGGCGTTTAGGTGTCTTATAATCATATTTTCTCTGCTTGTTAATGGACCCACTGAGGCAGTACTCCTGGGGGAGAGAAAGATTTCATTTGTCTGGGGCTGGGGAGGGAGACGGGGTTGCCGGAACTAATGAGGAATCAATGCCTCGTAATTGCTAATTAAACGAGCCTGGCTCTCTCCTGGGGCTATTCGTTGGCTGGCTGGCCCTTGAGTGCCCACAAATTTAATTATACTCCCCAATAACCACCCGCGGCCACCATCACCCTGTGGCATCTCTGTGGGGGACGTCGAGGAGAAAGAAGTAGGACCTTCATGTGCATACTGAAACCATAAATTCCTTTATTGACTGATACGTTGTTTTATCCTCTGATGCCTTTACTGATTCAACAAACATTTATTGAGCACCTGCTGTGTGCAAGGCCATGCATGAGTGCTGGGAAAATACAAACACAGTCTCTGTCCTCAAGGGGCTCACAGTGTAGTGGGGGGAGACAGACAGCCCTGTAAACAGATAAGACAAAAGAATTGGACTAGGTGCCAGAGAGATTTCCCGTGTCTATGAGAATGTATAATATAGACTTGCTATGGGGGGGGGGGGTGGGAGACAAGATTCTCTTGGTGACCTGAGGCTTGGATAAGAAGGCGGAGGGAGCCTTGGGGTGCTTGGGGAGCAGAGCATTCCAAGCTGAGGGAACAGCAAAGGCAAGGACTCTGAGGCTGCAACGAGCTTGACGTGGTGTCTCTGACTTCATTAGGATGTCACAGAGAATTTGGGGTGGGCGTTGATGATGCCACAACTACCAGGCACGAGTGGACACCTGTCCTGTAATTGGCCCCTGGAACTGATGGTGGGGTGGGGGGGGGGGGAGAAAAAAGATCACTGCTGGAACTTTTATTGAAAAGTTTCGGTAGAATCCTGGTCTGGAGAGAACTTCAAATGCCGCTCCCTCATTGATCCCCCAGGAAAGTGTAGTAAGATGTTAAGGGCCCTGGGTTCAGAGTCAGATAGTTTGTATTCCAGGCCTGCGGGGGCATGCGAGTGACATGGCCAACACCACACGTGGCACATTGCCGTGTGTTCGTGGGGTGCATGCCCTTGTTTTATTCCCGCCCCTGCCCTTGTCCCGCGGAACTAGCCAACCCGCCCCCTGGGTGGAAACGATTCCTCCCTGACCCTCTGTCCCACACCCTTGCCTGTCCGTCTTGAGTGGAGGTCGACGGGAGCCTACGCTGTGAGGAAGCCGTGATTTGTTGTCATAGTACGTCAAAACAACAAAATCACTAGTCTTCCACACAGCACTAGACCACAACCGCTCCAGTCTTCTGCGCCACCCTCTGCCCGTGTCTGAGGTGCCCCACGCAGCCCTTTCCCCTCACCTGAGCCAAGCCGGAACACCCGGGCTTCTTGCTTCTCCACCGCCTCCTGTTTTCCATTCCTGGTCCTCTTGGAGAGAGGCAGGGTCTGATCTCCAAGGCCCCAACTCCACCCCCCCCCCCAGGCATGTCAGAAACACGGAATTCGGAGTGGCTGCATGTGGGATTGACTTGCAGCTTCACTGTTGGGCTGAGAGCCCTTGGGCTAATAATTCCCTGCCCCTCTCTGGGTCTCAGTTTTCTCAACTGTCACCTGGGCATCGTAACACCCGTGTCCTAGGATTGCAGATGGCATGATAGAATCTATGCAAAACGCTTGGCACAATGCTTCTCACGGAAGTCTGGAAAGAGCACAACAGTGTCATCTTGGCAGGCGCCCGTTCACCCACACTCCTACCGACTGGACATCTCACCTGCTGGGAATTACAGATTTCTACGTGCGGTTTCATCGCGCCTGCTTATTATCTGGAAAATAATTCGTGGAAAAATCCATTCCATGAGGGGCAAGTCTCCAAAAGCGCCGGGCACCTCTGACCACCCTCTGACCACCCATCAAGGCACAAGGGCTCCTGGGTACCTCGGGGAGCTGTCCGCTGTCCGGGTGCTGAAACGATGTCGGAGGGGCCCCGGGCCTCCGCCAGGAGCTGTTCGCAGCCCCGGTGCTGAAGCAGATCGCGGGTCCCATCCCGGACCCCGAGAGGCGCTGTCCGGAGTCGCGGTGCTGAAATAAATTAGCAATTTCCTTCCGCGGCCGGCGGCCGGCGGTCCTAGCCTCTGCGCTGAAGAAAACTTGACTTCCTTCCCCCTCTACCCCGGCTCGCCCCACCCCCTGCCCTCTGCTCTTTGTTCCTCTGACTTTTTGGAACCCCCCCCCCAATCCCCGAATTTCTTCCTCTTCCTGGGCAAGGCGGGGAGACACGGAGAGGGAGCAACCAGGACTCATACTTGCTCCCCACCTCGCGTCATGTCTCCAGAACTTACCTCTCAGGTAGTCAGCCCGTCTGGTCTCCGCTTTCCAGACTGTCAAACTTCGCCGTCTTTGTCACTTTCTGGGAAGACGTCCATGCGCTGACCTGCAAACCAGCCCCATGCCCGGGGCCCCGGGGCCCTCAGACCACCCTTCCTCCCTCCCCTCACCCCCCACGCGGCCGCGGTCCTTCCCCTGTGTGCCTCACCTGCTTCCGGTCTTGTTGGCAGATGCAGGTGTCCAGTGGCTACCGAGACGGGGACATGCGCTTTTATGGGCATTGGGGAAGGCGGGGCGCCGGGAACCCGGGGAGGGGTTTTGCCAGCCAGCCAATGGGACTCTGCCTCGAATGCAGCTCCAAAGATTACCTCATAGGCTGTGGCCTCGGCTTCAGAATAAAAGTCTGGCATGTGCCCAAAAACTGGGTTAGGGTTTTCTGGAGGAGGAGGGGACACTCACTGTGGGCCCCAGGGTTTCCCCACTTGATCCAAACCCCTCCTAGGTCTCTGAGCTCTGGGTTGGCTCAGAAGCCCTGGCCAGTACCTGCTTCTCTCCATCCCAAGCTTGCGCTATTGCTGGATCAGGAGAGAGAAAGCTAGTAAACTGTGCTGGGGGAAACAGGGCACATTCAGAATATGGAAGTCTGGTTCCAGATAGGGAAACTGAGGTCCGTGGTGATGGAGGGCTCTGAGGAGCCTGGGGCAGAGGTGGGGCTCCAGCCTAGATCTTTTTGTTACTTGACCCAAAACCCAACTCATAAGTCAGTTTATTGTTTTGCTTTACTGAGTCGGCTCTGAGCCAAAAAACACAGAGACCTGAGTTCAAATCCAGATTTTCTCCTCCCCGCTGTGGGACTTTGGGCACAGTCGACCCTCTCTGTGCCTCAGTTTCCTCGGCTGTGAATTGGTGATCATGGTAGCACCGTCTCAGAGCATTGTGATGAGGAATTAATGACATGGTGTGGACTGCATGCTGGAAACAATCAGGACCATGGTGAGTGAGGCACATGAAAAACTTAAGGGGGCACCAAAAAGACTCAGGAGTCAAGATAAGTAATATTTCAATGCAATGTTTTAAGAATTCAAAATTAATGCAAAAAATCCATGATGAACAAAATATCAGAGTTTTAAATAAAGACAGGATCCACATTGTAGAATTTCTCTTTTGCGTCAGGCTCTGAAGCAGCTCGGCACGGCACTAGAAACGATGTCTGGACTACCTACTCTTACTTTCTGAGACATTGCACCCATTTATCTACTCAATAGATTTTTATTGTGTTAGGCAATGGGGGCACATACACGAGTTCAGCAGCCCACCATGAAGACATGAAAATATAACTCTACTCAAATATAGTATTGTGACAATAGAGAGATTTGTGTCCTGGCTTGAGCTCTTTCTGGTACGAAAGTCCCCTGAAAGGCTGCTCATTTTGTGGAATTTGAGCCCACAAGTGGGCTGCCTGCAGAGCACCCAGGGAACCGGGAGTGTCAGCTAAGGCACCTAGCTTTTGTCCATAGAGATGCCCAAACCAAGGGGTAACTCCATTGATGGCCTGGGGAAAAGTTGAGTCAAACCCATGGGGGAGTGACACATAGTAGGTACTCAATAAATTGACTTGTGGGAGCTCATCTGAGACACTGTCTAGCTCCTTCATTCTGCCTCCTGCTCAGAGGCCAGTCCTAGCTTTATAGTCCAAAGGAGGGGCAAGGAGCTGGCTGCAAAAGGAAGAGGAAGAAACGGGAATGAAGCCTAGGATGGCCGCTTTGTTTGTTAATTTTTTTCTTTTAACCTTTTTATTTCAAAACAAAAAGATCAAACCCACAGAAAAGTTGCAAGAATACTGCAACGAGCTTCCGTATCATCTTTTCGTAGATTCACCCCCGATTGTTAACATTTTGCCACATTTACTGCATCTTTATCTCTTTCTCTACGTGTCTCTTTGTCTGTCTCTGTTCCAATCATGTAAGTTGCACGCACAGCTGCCCCTTCATTCCTGACGACTTCAGCGCGCGTCCCCAAGATCAAGGACAGTCTCCTATGTGACCATAACATGCTGATTACAACCAAGAAGTTAAAACTGTTACAGCACTACTCTCTGATCCCCAGTCCGCATCCCTGTTTCACCAGGCATCCCAGTAGCGTCCTTTATGGCATTTCCTCCCAAGGTGGGATCCAACTCAGGGTCACGCGTCGCATTCCGTTGTCCCATGTTTCCCATCTCCTCTGCAGAGAGGCGGGCTTTGTAGTAACAAGATGACTCTTAGACCCCAGGATTCTCTTCTTGACCCTGAGATCCAGCTCGCCCACTGTCTTCTGCTAGGGTGTGCACTACACCCAGCGTTTGTCCAGAGGGTTTCTTACGTCCCCAGCATTCTAGAAAGCATGGCCAGATGTGTGCACCCTCAAGTCTACTTTATGCACACATCCTCTCCCCCAAAAATATTCTTGGATGCCCGCTATGTGCCGGGCACACACAGCAGGGAACAAAGCTGCTGTGTTTCTCGTCCTTCATTTAGTGCAGAAGATAGTCAATGGACAGACAGAGGAACAAGAAGATCTCACACAGTGACTCCTGCTTTGAAGGAAACAGCCCAGGGGGACATGGTGGAGCGGGAATCGGCAAACTTTGTCTGTAAAGGGCCGGAAAGTAAATATTTTCAATTTTGCAGGCCAGCCGGTCTCTCTTGTGACGACTCCGCTCGGATGTCTTGGCTCCAAGGCAGCCCGGGAGAATGTGCGAGTGAATGCGTGTGACGGTGTGCCAATAAAACTTTATTGATAAAAACAGCAGCTCGTTGGGCCCGAGGGCCAACATTTGGCTGCCTGGGTGGTTGGGGAAGGAAAGTCTCTCTGGGGCGGAGCCGTGTGAGTGGAGACCTGAAAAGGCGAGGAGGAGATGGGAAAATTTAAAGGGCAAATATTGGCCAAAGGAACAGTTAGCGTAAAAGCCCTGTGTGTGTGTGTGTGACAGGCCCTGACGGGCGTGTTGGAGGATGACCAAGATCAAGGGTGGGGGGGACTGGCAGGATACACAATCAGAGAGAAGCGGCCAGTCCAGGAGCAGATCACACAGGAAAACTACCCCCTTCTCTTTCTCTCCCTCCTAGAGCTTCTGTTTTTGTGCTGGGCTCCATGCCAAGCCCTCTCCAGGCTGAATATTTCTAAAGCCTCGGGGCAACCCCCTAAGATAGCGACTCTTGTTGTTCCCATTTTACAGATGAGGAAACTGAGGCTCAGAGAGGCTGAGGAACCAGCCCGAGGCCGCCCAGGAAGCAAGCGGCAGAGCCGGGTTTGGAACACAGCTGTCTCGTGGCTCCAGAGCTCGTGCTCCTCATGGCTGCCCCTCCAACATCGCCTTCTGGGGGGGGGCCCCCGCGCACCCCCAGGAGAGCACAGAAAGCCTTTACCCCTAGGATTCCAAGGTTCGCCTTCCAATTCTTCTAGGCTGCAGAGCATACACGATACGCCCCATTTTACAGAAGTGACAGGAGTATCAGAGACAGGAAGGGGCTTGCACAGCGTCTCAGGGATGGGAGGCTGGAGCTGGGATGGGGACCCCAGTCTGCCACCTCCAACATCTGAGTTCTTGGCAATTGTCCGTTCCCTCCTTTGTTCCCCTCCAGAGCTCCTTCATGCATATACCAGCTGATACATCATGGTCGCCCACACACACATTTTTTTTTAACCTTTTAAAGAATTTATTTTTAAAGGCAGGTGTATTTATACAGCGACATTCTTAGTTTTAGGTGTACAGTTCTATGCATTTTGACAAAGGCCCAGTCATGTATCCAATGCCGTAATTAAGATGCAGAGGCATTCCAACACCCCCCAAAAATTCCGCCGTGCCCCCGGTGTGGCCTGCCCCTCCTCCCACCTCTAATTCCCGGGTGACAGCTGATCTGCCCTCTGTCATTAGAGTTTTCCTTTCCAGAATGTCACCCAGAGATGGAGTCACACGGTGTGCAGCTTTCTGTCCGGCTCCTTCCACCCGGCACAACGCGCCGGAGACGCGTCCGTGTTGCCGTGTACACTAGGAATTAGCTCCTTTTTAATACTGAGTGGCGTCCCATTATGTGGACGGACACAGCCTGTTTATCCACTCACCGGCGCGGGGACATTAATTCAGGCACATCTCTAGGTTTGGGAGATTATAATAAAGCTGCTGCAAATATTCACGTGCAGCTGTCTGTGCGGTCAATACATTTCCACTTCTCTAGGTAAACACCGAGGGGTGGGCTGGCTGGGTCATACGGGGAGGGCGTGTTTGGCCTTATAAGAAACTTCTGAACTCTTTTTCCAAAGTGGCTGCAAGATTTTGCCTTCCCGTGAGTGACGGATGAGAGTTCCACTTGCTCCATGTCTTTAACAGCACTTGGTATTGTCCCTTTCTTTTTTAAAATGACTTTTTTTTTTTTTTTTTTTGGTGAGGAAGATTGGCTTTGAGTGAACATCTGTGCCAATCTTCCTCTATTTTTTGTGGGACGCCGCCACAGCGTGGCTCCATGAGTGGTGTGTAGGTCCAGGGCCTAGGATCTGAAATTGCGAACCCCGGGCTGCCGAAGCAGAACGTGCGAACTTAACTGCTGCACCACTGGGACGGCCCCTGTCTGTTTCTTTTTTAGCCACCTAATAAGTGTGTAGTGTCTTCTCCTTTTTAAGACATAAAGGAGCATTCTATACACACCTCATAAAAGGTGTTCTTTTTCACCTAACTGCATGTGTAGAACAAGCCAGAATCCTCAACAAAAAGTCTAGCTGGAGAGACAGACAGAGGGAACAAAGCTGCAATGGAGGAGACTCAGGGCACTGGCGGGACCCAGGGGCGTCACCTGCCCCAGTCCAGGTGGAGGAAGGAGGGGGTAAATTGAGGAGGCCTTCCTGGAGGAGGTGCCACTTTCTCAATCGAGACCTAAGGCTGAAATGGAGTGAGCTGGGTGAAGTGACAGGAAGCGTGTTCCTGACAGGGGGAACAGCACGTGCAAAGGCCAGCAGGGGACTCTGGCCTTGGAGCCTTGGGGACCAGGACCCCTCAGGTGCAGAGTCCTTCCTCCCCTCCCCTCTCTCTGCCTGCCTTTGGGTCTGGCTGGTCCATTTAAACAGAGATGGCAACTCTGCCTCGCCAACACCAGCACCTCGGAAGGCTCCCAGAACAGCATTCCAGAATAATCAGAGCTGGCATTTTTTAATCACTGGCTGTGCCCTTGCTAATTCGGGCTCTGCCCTCGTCGTCTCGCGGGGAAATCTCAGCTTCACGGAGAGTTCTCTTTGTTCCATTTTCTCCCCTCTGGGTCCCCGGGATCCGCGACATCTGCCTGTGTCCCAGGCAGGCGCAGGTGGGCAGAGATGACTGAACGTCTTTAGAAAACGCGCCCCACGAGACTCCAGTGAGGAACAGTAGCTAATGATCTGGGATAATAAGCCAGCGGTGGGTATTAATTAACAGCTCATCACGGCGGAAAGAAAGGTTTAGGAACAAGGGGCTGGGGTGGCCCTCTGTCCCCTGCCTTCCGCGCGTGTGCACAGACACACACACACACACACACACACACACACATGCACGCAGCCCCCTCCCCAGCCGTTACTATAGAGACCTTCCCGCCACTCTCATGAGCATTTGCAAATCAGGGCTGCACAGATGGTGGCCTCAGCGGGCCTGTTGTTCTTTCTCCTAAGGACAGTTTCTGGAGCCCCGAGGATTAAGGGAACAGGGCGACGCTGGACAACAGCTGCCTGGGGCCCCGAAACCTGAGCCTCCAGGCCAGGAAGGGAGAGATTAATGGAGGCATTTACCCAGAAGGGGAAGAGCGCACAAACAGGGCCACATACACGGGTCGCCCTCCCACCCTGAGGCCACCAGGGGATCCTTCATGAAGGTCTCAGTCCCCGGCCTCCCGAAGGAGACTCACCCCACAGGCCGGGGTCTCGACCGCCTCAGCCCCCGGGAGAGAGGAGCCTCTCGCCGTGCGTGTCCTGCGGTGACTGCAACCGTCCGAGCTGGCGTTTCCCAAGCATCTATCTTGCGCCGAGCACTGCGCACTTGGTGTAAAATAATTATGGCGATGCTGATGCTCTTTCATTCGTCATTAGCTAAGAGTCCTAGATCTCATATAAAGGCAAGGGTCTTGCCCATTTTCACCCCCGCTGTATCTCCCAATGCCTGGAATCGATAGTCATTGAGCGAATGAATGACTGACATCATTTCCTCCTCACCGCCGCCTGCAGAATAATTACCGCAGCCCATTTTTCAGATGTGGAAACTGAGGCTCAGAGAGGTGGAGGGGTCCCCCACAAGGCGGCCCAGCAAGTAGGGGGCAGGGGGGGATCTGAACGGAACTTCTTTCTATTACGGACTCCCCTATCCCTCATTTCCATGAGGCCCAAGAGAGACAGCATCTTTCTCAGCTCACGAAGCGTGTCGGGCACCGAGCCCTCGCTCGGGTGCTCTTTTCCTCACCTCTCCCATAGTCCTTTGCAGCCCTAGCATCAAGCACGGAGTCCCACCAACATTGGGCCCCAACAGACATTTGCGGATGATGCTGTGAGGACCAAGTTAGGGCCTTCTAGAACCTTCCAGAAGCCTTCTCAGGTTTCTGCTCTGATCGAACATGCCTCCAGAAGGCCAGGACACGGAGTTTGGCCCTTGTTTCAAAGAGGAAGGGAAGAGGGAAACACAGAGACGTCGGGCTGTTGGCTCGTGGTCACACCAGGAGAGGGTGGCCGGACGGGGCTGGAAATTTCTCCCCATCGCCATCGTGCTGATCCCCTGAATGGTCCTCTTTCACATCTGCCTGTTTCCGAAACCGATCTTATAACTTTCCTGTGGGTTCCGCAACCTTCACAACACGCTTTCAATAAACCCCTTTTCTGTTTAAACAACAACGCCAGCTACCACTTATGAGCACCCAGTGGGGACGGGCTCTCTCTACTTCTTCTCACATTGACTTCCCAAGCTCGGCGCTATTAGCCTCATTTCCCAGAGGCGGAAGCAGCCACAGAGAGGTTGAGACACTGGCCCAAGCTCACACAGCAGGGAAGGAGGGAGAGTTGTGGATTGAAACCAGAGCCCCGACTTGTAGCCGCATTCTGCAGTTGGTGTCTGTGTCCTGAGGGGAGCCAGGCCTCCCCGTCTCCCAAGGGCGGCTCTCGGGGTGCACAGTCAAGGAGGAAAGCCACATCTCTACAGACCCGATTTCCTCTGCAGCCGTGAGTCCTGGGGGGACCTTGAACGAACGCCGTGTTCTCCATCTCAGCTTTCGGAGCTTTCAGAAACACGGGTTGACAAATTTCCCGGTACAGCCCTCCCCCACAACCGTCCTTCCCCCGACTGCCCATCGGCGGGGTGGAGGAGGGGACGGGAGCAGAGTTCCTGGGAGGGGGGAGACCATTCACAGCTGAGCTGGAGAATAAGGAGTGCGTCTGTGAGGCCCCTCGAGGCTGTGCCGTTTGCACAGAGACAGGAAAGGGGAGAAGAAGCCAACCAGCCGGAAGAGCCTTCCAGGCACAGGGAACAGCAGGTGCTAAGGCCTGGCGGGGAGAACCAGCATCGGAGAAACCGAAAAAAGCCTGGATGTGCCGTCCGGTCCACTGCGATCCTGAGCCGCTTGCTGTGGCCTCTGTTCTCCTCAATGAGGCTTTGGCCTCAGACCCACAGCAGTGCCTGGCACACAGTAGGTGCTCATTTAACGTTTGCGGATGAAGGAATGAACAAAGCAGAGAACTGGAAGGGATTTGAGGGGTCAGCCAGGCCAGGAACCAAGAATTCAAATGCCTGCAGGGACGTTTCACGTGAAAGCCCCAATTTGAGCTCTTTAAAAAATACATACATTCATCTAAGGGGTGATTCGCCCCAGGGACAGCCAATTCGCTGTGAGGCCTCTTATCCAGTCCCTTCATTTTACCTATGGGAAGAAAACTGACTTCAGAGCCATTCAATGACTCTTGGAAGTTCTCATGACTCATAACAAAGAGCTGGGGCCGCGATGACGATTCGCTTCTATTTATTGAATGCCTCCTGTATGCTTCACAGACATTCTCTCAATAAAACAACTCCCGCAAATAAATAGTCAGATCCCCTTATTTGTTTTTTTAACTGATAAGGAATCCGAGGCCCAGAGAGGGTAAGGGACTCCTCTGGAGTCACACAGCGGGAAATGGCCGGCACGGGATTCGAATCTCATCTGCCCAGAACTAAGACTTTTCCTACGCTCAAGAGTTAGAGCTTCCCTATTTTTGCACAGGAGGAAACCGAGACTCAGCGGATGGGGGTCGGCGGTGGGGTGCGAGCCAACAGCCAACAGCGATCGAACAGTTCCTTTGAGGCCTCAAATCTTAAGACTCCCATTGATTTCAATCGCGCCCCTAAACCCAGATTTATTTACCCAAGCTGGAGGCTAGGGCGCCCACCCCCCAGGCAAGCGCTCCCACCCTCCTCCTCTCCTACAGGTGTATACAGTAGGCGCTTAAGCAGCGCTCTGAAGGCGGCAACGGAGGCAGCGGCGAGGCTGCTGGAGAAAGCGGGTCCTGCCTCCCCGCCCCTCCCCGCTCAGCCCCTCGGGGCCTACCCAGCCCCCCAGCCCCAGGCCCTGCGCGCCCGGGAGCTCGCGCACCGCAATTACGGTAATTAGCCGGGAGCCGCTCGCCCGGGCGGGAGGCGCGGGAGGCGGACTTTGGCCCAGGCTGACCTGCTTCGGGCCGCGCCCGCCGATTGGGCCGCGCCGGCCACGTGACCCGCGCCGCCGACTTGTTGCTGGGCATCGCGGCGTTGCCGGGGCAACGCGGGCCGCGCATCCTCTCCGCCGAGCGCGGGCAGAAGTGGCTGCGCTGGGGGGCTCGAGGCCGGGCTGGAGGCCGGGAGGGGGGCCCGGGAGCGCGAGGCGAGCTGCCCGCCTCCCCCAGCTCTCCCCAGGGCCCCCCATGACATCCACGTGGGTGGACACAGCAGGTTCAGGGTCACCCACCCCGCCCGGGACACGCACTCCGCCAACAGGGACGGTCCCCAGGCCCGGGACCCCCCACCCCCACCCCACGCACAGACAGGGGGTCCAGACAGACACACACATCTTGCCTTGAACAGCTGTGAAAAGCGCGCCAGGCTCAGAGCCTGTGTTCAGAGGGCGGGTGACGCCAGACAAGACAAGGATGAGACAGTCCCCGAGTCATCACCCTCCTCATCACAGGAGCCCCTGCCCCCCGACCACTCCCCCCGGCAGGGCCTCCTCGGGGTGCTTCACCCACATTTCATCCTCGTGACCCCCCTCTACTGATCCCCTTCTACGGATGAGGAAACTGATGCTCAGGAGGGGGCCAGCACCTAGCTAGGAGGCAAGGACGCCACCCTCCAGGAGTGTTGGTTAAAGTCCACATACTTATTCACTTTACGTAACTTATAATAACAACAACAACGACAATAATAATAATATATTAGCTATTACTGCATAACAATAAATTGGGGTAAATAAATTACCCCAAACTTAGTGGCTTAAAATAACAATATTTCTCGTCTCACGGTTTCTGTGGGTCGGAAACCCGAGCGTGGCTTAGCTGGGAGCTCTGCCTCAGGGCCTTTTGGGCTGTGAGCAAGGATTGGCCAGGGCTGCGGTCTCCTCTGAAGGTTTGAGTGGGGAGGGTTCCACGTCCAAGCTCATGGGGTTGTTCGGAGGACCCAGTTTCTTGAGCCCACGTTTTTTTTTTGCCATGTGGGTCTCTCCAACTGCAAATTGCTTCATTAAAGTATGCAAGCCAGGGGGCGGCCTGGTGGCACCATGGTTAAGTTCACACATTCTGCTTCGAGGGCCTGGGGTTCGTGGGTTCGGATGCTGGGTGCAGACATGGCTCCGCTTGGCAAGCCATGCTGTGGTAGGCGTCCCACATATAAAGTAGAGGAAGATGGGCACAGATGTGAGCTCAGGGCCAGTCTTCCTCAGCAAAAAGAGGAGGATTGGCAGCAGTTAGCTCAGGGCTAATCTTCCCCCCCTCCCAAAAAAAAGTGTGCAAGCCCAGGAGACAACAGTCTGTGAGCAAGATGGAAGTCAGTCTTTATAACCTAATCTTAGAGATGACATCCCATTCCTTTGTGTGTGTGTGTATTGTGGTAAAATGTATATAATATAAAATTTGCCATTTTAACCAAAATTTTTCATCACCCTAAACAGAAAGTCTGTGTCCATGAAAAACTCCCCATTCTCCCTCCCCCTATGCCCCTAGTTTTACTTAGCATCATGTTCTCAAGCTTCATCCGTGTCATAGCTGGTGTCAGAATATCCTTCCTTTTCATGGTTGCGTTGTATTCCATCGCATGGATGGAACGTAACATCGCGTTGTGTTTATCCATCCATTCATTGACGGACATTAGCGTTGCTTCCACTTCTTGGCTGTCGTGAATAATACTTCTGTGAACACGGGTGTGAAAATGGCCCTTTGACCCCCTGCTTTCGATTCTTTTCTATATAAACCAGAAATGGGATTGCTGGATCGTAGGGTAATTCGATTTTTAGTCTTTTGAGCATCCTTCCTACTGTTCATACTGTTTTCCACGGTGACGACACCATCTTACACTCCCGCCAACAGTTCTCAAGGGTCCGACTTCCCGTCCTCGCCAACACTTGCTATATTTTTTTTATTCCAATGGGTGTGAGAGTTAAGCACATTGAGTATCAGGGTCTTGCCAGGTGAGTTGGAAAGGCTTGAAGGACAAGGAGCGGTTGAGGACGGGGAGACACTGACGGCCACGGAACGGGAGTCCCAGGTTCACCCCAAAGGTTTAGGGTGATGGGGAAAGATGTGGAGAGGATTATGGAATGAAAACGCAGCGAGGAAAGCTGGTGGGAGGGCTCGTCGGGGCGGCGGTGACATTGTGATTTATAAGAAGACGTATATAAATGCGGCTCTGGACCCAGACAGAGAGATGGTTGGTCTTTTCCCCCTGTTCCCGGCACGCAGCCCCTAAAACCCTTGGAATTTTCTAAGTGGCAAGAGCAATAAAGGGGAAATGGGTGTCTTTTGTTTTCTAACGGCCAGTGATTTTGTCATTCACGCCCTCACAATGAAGTCTCCATAAGAAACATCCCCAGAGGACGGGTTTGGAGAACTTCCTGGATGGGAGGCACATCGAGGTGCCGGGAGGGTGGTGCGCCAGGAGAGGGCAGGGGACTTCGCGCCCCTTCCCGAATGCCTTGCCCCACTCATCGGTTTCATCCGACTGTTGCTGAGTTGTATCCTTTTATAATAAATCCATATTTTAGCAAGTAAACTGTTTTCCTGAATTCCGGGAGTCACTCCGGCAAATTATCCAACCAAACGAGGGAGATGTTGGCACCTCCAGTCTACAGCCGGTCGGTCAGGAGCAGAGGTGACAACCCGGACTTTTGAGTGTGGTCTGACGTGTGTGTGTGGCGGGGGGGACAGTCTCATGGGACTGAGCCCATAACCTGTGGGATCCGACGCTCTCTCCAGGGAGATGGTGTCAGAATTGAGTTAAACTGCAGGACAGCCAGCTGGCATCCGAGAATTGCTCAGTGTGGGGGAAAAAAACCCCCACACATTTCGGTATCGGCAAAGTCGACCACGTTCCTCTCCTGCTCTAAACTCTTCTATGGCTCCCTATTGCCCTCATGATAAAGTCCATGCCTCAGTTTGCTCATCTGCAAAACAGGGCTGCTAACAGCATCAAGGAGGTGGGATGTAGTGAGAATAAAATGAGTTCTCACAGGGAGGGTGCTTAAACGGTGCCAGCATATGGTTGGCACGCAAGAAATGACAGCGACCATGATTATAATTATCTCTATGATGAGTATCATGTTAGGTGGGCTTTTTAAAGCTTTCACATCACCCCCAAAGATTCTGACGTGCTTTCTCTGATCAAATAAGTCCCTTTATGCCTCAGAAACTCGGTTTCCTCTTCTCTAAAGTGGACACAATGACAGGACCTACCTGACAGGTGGTGGTGAGTATTTTTTTTTAAACCCACGTGTAAAATACCTAACCGGTGCTTAGGACATAAGAAGTGCCTAGAAATTTTGGGCCAGTATTGTATCCTTTTTATTAAATTTTTAATTTGGAGATAATTGTAGGTTCAGATGAGGCTATGAGAAGTAACACAGCGAGATGCAGGGGACGCTTTCCCGGCTTCCCTCGACGGAACCGTCTCGCAAAGCTACAGTCCGAGAGCACGTCCGGGATACTGACATCGAACATTTCTGTCACCACGGGGATCCCGCTTGTCCTTTTATAGCTGCCCCCAATTTCCTCCCACTCCACCCCCTTAACCCCTGGAAACCGCCAATCTGTCCTCCATTTCTACCATTTCCTCATTTCAAGAATGTCACATAAATGGCAGCATACGGTGTGTAACCTTTGGAGATCGGCTTTTTTCCCTCAACAGAATTCTCTGGAGGTTCATCCAAATTGTTGCACGTTATCAGGAGCGAGTTCCTTTTAACTGCTGAGTTGTTCCATAGATTGATTCTCCATTTCTTCTTCTTCTTTTTTTTTTTTTTTGAGGAAGATTGGCCCTGAGCTAACATATGCTGCCAGTCCTCCTCTTTTTTGCTGAGGAAGACTGGCCCTGAGCTCACATCCGTGCCCATCTTCCTCTACTTTATATGTGGGACGCCTGCCATAGCGTGGCTTGCCACACGGTGCCATGTCCACACACAGGATCCGACCCGGTGAACCCCAGGCCGCTGAAGCAAAACGTGCGAACTTAACCGCTGTACCACCAGGCCGGCCCCACCACTTCTTATTTTGAAAAGAACGTCAGAACTTGCAAGAATCGTACCATGACCTGTCGGGCGCCCATTGGCCCCACATCATCCGTTGTCAACATTTTAATATATGCATCTCGTCATTGTCCCCCGGCCCCTTGAGCGACTCTGAACCTCTAAGAAAAAAGCCATCCTCTTACGTCATCGGGATATAACAGGTTCATGAAATTTAACATGGAGTCGATGTTATTGTCCAACATATAATCCATATTTAGATCTCACAGACTCTGCATCGTGTTGTTTTTTGCAGGGAAAGGTTTGCCCTGAGCTAACATCTGTTGCCAATCTTTTTGTTTTTTTCCTCAAAGCCCCAGTGCACGTCTGTGTATCCTAGTTGTAGGTACTTCTAGTTCTTCTGTGTGGGACGTCACCACGGCATGGCTGCTGACAGACGGGTGGTGGGGTTCAGCGAAGCTGGGCCACCGAAGCATTGAGCACCGAACTTTAACCACGAGACCACCAGGGCTGGCTCTGCATCATGTTTTTATTTTTTTTTTCTTCTTTTTTGGTGAGGAAGATTGGCCCTCAGCTAACATCGGTTGCTAATCCTCCCCCACTTTTTCTTTTTCTCCCCAAAGCCCCAGTACAATCCAGTTGCATGTTCTAGTTGTAGGGTCATTCTAGTCCTGCTACGTGGGACGCCACCACAGCATGGCTTGATGAGCAGTGTGTGGGTCCACCCCCAGGATCCTAACTGGTGAACCCCGGGCTGCCGAAGCGGAACGCGCACACTTAACCACTTGCCCATGAGGCCGGACCCTTCATCATGTTCTTTACAGCCCTTTTTTCTTTCGATCTGGGGTCTAATCAGATTTATATGTTGCGTTCGGTGTTCCTGTCTGAACCGGCCGCCTTTGTCTCCTGTGACATTTGAAGAGAGCAGAGAAGTTGAGTCGTAACTGGTTTCGATTTTGGTTTCTCCGATGGTCTCTCTAATTCATTTCCTTCTTTCAAAAAACACTTATGGAGCGCCTACTGCATGCCAGGCGCTGGCGTTGTGCGGCAAACACGACTTCCTAGCTGTGTAATAAAACCGTCAAGCGGATCGGTTGTAGAGACGCTTGGAGATTTCCAGCCGTCCTGGCTGAACATCTGGCTCTACCATTCACTCGCTGTGTGACCTTGTGTCGGACACTTTCCCTCTCTGGTCTTCTGTTTCCTCATCTGGAAAATGCGGCCAGTACTAGTCTTCACCACTTATGGGTGATCTGAGAAGTCAATGGGGCCACACATGGCGAGACGGGTAAATACTGAATGCATAGTAAATAAAGTTAACTCTGGGGCCGGCCGGGTGGCGCAACAGTTAAGTGCACACATTCCACTTCGGCGGCCTGGGGTTCACCCGTTCAGATCCCAGGTGCAGCCACAGCACAGCTTGTCAAGCCATGCTGTGGTAGGCATCCCACGTATAAAGTAGAGGAAGATGGGCACGGATGTGAGCTCAGGGCCAGTCTTCCTCAGCAAAAAAGAGGAGGATTGGCAGCAGATGTTGGCTCAGGGCTAATCTTCCTCAAAAACAAACAAAAAAAATTGACAGTGATGGAAGCGACCCACGGTCAGCAGATCAAAACGACAAAGGATGAGGAGATGCCAATGAGGCTAAAGTCTGATACTTTCTAAGCTTCTCTGGGCTTAAGATCTCTGGTTTCGCGAGTGTAGGATTTCCAAGCTGTGGTCTCGCTGCCCGGCCCGGTGGGGGCCCCCCTCCCCCCTGAGCGCACTGCGTCCCTTTGGGTCTGGGTGCACCCGCCCACCCAGCCTCTGTCGCCAGCCTGAGAACAGGGGCTCGGGTTTCAGCCCAGGGCGGCTGCGGGGAGGCCCCAGGCAGGTGAGGGGCTTGGGAGGGAGGCCTCGCTGATGAGGACGAAGCTTGATAATCCCTGTGTCACTCTTGTCCTTTGCAGAGTGTCCCAGCTCAGGGGCCCGAGAAACAGGGAGGGCCTGTGTGGGTGGACAGTCATATAGGGCTGTGACTCACGTGTCTACACCAGTGGTAGTCAACTGGGGGGAGTGGTTGCCCCCCAGGGGACATTTGGCAAAATCTGGAGAATTTTATTTATTCTTTTTTTTTTTTTTTTTTGCTGAGGAAGATTGGCATGTTTCCTATAGATAATTTAAAAATTAGGAAAAAAACAACTAACACACTACAGGTCACCCACAGCTACCCCATGCAGAGGGAATGGCGGCTAACAGTTTTTAATATCCTCCCCTGACTTTTGCCTAATATATCTGTGTTCTCCTCCATCTACTTACAAAAATGGAATCATCCAGCACATCATTTCGCCGCCGAATAGATGGAAAACATCTTTTTGTGTCCTGAAATGCTCTCCTACATTGTGTTTCCTGATGTGGCCGCCCCACAGTTTAAGTAACCACTGTCCCATCATTGGACATCTAGGTTGTTCACAGTTTAGGAGTAAAGCGACTTTGTGACGGAGCTCTTTGGGACTAAATCTTTGTACATATTCATGTAATTCCTCAAGATAAGTGGTTGGAGGCAGAATTGCCATATCAGCAAATGTGCTCATTTTAAAGTTTTCTTTTTTTTTTTTTGAGGAAGATTAGCCCTGAGCTGACATCTGCTGCCAATCCTCCTCTTTTTTTTTTTTTTTTTTTTTGCTGAGGAAGACTGGCCCTGAGCTAACATCCACGTCCATCTTCCTCTACTTTATATGTGGGACGTCTACCACAGCATGGCTTGCCAAGTGGTGCCATGTCAGCACCCGGGATCCAAACCGGTGAACCCTGGGCCGCTGAAGCAGAATGTGTGCACTTAACCAATGTGCCACCAGGCCAGCCCCTAAAGTATTTTTTCAGTAACTACTCTGCTACTCACAACTGCAAGGCAGTTAATAATTGCACTATCAGTGACAATGCAATTTGAAAACGCAGTTTTGGAGAAGTTTAAAGAAGGAAACAAAGAGGAAAAGTAAACATTTCAGTTAGTCCCACCACTTGGTGCAACGTCTCTAGACAGTTTGGAGCACATCCTGTCAGAAGTTTTTCTATATGGACACAAACCTGTGTTCGTGAATTTCACTTCCACAAAATATGGAGCTTACTCTGTTCTTAACCATACAATCTCCTTTAAAATGAATAAGACCATCTCTGTTCCTTCTTTTTTCTGTTCTAATCACATCAAAAGGCTGGGCCCATTGGACTCTCATGGTGGCGTGACCTGAGGGTTGAAAATTTCCTTGCTCATTTGTTCATTTGGCACATATTTATTGAGCACCTGCTGTGTGCCAGACGTTGTTCTAGATGAGCAATGAGGAAGACAGACAAACATCCCTGCCCTCATGAAGTTTGTAATCTAGAAAGAGAGACAGACACTAAGCAAGGAAGCGTTCCAACACAGGGCTTTGGAGAGAAGTACAGGGTGACAGGAGCGGACATGGAACAGGTGACCTGGGCAGACTTCCCTGAGGAGGTGACATCTGAGCTGAGACTGAAGGATGTATCGGCACAACTATGACACTCAGAGAGGAAAGAGTGTTAGGTGGGTAGAGCATGTGCAAAGGCCCTGAGGTGCGAGGGAGCGTGGCCCATTCTAGGGACTGCAACCAGGCCGGTGTGGAGCGCAGCGAGTGAGGGCGATCCCAGTTGGAGATGTCACTGGAAGCGTCCTGATCATGATGCTGGCTGGGACAAAGCTGAGTGTGGAGAAGTGGGATTTGGGTTGGGAGCAGATGAACCGTCGAGGGGATCCCCAAGATTCCCAGGATGGATGGTGGCGAGGCTCCATGAGGGCCAGGTTTATAGCGGATGGACCAGGAGCTGGGGTTTGGATGCTGTGAGCTACCCGCTGGTGATGAGGAGCTGAGGAGGGAGTCAAGAGGTCGGGGGGGAGGAACTCGGGGTATCAACAAGGTTACAGACGGACAGACAGGGCTGAGGGCCTGGGGGACCAGCCCCAGGATCCCCATGCCCACCCCTGGGACACCATCATCCACCACCAGAATGAGGACAGAGCCTGGGGAGGGGTCTGTGAGGGTTACACTTGCAGACCGTGGTCCAGCCTCCTTTCTCTCCCCTTCCAGAACTTTCTATGTTTATCGGATCCAAAGCCAGAGAAACTTATACCAAGGTAGCAAACGTTTTCTGCAAACAGAGAGAGAGAGAGAGAAGAGGAGGGGAGGGGAGGGGAGGGAGAGAAACTGGCAAATGCAGACGACAGCCTCCTGAAACCATGGTGACCAGCGTGGCTTAGGAGAGGGGGCGCCGATGATGTTCATAATCATGCACGGTGTGGATTTTTCCAGTATGGTTATTGTATGGGCAAGGCGGCGTGTGTGCGCATGTGTGTCTGCACGCCCATGTGTGTGGTGCATGGGTGTGTCGTGTGTGTGCAACTCCAGAAGTGTGTACACACGCACTTGGGTGTGTGCGCACACACGCGGGGAGCTTAAAATAAAACTGGGGAATTGAAAACCCACAGTGTGGTTCCCCGATTTTGAGAACGTACCAGAGTTATGTAAGATGCTACTATCGGGGGAAGCTGCAGGGAGGGTACCAGGGACCGTCTGTGCTATTTTTGTGACTTACTGTAGAGCCTATAATTATCGAAAAAAATACAAAGTTAAAAAAAAAATCTGGGGATGAGAAACATGAATTTCACACATTTTTGAGCCTCTTCAAAACAAGCAGGGGAAAGTGGAAAAAAATCTAAGCTGCCAACCGATGACTTTTTTTTTTAAGTAAGATTTTTTAACTGAGAGCATAATTGATGCTCCAAGTGTCCAGGTCGGGGCTGGGGATCCAGGCTCAGTGCGTGTTGGGGGGCGGAGGCCGGGTGGGGAGACTCAGAGTCGACCCCGGCAGGTGCAGCGGCCTCATCAGGCTCGTTGGCCGTGTGGTGACCCGGGGGGACCCAGGACGTGCGAAGTGGAGCCCAGGATCAGGTGCCCTGATGAACGTGCGGGACTTCACAGGTGAAGACGAGGAAATTTAATCAAGGGGGAGAGGAAAAGTGAGCAGCGTCAAATCTCTCGGGGGAGCGAGGGCAGAGCAGCTAATCCCCGGGGTGTCAGGTTGTCTGACCACCTGCCGCCGTGGGGGTCCCCCCCCCAAACCCCGGGGTCCCGGGTTGAAGGGGTGTGGGGGTGGGGAGGGAGGCAGAGACGTGGAGATGCAGAGAGAGAACGAAGAGGGGAAGGAGAGAGACGGAGGCCAGGCAGGATGGAGAGAGAGACAAACAGAGACAGGGAGGGAGAGACAGAGACAGAGAGAGACATGAAGAGATAGAGAGAGACAGAAACAGAAAGGCAGAGACACAGAGAGAAACCATTTATGCATTTGACGCATCTACTGAGCCCTTGTCTGCTTGCTTAGAAGGATGGCTCAGTGGCCAGCCCGGGGGCGCAGCGGTTAAGTTCACACGCTCCGCTTCGGCGGCCTGGGGTTTACCAGTTCGGATCCCGGGTGTGGACATGGTACCGCTTGGCATGCCGTGCTGTGGCAGGCGTCCCACATAGAAAGTAGAGGAAGATGGGCACGGATGTGAGCTCAGGGCCAGTCTTCCTCAGCAAAAAGAGGAGGATTGGCAGCGGATGTTAGCTCAGGGCTAATCCTCCCCAAGGAAAAAAAAACAAAAAAAAGGGATGGATCAATTAATCAGTCCCTCCAGTGGCATTTTTCTCAATAGGCCAGTAATGAATCAGCTACCTATTACTGTGCCATATCAGATCACCCCCAAACTTGAAGATCTAAACAATGGCCATTCATTATTTCTCTGGATTCTGTGGTTTGGCTGAGTAGTTCTCGCCCGGGCTCATTCACGCAGCTGCCTTCCAAGGGCGGCTAAGCTGGGCTGGGAAGTCTGAGGCGCTCACGTCCCCAGTCTGGGGCCTGTGGGGCGGCCGGAAGGCCGGAAACTACGTTTCCCAGGATGCCTTGCAGCTCAGCTCAGGATGCCGGGAAGTCCTGTTAATGGAACACAGTCCCGCGCTGTTCAGTTGCAGAGGCTGTTTCCGCCCCATCTGGGCTGTGTTTCTCGGCCTGCACGGTGGTGATACGGTAGGGACAGGGGCGTGAGGGTCCAGGTGCCATTTTTTGTGGCCGTTGGAAGGCAGGGCATGGGGCATCCGTTTTTGTCGCTGTTGTCGTTGGCAGCTGTTGACCAGTTAACCCTGCTGGAGGTGGGCTTTCTGTCACTTGCAACCCGACGAACACTAAGCCATGTGGTCGGGAAGGCGAAGTCTGCACGGATGGGCGTTTGATACAGAAACAAGCAGAGAATTGCATTTCAGGAAAACAATCTCCGTGGCATCAAGTTCCCAGCTCAAGCCAAGCGAAAAGCAACAATGCTGCATTCCCATGGAATAGCAGAGCCAGAGTGGCCCTCAGAAAAACACTATTGTGAACCACAGCAAGGTAAACTGAGTCCAGCAGGGACGGAGGGCTTGCCCAGGACCACACGGTGATGCCACGTGAAGCTCTTTTCCTGCTGGTGACTCGGGTGAGGGGACAGGAGTGGGAGCGAAGGGGAGAAAATTTCTCTGCGTTCAGGATTGCTACGAGAACAGGACTGAAAAATGAGTCATCGGCAAGGTAGCTGAGTGGCAGAGCCTTAAAATGTCACCGGCCTGGGGTGACAAGCTCTGAGAAACGCTAGAGAGACGTACGGACATCAGGGGAAAGAGTGACATGGACGATGCTTTGGTCAAGCCCTTCACTCAGTATCTGGGTTTCTGGATGAAGAGCGCAGTGGCTCATGTTGCCAGGGTCCCGGGGCACAAAAATGACCTCTCTTGTTCTAGGTGTAGACGTGCCAACAGTTACGGCTTCTTATATGAGACCAGATAACACAAAATCTCTGCTTGGGTCTGTGGTGGAAACGACGAGATCTCAGAAAGCAAGAGTGTAACAGTTAGAGAAAGCCGAGGACAGGCCGCAGTAACAAACATTCCCCCAAATGCCAGTGGCTCGAAACCCCGAGTATTTCTTGCCTGTGTCAGCCCCTCAGTTGAGGTTTGGTGAAAGAAAGAGACAATGTGTCAAGTTGTTTCCTGGCTGTTCAGGTTCCTACCTGGGAGGGGCGTGTGTCGCTCCAGCTCACACTTAATTGGTCGGAGCAAATCTCATGCCCCCATCTGGCTTCATGGGGGGCAGAGAAGTGCAATTCTGCCTGGGAAAAGAACTGGAAATCTTTCGGGGAACAGCATTACCTAGGGGATATGGAAAAGAAGATTTTCTCTAGAAATGACACACTCGCACCAGAAAAAAAATACTGAAATATTAGCTAAGGCCAACTACCGTCAATGCTAATAGATATTGGCTCTATTATAAGCATTTGATAGGAATTATTTGATTTGCGCAACTCCACTTGACAGATGAAGAAACTGAGCACAGAGAGGTTAGGTATATTTTCCAAGAACCCACAGCTTCGGAGCAACAGAGGGAAGGAATTTGAACCTAGGGAGGATGGCTGTAAAGCATTTGAACATTACGTTACAAGGCCTCAAACCCAGAGAAGCTTCCAGAAAAAAAAAATAGAAAGAGGCCAAGGAGTGTTCGTGGCTGCCGGTCCGTGTAGGGGGCCCTGAGGACTCTCGAAGTGGAAACCGCTCCACGGACATGGGAAGCACGCTTGAGAATATTAGGACAGGCTTTGGGAACGCGGGAATGTTTCTGAGGCGTGCAGCCACAGGCCCGCTGTGAAAAGACGTCTGTGTTCATCTAAGACGTGGAAGACGTGGCAGAGGCCACGGGCCAACAGAGCTTTGAATGTGGGGCTGTGTAGCATAGTGGTTAGATGCAGGGGCTCTGGACCACGCTGCCTGGGCTCAAACCCTGGCCCGTCTGCCTCCTGGCTGTGTGACCCCAGGCAAGTTACTTACCCTTTCTGTGCCTCAGCTTTCTCACCTGTAAAATGGGCATAATAATACCACATTTCACTGACTCTAAGTCAGGAATCTTTTAACATCCATGAAAGCAGGGTATGCCCTATAACCAGTAGCATGTCAAGGCTTAACTGGGTATATTTTCTTTTTTTAATGGCACGTGGTGGGGGCATCATTTAGGTGCTCCTCTCTCTCAGGACCAAAGGGTGGGACATGTGACCCAGGCTGGCCAATCAGAGTATCCATCCACTTGGCCTCTGTGATTGGTTCAGTGATGAGCAGGTGATCCAAGCTGGGCCAATCAGATACTTCCCTGGAGAAGATACTTGCAAACCATGTATCAAATAATGGGTTAATATCCAAAATATATAAAGAGCTCATACAGCTCAACAACAAAAAAACTAACAACCCAATTAAAAAATGGGCAAAAGATCTGAACAGAGATTTCTCCAAAGAACATACACGGGTGGCCAACAGGCAAATAAAAAGATGCTCAACATCATTAGCTATCAGGGAAATGCAAGTCAAAACCACAATGAGGTATCACCTCACTCCGGTCAGAATGGCTATAATTAACAAGACGGGAAACAACAAATGTTGGAGAGGATGTGGAGAGAAGGGGACCCTCGTACACTGCGGGTGGGAGTGCAAACTGGTGCAGCCACTGTGGAAAACAGTGTGGAGCATCCTCAGAAAATTAAGGATAGATCTACCATATGACCCAGCTATCCCACTGCTGGGTATTCATCTAAAGAACTTAAAAACACAAAGGCATAAAGATACTTGCACCCCTATGTTCATTGCAGCATTATTCACAATAGCCAAGGCTTGGAAGCAACCTAGGTGCCCATCAAGGGACGAATGGATAAAGAAGATGTGGTATTTATACACCATGGAATACTACTCAGCCATAAAAAAGGATGACATCCTGCCATTTGTGGTAACATGGATGGACCTCACGGGCATTATGAGAAGTGAAATAAGTCAGAGGGGGAAAGTCAAATACCATATGATCTCAGTCATATATAGAAAATAAAAACAACAACGAACAAACACATAGTAACAGAGACTGGATTGGTGGTTACCAGAGGGGAAGGGCAAGGGGGGATGCTGAAAGGGGTGACAGGGCACACGTGTGTGGTGATGGATTGTAATTAGTCTCTGGGTGGTGAACACGATGTAATCTACACAGAAATCTAAATATAACGATGTACACCTGAAATTTACATAATCTTATAAACCAATGTTACCTCAATTAAAAAAAAAAAGCTACTTCCTCAGGACTTTTTCTTGCTGGGTCTAATGGGAAAGACTCTGTCTGTCCACTGGAGTTGCTAAGAGAGAAGGATGTGGGCCTGAGGAGCTGGTGACTACAGGGAGAGTTGGAAGATAGAGATGATAGTATTTGAGCCCCTGGATCCAGCCATGTCTGAAGCCAGATTAACCCTGTACTTCCCACGTCCACAAGCCAGCAAGTTCCCTTTATTATATTTTTTCTTAAGGCGGCTGCAGTTGAGTTCTTTTCACTTGCAACCAAAAGATTCCTAAAAGGGACACGTTTCCTTTTGCAAATGCCCAGAGAACCGGTTTGAAATGAGAAGCCCCTGGCACCCTAGAAAACAAGCATACCTCTCATATGTCATAGATCCTGGTGAGCTTGTCCCTCAGAGGAGGGAACCCAAACCCTCCCTCCAGCTCAGCAGGTGTGGCAGCCAAGCTCCAACATGGTCCCCAATGACCCCACCCCCACTGAGGCCATTCTCCAGCTCCGGCCACCTCTTCAGCTCCCAGTAACAGTCTGACTGCAATCTCGGGGGACACCCTGAGCCAGACTCACCCCGCTGAGCCAGCCCAGACTCCCGACCCTCAGAAATGAGGAGAGAACGAATATCACTTGAAGTGACTATGCTTGAGGGTAATTTGCAACAGGAGGCCCCAGCTGCCCGTGCCATCTGAACGTTCCACCTTGAAATAACGGTGGCTGCACATAGAGCCATCCTGGAAGGGATGGCCTGTCTGCTCAGCCACCCAGCCCAGCGGCCCGCAAGAGCTGGGGAAGGGCCTGGCTTCCCCCATCTCATCCGGCTCTTACCAGGGTGCTAAGCCGTGCCCAAGGAGACCAGGCAGCGCTGGACCCCAGCGTCTCTGCCGTGGACCCCCAGCCGAAGCCTGAGCCTCGTTCTCATCGGTCACCAAGGTTTCTCCTCCCTCCCGGAGCTTCTCCGTCCTCCCACCACAGCTCGGGTCCAGGCTGCCGGCATCACTGGTTTGAAAGAAGCTCCAGCCCCCTCCTAGCCCCTCACCTCCACTTCCACCTTCCCCCCATGTCCCCAGGAGGCTCCTGGAAACATCAGCCTGAGCCGGTCACCCTCCTGAGCACGTTTGGGATAACCATTCGGCAACTTCTTAAAAAAGTTAAATGTGCATCTCTCATCGGAGACATTCCAATCCTTGCTATTTACCCGAGAGAGATGAAAACACGTGTCCATAGAAAGACGTGTCCGCAAACGTTCATAGCAGCTTGATTTGTAATCACCAGTGGAAAGAAAGCGGTTTAAAAACAACGATGAGAACAAAAACTTTGCAAGAGGGCAATCTGGTGACATCCACCCAAATTACAAACAAGCGTGCCCTTGGAGTCCACAATCTCTTGTAGAGGATTTGCACTCCAGGCGGAACCCCTCATGTGCTAAATGTGAGTATTTCTCACAGGACCGTGTGTGCAACAAAAGAGTGGAAACCGTCTCCACGTCCAGCAACTGGGGGCTGGCCAAATCAATTATGAGACATCCATGCAGTGGAATATTATACAGCTGGTAAAAGGAACAGCAAAGCTCTTTGTGTGTGAGGCAGAAATACCTTCAGGATGTTATCATTAAATGAATAAAGCAAAATGCCCAGTGGTGTGTTACTAATTGATCATGCGTGTGTGTGAAATATGTTTCTGCTTAACGCCTTTGCAGTGGCTGTTCCTCTGCTTGAAATGCTGTTCCCACAGGTCTCAATACGACTCATTCCCTCACCTCCTTTAAGCTTCAGCTCCAATGTTGACTTCTCAGTGAGGCATCTTTGGGCACCTTCTCTAAGATTTTTCACTCCCCAACCCATATTCCCCATCTCTTTTCTCCGATTTATTTTTCTCCTTAGCATTTAGCACCAACTAATATAATACAGTTTATGTTCTGATACCGTTTCCTGACCAGCTGCATCGCTACAGCGTGAACTCCACCAGGACAGTGAGTTTTCCTTGCTTTGTGCCTGGCATACAGTAGGCACTCAATAAATGCCGATTGAATGAGTGAGTGGATCCCTCTCGGAGGTCTAGAGCTCCCCACAGGCGTGTTCTGCGTGGACCACCATGAGCAAGCGGGCGTCTAAGTGTCCCCAGACTCTTGGAGGCTGCCTTTGAAACATTTCTTCTGTAGCTGTCCGGTTAGTATGTATCAGCCTGCGGTTGCTGTGTAACAAGTTACCCAAAAATGTAGCAACTTAAAACAATGAACAGTTATCATCTCACAGTTTCAGGAATCCGGAAGCCGCTTCTCTGGGCAGGTCTGGCTCAGCATCTCTTGCGATGTTGCCATCAAATTGTTGGCTGGGGCTGCGCCATCCGAAGGCTCGGCTGGGGCTGGAGAAGCTGCTTCCAAGAAGCCGGATTCTACATAGATCCTGTTTTGTTTCTCTTTTTCTTTCACTCTACTTTGAAATAATTTTCGACTTATACAGCGTTGCAAAAATAGTACACAGAATTCCCCTCTACCCTCCACCCAGCTTCGAATTTAACATCTTTCGGAACCACAGGAAATTATCGTTGATACAACACAATGAACTGATCTTAAGGCCTTGTTCATATATATATACATATGAACACAATGGAATATTATTCAGCCACGAGAAAGAAGCAAATCCTGCCACTCGTGACAACATGGATGGACCTTAAGGGCGTTATGCTGAGTGAGGTAAGGCCGACAGAGAAAGACAGATAGAGTCACGTGTCACATAATGAGAGGGACACGTTCTGAGAAATGCGTCATTAGGCAATTTTGTCATCAATGACCATCAGACCCAAACCCAGACGGTATAGCCTGCTACGCACCCAGGCCACATGGTACTGATCTTGTGGGACCACCGGCATATACGCCGTCCATCATTGGCTGAAATATCGTTGTGGGGCGCATGCCTCTACTGTAGGATATGACTTACATGCAGAATCTAGAAAAAGCTGAGCTCATAAAAACAGCTCAATGGTTATTCCCAGGGACTGGGGTGGGGGGGTGTGGAAATTTGAGACGTTGTTTAAGGGGACAAACTTGCAACCAGGTAAATACGTTCTCTCCAGATCTAGCACTCAGCACGGTGATTATAGACAACAACACTGTAGTATAAACTTCAACGTTGCTAAGAGACTGGATCTTAATGGTTCTCACCGCAAAAAAAGAAATGGTAATTGTGTGACGTGATGGAGGCTAATGTGACAGCGGTAATCATGTTGCAACATATAAATGTATCAAATCAACACTTTGTACGCCTTAAACTTACACAATGTTGCATGTCCATTGTATCTCAATTTTTAAAAAAGACCTTATTCAAATTTCACTAATTGTCCCATTGATGTCCTTGCACGATGCTATTTAACTGAACTATAGCTCTTATTCAAAGTTCACCAATTTTTCCTCTTAATGGGATTAATATTATTCGATTATTAATCCTATTATTGTAAAAATTATTAAATTAATCCTATTAAATCTTAATAGGATTCTGGTCCGGGATCCCACAGGGCATGTGGTCTCCTCCAATCTTGTCTTTCGTGACCTTGACACTTTTGAAGAGCACTAGTCAGTTATTTTGTAGAATGTCCCCCATTTGGGTTTTTATGATATTTGCTCATAATTACATTGAGTTGATGCAGTTTGGGCAAGGACACTGCAGGAGCGACATGTGCTCAGTGCATCCTATCAGGAGGGACATGATGTCAATATGTCTCATCATCAATGGCATTAACTTTGATCACTTGCTGTGCCCGCCCACGTCCCCTCAGCCCACCCCAGAGGTCACCCGCTGTCACCCTGAATGTTGCAAGTAGAGGGTGATCTGTGGTCCGGGCACTGAGCTCGGCCAGCACAGGGGGAGGCCAGCACCCCAGCGTGACCCTCAACTGGTGGGACACAGGAATTGGTGGATGAAGGGAGCGACAACTCCTGAGGCGTGTTCTATGCGGGATCCCTGAGTCCCACAGGGAACGCCTCCCGCGTCGCCCCTTCCCCGGCCTGTCTCCTTTCCCCATCCCAACCCAGGGCTTCCTCCCCTCCCTCATTGAGCGTCTGTCCCCAGATCCTTTCAAATGGGCCGCTACAGAGAGCCGAGGTTCAGGACACTCTCAGGAGTTTCAGCTTGGATCCGGGGATGGTTTTTTTAAAAAACAACTTTAATACCATACAATTTGCCCCTTTAAAGGATACCATTCATACTGGCTTTTTCTGTCTGTTTTTAGTATATTCTCACAGTTGTGCAAGCATCACCACAGCCTTATTTAGAATATGCCCCTAAAATAAAACCCCGTCCCCATCAGCATCACCCCCCTCCCCAGCCCCTGGCCCCCACGAGCCCGCTCTCTGTCTGCGGATCTGCCTGTTCTGCATGTTTCCCGTCAATGGGATCACACGCCGTGTGTCCTTCTGTGTCTGCTTCTCTCCCTGAGGGTCGTGTGTTCAGGTCCGTCCACGTGCGGCCGTGTCAGGGCCTCACTCCTTTTCCTGGCTGCGTAATATTCCACTGGCTGGCTGGACCACATTGTGTTTATCCATCATCCATCTGCGGACATTTGGACTGCTTGCACTTTTTGGCTATTGAGAACCCTACTGCCATGAACACTGGTGTCTACATTTTTGTGTGGACGTATGTTCTCATTTGCCTTAGGTGTAGACCCAGGAGTGGAAACGCTGGGTCTCGCGGCAACTCCGTGTTTAACTTGTCCAGGAGAGGGAGGCGCTGAATGACCCCTGCACACACACACGCCGGGCAGTCGTAACCACTGTCTCCGACCATCAGTTTCTCGTGGAACTGTCCATTCCCACTGGAAGGTCAGCCCCACGAGGATGGGATTTCCCTACATTTCTTTCAACGCCCCGTCCCAACGGCCCAGCCCAGTGCCTCCCAGGCAGCAGGTGCTGGATAAATATTTGTTAAGTTAAAGAGAGGAAGTGAGGCCCATCGAGAGCTTCGCACGGTGCCCTGCACCCCAGGAACACGGCCACCTGCGAACCGCTGATTTCACTGCCGAGAACCCTCAGGGAGCGTGGGGGGCTGGGCTGGTTCCGTTGTTCTGTCCACTGTGTCCCCCCAAGTCTGTGTTTGGTCCCCGCCCCGTCCCCCCTCCCTGGGAGAGTGTCCCTGTCTTTCTCTCTTGTCCCCTCCATCACGTGCTGTTTGATTTGTGGGTCTACACCTCCTTCTCTGTTCCTGTCTGGTTGTTTGTGTCTTTCTCCTCTCTGTCTGTCTGTCTGTCTGTCTGTCTCTGGGTCTTTCCATCTCCTTCTCTCTGTCTCTCTTTTTCTTGACGCTCTTGGATCCCCTGTGTCTGTTTTTCTTTTTCTCTCTCTTTCGCTCTCTCTCCCCTTACCTCCTCCTTTCTCTGTCCCGTCTCTCTTGATCCGCCCTGGCTCTCCCCCTGGGTCACTCTGTGCCTGCGATATTTTCCCCTCTCTGGCTCATTTTCCTGTCTCCTTTCCCACCTGACTTCGGTCTGTCTGTAATTACCTCCATCTCTGTCCCCCGTCCCCTTCTATCTCTGCGTCTCTGCCTCTCGTCTCTCTCTTTCTCTGTCTTTCTGCTGCCTCTCTCTCTGGGGCTCTCCCTCCCGGCTCCCTGCCCCCACCCCCTTTAAGCACAAACGGGAGGGAAATGCACCCCCCTGCTCGGTTGCCCGCGTGCCAGGGCGCGGGGAGGGGCTGCGGGCTCATTACCCTAATGGCGTCTGCGGAGGGCGCCCAGCCGGCCCAGGAAATGGGCCACTTAGGCCCATTGGAGCTGATGGCAGCCTGTGGCCACTTCTTCCCGCTGCTTTCACCACGGGGAGGCTGGGAAAGGGGAGGAGGAGAGAGGGGGAGAGGGGAGCGGAGGGAAGGGAAGGAGGTGAGAAGGGAGGAGGGGAAGGGAGGGGAGAGGTGGGAGGGGGCCGCGTCTCCACTGTAGGCCTGTGCTGTCCTGGGGAAATGCACTGGGCTGGCTGGGGGGGCGGGGAGGCTGGACTTCAGACCCCAGGAGCACCACACCACCCACATGTTCCCACTCAGGGTCACCCCAGAGCCACGCCCGCCCCCTACTGGAGCAGCTCTTGGCCCCCGTCCCAGGCCCCTGGGACACATCTCACCACCACACGTCGCGCAGGTGTGCCCGCTGAGGCACAGACACGCCAAGCAAAGGACCGGGGACACATGCTGCTGGGAGAAGCGCCTGGGGCCACCTGCAGAGGATCCAACAGAGAGACATGACATGCATGAGACACACGCTCGGCCAAGCATACACGCAGCCACAGATATACTACACGCATCTACAGACATGTCCACACATGTGCACACACACAGCCACAGATGCACACAGGGTCAAAGCCATGCCAACGTGTGCCCACACATGTCCACATGCATGTGTACACACATGTGCGCACACTCACAAGTCATAGCCAGGCATGTGCCTGCACAGGTGCTCACATGCATGTATACGCACATGTGCATGCACACAGAGATGTGTTCACACATGTTCACAAGCACACTCAGTCACGGGGACATGTACTCATGAGCACACAGGTTCACACAGACACAGACACGTCTACTTACATCCACACACATGCTCACATGCACATGCAGCACAGACACCAGCAAATGTGCAGACACCTGCGCACACACTCGCAGACACATGTCACAAATCCAACCATGCTCACAGACAGGCACACATGTCCTCACTCACGCCCACATGGTCACAGACATGATCACAGACCTCATCCACACAACCACACACCGGGGCACAGACACGGAACTCTCCCTCATGGGCACAGACACACGATCATAGCACACACTCAGATGCTCACACACGCACACACAGCACCGAGAGGCACCGAGAACTGAGAGGGCACACTGTCACGAATGCACAAACAGTCACGCACACAGCTGTGCGCACACTTACAGGTCACAAACCACGGATAGACACAGCTGCCACGTGCCAACACATGCGGGTTGCACATTCACCGTCACACGCCCTCATATCTGTGGTCAGGTGCCACCCGTCATGACACACACAGCCTCACGGATCCACACACGGCAGACACACGCAGAGACAGACGACGGCACGGTCACCAACGACACACACAACCACAGCCAGCCACGTGGGGCCACCCCAGCCTCTGCTCTCAGGGCAGGAGAGCCAGCCCAGCCTGACCTGATCTGCCAGTTTTTTCCAGAGAAGCTGGCAATCTGGGTTTTATGTGAAATCACTTAAAAAAGTTGTAAAAGAAAAGAAGCGGCATGCAGCCTAAAGGAGCAGAGCCGACGGTCTAGATCTCAGGCTCCAGCTTGCAAAGGGACCCCAGCCACATCGCTAACCGTTGGGCACCCCGTCCCTGAGCCTCCGCCTTCTCTTCTAGAACATTCGATCTTCACCGTCCTCATCTCGAGGGCCTGTTTTGAGCGCTGTGGGATGATGCCATCTCAGCCTGGGAACGGGGGGCGGGGGCCTCCTGCCCTCTCCATCACTCCGAGTCTGCCTGCCTCCTTCTGTCTCTCTCCCTGGATTTCCGTCCTGCTCTCTGCGGGCCTGCCTCATCTGGGTCTTTCTGCCACACTCACACACACACACACTCACACACACTCACATGAGTGGCCTAGAGGCCCAGCCGGGAGGAGGCAGCGAGGCCACTTGGCTGAGCTGGGTTCTCATCGAAGCTTTGATTTTGAAGAATCAGAAGTGGAACGCGTGTGGCTGGGTGTGTTTGCGTGTGTGTGTGTATGTGTGTGCACCTTTGCACGTGTGATGCATGAGTTAACACAGGAGTGTGTGCCTGTGTGTGTGCACTGCTGGCTGTGGGGTGGGGGCCCTGGGGAGGGGTCTGGGTTTGAGACCAGCCTCTGCTTCCCCAGACAGCCGAGTTCTTCATTTCACTCTTCATCTCTCTCAAGGGCCCTCGGGGGCTGCCTTTGGTGCTGAGCGAGAACAGAGGCCCCTCCATCCCCTCTCCGTGGGTGGAGCCCCCACCCAGGAGCCCTCACACCCCCCCTCTTGTCACTGACGTCACACCGACCTGGCTTCCAGTCCTGGGTGTGGCTTGTTCTTGTTCTGTGACTTTGGGTAAGTCAGTGGCCCTCCCTGAGCCTCAGTTTCTTCATCTGTAAAGTGGGGAAAAGAGTAGTTCTCTACCAGGCAGGGTGACAGTGAACACTAACAGAACGAAAAAAAGAACAATTAAAAAATAAAGAATTAAAAAAGCCAATGATTTGAACGGACAGTTCTCTAAAGAGGATACACAGACGGCCCCAGAGCATGTGAAAAGATACCCAACATCATCAGTCATCAGGGAAATGCAAGTTCAAAGGACAATGAGATACCACGGCACCCCGATCTGGACAGCTAAATACAAAAACAGACAATAATAAGTGTTGACGAGGAGGTGGAGAAACTGGAGCCCTCACACGTTGCTGGTGGGGACGGAAAATGGTGCAGTTGCGATGGAAAGCAGGCTGGCGGTTGTTCCAAAAGTTAAACAGAGTTACCATATGGCTTAGCGATTCCACTCCCAGGTATCTACTCAGGTGAACAAAAACGTGTGTCTGCACAGATAGCTGCAAGCACGTTCACAGCAGCCTGATTCGTGTGACCCAGGGACGTTCGCAGGGGACCCCGCAAACCTGACAAGCATTGCTTACAGAAGCAACGTATGCTCATTAGCAAAGATTTGGAAGGTCCAAAAACACGGAAAGAGGGTGTAAAAATGCCCTGTAAGGTCACCATAATCTCTTATCTGTTTAAAGTGTTTAAATCAAGGAGAGAGTTCCCCCACAAGCAACTCTGTAGACAGAACGGCCTCAGTGTCATGGGCGTTTCTGATGGCACTCAGATGGCATCTCTGTCTGTGTCTCTCTCTTTCTCTCCCTCCGTCCCACAGATTTACTTTACAAAGTATCGTTTCATTGATTTTTCATTGAACAGATTTCACCCATCACTAAAAATCGGTGCATAAAGATCTGCCACTCTCTCCCTGTTTGTTAAACGGTATCTGTTTTTGCATAAGTAATCCACGTACCTGGGACAGAATTCCAAAGGCACGAAAGAGCTTATGTTGAAAAGTCTTTCCCTGGTCACAGAAATGCTGGCTCCTTTTGTCCTTTTCTGAGATTTTCGTCTTATTGGGGCAAGTATACACATAAATATGGACTCTTGGTGTATGTGTACATTATATGATATGTAACAGATGTATATTACTATATACAAAGTAATGTATAGAGATTGTATAACATATACATATAGAATGAGTATATACATTATACAAAATATAACATAGATCTTTATATAAAATGTATAATTCATCTATATGTAGAGAGACGGAGAGAGAGAGACAGTGAAAAGATTCGCAGCTCTGTCCACCCTTTGCCCAGTTCCACAGTTAAGTGTGTTTTTAGATTTTGGAAAAACATATCCTTACTACTTTTTTCCCCGGTTTTACTGAGATATAATTGACATATAACATTGTATTAGTTTCAGGTGTACAATGTAATGATTTGATACATGTATATATTGTGAAACGATACATTGTAGTGTTTGACAAGAAATGATTATTATACTAAGTTTCGCTAACACTGTGACCTCACATAGTTACAAATTTGCTTCCCTGCGGTGAGAATTTTTTTTTTTAACTTTTTTTTTCCAGATTTTATTTTTTTCCTTTTTCTCCCCAAAGCCCCCCCAGTACATAGTTGTATATTCTTTGTTGTGGGTCCTTCTAATTGTGGCATGTGGGACGCTGCCTCAGCGTGGTTTGATGAGCAGCGCCATGTCCACGCCCAGGATTTGAACTAACGAAACTCTGGACCACCTTCAGCGGAGCGCACGAACTTAACCACTTGGCCACGGGGCCAGCCCCATGCGGTGAGAATTTTTAAGATCTACTCTCCTAGCAACTTTCAAATATAAGATACAGTGTTGCCATCCTTTCACATAAAGATAGTGTGCTCTAGGGGGGCCAGCCCCGTGGCCAAGTGGTTGGGTTCCCACGCTCCGCTTTGGCGGCCGAGGGTTTCGTGAATTCGAATCCTGGGTGCGGATGTGGCATTGCTCACCAGGACATGCTGAGGCGGCGTCCCACATGCCACAACCAGAAGGACCCGCAACTAAAAATATGCAACTACGTACCAGGGGGCTTTGGGGACGAAAAAGAAAAATAAAATCTTTCAAAAAAAAAAAAAAAGATAGCGTGCCCTACACCCTCTGTGATCCACTTTGTTTCTACTTAGCAATCCAGGTCGGAGATCTTTCCAGATCCATTCCTCAAGAGCCTCCTGCTTCCTATTTCACAGCGCCTTCCTTCTTTCAACATTTCAGCGTGCAGATAAATCCATAAAAGTTGATGGATCCAGTTCTCCAGGAGGGGGCATTTCGGTGGCTTTTGAATAATGCTGTAGTGACATCCTGGGCACCCCAGCTTCACGCCTGCCTGGGGGAACTTCTGCAGGCGTGTTTTCAAATGCAATGCATTGGAGGGGGGCTGGGGAGTCAGTGTTCATGGGGACAGAGTTCCCCTTTGGGAAGATGCAGAGTTCTGTGGATGGATGGTGGCGCTGGTTGCACAACCATGCGAGGGCACATCACGCAGGGCCACACTGTGAAGCACCAGGACTGGTCAGGAGGCAGAGGGAGGGGGGAAGCATGGACCAGAGCCCTTATTGTGGTTTCCAAGAGAAGGAACAGGGGCCAGCTGGTGGCACAGTCGTTGAGTGCGCACGTTCCACTTTTGTGGCCCAGGATTCGCCTGTTTGGATCCTGGGTGCGGACATGGCACCGCTTGGCACGCCATGCTGTGGTAGGCGTCCCACATAGACAGTAGAGGAAGATGCGCATGGATGTCAGCTCAGGGCCAGTCTTCCTCAAAAAGAAAAAAAAAAAAAAGAAGAGAAGAAATGGGTGATACAGAGTAAACAGGCTTGGGATGGGCCAATGGAATAATTTCAGCTGGCTCTGGGGCACAGGGGTTGTCCCTGGTTGTCTGGCACCCGGCCCTGGATAGTGGCCCAGAGAATGAGAGCCTGATAAAGGTGGTGGTGGTGTGGGCACTGCCCTGGTTGGTTTATTTTTGAAAAGTGAACTCATGGGAAAATTGTTTACTATTTTTAGGAATTACCTAGCTCTGGCAGGGGCCACCCCTCCAGGGTCAGTGAGGCCCCAGATGTCAAAGCATCGGAAATTAAAAGGCACGGTTAATAGAGTGTTCCCACCAGGGGACATCTGGATCCTGGGGAGAGTGGCTTTCATCTTGGGAAGAATGCTGCCTCATTTCCTCCCACACCACTGTCCTCTGAGCCCACCCCAAGGGCTCTCTCGAGTGCTAACAAAGTCCCTGAGGTTGCATGTAAGGTCTGGGGAACACGGTTCTTTTTAAGCATTTAACTCTTTCCAGGCAGAACTTAAAACCAGCCACTACCACGGCCGCCCAAGTTCAGCGGCCACCAGGGGAGCCGGCAACCCTGCTGAGATGAAACCGACAACCATCACCTTGTCATCCAGAACCTGAAAGTCAACCATGAGAATAAAGGCCAATTGCTTTGGTTGCAAAATTTCAGGAGTCACCTCCTTGCAGCCATGGCAATCTTTGCCGTGACAGTTTTTCAGGGCTTTTAAAATTTTTGGCATCCAGCTTTCTCTCCCATTTTTTTTTTATTGTGGCAAAATATACACAACAAAAAATTTGGATTTTAGCCATTTTGAACTGTGCAATTTGATGGAATTAAGCACGTTCACATGGTTGTGCAGCCATCCGCTCCATCCGTCTCCAGAACTTTCCATCTCCCCAAACGGAAGCTCTGTCCCCATGAAACACTGACTCCCACCCCTCCCCCAGCCCCTGGCCCCCCGTCCACTTTCTGTCTCTGTGGATGTGGCTCCTCTGGGACCTCCTGCGAGTGGACCACACAGTGTGTCCCTCTGTGTCTGGCTCATGTCACTGAGCATCACGTCCTCCAGGTCCGTCCACGCGGGAGCAGGTGTCAGGATTCCCTTTCTTTTAAAGGTCCATTCCAACGCATGGATGGACCACATCATGTCCATCCAATGATACACACTTGGGTTCCTCCTACCTCTGGCTTTCGTGAATCACGCCGCCATGAGCATGGATGTGCGTGGATCTGTTTGGGCCCCTGCTTCCAATTCTTTTGGGCGTATACCCAGAAATGGAAATGCTGCCTCCGATGGTAATTCTGTGTCTAATTGTTTGAGGACCCTGCATCCTTTTTTTCCACAGTGGCTTGGCCTACAAGATTTTTTAGAGGTGATAAATTCTTCCTCTGACAAATACCTAAATTAGAAAACATGTTCTTGGGGCCCCGTATGGACATGACACTCTGTTTATCTCACCTCAAGGGAGAAGAGCAGATCACAAAGGATATGCACAGTGCGATTCCATGTACGTGTGTCTGAATCACGCATACGCCCCTCAGGGCTTCTTCCCAGATCCACGTGACCCGCTCGTACCCTTCATTCAGGTCTCCACACAAACGTGTCTGCCTTGAAACCCTCTAAAAAGCAGCCTCCACTCTCTGTATTTCTTGCTCCCCTTTAGTTTCTTCTTTTACTTGTTACCAGCTGTTGTGTGACAGTCAATTCTCCCGAGCCACGGTGGTTCTGTTCCATAAAGTCATCACGAACACTGACCTGGCTAATAGGGAGCCCCTGCTCCGGGGGAGGAATATCGGGGTGGGCTCCTGCGAGCCTCTGGCTGCAATATTTTCCTCAACAAATCCATCCATGACCCTGTTTTATGTGTGTTCCTGTTCAAAGACACCTTGTTTAATATATATTGTTGACTCATTAACGTCGACCTCCTGGCCAACAGCGCTGTGACCCGTCCGGAGTGAAGCTCTCCTCACACACGTGTATTTTCTCTGTAAGACGCGTCCCAGCCTTCTTGTGCTTAGAAACACTGGGCGGCACCCCAGCTCGATGCCCGGGGGCCATTTCAAAGAGCAAATCACCCAAAAAAAGCACAAAAATGCAAAAAACATGGCATTCGATAGATCCTGGAAATGCATACTGATACCTGTTGACCGTGCGAGCTGAAATAGGAAGACAGAGCATGGCCTGGCTCAACCCCAGCTGGGAACACGCATGGCAGGGGACATATTTTTCATCACTCTGTGCACATCCGCTAATGACTGTGGAAACCATATATATTCATTTTGGGGTTACAAATAAATTCTGTCAAATAGGCGAATTCACAAAAATGGAACCCACAAATAATAACCATCAATTATAGATGGATATATAGATATAGATATGTATATATATAGAATATATGTTATAGATAGTTATGTGTATATATATATATATGTTTGTGTCTATATATAATATTTTCAAATTTTTATTATTGTTTTCTCTCTTCCCCAGCTAAAATATCACATGGACGGCGATCTTTGTCTATCTTGTTCACGGCTGTGCCCATAGCTCCAAGAACAGGGCCTGGCACACAGTAGGTGCGCAATCAAAATTTATTGACAAATGGGTGCATTTTTAAACAGCTGTATTGTGGTATAATTGACATATGAGGAAGTGCCTATGTTTAAAGGGTACAATTTGTTATGTGTTGACATATATCTACACCTGTGAAGCCATAGCCCCATTAAGATAGTGAACACTTCCATCCGCCCCCAAATTTTCCTCGTGTCCCTTTGTCTTCTCTCTCTCCTACCTCTACCCCAAGTCCCCAGGCAACCACTGACCTGTTTCCTGTCACTATAGATGAGCTTGCATTTTCTGGAGTTTTCTATAAATGGAATCTTACTCTTTTTGCTCTCTTTGTCTGGCTTATTTCACTCAACTGTGCAAGATTCATCCTTTTTCTTGTTTTGTTTTTTGAGGAAGATTAGCCCTGAGCTGACATCTGCTGCCAATCCTCCTCTTTTTTTTTTTTTTTTTTTTGCTGAGGAAGACTGGCCCTGAGCTAACATCCGTGCCCATCTTCCTCTACTTTATATGTGGGACGCCTACCACAGCATGGCGTGCCAAGAGGTGCCATGTCCGCACCCAGGATCCGAACTGATGAAAGCCGTGCCGCTGAAGTGGAAAGCGCACACTTAACCGCTGCACCACTGGGCCAGCCCCTGCTCGTTCCTTTTTATTGGTGAGTAGTATTCCACTGTGTGGATGCACCACAGTTGATCCATTCACCTGGAATAACATCTGGGTTATTTCCAGCATTTTTTGATAAACTACCATTCCTACACTACCCCTGGAGTTATCGAGACCCCATAAATTAGGGGCACAGTCTCCAAGAACACTGTTCTCCCTTCAGATGTGTTTGCCTACCAGGAAGCTCTGCTGAGCTTTGGCGTCCAGAGTTTTTATTGGGGTCTCGTGGCATTGGTAGGATTCATCAGATCGTGGGCCGTGGCATGGACCTCATTCTCCAGCCCTTCAGCCTGCGTGGTCAGTGCTTCCGCCATGAGCAGCCCCCCCCCCCCGGGTCCCCTCCTTTGCATAAACTCAGGGGTGGTTGACCCCGCTGTGAAAAACAGACGTTCCGACACCCCAGCAAGTTCCAGGCACTTAGAGGTTCTCTTCCAGGAACCTGGGACCCAGAGCAGCTCCATTCTCTATTATACAAATGCACCCACCTGTTTCGTCTCAATTTCCCAGCCTTTGCCAGACATCACGTCTCATTCACAACCATTTTAACAGACTCCAAAAAGAAAAGGACTCTTTTTAAAAAGTACAATCCCAATATCATCACCACTCTTTAAAAAACTAGCAGTAATTGCTTAATAGCGTGGCCTAGCCTGTCAGAGCCCACAGAAGTTGTGATACGATTGGTTTGTTCAAAGAGCCCACACGTGGTGCTGGAGAACATTTTTCTTCTTTAGTTTTTTTTTAATCCAAAAGGTTTTTCAACAAAAGGTTACCAGTGGGGAGTGGAATTATGAGTGGCTGCTGTTTTCTCCTGGTTATCAGTGGTAATCATGACAGTTAAAATTTCTTCTTCTTCTTTTTTTTTTTGAGGAAGATTAGCCCTGAGCTGACATCTGCTGCCAACCCTCCTCTTTTTGCTGAGGAAGACTGGCCCTGAGCTCACATCCGTGCCCATCTTCCTCTACTTTATATGTGGGACGCCTACCACAGCATGGCGTGCCAAGCGGTGCCATGTCCACACCCGGGACTCGAACTGGCGAACCCTGGGCCACCGAAGTGGAACGTGCGAACTTAACCACTGTGCCACTGGGCCGGCCCCTAAAATTTATTCTTCAAATGTTAAAGGATATAGAACTGGACTCAGGGTCTGTCGCCTGTGAACTCTTACCCCTCTCTGAGCATTTGCTGTGTCCTGGGCACAAAGTGCTTCACGTGGGTTGTTTCATTTAACCTGGACCCCAGCCCTCTGTGACAGGCGTGGCTATCCCATTTTGCAGAAGAGGAAGCTGAGGCTCAGAGAGGTGAAGCGACTTGCCCAGGAGCGCTCAGCTAGTTAGAGCTACGGAGCAGGCTGGGAGCCCAGGTGTGCCCAACTATAATCTCTAGATCGAATATACATTTTCTAAGGACTCTTACAATAAACATCTATGACCTTGTGGATCTAATAACATAAGTGTATTCCTTTCCTGTGGCTGCTCTCACAAATTACCCCAAACTCAGTGGCTTAAAATGACAGAAATTTCTTCTCTCACAACCCCGGAAACCGGAAGTCCTGAATCAAGGTGCCGGCAGGGTTGGCTCCTGCTGGAGGCTGTTGGGGACACTATCCCATGCCTTTCGCCCCGCTCCAGGGGGTGGCCAGCCGTCCTCGGTGTCCCTCGGCTTGTAGACACAGCTTCGCAGCCTCTGTATGAGCACCTCCTTCTCTGGGTCTCAGTGTCTCTCTCCTCTTGCCCTAAGGACACCAGTCCCCGGAGTCAGGACCCACCCTAACCCCGTATGACCTCACCTCAGCTGAACTAGTTGCATCTGCAAAGACGCCATTTCCAAACAAGGTCACATTTGGAGGTTCCGGCTGGCTGCGAATTTGAGGGGGACACATGGAACCCCATGACTTAGGGTCACCTTTGTAGGCTCGCAAAGGCAGAAGGGGGGTCCCCTCGTCCGCTCTCCGTAGCCTGGGGCCTCCAAGGCCCCGTGCCCGGCTCCTCTGGCTGGGAGGCGGCCGAGGGCCCGGGCAGGGGGTGCAGAGCCAGCAGGAAACCGGGCCTGTGGACTCATCAGTGTCACGAGTCTTCCTTGAAGGTTTGAAGGAGCCGGTCTTCAAGACTCCGGGCCTTCAGGCCTCTGCGCTGGAGGTTTGCTGACACGTCCAACCCCCAGCCAAGCTCAGGATGGAGATGCCAAGGTGGCCGGGCGGGACGGGGACATCAGGGTTCCAGGGACACGTGTCCCACCTTCGCCCAGCAATGCCCCTCCAGCCCTCTTTGCACACAGGCACCAGGGGGACCTTCTACGATTTCTCTTCTGCTTTTGGTTGAGACATTACTTGCTCGCGGTGACGCAGACAAATCTTCCATGTTCGGTTCAACGAATTTATACCTCTGTGTAGACCGTGTCACCACCATCCAGCTGGTGGCGTGGGACACTCCGGGCCCCCCAGGCCAGGAAGTCTTTCAAATGGTGAATCTGGTCCTGTCGTCCTTCACCTAAAGTCTCCCCCTAAGTCCCATCACCGTGAAGATCAAACCCGCAATAATAACGATGGTGATAACAGTATCAACAGCCGACGGGCGTGGGCGCTCACTGTGCGCCAGGCACTTGCTCTGCTCTAAGCAGATCGTCTGTATTGACTCCTTTTCTGTCCTGACCTCTTTTAGAAGCAAATGCTCTGATCCTGCCCATCTTATAGATGGAGAAAATAAGGCGTGGAGCATTGAAGGCACAGGAGCTAAATCTGGCTTCTGCCTCAGGGCCTTTGCACCTGCCATACCCTCCTCCAAGTATGCCCCGCCTCTAGATGTTCTTACGGCTGGTTCTTGTTACACAGGTGTCTGCTCCCAGCTTTTCCCCATGTCTCTCTGTCTTTCATCATTGAGTCTCCGTCTCTGGGTCTCCCCGGCTGCCGGTGCTGTGGGCAAAGGGGCCTGGTGTGCGTGTGTGTGTGTGTGTGTGTGTGTGCAGATGGCAGCTCCCCTGAGTGAGGTCTCCATGGGAGCGGCTGATGCCTCGCACACATTCATCTTGCAGCCCCTGTGTGCACCGAATCCCCAGGGGGACCCACCCATGGCTGACAGCCATAGAGTGGTCCCAAATTGCAGCCGCTACCCCATCTCGCTCACAACGTGTCAGCCACAGACCCACAAGCAGCCCGCTCTGACGCTGAGAAGGTGGGTGGGCAGGAACTGTCTCCCCCCAAACCCCCAAAACCGGGCTGGGCAAGAATCTTGAGGCCTCTCAAGCCAGGCCCAGCTGAGGACTTCCAGCCCCAGGTCCCAGGGGATGGGGACAGGAGCGAGGGATGGGCGGCTCAAGAAAGAGAAGAGGCTCCAAGAGAGGTGGGCGGAGTCAGAGGGGCGAGGGGTGGGCACCTGGGCATTGGGGAATCCCCAGCAAGGGGCCTGCAGCAATCCTGGAGGACTTCCTGGAGGCTGCCCTGCTTTCCCCCTGGGAGGGTGCCTCCCACTCCCCCCCCCCCCAGGAGTGGACCCCATGAGTGACCCCTTTGCGGGGGTGCTTGCCAGGTTTTCCTTCTGTGTATTTTGCCCCCAGGAGGCTCTGTCACCCTTTTGGGTCCCACAGGCATCCCTGTCTTTCTAATCGGGGTGGGAGGGGACAGGCATGGAACTCTGCCCTTTCTGTGCTTTGAGCGACCCAGATGCCCCCAGGGAGTGGCTACCCACACAGGGCTCCCTGTCGGTCCACCCCCTCTTGACTCAGCCCCCTGCCATCTTTCACGGAGCTGAATTCATCGGGATCTGCAGCCCCGGGGTGGGGGTGGGGGGCCCGGCAGCCGCTCTCCCGCTTCCCTGCCTGGCTAACTGGGGGGGCTCCATTGTCCAGAGTTGGCCCCCCGCCCCCTCCCCACTCCCGCAGACAATGCCCAGAGCCCACAGCCCTTAAGGGCGGCTGCCGTAATTTGGTTTAATTCTGCTCTGGAGGCAGCGATTAGAGCTAATTAACAGACCCCAACCCGGCTTCGCCTCCCGCCTAGCTCCCCAGCTTCCATCCTCTCCTGCCGCCAGCTCCCCTCCCTCCCTCCAGCCAGTGGAGGGCAGGAAATAACCAGCTGAAGGGCTGTCCGAGCCTCAGTGTTGCCATCGAGAAAATGGTCACAGCATGGGCGCCCAGGAGCTGGGGTCCTCCTGTCTCCCCCAAACCGTAGGGACTGGGCAGCCCCTGCTCAAATCGGCCCCCTGCCAATGTCCCAGAGACACCGGCTGGCCCCACCCTCCCTCTGGACCCCCTGCCCTCCTCTCTCTGTCTCTCTCTTTGCTCTTCCCCAAATTCAAGGTCAAGGTTTGCGATGGGGTTTGGGGGTGTGTCCCAGGGGGTCAGGGTCCTGGCAGGATGGAGCTGGCCTGCTCTAAACGGTGGATCAGATGGAAGAGAATCCCACACATTGGCTCACAGAGGTGTGGACGGGGTCAAGGGAAACCAACACGGGGCGCAGCACCAGAGGGGGTCATAGGGGTGAGGCGAGGGAGCCAATGGTGGATCTCCTGTCAGCCTTCCGGATACCTGGGCATCCGTGGTCCAGTCAAGTCGACACAGAAAATTAACCCTCATGGAAAACCATTCTTCACAAGGATTCGCTCCTTAAACCCTTCACAACATCCAGAGTTCACAAGGGAGAACCTGAGGCACAGAGAGGGTCAGTGGTTTATCTGAGGTCACACAGCAATTAAGTGGCAAAGCTGAGATTCGAACCCAGGCCATGTGGCTTCCATGCCTACGTTCCCAACCACGAGGCTGTGGTACCTGACGGTGCCTTCTTTGTGGCTGGGGGGCAGGGTGAAGGGGGTTGATGGAAAATGGACAACATGACAAAATCTTCCCCATGGGGTTTGGGAGGGTGAAACGGTTGCTGGAAAACGGAGGTCATGACGGCGCCACCACATGGAGGTCTGGTGAACAGCTGACGACTGTCCCTCTGGGTGGGTGGGAGGGGGAGGGGGAGGAAGGAAAATGCAGAGATGACCACATCTCTCCCCACCTGGCCAGGGAGTGGCAGTCACGGAGAGCACTTGACCCCACGAGGCTCTTGGTGGAGACCCACAGGATCATATTGACGTGCCTGGAATGTGCAGGATTGGGAGAGCAGGGGGTGGGGCTGTCTGCCCTGAGTCTTGACAGATCCGCGGGAGTTCTTACGGGCCAGATACAGAAAGCCTGTGACACCAGGCAGAGACCCGCCGACACCCTGGCATGCTTGGCCCTCGAGGCTGCCCCTCGTCTGCCTTTTGGCCAGTCCCAGCTGACCCCCGGGGCCCTCACCTCTACCCCTCAAGTGCTGCCCAGCCTCCCTCCTGGGGTCCACCCACACCAGCAGCATCCAGAGCCCACCTGCCCATCCCTGATGTCTCCCCCGCCCACCCCGTGGCCGCAGCCAAGCCATCCGGGGGGAAGCTCAGACCCTTCATGGTGCCCCAGCTCAGCATCTCCTGAGGCTGTGCCCACCGTCTGTCCCACTCGGGAACTTCTTCCTCGCTCTGCCATCCTCCCGGGTCGCCCTGTCATCTCCACCCACCTCAAGCTCTCAGCATCTCCCCTAACTGCCCCCACAAACCGCCTCCCCCATAACCTCACCCATCGGAGGTCCCGCCCCATGGGATCTCCAGTCTGTGTCTTCTCAAGGAGGGGAAGGGCGTCTCCAGCCAGCGGGCGGGAAGCTGGGGTGCTGTCGCTGTCACTGGACAGGCTGGCGGACCGCCCCATGACCTCCTTTGTCACCCGCCTCCAAGGATGGGAAGTGGAGGGACGGCCTCAGCCACCAGGGACCTGAGCGGAGGGAATGGGGGTTACTTGTGTATCTGCCTTGGGGCTGTGATGGGCAAGGAGGTGGCCCATGGTGGGCAGGGGGCCAGCATTTCCCTGTGCTTTTCACGGGGTTGTCCCCACGGCCCCGGGAGCTGGGTCTTGCGTGATGCCCACTTTCTGGGTGGCAGGGGTCACCTGCCTGAAATTCTATGGTGAGAAATGGGTTAAGAAAAGCATCCACGCTAAGGCCTTCTGGCCGAGGCCAGTGTCCCTGCTCGGCCTTGTCTGTGCTGACAAGGAGCATCTTGACCTCCGGGAGGCGGAAACATATCAAGGCTCACGAGGCCGTGACTCAGCGTGTGCGAGCCTCTTGCGTGTGTGGGGACCGGGCTCAGGGTGGGGAGTTACACAGGGGACACAGAAGGCTGCCCGCTTCTGGGGTGCTCAGGATCATGGGGAAGGGGCACATGCATCAGACAGACGCACAAATCATATGTGATTATAACGGGTATAGGGCAGTGGAGAGGCCGTCAGGGGGGTCTGAGCCAGCGGGGGACCAGGAGGGCACCCTGGAGGAAGTGACTGAGAGTGGATGACGGGCAGGACTAGCCAGGCGGCCCACACTCCAGGGTGAGGGAGGCGCCCAGGCAGAGGTCCAGGGGCGCGAAGGAGACGGGCCAGACACAACTTTGACCTACGGTGGTCTCTGTCTCATCAGGATAAATGCGAATTTTCATAGTGAGAAAGTGGAAGCGGTATAGATATTCAGATTATTTTGGGGACGGAATGGATGAGTTAGGATGCCTTCAGCTTCCTGTCAAAGAGTTTCTGGGGGCCGCCCCGTGGCCGAGTGGTTAAGTTTGCGCGCTCTGCTTCGGAGGCCCAGGGTTTCACCGGTTCGGATCCTGGCCTCAGACGTGGCACCGCTCATCAGGCCACGCTAAGGTGGCGTCTCACATGCCACAACCAGAGGCACTCACAACTAGGATATACAACTATGTACTGGGGGGCTTTGGGGAGGAGGAGGAGAAGAGAAAGATTGGCAACAGATGTTAGCGGTGCAAATCTTAAAAAAAAAAAAAAAAATCTTGGCCCAAAGTGGCTTCAATGCAGGTGGCTATGATGTCACCAGCAAGGAGTCCAGAGGCAGGAGGCTCCAGGGTTGATGAACGCATCCTGTCAGCAAGGGCTGGCCTTTCATCAGCTCCTCTGGGATTCTCTTTACCTCTTTCCTCATGGGCTCACGGTGGCTGCTGCAGCAGCTAACATCACATATTCACCCTGCCAGGTCAAAGGCAGAGAGGCATCTCCTACAGTAGGCATCTCCCGGGCCCTTTTGGCCCGAACGGGGTCAAATGCCCTGCTCGCCCCTAACCAATCCTAGCAAAGAGGAAGAGGGGGACCATGATCGATTTCCTCCAGTCTCGATTCATTCCCTGGGCCCGGACCGCTTTCCCTGAGCCCATCGCCTCAGGAGACCAGAGCAATGGACACGGTATTGATTAGTATTCCTGCCATTTAGCGGAGAAGAAAGAAATGACGGCTGGGGAAAATACCAGCGATGTTGGCAACAGGGGCAAGGAGACCAACGACCAAAAGTCCAGGGTTGGAATGGATTGGCATTGTGGATGTAGGAGACCCCGGAAATGACGACAGGGCTGTGGAGGCGCCGACAGCGAGTTGGCTAGAGGCTTCAGTGATGAGCACAGTGATGGGGAAGGGGCAGACCGCTGCACGGGAGGGGTGACGGGTGCTGTTCACGAACAGCACTTCCACGTTCTTGGATGGGGAGCCTACTCCCTCTGTTGCCCCGGACCCTGGGTGTGAGGACCTGCCCCTTCTTGGAGTCTCTCCTCCTCTGTCCTTGCCCCAGACCACCTGCAGCCCAGGCGTCCCGCCCTCCATCGCCCTTTCCTGGCGGCCCCGTCCTCAGAACCAGCCGTCAGGTGGGAGAAGCTGATGCCACAAAGGGAGCAGTTGCAGAGTCAGGATCCAGGCGCGCTTAGGGTCACCATGGAGACCCCTGGGTGGAGCTTTGCTGATGGGCGAGGCCCCAGAGAGGACCCACACCACGTGACGAACCACCACCACTTGGGCTCTCAGATCCCAGCGGGTCCTGGGACCACCTGGTCGGGCTGCAGTGCATGAAGGGCGGGCTTGGGCACCGGTGGGCCTCATAGGGGATGGGGGTGGTGACGTCAGGAGGGCCACAGTGAGAGCCGCCTGGTGATTGGCTGTACAAGCGAGGCCGAGCCAAGAGCCTCCTGATGATTGGCTTAGGGTCACCATGGAAACCCCTGGGTGGAGCTTTGGTGATGGGCGGGGTCCCAGGGAGAACCCACACCGCGCGACCAACAGCCCGCCTGCTGCACGCCTGAGACCGAGCTGAGAGCCTCCTGATGATTGGCTAGGGGACAGCCGTGACGTCAGGAGGAGGCAGTGTGACGCAAGGGGTGGGTATAAAAGCCAGGGGCCAGTCCCAGGCCTCGCTGAAGGGACAGACGGTGTTACGGGTGGGGCTCCCGCTGCTCATGGCTGCATTCTCCGCCCCACAGGACAGCGACCCCCATCCCACTCGTCCTGCCCAGGGCCTCTCGCACAGAGTGGCCGAATCCCCCGGACACCAGGCCAGGGGGAGCCCTCCCACCCAGCTTAGCAGAGGGTGAGCGATTCCCCACCGACACCCGGCCAACTGCAAAGCCCCCTGACCCAGCGCAGCTCGGGGCAGCCGTGGACCCCGCTCCCAGCCTGCGGGCCCCACGCGGTTGCACGCTGCGTCGAGCCCCAAGTCTTCCCTGGGCCTTCCTGGAATCCTCGTCTGCGTGTGGCCGTCAGCAGCCCTGCCAGGCCCAGGCGAGCGGGCTGGAAGAGGCTGCTCCGTGGGTGGAGGAGACGACCTCCTTGCAGTCATCGTGGGCCCCATCGCCACCAGCTCTGCCTCTGTTGGAAGCCAGCTCAGAAACGTCAGTGCTGGGTGGCTGGGTGCTTGGAGCCGGTCAGAGCACAGTTCCCCCTGATGGGTCACTGTGCCGAGGTGCTGGTGGGCTCAAGGCCTCAAGACCTCGTGGCATATGCCTTGGGGAGGCTTTTTCTTCTGGAGAGTTCTCTTGTTCAGAGGGAGCAAAGGCTGTTGTGCCTTAGGATAAGAAAAAGGCCGGAAATGGGAAGAGCTGTCGACGGAAATCCAACTTACAGATACGGGTTGCACAGACCCTGAGGGTGAAACTGGTCAACAGTTAGCCATTGATGGTTAAGTAGCTAGGAACTAAAGTTGTTTTCCTTTTGCAATTACTGATTATAGGTTTTGGTCATTCCCCGGCCCACGGTTACCTGTGCTGCTTAGGCAATATGCTACCTGGCTCCCGCTAGGCTCCTGTGGATAACATCCCCCTGGGGGCCGGGTCACCGTGGGAATGGGTGTGTGAGCTGTTTTTCAGGAATTAGGAGCCTCTTGTCCAGTTCAGGCTGATTGAGACCATCAACGCCTCAACGAGGCCTGTGCAGATGCCCAATAAGTGACCTTTTGACGTCAGGAGGCTAAAAATTCCACGCTTGGATCATGCTAATGTCACCATTTTGTGAACATGGGTCCTATGAACAAGCATGGAGTCTGACTGTGCTTGTAGAGATCATCAATTCCCTCAACTCTCCTCACCTCCCGTCACCTATCTCCGCACGTTGGACCACCTTGCCCCCTACCCCATAAATACCCCTGAGCCCCCATTTCTGGGGAGGCCGATTTCAGACTCGTTCACCTGTTTCTTTGCTTAGCTGCCTGTGATTAAACCCTCTCTCTGCTGCAATCTCGTCATCCTCTTCTTTGGTTTTCCACGTGATGGGCAAAAATAAACCAGGTCCGCTAACCAGAGAAAGCTGAAATTGACCAAAACGGCTCAGGGAAATTAATAAAAATCTAAGGAAGTGTGTGAGCTAAAGGATTCCCCAAAACCGTGTGAAGGAGAAAATCAAAAGCTGAAAAGTCTACTCGTCAACCTGGCATCATGGGAAGGACACGATGTAAAGAACTTTCCGGAAGCCCGGGCCGCCCTGGACAACACGGCGGGAGATGAGGAAATTCAAGGATTTCTGGGAGCCTCTGACTTCTAGATGACGTTTGCACAGCACCAAGGGGCGATGTCCGCCCCGACACCCACCCAAGAGGTCAAAGAAGGAGAGCTGGGGCGGAATGTGGGTCACCTCCCGGAGTGGAGGATGCGAGCTTCCTGACGGATGCGACTTTTAAATAAATGTGTTGGAAGACAGAAGAGGTGTCCCCGGGCAATTGTAATGTCGAGCCCGGGGTCACAGTCACTGCCCCCGGCCCCATGGGTCATCGCGTTCTCCGGCTGGATGGGTCTCGACAGGGCAGATGTCTAAACAGACCCTGAGAACAGAGCCCTGAGGGGGGTAGGGGTCCCCGTGGCTCTGAGAAGGTGTCAGGGACCCACAGGGAGCTGACACTGAGCCCAGCCTGCCCGTCCCCTCCTCTAAGACTCAAAGCCGGCCGCCGAGGTGGGCACCATCCTGGTAGAAAGGAGCGCGGGAGCGGAGTGTCCACACACGGGCATTTCGGCAGAGACCAGTTCTGGCCGGAGACCTTGCAGCCGGTTTGTGGCTAACCTGCATTTGGCCCCCCGATGTCACGGCTGCCAGGTGCTTCTCGGCCACAGATTCCTGGCCAAGGCGGGTCTCCGGTGAGCAAGTGTGCGGGGAGAGCCCAGCGTGGAGCGAGAGACCAGAGGCATGGTGACGGCGGGGGGATGCCTGGACCGCAGGGTGCAGGGCCTGCAGGGGTGGCTCGGGGGGCAGCCACAGCGACGCCCAGGGGTGACTCCCCGGACTCAGGTCTCTGTGGGCATCTCAGGAAGGTCAGCCTGAAGGAGCATCGCAGGGCAGTGACGTGGGGAAGCCCCTGCCGTCGTCGACTTCTGCTTCCTGCTGTGACTGAACAAAGCTAGGCGGGCCGAGTCCTCCATCGCACACGACGAACCCAGAGATCAGGTGTGACCACTGTGTGGGGCCCCGGAGAAGAGGGGCCGGGTCTCTCGGGGTCCAATTGCAGAAGGAAAGCTAATATTTCAATATTCCGTTTTTGAATGTCCGATTTCTCAATGCAGATGGAAAATACAGCTCATTCGTGTGACAGGTTTGCCATAAATTGTGTGTCCCACAATTCAACTGGAGGGAGGACACCCTCCCCGCCCCCCTTTCTGCCTGATCGGCCCTGCAGCCCCCTCGCTCCGCAGCCATCTGTGCTGGGGGCCCTGAGGCAGCCTCTGTCCTGCTGGCCGTGGGGACACAGAATGAACGTATAGTCATTTCTGAATCAGAGCAGCATAGATGTTGCCCAAAACACAACATGAGGGGCCAGCCTGGTGCCACAGTGGTTAAGTGCACACGTTCCACTTCGGTGGCCCGGGGTTCACCGGTTTGGATCTTGGGTGCAGACATGGCACCGCTTGGCAAGCCATGCTGTGGCAGGCATCCCACATATAAAGTGGAGGAAGATGGGCGTGGATGTGAACTCAGGGCCAGTCTTCCTCAGCAAAAAAAGAAAAATAAGAGGAGGCTTGGCAGCAGATGTTAGCTCAGGGCTAATCTTCCTCAAAACAAAAACAAAACCAAAAACACAACATGAATTGAAAGGAGATGCAGCAAAGTGGGATGGAAGCAGGGGCCTCCATCCATGGTCTGCCAGTTTGACAAGGATGACCACTGGGCATCTCTGGGCATCGAGGGCGGGGGCTGTGCTGGGCACAGAGGTCGGGGGGAGAGCAGAGGGAGGGCCTGGGGTCCATGAGACAATGCCACACGAATCCTAGAGAGATGGTCACCCAACTCCACATCCACAAGTGGCCTCATCCTCCCCCTTGCTCACGCCCCTAAGTGAAGTGTCACCCTGGCCCCCTTCCTCCCCGCCCCGCCCCCAGCACCACAGCCTAGCCCCCCACGGGCTGCCCTTCCCTCCGCGGGAGCTCGAATGACATCCCAGCACATCGGCCGCATCCTGCCCACCCTGCTCGAACACTCGTGGCTTCCAGGGCGCCAGCTCCTCACCCCACCCTGCCCTCGGGGGCCCCCCCAGGCCTGTGTCGCCCCCTCCATGACTGGCTCCTCCTCATCTCCATGCGCCTTGGTCCCCATGGACCCTCCTCAGGACCCCCACAGAGAGGATCCCCTAACCAGCCCGTCACCCAGCCCCTCCATCCATCCCTGAGCTCACGTTGCTCCTCCCCACGCACTGGTCCAGTAGGCTGTTAGGGTCACTGTGACTGCTTCCTTGGGCTGGCGACCATCCCCCGAGAACATGATCTCGGTGGGCGCAGGGACTGCTCTGAACCCCTCCATCTAGTCAGCAACAGATGTTAGCTCAGGGCCAATCTTCCTCACCAAAAAAAAAAAAAAAAAAAAAAAAGGCTGGGAAATGGATTCCATTAGAAAAAAAGAAACAGTCAAACTCCATCTAGTTCTGTGCAGCAGGGAATAATGTCTGAACAGTGGCTATTCATCCAGGGGTCCCACATGGACCCCCAATGCTTTATTTAGCACCTGTGCCTTGGAGCACGGTCCCCATGAACAGGACAGCGTCCTCCCCGGACCAGCGTGGGCGGCTCTGCTGTTGGTGAACCAAGCAGTGAATGCAGGTGGGGACGAGTTCCTGGGGCAGACGGAGCCGCGGGACGGCCCGGGGACGAAGCCCCAGCTTCAAGGGGCTCACGGCCACACGTGTCAGGGCGCCATCCAGGCTCCAGGCGCTTCACCCCGACGGGGAGCAGGTTCCAGCCTCACCTTCGTCCCAGGCTGCGCTCCTCAGAGCTGCATCTCTGGCCTCGCGGGGCCACCATTCCAGAAGCCCTGACCCATTCCAGAAATGGGAAGAGGAAGATGAAAAACCCGCTTTGCAGAGCGCGGGGAGATGTCCACATAAAGGAACGTGGCATGTCTGCCAGTGGACGGCTGGAAAGGTCTCCGGCTGGTCCAGGTCATGGGCTGCCCGCTCCAGCAGCTTCTGGGCGATGCTGGTCCCTTGCATCTTGGACACTTGCAAGGTCCCAAAAGGCCCCCAGTCCTGGGGCGTCTCCACTGCCACCAGAAGAATGATCTCGACGCTTCTCACACGACACTTTTCTATCATATGGAACGCTTTTCTCTATAAATGTTGGTGGGAAAAGCCGTGTCGGGAGGCACTTGGTTCTGGCTGGGGTGGGGTGTTGAGGGAGCCACGCATGAGTGACCTTGTCTCATCTGGTTCCCAGTCTGACCCCACCCGAGGCGTCCCTCACACGCCGCTTGCCCACAGAAAGATGCCATAAAGGTTTGTTGAGTGAATGTGCGCACAAAAAATGGAGGCACCAGTGTCAGAAGGAGTGTCGGTGGCAAGTGGCCGCATTCCAGACCCAGGAATCCGGGATGGGGCACCCCGAAGTAAGACTTCTGATTTCAGGAGCCAGTAATAGTCCAGGGCACCCCTGAGGGTTGGCACCTTTCTGTTTTCAGAAATAAGAACATTGGGGCCGGCCTGGTGGCACAGAGGTTAAGTTCGCACGTTTCACTTTGGCGGCCCGGGGTTCACCGGTTCGGATCCCGGGTGCGGACACGGCACCGCTTGGCAAGCCATGCTGTGGTAGGCGTCCCACATATAAAGTAGAGGAAGATGGGCACGGATGTGAGCTCAGGGCCAGTCTTCCTCAGCAAAAAGAGGAGGATTGGCAGCCGTTAGCTCAGGGCTAATCTTCCTCAAAAAAAAAAAAAGAAAAAAGAACATGAAGGGCAGCTCCGTCCACACTGTCAGCTTCTCCTCTAATTAGGGAGATTCTCCCCAACGACTGGGAAGGACATAACTTGGAGAACAGGCTTCTGAGAAATGGGGTGGGTGGCCCTTTAAGGGTGTAGGGACATTCCCCCTGTCACGGGACACGGGGACAGCAGGCGGTACCCATGGCAGCACACAGAGACTGCGCAGTCACCCTGCCAGGAAAGGGCGACCGGGACCTCTTGGGCCCCCAGCCCCAAAGTCAGAGGCTCACACGCTGGGAGCCAGGTCGGCCCCTCGGCCCTCCCCACCCCGCCACCTTCCCATCCCCTACAGAGCCAGCTGGGACCCCCAGGGAGCTCCAGAAACATCGGCCGGATTGCAACGTGGGCCACCCAGAACCGGACACCAGCCCTCAGAGCGGTCAGGCGTGGGGCCCAGGAGGTCGCTGGACACAGGACCTGGAGATGGAGCGTGGTGACGGCTGCCCACCAGGCAAGCCCGTCCTCCAGCAAAAAGATTCCGGCTTTGCCGAAGGCTCTGATGATGGTTAACACCTTTTAGCCATAAAGTATTTTTAAATGAAAGGATGCACATTGTTTTTATAGACATAAGGCCGTTGCACACTGAATAGCCTACAGTGGAGTGCAAACATGACTTTTTTCTTTTCTTTTTTTCTTTTGAGGAAGATTAGCCCTGAGCTGACATCCGCCCCCAATCCTCCTCTTTTTTGCTGAGGAAGACTGGCCCTGAGCTCACATCCGTGCCCATCTTCCTCTACTTTATATGTGGGACGCCCGCCACAGCATGGCGTGCCAAGCAGTGCCATGTCCACACCCGGGACCCGAACCGGCGAACCCCGGGCCGCCAAAGCAGAATGTGTGCACTTAACCACTGCGCCACCGGGTGGCCCCTGAACGTTGCTTTTCTACGCGCTGGGAAACCCGAGAAATCGTGAGACCCGCTTTATTGCGACCTTGGCTTTATTGTGCAGTCTGGAACCGAACCCGCGGTGCCTGTACCACCTCCGGGTGATACATAGCAGGGAATGCAGCAGACTTTTCCTCAAAGGAAAGAGATTTCCAGAAGGGAGTCAGAAACTTTCATTCGTTCATTCACTCATTCATTCCTACAGTTACCGTCTTCCCTGTACCCCCAGGCTTTGCAGGGTGGGTGGAGCAATGGCCCAGACCCTGGAGCCGGCTTGGGGCAAAGCAGAAACAGCAAGAAGACCTGCGATGGGGCGACCTGTGGACTGCAGTGTGCCCCTGCCTGCGTGGGGACAGGTCAAGGGGCCATCGAGGAGTAGGCGCGTCACCTGTTGCCAGGTGCCAGGTGCCAGTTGCCCGTGGCGGGAAGCCCCTCGTGCACATCCCTGCCCATCTAGTGCTGGCGACAACTCCGGGAGGCGGGTGCTATGGGAACCGCCATCCTTCAGACGACAGAAACCAGGTCGCCACAGGGCCCTGCCCGCCCAGCATCACAGGCGGCACCCGACACGCATCAGCTGTGATTGTTGGAGCTTGGGTGCTCTTTATTTATTACAGGACCCTCCGGCAGTGTCAGGGCACGGAGAGTGTGCAGCCAAGGAACCCGACAAGCTGGCTGCAGATTTACGGTGAGAGTTGTCATGAGACGGCTCAGCCGCGTCAACAGTTGGGTGAGAGATTCCTTTTGATGATGGTGTCCGTGTGGGCTTCTGGGGTGAGAATCCGCATGTCGGATCCAAGGAGCTGATAAGTGCCCGTGTGATGACACCTCCAGTCAAGGCAGAAGTCATACCAGTGTCCCCACCTGGAGGGGCCCCGGGGCCAAATAAAACTCACTCAGCGCCAATTCCCTATGGTTCGCCCTTCTTTCATTTATTCTTCCCATGACCCTCCACATGGGGGCGCTATGATTACTCCTCATTTCACAGATGAGGAAGTTGTGGCTCAGAGAGGGAAAGCCACCCGCCCGGCGTCACACAGCGAGGCTGAGTTTAGCTGGCCACTCAGGAGAGATTGAGAGAGAAGCTGGGGAGATTCCAGCAGGTTCTGGGTGTGTGTGGAGGGGGCGGAGAGAGGGACCAGGAGAAGAAGGGCCTTCTCACGTCCATCTGTCACTGTGTCTGACGTCCCCTCTGTCTGTACATTTAGCCTTCAACCGGGTGACGGTTTGATTGTACGGAGCTAAGAATATCTCGGAACAATGCAAAGTGGCCTCGAGATGCAGGGAGGCAAGAGGCAGAGAGGGGAGGAAGGAGAGAGAGGGAGGGAAGTCTCGTCCTCACGTGGCCCCCCAGACTCCTCCTGTCGCTTCCACCGACCGCACCGTTCCTGTGTCCCCACGGCAAAAACAAGCCCCCTCTGTCACCATCTCCCGGTGGAGAAGGCCGTTACTATATTTACAGGCGCCGGGCACCTGTGGAGAGGTTTCAAAATATGCGTCCTGCCGTCAGAATTCAGGGTCAAGCTCCCCGTTCCTTGGCTGCCCGGGCCCGTGGCTTCACCTCATCGGGCCTCAGTTTCTCCATCCGTCAAGTGGGATTTGTAATCCCCCCTCTGAGGGCAGCTGCGAGGATGAAACGCATTGGAAGAGGGCCCAGCGCCCTGGGGTCTTTGCTAAATGTCAGCTGCTGGTGTGGTGGTGGCCATGGGGGCGTGTGGGACAGAATTGAAGGACCCCCCCGGGGGGCCCCAGCGTGGGCTGCGGAGGAAAGATTTCCATTCGCAAATCGATGGAAATTGCAAAGATTATGTGCTGTGGGGAGTTCCAGCTAAGGCAAACCAGCCCCCCCCCCCCGGGTTATCAATCAAATACTTGGCCCCACTTGTCAAGCCATGCTGTGGCAGGAGTCCCACATAGAAAGTGGAGGAAGATAGGCACGGATGTGAACTCAGAGCCAGTCTTCCTCAGCAAAAAAGAAAAAAAAAAGAGGAGGATTGGCAGCTGATGTTAGCTCAGGGCTAATCTTCCTCAAAAAAAAAAAAAAAAGTCTCTGTGCATAGCAAAAAATTCCTCTTACTTGGAACAGCGTCGTTGCAGAGGGCCAGACTGGGGGCAAAGGGCGTCAGATTATGCATGAAATCTCTCTCCTTCAGCCCACAGCTCCTTGAGCAACTTAAAACTCTGAGCCTCAGTTTCCCCATCTGTCAAATGGGCATGATGAGAGTCGCGCCCCTACCCCTCTACGGTCGGTTACAATCAAGAAGCAGTGAAAACACTTAATTCGGGACCCGGCACCTTCCTTCTCATTATTTAACTACTAGTTAACAAATCCATTAAGAAGTAGTTACGGGTCATTATTTTCTTAATGAATTTTTAATTGCAGAAGTGGTGCCAACTCCCGGAGAACATCGTCCGTCTCAGAAACGACTTCCTCATCGTTCCTCAGAGACTCGAAGCAATTATTCTGTTTTCTTACCATTTTGGATGCATTTGAGTCATGAAAATAACACCGGACATGAAAATGCAACAGGACCCAAGAGCAGCTGTCTCTCCGCCCTTTCGAAATGAGCCACTGGCCCTTGGCTTTATTCTAAGTTATCCTGATTCCCTCAGACTTCACCTACGAGGAGGGCAATCTGGTCTTGTTACTTCCAGAAACTCACTAGTATTGTCTCTTGTCTGATTCCAGCATTTTCACGTGCAAAAGAGAACGGCCAGCCCAAGGTGTGGTCTGCTTTTTCTTTCTTTCTTTTTTTGTTTTGAGGAAGATTGGCCCTGAGCTAACATCTGCCACCAATCCTCCTCTTTTTTTTTTTTTTTTTTTTGCTGAGGAAGACTGGCCCTGAGTTAACATCCATGCCCATCTACTTTATATGTGGAACGCCTACCACAGCATGGCGTGCCAAGTGGTGCCATGTCCACACCCAGGACCCAAACCGGCAAACCTGGGGCTGCTGCTCTTTCTAACTTTGAAGACGTTGGAGGAGGAGCTCTTCCGACATCAGCACATCCTCCTTGCTCCCTCGGGAATCCCAATCTTTCTCTAAATGAGTTTGTAGAAGAAAAGGCATTTTGTACGAAAGCCGTGATTTCTTGCCCCGCCCGCTTTGCCGTATGTTCGAGACCATTTAGAAAACAGAAACTCAACTCGAGTAAAAGCACAGAGGTGTCGCCCTCCCTGGAGCCCCTGCCCCCCTCCCCCCAGGGGCGTCGGATCCTTCCGGAGACATTCGAGCATCTGCACGACCAGGTTCACATATTGTGTCCCTTTTGGACCGCGGTTTCTATAAAGGGTGGCTCACGACGTACACGGCCTCAGATTGCCCCCCAGCTCAGAACACAGAGGGCCCCCTCGTTCGTTGTGTGCCCCCCCAAACTGTGGGTGGACACTGGCTGTTTCTGTTCTTGGGCTCAGCAAGCTCTCCGGCTGCTGTGTCTTGATATACCTGTGACCTCGTGAAGGCCCAGGCCGGATGTTCCGACAGCTGGTTCAGATTCACCATTCGCCTTTTCAAAAATTTTTATTTTCAGTTACTTGATTACTTGGAACTTCATCCATGTGGCAAGCAGCCTTGTCTTGTGCCGTGGACTTTTGCAGACAGATCTGGCTTCAAATCTCGATTCTGTTACTTAGAAGCTGTGTGACCTTGTGCAAGTTACTTAACCTCTCTGTGTCTCCATGAGCAAGTTACTTAACTTCTCCGTGCCTCGGTCTCCTCCCCAACTTAAAGGGGGGTGATGATGATGACAGCCCCCATACCGTGGGCTCCTGAGGAGGACTAAATGAGTCCAAAAGGTGGCCTTTTCTTGGAACGGTTCCCAGCATACGTTTCCATCATTTCATGCATCCAGACCTACAAGGGGATCCGAGGCAGCGAGCATTTGCAAGAAATGTTTCCCAGACTGGAAACACTGAATCTCCGTGCGCATCTCTTCTTTCCTTCCTCTTCCCGCGTCCTCCTGCCAACATTTGCTGAGGGCTCCTGGATCGGCTAGACACCCGGTAGGACAGGCCAGCGCCCCCGCCTGCTCAGGCGGCCTGTTTGGGGCCAGGGACATTTCTGCAAATCCTGGGGCCTGCGCTGGGGGAGGTAAGCGCCTGACTTTGAGATGCTGAGATCCGGGGCTCACAGTGGAGCCGGGAGGGAGGTTGAGGTGGGAGTCGGCGAGGGGACACTGCGTGATGCCCGACGGCCGGGCTCCTGCTGACACCTGGTGGAAGGACGGAATTCGCATCCTTTTCAGCCAGGGTGCCTCTGCGAGATTGAGGTCTCCCCCAGAACATCTACGAGATGTCGCGCAGACAGACCCGGGCCAGAGAGGGAGCAACTTGCTGGGCGTCACACAGCACATCGGCTGCCCCAGGGGAGGGCGTGTTGAAGGACCCAAGATATCATTTTAAAGGAAGCTGTTTTGGGGGGACAGGTAAGTGAGGTCTCAGGCCTTGATGAGATAACGTGTTTTCCGAGCTTTTATTCCTCCACCAGGAAGCCCACCTGGATTGCTCCATCCCCACTCCGAGGCCTTTTTTCTCCTCTGGCCAGTTGTTCATTTGTTCATCCTTTTAACAAAGGTTTACTGAGCCCATGGGGACATGCAGGGAACTAAATATTTTTAAACAATCAAACAACAACAAAAAAACCCCTGTGCTGGTGGAACTCATACCTCAGCGGAGGAGACAGAGGAGAAACCAACATACAAATCTACAAATGGGAGTATTTCAGGGACTAAGAAGCCATTGAAAGAACTTGGTGATGCGACAGAGACTGAATTTGTGGGTGCCAAGGTGGGGGGAGGAGAGGATCAAAGTTAGCCGTGCTCAGGGAAGGCCTCTCAGAGGAGGTAACATTGAAACCAAGAATTGAAGGAGGAGAGGGTGTGAGCCCTGGGGGAGATACCTGGGGCAGGCCAGAGGGCACAGTTCGTGCAAAGGCCCTGGGGCAGGACTGGGCCTGACGTGTTGGAGGAGCAGCGAGGAGGCCGTGTGGCTGGAGCAGAGGGAGGAGGGGAGCAGGGAGGGGACAGGCAGGTCGTGCGGGGCCTGGGGGGCCGCGGGGAGGACTCGGCTTCTCCCCCAGGGAGGGGAGCCTGGAGGGCTGTGGGCAGAGGAGGCGGGACCGGCTCAGGGGCTCCCAGGCACTCTCTGGTGGCGGCTGCGGGGAGGACAGACGGGGACCAGGATGCAGGGGCCTGCGCTGATGGGCTGGACCAGGGAGACGCCCACAGAGGGAGGAAGAAGCGATCGGATCCTGGCTGTACTGGAAAGCAGGGGTGATCGGGTTTGCTGAGTGGCTGCATGTGGGCGGCAGAGCAAGGAGCCCGGGGCAGCTCCCAGGTTCTGGCTGAGCCCCCGGGAGAAAGCAGCGTCCTCAGCTGAGACGGGGAGATGGAGGGAGGAGCAGTTTCTTAGTCCGTCTGGTCTGTTGTTGCAAACTACCGGAGACGGGGGCCTTATAGACGATGCACATTTATTCCTCACGGTTCTGGAGGCTGAAGTCCAAGGTCAGGGCGCTGGAAGATTCCGTGTCCGGCGGGAACCTGCTTCCTGGTTCACAGACTGGCTGTGTCCTCATGTGGCAGAAGCAGCAGGGAGCTCTGTGGGGTCTCTGTTATAAGGGCACGAATCCCGTTCATGGGGGCCCCACCCCCACAACCTCATCACCTCCCAAAGGCCCCACTTCCTGACCCCACCGCCTTAGGGGTTACGTTTCAACATATGAATTTGGGGTGGGGGGGACACCAACAGTCGGTCCACAGCAAGCAGGTCAGAGGAAGATAGGGAGCTCGGTTGGGGTCATGATAATTTTGGGATGGCCGTGACTCCCCCACCCGTACCCTAGTGGAGACATGGAGGGACAGCTGCATGGGACCCTGGAGCTCAGAGTGGCCTGGGCTGGAGACAAGACTGTGGGCGTCGAAAGGGCACAGATGGGGTCGGAGCCCAGAGGACGGATGGGGCCACCGGGGAGGGGTGTGGGTGGAGGAGAGACGGGGCTCGAGGATCCAGCCCTGGGCCAAGAAGGGAAAGGGGGGAGTCCCAGGGGAGCTGGAGAGGTGGGAGGGGAGCCGGGTGAGTTCGGGGTCCGGGGCTGCGTGAGAACAGAGTTCCCGAGATGAGTGGGGACTGGCCAGGTTGGATGCTGGCTCAAAGTTCCCTTTTTTCCCTTTTTACGGCTGCATAATATTCCATTGTATGGACAGACCACACCTTGTTCATCCTTTCACCCATCACTGGACGTTTGGGTTGTTTCCATCTTCCGGCTACTGTGAGTCCTGCTGCTGTGGACATCCATGCACAACTTTGCGTGGCTGTACATTCCCAGTTCTCTTGGGTCAGATGATAATTCTGTGTTTAACCTTCTGCGGAACTGCCAGACTGTCTTTCAGAGCGGTTGCATCATTTGACGTTCCCACCAGCAACAGAGGAAGGTTCCAGTTTCTCCCCATCCTCCACAACACTTGTTACTGTCCGTCTTCTCGATGACAGCCATCCTGGCAGGTGGGAAGTGGCCAGTCCGGTTGCTATTAGGTTTGAAATATTCATCACGTCAGCCCACTCATCGCCAGCCCCGGGCCAACTTGAACATCTGCCCTGGTCTACCCCCCCTCCAAAGTTCACAAAGTAGGTGGTCAGTTAATACTTGTTCAATGAATGAATGAATGGAATATTATGCAGCTGTCAAAAATGATGTTACAGAAGAATGTTTAATGAGGAGGTCAGCAGAACAACGCCCCCCTCAGCATCCACATCCTCATGCCCGGAACCTGTGACTATGCTCCCTTCCGTGGCAAAAGGGACTTTGCACATGAGAGTAAGTTAAAAATCTGGAGATGGGGAGATTATTTCTCATTATCCGGGTGGACCTGATGTAATCACAGGGGTCCTCCTAAGAGGGAGGCAAGAGAGTCAAAATCTAAGAACTGGAAGAAAATAAATTTGTGTTGTTTTCGGCCACTGTTTATGGAAATTTGTCACAGCAGCCATAGCGGACGAATAGAGAAGGTCTTTGCGATGTCTTACTGTGACAGTGCCCTGCCCAGCCATCCTGGGTCTGAGACAAAGGGAAAATGTGTGCCTCTCAATATACGCTTTATGCAATTTTTTAATGGTTAACCCCCCCCCCCAGTAGATGGTGAAATGTTATCAATATGTTTGTTACCATTAAAGGCAGGCAAGTAAAATTCTAATCAGTTCTTAACGTCGTGAATTTTAATATGTCTAGTTTTAAGTTTCAATATTTTTTCAACGATGTTCTGGGGGGGGGGAAATAGTCATTAAAAGTGCATTAAAAACAGGTATAGAGCGGCACAAATTTTTGTTCCCTCCTCGGATTCCAATGCGGCGTGGCAAGACCCTGCCAACATCTGTCTTGATTTAAAATTTTGATATTTTGTCCTTAGGGGGGTCGTTTCGCCATTAATTTGATATTTTAGAATAGTGCATTAAAGTATTATTTACCTTGATTATTGAGTTTTGGGATGTCCTCTTAATTTTTGCACCTCAGGCGGATGTCTCACCCTCCTCACCATAATCCTGGCGGGTGTGTGTATGTGTGTGTGTTGGGATTGTGTTTATTGCACGCTTTCTTCTGTATTTTCCTCCTCCCAGCTTCCTCTGCATCAAGCAGAGCGATGCACGCGTCCTCAGGAAGCGCGAAAATCATCTCGGCCGACCGCAGGCGTAGAATGTTCTTTTTCAGGAGCTACAATGTAACAACTCTTTGCAACATTGTTTATCTAAAGTCCCCAGAGTTACAACCTCCGCCAGTTTCCGCAGGGCCGCGGTTAAGCACGCTGACTCCACATCCACCAACGTCCTCGGTTCAGTCCCGGCGAAAACGTGCTCGTATGTTTTTTTCCTTCTGATGGAATTTTAAAACTGTCATAGAAATTCTTGGTCCTCGCTTTTTTTTCTTTTCTTTTCTTATTTCTCCTGCCTTTTTAGAAATTATGATGGAATTTTAAAAATTATTTCAAAGTCAAAAAATTCGAGTTGGCTGATTTGACTGGAAAATTTTAAATGGATGGTAAAAGAGAAAAGGGGAGCTGCAATTAACGAGAAAGAAAAAGCAGCAAGAGTGAAACCCAAAACTTCTGCGTTGGCCGGGAATCGAACCCGGGTCAACTGCTTGGAAGGCAGCTATGCTAACCACTATACCACCAACGCATCGGCGAGGCAAAGTCTCGCCAGGCACCTTTAATAGAAGTATTGTTGGTTGGATTGGGCGATACCAAGTTGCGTGGGGGTGTCTCCTCCCCAGCGTCCCCCTCCGCACCGGAAGGCGCCGCCCATGGCACGTTCCGAGCCGCGAGCCGCGCGGGCCTCGCCCCCCAGAGCCGCGGGAGCCTTGGTGCCGGCCGGGAGGTAGCCAATCCTAGGCCGCCGCTTGGACCGCTCGACTTCCGGGTCAAAGGGGCCTGGGCCGCCGGGTCCCCAGTGTCTGCCGCCCCTGCCGTCCCCCACGCCCGCCACTTCCGGGGCCGCCGTCCGGGCATGGAGCCGCGAGCGTGAGGCGCCGCCGGCCCCGGGACGCCCTGCCCAGCCCGGCCGCCGCCCCGAGCCCCGGTGAGCAGCGCCCCGCGCCCGCCATTGACCCGCCCTGCCTGGGCCGCGACCCTGGACCCGCCGTGGAGCGGCCTCCCAGGGCCTCCGCGCGCCCCTTCCTCCCCGCTCCCCTGGGTGGGGGGCCGCGCCCAGGAAGACCCTCCCTTCCCCGCAGGCCCCGGGGGTCCCCCCTCCCCTCTCCCTGCGTGACAGCGGAGGCCACCTCCCTGCACCCCCTCCCCCTGGCCCCCCCAGGCCTGTCCGGCCCCGCTTCCTGCCGCACAGCCTCAGCCCAGCCCTGACTCTTCCCCATGGCTGCCGCCGCCGACCCATCGGAGGTGGCCCGTCCCTCTGCCCCCACCGCTGCCTCCCCCCTCCCATCCCCCGGGGTGAGGAAGTCACTTCCTCGCCCTCGCGGCCAGACCCTGCCCGCCTTGGAAGGGCCCAGGAGGCGTGCACGGGGGTCACCCATCTCTGGAGTTCCCCCCCCAACCCGGGTCCTGGGGGGAGCCGGGCCCCGTGGGAAGACTTTTGTCCCACGTGCGGTGCAGGGCGACAGACAGCGCCCCAGGGCTGTGAGGTGTGGCTGGGATCACCCGGGTGGAGAGGATCTGGCAGCTGATGGGGACTCCCCAGGGGAAGGAGAGAGGGTGGTTGGCCAGTCCCGGCGTTAACCCGCCGTGTTCATGACATGTTTCCTCTGTCAGGGTCCGTGTCCCACGGCCGAGCCGGCATGGAGGCTTTCTCGACCCTTTAGAAGGTCAGTTGCGCCGGGGTGGGGTGGCCGGGAAGGCCGGCGGGTGGGCCGGTGGGATTCGTTTGCTGGCTCCAGGGTGTAGAAGTTGGCAGGAAGTGGTTTTTCCTGGGGTCACTGCCCTCCGGGACAGTTGGCTGGGACCTAGGCCAGGGGCTGCAGCTTTGTGTGCTCTTTCTGGACGCTTCTCTTTCCATCCAGCCTCCCCCTCCAGCCGCCCCAGGAAGAACCCCCTGAGGGACTCGGGGGGAAATAGGGGAGGGGGACGCTGATTCCAGCTGGATTTGGCGGAGGTGTGGCTGTAACCCCCTAGGACCTGACACAGAACCTCGCACTCAGTCAGCGAATGGTGTGGCTTCTGGCTCTGAAAGGGACTTTCATCCAAATCTCCCTCTGGCGTGATTTTAAATTACTTGTTTAGTTGACAGTATTAGCTGTCATGTAGTTCCTGCTAGTCGGGAACCTGTGCGATCTCATTTCCTCCTGGCAGGAGCCCCAAGAGTAGGTACTGAGGTCCCATTTTATACCTGGGAAAATTGAGGCACAGGGAGGTTAAGTGGCTTCCCCAAGGTCACACAGCCCAGAAGTGGCAGAGCTGGGATTTGAACCCATATCTTGGACAGCAAAGCCCACTCGGTTCACCACCGGACTGAGGTTTAAGCCAGTGCTTCTTTATGGGGACACTTTGCTTCGCCTCTTCTGTGTGATCTCTGTCCCGTGACCAGGCACTGCTTTCTTTGTCTTTAAGCATCTGGGCACCTGCTCATCCTGGGGCCTGGCTGTTGAGAAGGTGGTTGGCTGTCAGCCAGACCAGGGGTCCTTTTGACTTTAGGCAGCGCTCCAGTGAGGCCAGGGACTCGGTCGTCCGACCTGAAATGTTTATTGAGTGCTTCTGTGTGCCAGGTCTGGCTCTGGGCTCAGGGATGAGAGCATGAAGAGGACAGTGGTGGGCCTGCCCTGTGGTGCTGAGGTACCAGCAGGGAGTGCTCCTTCCCCAGGGCAGGGCTAGTCAGGCTGGCGCTAGTGGTGTTTGGGGCCGGATCGTCCCTTGCAGTGGGGTTGGGGACGCCCTGTGCATTGTGGGATACTCAGCAGCATCCCTGGTCTCCACCAACCAGAGGCCGGTAGCTCGCCTCCCAGTTGTGTCAACCAGAAACCACCCCTGGGAAGGCACATCATCCCAGGGGGAGGCCCCCTGGGTTAGGGGCTTCCTGACCCCCAAGAGACTCTGCATTCCCTTATCCTCTGGTCCATGGAGGACCTCGGGTGCTCCACACATTTAAAGACGCAAACTGAGTGGGAGAGAGAGGAGAGGACTCAGACGCGGGGGGGTCACCCTGGCCTCCACCGTCTGACCATCAGGGTTTTATTCCGGTGTCTACTGTGACCAGGGATCAAACTCAGTTTTTTTGCCTAATGCTGAGTTTCTCATCCTTGGACTGTAGACACTGGGGCCGGGTCACTCTCTGTGGGGCTGTCCTGGGCACTGTGGGGGGTGAGCAGCATCCCTAACCCCACCCACTCAATGCCAGGAGCATCCCCAGTGTGACAGCCATGACTGTCTGCAGACATTGCGAGGGTCCCCTGGGGGCAGCATCACCCCCATGGAGAGCCATTGTCCAAGGGTGAGTGCCGTGCAGAAAGACCCGGTGTTGTGAGGAGGGTGACCAGGTGGCAGCTTTGAGCTGAGTGCGGGGGAGAGCTCTGATGAGGTGCTGTTGGGACCCAAAGGATAAGAGGAAGCAGGTCATGTGAAGAGCAGGAAGCAGGTATCCCAGGCAGAGGGACCAGCAAGTGCAAAGGCCCTGAGGTGGGAATGAGTCCCTGTGTTTAGAGGAGAACAAGCCCAGGGTGGTTGCAGATCACGGTCAAGGGCGGAGAGAGAAGGTTGAGGTCAGGAAGGCATCCTAGAGCAGTCACAGTGGGGACTGGGGCTCATTCGGTTTCTGGCAGGTGCCCGCGGGTTGCATCCCTGAGCCCAGCCTCTCGGGGAGCTGTCACCTTGGGAGCCCCGCCTGATTTCTGGCGAACGCCTGGCATCTCCTGAATTTCAAGGCAATTAAGGCCTGAACCACCCGCCTTGTCAGAACGCCCTTGGTCTTGAGTGTCCCCGGAGGCGGGGACAGCCACCTGAGAAATGGGAGGGGGGAGAAGGGGCGAGAAGGCAGCCACCCGCAGCTGCAGCTCTGCTCTCTCCGCCCGCAGGCTGCTCTCCTGAGGTCGCCGAGTGGTTCATGCGGAAGGTCAAGAAGCTGCGCCTGGACAACGAGAACACAGGAAGTTGGAGAAGGTGGGCGCGGCTCGGGAGTAGAATTTCCCGCCAGGTCTGGGTCTGGGAAGACCCCTTTGTCCCCTCCCCCTCCCCTCCAGCCCCATTTCTGCGTTTCCCCGGGCATAGTTGTGGCTGCTTCGCGTGAGGAGGCAGCGTCTCTCCGCCTCGCCATCTTTGACGGGGGCCCGGGGGGAGGGGGGGGCTGGGTCATTCCCTGGGGGGCCGTCCGATGCACGGCGGGGGGTTGAGCAGCATCCCTGGGTTCCACCTGCTTTCTGCCAATAGCTCCCCAACTCGTGACAACCACACGTGTCCCCATCATCACCCAGTGTCCCCAGGGGCAGCGCCTCCCCAGGTTGAGACTGCTGGCTTCGTGATTAGGATGTGGGCTTCACGTCCAACCGACTTGGGTTCCCTGCCCTTCCTCGTGGGTGACATTGGGCGGGCCATTTGGCCCCTCTGAGCCCACTTTCCAGTACCCCAAATGGAGTGACCCGGAACTCCCCTCCCGCAGTTACCGTGAGGCTTAAACGTAATTCTCCACGCGAGGCCCAGGCGCTGGGTAAGTTTCCCTGTCTGGGCCGGCACGAGCCGAAGAGCAGGCAAGAGTCCCCCACGAGCTGACCCCTCGGGGTCCCTTCTCCAACACCCTCAGGCTTGTTTGCTCTGGCGAGCGTGAGCCACTGGGGAGGCGGGAAGGGAAGCAGACGGTTCTGGAAGACAGAGTGATGTCCACACAGTGGGCCATTCCCCAGGCGCAGGCTCTGAAAGCGGGCGGTCCCCGTGCCTGGTGGGTCACGCGTCAGGAGCCAGTTAGTGGTGGCGACCGAGTCTCCCTTCTCGCGTGCGTGGGGCGCCGGTGGGCACAGGCTGGCCCACGAGCCCCCTCGGAGGCTGGGTGTGAGAGCAGAGGCCCGGGCAGCCCTCGTGGGGCAGCGGGTGGCATGCCGTTTCCCGGGAACCTGCACCTGCAGGGACACGGCTAGTGTCCCCAGGACCACCGGGAAGCCTTTCCTCCCTCCGGAGCACGGCGAGCCCCCTGCCCCTTGGCTCCCCTCGCCTTGGCCTCCGTTCCCTCTTGCTGATGACCCTGGTTGGCCTGAACCCTCCAGACCCGCAGCCAGCACCGAGCCCACAGTTCCTTCTCGCCTTCGCCTGCGTCCCTCCTCCCAGGCCCCAGTGGGGCCTCTGGCAGATGCCCTGGGGCTGGTGGCCCCGGCTCGCGGAGCCCCAGCTCAGACAGACGTCACAGAGCTCCCCCGGGGCCTTGACAGTGGCTGCCCTGGAAGGCCGCGGGCTGTCTGCTGTGGCATCATGGGCTGCGAGGTCTCCGGCCAATTGGCAAGAGGCGAGTGTAGGTGGACCTGGCCTAAGTGGCTTGGAATCCGCTCGCATTTCCTCGGCTGTGTAAACTCTTGACCAAAAGGCCAGCACAGGCTGCCGCAGAATGAGCAGCGGCCGGCACAGATGGGCCTCTCCTGTGCCTCGGCTCTGCTGTCCGCAGCGTCTCTGCCGTGAGGCTCTGTCTCTGGAGAGGAGAGGAAGCGGAGGGCCAGGGGCTTGCGCAGCACCCCCCCGATGTTCCATTTCGTTTCTCCGCTCCTGGACCGCATCTTTGCTCCTTGGGCTCTCTGCGGCGATCAGAGGCAAGGCCATTCTTGTTCTTTGCTGTGGGAGGGAGCCACATGCTTTTGTGAGCTGCTCCCGCCGGGCCCTTAGCTTCAGGGGTCCTCGTTGGGCCGTTTCTCTGCCGTGAGCCAGGCTTGAATTGTGGTGGCGCAGTTTGGGGGCAGTTAGGCCGGTTCGAGGAGTTCCCCTAGCTTGGTGTTCTGGGCTTGTTGCCAGCAGCACTGGGGGCCGCCTGGTTCTGGAACACTTGGCAGGTCCTGGCCCCGACTGGGGGCCCACAGTGGATGCTCCCAAGCCACCTTGCCCGCATCTCTGTTGCTCCTCTTGCGTCTTGAAGCAGGCAGGGTCCTTTACCCTCGGCGGGGTCTCTGATGGGCAGGGGGCCGGGCCTCCGGGAAAGGGAGGGGGCTGCGCCAGCCCTGCCCGTGCCATCTCAGCCCGCGGGTGCAGCAGTAGCTTCTGCTCCAGCTTCTTGCAAGTGCACACGACTTGCACCAGCAAAGCCTCTGTCCCAGCGGACGAGGCGACCCGGCGTCCAGCCAGGCCCTCAGCCGTGCGGCGCCCACGGAGGGAAGCACGGCCGGCCCCACTCATGTGGCTCCTCCAGAACCGGGTCCCCATGGCCATGTTTAGACTTCCCTGAGCAAATATTTGCTGGGCCAGTCCAGTCTGGTCAAGAGGTGCACTCAGCAGCGGGGTGGGGGTGGGGGGCGGGTGGTGGCAGGGCAGCAGCTGCTCCCAGAGAGGGAGGACAGTGGGATGGCCTCCGAGGGAGGGACACGGCCACCCTCCCACCTGGAGTCCTCACATTCTCGCGGATGTGACCTGCCCCTCTGAGCTCCTCCAGCAAGGTCCGGGGGCTGCCCCTGCTGGACAGCAAGCTGACGGCAGGAGGGGTGAGGTTTGCCGGCTAATTCCCTGCGCTTAGGCCTCTGTGTGTGGGCGAGCGTGTCTCCCAGCGGGGTTAAGGAGAGATCGCCACTCCTCGGCTCTCCCTGGAATGCCTACTGTGTTCCAGGGACCGCGGGAGGTTCTGGGGCCACTGCCACGAATGGGACAGGCATGGGGGAGACCAGCAATCAATGAACAGCCATTGCGTGAGGATCCTGAGGGCAGAGAAAGGTGGGATGGGGAAGATTAACGAGGAGACCAGCCTCCATAGGGATGGTCATAGGTTTCTGAGCACCTGGCAAATATTTCAGCTGAGATCTGACTAGAAGTTATTCAAGCAAAGAGGGCAAAAAGTGTTCCAGGCAGAAGGGACAGCATGTACAAAGGCCCTGGGGTGGGAAGGAGTCTGACCTGTTTGAGGAGCCAAGAGAAGGCCACTTTGGCCGGGACATAGTGATGAAAGGGGATGGAGTTTGAGAGCCTAGCAGGGGTCGGAGAGCCCTGAAGGCTCTGATGAGGGCTAGTTTTCGCCATCCAGGCTGTGGAAAATGAGGGGGCGTTTTAAGTGACGAGATCGGATTTGCAATGGATATGTGGGGTTGACCCGGGAAACGGTTCCAAGCATTCGGCCGAGAGGTGACAGGGGCCTGGACCTTAGATGTGCTCCTGGTGTCAGCTGAAGCGGAAGAATCTGAGAAATATTTAGGAGCTGGGGAAGGTTGCACGGGCGTGAGGCTCCTCTGGAAGAATTGGAGTGTGGCGCGGGGCAGCCTGTAAGTGCAACTCAGGTCCCAGCCCCTGTTCACCGTCTTCCCACCGCTGTCCCTTCCCCCTCACAGCTTCTCGCTGAACTCCGAGGGGGCCGAGAGGATGGCTACCGGGACGCCCACGTCCGACCGGGGTGACGCGGTGGAGATGGAGGACCCGGCGTGTCGCTTCCAGGTGCAGAAACACTCATGGGATGGGCTCCGCGACATCATCCATGGCAGCCGCAAGAACTCAGGCCTGATCGTCAACAAGGCCCCACACGACTTCCAGTTCGTGCAGAAGAGGGACGAGTCGGGCCCCCACTCGCACCGCCTCTACTACCTGGGTAAGCCCCAGGCTGCCCTGAGCGGGCCATGGTTCCAGGACAGCTGCTACCGGGTCCCCTGGTCCCCGGAGGTCAGCTGGTCCTCTCAGTTAGCAGGTCCAGAGAGAGAGGCCCGGCCCTGGGTGCCGTGCTGCCCACAGGTGACAGCTGTTTACAGTGAAGCTCTGGGCGAAGGTTCGGCGACGGAGTCAGTACCCCGGGGAGTGGAGCGGAGGGCAGTCCTGCCCGCCCGTGCTGCAGCCGGGCTGCGGTGCTCAGCTTGTTTCCAGACCTTAGCAGGGCCCGTGCCCTGAGTCAGCGCCCAGTCCCCGGGGCTGGGCTGGCCCCGTGAACACTAGGGCTCCCCCGGCAGCCGGCGTCGTGAGTAACTCCAGTAGGCGCTCGCCGTGGAGGGCTGTGTTAAGAAAGCTCAGGCTCACCAAAAGGCACCGAGGTTGCGTAACTGCGTCCGCCGTGCGCTAACCTCAGAGAGTGGTCCGCCATGCGTCTGCTGTCCCTGCCCGAGGTCCCTGGATGAGCGTGATCCTCGCGCATCACTTCGTGCTCCGGGCATGGGCCTGTGAGCAGCGCCATCTGCGGTGGCCCGGCCGAGGGAGGGCCTCCAGGGCGTGGGTTAGGCCTCACGCACACCTGTCACCTCAGCAGCTGGGCCAGCGCCTGGCTCCTGCCTGGTAGGTGGACGGTCGCCATCTGTGGAGCCCTGAAATGTTGCCCCCCTTTCCTGGGGGTCTCACAGGCTGGAGGGGAGTGTACTCCTTGGAAAATGGCATGACACGTGATTGATGGCCCACCCTCCGCACTCGCGACATCCAGGGCCACATCCTTCTCTGTGTCCCAGTCCCTGGGACAATGCCTGCCCCTGGTCAGGCCCTCAGTCAACACAAATGACAGAACCCATGACTGCAGGTGATTCCCTGCCTGAGGCTGACTCCACGCTAACGACCACGACGGTGGCCGAGATGGACGCCAGGGGGCTGTCCCCTGCCCACAGTTAGTGCAGCCCCTCTTTATAGAGACCCAGGGGGAGCCCAGATGGTGGTTGGCAAGCACAGCGTTCACAAGAGGAAGGATCTAGAACAGGGTCGGCAAGCCACAGCCGTATGTTTCTGGAAATCTAATTTTCCTGGCGCCTGGCCACACCGGTGTCCGTTTACGTACCATCGATGGCAGCTTTCGAGCGCAGTTGCGACAGAGTTCATGTGGTCCGCACAGCCAAAAGTATTTGCCATGCAGCCCTTTTCAGGAAAGAGTTTGCCAGCTCCAGCCTGGGGGAGGTTAGACCGTGGCGTATTCAGGTCACGCTCAGCCGAGGGAGAGCTTGCTCTTTGCACTGAAAGTGGCCGACACTCATGCTCTCTGGTGGCTGTTCCCTCTCTTATCTCCATGGCTCTGTGGCTTGCACAGCCCTTTCTCCCAGCACAGCCTTTGGCCGGCCACTCGCTCAAGTTCAGGTTGCCGCCCGGGTCAAGGTACTTTTATGAGTTTCTTGTGGCTGTTGGGTTACGGTTCACCAGCGACCCGGCGGCTTAAAACCGTGGACATTGCGTCTCTCGCATTCTGGAGACCACAAGGCCGAAACCCAGGTGTCGGCCGGGCCGCGCTCCCTCCGGAGGCTCCAGGGAACCGTTGGTCCCCGCCTCTCCCAGCTTCTGGGGGCCGCCGGCATCCCTTGGCTCATGGCCGCGTCCCTCCCATCTCTGCCTCCATGGTTACGTGGCCTCCTCCCCTTCTGTCTGTCACCTGATTGCATTTAGGGCCCGCTAGGGGTGTGGCCTGGCAGAGACCCCAAAACATTCCTGGAACAGCCCAGAGCTGTGCTGTCTCTTGGGGGGGTGTTGCTCCCCCTGGGGCCGATCCAGCCTGCCTCGCTCACTGCCCTTGGGGTACCATTGACCTCTCTTCATGCCGACTTCTTGGGGCGGGCCTCCCAGGAGTCCCCGAGTGTTGCTCATACTTCTTTGGCTAGCCCAGCCCCTGGGTGGGTGCTGGCTCAAAGCGTGCAGCCCGGCCCCTGCTTTGCCGGGGCCCCTGCCTCGGCTTGCCTTGCGGGGCACGTGGAGCAGTTGGCGGCCCCCCAGGGAAGGCTCGTGGATGCGCATGATGCAGCCTGACGCGAGCGGGACGGAGCAGAGAAGGGGATGTGCCAGCGTCTGTTGCCAGGAAGGCAGGATGGCAGCGGCTCGGGGTCCAGGGCTCAGACGGTGGCGGGAACCCTCCCATCTTGACTCTCCTGCTCCCCGCCGCAGATGGGCCTTGGGTCACACGGGGAGGGTGCAGGGCCCTGGGGGAGTCCCTTAGAGGGGAAAGCGAGACCTCTGTGTCTTGGTCCAGACCCAGAGTCACGTGCCCTGCAGGCCAGTCACCAAAGGCCACAGTGCACCGGGGTGAAAGGGCGCTTGCACAGGCCCGGGCCACCTGCCGGACCAGTGGGGGTGGGGGTGCTGTCCCCAAAGAGGGGGCGGAGCTGGTCAGAGATGGCAGGAGAGAGGCAGCCACAGCAGAAATCAGCAGCTGTCGTCGGCTGTCTCAGACCCCCGCTTCGCATGCTGAATGTCCCCGTCACAGGTGCCGAGAGCAGCTGAGCACGAGAATGTGCTGGCTGGGGCCGCGTGGTGTCATCACTTATTAATCAGCAGGGCGGTGAGGTGGCTCCCAGTGTCCTTGGCAAGGCCGCACTGTCGACTTCCTGTTTGGGAAGCCCTGGCTCTCCCAGAGAGCCCCGCGGCGGGGGCCGTCCAGAACACACTGCCTGGTGGGGAAGGAGCCAGCATGGCCACCCGCTCCCTCCCAGCCTGCCGTGCTGCCCCAGGCGCTGTTTTTAAAAATTGGGGTGTAATTCACATCCCATAAAATTCACTCCTGTAAAAGTGGACAACTCGCTGGTTTTTAGTATATTCACAGTACTGTGCGGCCATCGCCACTGTCTAATGCCCGAACATCCCATCACCCCAAAAGAGACCCCGTCCCCGTCAGCAGTCACCCCGCACCCTCTCCCCCAGCCCCTGGCAGCCACTGACCCACTTCCTGTCTCTGTGGATCTGCCTCTTCTGGATGTTTCATAGAAATGGAATCCCACACCTCCTCATTCTCGTCCCCACTTGTCGTGTGGGCTTGAGAAGGAGAAAGGCCCCATGGGTGGCCTGGATGGGCAGTGTCATGTCCATGCCTCCCCCTGGAAATGAGTGGGACCGAGGCAGCGTACGAGTCCTTCGAGATGGCGCTGTGCGCGTTCTTTCCCACGCCTCTCAGTTAACTTTGCATGGTCCCTGAATCTGTTTTCCAAGGAAACCTTATTAAGCTAATCTTTTTCTTTAAATCCGCTCTTCTTTTACTAACTGTCCTTCACGAGCAAACTTTATCCTCAGTGGAAAGCCCGAGTCGCTTGCCATAAGGAGAAGCTGCCCGTGAAAATAACTGTGAACAGAGCGGGTTGTCTCCATCAGCTCTGGCTCCCGCCGTTGTCACTCTTACCAGCGAGAGCCCGCTGGCGGAGGGCATGCGCAGAGGCCAGCTCCCGACCGGGTCTTCCTCCCGGGGAAGCTCGGCACTCAGGATCAGAGAGGGGTTCGTGCTCTCTGATCTGTCGTCAGCCCACGGCCCCTTCCTGGGCTGGCCAGTGCTGGAGGGTCGTGCGGGGGGCGCACTGACGTTATTAACACTAGGACCGCCATCCATCGAGTTAAAGACGCTGCCAGCTAGAGTATATGCCCTGAGTTTATTTGCCGCTAAGAACACCAGAGGGGCCAGCCCCGTGGCCGAGTGGTTAAGTTGGCGCACTCTGCTACGGCCACCTGGGGTTTCGCCAGTTTGGATCCCGGGCGCGGACATGGCAGCGCTCATCAAGCCATGCTGAGGTGGCATCCCACATGCCACAACCAGCAGGACCACAACTATAGTGTACAGCTGTGTACTGGGGGGCTTTGGGGAGAAGAAGAAAAAAAGAAGATTGGCAACAGTTGTTAGCTCAGGTGCCAATCTTAAAAAAAAAAAAAGAGCGTGACAGCGCCCTCGAGAGCAAGACCCGTCTTGACCTTAGAGACGTAGGATGTGAAAAACCGTGGCTTGCTGTGGAGGTGCTGCAGCTCCCGAGTGACAGCCTGGGCCGTGCTGAGGGTCTGTGCCCCTTACCCCAGTGAATCCTCGCGGGTCCTCAGTAGCTCACAGCTCCTGTCATCTCATGGGGAAGGGTAGATCAGATCAGTGGTTCTCAGTCGGGGCCGCCCTGCCCCCAGGCACAGTGGGCCATGTCTGGGGACATCTGTGGCTGTCACACTGGGAGCTCCTGGCATCGGGTGGTTGGGGCCAGGGATGCTGCTCAGCCCCCCCCCCCCCGATACAGCGCCCAGGACGGCCCCCCAGAGAGCAACCCGGCCCCGAGGTCCACAGGGTGCAGGAAGGAGATGCTGGGTCAGACGCACATTTCCCGATTCCTTTTCACGCTTTGCCCGCCTCCTAGATTGAGTCCTGGCCTTTGCAAAAACCTTTCGTAGAGAGGGACACTCGGGGCCAGAGCCTGACCGGTTGAGAGCTGGGTGACCCTGACTTTTTCTTCTGTCGCGCGCCGTTTCTTCGTCATTTAGGCCGAGACCCTCAGCCGGACCTCTCAGAGCTGGAGGACTCTGTTACTGCTGCTGACGCCCTGAATCCCGGGTCCGGAGCTTATCTGGCGGGTGGGCTGTGCCGCCAGCCCGGCAGAATGACGTAGAAGCAGCGGGAGCCCGAGTCGTGGCCTGAGACCGCCGCCACGCCCCTGTCCCCGTCCTGGGCCGAGTCACCCACACCGGTTTTTGTCTCTTCCCCGAAGGGATGCCCTACGGCAGCCGAGAGAACTCCCTGCTCTACTCTGAGATTCCCAAGAAGGTCCGGAAGGAGGCCCTGCTCCTCCTGTCCTGGAAGCAGATGCTGGATCACTTCCAGGTGAGCGCCCAGGGGGGCCTGCCAGGGGCGAGGGGGGTGGGCACGAGGCCGCTAGGTCAGGTGGCGCCCGATTTCCAGGCACCCTCAACCGCCGAGGGCCCTGGCCCGCCACGCGGTCACCGCAGCGCCCGCAGAGGAGAGCATCCAGCTCTGTCCCTGTGCGACGCACCCTCCCCTCCCCAGTCTGCGCTCCAGCCCCAGAGCACAGGTGTCCGCGAGAACTCTTCTCAGGAGCCTCTCTTCCCTGTAAATGCCTCGCCGAAGGCCTGCAAGTGGCTTGGGCGAGGCCCTTGTCTGGAGGCTTGGCGAGTAATTAATGTCTTCCACAGTCGGCTTTCTTCTGGGGAGAAGATGCCAAGTGAGGGACCCGAGTGCCTTTGGTGTTAGTTTATTTGGGTTTCTTTTTGGTTGTAAAAGTAATATAACAACACCAGGGGGTGGGGGGTGACATGACACACTCTGAATTTCCCCATGCCCACACAGTAGCTGTCCCGTATAGCCCCCACGCCGACCAACTCAGGTGTACGTAGCTTGCGTCACGGCATGGGGGTAATTTTGCCTTGGATTCTGTCTTTAAGAACGTATTGTGCCAGCCCTGATGGCCTAGTGGTTAAAGTCTGGTGCTTTCGCCACCTCGGCAGCCCGGGTTCGCTTCATGGTCGTGGAACCACACGGCCTTCTGTCAGTAGCCATGCTGTGGTGGCGGCTTGCACAGAAGAAGTAGAAAGACTTACAACCAGGATGCATGACCATGCACTGGGGCCTTGGGGAAAAGGAAAAAACGTATTAACATTCCTCCGAATCTCTACGTCGTCTTCAGAATCCTCCTTGGGACAGCTGTGGGGTGCCCACAATAGTTCACCTGCCCGGACCCCCTCCCCGCCCAGGCCTGGCGTCTGGGGGGTCAGGTGGTCCTGAATTTGCCCCGTCTCCCACCTGCGCAGAAAGCAGGGACGTGTGGCATTGGGGGGTTCAGACAGGATATTCTCAGAAGTGGGCTGAGAGTGGGCAGGAAGGGAGGGGTCTGTAGGATTGGCACTGGGACCAGGGATGAGCACTCCGGCGGTGTCCCTCTGTGCCCTGTGTCTGCCTCAGAGAGATTCCCTGGGGAAATGTGCGCCTGGGCAGGTGCAGAGACGGGGCTGAGAAGGGGGGAGCTCCAGGTGAGCCCCGGACACCCCGTCAGCCGGGCCTGTTATTCCAAGCCCACTGGGCCCCCTCACGGCCTCCGGGCCGGGGCACCCCTCTGGCCACCCGCTTGGGGTTCTGCTGCCCGTCCTGCTCAGCACGTCTCTGCTCATCAGAAAGTTCTCTCTGGCGTGGACCAAAGTTGGATGGTCAGATTCCTCCCGGGAGGCGCAGGCCGGAGGATCTGTGCCCGGGGTGCCAGGGCCTCCAGCAGCTGACGCCGCTCCCGTCTGTGTGTCCCCAGGCCACGCCCCACCACGGGGTCTACTCGCGGGAGGAGGAGCTGCTGCGGGAGCGGAAGCGCCTGGGGGTCTTCGGCATCACCTCGTACGACTTCCACAGCGACAGCGGCCTCTTCCTCTTCCAGGCCAGCAACAGCCTCTTCCACTGCCGGGATGGGGGCAAAAACGGCTTTATGGTGAGCCCCGCGCCCTGGCTGGGGCGGGCGGCCGGGCGGGGGCCTGCCCCCCTGAGCCGGGTCTGTCTGTCCCCAGGTGTCCCCCATGAAGCCGCTGGAAATCAAGACCCAGTGTTCGGGGCCCAGGATGGACCCCAAGATCTGCCGCGCCGACCCCGCCTTCTTCTCCTTCATCAACAACAGCGACCTGTGGGTGGCCAACCTCGAGACGGGCGAGGAGCGGCGGCTGACCTTCTGCCACCGAGGTGAGGCGGGCGGGGGGCCCTGTGGTCTTGGCCGGGGCGCATGGGAGCCTGTATCCCTGGGTGCCATCTCTCGGGTCGGGCCAGCACTTCCTGTGGACGGCCGTCCTAGCTGCCAGTCCAGCTTCTAGAAAGTTCTCTCCCCCCAGTCCACTCCCTGTACTGCCTAGCACCTCCCTGGACCACGCTCTCACTGGTCACCCACCCTGGGCCCTCTGCTGGCTCGCAGGAAGTCCCGCCACCTGGTGTGTGGTTTTTCTCTGCATGTATCAGCCCGCCTACCCTGCCAGGTGCAGACATCTGTGAGCTCTGCCGCTCCCGGCCTCGGAGCCCGGATCCCTGCCCCCGTCCCGCCCTTCAGCCCTGGCGCCCTCTGCACCTGAGCTGCTCGTCTGGGGGCAGCTCAGACACTGGCCGTGTCCAGAGACAGCTGGCTTCAGAGCTCCTGGCCTCGAGTGGGTGGGGGCCGGGGATGCTGCTCAACCCCCCACAGTGCCCAGGATGGCCCCCCATAGAGAACGTTCTGGCCCCAAATGTCAGCAGCACCGAGTGGGAGAAGCCCTGGCCTGCCCTCCACTCAACTCCTCACCTTTCGCTGGCTCTCCCCCCCACCCCAGGGTTATCCAGTGTCCTCGACGACCCCAAGTCTGCGGGCGTGGCGACCTTCGTCATCCAGGAGGAGTTCGACCGCTTCACTGGCTACTGGTGGTGCCCCACGGCCTCCTGGGAGGGTGAGTTCCTCTCCGTTTTGTAAAATGCGTCTGCACGCACTCCTTTGGTTAACAGAATCAGTCCGTCTTTCTGCTCTTTGCTCTTAAAGTAAACCTCACAACCTTTCCCTCGATACCAGAGTCTTGGTCCACCGGGGCTGCTCCAACACGGTGCCTTAGACACAGCAGAGCTTTCTTCCCCACGGTTCTGGAGGCTAGAAGTCCAGGGTCGACCCCCACCCCGGAGGATGGTCCTGCCGCATGCCCACAGCGCTCAGGACCAAAAGTCCTGCCGTAGAGAGAGTTCCAGCTCTGAGAGCCGAGTTGAAGCTTCGGGTATCTTAAATCTTGATGGGTTTCGCCAACAGTGTCTGAAAGCAGCCAGCTGGGCGGGTCCTTTTGTGCCTGTTTCTCTGCCCGATGCCTGGAGTGGGGGCATCTGATTCCCTCCCCCGCCTTCAGTCAAGCAGAATCCCTCTTCTGAGCCTGGGGAGCTGTTTCCGGGGAGGCGCCAGTAGCGTCTGAGCCTCTGCTGCGGGAGCAGCCGTGGAAGCGGGGTCTCCTTGTTCACAGGCGCCCCGCCAAGCGTCCCCCCGCCCCGGGCTTGGCGTGGGCCAGGCCTCGCGGCTAGTTGACTTATCTGTGGCCTGAGCGCTGACTTCTGCGTGTTTCAGAAGAACACGTGGCCGCAAAAGCCGAGCTTTCTGGGGGAGCTCCCCGACCCCCTGCCGCCTGGGCGGGGTCTTGGCGATGCCCTGTGCGCCCCAGCGCTCCATGTCCCTGGGAACGGGGCCCAGACCAGGCGTTAGCGTCTTGGGTCAGGTCGTGCAGCCTGTGGCTCCTTGCGGGCCTGAATAAGTGGCCATCCCTCCCTTCGATTTCCCAGCTTGTAAAATGAGGTTGTTGCCAAGATCAGGGTCTCTCGCCCTGTGGACGCTGGGGCCAGAGCGTTCTCTGGGGGCCGTCCTGGGCACTGTGGGGCACTGAGCAGCATGGCTGACCCCTATCCTCTCAATATGCCACTTGAGTTGTGACAACCACAGATGTCTCCAGACATCGCCACGTGTCCTGGGAAGCACAGAATGGCCCGGTTGAGATCCACTGGCCTAGATGACGTCAAAGGTCCTAACTCTGGTGCTCTGTAGCGGCTCAAAACCCCCTTAATAAAGGCCCCGAGAGCTGCGCCAGAGGGCTGCTCATCCCTTGTGGAGTGGCCCCCTCCTCACACTGCGCCCCGGGGCTGTCACAGTGTCTTGCACTGACCATGCCGACCCCAGAGGGCCCTTCCTGGCCCACACACTCAGCCCCTGAATGACCCATGCCCAGCGGATGGTCCCGGCCACTGAATTTGAATTTGAACCACGACCCTGCCCCTCCCACCTGACGGCCTCAGGCCAGCCCCTCAGCCCCAGGGCCTCCACACAGCCCCACAAAGCAGGCGTGGACATGGCCGGCCTGCGGGCAGCGTGGGGCTTGGCCAAGGTCCCCGGTCGGGATGATTCTGGAGACGTCGTTGGCCAGTCGGGGTGAGTGTGAGGTGAGGGCACAGGAAGCAGCCGATCGAGAGCCTTCGGCAGCTGAGGAAGGAAAGGGCTTGTTCAGGAAGGAGCAGCCGTGGGCTCCGTCCCGTGACGTCAGCATCGCCAGTGCCACACTCCCTGCCAGGCTGTCCCCGCCCGGTGATTCACGTGTTTCTCATAGCGGCTTTCGTTTTGCCTTTCTTGAGCCCTATCTTAGTTTGCTCGCTTGGCCATAACAAAGTCCCGCAGACCCGGGGCTTCAACGACACGTTTATTTCCTTCCGGTGCTGGAGGCTGGAGTCCGAGATGGAGGAGTCGGCAGGGCTGGCTTCTCCTGAGGCCTCTCTCCTGGGTGTGTAGATGTAGTCTCCTCCCTGTGTCCTCAGTGGTCCCCCTCTAAGCATCTGGGTCCTCATCTCTTCTTCCTGTAAGGACATCAGTCCTGTTGGATCAGGGCCCACCCTAATGGCCTCAGTTTAACTTAATCACCTCTTTAAAGACCCGTCTCTAAGTACCGTCACGGTCTAAGGTCCTGGGGTTAGGGCTTCAGCAGGGACCGTTCAGCCCAGAACATCCCATGTGGGCTCCTCGCCATTTTGTGCTGGGAATAGCTGAGTTCTCGTGCCTGTTGCACAGTAAGGAAACTGAGGCCCCGAGAGGGGACGTGACCGGCTTAAGGGCTAAACGGCAGAGCCAGGGTTCTGACCCCAGGGCTCCCACTCTTGTCCGGGCTCAGCGTGGGAGAGCGGAGTCCCCCTGCATGAGGAGGGGGCGGAGGGGCAGCGGGGACTCCGGGACCCTCAGCAGCCCCCCGCCACCTGCCAGGTCCCGAAGGCCACAAGACGCTGCGCATCCTCTACGAGGAGGTGGATGAGTCGGAGGTGGAGATCATACACGTGCCCTCCCCGGCTCTGGAGGAGAGGAAGACAGACTCCTACCGCTACCCCAGGACAGGTGAGGGCCGGTGTGGCGGGCGGGCGGGCGGGCCGGCGGCGGCTGAGGCCTCCCCGAGCACGGCGCACCGGCCAGGCCGGGTCCACAGGGCCCAGGGAAGCAGGCTGGGTGCAGGGGCCAGAGCAGGACCTGCACCGCCATCAGTGTGGCCAGCTTTCTGCCTCGAGGCCCACGAGACCCCAAGGTCTCCCCACGGGATATCCACGGCCTGTGAGAATGGACTCGAGTTTGCCTGTTTGTCGGGAGAAGCTAGAAATCCAGACTCATCTGCGTTATCTCCCAATGCTTAAATAGTGCTCGAATTATTTAAAAACACAGTAGGGACCAGCCTGGTAGCATAGTGGTTAGGTTTGCATGTACCGCTTCGGTGGTTTGGGTTCGCAGGTTTGGATCCTGGGCATGGGCCTAGCCCTGCTCATCAAGCCACACTGTGGTGGCATCCCACGTAAAATAGGGGAAGATAGGCACAGATGTTAGCTCAGGGCCAATCTTCCTCACCACAAAAAAAAAACAAAAAAAAAAAACCTAAACCACACAAAATACACATTCAGGCCTTCAGGCCTCCCACTCGTGACCTTTCTGGAAGCATATAGAAGACGCGCCCTTGCTAACTTAGCACTACCACGTGCCTGCTCTACAGAGCCTTCCCAGAGGACATTTCCGATCCCAGGGCAATGGGGAAGGTCGCTCTTTTCCCCCGTTTGACAGATGGGAAAGTGAGCCTCGGAGATGTGACCTGCCCAGGGCCGCTAGAGCCGTGAGGGCGGGGTTGAGATTCGTCGTAGCAGTTACTGGAGCCTGACGCAGCGCTCCTCCGGGACGTGGGTCTTGGACGCCGCCTGCCTCCAGAAGGCTCGGGCCCAGCTGGGTCTCGTGGACGTGTGCCACCTTCCTGCCCCCTTAGTCGTTTTATTATGGTTGTGTCCCCTCTTTACAACCAGCTTTCAAACTCTCCAAAGGCAGGACGGCGTCCTCCTCCCACTCGCGTCTCCCATGGCGTGCCCCCCAGCACAGGGTCTGGCCTCTGTTCTAAAACCATAAAGGTGGTTGTCATGTCACTGTGAGGAGCGAGTCAGAGCCCAAAGTCAGAAAGTCTGCCCGAGGGACACTGTGCCTGGTCCAGAGAGGGTGACATGTCCACAGAGAGGACCTTGGACGGCCCCCCATGCCATTGTGGCACCTCGCAGTGGGCCCACCCCCCCCCCGCAGCCTCTGCCCCACACACCTGCTGTCAGCCCATGCAGGCGACAGCTGCCAGGCTCACCTTGCCCTCGTTTCCGCAGGCAGCAAGAATCCCAAGATTGCCTTGAAGCTGGCCGAGTTTCAGACGGACGGTCAGGGCAAGGTATGTGTGGCTGGCACCCCCGGGGAAGCTTCCAGATGCCAAGAGGAGGGGCCGGGGTGTGTGTGGGAGACAGTCGGGTGGCACCAGCAGGCCGCTCGCCCCCTTCCCAGGGACAGGTGACCCCCTTGGCCCGCTGCACCCAGAAAGGCACTACCCAGAGCCTCCGTCTGTGAAACCGGGAGCGGTGGGCGTGGCCTTCTGTCCCTCCAGGGGTCACGCGGCACGAGGAGTGATGCCAACGAGCAAGCCTTGACAGAGGTCCCGCTGGGATCAGGCTGTGGCCTTCTCAGTCCTGCGGGGGGCGGTGACTTGGAGGTCCGGGCCTCTCTTTGGGCTCCCAGAAGAGAGAGCTCTGTGGGACAGCTGTCCGAGGGACCCCAGCCTCAGACTGGGCTGCCCTCACCCCAGCGTTTGGCACAGATCCTCACGTATCACTTTCCCAGACCCATCCGTGTCTGGCTCATTCTTTGTCACCTGGTCAGCATCAAGGACAAGGGTCCTCATCCCCCAGGGAGTCAGGACCCCACAGCCAGGAGGGCAAAAGAGGCTGCAGCCAAGAAGGCAGCTGGCCGTGGGGGCGCCAGGTGTCAAAGGGAAGCACCCCCCACGTCAGGGATTCGAGAGCTCCCGCAGACCGAGGGAGCCCGGGCCTAGTTTGGTCCAAACGCCTTCCTGTGTAACGTTCCAGAAAAAACCATAAGATAAACTATACTCGTTTGCATAATTTGGGGGTTGGTTTTTTGGGGGGCACGCTTAGGCCATGACCAAACCCCTTTTCCACTCATGACCAGAACATTCTGGCAGATTGAGCAGGGATCTGCCGTCAGCGGCTTTGCTGAGCTCCCGCAGTGTTTGAAAGGGTGCCTGGCCCCATCAGACGAGCAGGGTCCTGCGGTGGGCGTGAGGTGTGCCAGCTGAGCAGCAGCCAGGGCACGTGGGAGTGGCGGCCTGCTCGGCTGCGGGATGTCCCAAGGCCCCGCCTGCCGTCTCCCCTCCATCCTACCCGGCAGATGCTGTGCCTGCCCCCTGTAGGCTCAAGGAGGCCGCGGCGTCCGGGGACCACGTCTTGCCCGTGGCCACCTGGCTCTGCCCTGACCGCCCCGGCCAGCACCCTCAGTTTCCAGCCAGTCGGCTGCCCTAGCAAAGTACCACAGACGGGGCGGTTCACGCCACAGAAGTTTCTTCTCTCCCAGTTCTGGAGGCTGAGGGTCTGAAATCAAGGTGTCGTCCGGCTGGTTCCTTCGGAGGCCGTGAGGGAAGGGGCTGTTCCAGGCCTGTCTCCTTGGCTCATAGCCGGCCATTTCTCCTTGTGTCTTGGCACGAGGCCTTCTCTCCGTCTGTGGCGTCTGTGTCCACATTTCCCCCTTTTATAAGGACAGTCCTGTCAGATTGGGCCCACCGTACTCCGGTATGATCTCATCTTAACTGATTTCGTCTGCAGCCACCCTCTTTCCAATAAGGCCCCACTCTGGGGTGGCGGGGGTCAGGACTTCAACGTACGGATCTGGGAGGGGCCACCTTGCACCCCTAACAGTGGCCCAGGCAGCACGTGGTCAGGCCGGAGGGTGACCGAGTCTGCTTCCCCTTAGATCATCTCGACCCAGGAGAAGGAGCTGGTGCAGCCCTTCGGCACGCTGTTCCCAAAGGTGGAGTACATCGCGAGGGCCGGCTGGACCCGCGACGGCAAATAGTGAGTGCCCCATCGGATACAATCCGAGCCATTCCCAGCCGGGGCCTGGGGACCCAGGGGTGAGAAACACGGGACACCGAATAGAAGGGTCCGCTTTTCACTCACTTTCCACCCCTGCTGCCCGCAGCAAGGACAGAAATCTCCAGGTCAGGGCCCCCCACCACCATCCGCGAGCCACGTCCAGCGCACTGCCCATTTTCATGGGGCCCACGAGCCAAGAATGGCTTTTATGTCTTTAAACGATGGGGGGGAGAAATCCAAAGAAGAACGTTTCATCACATGTGAACACGATATGAAATCCCCATTTCAGCGTCCATGAGTCACGTTTCACGGGCACATGGCCTCGCACAGCTAGACTCGTTCGGTTACGGGTCACCCCTGCCGCCTTTGTGCCACCCGCCAGCGTTGAGTAGTTTTGAACAAAACCGTGTGGCCCACAAAGCCGAGATGTCTGCTCGCTGGCCCCTTGACAGAAAAAGGTGCCTTCAGCGCTCCAGACACCTGCCAGGCCCCTTCCCCACAGAGACGGCCAGGCTCAGCCCAGCACCGCAGCCGGCCGCGGGCTCACGCTCGAATCCACATCTCCTCTCTGGTTTGGTTTTCACTGTTCTGTCTTTATGCTTTTTTTTGGCATTTGTACTGCCGACAGGACTCCATTTAAAATACATTTAGGGGGCCGGCCCTGTGGCGTAGCGGTTAAGTTTGCAGGCTCCACTTCGGTGGCCCAGGTTTCGCAGATCCTGGGCGCAGACCTACACCACTCTTCAAGCTATGCTGTGGTGGTGTCCCACATACAAAATGGAGAAAAACAGGCTACAGATGTTAGCTCAGGGCCAATCTTCCTCACCAAAAAAAACAGAAACAAAAAAAATACATCTAAGTTAAAAAATTGTCCATTTCCAACCAAGTATGAAATACAGGATAGTATGCACAGGCTGAGAATTTGGCGGAAATGATGAAGTTTGTGAAACGCCGTCCTAAGTCCTAAAGATGTGAGACATTTCCAGAACAGGCGCCATGATCCATGGTCAGGCATAGGCGAAGTCAGCAAAGAGGTGGCTTCCAGCACCCAGCTTGCCTCCGATGGCCCCTGAGGCCTCAGGCTTCTCTCTCTCCTCGCCCTCTCAGTGCCTGGGCCATGTTCCTGGACCGGCCCCAGCAGCGACTCCAGCTGGTCCTCCTCCCCCCGGCCCTGTTCATCCCCACCACCCAGGACGAGGAGCAGCGGGCGGCCTTCGCCAGAGCCGTGCCCAGGGACGTGCAGCCCTACGTGGTGTACGAGGAGGTCACCGACGTGTGGATCAACGTAAGGGCAGGGAGGTGCCGGCGGTGCAGCCCGCCTGGGCCCCCAGGTCCCCAGCTGGGCAGAAGCCAGCGAGGGGCTGAGTTGGCCCCCGAGGGGAGAAGTGAGCTCGGGCGGCGGGGAGAGTCTGCGGAGTTTCCCTGCCACCACAGCCCGGCCCCCTGTCGGAGCGTCCCCCTCGGGCGGGGCGGGGCGGGGCGCCGTGTTTCTGCCCCCGCCTTCTGACGCGTCTTCTGTCTTCTGCCCGGACAGGTTCACGACATCTTCTATCCCTTCCCCCAGTCAGAGGGAGAAGACGAGCTCTGCTTCCTCCGCGCCAACGAGTGCAAGACGGGCTTCTGCCACCTGTACAAGGTCACCGCCATTCTCAAGCCCCACGGCTACGACTGGACCCAGCCCTTCAGCCCCGGGGAAGGTGAGCAAAGCCTGACTCAGGCCGTGGCACGTCCAGTCATCCGTCTGTGGCTCAGTGCACTGTTTGTTCATGGACCCCTCCCCGTGGCCGGGCGCGCCCCGCAAGGGAGGGGCGCGATGAGTAAGACGGCCGCCCTTCGTGCAAATCACTCACGCTCCGGCAGGGGTTCCACCAGCAGGCTCTTCGTTCAGTCACTCCCCAGTGTTTACTCAGCAGCTATACGTGCCAGGCCCTTTGCACGCCAGGCATCGGCCATCTCCAGCCCGCAGGTCAGGTCCGGCCCCCCCCCCAGTTTTGTAAATAAAGTTTTATTGGCACACGGTCATGCCCATTCACTTTTGTATCGTCTGTGGCTGTTTTCCTGCCACGACGGCAGTGTTGAGTAGTGTGACGGGCAGTGTTGAGTAGTGTGACGGAAAGCTGAAAATATTTGGTATCTGGCCCTTTATGGGAAAAGTCACCAAGCCCTGCTCTTGGTGCTGGGAATGTCATTGTACAAAGAGAAAAGGAAAACCGTGCTCTAGCTTAGGAGATAGGCAGTAATCCCCAAACAAGGAAGGATACTGTGTCGGGAGCGGTGATCACGGAGAAGGAAAATGCTGCAGGGTGAGAGATTAGAGAGGGAGCGCCTTCTTTCTAGAGGTGGAGACCAGGAGGGCATCTCTGGATAATGTGCCATTGAGCAGAGACCTGGAGGAGGTGGCAGAGGTAGCCACACAGAGCACTCTAGGCTGTGGGGCAGCTTATGCAAAGGCCCTGGGGCAGACCCGGGCCTGGCGTGTGGAAGGAACAGCGAGGAGGCCCACATAGGAGGAGCAGAGGGCACAAGGGGGAAAGAGGAAGGAGGGAGGGCAGGGAGGGGACGTGGCCCTTCTGGGCCACAGTGAGGGCTTGGGCTTCTGCCACTGATCTTATATCTGATTCCCCTGGTTGCTCTGTGGAGCGTAGCCTGAGAGGTGAGGAGAGGTGACAGGACCGGGTCACGGCTGTGGCAGTGTGCCCTGGGTGGATTTGACTCTGGGTGGACGTTGACACTGTCAGCGTCTTGCTTTTCAGCTGGTCTGTCTGTCAGACTGCACTGTCACCCGCTAACCTTGGGAGATTCCCCTTGGAAAATCCTCGTTTCCGCCTCTGGAAATGGGCCTTTTGCCTGGTGGTCGTCGAGCAGAACTCGCAGCGGGTGCCCCTCAGGGGCCTCCTGCCTGTGCGGTGGGCACCCGCGGTCTCCCATCCACTCTGCTCGGGGCCACCCGCAGCCCCAGCTCGCCCTTCCTGTCACGTGGCTCGCACCTGCTAGGCGGCAGTTGAACAGATGAGCAGGAGGAGTGAGGCCCTTCAAGGAGCCTGGGGCCTGGGCGAGCAGCAGGGACCGAGCTGGCAGGAGGAGGGGTCAGGGGGCACGGGGGCTTTCGCAGTGGAGGGCCCTGCTACGGAGGGCCGGCAGGCGTGAGCAGCGTGGGCTTGAATCCAGACGGCCAGAGAGACTGGAGCAGGAGGGAGCGGAGGCCTCAGAGGAGGCGCTGCGAGGCAGGGCAGCCAGCCAGGCGGAGCCCTTGCCCAGGCCTCACAGGGACAGCGGGAGAACTGGGGGGCCCGCCCGGCCGAGGATGCAGAGGCTGGAGGCCGGTAGTTGGTGAATCCCCCAGGGGCCCCGACGCGGGCGTGTGCAGCTCAGCTCCCCACCCCGCGCCTTCCTCCACGGGCCCGACAGAGCGGCCGGCCAAGGTTTGAAGGGGCAGAAAGCCGGCCATGTCCAGCCTCCGCTGGAGGGAGGGAGGGACACAGGAAAAGCACCTGGCCCTCCTGGATCTTGGTGTGACATGTCGCTTGGCCCGCGTCGCTGCCCCAGAAGTTTGTGTCTGCCCACGCTTGGTTATTTGCACACAGGCATTTTCCCTCCCTGGATAAACGTTTGCCAAAATTTGCTTTAGACCCAAAAGGATGCGAAAGAAGCATTAGCCATCGGTTCTGAACTGTCTTCTCAATTTCTAATACACGCCAACAAACATCCCTTATCGTCATTTCCCTGTGAAAAGTCAAAGAGCTCCACCCCGGAGACCTATCGTAAAATGCAGCTGAGCCTGCGCTCGCCTCAAGCGTTTCAGTCAAGGTCTGGTCCTCCAGGATCCCAGCACGCCCTATGCGGTCACTGGTCCAGGGCCCGGAGCGGGCGGTTTGGCCTGCAGGGGGTCTAGAATTGGGCGCTTCGGATAAAAATGCAGCTTCCTGGTTTGTCTTGGGAAATGCTGGGCCTCCCGTCAATGTGGTAGGAGCTCCCCCAGCCCCCTCGGCCCGTGTCCTGGGTCTGCCCTGTCTCAGACTCAGCGTCAACCCCCGGGCCTGGGACGTGTGGGCCCCGTGACGGGTTTGTGCAGGTGGAGTTTTTCTCGGTGCCTTGGGGTCCGTGTCGCAGCCTCCTGGATCCCCTGTCATCTCTCTGCCTTTCTTTACTTCCAGATGAATTTAAATGCCCCATCAAGGAGGAGGTCGCGCTGACCAGCGGTGAATGGGAGGTGTTGGCGAGGCACGGCTCCAAGGTACCGGGGTCTCCATGCACACTTGTACACACACAGACATGCACACACACACATGCTCCCCACCCCCCACCCCCAGATCCCTCGAGTCTGTGCCCTCTCTATTCCCTCCCGGCCACTCCTTCCTCCTGCTCTGCTCCCTTGGGGCCACCGGGGCTGTTGTCCCCACCAGCGGGAGACTCGCTGGGTCCAGGACTCAGGGACTGTTGCGAGCGCCCATTGTTGGATCCTGGTGGGAGGGGCCTGGCCCACGCTCAGTGCCACCTGGGGTAGCCACTTAGCCTCCTTCCGCTCCACCAGTTTGTGGGACAGTCCTGGTGCCACCATGGCCTTGCCCTGTGGCTCCTGACCTGAGCCCAGCCCGACGCCTGCCCCTGGGGGCATCGGGAACAAAAGACACAGCTGCAAGGACAGAGGCCGACCTTCCACTCCCCCAAAGGCACCATCGCAAACACATGCCGAGACTTTGCCTCTGACCACGGTGTCTTCACCAGGGTCCAGGTGTACAGAACTCCCGATTTTACAGCGGGATCCCTCCATCAGACATCCCGGATCCCTACCTCACACCAGCACCCAAAGCTTAGATGTAAAGAGCGAAACCATACAAGCGACGAGGAGGGGGTGGAGGCACTCTTCGAGTCCAGAGGTGGGGGCAGCAGCGTGCTGCACAGGGGCAGGAGACGGGCCAGGCACCCCAGTGCAGCCCGCTCGGGGCAGACATGGCTTCTACCACCACGTCAGCGTGTGGCTCGTCTGACCCGGCAGCCCCAGTTGTAGGCGAGCACCCTCTGAGGTCATCCCAGGGCACATCCGAGATGTCAGCACACAGACATCACTTTGTCTTGTCAAGTTGGCAAACCTTGCAGCTGGTCTGATCTGCTGGAGTTCATGTTCACGTCTTTGTGTGCGAGGCGAGAGCAGAAGGCTGGCCACCCACGGGAGAAAGGATGGCTCTGCCCTGGTTGCAGCCAGTCCTGCCGGAGGCGCCCCCAGCTCGCAGCCCGGCTCTGCCCCGCCCCAGCCTCTTCCTCTGCAAAGAGAACCATCAGGTGGTTCTCGTCCTCTCATCTTCACAGCAGGGTCTCTCCCCCCGCCACTGCCCCGCTTCGGGTCTACGTCCTCTGCGGGGGGCCGTCCTGGGCTCTGTGGGGGGTTGAACAGCATCCCCAGCCCCCACCTGCTCAATGCCAGGACCACCTCAGCCCCGCCCCAGGCGTGCCAACCACAAATGACTCCAGAGGTTGCCAAACGTCCCCTGGGGGGCAGAATTGCCCCTTGAGGACTCTGTTTTCAGTACTTGGAGCCCTCGGCATTCGTAGCCTCTGGCACACACGCACGCCGGCATGAAAACCTTTCTCTGTCATCGTGAGTGTTTTACTGTTGGCACACCTTATCTTTTTCCCTAAGAAAAAAAGCAGCAGCAGCATTTTAAAAAGTGAAAAGGGGAAGCGTGGCCCTCTGCTGTCCCCGTGTGCTGCTGTGCGCGGTCTGCCTTCGAGGTGGCCGTGCTGGTGGCGGGAGCGGCCCTGACCTGCCCTGCTGTCTTGGCGCCCCCACCCCCGTGAAGGCCCCTCGGCCTCGGGGGTCCCACTCCCTGGAGGACACCTCTCTCCCCCCTTGTTCATCGTGTCTCGTCCTTGTGACAGAACTGGTGCGTGACTACATGTGGTTGGGGTTTTCCAATGACATTCTCGACTTTTACAAAACCTGCATTTATTTGAAGAGTTTGGTGACAACAAACACGTTGGCGTTTGTTGTGAAAATTGACTAGTTCTAGATAAGACTGAAGTCGGAATCCCCTCCATCCTCACCCCGGGCCGCGTCGCCTCTACCCCTCCTGGGAAGCGACCGTGGGGGCATGTCACTGCCAGCTGTCTTATTTCCACGCGTCTCCATGGGACGCATATGGCACCGTTGTTTTAGGGGATTTGTAGGGGTTTTTGAAAATGGTTTTGTGTGGCCACAGAATTGTGCCATAATTAAGGAACCAATCACCCCACTCCAAGGGATGGGCCGACCCCACTCAGGACCAGGGCTGGTGGCTGGCGTGCCAAGGGCCCAGGACGGCCCCTCCCTCAGCCTCTGTCCCAGGCCCCGCGCCCTCAGCCCCCCACTCGAGGCTCCAGGCAGCCTGGGAGGAGCCGTGTGGGGCCAGAGTTCTGATTCCAAGTCACAGTCGAGGACGTACAGCCAGCTGGGCTCTCTCGGGGTCTGCTGCTGCCCCACAGGGTGTGAGAAGCACCTCTCTCCCAGACAGTTCTCCAGCCCGCAGGCTAAAGCTATCCTGGGGGAGGACGGGTCCCTTGACGCAGCACGCGGGCCCTTCCGGAGGGGCAGCAAGGGGGACCAGGACCCCTCCCCTGGGCGTCAGCTGCCTCCCGCAGCCACCGTGGGAAGGGAGGCACGGGCAGCCTGGGGCCGTGTCACGAGGCGTCTGTGCCCCCGCAGATCTGGGTCAACGAGGAGACGAAGCTGGTGTACTTCCAGGGCACGAAGGACACGCCCCTGGAGCACCACCTCTACGTGGTCAGCTACGAGTCGGCTGGCGAGGTCGTGCGCCTCACCACGCCCGGCTTCTCCCACAGCTGCTCCATGAGCCAGGTGGGTGTTTCCCCGACAGCGCCGGCCCCGCACCCACCCTTCACCTCTTGGAACATTCTAGAACGTCAGGCAGCAGCCGTGCACAGGGCCACTCCCAGTCCAGGGCGAGCATCTGGTGGCAGGCTGCCAGCCATAGGGCCAGCGGGATGAGTGGGCTCTAGCATTGGATGGACCTGGGTCTGACCCCCGGGCCCGTCAGTTAGCCCCCGGGGCTCCTGGCCAGGGGACAGACTCCTCTCAGCCTCAGTTTCTTTCTCTGCAAAATGGTGTTGCTGGTTGTAGCACGCACCCGTGTGGGTAGGGTTTTGAGGTCCAAACGAGGGAACACCCAGAGCTAAGGCGGTGAAGGTTGGCAGGCGACGGGGCCAAGGGAGCCACAGCAGAGCGGGGACGGGGAGGCGCGGGCGTGGCGCCGTGCTCAGCGCCCCGTCCGCCCGCAGAACTTCGACATGTTCGTCAGCCACTACAGCAGCGTGGGCACGCCGCCCTGCGTGCACGTCTACAAGCTGAGCGGGCCCGACGACGACCCTCTGCACAAGCAGCCCCGCTTCTGGGCCAGCATGATGGAGGCAGCCAGTGAGTAGCCCCCAGCCCCCGGGAGCTCATCCTCCCACACGGCCGCCACTGTCCCGCGGGCACTGTGACCCCACGCAGTCTCACTCCTGGGCCACCGTCTGTGGCTGACCCACGGAGCGCAGGCTCAGCTCAGGAGCCGGCTCTGCCCGACACAGGGGCAGAGGGGACGAGGCGTCCTCGTCCTCATGGCGGCCGTCCCCGAGGGCGCCTACGCAGAGCAGACACGCAAAGCCATTGTCTGTGGAAGGAGCCAGGGGGTGGGGGGTGGGAACAGTCATGAGGGGGGCCCCAGGGGACAGCTTGAGAGTTTGCCCAGGAGCCTGGAGTGCAGCCAGGGCTCTGCTCTGGTGGCCCCGGTCCCCATGCTGGCCACAGGGCCATCTCCTTATCTACAGAATGGTCCGACGGCCGTCTATAGGGTGGACGTCAGTGCCCGTGTGGGGCCCAGCTCACAGGCGCCTCTCACTAAAAGGATGCCCTTCCTTGACCCCCAACCTCCCCCAGCTGGATTTCCAGAACATTCTAGGCAATAGGAATTCCTGGCATAGGTGGGGCATTGGACGGACTAGAAAGCATCTTGTACCATCGTCACGCCTTGGCATCTAAGCAAATAAAATGCCTCCTCTATCCCCCAGCTCGGACTGTGACTCCTCGTGCCCCCCAGGCGTGACGGAGCAGGAGCCCTGCCTGCTTTTAGAGACAAGGACCCGCCTGTGCCAGCCCTGGGCTGCCACAGCGGGCTGGGGCCCGGCACGCCCGGCCTCGCCGTGTCTGTGACTGCCTCTGTGACCAGGCCGCAGAGTGCAGCCCGCGGGCCTATCCTTTATGCACTGTGTGGCCACTTGAGGGCCGAGACAGCCAAGCCGAAGCACCAGATGCAGATGACCCTTAAAGCCAAAAATATTCATGCTCTGGCCCTGCACAGAGCACATCTGACGACCCCTGGCCCACGTTACCGTTCATTTATTTGATTTTTGAGTCCACTCGCCCTAGTTGCCTAAATGAGTTTGAGGAAAGATTTCTCCTCATTCTGACTGCAAACCAGTGTCGCTCCGCAACCCTAAAAATCAGAGCAGGGTGGACACCACACTGGCCATGAGTCACATCCCAGAGGTGGCGGCGGCCCTGCAGGAGCCCAGCGAGCGTCAGGCACCCTGGGGACCTTCCCGCCCGAGTGTGGCCTGACACGCGCTCATGGGGCGCAGACGCATTGGCGGCCCTCGGGTTCGGATTTAAACCGGGGGCAAGCACAAATGGGGTGCGCCTGGGCCAGCAGGGGAGTGTGGGTGTCGCTGGGCCGTGTTCCCGCCCCGAGCCGGCCTCCCTGGGAACCACAGCCACTCTGTCACTGCAGGCTGCCCCCCGGATTACGTGCCGCCGGAAATCTTCCACTTCCACACGCGGGCCGACGTGCGTCTCTACGGCATGATCTACAAGCCGCACGCCGTGCAGCCGGGCAAGAAGCACCCCACCGTTCTCTTCGTGTATGGAGGCCCCCAGGTGGGTGCCGGCCCTGCTCCCAGTGCCCCGCCCCCTCCCCACTCAGCACTCGGGCTCCGGGTCCCTCCCTCTCCTGCCTCCGGGTGTCCGCACAGCCCACCCCCCAGGCAGCCTCCCCTCACCTGTTGATGCTGCCTGTCCCTCTGGGAAGCCCCCTTGATCCCCGTGTCTGTCTGGGCTGCCTGCCCCGCAGTGACCCACCCTCACCCCGGACACCTCGTGGGGACAGAGGTGGCCCTGGGTCCTGGGCCCAGTGCTTGGAGAAGGGGACAGGGCCAGGCAGGTCCGTCTGAGACGCACTTCTCACCCGGGGGGTTCTGCACCCTGGGACACGGCGATGTCTGGGGGCAGCTGTGCTTGTCACAACTGGAGCGGGGGCTGCCCCCGGCGTTTCACGGGTGGCTGTCAGGGATGCCGTCCACACCCCATCGTGCCCCGGCTGCCCCATGACAGAGAATGACCCGGCCCTGAATATTAAAAGTGCCAAAGTGAGGACCTGGGTTAAATCCCATTCCTCGGAGAACACAGCCGCCCGCCGCCAGCAGGGCTTGCATCTGTTCTCGCGAGATGACTGAGGGGAGAAAGGAGGCAGAAGGGAGCTGAAGCAACAGGGCACTAGCTACAGGGAGGCCTGGCGCAGAGGCCCCGGCCGCGGACGGAGCCTGTCAGGCTCTTCCCCTCTGTCGCACGTCCCGAGCACGGGGCCTAGGGCAAAGGGGCCCGTCTGACCTGTCACTCCCCGCGTCCACAGCCCTTCCAGGCCATCCGTGGCCTTCGTGATAGAGTGCAGGCGCCCTCCTCAGGCTGTCAGCCCCCCGCCACGCAGCCCGCTGGCGTTGGCCGTCCAGCCCTGGCCCGTCCCGCCTGGGCCGCACGCTGGATGTCTCCCCACCCGCCCGAAGCCCCATGTCCTCGCCTCTCCTCCCGACAGGTGCAGCTGGTGAATAACTCCTTCAAAGGAATCAAGTATCTGCGGCTCAACACGCTGGCGTCCCTGGGCTACGCCGTGGTGGTCATCGACGGCCGGGGCTCGTGTCAGCGAGGGCTTCGCTTCGAGGGGGCCCTGAAAAACCAAATGGTACCTTCTCTCCCGCGCTCCGGGCCTGCCTGTGTGGGGAGGGGAGGCACCTCCTCAGGGCCGGTGCTGGCCGGGTGCCGGCTGGAAGGGGGCAGCCTTCGGGAGCCCAGGGGTCATCTGCTCTGCTGCTCGGCTCTGAGCTGCACCCCGTTGGGAGACAGGTGGACACACATCCCGCCTGGTGCCTGGGGACCCAGCCAGACACGTCAGCACAGGCCCGAGTGACAGGAAGTCCCGAGGGCTGGGCCAGACAGGGCGTGGTGGCTGTAGCCGTGGTGCTGATGGTGATGGTGATGGTGGTGATGACAGTGGCGATGGTATGACGGTGACGCTAATGCTGGTGATGATGGTGATGATGATGATGGTGATGGTGATGGTGGTGATGATGGTGATGGTGACGGTGATGATGGTGATGACAGTGGCGATGGTATGACGGTGACGCTAATGCTGGTGATGATGGTGATGGTGATGGTGGTGATGATGGTGATGGTGACGGTGATGATGGTGATGACAGTGGCGATGGTATGACGGTGATACTAATGCTGGTGATGATGGTGCTGATGGTGATGGTGATGATGGTGGTGATGGTGATGATGATGATGATGACGGTGGTGATGATAGTGATGATGGTGACAATGGTGGTGGTAGTGATGATAGTGATGATGGTGACAATGATGGTGGTGGTGACGATGGTGGTGGTGGCGATGATGGTGGTGGTGATGATGGTGGCAAGATGGTGGTGATGATGATGGTGGTGGTGGTGATTATGATGGTGGTGGTGGTGATGATGGTGGTGATGATGACAACGTGATGGTGACGAGGTAGTGGTGATGGTGATGACAATGGTTGTGGTGGTGGTGATGGTGATGGTGGTGATGGTGATAATGGTAATAGTAACAACTGTGGTGATGGTGGTGATGATGCTGGTGGTGGGAATGATGAGGATGGTGGTTATGATGGTGCTGCTGGCAGCAAGGATGATGAGGATGGTGGTGAAGATGACGATGATGATAGTGATGATGAGGGTGGTGGTGGTGATTATGATGATGGTGGTGATATGACGGTGGTGGTGGTGACGGTGATAATGGTGGTGGTGGCGGCGGCAAGGATGATGAGGATGGTGGTGAAGATGACGAGGACGGTGGCAATGATGATGGTGATGACGAGGATGGAGATGATGGTGACAGTGTTAGTGATGACAATGACAGTGCGGATGCCAGCCATTCATGGAGCTTTAATGTGTGCCTGGCCTCTAAGTGCAAGACACTCACTATCTTGTTTCATCCTCCTGCCCGCTGTGAAATGGGTCTCGTTCATGTTAACGCCATCATTTTAGGGATGAGGAAACTGAGGCCCAGAGAGGGGGCATGACTTTCTCCGAGTCACTCAGCCAGAGCAGGGTTTGAACGGGGCCCGGAGGGAGCTGCTTTCTATCCAAGAAGGAGAGGGCTCCCCGCAAGGGACAGAGGTGGGACAGCAGGGCACGCGGCTGGGAGGAGGCCACTGAGAGGTGCCCGGCCTCGTCCCCAGGGCCAGGTGGAGATTGAGGACCAGGTGGAGGGCTTGCGGTTCGTGGCTGAGAAGTACGGCTTCATCGACCTGAGCCGGGTCGCCATCCACGGCTGGTCCTACGGGGGCTTCCTCTCGCTCATGGGGCTCATCCACAAGCCCCAGGTCTTCAAGGTGGGTCCCGCGCCCGCCCCCTCCTGGCTGCCGCGCCGGCCCGGGCCCCTCGGAGCCCGCCCCCCCAGGGGAGGCATCTCGGCAGGGGCCTTGCCACGTGGCTGTTTCTCCCCGCAGCAGCCCCATGGGGCCGAGCCCCCCTCCTCATTGCCCGCCACTGCGGACCCCAGGATGGCATCCGGCTGCACAAAACCCCGCCAGCAGCTCTCTGTGGGAGGCTGAGCCCGGGACCCCGGCCTCGGATGGGCAGAGGTGGGGCATGGTGTGAAGAGCGTCGGGGGAGGGGCCCCCAGGCCAGCCGCACTGCCAGGGCACCGCGGGCGGCGATGAGGAGGAGGAGGCAGGAAGGCAGTGGGACCAGGGAGGGGCCGGTCCCGCCCTCCCTCGACAGCGCACGGTCCACGGGGGACACACGGTCTGAGGGCCCCTCCCCGCCAGCGCCCGTGCATGCCCGCTCCTCACGTCCTCTGGGGAGGCCCCGGGACCTGACCTGCCTGTATGTCTCTCCTCTCTCTCTCTCTCTCTCTGCCTGTCCATCCCCTGTGGCCCTCAGGTGGCCATTGCGGGCGCCCCGGTCACGGTCTGGATGGCCTACGACACAGGGTACACGGAACGCTATATGGATGTTCCGGAGAAAAACCAGGTCGGCTACGAGGCGGGGTCCGTGGCCCTGCACGTGGAGAAGCTGCCCAACGAGTAAGGCCCCCGGCCGCCCGGCCTTCCAGGTCCCCAGGCCCCGGGCTGGCCCCCCGCACCGCTGCGCTCCTGTGGCTTCCGCCCTCCCTGTCTGCCTGTGCCTCGCGTCCCCTCCTGCAGCCGTCCCTCGTCGCGGCTCCTCACTGAAGGGGGCGTCCGGGGCGCTCCGAGAGAGGAGTGGGAGGCCCCCCGGAAGACGGAAGGGAGGGTGTAGAGTCACGCCACTTGGCATGCACCGGCTTCCCCCATCCCCCAAGCACGCGGCCCGCCATGGGCCCACCCGTCGGTCTGGAACCTGGGCGGCCTCTGTCCTGCAGATTTTGACTCTGTGGCTCGCGACACAGGTCCACAATGGTCATAACATCCGGTCTGTCGGACCGGCTCTCATGTCCCACGTCACGCTTTTGGCACTGGCTTCGGGGTCTCTGATTGAAAGAAAATGGTGTTGCCACTTCCCGGTGTGGCTCTGTCTGGGGACCGTGCACCGTGCGTCCCACACCTCTGTGATGGCCTTCTTGGGCTCTGTCACAGGCCGACCCCGCCTGGGCCCCCTCCCAGCGAGGCTGTCCCTTTGGTCTGGAGTGTGGCCTGGGCCCCCCAGGGATGCAGCATGCGGCCGAGCTCGGGACCCAGTGCTCTGGACCCGTGTCATCCACCACGGGAGCCCACAGCCCCCCTGTCGCTTAAATTCAGATTCACTGAACCAGTATACCCACCGAGACAGACGCAGATTGGCGGTTGCCGGGGATGAGGAGCGACTGCTGACGGGCGTGAGGGTTTGCTTTGGAGTGATGGAATGTTCTGGAACAAGAGAGAGGTGATGGTTGCGCAGCACTGTGGATGCACCAAATGCCCCTGGATCATTTGATTTAAAATGAGTTAATTTTAGGGGCTGGCCCAGTGGCACAGCGGTTAAGTTCACATCTTCCACTTCGGTGGCCCAGGGTTCACCGGTTCGGATCCCGGGTGCGGACATGGCACTGCTTGGCATGCCATGCTGTGGCAGGCGTCCCACATATAAAGTAGAGGAAAATGGGCACAGATGTTAGCTCAGGGCCAGTCTTCCTCAAAAAAAAAATTTTAAATGAGTTAATTTTAGGTTACGTGAATTTCATCTCAATAAATTTTTTTCGAAAATCAAACTTTAAAAAATACAATTCCTTGGCCACTCTCATCATATTTCAAGTGCCCAGCAGCCACACATGGTGATGATGGTGGAGACCACGTTGGCGGGACAGGTCTAGAACATTCCATCCTCCCAGAGTGCCATGGGACAGCGCTGCTCTAGAAGCTTCCCTGCAGCTCAGGGCATTCCACGCACAGCCCTGCGCACGCCCCTCTTCTCTCCCCGCCTGGAAGGGAGCGAGGAGGCCCCCCAGACCCGCCAGGCGTGCCCCAGCATTCCAGCCCGCCACCGTCTTGCCGAGCTGCTGCTTCTGTCCTCGCTGCCGCTGGGGCTGGGGAGGGACTCGGGGCCCCGGGAGAGGAGGTCCCCTCTCAGACCCTCGCCCCGCCCTTGTCTTCCAGGCCCAACCGCCTGCTCATCCTGCACGGCTTCCTGGATGAGAACGTGCACTTTTTCCACACAAACTTCCTCGTCTCCCAGCTGATCCGAGCGGGAAAGCCTTACCAGCTCCAGGTGGGTGGCTGCTGGACGTGTCCAGGCCCCTCCCCAGGAGCCGGCAGGGTGGGCAGCCGCAGGTCGGGCCGAGCTGCCTCCCACTGCGTGTGCCACCTCCCAGGCCATCTGTGGCTCACCCTCCACTGCCCGCCTCCACCCGCACCCCGAGTGCTCCACACTGCCCCCCGGCTCCCATGTGGCGACGTGCATTCTTCTGTTATTCAGCGGTCACATCCTGATCGCTCCCGGTCAGCGCTGCCCAGTGTGCCGGGAACACCAGGGGCAGCCAGACCCCACCTCATGGCCTGGTGGAGGGAGCTGGATGGCACCGAAGTTGTTGTGCACATGTTTCGTTTCAAACCAAGAAACGTGCTTTGGAGGAAGCGTACCGGGTGCTGAAAGCATCTAAGGGGATGTCACCTTGACTGGCATCAGAGAATTCCCTGGGGATGTGACATTTAAGGGGAATCAGCTAGGCCTGGTGGTGGTACCCCGCTTGGCTGACACCAGGCACAGGAAATGAGTAGGAGGGAGCCACTCCTGGACAGGACCAGGGTGGCGGGAGCAAGCCAAAGGAGCTTGGAACCAGGGCAGGGGTGGTGGGTGGACGGCATGTGAGGGGCAGGCCTTGGAGGTGAAGAGTGGGGCTTCAGCAGTAAGGGGTGGGCCTTGGAGGTGAAGGCAGGGCTTCAGCAATAAGGGGTGGGCCTTGGAGGTGGAGGCAGGGCTTCAGCAGTAAGGGGTGGGCCTTGGAGGTGAAGGCAGGGCTTCAGCAGTAAGGGGTGGGCCTTGGAGGTGAAGGTGGGGCTTCAGCAGTAAGGGGTGGGCCTTGGAGGTGAAGGCGGGGCTTCAGCAGTAAGGGGCGGGGCTTGCAGGTGTGGGATGGGGCTTCAGTGAGGGCAGTGCTTGGAGGTGAAGGGCGGGACTTCAGCAATAAAGGGGCGGGTCTTGGAGGTGAGGGGTGGGGCTGCAGCAGTAAGGGGGCGGGCCTTGCATGTGTGGGATGGGGCTTCAGTGAGAGCATTGCTTGGAGGTGAAGGGCGGGGCTTCAGCAGTAAAGGAGCAGGTCTTGGAGGTGAGGGGTGGGACTTCAGTAAGGGGTGGGCTTTGGAAGTGAAGGCGGGGCTTAACCAGTAAGGGGTGGGCCTTGGAGGTGAAGGGTGGGGCTTCAGCAGTAAGGGGTGGGCCTTGGAGGGGAAGGGTGGGGCTTCAGCAGTAGGGGGTGGGCCATGGAGGTGAAGGATTGGGCTTCAGCGGTAAGGGGTGGGCCTTGGAGTGAGGGGCGGGGCTTCCACAGTAAAGGAGCGGGCCTTGCAGGTGTGGGATGGGGCTTCAGGGAGGGCAGTGCTTGGAGGTGAAGGACAGGGCTTCAGCAATAAAGGGGCGGTTGTTGGAGGTGGGGGCGAGGCTTCAGCAGTAAGGGGGCCGGCCTTGGAGGTCAGAGTTGGGGCTTCACCAGTAAGGGGTGGGCCTTGGAGGTGAGGGGCTGGGCTTCAGCAGTAAGAGGGCGGGCCTTGGAGGTGAGGGGTGGGGCTCCAGCAGTAAGGGGGCGGGGCCTCAACTGACTTTTGTTCTAAGGGTGAGTTGTGGTGTCCTGGCCTGTGAGCAGGGCTGTGACTGGTCTCCCTGCCGTGTGACCAGCATCCCTCTGGCTCTCCTGTAGCCAGGGGCCAGTGGGACGTGAGCCACTGTCAGTCGTCCTGGCAGGAGAGAGGGCCCTGGTGGGGAGCAAGAGGCCCAGCGGATTCGGGAGGAGTGCTGGAAGTGAGTGGGCTGGATTTTGTTACACCTCCTGCCACAGTCTTCCTGCTTCCCGGTCCCCTGCATGCACTCTGACCTGTTGGGGCGTGCCACGTTGCCATTCAATAGTTGGGGAAATGGAGGGTCATCGGGCAGGACGGCTGGGCCTCGGGGACCTGTGGCTGGGCACACGCTTGCCAGAGGGGGCGGGAGGGAGGCAGAGCACCCTGTGGGGGTGCATAGCTGTCCAGGTGCTGGTGGCAGCCCCCACTCACCACACGCGCTCCTCGAAAACATCAGAGGCAGCTGCAGGTCAGGGCAAAGACGTCAGGGGGGCCCACATGGAACCTCGAGTGTCCCTTCTGAGCCCAAAATCCTAAACCAGGTAGCTGGATAGCCACTGCCTCCCTGTGTGGCCGTGGGTGGCAGGTCCATGAACCTCGGGCCTTGCTTGCTCATCTGCGAAATGGGCTCGATGACTTCCATCTCCACTGAGGCTGTTCAGGCCAGTTCTCTCGGGAAAAGCGTTTAGTGCTGGGGCTGGGTCCCGAGTCCTGTGCCCCTACCTCCCCAGGAGAAGTTGAAAGTGAGAAAAAGCACACCGTTAGGGTTGAGCTGGGGATGGGGCAGTGTTTGGGGGCAATGGAGTGCACCCCGCTTTCTGTTTCAGACACCCTGAAATAGCGGGGCTGGGAGCACAGTGGGGACCCAGACAGACCCCCTCCTTGCCCTCACAGCCCACAGGGAGGAAGAAATAACCAGGCAGCCGGGACCCAGGGTGGCATGAAGGGTTGGGGGCAGCAGGGTCTGCCCCAGGCAGCAGGTGCCCCGGGCCAGAGAGGAGTGGGGCCCGTGAGGCTGCAGGGGCAGCAGGACCCAGGAAGCCGGCTCTTGATGTCAGGCTGCCAAGGCCTTAGAGGAGTCTGAGCTGGGCACAGTGCAGTCAGACTTGTGATTCATCCAGGGACGGATTAAAGAAGGCAAAGGTAGAGGAGGGGAGACCTCTGAGCAGTTTGATGCATTCCTAGGGTAATGGGCCCAGGCTGTGGTCGTGGGCCGGGAGAGGAAGGAATAGTTTGGTTTAGAAACCCAGCTTGCTGGTAGGAAGAGGTGAGGAATGGGGCCTGACCCTGGGACTGCCCAGCCCCAGTGTGGGATCGCGGCTGGGTTCTTGAGGTGAATCTGGAACTGGTTTCACGCCTGTCCCGTGAGCCCCAAGGTGCCATCAGGGAACAGTTGGGGTGCGAGAGCCCTCACTTCATGGCCAGAGGCAAGACCTGCGCCCTGTCACCATCCACCCAAGGGCCTGGATGTTGACCAGCCAGGTCTCAGGGACCCGCTGATTCCCTGGGCACAGCCTTGGGGGCCCACACGTCCCTGTCCCTGTCTGGGGATGACCCCCCTCGGATGGTGTGAGGGCCCACAAACCACTTGGCAGAGCCTTGAGGGGGGCGCCCTGGGGGCCTTGGCATGTACCGCGCAGACGAGGCCTTTCGGTGAAGTGGAAATGGCTGGGGTGGGGGCTCGGCTGTCGCTGATTTGCCGCCCCGCCCCCTCCGCCGAGATGGGGTTTGGGGACCGCGGCTGTCGGGGTTCTGGTCTTCCTTACGCGCCGGGGCCGTGCGTGTGAGCGCCTCGCCGAGACCCCGCTGGGGCCGTATTTTTCTCCCGGTTGTGGGGGGCGGCCACAGCCAGAGAGGTTCTCACTCGCCCAGAGGCACACAGCAAGCTGGCGGCAGAGGGGGATTCGAACCCAGGCCTGTGGTTCCAGAGCGTCTGCCCTTCCCCGTCCGCCCCGTCCACCCGGGATGGGAGGTGGCAGGGCCCCGGGGAGCCGCCCGAGCCAGGGGGGCGGAGGGGCTTCCGGGTGCGGAGTGGGGAGCGACTCGGGGAGGGTCCCTCGGTGCCACCAGCCCTGCCGTCTCTGCCCCCAGATCTACCCCAACGAGCGACACAGCATCCGCTGCCCCGAGTCCGGCGAGCACTACGAAGTCACGCTGCTGCACTTTCTCCAGGAATACCTCTGAGCCCCGCGGCCGCCGGCGCGTCCAGAGCACAAGTGGCTCCGCCGCCGCTGCCCCCGGGGGACCGAGTGGCCCGCCCCGCCGCGCCCAGGGGCGCCGCCTTCGCGCCCCCGCCTTCTCTCGGTTTTCGATGCTCCTGGGTTCTTGCCTGTTGCTTCTCGGTCGCCGGGAGGGAGAGACGAGGCCGCGCCCACGAGGCGCTTGTCAAGCCATCCCCTCCTGTCCCCGTGTCGCCCGGGAGCAGGAGGTCAAGCCCGCGGCCACCGGAGAGGCCCGCCCCCGCGGCCCGGAGCATGCGACCGCCTTTCTGCGCGCCCACCGCATCCCCGCGTTTTGTTCTGGAGGGTGTTTTTCATCATTGTTTAAAGGACAGAAACGAGGGGGCCTCAGTCTAGAATCGGGGTCCGCCGCTGGCCCGCGGGGTGCGACCCAGCCAGCCCCCCGGGCGGCCGCACGCGCACACCAGGGTCCGGGGGCGCCGTGGCGCCATCCCCGCCTCAGGGTGACCCTTCCTCCTTCCTTTCCCTCCCCGCCAAGAGTTCCGCCAGGGGCAAAAAGCAAAACAGAAGCAAAAAAAAAAAAAAAGCCCCACCAGAAACGAACCACCTCTACATATTATGGAAAGAAAATATTTTTGTCGATTCTTATTCTTTTATAATTATGCGTGTCAGAAGTCGACTCATTAAACGATTCCAGATGGAAGCGTGGCCACCAGCCTCAGTGAGGTTCCTTCCCGGCCTCGCGGCTCGTGGGGGGCTCCTCTGAAGGGGGGGGGCCTGCCCCTCGCTGAAGATGCCCCACCCTCATCAGTGGTCCAGGGGGGACGGTCCCAGCCGCCCTGATGCCGCCAAGCGTGTCACTTAGGGACCCAGCACAGGATGTGGCCGCAGCCGGTCCCCCAGCCCCCAGGGCAACAGCACAGCCCAGGCCACATCCTCCTGGCCGCGCCCGGCCCACCGCCGCCCGCCACCATTACTACCTTTTGCATCTGTGCTTGTCCAGATGCCTCACTCCCTGGTTCAGGGCTCAGGAACCGCCGACCAGGGAGGGCAGGCCCTGCACCTCATCATGTTTGTCCCAACACCAACAACCGAGAGACCAAGAGAGCCAGGTCTCTGTGCCATTCAGCCATGCAGACAGCACTCTCCACTTGAATTTCTAACAGCAGGATGGCCTTGCCCCGCACGGTCACCCTCCATCTTTAGGAAGCTCTGCTTTTATTTATTTATTTTTTTTTTTGCTGAGGAAGATTGTCTCGAGCTAACATACGTGCCAGTCTTCCTCTGTTTTTTAGTATGTGGGCCACCAGCACAGCATGGCCGGTAACAGAGAAGTGTAGGTCTGTGCTCGGAAACCAAACCCAGACTGCGGAAGTGGAGCGTGCTGAACTTAACCACTAGGCCACCAGGGCTGGCTCCCCAATCTCCATTTTTGATACCTGCATTCTCTTCCACCCTGTGAATGCGTCATGATTTATTTTGCTGGGTACCTATCAAAGGAAAACAGGTTATTCTTGGCTTTTTGTGTAAGTCAGTATAAATCAGAAGTCAGGAGACTTTATCTGTAAAGGGCCAAACAGTAAATATTTTAGGCTTTGCAGGCCAGTCTGTTCCCCCAGCTACTCGACTCTGCCCTAGGAGTTCCCAGCAGGCAGGGAGGGTATGTAAATGAGGGGGTGGAGGGTATGTAAATGAGTGGGCGTGGCTGTGTGCCAATAAAACTTTATTTGCAAAACCAGGCAGCCGGCCAGATTTGGCCCTCGGGCTGAAGTTGGCCAAGCCCTGGTATAAGTGATACGGCAAGAAACAGCCTGGTGCCTGTTTGGGGCATATGTTTGAGTTTACAGGGTAAACTATTCTAGGAATATATTTCTAGGAATTAACAAAAAGCATATTCATTCTTAATTTTGAAGAATGCCAAATTGCCGTCAAAAGAGAATGCCTCAGAGTACACTCCTGCTGAGAGGGGAGGAGTGTGTCTGCGTCTCCATTCCTTCCCCAGTACTAGGTGTTTGCATTTTTATCTTTGCCCTTCTGATGGGTGAATATGTCATCCCACTGTAATTTGAATTCAGATTTCTTTTATGTGTGGGAATCTCCATGTTTGATGACATCTGTTGACTAGTAATCATTTGCCCACCTTTCTTTTGACCAGTTGGCCTCATTGATTTGTAGACACTCTATATATGAAGGAAACCAGTCCATTGTCATACATGTTGCAAACTGAACTATGTCACCGATTTCAAAACGTTTTACAGGTTGGAAGCTCAGCCAATGAATGTTTAAAATCATCTCAGGAGCAAGCTGTCTTTCACTTAATCCCCCGTGAAAGAAAGTGGAGGAGGGAACTAATCACAAGTCACGGAATGACAAAAGTGGTGGGAAAGGGGGCACTGGAGTTGCCTCAGGAGGCTTGGCAGCTGGGAACCCATGATCATCTCAAAGCAGGAACTCTTCATCGAACCTCCCGCCCCTGCCTCACTCAGCCAGTCCTCAGATTGTCACGAGACAGCAAGAATGAGGCCCAGAAACGGAAGTGGGTTGCCAATGGGAAGTGGCAATGGATCATGGGCAGCTACAAAAGGACAAGTGTCTGCCGGCAGAAGGTCTCGGGCTCCCAGAGGTGGCAGGTTAAGAGGTGTTTGTTTCTTCTGAGTTGATACATGAGCCGCTAGCGTTCTCCCCCGCTGGTGGGGGTACCGTCAGCGGGAGGGTCCCCAATGCTGTTTCAGGTTATCCACACGCGTTTGATTCCTCTCCTGGTGGGACGGCTCATCTCTTCCCTAACTGGCAGGAAGCCATAGGTGTGGACATAAAACCCCGTGTCATATCGGTTGCAGATGTTTTCCTGGTTTGTCATTTTCTTCTCCAACCTATTTATGGTATTTCAAAAAAATAGTAACTATCGACACATAGGAAGTTGCAAAAATAGTACAGAGTCCCATCTACCCTTCCCCCAGGTTACAGCCCTTCCACACCATCGAGCTCGGGCAAAAGGCGAAGCTGACATGAGCACCGTGCACTTAACGAGACTCCAGACCTTATTTGGATTTTCTCAGCTTTCCCACGTGCTCATTTGTGTGTGTGTGCAGTTCTGTTCCACTCTGCCACCTGTGTAGATTCCTGTAACACCACCACCCTCAAAATACGGAGTTGCTTATTCACCACGAAGGAGCCGCTTCGTCCAATCCCTTTAGATCCACACCCCCGGCTGTTCGTGGTGTCCTGACCATAGAGAGAGAAATTGTACTATTTCTCTTATCTAATCTTTTCCTTTAAAGACTAGAAAGCAGGATCTTCAGAATGATGGTTTTTTCTCTCTTAATGCCTCCAGTGTGGGGTTTTTTTTGTTTTTTTGTGTTTTTTTTTTTGGAAGCCAAAAGGAAAGGCAAGACGCTTGGGGCTCAGTCCTTCTGAAAAGAAAACACACACACGCACAAACCCACCCCCTTGCGTGGGAGACTCAGCTCACAGTGGAGACATCTTAGCATCAGCGCTTGGCCACCAATCGCACCCTTCGTAGTGACAGGCTGAAGGTCAAGCACCGCAGTGAGGATGTGGGAAAGACGTCGACGGAGCCGTGCTGAGCAAAACGCCGGAGGGATAGGACGGCGGGGGTCCGGTTTGTGGAGCCAGTTTCTAATGGATCCAGGGCAGGCAGTGGCGAGGAGGAAGAAATTCCTTACCCCAGAGCAGCCAGCCCAATTTAGGCCAGGCTGCTGCCGCAGAAAAGCATGAGTCCTGCAGGTAGCGTTATCTGGGGGGCCGCCAGCCTCCGACAGGACCCTCCTCATAGGGTGGTGCGATGGAGCCCAGCTGAGGGGTCCCCTGTGACATTTGCTGTCTGCATTCCGTTCTTTCAAGTCGGGAAGGACCAGGAAAACCAGCTTCATTCTGGAGACTCCAGATCTGGCCACGGGTGTTTTCTTGAAAATTTTAAGCAATTTGTGACCCCCCCCCCCCACAAAAGCTTTCCTTCCGTAGCGGGAAATCTGGGATTTCTTCGTTGGCATCTAACGCTGGTAACGGCTAATATTTAGAGTTCTTACTTGTAGGAGCTTTGCCTGCCTGCCCTCACTTAATCCTCCTGACAACCCCCCAAGGTAGGAATTATTTTCTTTTTCATTTCATATTTTGAAATGAATTTTGGCTCGGAGAAGAGCTGTAGAAATAGTAGAGTTCCAGAATACCCTTCATCCAGCTTCCCCTAATGTGAACATCTTATGTAACTGTGGTATAAGCCGGGTTATTGAAGCCAGGAAATTAACATCAGTACCATCCTATCATCTAATATATAATTAAATTATATAACTAATCAATATATTTAATTGTAACAAACTATTAATTAAAATTATATCAATTTAAGTTAATATTATTAAACAGTTATATTAATATATAATTTTATTAACATTATTTTATATATTATAAATTATATTTTTATATATAATATATAATTGTCTTAGTTATATATTAATTGCATTGATACATAATATAGTAATTACATATTATATTAATATACTAATAAATTAATATACTAACTAAAATTAAAAGTTTTAAATTAATATATTTAACATATGGACCTCATTCGGATTTCACCGTTTCTCCCTCGAAGGTCGTTTTTCTGGTCCAGGGTTGTTCCAGACTGAATGTTTGTGTCCTCCCAGAATTCGTATGTTGAATCCTACCCCCGCAAGGGGATGGAATTTGGAGGTGGGGCCTTGGGGCGGTGATGAGGTCCTGGGGGTGCAGCCCTGGTGAATGGGATTAGCGCCCTTACAAGAGGGGCCCCAGAGAGCTCCCTCCCCCTTCCATCATGTGAGGACACAGGGACAAGACGCCATCTGCGGCCTGGAAGCGGGTCCTCATCAGACACCGAATCTGCCGGCACCTTGATCTTGGACCTCCAGCCTCCAGGACCCCGAGAAATAAACGCCTGTTGTTTAAGGCCCTCGGGCTGTGGCATTTTTGTTACAAGAGCCCGAACCAAGACAAGGACCGATCCAGGGCTCACACCGCCTCTCCTTGTCCTGGGCGGACCCTCAGCCCGTCTGCCAGGACATGTTTGAAGACTGCTGCCCGGGTATCTTGTAGGACATCCTGCGTCTCGGGTTTGTCTGATGTTGGCTTGTGATTCCACTGAGGTCGTGCATTTGGGGCGACGAATCCAGAGGTGCCCCTGGGAAGGCGCGTCTGCGGCACCGGGGTGTCGCCACCTCATGTTGGGGGACGGTAACTCGGATCATTGGGCTAACGATGGGGTCTCTGTTGTAAATTACTATTTTTCTCTTTGTAACTAATACGTATCTTGGGGGGCAGTACTTTGCGACTGTGCAAACAGGCTGGTTCTCATCACATTTTCCCCCACCCATTTGGAGCCTCCATCCACGGATCTTGGCTGCAACGATGATGGTTAGTCCAGTGGTGACTTTCCATTTCCCCCATCCCGTCTACACTGACTGATTGCAAGGGCTGCAGGGTCAGTCCACGGCCAGTAAGTGAGGGCCCACGGGACCCCGAGCCCAGAAACCCGGCTCCAAGACCACGCACCCCACGGGCTCCCCGAGGAGCCCCAAGTCCCGCCCCCAAGATGGCGGCGCCGGCGGGAGAGGGGCGGGGCGCGCCGGGTCACGTGGCCGCGCCGCGAAGACGTGGCCCCCTGCGGACGCCCCACGTGTCCCTCGCCGCGCCCCGTCGCCGCCCCTGCCCTGCGCGTCCAGTCCAAGATGGCGGCGCCCAGCGGCGGGAGGCACAGCGGCGGCGGCGGCGCGAGCTTGTGGGTCGCGCTGCTCCTGGCGGCCGTGGCGCTGAGGCCGGCGGAGGCGGTGTCCGAGCCCACGACGGTGGCCTTTGACGTGCGGCCCGGCGGCGTCGTGCACTCCTTCTCCCAGAACGCGGGCCCGGGGGTACGTGCCGCAACCTCCCCGGGGGCTCGAGGGGTGGCCGGGGCGGGGCCCGAGGAGGGGACAGAGACCGTTAGGGCGGGGCTCGAGGAGGGGGCGGGGCTTTTTTGGAGGGGCGTGGCCCCAGGGGGCTCGGTGAGGGGGCGGGGCTTTGCGGATGGGTATGGACCGAAGGGGCGGGGCTTTGCGGAGGGGTGTGGACCCTAGGGGCGGGGTTTTTGTGGTGTGGCGTGGAGCCCAGGGGCGGGGCTCGATGAGGGGGCGGGGCTTGAGGAGGTGGTCCTGGGCTCCAGTGCAGGGTCGTCCGGGAGACAGAACTGAACTTCTAGGGCCTCCTGGGGGCTGAGGGCTTTGAGGGGCCTGGGTCACCGACCTGAGTCCCCGTCTCCTCTCACATGCCCCGAGTGCCAGGCATCCCTGTCCCCCAGCCCCAGGCGAGTGTCCGGCCACTGGCGAGCAGGGCGGGCGCAGCACATGGGGAGAGGGGAGCTGGAGCTGAGGGGTGTGCGCCCCGAGGCTGTGCAGCAGGTCGTGAGCTGCAGCGCTGGCTCGGGAGGAAGTGGACGGGCGTGGCTCTCTCCTTCCGTTGCACAAGGTCCCACATCCTTTCCCCCCAGGTGTGAGGCCAGGCCCTCTTTACCTGGAGGCGGCAGGCGGGTCTAGCCCAGCCCTGTCCCCAGCTCCTTGGAGAGGCTTCCTCCCCACTCCTCCTTATCAGTCCTCCAACTGTTTGTTGAGGATTTCCTTCTAGCGGGTATTGTGCAAATACATTGTGTGTTAGGCACAGCAGAGCAGAGAGGGGCCCCCAGGTGTCCCTGCTTGGTGGGTGCTGGAGGGGGTGTGACCTCCCACTTCCTGTTCCTCATCCGCTAGAAGCCACGTGGGTCGTTGGTCCTGACCCAGGAGGTCTGCAGACTGCCTCCTTTCCCCAGGGAACAGATGCTCAAAAGAGGGCTCATCTTGATTCTGCACCTCAGAAGGACGGCCCGAGACCCTGCCGCCCCCAGGACCCCCTCCCAAGCCTTTCTCTTTCCTTCTGTTCTCTAGGACAGATACTCTTGCGTGTTCACCTACGCTTCTCAAGGAGGGACCAATGAGGTGAGTTGTTCAAAGTTCCATGTCGCTCAGCATGACGACAGCCATTGTCACACAGAGACGCTCTCCGGGGACAGCGGGCTTGGCTCGTGCGTGCGTTAACTTCCACTCATAAGGCTGTTCTTGCTTAACGAGGAAAAGCGAGAGTGCTCAAGTTAACTAGTGGTGGCAGGTTCCACTCGTAATTCCACAGAGCGGACACGCGTCTGGACAGCAGGAGCGGCGTGGGTGGGAAGCTGCCACTCCCATGGGCCTCTGTTAGGGGCGTTGTCTTCGTTTTCTGTGCTGTGTAACAATCACCCAGACTTCGAACCTTAAAACAACACCCATTTGTTCGAACCTTAAAACAACACCTCAGGGTCCTGGAGGTCAGACGTCCCAGCGGCTCAGTGGGGCGCATCATAAAACCAAAATCAGGGGACCAGCCGAGTGGTGTAGTGGTTAAGTTCACGCACTCCCCTTTGGCGGCCCAGGGTTCACAGGTTCAGATCCCGAGCGCGGACCTAGCACCGCTTGTCAAGCCACGCTGTGGTGGCATCCCACATAAAACGGAGGAAGGTTGGCACAGATGTTAGCTCAGTGACAATCTTCTTCACCAAAAAAAAAGAAAAAAAAAATTAAGGTGTCAGCCAGGCTGGGCTCTCATTTGCAGGCTCTGGGAGAATCCCCTTCGAGGCTCGTGGAAGTTGCTAGAATCCAGTGCCTTGCAGTGTAGTGCTCAGGCCCCTGTGTCTTCGTGGGCTGTTTGCTCCAGCTGGTGGCAGAAGAGGAAGTGAGATTTGAAGCATGAAACGGCCGACATGCCCCATTGCCAGCTTTGTGGGGACCGCATGGCAAGGAGCACGTGTGGCCTCTAGGAGAGATGGGTGTCCCCTGGCTGGCAACAAGGAGATGAAGGCTTCAGTCCTTCACCCGCTGGGAACTGATTCTGCCAAAACCACGGGAGTTGGAAGAGGACCCGAGCTCCAGACGCGAACAGTGTGGCCGACACGTTGATTCTCGCTGGTGAGACCCTGAGCAAGGGACCCAGCCTCGCGATGCCTGGCCCTCTGCCCTGCACAGCTCCGAGCTATAAAGGGGCGTTGCTGTCGACCTGCTCAGTTTGTGGTCATCTGGTGCGCGGCGTAGGGAGTTGAAGGGAGCCCCCCAAAAAGATATATCCACATGCTAACTCATGGAACCCGTAAAGGTGACCTCATTTAGAAAGTCTTTGCAGATGTGATTAAGTGAAGGGTTTTGAGATGGAGCGATCCTCCTGGATTGTTAGGGGAGCCCCGAGTCCAGTGACGAGAGTCCTTATAAGAGACACACGGGGGAGGTTGGATAGGAGAAGAGAAGACGCAGAGGGGAGGCCGGGTGACACGTGTGGCCACGAGCCAAGGAACATGCAGAGCCACCGGAAACTGGAAGAGGCAGGAAGGATCCTCTCCCAGAGCCTGCAGCGGGAGCGCGGGCCTGCGACACCTGGATTTGGGACTTCCGGCCCCCAGAAGGTGAGGGAGTAAATGTCAGTTGTCGTAAGTTACCAGATCTGGGGTGGTTTGTCACGCCTCGTTGTCACGGCGGAAACAGTGGCCCCGTCTCTCGTGCCCCTCACTGTGTTTTCCTCCCCAACACCCAGGCTTGGGGAGACACGGCTCTCATTCCAGAACAGTCTGTGGCTCTGCGTCCCAGAACAGCGTGGAGTCTTAGAGACAGAGGCGGCCTGGGAACCCCCACGGCACGTGCCCGGCCCCCCAACAGGCTGGCTCCGGGCCATAGCCTTGTCTCACACTCAGGACGTTGAAATGGGCGAGGGGGTCTCTCCCCCAGCACTGTGGACGTAGGGGCCCGGTCACTGTCTGTGCGGGGCCGACCTGGGCACTGTGGGGGGTTGAGCAGCATCTCTGGCCCCACCCACTCGACACCAGGACACCACCAGTCATGACAACCACAGATGTCCCCAGGCGTCGCCCAGTGTCCCCTGGGGAACAAAGTGATCCCCACTTGACAACCACGGGGCAAGAGGGACATGCAGCCCGCTTTGAGGATTTTAGACATGTCCAGTTTGTAAATGAAAGTCAGTGATTCCCAGCGGCAACATTTTAACAGCCTGGAGCAAACGACTGGAGACCCCCGTCCCAGCCTCTGCTCCCAGGCGTCCACTCCGCTGTGGGACATTCTTCGGAATAGTAACCCCGGGCCCGCGGTCCAGCCCTGCGCCCCGAGAGCCCCGGGATGCGACCCAGCGCGCCCTCGTCCACGTGTCAGCCCTGTCGTGCTGACGATCGATCTACTGGACAGTGACATCGCGGTGACGCTGCTCCCGTGGCACGCACACCTCGTCTCATCTCGCCACCGTGCCAGCAGGCGGGACTGTCCCCACATCATCCCTTTTCACACACGAGGACACGGAGGCCCAGAGGTGGAGAATTTCCAGGCTCCCGAGCTGGGAGGTGACGGAGGTCCCCAGGGCACAGGCCCCTCCCCACAGCTCTGTGCCGGGACCCGCCCGGCGCCACCGGCAACCTGGAAAACAGCACACGTGCCTCCCTGATTAAGCTTCAGGGGGACCGTCCGCTCTGGCGCTGGGGGAGAGTGGCGGTCGCTCCCTCTGGGCGGTGTGACCACAGGCCGGGCCGTCTCTTGGAGCAGCAGTGCAGTCACAGACTAGAGCCAGCCGTAGGCTTGGTCCTTTGGTCCCGGCTGAGCGGATTCCTCCTGAAGCGAATCACCCAAGAGAAGAGAGACGTGTTTGGCGCCGTCTCGTTCTGGCAGCGCTGATCTAGGACTGTGACAGTCGGACACCGCGGGTGGCCAGCGGTTCCCGGTCTGGGCGCCCAGGAGGCCTCAGGACTGTGGGCGTGGGGTCGGGGGGGCTGCGCACGTCCAGCTCGGGGGCCCAGGCCTCTGAGGGCAGCAGCGGCTCTGGCTTCTTTGACGGTGGTTTGTGTCTCTGGGGGTCGCCTGAGAAGCCAGTGGTGTCAGGTGACAGTGGGCACAGGCTTGTTCATGAGCTCCCGGTGCCCCCCACGGTTGGCGAGAAGGCAACAAGTTGTGGCCACTTGGGAAAATTGGCCGTTTCTTGTAAACATGCTCACCAGACAACCCCACACTTCCACCGCTGGGTGTCGACCCTGCAGACGTGAAGATGCAGGTGCACGCAAAAGCCTGGGCCGGACTGTGCGTAGCCGCGTGATCCAGGACAGCCGACAAGTGGAAGCAACCCAAACGTCCATCCGCGGGTGTGTGGATCAGTAAGATGCGGCCATCCACACGCTGGAGCACGATGCAGCCGTGAAGAGGAGCGAGGCCCCGACACAGCCGCACATGGACGGACCTGCACACACGACGCTCAGGGAGAGAAGCAGACACAGAAGGACACACAGCGTGTGATCCCATGGACGGGAAACGTCCAGAACAGGCAGATCCACAGACAGAGAGCGGGCTCGTGGGCGCCAGGGGCTGGGGAGGGGCTGAGGGCACTGCTGATAGGGACGAGGTTTCCTTATGGGGTGATGGAATGTTCTGGAATTAGAGTGTGATGACGGTTTCACAGTCCGGAATATACTAGAAAACACTGAATTGTGCACTTTGAAAGGGTGAATTGTACAGTTTCTCAATAAAGCCGTCAAAAGGAAGTGAACTGTGGAGGCCCGCAGCAAGCTGCCAAACCTCGAATGCGTTACGTGAACTGACCACAGACTGATGGTCCGCACAGGTGGCCTGCAGAGGCACAGCGATGGGGACTGAGGTCAGATCCGTGCTCACCAGGAGTTTGCAGGAAGGGGTTGACCCCAAGGGAACCGGGAGCATCTTTGGCAACAGAGAACCCATCTGGGTCTTGATGGGGCGAAGGAGACGCACCCGGATGCGTAGGCCAGACTCCTGGAACTGGCTGCATTTACATCCTAATAAAAAAGAATAGTGGCTCCCATTTGCGTGTCGTCTGTGACGCCCGGCCACTTAGGACCCTAACCCCCTTGGCCTTACAGAGAACATTCCAGAGGCTCAAGCTGAACTGGGCGCCTCCTCGCCCGGCCCCCGCCCTGCAGCCACGAGCCCACGGTCAAGTCCACATTTCACAAGTCCCCTCAGAGGGACACTGACCCTACTGCCAAGAAACTTTTGGTTTTAAATTTGTTTGCATTCCTAATTTTTTTTTTAGTGTTAAATATTGGCCTTTCTTCTCCTGATGCTTTTAAGAGCTGTGGAAAATTTTTCCAGACCTATTTCACAGCATAAAACCGTTTCTGGTTCTCAGAGGCCTTGGAGCCCAACAGGTATTTATTATTAAATAGAAAATAAATAGGCCGAGTGGCAGGTCTGGCCTGGCACCCAGCGAGCGTGTCCTGCCGGTTTCCTGCCGCAGGCAAACGGCTTCAGTGACCATCTACTCCCCTGATAATTACCATAAAAATGGACTTGTTTCCCTTCTGGAAAGGCCTTGACATTAAACCTGGGTCCATTATTACTCAGGAGAGGGCTGTAATCTCTCATTTTGCTGGCAAAACGCAAAAATGCCCAGAAGTGACACAGGTTTACGGTTCCCCGTTGGCTGGGTTTTCAGAGCCCGTGAAAATCCAAATAAACTGGTGGCGATGTGTTGGGGAAGCATGGAAAGTTTTTAATTTTTTTAATTTAGTTTTTTTTAAAAAAGCTAATACATTCGCATTGTTCAAAAAGAAAAGCCTATGAAAAGCTTTCCAGCACCTTCCATTTGTCCGCTTCCCGCCCACGTCCTTGGTGTAACGGCGATGATGAAAATCTTGTGTCTTCTCCCAGGACTTCCTTATAATTATACCAGCCAGTGTGAATGTGCTGTCTTCCTTTCTTGTCTTTTTGTTTTTATTTTCCTTAACAGATTTTATTTTCTAGAGCAGTTGTAGGTTCACAGCCAAATTGAGCAGAAGGTAGAGAGATGGATCTCTTTCTGGCCGCCCATCCCCGCATGCACAGCCTCCCCCATTATCAACGTCTCCCCAAGAGGGCACATCCGTGGCGATCGAGGAAACTATGTGGCCCAGTCACCGTCGCCCCAAGTCCATCGGTGACCTTAGGGGTCACTTGTGGTGTCATGCGTCCTGTGGGCGTGCACGAACGTGCGATGGCACGTACGCCCCGTGACAGGGGAGGTCCACGGCCCCGAGCAGAGCGTGGGGGCACCTGCAGGCCAGGCTCCAGCCAGGTGGCCCCAGGAAGGTTCAGGCCCTTTGCACCACTGCGAGGGAGCTGGAGACAGAGCGAGCCCGCGCCGCCCGGCTGTGCGTCCGGCCTGACGCGTGTCCATGTTCTCTCCGCAGAGGTGGCAGATGAGTCTGGGGACCAGTGAAGACCACCAGCATTTCACCTGCACCATCTGGAGGTGAGTGTGGGTCCTGGCGGCGGCGTGGCCCCCGGAGGAGGCGCCTTCGCTCAGGGCTGCTGCAGGGGAAGGGGTCAGGCAGAGTGACATGGGCCCACAGCCCTGGAGGGCACACCCGGGTGCACAGGCCGGCGGAGCGGGTCACGTGACTGCAGGCAGGAGAGGGGCTGCCACACTGGGCTGGGGCATGGCTGGGGCGAGGACGGCGCCGCCGGGAAGCGCGTGGACACTGAGGCCCAGAGGGGTCGGGGCCCTGGGGAGTGTGGGCCAGGCAGTGTGAGCAGCCCTGGTCCCCTGCAGTCACGGTGATGGTTCAGTGCCCTGTCCATCCTTCCCGTCATCCCGTCCTGACAGGGAGTGTGGGGATGAGGGGGTGGAGCTGCCTCAGGGCCTGTCCCCGCTCCCCTGTGCTCCGCGGCCTGGGACGCATCACCCCAAGAGAACCCATTTCTCCAGCCTTTACTGTGCGCCTGGAACAGTGCAGGCCCTTTGCGGCTACGCAGAAGTCCAAGCCGTGGTCGCCCCCCAGGGCACCGGGGTCAGAGGGGCACAGATTACAAATGGAACACAATCAGGGAGTGGTGACGGTGACATTTAATTAAAGGACACGCGAGTTTTAATCATACTAGTGGCGCCATCCCAGTGCCCTGCTTGATGCCGTGCAAACAGCAGGTGTTACTAAGTAGTGGGGGAGCCCCACCCGCTCTGTGGGACCGGCCCCTATCGGAGCCCCGAGTCCTCGTCAGGATGCCCGGGGGCGCCCGTGTCACAGGAAGGCCCCCGTCTGCACCCTCCCCGTGCATATCGCCACCCCGCACGGGGCGTGCACACCAGTCCCCCAGGTGCCCAAAGACACACGCAGCCCCAGCCACCTGTGACCTTGGGCCCCCCGCCCCGCCAGGAGGTGGAGCGTGACTGGCCTGGCCTCCAGATTTCAGACACTGATGGGTCCTCAGTCTGCCAGGCCCTGGGCAGCCACGAGCCGAGAGAATTGGGGGTCCCCTGGCGCCCCCACCCACCTGCATGCGCCCCCCCATCCCCGCCACCCCCTCCCAGCCTCCCTGCTGCCTCCACCCCCAGCCCTACGCGGATGTCCTCGTCCCTTGTGACACCAGTCATCCCCGCTCAGCTCCTCTCTGCTCCGGTCACCCGACCTTGCGGTTGCTTCGATGTCCCCTTTGCACCCTCCACGGGACCTTTGCAGATGCCCCGCCCCCCCTTCCTAGTTAACCCCTGTACTTCTCAGGCCCCGGGGTGTTGCTGGCCCCGCCCTCACTGCAACACCTGGAATGTCGCCGGCGCTCAACTGAAAAGCACTCGGGGAACAAACACGGGGTTGGGGCCCAGGCCAGCTGGAGCCCCGAAAGGGAAGGGGCCAGGAGAACGTTCCGGCAAAGAGGAAAGAGGGGTGGATGGAGTTGAGGGGGCCCCTCCTCCTCACGGTCAGCGGCGCCCGAAACGGCGTCCGTCCTGGAAGCGGGGCGCACGCGGCCCGGCTGACCCAGCCCCTCTCTGCAGGCCACAGGGCAAGTCCTACCTCTACTTCACGCAGTTCCGGGCGGAGGTGCGCGGCGCCGAGGTCGAGTACGGCATGGCCTACGTGAGTACCGGCGCCTCTCAGCGCCCGGGGCGGGGGCACCGCGAGGACACGAGCGGGGACAGCGCGGGCGCAAGGGGACCCGGAGAAGCAGGCGGCGTGGCTCACTGGCGCGGCTCCGGCGCCCCGTGGTCAGCGCCTCGGCCTTGCTCCCGACCCTGCAGCCCCTAGCAGGGCCGGCCACACTGCAGGGCCCCCCGCTCCTGCGTTTGGGTCAGAAGCAGTTAGAAAAATGCTTGTCGGTTCCAGAAGCGGAACTGGTGGGAAACAGGCCTGGAGACTCGTGGCCGGGACCTGCTCCCACCAGGGTCTGCCAACCGCACGGGCATCCTGTCTTCTCCAGGGGGCCTCGGCTCTGCTGTGAAGGCCCTTCACCTGACTAAACCAGGCCCACCCGTGCCCTTTACCCAAAGTCGGCTCAGGGTGGCCTTTCATCACCTCTTCAAGACTTTCCTTCCCGCCAGCAGAGTCCATGTGAGTGGGGACCGTGGCTGCCCCGAGTCCACACATCAGCGTGACCAGCACGCCCTTGAACCAGCTGTTCTCCAGGGTCCCTTCTCACTTTAAAACTCTCTTCTCTTAGCTGATTTGAAAGAGACACGACTCAGACTTTTAAACATTACGCTCAATGTTTGATACTGTCAGGCTTGTGTCTTTTCCATAAATTAACTCAAGAAAAAATGGAATTCAGTGCCTTCCTCCCAGGATTTGCCGCAAAGGCATGACGTCTTAAGCCAGTGGACAGGCTCTTAGGGGGTCACCGAGCCTCTTCTAGCGGGTTCTCCTTCACGGGCTGAGAGAGGCTCCACGCGCGCCCTCAGCCTGTGCTTCTCGGGCAGCAACGCGACTCATGTCCTCCCCCGATTAGAACAGGACCCCTGGTTCTCTTTCAGTCGAAAGCTGCGTTTGAAAAAGAGAGCGATGTTCCCCTGCAAAGCGAGGAATTCGAGGTGACCAAAACAGCAGGTGCGTGAAGATGGAGGGGTCGTGGCTCGGGACCCGGGGCTGGAGCGGGGAGGGTGGGGGAGCTGACGGCACCCACCGCGGGCGGGCAGGGACAAGGACTGCCATTCGGGTCCTGGGGGTCAGAGCCGAGCGTCGGCAGACTGTTTCTGTAAAGGGCCAGAAGGTCGGAGTTCTCACTTTGTGGGGCAGCTCGGGGTGTCTCTGTGGGCTAGTCCACCTGGGTGGCCCCGGCGGGCAGAGGGGCGTGAGTCCTGTGTCGGTGGCTGGACCGTGGCCGCGTCCCAGTGAAACTTTATTGTGTGAACACGACGTGTGAATTTCACGTCACTTTCCCACATCCCAAAATTCCGTTTTCTTCCCATTGTTCTGAAAGCTGTTTAAAAATGTGAAACCTACTGTTAGCTCCCGGGCAGCGGGCCAGCTTTGCCAACCCCCGATGGAGAATCGTGAGCCCGGTGTGCTCCATGGGGGGGGTGCACCTGGGACGTCCACCCTGCCTGGCCGGGCTGGGCTCTGTGACCAGGAACGGCCTCGAGAGTTTAGAGCATCGTGGCCACAGGGCACTGAGGTCAGGACCGCGTGTGTGACGGGGGAGCGGGTCATGCCCCAGTGTCCTCTGAAGCACATCGAGCCGCGTAGGCAGATGCTGAGCAGAAGGATGAGCGAGACGCTCCCGAGTTGGGGCTCAGCGTGCAAGAGCAAGGGGGCAGGTGATGGTGACAGGGGACGTGGGAGCTAGCCGCGTCTGGGGGAGCCGTGAGGGTCCTGAGGGACGGGGAAAGATGAGGCGAAGGGTCTCATGCAGCTGTGGGTGTCACCAGGCTCGAAAGTGGAGAGGAGGAAGAGGGCACGAGCAGGGGGCTTATAGGGAGGGGCCTGGGTCCTGGAGGTCCCGGGACCATTCAGAGTCAAGGTCAAGGACGGGAGGTGGGGTTGCTGGCAAACCCCGAGCCCCAGGGCACAGGATGGACAGGGTGTCACAGTCCAGCTGGGGGGGCGGGTGGCAGGTGGAGGCCGGATTCCCTGGTCCTGCTGGAAGAGCATCGTCTGGGCCTCAGATTTGCCCGTGTGAGCAGGAGGTAACACAGCCCGACCCCCGTCCCCTCTCCCTGTGGCAGAAATGACCATGGCTCTTCCCACCTCACTTTCCCGTGGCTCCTGCTGCCTCGACCTCCCGACCTTTCTTCAGTCCCTCACCCGTAAGACCCTCGGGGCCAGGGGCCTTTCCACGGGGACGGCTCCCCTGCCCAGCCCAGGACCCAGAGAATCTGTGGGGCGGCGAGGGCCCTCCCAAGCGTCTCCTCTTCCGCAGTGTCCCACAGGCCCGGCGCCTTCAAGTCCGAGCTCTCCAAGCTGGTGATCGTGGCCAAGGCATCGCGCAGCGAGCTGTGACCGGCGCCCCGCCAAGGCGACTTCTCGTCTCTGCTGGCGGAGCCTGGCCCGGGGGGCTGGCGCATCCCTGGTTTTCTGGGGGGACTGTTGGTTTTCTGCCCACGCTGCTGTCACCCTGTTCCGAGGGGTCCTCAGGGCGACAGAGGCCCCGGGACGGAGTCCGCCGCGCCCGCTCTGCACCTGGAGCGTGGTCTGGGGCGGCCACTCGTCTTTCCCACCAGGAGGGGCCTGGGGCTGGCGGCTGTTCTGAAGCCAGCGTGCGTCCCCGTGGGACCAGCGAGCCAGCTGCCCTCTGCCCTCGAGCCGACTGTTCTCTTAGATTTCCCCAGGGGACCTCCTTTCAGACCAAGTGGGAAGAAATGACATGTTCTTTCGTATTTGAATAAAAAAGACGATTGAAAAGCGACCACAGAGACTCAGCATCGGGCAGTGCCGGCCACCGGGCTGGGCGCGGGGGGCTGGGTCCCCACCCCAGGACAGCAGCGGGGGGCTTACCGCCCCCATGTCCCTTACCCCTTGGAAGCAGCTGAGCGGCGTCACGCCGGGCAGGATTTTTCTGGAACTCCTGAGCCCACGGGGGCTGGGCTGGGCCACGGCCACCGCAGTCCCACGGGCGGGCCTGACGGAGGGCGAGGGCTCCAGGGTCGACCGCTTCTGCGCCCCGGGAGTGGCCTTGCGACGTTTCTAAAGCCGCATTGCAACACAGTGACTTGGAAAAAAAAAAAACCACCCGCAGGCAAAGAAAAATAAATGGATGGAACCCGAAAGTTCCCAGCCACTCAGAGGGGCCCTGGGAGTCTGACCCCCGGCTTGACCCCCAGCCTGACCTCTGACCGCGTCTTTGCACCTACAAACAATGGGAAAGAGACCTTTGCCGGGCCCCAGCGCTGTGGGGCGGGGGGTCGTCCTCGGAGCGCCGTGTTGGAGGATGGAGGCCTCTCTGTCCCTCTGTGACCCCACCTGGCAGGGGAGAAGCGGCCGGGGGCGTCAGGGTTCCTTCCACCCGTAGGAAGCAGAGCGAGGCCCCCATCCCGTCCACACGCGCAGCGGCTGCCCGTGTAGAGCGGTGTCAGGCCAGGCGCGTGAGCAGGAGGGAGGACCGTCTAGGAACAGGGGGACCCGGCCCTGGGGCACGGGGGGCACAGCATCAGCCACCTTAACTGCGAGCACACGTGACCTGTGCCACCTTGTGGGAGGAGCGGTGAAGGGCGCGCGGCCACAGGAGGGTCACTCGACCAAGAACAGCCCGGCCTCGAGGGCTGGGAGCATGGGGACCTGTGGGGGTCGTGGGGACAACGCCGAGGGCCAGGCGCCTCTCCCACTCCCGACTTGGAGGTTCAGCGGACCCAGCGCGTCTCAACAGGGGCCAGGAGATGGTTAGGATGGCCCGGGGCCCCCGCAGCCCCAGGCGGTGGGACACGGCCCACACTCAGCCTGGATCACCACTTCCCAACCCCAGGCGTCGTCAGGGATGCAGAGCGAGTGGGTGCGGTGCGCTGGGACACGGCGGGGGGGGGGGGGCATCTCGGGACACACAAGCTTTCCCCTGTTCCCCTGCGTGCCACGTGCATGCATCCTTATGTAGCTTTCAGATAATGTCGAGATCTAAGCCGCCCCGGCCCCAGGATCTTTGCACATGATGAGGAGCTGAACGGAATGCTCGTGGGGGCCTGCTGCCATCCTGGCGGAGCGGAGACCAAACCTGTCACCGAAGCCACGGGCATGTGACATTCCACACAACCTCAATTTCAATGGCAAAACTCTGGGAGGGTGCAAGGAAACGGTCAGACGGTGCCAAGCGAGTGAACTGCCACGTGCACAGGAAGCAAATGGGAGATGTGCCTTTATTTAAAGGGTTCTGTCATGCTCTTTGGTTTTTTAAGATTCAATCTCAAATTTGTGTAAAGAGCCAAGCCAGGCCGGACAGCACAGCGGGGACCAGGTCCAGAGACCACACGCGTGGACAGAGTCAGTCAGCAGAGCCGAGGGCAAAGGGTGGCATCTGGGGCTTCCGGGTCATCAAAACGCACGTCCCTGCTTGAGTTTGCAGAGCCGTCTCGACTGGAGACGAGAGGGGACACTCGCCCAGAAGGGAGGCCGAGGAGGGACAGCCGGCCCCCACGCAACAGCCTTTGGCTATTTCAGGGAAGCAGAAACCAAACCACAGCCAGGCCGCCCTGAATCCGGGGTCGGGATCTCCCAGCCGGCGCAGCAGGCCAGGGAGAGGCAAAAGGGAGCGGTGGGGACTGCAGCAAAGCAGGGACGGGGCAGCTCTGTGCGGCTCCCGGGCAGGCAGTGCAAGCACCAGCCAATTTTCGAGAGAAACTCCAATTCTAGATGGGGAGCTGCAACTGCCTCGGTTTTCAGGTTGGCAGCTGACCCCAAACGTCTTGGACACCCGATGGGATGGAGCAAAGCCAGCTTCTCGCCTAATAAGGCCTGCGGCAGGCCTCCTGTTAGTGACCTTTGCCCTCGGCAGACCCGGCTGTGCAAAACAGTCAGGGACGCCGCTGCCCCTCCACCCGGGGCGCCCGGGACAACCATCCTGACCCCAATGTGGCCAGACCTGCAGCGACCTTTAACCTTCTCCAACCCATGCCCCCTTCTGACAAACACAAGTCACGCATGTGGAGGGTTGGTCCACTCCATGTGGGAGTCAGGGTGGCAATCTGGACCCAATGGAGGCGTCCTCGCCGATGGGCCCCCCGTAGCCCGCAGCCCAGCTGCCTGTGCTTGTTCCCGGGGCCACCGGACAGGGCACCCCAGACGGGGCGGCTGGAACCGCCAAAGCGGGTGCACTTCCAGTTCCCGAGGCTGAAGTCGGAGATCAAGGGGTGGTGGGCCGGTTCCCGCCGGGGGTCGCTGGGGGTCGCGGGCCTTCCTGGGCATCCATCCGACTCCTGCCTCCATCTCTGTGCGCCCTTCTCGTTTGTGTCCGGGCACAAATGTCCCCTTTTTATAAGGACACCAGTCCCCCGGGGTCGGGGCCCACCCTGCTCCACAATGACCTCGCTCAGCGAACAACCTCGGCAGCAACGCTATTTCCAAGCCAGGTGCCACGGGAGGCGCCGGGTCAGGAATTCAACCGAGGGGTCTGCGGGGGACGCTGCTCGGCCCTGACGCCCCCGCTCCTCCAGGTCCCCAGGACGCCGCCCAAAGGACGAAAAAGCCGGGACCCCGTGAGGGGGCAGCCCCGATTTCAGAGCCATCGGTGGTCTGAGGGTGCAGACGCATCCCCCACCGCCTGTCGCGGCTCAGACGGCCACCTCGAGGTGCGCGTGAGGTCCCCACGCCGAGTCCATCTCCCCATCGAGAGGGGGCGGGAGGGGAGGCACGTGGTCCTGTGGGGAGCGGTCTGTCACCCTCCGAGCGGGCACGGGGCGCCGGCCGCGGGGGGTCTGGCCTGGGACAGAGTGGGTGGACTGGGACGAAAGGACCAAAAAGACAAACGCGCACCCCATCCTCCCCGCCGGGGGCGCTCAGAGGCTGCCCTCGTCCAGCATCCTGGAGAGGCCCTCGCAGAGCCGGTGCCGGTGCGAGCGGTAGGGCTCGGCCGGCCCGTAGAGCGCGGCCAGGAAGTCGCCGTCGGCCAGGTGGCCGAAGACGTGGCTGATGCGGCCGTGGGACTTGGCGGTGAGGTGGCGGCCGGCCGCCTGGTGCAGCTGATCCCGGCACTCGAGCAGCCCGGCGGCCAGCACGCGCCGGTCGAAGGTGAAGTCCACCTGGTGGAAGCTGACGGCCGTCATGGCCAGGCGACGCGCCTGCTGGCGGAAGCCGCGCAGCAGGGCCAGCTCGTCAGCGCCCAGCTGGCCCCCGCGGAGCAGCACGGCCAGCTTCAGGGCCACCTTGACCAGGTTCTTGACCAGCTTCTGCGCCTCCTTGCGGCTGCGCGTGAACTCCTTGGCGGCGCGGTACAGCTCGTCCAGCACCTCGCTGCTCGCGTCGTCCAGGAACGCGACCGCCACCGCCCGCGAGGCCACCTTGCCCAGCAGCTTCTTCTGCGCCTGCAGGGCCAGGCTCTTGGTGCTGAAGGCGTCCATCGGGCCTGCGGGAGGAAAGACACACGCCCGTCAGGCCCCGCCGCCACCGCTGGTGGCTCCCGCCGCGTCCCCGGTCCGTGTCCTGGGCGCACGAGCTCCGGGCCGCGCAGATCCGGCCGCCTCCCTCACCAACTCGGTGTCTCAGGGCAGCCCGGAGGCTCTGGGCGCCGGGAAGGACATGCCGTGCCCGGGCCACACAGCTCCCGTGAAGCACCTACTGTGCGCCCAGGTGGGGAGGAGTGGAGGGAGGCGCGGTGAGGGCCGCCATCGAGGAGGCGACAGAGCCACAGCGGGGCGCCCCCACAGGGTGAGGAGGCCCCTGGAGGGAGGGATGGGGAGAACATGGGGGAGCGCACCCCAGGCTAAAAGAGCCGCCTGCTCTGAGGCCCCCTCTCTGAGCAGCTGCGGGAGCACAGAGCGTGAAAACCGCATCGGGGAAGCTCGTGACAAAACAGCATCCACACTAAAGAGATGAGGACACGAGGGACCCAAAGAGGCCTAAGGGAATTTGTTTCTTAAAAAAAAAGAGAAGGCTAAGTCAAAGGAATTAATGTATAATGGTGGAATCTGGGCAGGCCTTCAGAGGCCTGGCCCTCTGTCTGTTCCTCACGTCCACCCCCTTTCATCCTTCCTGCATGGTGGTCTCCAGATCTCCCAGGCTCTAGGGCCTCCCCATTTGGGCCCCTGCCTCTTCCCTTGTAAACTCTTGCACATCCCTCAAAACCCTAGACCCCAAGCCCCTGCCTCTTCCCTAGTGAACTCCTACACACCCCCTAAAGCCCCAGCCCCTAAGCCCCTGCCTCTTCCCCTTGCATATTCATCCTTCGCTCAGCCTGGGTACCACCTTCTCCAGGAAGCCACCCCTGAACAGCCAGACTGACAGCGAGGCCCCTCAGCCCCCACCCTGGCCCAGGCCCTGGTCAGAGTCCAGCCCCACCCCCGCCCGGCTGGGCCAGGAATGCCACGCGGGCGCCCACTCGCCCCGGAGCCCCCACAAAGCCTGTCTCTGTGTGAGCCCAGACTCCACCCTCGGCCACCCTCTCGCCTGTCCTCGGAGGTCAGGGCGGCCACAAGGGTAACTGGACCAGCCTTCCCTGCCCCCCACACCAGTCACGGACCCCGGGGCTCCGTGGCCGGGGCCAGACCAGGACTGCTGTGGACTCAGCCCCGCGTGGCCGGCCCTGAGCTGGCGGCAGGTGCCCGTTGCGTCCCTTCCCCTGGTATTGGGCCGGCTGCCTGTTTTGAGTAAGAAATTACACAGGCTCAGAGAGGCTGAGCCACTTCCCCAAGGCCACACAGCAGCACAGTGACTGCCTGCCCCTGCCGCCTCTGCAGGCCTCGCTCCCTCTGCCTTCCCCACCTGATGCCTCCCCAGCACCCCGAGTCTTGGGGGGCCAGGAGCTGCCCCCGCGACAAAACGAGCCCCATACTTAGGGCCTGCTGCCGGCTCTGACCGCCTGGTCGAGCGACATAATGCCCCATGCCTCAGTTTCCCCATCTGTAAAATGGGGACGATCAGCTGTAACCAGATCCTGGGGAAGAAGTTTGTGGCCAACCCCAGGGCCCCCCGGGCTGCAAGCAGGGTTGGGCTGGTTCCTGGATGCCCTCCCACCAGTTTCTCTAGAACATTCTATTCTGTTCCCTCTACCTGGACTCCCCTGCCCCCCATTACTCATCCCATCAACTCCTGCTCATCCTTCAAGTTGTCACCTCCTCCTGGAAGCCTTCCCAGATGCCCCAGCTGGGCTCCCACGGCGCCCTGGGCCTCTTCTATCGCCACCCTGAGCACCCCGGTTTCCGTGTCCCCGTCCCTGGCCCAGCGGCGCTGGCAGGGGCTGGGTCCCCCGTTCACCCCATGTCTCCAGGGGGAGCCCAGGGCCTGGTACACAGCAGGTGCCCCATAAGTGTTTGTTGAATGCCTGCGGGAAAGGATGTCTGCAAACCTCGGAATCAAGAGGGGCCTCGAGGCCCTGGGTCCAGTCTCCCCTGTTTACAGGGGGACAAACCGAGGCTCAGGGAGGAAAAGGCCTTCTCCTGAGTCCTGCGACGAGGCCCAGGCGCCTGGACCCCAAGGGCCTGTCTCGGTTGCTGTGTGACCCCAGGCAGGGCTCTGCCCCTCTCTGGGCCTTGGCATTCCCACCTGCGAGTCCTGAGGTTGGGCCTGTTGGTCCAGGAGGGGCGCTGGGCCTGGGCCCCCGCGGCGCCGCCCTCCCCACCCCACTCCTAGCCCCTCCGGCCCCCGGCTGCCTGGCGACACCTGGGCCCGTCCCCGTCCCCGTCCCATTGTTCTGCCAGAAACGCCCCATCCGAGCGGCCAGCCAGGGGGATGACAGCTGTCCCAGGGGAGCGGCCTGAGGACCAGAATAAACCCGGGCCTTCCTTCCTGCGGCCACGCTCCCCGGGCCCGAGGGCGGGCGGCCAGGAGGGGCCTGGGGACCAGATGGCCAGTGTCCTGGGTCCGTGCCCACCGAGTACCAGAACAGCCCACTCCCATCACAAGCCACAAAGTCCCCCTAAAGTTTCGGAGGCTCAGCGGGAACACTCATTCAGTCACTCGATAAACGGTTAGGGAGCGCCAACTGTGTCCCGGGCACTGGGGACACAGCAGTAACCCTGCCCTCCCGGGATCCCAGCCTTCAAGACCTCAGGCCACCTTGTTAACCCGCGTGTCCCCGTTTCCCTGAAGTGGAATCCACAGACGCTGTGGTCCGCCTCCACCTGCCAGTTTAAAAATAAAATTCACAGGGCCGGGCCCGGCGGCCTGGTGCTTAAGCTCAGTGCCCTCCGCCTCAGGGGCCTGGGTTTGGTTCCTTTTTGCAGCCATGCTGTGCTGGTGGCCCACATACTAAAAAACAGAGGATGATCAGCACAATGTTAGCTCAGGGCAAATCTTCCTCAGCAAAAAAAAATAAAAATAAAAAAATAAACTAAAAGTCTCAGATGGTGATAAAGCTCATAATCTGAGGGAGACTGAGCCAGAAGAGGGTTTAGAATGTTCCACGTTCCGTGTCTCCATCTGGGTCTGCACGAATGGAAAAGTCGAGCTCGGTGGTTTGTCCCTGGGGGCATCGCGGGAACCGGGACACATTCTGCTCAAAGCAGAGCACCATCCGCCCTCCGTCCACCCAGGACTTGCATTTGGGGAATATTCACTGGAAATTAAAACCGGGCAGAACGCCCCCTCGTGGGTCTAGGTTTCTGGCGGGATGTAGGAAGTCGTGGGGGCCGAGGGGCGGCCCGGAGCGTGGCGGGACGCCTGGGGTCCCCAGTCCCTGCCCCCCCAGATGCCAGAACATCCTGTTATTGTCACAAGCGACAAGAAAGCCCTCCGGATTTCCCAAACAAGCCCCTAAGAGGCGGTGTCGCCCCTGCTGGAAGGAGGCGACGCCAGAAGCCAGTGAACACAGAAATAAACAGGATAATGGGGGGGTCGGGGGTGACAGCCAGGGACAGCAGGTGACCTTGGCCGAGACGCTCAGGAAGTCCTCTCTGAGGTGGCGTCCCTCCAGCTGGGAGTGGAAGGACAAGGTCTGGGGGAACATGAGCCAGGCAGAGGGAACGGCTAGTGCAAAGGCCCCGGGGCAGCTCTGTGTCTGAGCCTCCCCTGGGCAGCGAATGGCCCCAGACCCCGGGGACCTCGTTCTTCCCAGTCCCTCCAGGCCCCAAACTCAGGAGCCGGGGCCGACCTCTCGTGACATCGACAACCTCCCCTCCTTCCAGTCTCCCGCTCGCTCACTCACTCGGCTCCAGCCTCACCGTGTCCTTCTCCCTGCAACCTGGTGGCCTCCGGGCCTTTGCACGTGCTGTGCACCTGCTGCCAGGGGCGTGGGGGGGATGGGGACGCAACAGGGCAGGACATCCCACCTCCCACGGTCCTCGCTGCCCCTCGGGGATCCCGTGACTGCCGCCTCCCATTCGACACGCACTCGAAAATTCCTAACCACCAGGTTTCCAGAAAAAACCCATGTCCCCATATACGACCACGCCTGGGTTTACCCTGTGTGCACACAGCTCACAGACGTGACAAACGACACAGGACTTTTTACCGTAAGTTCCACACAGACGACTGAGTCCCACAGAACGTTCCAGGTGAGTTTTGTCAGATTCACGTCACGAGCCAACCCCTGTGGCCACTGACACTCGAGTGCGGTTCTGACACGGACGTCATTCGCTGTCCTCCTGTCTGTGAACGAGACCAACGCGGGACAAGGACAAGGAGAATGCCACTCGGGTTCATCAGCCACGTGGGCAGCTTCTTTCCCGAATTGGAGACGAGTTTTCGAAGAGCACGAGCCTATTTCCTCACGGCGCCGGGGCCATTCACAAGGAAAGCGCCGCAGACACGCGCACTTTTAAGTTTACTTTTCATTCTGGACATTCCCCTAAGTGACACCAGCGGCTGGCCAACTCCGGCCCCCGGCTTGTTTTTGTAAATAAAGTTTTATTGGCACACGGCCACACGCGTTCATTTACATGGAGCCTACGGCCGCTGCCAGAGAGACGGTGGGGTTGCCACGCCACAAATATTTGCTTTCTGGGACCAGCCCGTGGTGTAGTGGTTGAGTTCACATGCTCCACTTCGGCGGCCGGGGTTTACCAGTTTGGATCCTGGTGCGGACATGGCACCACTCATCAAGCCATGCTGTGGTGGCGTCCCACATACAAGATGGAGGAAGATGGGAACAGATGTTAGCTCAGGGCCAATCTTCCTCAGCAAAAAAAAAAAAAAAAATTTACTCTTTGAGGCTTCATAGAAAACATATGCCAACCCCTGGGCTAGACAATCAATAGAACATAAATCAAGGCCCTGATTTGTGGTGTCCGCTAATTTCTGTGGTGTAGATTCTCCCGCTATGGCCCATTTGAAGCTTCCAACTTGCTGTCCGCGAACGCGGAGTTGGGAAGAAATGCTCGCCGTTTCCACCAAACAGATGCCCCGGGTGAGAAGAGCAGCAAGAGCAGAGGTCACAGCAAAATGTCATAAAAGAATCTGAAAGTTATGATTTTGGATTATTACCTTTGCTTTTTCATAAGTTTTTATGGAAATATAATTTGCAGACCAGAAAATTCGCCCTTTGAAAGTGGACAGTTCAATGCTGTTCATATATTCACAGAGCTGGGTAATGATCACTGCTAATTCCAGAACGTTCCATCACCCCAAAGAGAAATCCTGTCCCCATGAGCAGCCACACACACCCCCCTCCACCCACTGAGCTACTTTCTGTTTCTGCAGATTCGTCTATTCTGGGATATTTCATATAAAAAGAAGCACAAGCCTTCTGTAGGGCCGGCCCGGTGCGCACATTCTGCTTCGGTGGCCTGGGGTTCGCAGGTTTGGATCCTGGGTGCGGACATGGCACCACTTGGCACTCCATGCTGTGGCGGGCGTCCCACATAGAAAGCAGAGGAAGATGGGCACAGATGTGAGCTCAGGGCCAGTCTTCCTCAGCAAAAAAAAAGAAGATTGGCAGGAGATGTTAGCTCAGGGCCAATCTTCCTCAAAAGAGAAAAAAAGGAACCACAAGCCTCCTGTGTCTGCTTCTCTCCCTGAGCGTCGTGGGTTCAGGTCCGTCCACGTGCGGCTGTATCGGGGCCTCGCTCCTCGTCACGGCCGCGTCACAGTCCACACCTTTGTTTCCAATATCACTTATTCACTGTGAGATCACAGTCTGTCATTTCTAATAACGACAAAATTATTAAATGGCGACATTCCGGAAAATACAGCGAGTGGCTCCCGGGAGCCGGGCCGCGTCCGCATGAATTCTTCATGCCCCGCACAAAGGGCATCAATAATGCATGGGCCCCCCCACCCCGCCCCGTCTCTGCTCGCTCAGCGCTGGTGGCAGTGCCCAGGGTGGCCTCCAGGCCCCACCGGCCGTGACAAATGCCCCCCCCAGGCCTTGTCCCCACACGATGCCCTCCGCCAACGGAGCCTCCAACTCGAGCCCTTTGTCCACCGGCGCTCAGACCATGTAGACGCGGCAAGAGGGAGGGGGCACCCGCGGGCCCGGCTCAGGGGGACACCAGTGGTTCTCAGACTGGGTTCCCCGGAGCCCCCGAGGGCCACCCCAAGGACGGGCAGGGTCCGGCCGCCTGTTGGGCTCCGGGGGGGCTGGGGGGCCCCACACACACGTCGGGAGACCCCGCGGACGAGACAGCCCCGCCTCCGACTGAGAGAAAGGGATGGAGGCTCCAGGGTCACCGGGCAGGAAGGGGACACAGCAGCTACAGGGGTCACGGCCCCATCCGCTGCTCACCTCCACGCCCTCTGTCCTGGTCCCCGGCTCCCGCCCTCGCCCCACGGTCTGTCCTCGCCGCAGCCGCCACCAGAGGGCGCCCAGGAGCCCCGAGTCCTTCCCGCCCTCCTCCGCCCGCAGCCCTCCAGGCTCCCCTCCCTGGGGCAGAAGCCAGTGCTTCCTGTGTCCCACAAGGCCCCGCACGACCTGCGCGGTCCCCTCCCTGCCCTCTTTCCTCCCTCCCTGCCCCTCTTCCCTCGGCTCCAGCCTCCTCACTGCTCCTCCCACACGCCTGCCCCAGGGCCTTTGCACGGGCTGTGCCCTCTGCCTGGGATGCTCTTCCCCCCAGGTCTCCACATGGCTGTCTCTTTCTCGTCACTCAGCCCTCTGAATGTGAAATGTCGCCTCCTCAGGAGGGCCTCCCAGATCCCCCATCTCAACTACCTTCTTCATCCATCTGTCCGTCCACCACCAGCACGCAATCACCACTAAGCGTAAGGGTTTTTCTGGAGGAACGTGGCTCCCCCGATCCTGTGAGCCGAGGGAGGGAGGGTACCAGGTCGGCCCTGGCCACTGCCAGGTCCTGCACCAGGCGTGGCTCACAGTAGGTGCTCAAAAACTGTTTGTTGAATGAATAAATGACCTCCCAGCACCAGAGGGCCAGAGAGTCAGAGATCTCATCCAAGAGCCCCACTGGCCAGCCAGGGAAACTGAGGCCTGGAGGACAGGGCCTTAGCAGACCCCAAGGACTCAGTGAGGGGTGCCTCGGGGCAAGCTCGGGTGGCTGGGATCCCAGGGGAGGTGCGCAGACCGCGTCTCCAGGCCCCCCCACCCCGACTCTGTCCCACGCCTGGGGCTGACCCGGGCCAGCGGGAGTCACCGTCCAGCGTCTGCGGCTGGGCGGGACGTTCCCATGACAACAGCTGGAGTTCTGTCCCCAGGCACCCTCCCCCGGCCCCAGTGGACAGACAGGGACACTGAGGCCCCTGAACCCTTCGCATCGAATCGCCAAGCAACCCAAAGGCCCCTCGGCGGCTGGGGCCTCAGATAAGGGGACACCTGACTGGCCCAAGGCCACACAGCGGGAGGGGACCCCGTGGGGCCTCGAATCTGCACCTGCCTGCCTAGTCTCTTCGATTGGGCCCCCCCTGTGCCCCTGCAGAGCGGGGTCGGAGCCCCCCACACTCGCCCCCAGGGGGTCTGGACGCTCACCCGCCACCGGCATCCTAGGCCGCCTGGCCAGCCAGTGAGAACAGCGCAGCCCAGGTGTTTGGTGGCTGGCGACAGCTCTTTGTTCTGGTTTCCATAGGTACAGCGTCCCTGCCCGCCGCCTCCGCCCCTCCCAGCCGCCCAGCCCTTGCCTCCTCGTTCCCTGGGCCCGGCCCACGAAGCAATATGTTATGTTTTAAAATTGGCGCCTGTGGACCTGGCCGGGCATAGAGGGAACAGCCCGTGCAAAGGCCCTGAGGCAGGACTGTGCCTGGCGGGTTGGAGGAATGTGGAGGCCCCTGCGGCTGGAGCAGAGCGAGTGAGGGGGAGGGAAGGGGGAGGGGGGCAGGGAGGGGACAGGTGAGTCCCACACGCCTGCCTTTGATCCTGGAAGCAGCCCCAGGGAGTTACGTCCCTGCCCATTTTACACACAGGAAACCGAGGCTTCGAGAATCGAATGCCTTGTTCGAGGTCCCATGGTGAACAGGAACCCACGTTTGTCCCATTCCAAGGTCTGAAGTCCCCGACCACTGGGCTGAACCGCCCTCACCCCACCGGGGGGCAGGGTGGGGGGCGCCCAGGGCATTCACCGCCCCCCCCTCCAGCTGGGCTGAGGCAGGACCAGAAGAAACCCAGAGGCTGTTCACAGCTGGGGCCACCCCTCCTCCAGGACGGCCTCCTGGGAGTGGGGGTGGCGATGCCCGCGGATCTGGGTCAGGTCACCCGCCAATCACCCCGGCGCCCACCGGCCCAGTTCGCACCTGGCCAAACTGAGGCCAGGCCTTCGGGCCCCTGGGGAGCGCCCGGGTGGCCATCCTGGGTGGCCCTGGCTCTCCCGGCCGCCTGGCCCGGCCAAATGCCACCCTCAGGCCCACCCCCGCGCCTCTGCCAGGGCCGCGCGCCACCTGGAACGCCCTCCCGACCCTGGAATCCGGCCCTGGCACCTGGCACCCTGAAGCGCGAAGGGGGCAGAGTCCATCAGAGTCCCCGAGGGACGGGGGGCTGGTCCCGAGCACAGCCCCACGCCACCCACTCTGCCTCCCCCTACGCCACCCGGCAAGAGGGCGACAGGGAGACGGAGGGAGAGGGAAACTGAGGCAGGAGCACAGACAGACTGGGGGTGCAGGGCCACGGGGGCGGGAGAGGCAGACCGAGGGTGGCTGGGGGGCGCCGGGCCCCGCTCGCTCACCTGCTCTCGTGCCGGCCGTCGGTCGGGCCGTCGGGGTTCTGTCCGGCAGCCTCCAGGGGCCGTAGCGACGGCCAGGGACTCGCGCCGCCGACTGGGACCGGGCGGGGCGGGGCGGAGCTTGGCCACGCCCACCACTGCCACGCCCACCGCGTCGCCACGCCCCCGATCCGCCCCCGCCCGGACGGACAGGACCAGCCGGAGGGGGCGGGCCGAGGGCATGCGCCCAGCCAATGGCAGGGCGAGCGGCGTACGAAAGAACCAATGGGAGCAGCCACCCCGCAGGAGGGGCGGGGCCAAGAGGCTGGGGGATTCCTCCGGAATCGCCGAGGGGCCGGATGCGGCGGGCGCGGGGGATGCGGCCTGCTGGGGGCCCCTTGCAAAGAAAGGACCGGAAGGAGACCGACCTAGAGGCGAAAACAGAGAGAACCAGAGAGAAGAGAGAAGGAGACAGAGCCAGAAAGGAACAGACCAATCGGGTGGCTCTGGCCAGGCCCCTCCTCCCTGGGGACTCAGTTTACCCAGCTGGGTAATCGGGATTTGGGCAAAAGCATGTATCTTAGAGTGCAACCCCGAGGAACACTCGCCATCAGAATCCCCCGGGAGCCCCTTAAAAAAATGCCCATTCTTGACCCCCCCCCCCGCCAAGGTGGGCCGAATCTGAATTATTTGAAGATAAATCTTTCGGGGTCGCAGGTAAATTGGGGGGTGGGGCGTGAGGCAGCCGCTCGGTGGAGACCCCGCCGCGGGCCTCGCGGATGCAGCCTTCGTTCCGTGGGAATGGGGCCGCCTGGCCGCCCGCGGGCGGGGCGCCGGGCCCAGCTGGGGCCGACCCGGGAGGATGCAGCTGCGCGGCCTGGGAACCGGCCCAGGAGAGCTCCCGGCTTCCCCGCTGCGCGCTTCCTCTGCAGCCGCAGCCCTGGATCCCACTTGCCGCCAAGGCCAGGGAGGCCAGACAACAAGCTGTGTCGAGTGCCTGTCCTGCACCCACGCGGGGGACACGCAACCCTGGCATCGACAGCATGGGGCGAAAATAAACACAATGTCTCTTTATGCTGTTTTGGAGGGAGAGACTGAGGCCCAGAGAGGGCAAGCGACTGGCCTGAGGATGCACAGGCACAAGTGGCAGGGCCAGGTTTCAAACCCACCTCCTCGCACTCACCCTCCTGCGCTGTCTCCAGTCCCGGGGGTAACAATCCTCAGCACTGTTGACATTGGGGGCCTGCAATTCCTGCTGGGGGAGGGGCCTGCCCATGCGGCGTGGGGTGCCAGCAGCACCCCTGGCCCCCACCCACTCAATCCAGCGGCCTCCCCCAGCAAGTAAAGTCATAACAGCCACAAATGTCTCCAGTCATTGCCATGTGTCCCCTGGGGGCACGATCGCCCCCGGCGGAGACCCGCTGTTCCAGACCCATCTCTTCGTGCCTCTGGGCCCAAATTATAGAGACTGTTTTGGGGATCAGGGTAGCTAATGGGGGTCACAGAGGCAGAGGGAGCTGTTTTTAACATCCCACCAAACCCCAGCGGATGGTTCCGGGGGGTCCACGGAGGGCACGGGCGGAGTGTGACCCAGGTGGGTTCAAACTCAGCTTTGTCGCCGTCTGCCCACGTGTGTTCATCCGTCTCGGAGCCTCAGTTTTCTGAATCTGTGACATGGGGATTATCAAGCCCACAGACCCACATACCAGACAAGGAGGAAACAGCGCCAGGAGGATGGGGAGAAATGAGAACCTTCGCTCGTAGCCGGTGGGAATGAAACACAGGGCAGCGGCTGTTAAAGTTTGGGGGTTCCTCAAAAAGCTGAACACGGAGTTACCACCGGCCCGGCAATTCCACTCCCAGGCGTGTACACGGCCAAAGGGGTTGCAAGCAGGGACCCAAAGGGCTATTCGCACAACGATGTTGACAGCAGCGCGATTCCCGATCGCCGAAAGGTGGAAACGACTCGTGTGTCCATCTTCGGATGCCGGATAAACACAATGCGGTCCATCCAGACAATGGAACCTTCTTCCACAATGAAAGGAAGGAAGTTCTGATTCACGCCACGTGGATGAACCTTGAAAACGTAAGATGCCAGACACAGAAGGACACACACTGTGTGGTCCACTCACAGGAGGTCCCCAGAGGAGCCACATCCACAGAGACAGAAAGTGGATGGGGGGCCAGGGGCTGGGGGAGGGTGGGAGTCAGTGTTTCATGGGGACCGAGCTGCAGTTTGGGGAGATGGAAAGTTCTGGAAATGGATGGAGGGGACGGTGGCACAACCGTGTGGATGTGCTTCATGCCGCTGAGCTGTGGCCGAAAATGGTCACGATGGTAAATTTCCTTATATATTTACCACGATTTTTAAAAAATGAATGATGTAATATACCAAAGCCCCTGAACTGATGCTTTAAATGGGCCAGCGGTATGGCACGTGGAATCTATCCCAATAAAGAGACTTAAAAAAAAAAAAAATAGTGCCCAGCAGCACAGCCGGGTCAGAACCGCGACAATGTTACCGCGAATATCTATTGATCAGCCCTTAACGCGCCCGTCGCGGTCAGCACGTGACCGGAATTCGTTCAGCCAAACCCCACGCGTGGAACCGGCGACGGGGCGCCAGCGCCCCATGTCACAGAGGAGGAGGCCGGGGCTCGGAGGAAGCCGGCGGCCCGTCCCAGGGCTCCCCAGCCGGGTCGGGGCCGAAGTGGGATTCGAACCTGAGAGGGTCTGAGCCGGGAGTGACGTGCACCAGCTCCCCCCGGGTGGCCCCGACAGCTTTGGGGTCCCTCCCCCACGCCGGGCAGGGGACTGAGCCCTGCAAAAATGGCCCAGGGGCCCTATCCGGGGTCCGGAGCTCCGCTCAGAGCTGGGGCTCAGCCCGGAGTCGGGGTTCGGCGCGGGGTCGGGCTTTGGCCCGGGTGGAGGCTCCGCCGGGGCGGGGGTGCTGGGTCCGGGGGCCCGGTGGTGGCGGCGGCGACTCCGCCCGTGTCCAGCAGGGGGCGCGCTCGGCCCACCGCCCGGGAACGGGTCTCGGCGCGGGGCGGCCCCTGCGTGCCGAGCAGGGTCCCCAAGTCCAAGTCACCCCAGACCCCAGACCCATGCAGCGTCCCCCGCACCCCGAGATCAGGCCTCGCACCCTGCCGGGCTGTGTGACCCGGAGCGAGCGATCCCCTTCTCTGGGCCTCTACCTCGCGCCTGCGCCATGGGACCACGGTGCTGGGGAGTGGGGGATGGAGTTGGGGGATGGGGGAGGGGGGACACCTGTTCCCCAGGGACCCCCGGGAGCCCCTCCTCCCCCGCCTGGGGGCTTCCCCGCCGCCGGCGCGCTTTGGGGACCCGTGGCGGTGGCCAGAACACCCTCCCCCCGCCCCACGCCCCAACTCCCACGTGCTGAGATCCATCTGTCCCCAGGCCATCTGTCTGTCCCCGCAAGACCCCTCCCGAGGCCACTTCAGGAAGGGGGTGGGGGGCGGGACCGGAGGAGGAGCCCCCACCGCGGGCCGGGCCCGGAGGTCCGTGGGAGTTTCCCAAGGATGCTGAGCTGGGGGGGCGGGGGGAGCTGGCTTGACCCCGGGCTCAGCCTGGGGTCAAGGTCACAGGGTCCGGGGCGACCCCGTCTGCCCCGCTAACGGGGGGGGGGGGCCGGAAGGAAAGTGGGGCGAGGAGGTCCTGACACAAGGTCAGCCTCCGCCTCGGTCGCCCCCATGGACCCCCAGCTCCCTCCCTGCAGCAGGGACGGAGCAGGAGTGTGGATGGGGGGATGGCCGCGGGTAGTGAGCCCCCCGTCACTCCTGGAAGGAGGAAACTTTACTCCTTGGAGCCTCAGTTGCTTCGTCTGGAAGATGGGGGCCGCCGAGCGCCAGATTCGGAGATCACCTCCGCCAGAGGCCACGGGGCCGTGTCGGGGGGCTGCGATAGGGACAGGCCGGCAGCCGTGCGACCCCGCCTGGGCCCCTGACCCCTCCTGGGCACCCAGGGGGGCTTTCAGGGGGAGGCGACAGCTGAGCTGAGACTTGAAGAAAGAGCAGGAGTCATTCGTGGCTTTTTATTCGTGGCTTGCTGACCTTGGGCAAATCCTAGGTCCACTCTGAGCCTCTGTTTCCTCATCTGGAAATCAGACTCATGACACCCACCCCGCGGGGCGGTCACAAAGATCGGCTGAAGGACGCGGGAAGGTGCTGGACCCAGCACGAGCACCGGGCAGGAGGCCCCATGAGGGGTGTTTGGGGGGTTCTGTTCCCTACCTCCAGGCGCCCCCAGGCTACAGGAGGGAGGCATGAGGACGCTGGGAGAGGCTGAAGCGTTGATGGAGGAAGAGCACTGGGGGCGTGAGCAAGGGCGCAGAGGCTGGAAAGTTGTGGGGGCTGACCTACAAGAGTGTGTGTCCTCATCAGACCACAGGGGCCCTCCGGCCATCCAAGGCTGGCTGTAGAAATCCAGACTTGATCTGGAGGGTAATAGGGAGCCATGGATGGCATTAGAGTCAAGGAGAGATTAGGGTTTTGGAATCTCTCTCTAGCGGCCAGCGTGGGGCGCACGGCGGTGGGCGGGACTGGACCTGGGACGCCAGGGAGGAGGGGGGGAGGAAGGAGAGAGGGTGCCCTGGGGCGCCTGGCCCCCACTGCACCCCAGGGGGGTGGAGGGGAGGTTGTTGGGGACCCAGAGCAGAGTGGATGCCGGAAGAACCAGGGTGAGGGGACCTGGCTGAGCGGCCTTTCCTGGGGGGAGAGATTTGTGGGGGTAGTGGGGAGGGGTTATTGGCAAGATGCAGAAACCAGCTGCTCGGGGACATGGCCGGAGTGGAGGACAAGGTCAGTGGTGGGGACACAGTTGGTGCCAAGCCACCGTTTCGGCCGTGACTTCCCCACCCACCTCCTAGCCCCAGGCTCAGAGTGGCCTCACCTTCCAGACCTGGGCCTCCAGGAGCCCCCAGTCTTGGGGGGAACAGAACTCTACCCAGACCCTCCCAGGAGAAGGAGGCCCCAGAGGTCAGGGAGCAGGGGAGAGAGTTTATCTGTGAGGGTTCTGGTGGGCTGCATGGAGGAGGGGGCATTGCAGTTGGGGTTTTGATGGTTGAATAGGAGCTTTCCAGGAGCCAATAGCATTTGGCAACAAGCGGGAGAGTGTTTCAGGAAGAGGGAACATCAGCGGTAAAGGCTTAGAGGTGGGAAAACGACAGGTTGCTTATAACGGCTGGGCGGACTCGAGCCAGGCGGGCGGGGGAGGGATGAGGAGGGGATTTGAGCTGAAGGATCCACAGAGACCGTGAAAGTCAGGACCCGAGACTCAGTCCCAAAGGAAAGGAAGCCGCAAGGAGTTCCAGTGGAAGGACAGCCGCACGATGAACCCACGATCATTTATTCATTCAACAAACTTTTCCTAGCTGGGTTCAAATTCCTGCTCTGCTGGTCTACTGTGTGACTCCAGACAAGTGCCTGGCCCTCTCTGAGCCTCAACTTTGTCAGCTGTAAAACGAGCACTCTCTGACTCTCTGTCCCTCCTCTGCCTCGCTGCTTCCCCGACACCCTAGCCCGCAGCAGCTTCCTGCCGGGCCGGAGGGTCCAGGCAATCCGGGTGGGCTTCCCGCAGGAGGGGGCTCGGGGCCGCGAGGCGACCGCGCGCGACAGGTGAGGTTCGCGCCTCTCGGGGTGCGGGGCGCGGGTGGGAAATCGATTTCCGCCGCTGTGTTCACACCCGCCGCCCGGCAGTCTGGGTGACTTCATCCGGGGCCTGAGCGAGGAGGGGGGCGCCGTGACCTCATCCCACCTCGCGGTGGGGGCGGGGGGCGCGAGGCGAACCGAGAGCGTGAAATAGGGCTCGGCGGCCGCGCCTCCACCCCGCAGCCCCCGCCAGAGGGAAGCATTGGCTACACGGTCCAGTGCAGTAGCCACTCAAAACAGGCTTGCCGAATGGTAAAGGAATTATTCGAGAAGACGAGTAGAGAAGGTGAGGGGGATGGGCGGGCCTCTGCCAGCCTGTAGTTTGGACTCGAGAACCGTTGGGGGGGGTCAAGATCCAGTCCTTTTAATTTTACTCAATGAATTGCCATCATCAGCCTAAGAGAATTCCGGGTGGCGACAGATGCTAGAAAGAAAAGGCAAGAAGATGACGGGACAGAAAGCGATCAGGTAGCTTTTTGAGCCAGGGTGGTCAGGGAGGGCTTCCCGGAGGAGGTGCCATTTGAGCTGAGACCGGAAGGGTGAGCCAGCCCTAGACAGGTGTGGGAAAAGTGTGCCAGGCAGAGGGAACAGCAAGGGCGACGGCTCCGAGGAGACGACAAACATATACACAGGCGGTTCCGGTGCAGGGGGACCCGGGCTGTGACAGGGAACCCCAGAGGCGGCCGCTGGCTCAGACGGGGGGTCAGGGAAGAGGCATCTGGGGTCCAGGTATGAATTTGCCCGATTCGGCCCTGTGGCTCCTCGGCTAAAATGCCGCCTGCCCCTCCTCCCGGGTCCCTGCGGGAAGCAGCACCTGAGCCGTGTTATTTTCCTCCGAGGGGAGCGAGCGCGAGCGCGATGGCCCCACATCCATCGCATTTTAAATTTAGCCCCGTGCACATGGAACTCGGTGCGGGAAAAACAAGAAGCTATAAAAATATAATTCCATTCTCCGGCACGGGCAGCTGAGGGAGCGGCCGGGGACAGGGGGATGCAGACGACGGTGAAGACCGGGCCGCGAGGACAGGAGACTCCTGGGGTCCCAGACCCGGCCCCCCCCAAGCCTGTCCCCCCCCATAGCCCAGTATCACTTTTGCTATCTTTTCTCAGAAATAACATTGTATCATTTTTGCTACATTTTCTCAGAAATAACATTGTATCACTTTTGCTACATTCTCTCTGTTAGAAATGAGCGCCTGGCGCCACTCACCCACCGGAAGAGAATACCCAAGGATGGGATAAAGCAGGAGCCGGAGATCATCCAAGGGCCCTTCTAGAAGTGGGACTCATTGAGGATGGCACTCGATGCTCTCACCGTGGAATACTACGCAGCTGTTAAAAGTGATAGGGAGTTTTCATTTAGAATATTATCCTGTTACTGTTAAAAAAAATGCATGTATATAAGCATCCGTCATAATCCAGGAATGGCCGTGCCTCAGGGCCTTTGCACATGCCGTGCTTTCTGCCTGGAATGCTCTTCCTTCGTCTCTCTGCATAGCTCCCTCTCTCATCTCCTTCTGGCCTGTGTTCCAGTGTCACCTCCTCCGAGAAGCCCTCCGTGACCACTCTCTGTCTAAAATAGTCCCATCCCCCCCGACCCCCGACCCTACTTTGTTTTGTCCGCATCACGGCTCATCATTTGACCTTACACTTATCTTGCTGACCCTCTGTCTCCCCCGCTGGAATGTCAGCTGCACGAGGGTGAGGACTCCTGCCTGGTTTGTTCACTGCGGTGTTTCCATTGCCTGGCACACAGTCGGTGCTCAATAAATACAAGTTGAACACATGAATTTCTACACACAGACACCCAGATTCTTTGATTAATGTCTGCCCCACCCCCCCAGCCAAATCCTGAATATTAGTGTCCCCACCGCAGACTCCGGGACGTCCGTAGTCTCGGAACCAAGTGGGCCTCTGGGTGAGAGTCCCAAAGCAAGCCGACCCCCGCCCCCACCACCCCCTCCCTCCACCTCCTGGGAATACGGCTGTGTCTACAGCGTTTCCTGTGCTTCTCTCATGGTCTAAGCAGCTTCTCTGTGCTGGTTTGAGTAATCATCACCCAGCAAGGTGGCCCTCTCCTTGTCCCCACACAGAAGAGGAAGCTGAACTGCCGAGGGTCACACAGCCAGCGGGGGCCGCTGGGACTGGAAGCCCAGGCTGCAGAGGTTCACAGCCCAGGTGCTGTGTGGCCTTGGGGAGGCCCCTTTCCCTCTCTGGTCCCCCCACCCACACTCCCGGCCAGGCAGGGAGAAGGTGAGGCCACGGGAGACATTTCGATTCCGCCTCCCAGCGCTAAGTTGAGCACCTGGGGAGGCGGGGAGCAGATGGAGGGACCCCAAAATAGAGGGGGGCCCCACCCCGGCCCCGAGGAGAAGAGGAAGGTGGAGCTCAGAGACGGGCAGCGCTGGGGGAGGGCGCCCAGCACATCTGAGATTCCTGCAGACAGACACTGAAATACAATGTCAGGGGAGAGGCAGAGAGACGGGAGCGGGTGGGGGGCCTGATGGAGGGAGGCCAGAGCCCCGCCAGCCTGTGACCAGCGACAGACGGGCACGCGGGTCCACAGCGGCCGGGGGGGGGGTGGAGGGGGGAGCGGGGGACGGGGCTGCGGGGGAGGGAGGTTGAGGAGGAGAGAGAGGCTGTGAGTGAGGCAGGCGGCCCACGGGAGGGGGACGGAGGGAGGGCGGCACAGACCCAGAGAGACACGAGGGATCAGAGACCCCCGCGGACAAGGAGAGACAATCCCGGGATCAGGGAGACACCTGGGCAGCCGCAGAGACTCAGAGGGACCCGGGGACACGAATGCTTGAACTGCTGTTTTGTGTTCTTTCCGCCCAGGAGGTCCCCTACAGACCACCCCGTGGCCCCGGGTGGTCAGGCTGGGCCAGAAGGGAGCTGGAGCTGCCGGGGGGGCCTGTCCAGAGGGGAGCAGGGAGACGAGCACCAGCCGGCATGAGGGATGAGACTGCTTGGGGCCAGGGCCTTAAGGGACAAGTAGGCCACCAGTCGCCAGGAAGAAAAGACTTGTGGGGGGAAGCATTCTAGGCAGAGGGCACAGCGCGTGCAAAGGCCCTGGGGCAGGATCGTGCCTGGCAAGTTGAAGGAACAGCGGGGAGGCCCGTGAGGCTGCAGCAGAGGGAGGAGGGAGGGAGGGAGGGGATGAGGCAGGTTGTGGGGGGCCTGGTGGCCTCGGGGAGGACTCGGCTTGTCCCCCCAGGGAGGGGTAACCTGGAGGGCTGCAGGCGGAGGAGGGTTGGATGTCACTTAGATCTTAAATGCGTCATTCTGGTTCTTTCACATAAGAAGACAAACAAAACCCTGAGGCAAAAATGACAAACAATTAACGGTGTTCACGAACCGAGCATGGTCCTCACGTGAGCTTATTCCCTTGACTTCATATGTAATTTGGCCCTTTGCTGGGGCCGGGGGCTCCCCCACTGCCCCCTCACCTCGAGCCTCCCTGGCGGGGAGACGGGGCCTCCTCCCTGAACTCGTCGCCAACGCCTCAGCTCTGAAGGCCTAATTGCGCGTGAAATCCAATCGAATTATCCGGCTCTGATGAGCGATTCCCGAGACGACGGCGCTCGGCGAAGTAAATAATGACTTCCGCGTCCTCCCGCCTCCGACACCCCCGGATTTCATTCCTGTACTGTAACCGCCTGCACGGCTTTGCCTGAGCGACAGGGACCAACGAGAGAGTAGGGGGGGCTCAAAATCCTCAACGTTAGCACAGGAGGGGCTCACGATGCTCTCCTACAGATGGGGAAACTGAGGCTCAAAACAGGACCCGCCTGGAGTCACCTAGACTGTTAGGGCCTCTGGAGTCCGTCTCCGGCTTGGCTGCCAGGCCCGCGGGCAAGTGATGGAGGGCGTGGGTAGCCCCCCATCTCCATCCCCGGGTGGGCCCAGGCGGGATGCAAAGGCCGGACAGGAGTGACGTGCAGACGGCGGGGTCGGGGGTGAGCCCCGTGTGCGTGAATCCCAAGGTCGTGTCTTGTTAGCAGATGTGAACACACGTTGACCAGCCTTCCACCATGATAAGCTGAGGACGCATGTCAACAAGTGTCAGGGTGACAGCCCAGAGGACAGCAACGGAATGAACGATTGCCAAGTCAATAGCGGGAATGAAAAAAGGAAATAAAGAAAATCGGACGAATCCTGCAGAAGGCTGAAAAGGAGGCAAAGGGAAAGCAATGGAGGAAAATCATGTCAGACAGAAAACACAACAGAAGGTTGATGGAAGTTTATCCAGATACGTCCACGAATGCAATAAATGTAAACGGATTAAACTCACCACTTGAAAGACACGGACTCTCAGATTGGACGCACAGAAACAGCAGAGAAGCAAAAGCTATTTCTGTGTTCTTTTGAGGACGCGCATCTAAAACAGGATGTTCTGTCATCAAAAAATAAATTGCAGGGGCCGTCCTGGTGGTGCAGAGGTTAAGTGCACATGTTCCTCTTTGGAGGCCTGGGGTTCGCCGGTTCAGATGTTAGCTCAGGGCTAATCTTCCTCAAAAAAAAAAAAAGAAGAAGAAGAAGAAGAAGAATGCAGATAAGCTTAAAAGTCAAAGAACAAAAAAAGATTTACCAGGCAAATATGAACCCCGAAAAGAGCCCTAAAATAATAAAGCAGACTTACCCCTGCACCTGTGGACATTTACCAACATCATCCACTTCGTATTTCCTTCTTTGGTTCTTGAAAAGAATCCTTTGTCTGGCTCTCACCCCAGGCCCTTTGCACATGCTGCTTACCTGCCTGCCCACATCCTCTCTTCTTTCTACTCGTACTCAGCTTTCCAGTCTCCACTTCAGTGGCTCCTGGTCCTGTGGGAGGGGTCGAAGCACCAGCCAGGGGAATGGGGTGGGGGCCAGAGCCATAGGGCCTGGGGTGCCCCAGAGAGGACAAGGAGTGGGGCACGGGCTGGGAGCCTCTGCTCCCTGTCTCTCTGTCTCCCTCTGTCTCTCTGTCTTTCCCTCTGGGTCTCTCTCAGTCTCTGTCTCTCTGTGCCTCTCTTTATCTCTGTGTGTCTCTGTCTCTGTGCATCTCTCTCTGCGTCTCTCTGCCTCCTCCATCCTCGTCCTCCTGGGCTCTGCTTCTCTCTGTCCATTCCCCCATCTGGGTCCACACACGGGGTCCCCTCCCCGCCCCAGAGGGGGCCCCCTCCGTCCACAGAAGCTCCACGTTCATCAGCACGACCCCCCCCCCCCCCCCAGCCTCCAGGTCCCTCGTTACTGCAGCCGGTGGCGCCCAGGGCTGCCCGGCGACGAACCAGAAATCTCCGCCGGGTCCCCTGGGCTCCCCCGTCCGTCACCCACTTCGCCCCCGGCCCCTGGGACAACGGAGAAGCCGATGTTTTCTCTGTTTTCCAGAGAAATCAAAAAACTCCCTCAGTGTGTGAAAAGATCAAGACCCTGTCACTGGGTCCCCGAGGACAGGCCCCGGCACCCAGCAGGCCTGGCCCACAGTGGGTGCTTCATAATTGTTTGCTGGATGAATGGACGCTTATTGAGGGCCTACTGTGTGCCAGGCGGTCTTCTAGGCCTGGGGGACACCGCGAGGTCCAAGATGGACAGAATTCCTGTCGTCCTGGAGGGGACGTTCCAGGGGAGGAAATGGGCCGAGACGGGTATACACGTGGGGGTTAAGCAGTGCCCCCTCCCAGCAAATTTAGGCCCCCTGGAACCTCAGAATGGGGCCGTCCCCGGAACTGTGGGCTTTGCAGGCGACATTCATTAAGGAGTTCGAGGTGAGGTCATCCCGGATTTAGGGTGGGCCTGAAATCCAGCGTGTTTATGAGAAAGGAGAGGGTCACACCGAGAAGACGGCCACGTGATGACAGAGGCAGCGACTGGCCCAGTCTTCCAGAACACGGGCACTGATTCCTACCCACGCCACCATATTCCTCCCCGTTTCCCTCCTCCGGCTCACTCGTCTTCATCCTTCCCATCTCAGCTTATGTGTCACCTCCTCCAGGAAGCCCACTCTGATGCCCCCTGGGGTCCCCATTGCTTCCTGGGGGTCCCCGATACAGCCCTTACCGGCCTGTGTGGGTTACCTGGTGACCTGTCTGTCACCCCTACCAGACTTCAAGACCCGAGGGCAGGGGGACCCCTGTGTCTCGTCCCTGTGGTCCCCTTGCACCCGGTACAACAAATGTTTATGGTCTGCAAGGGTGCCCCACTCGGGCCTGGGAACAGCTCAGGCTTGACGATGAGGAACAGAACAAGAACGTGCAAGGGGACTCGGGGACATGACAGGCGGTGGGCGCTGGTGGCCACGGGACCCCGTCAGCCCCGCCCGCCCGGCCCTGCCCGGCGCCTCCCGCCCGCCCACAGCAGCTGCTCCTGGTTACAGCTGGCCTTTTACTTAGGCGGCTCTGCCAGCGTTAATTGATTGCCCACGTCCCCCGGGGGGACTCGAGTTGCCCAGGTCGGCGGCTGGGCGGGGGCCAGGCCCGGCAGGGGGGAGGGGCCGGCTCTCGGAGAGGGAACGAGGCCCCGAGGCTGGACCTCCTGCCCCGCCGGGGTCGGGGGTGCCCCCCCGGGATGGACCTGCAGGCTCAGGACCCCCGTCCCGGCCCCGTGCAAGCCCCGGTGTGTTATCTTTATCACTTGGCCACACCAAGAGCATGCTGAGATGCACAGGGACGCGTGAACACACGCCGACAAACCCACAGCCCACCGATCCGGACAGAGAGGCGCCCTGTGCTCTGTCCTATCTGTGAAATGGGGTTATAATAGCACCCCCCAGCCACGGGGCTTCTGGGAGAATTACGTAAGTTAAGATTGAAGGAATGCTTAACATGGGGCTGGCGCACGCTCAGTGTTCTCTCATCTCATTTACGCATTCGGCAAGTATTAATTAAGCAACTACTGCCTGCCAGGCCCAGAAAGCCAGGAAGGGGTGCAGGTCGGAGGGGCGAGGTGGCATCTCTGACGGTCTGTAATTATTCCCCTGTCCAAGATGGGCAAACAAGGCTCTGAGATGAGAAGAAAATGGGCCTGTTCGGGACCACACTGTTTCTGCAACAGTCCGTGCTCCATGTGGCCCCAGGGCCTTTGCTCCTGCTGTTGTTCCATTGCCAGGCACCCTTCCTCTGGGACTCCTTGAAATGCTATTGGCTGCAGGTGTATATGTATTTTAGAGTTTCTTTCATTAATATCTGTCACAGATGCCACTGAGTTCCCAGAGCTTGGCACACAGTGGGCGCTCATAAACGCACCTCGGCTGAAAGTACGAGCATTCGGGTCCAGGTCCGGGACACAGCGCCTCCCAGAGGTAACCCGCAAACTGGCAGCTGGAGGAGGCCGGGCTCCCCACTCCCAGCCTTGATCCGGGGTGTCCCCATCTGGCCACCACACTTCTAGAAGCTGTTTCCAGCCTCTCACCCTCCCTGGAGAGGCCTCATTACCGCTCCCAGGTGCGCGAGGCAGGAACCTGCAGCCTCCTGGGTTTTGAAAGCAGCCCATTAAAATAGAAACCAAAGCGTCCACGTGGCCACCCCAGGGCCTAGACCTTGGGCGGCGAGCTCCCCGCAGCCTGCTGTCGCCATCAGCCCTTCCGTCGTGGGCTAAAGGGGATGACAGCCTTTCGAGCCTTTTGGGATTTGACCCACTCGTGGGGAACCGGTAAGAACCGTCATTAGGATAACGACTTTAATTATTATCTAATAAAAGTACATTTGGCCGTACCCACGTGGTGAGCGGCGACACTGTCAGAGGCACTTTCGAAATCTCTTCTGTTGATCCCACGTCCCTCTCGGGGGACCACCCCATTGTTCTTATAGTGAAATGCCCGGCTCGTCTGTCTACACTGACTGTCTCCACGTCCCCTTCACCGTCCGCTCCAGAAGCCTCTCTGAGGGGGTCCCCCACACCAGGAAGCCACGCGCTGGCAAGGATGCCACTGGTGGGAGCGCCCACCTGGGTGACCGCGGGGCAGGTGGAGGGGGCAGCTGGCCTGGCACCTGCAGCCCCCCTTCCCCCCGGGGTGGGGAGTCACGGCCCAGGGTGGGGGGAGGGAAGCTTGGCTGCTCACTTTCTTGGGATTATCCAGACAGGTTCAGAGTCGGGGGGGTCTCCCAGCTTCTGGAGTCTGGGTGGGCCACACCGTCCAGGAGGAGGAGATGGAGGGTGAGGTGGGGGAAGGTGCTATGTCACTCAGCAGGCAGGGGACAGGTCCCTGACTCCCTCAGTCCCTGACTTCAAGCCTGGGGACCACCCCCTCCTCCCCACCGCACAGCCCCTCTGAGCCTCATGAAGAACACAGACTCGGAGGGAGAAACCGAGTAACGGCTGACACTTACGAAGGGTTTCCTACGTGCCAGTGGGGTTGTGTGCAAACTCCAATACTTGTCACAGCAGCCTTACGAAGGGGAGCATCGCTGGGGGGTTGCCAGCGTTGCCCACAGATGGGTGGGCAGCAGGCCGGCCAGCCAAGGGGTGCAGACCCCGGACCCCGGATCCAGAACAATGGGCAGGCCAGCGGAGGAGGGGCCCGGCGGGGCTGGGGCCTTGAGGGGCCTGGGAACCAGGCGGCAGGGGAATGGAGTGCAGGGCGGGGGTCCTGAGATCCGAAGGGGCTCCAAGGGGGGATGGCAGTTGGGGGGGGGCGGAGATTTAGAAAAGGGGGCTCTGAGAGGGGAGGGAGGCGCACCAAGGGAGGAGGGGCCCCGAGGAGGGGAAGCAGTTTAGCCCCCTCCCCCACGCGGCTCCAGAAAGCGAGGCCCCCGCCCCCTCCCCGGGCCACCGGCTCGTGCCGGGAACAGGTGTGGGGGCTTCTGAAAGCAGGAATAAGGGACACGATCCCTTTCGGAAGTGAAGTGACATGGGCCGCACCGCTATAAATACGGACGCAGCTGACTGGGGGCTGGGGTGGGGGGAGATGGGAGGGAACCTGGAGGACCTGAGACGGGAGGGGGTCGGGTGCGGGATGGGGGACGACCCTGAGCCCAGGGGACGCGGTCAACTTTCTGGATGGACGCAAAGCTGGTGACATGATACACTCCGGACGCCCGCGTCCTGGGGCCCCGGGGGATGGACGGAAGGAAAGCGGGGCCTCCCGGGGGGGACCTCAACCTTCTGAGCCCCGCCCCTCCCACTTCCAAGCCCCTCCTCTATCTCAGCCCCGCCCCTTTCTGAGCTCCTCCCCAAGCCCCGCCCCACCTCAGCCCCACCCCTTACTAGCACCGCCCCCTTCTGAGCCCCCTCCTCTATCTCAACCCCGCCCCTTTTCTAGCCCCGCCCCTTTCTGAGCCCCTCCAGAGCCAAGCTCCTTCTCAGCCCCGCCCCTTTCTAGCCCCGCCCCTCCCCTTCTGAGCCCCTCCTCTGTCAGCCCCGCCCCTTTCTGAGCCCCGCCCCTTTCTGAGCCCCTCCCAGGCCCCATCTGAGCCCCTCCTCTATGTCAGCCCCGCCCCTTTCTAGCCCCGCCCCTTTCTGAGCCCCTCCCAGGCCCCATCTCAGCCCTGCCCCCTGGGCCCCTCCCCTCCCCAGCCACGCCCATTTCTAGCCCCGCCCCTCCCCTTCTGAGCCCCTCCTCTACCTCAGCCCCGCCCCTTTCTCAGCTCCACCTCTTTCTCAGCTCCGTTTCCTGAGCTCCCATCTCAGCCCCACCCCCTCCTGATCCCCTCCCCTCTCTCAGCCCCGCCCCCTTCTGAGCCCCGCCCCTTTCTCAACCCCCTTGTACTTTTCTGAGCCCCCCTCTCAGCCCCTCCCCACCCTGAGCCCCCTCCTCCTCCTCCTGAGCCCCCTCCCTTATCTCAGGCCCCGCCCCTTTCCGAGCCCCCCTGCCATCTTTCAGCCCCTTCGGAGGCGGTGGCCTGGGACAGCCCCTTCCCGGAGAGTCCAGACAGCAGCGCGACCCCTTCACTCGTGGCCCTCATTCCACCCTCGCACTTAGTGACACAAACAGCCAGAGCTTTCGAAGCTCTGCCCTGCCCGGGGCGCCCGCGGGCCCCACCACCCCGCAAATCTCTGCGGAGACGGCCCCTCCCTGGGCGCCGCACCAGAAGCCTCCGCCACCCACACCCCTGCAGCGCGCAGCCTGGACCCCTGCAGCGCTTCCCACCCCCCAGGAGCCGATCCTGAAACGGGGGATGGGAGGTTCATCCAGTCATCCGTTCACTCATATTATTCCACAAACACTTAATGAGCGCCTGCTGTCTGCAAACCGGGGGCTGGGGACCGGGATGCAGCCCCGCTCTGAGGGGGCTCACAGTCCGGTGGGGGAGACCGTCAGCGTAGTGATGGGGGTCGGGGAGCTGCGGGGACCAGGAAGGCTCCATCTAATCTGAGGGCCAAAAGCCTTAGGGGCTGAAGGAGGGTCTTCCAAGCAGACAGACAGCAAGCGCAAAGGCCCTGAGGCAGGGGCAGGAGCCCTGGCTTGCAGTCCCAGCTTTGCTGGTTGTTCTGGCTGTGACCTGGACAGGTGACGGCCTCTTTCGGAGCCTTGGTTTCACCCATGCAGGGCACCCGGTATGCAACAGGCGCTCCATAAATGTTTGCAGAATGTCGGGGAAGAAGCTGAGGTCTGCAGGACCATCATGGAGGTGCCTGATCCCTCGGGGTTGGAGGGGGCGGGGTCGGGGCAGCTGGTGACCTCTCCTTCTGGCCAAGGTGCCCCTTCCCCGGGGCCCCTCCTCCGCGGCCCCCAGCCCTCCGCCAGCTGTCCCTCCATGTGTGCGCGGCTTGTCAAGAGCGGCCGCCTGTTCCGGAACATCTGATGCGTTGCTTCCCAGGGATTTCAGACGAGTGGCTGCACGGAAGTTCAGCTGCCGCGCGGGCTTAACCCTGGAGCCTGGGCGCCAGGTCTTCAGAGGCCCAGCGCTGTCCCTCTTGACCCCGTAGAGAGGGCTGGCCCTCCTGCCAACCTTAGCCGCAAGGACCCCCACTTCAGCTCCCAGCTGGGGCCTTGCCTGGCTGTGTGGCCTTGGGAAAGTTAGTCAACCTCTCTGGTCACCACCACCACCAAGGATAAGACCAGCTCACACGTCTGCAGCGCATATTCTGTGCCTGGGGCTGTGTTGAGTGCCTTCTTATTCTGAGTCCTCAAGTGTTATTCACCCTGTTTCCCAGATGTGAAAACCAGGCTAAGCTGGGAGGGGAGACAGACTGTTCAGATGTGGCCAGGGCAGTCTGGAGGGCTTCCTGAAGGAGGCAATAGGCACTGAGAACACAGGATGGGAGAGAGGGGAGGCCAAGAGCCAGGGTGGGGAGGAGGCTGCCGGGGAAGGGGTCCAGAGTCTTTCTGGACTCTTCCCTCCTCCTCCCTCCTCAGGCCCCATGTCTTTGCAGCCCAAATGCCCCCCAAATCCACCTATTCCTCTCTCACTCCAGGCCCCTGCCTGGTCTAGGCCCCCGTGTCTTGTCGCTCCCCTAGGGCAGTCGCCTCCTCCCTGGTCCCCACGGCCATTCCTGCCCGGGGTGTGTTGTCCTCTGCAAGACAGCCAGAGGACCTTTCTCAAAAGTTAAATCAGGTCATCTTACTTGCTCACTATAAAGTCTCCCATGGCTCCCCAGTGCCCTTAAAATAAAACCCAAACTCTTCCCCATGCCCCCCTCCCACTCTCCCCATGGTTCCTTCTGCTCCAGCCACACGGGCCTCCTCTCTGTTCCTCCAACATGCCAGGCCCGGGCCTGCCCCAGGGCCTTTGCACATGCTATTCCCACTGCCCTTTCCTTATTTCCTCCCCAAATTACCTCCTACTTCTCCTTCAGGTCTCAGCTCAAGTGTCGCCTCCTCTGAGAGGCCCCCCCGGATGCCCCGAAACAGCGGCTGTGCCTCATTTTCTTTTCTTCTCGGCCCTTCTGATGCTCTGAAATTATTTTAGTCATCCACTCGCTCCTTGTCCTCTGTCCGTGGATGCCCCGAGAGGGCAGAGAGCCCGCCTGGACCTCGCTTCCCTGAGCCTCAGTTTCCCCCTGTGTAAAATGGGGCGGGTTTGTGCCAAGCTGCTCCCGTGGGGCGGCTGCCTGCCTCATTAGTCATCAGAGTTACTATTTCCCTGGCAAACATCGGCAGACGCTTGTGATTGATATGCTAATTATGCAGATTTTATGTAAATGACACGAGTGTTTCTTTCTCAGCCCCCCCCTCCCCCCAGAAATTCCCCAGTGCCCCAGGGGACCCGGAAGCTGGGGAGTGGGTGGCTGTCTGAGCCACAGCCCTGGGGGATCCACCCTCCAGGGGTGAGGCTGGGGGGGGAACAGAAGGAGAAACTGAGGCCAAGGCAGTGAGAGAACGAGATGGAGAGAGGAGGAAGGGGGTGGGAGATGGAGAGACAGGCACAGAGAGACGGGGAGAGGGGCCGAGGGAGTCCAGGAGGGGCCGGGCAGGAGGGCCCGCCACGGACTTGGATCCCAGGAGCGACCTTCCCATCCCCACCCTGATGGCAGCCTTTGGAATCTTCTGGATGGGGAAACTGAGGCTGGACAAAGGGACCCCCAGGTTCCGCCACCCGGACCTCTCCGTCCTCCTTCCTTGCTGCATTTCGACCCTCAGCATCATCTGGCCCAGAAGGGACTTCCTTCCTTTCCGTTGCTTCTTGTCCGTCTGCCCCATTCGAACGTCAGCTCCACCAGGCCAGAGACTCCTCCGTTCTGTGCGCTGCTGTCCCCAGTGACTACATCAAGACGGGCATGCAGTTGGTGCTCAATAAATACTTAAATAAGTTAATCGCCTGCCCTGAGCTCCGAGCTCTGCCCAGGACAGGGCCCGGCTCTGTCTCGGTCACCGCTGCGTCCCCAGCACGGCCCAGCAGAGTCCAGTACACAGTAGGCGCTCAATAAAGTCACCCGAATAAGTGGGTCACCGAGGCTCAGCTTCCTGAAGATGTCAGAGCTCTTGCCCCCCACCCCCCGGCGGGCGGAGGGAACGGGCGGAGGGGTGGGGACCGCCAGCCCAGGGCCGCCACCTGCACCTCCGCACACTGACGTCAGCGTCACTTGAGTCTCGAGCCCTGGTGGCAATGACCGGATTGCCACCAGCTGAGGTCATTCACACACCACCCCCCCCCCACCGCTGTCGCCGTCTGTTTTTCTCTCCACAACAGTTTGGATTCTCTCTGTTTTTTTAATTGTGGTAAAATATACATAACGCAATATTTATTGTTTTAATCGTTTTTCAGGGCCCAGCTCAGCGGCATGAAGCACATTCACACGGTTGTACCACCGTCCCCTCCATGCATCTCCAGAACTTTCCATCTCCCCAAACGGAAGCTCTGTCCCCATGAAACACTGACTCCCACCCCTCCCCCAGCCCCTGGCCCCCCATCCACTTTCTGTCTCTGTGGATGTGACAGTGTGTGTCCCTCTGTGTCTGGCTCACGTCCCTGAGCATCACGTCCTCCAGGTCCCTCCACGTGGGAGCAGGTGTCAGGCTCTCCTTCCTTTTCACGGCTGCGTAATATTCCAGGCTGTGACGGACACGCTGTGTGGATCCATCTTCCGTGCGCAGACACCCGGGGTGTTCCCAGCTTGGACTGGTGTGGACGATGCTGCTGTGAACACGGGTGTGCAAAGAGCTGATCTTGGCACACAAGCACCCGTTCCAGCCGCCTGTTTTCATTTCTCTGTCGCCGATGCCCTGAACAATGTCGGGACCATCCAATCGCCTTCTTGCAACTTTCAAGGGAGGATGAAGATGGGGGAAAGGCCTCAGGGAGAAGAAACGCAGAATTTCAGAATCTCACGGGGAGGGAGAAGGAACCCACATTTATAAAGTACCTACTATGTGCCAGGCTCTGGCATCTTTAGAAACCCTCTCAAGTGAAACAACTTTGACACAGGTGGGAGGTGGCAAAGGCCCGGCTACGAGCCTGCAGAGGGCACACCCCTTCCACCTCTGGCTTGCTTGCCCCTGATGACGGGCAGCTCACCACTCCATCACTGATTCAAAGATGAATTAGCAAGATGCTTTCAGAGGAAAGACACCGGGGGTGGTAAAAGGTGCCCTCCCTCCACTTGAGATGCTCACGGAAGGTCTCTGGGAGAAAAGGACGTTGACCAAGCACATACAGATCTTCCCAAGCAGAGGGGGAAGCCATGCAAAGGCCCTGGGGTAGGACTGAGCTCTCTGTGTCCACTAGGCTGGGACAGGGGGCCCAGGGGAGTGTCAATTTCGAGCAGAGAGAATGTGACTCTTTCCCCTTCCCCTCAAGGAATGCTGGTCTCCTGCCCTCTCTGTGCCTCAGTTTCCAATCCATCCCCAAGGACAGACCCCAGAGAGTCCGAAGGTCCCTCCGTCCCTCTCGACCTCCCCCTTCTGGGGACTGGAGTGCCCATGCCTCATTTGCATATGCAGATGAGGCCTTGGGGGAGGAGGATTCTGGGACAATCCAGGGCATTTTGGGGGGCATTTCACTGGTTCTGAGCAGAGGAGGTGCTGGAAGCCGTAATTTCTCTAATTTCCACTCGAAAATCAGGCAAATCAGGTGGCAAATCTGGCCACTCAGCTCTCTCATGGCCCCCGTGTGACACACAGTCGGCGGAGCCACGGCCCTGGGTCCAGGGAGCTGGAGAAGGAGGGTGTCAGGCTTGGCGGCCTCCAGCTGCTCCCCACCAGCTGCCTGGCTGAAGACCCACTGTGTGGCCAGCTGCACCCGCATCCTGTCCCCACTGTGATGGGAGGGGACTTGGGCAAACTGGGGCCAGGCGTCCTGGGTTCAAATCCCGGCCCCCGCTCAAAATGCGCACAATGCCCGGAGTCGGGCAGTGCACACAGTAGGTGCTTGATAAATGCTCCTGAGGTTATTCCGTCACTCGTTACCCCTCCCCCAGCCTGGGGGGGGCCTCCTGTTGCCCCATTTTGTCAATGAGAGAACAGAGTGACCCTGGGCTCACTCCCTGCCCTACTGGGCCTCAGTTTCCCCATCCATACCGTGAGGGCAGGCACCGGAGAGCTCTCAGGCCCCCATTCATTCATTCATTCATTTGTTCAACACATTTGTTCAGCGCCTACCTGCTCTACACCCCGGAGACACAGCGGAGACAGAGGTTCACTCCAGCCCAGCCCTGCAAAGCAATCTGCACGGAGAAAAGGGGGTGATTATTTAGAGGGGGGACGTTGGGGGAGATTTGGCTAAGACCTCGCGTAGGTGAGGGAGGCAACCATTGAGATCTGGGGGAGAGCATGCAGCCCGTGCAAAGGCCCTGGGGCCGGGCTCTGTCTGACATGTTGCAGGAACAGCGAGGAGGGAGGCGGTCGGTGTGGCTGGAGCAGAGTGACAGAGGGAGGGCGGGAAGAGGTGGGGCCTGGGGTGACTTCTGGATGAAGGGGACGCAGGACAGGGTCATGGCCGAGGATCCTAGACACACACCGAGACAGACGTGGGCCTTGCCCATGGCTGCCCGCTGTGCAAAAGCCCCCATTTGTGCCCTTGTCCCTGAGATTTCTGGGTAACAAGCAATTACTGAGTACCTACTGTGTGCCAGGCACTGTTCTAAGCCATGAGGATTCAGTAGGGAACAAAATGGCGCCGTTTGGTTGTGAAAATCAAAATGAAGAAAACCAAGTCAGGCAGGGCGAGAGGACAGAAAGGGACGGCGTGTTGCTGTGGCCACAGAGGTCAGGGTGGGACTCCCTGTGGAGGTGGCATTTGAGCTGAGGCTTGAAGGAGGGGACGGGCCCTATGGAGATCTGTGGGGAGAGCATTCCAGGCAGAGGGAACAGCAAGTGCAAAGGCCCTGGGGCAGGACAGGCTGGGTACAAAACCGCACATTCAGAGACACCGCCAAGCCCTTAACAGCAGCACCCCAACATCTCAGAGTGGCGCCTCCTCCTCCAGGAAGCCCCCCTGGATCTCCAGTGCTTTCAGATCAGAGTGGCACCCACGGGGAGGCGGAAAGAACAAGGCAGGGAGGGTGGGCGCCAGGCTCAGAGGCACCCAAGCAGAGGGCAGGGAGAGGCCGTTGAGACCCCACTCACTTGGCCAGGTCCCAAGTCACTTGCCTTAAGAGCCATCCAAGCTGGGGAGTCTGAGCCCCTGGAAATGGCAAAAAGCTGGGGTTCAAATCCTGCCTCCATTTCCTGGCTGAGCGGCCAAGCCATTTCTCCCTGGGCCTCAGTTTCCACGCCTGAAAACGGGATGGAGCCGTACCTGTGTTCTAGAATCGCGGGGCTGCATACAGCAGGTGCTCAATCCATGTTAGCTCATCGTTGGAATTCTTATCACAGGCACAACATGGGGCATTTTCTGGGCAGCCGGCACAGGGATGCTGTGCAGTCTCTGGAAAGGGCCACACCCTCTCTGGGCCGCAGTTTCCCCAAATCCTCCAGGAGGGCATTTCAACTGGAGGAGGGGGTCCAGGAGAGGAGCGCCCCTGCCCTGCGAGGAGGCAGGGGTCAAAGGGCAGGGGGCAGGGGAGGGTCAGGGCCCCGCCACGCGCACACACCGACCCCCCCCGCCCCCCGCCGGCCGGGCTCGGGCGGTTAGCTCTGCGGAGGGACCAGCTGGGCGGCTTGAGCCGGCGCATCTGCCGCCGAGCAGCTGTCGTGCTGGGGGGGCCGGAGGGGGACTCGGGACTCGGAGAAATCTGTCCGAGGAGAATCGCGTCCGCGCCGCCCAGCTGCCGGCTCCGGCTGGGGGGACACCCCGAATCCGCGCGGACCCCGGCCCGCCCCCGCCTCCACCGGGCTGCCCCCACGTGCCTCCCGGGGGCGGGGGCCTCGGGGAGGCCCTGACGTCACAGGCCTCTCAGCCAATCAGAGCTGCCCTTTCCGAGCCCCCCGGGGGATTCCCAGGCCACAGCCGGGACCCTGGGCACGACCCAGCAGGGACGATCCCCCAACCTGGGCTTCGAAGAGGGCGCGCCCCGGGCCGGGGAAACTGAGGCTGGGGTTCGCCCAAGAGGGGGCGCCCCCCAGGCGACCCCTCCGAGCTGCTGACCCCCTCCCCGACTCCGGCCTGGCTCCACTGCGGCCCAGAGAGGGACAGGGACCGGCGGGGGTCACACAGCGGGGCGGCGAGGTGGGGAGCGCAGCTGGGGGCGCGCAGCAGCGGGGCGGCGTTTTCCTCCCCGCAGGCTCCGGGGCCCGGCCCCGCCGCAGCCCACCCCTGGGCCCCCGATGGCCGCCCGGCCCCCTCGGGGTCTCCGCCGGCCCCCTCGGACCCGGGGCCACAGCCCCGCCGCGCAGGGATGAAGGTGTCAGCGGCCGCGGGCGCCCGCAAAGCCCGCACTGGATCGCGCCCGGGCCGGAGCGGGACGGGAGCGCGGCGCTGCCCGACCCGGCCTGAGCGGCGGGGAAACTGAGGCCCAGAGGGGCGGGGGCTTGGCTCGGAGCCCCACAATAGGAGGGTGCTGCCGGCTCCGAGGCTCAGCCTGAGCTGTGAACTTCCTGTCCCCTCCTCCGGGTCACGGCGCAGACAGTCGGGAGCCCAGGGCAGGGACCCGGGGCAGCCTGGCCTGACCTTGCCCTGGGGGGGGCATGAAAGAGCCATTCATGGCCGCCGAAGGCTGGGTGGCAGCTGAGCGGCCCGGGGGTGGGGCCTTCCCCAGGGCCTTTGTCCAAGCCCGGCCCCGCTGCCCGGTCTGCCCTTCCCGCCACCCCAGCGGCATCTGTCTATGGTCCTGCCCCGGCCCCCAGGTCACCTCCACGTGGTCCTCCCGGACCCCCACCCGGTCCCAGCGCCCCCCTCTACCTCTGCCTCTGGGTCCTCCTGTCTCGGCTGCCAGACGGAAGGCAGGGAGCCCGGTGCTCCTGTTGACCGCTCAGCCCGAGACCTGGCACACAGTAGGTGCTCAATAAATGCTTGTGGAAGAAATAGGTTGCAGAGGAGGCCAGTTGGCCCAAGGCTGCAGGCGAGAGAGAGAGAGAGAGAGAGAGAGAGAGAGAGAGAGAGAGAGAGAGACAAAGAGAGAGAGAGAGAGCACGCCAGGGTGTGGAGGCGGGAGGAAGGCGCACAGCCCGGATGCCAAGCCGAGGCCTCAGTGTCCCCAGGTGGGCGGGACACACGGGCTGCACGCAGCCAGGTGGCATCTCATTTGCCTGGGACTCGGGTTCGGCCGGAAAGGCGGGCAGGGCCAAACCGCTGGCAGGAAGGCCCGGCTGCTGGCGGAGGTCTGTGGTCACCGGCTGGCCCCTGGGCAGACGCCACCGTCGCCAGGGAGGCTCCAGGCTGCCCAGGGCCCAGTGGTCCCGAGGAGCACGGTTCAAGTTCTCCTCCCCGTGTTCCCACTGCCCGTGGGGCCGCTGGGAAGTCACACAGCCTGTCTGGGCCCCCCGACTGCTGGGAGCCATGGGTGGGACCAAACGGGCGAGGGACACGTAGGAGTTGATCAATATCCCACAGCAAGAGGACCAAGGCTCTCTTCCCATCCTTCTGTGACCTCCGGCAAGCTCCTTGACCTCTCCGTGCCTCAGTTTCCCATCTACGGGAGCCTCGTGGGGCTGCCCTGAGGAGCGAATGCATCACACTTATGCATCAAACGCTCAGAAGTGGCCTCAGCGCACAGTAGGTGTGCAAGAAATGTCGTCAGATAAATACATAATCGTAAAACGTTTATGGAGCGCCTGCTGTATACTGGAGATGCCCAAGGGACCAAGAGAGCACGCAGGCCAGTGGCGGAGACATACACAGTCATGCGAGGCGGTCCCTTGGCCAGAGAGGGACACTGGGGCCCTGAGAGGGGCTGTCTCTGTTCTCAGGTCGCAGAGAGCGGGAGAGATGACAAGGAGGTGTCCCAAACCGGAAGACCGGTTTGTCCTGGAGTCCCACAGGCAGGGCCCAAGGGGAGCTGCGGCCCCCCTAGGAGCCCCCTCCGGCCAGGCCCACTGGGCGCCAGGACAGGGGACAGCCTCCAGGAGCTGGGGGCCACGCCGAGCGCCACACAGCCTGCCCAGGTTCCAAGCCTGGTTCTGCCACTTTCAAACTGGGTGACCTTGGACAAGACGCCTCCCCGTGCCTCAGTTTCCTCACAAGTCCACCGAACGTTGTTAAAGGTAATGCTTGTGGACCGAACAAACGACCTCACGCAGGAAGGGGGCCATGGGGACCACGGGGGCTCCTGACGCGCGCGCGCATCCTCGCCATCCTCCCCGGGGGAGCTGACGGGGGATGGGTCCTGGGATGCGGTGTGGCCGGCGTGGACCGGGGCGGGAAGTCAGGGGGACCCATTAGGCGGCCCCCGCGCACAAAAGCAGAGCGCCTTTTCTCGGGTCGCTCCCCCATCCCTCCCCCACCCTCCTCCTCCAGCCCAGCGCCTCCGGGCCGCCCACCCGGCTCCGCCCTCCGCTCCGCGCCGGGTTTTGCGCGGCTCCGGCCCGGCTTTGGGGGGGGTGCCGAAGAGGGCGGGGGGGGGGGGGGCGGAGGTGGCGGAGCCGCGAGTCGCAGCGGCGGCCGCGGCGGGCGGAGGAGATGCGGCCGCGGCGCGCCCCCGGTCCGGCCGCCGCGCAGCGCCCCCCCCGGAGCCGACGCCAGCGCGCCGGGGACCGGGGCTGAGCCCCCTCCCCCGCGCAGCGCCGCGGGCCCGGGGGCGGGGAGAGCGCGCGCCCCCAGCGCCCCCCCCGGGATGCCGGGCTGAGCGGCCGGCGGGACAGGTGCGCGCACGGCCCCCGCCCGCGCCCTCCGCCCTCGCGCTCCCTCCCGCGCACTCGCGGCGCCCGCGGCTCCGAGGTAAGCGCCCCGGGGCGTCTGCGAGGGGCTGGGGGTGGGGGGAGGTGCTCGCCGTTGGGGGTGGGGGGGGTCTGTCGGCACGCAGCTGGGGGCCCCAATTGTCGGCTGCGGTGGCCGGGTCGGGCACTCGGGTGGGGGCCCCGAGGGCCCCACCAGCGAGAGGGCGATGGATTTGGGGCCGGGGAGGGGGGGGTTCGAGCGCTATAAGGCCAGTCTCTGTGGGCCACGCAGCTGGGGAGGGGGCTGCATTTGGGGGGGTTGCTGTCTGGAGCGGTGTGATGGGGCTCCGGTAGCAGCGCCTTTCCGGGGCTCGATTTGGGCCTGGGGCGCTGAATGAGGCTCCATCATGGGGGTGTCTCATGGCACCGCAGCCGAGGGGGGGGCCCCTGGATCGTGGACTGGGGGCCTGGATGTGCGGCTATAATGGGGGTGCTGGCGGCACCGCAGCGGGTGGCGATTTTGTCCTGGGGGGGGCCGTGGGAGGCACAATGATGGGGGCTCGCGGCTGCGCCGCTGGGGAGCTGGATTGGGGCCCAGGTGGGGGGTTCAGGGCAGGCAGGGGGCCTGCTGGCCGGGGCTGGGGGTGGTGTTGGGGGGCGGGGCCCTGAGAGCTAAGTCCGGGCCGACCCCGGGCTGCTGAGGTGGTCCCGGCGCGGCGAGGCCCCTCCGCCCCACTCCGCGCTCCAGCCGCCGCGCCTTGGGCGCCCCGGAGCCCTCTCCAGGCTCACGCCGGCCCGGAACGAGTCCAGGGCCCGAGCCCCCGGGGAGCGGCAGCGGGGGGCGGGGGGCGGGGGGAGGGCCGGCCAGGCCGGATCCGCCTCTGCAGGGGGGGCCCGGGGGTTCGGAGCCCCCCAAGAGCTGACAAAGGGACAAAGAAAGCGTCTCTCTCCGTGCGCGCCGGGCGGGGTGGGGGGCGCAGAGTGGGGCCCCCCTCCTGCGGGCGCTGATTGGTCCCCGGGGCGGGGGTCACGTGCCCCCCTGTCCTGCTCTCCGCCTCCGGGCGCCCTCCGAGTTTGGGGCGCCTCCCAGAGGGGGCGCTGCTGGTGGGAACCCCCGGCCCTGCCCCTGCCCGGGGGGGACGTGTAGACGCTGGAGCTGGAGTCCCGGGGCTGGGGGCGGGTCATAGACCCTCAGCCCCTGTGTGGCCCTTTAGGGCTGAGCTCTTAGCAGCCTCCCCGTGAGGTTGTCAGCTTTGACCCCCAGGCTGGAGGGGACCTGGGCTTGCGTTAGGAGGGGGGCCCTCAAGCTTTGGGGGAACAGGGGCCTAATGGCTGGTGCTCCAGAAGGCCCCCCTTGCCCCCCACTCTATTTGCAAAATTGCATCCCTTCTTATTTTTCTGGGTTCCTTCTCAAGGGGTCCAAATCCCCTCTCCAAAATAAAAGTCAGCCCCCCTGGGACACCCCCTCCCCCATGGCCTCACACAGCCCCCAGCCCCTGGCCCACATCCTGGCCGACACGGTTTCTTTTAGGGGTGAAATTTGGGGTGTTCCTGGACAATGGCGGTCAACCCGATTTAGAGCGAGTACAGGATGTGGGTGGATGGCTGGGGGTCGTGAGCGGGGTCAGGGCTGGCCCGGGAGTGGCAGCTGGGGGTCACGGTGGCCCCTAGGAGACCCCCTTGGGTGGTGGGTGGGTGGCAGCCTGGCGGAAACTGCATTAAACTGTAGTGTGTCCGTCCTAAGAGCAGATGGGGAAACTGAGGCCCAGGCAGGCGGCAGAGGGGGCGAAGAGGGGAGCCAGGCCCCTCCGTCCCTGGGGCTGCTTGGGCCTGGGCTGGGCAGAAATTGGGCCTGGAGCTCCAACGCCCCGCCCCCGGCCCCCCTAAAATTGGGCTTAGAGGGCACAGAAGGGGACTGAGGGCAGGACGCCGCTGTGTGGCCTCAGCCCGGTCGCTAGCCCTCTCTGGGCTGTGGTCACCCCGGGAGGAGCTCTTGGTTTCAGGACCTGAGTGGAGGGAGACGAGGCAGAGAGAGAAGTCACCCGAGAACACCCTGGACCTGTTTGTTACCCCTCCCTCCGTGGCCCGTGGGTCCTCAGGGTCCTGTCGCCTCCTGTGCTGTGAGGTGAGAGGGAATTTGTCCCCTGGGAGGGGCCGTTCCTCCTCTGGGCTCCGGGCTGTCCACGGGGCACGGAAGGTTCTGGAGATGGGCGCTGTGGGGGGTTGGCGTCCGCAGTGTGACCTGGCCTTGGGACGGGCCTTGCTGGGTTCCCGGGGGCTGGCCCGGGAGACAGAAACCCAAGTGTCCTTGGCAAGGTAACCCTGACGTCAGCGGCGGGCCAGGTGAGCTGGGTCCCCGGGGGCTGAAGGACGCGCCGGCCGCTGCCCGTCTCCCGGGAAGGAGGCGTCCCTGGCCGGCCCCGGGGTGTGGCCCTGTCCTGTGATGGGCGATGCTGGGGGCCCGGAGAGGCCTCGGGCGGAGGCAGGAGAGGGGGAGGCAGGGAGGGCTGCCTGGAGGAGGGGGTGCCGGCACTGGGCTTGAAGGCTGAGAAGCATGTTGCCAGGAGGAGAGAGGGGACAGGGACTCCAGATGGCGGGAGTGGCAAGGATAGCCACGGCGGGGTGTGCTGGGGGAGCGCTGAGTGCCTGGGCTGTTTTAAGGATGGGAGACAGTGAGCATTTAAGCCTGAGAGGTGGGTAGGGGCCAGGAACGCCAGGCTGCAGAGCGGGCTTTATCCCAAGGGCAGTAGGGAGCCAATGGAAGGTTTTAGAGCAGAGGAGGGAATGGGCAATGCTTCAGACCTGCAGCAGCCACAGAGACAGGCTCCTGGAAACCAAGCGAGCTGCTCAGAGAGGTGCTGAGCCTCCCGTCCTTGGAGGCAAGCAAGTGAGGTTGGACAGCCATCTTTCCAGAATCCTGGAAGAATCATTCTGATCCCCATCAGGCCCAGGTGACCATCCAGATTTCTTTGAAATGTCCAGGGGTTGCGGGTTTTCTGAACCGTCACGTTTAAGAGCCCATCATTCTGAAGTTCTAAGCCATTGAAGGGGCCGCGGACCCCCAGACTGATCCTCCTCTAAGACCCAGCAGGGATGCTGGTGGACTGTCGGGGTGGCCGTGTTGAGTGGAAAAAGGGAAACTGAGGCTCGAGGCGGCCTCAACACCCCCAGTGTGGCGGACGGCGCAGGCTCAGTGAGCGGCCTAAGCCATATGATTCTCCTTTACTGTCCAGGTTGTTTGTCCCCTGTCCTTTGGGGACGTCCAGAGAAAGTGGCGTCAGGAGGGGACACGGGAGGTGGGGGACCCCTCCTCCGTCCCCCCGGGCAGGGAGACGGGGCCTCCCCCCAGCTGCCCTCGGTGACCCTTCGCTGTCCGGCCCCAGGGACCAAAGGTGGCCGCCCCAGGACCTGCTGGGAGGAAGGCCCAGCCTAGTGAGGACTACATTTCCCAGGATCCACCTTGGCCCCGGCCGAGCCTGCCGTCCAAGGGCAGACCTAGGAGAGAACTTCCCGACTGCAGGAGCCCGAAGGATTGTGGGTACTCAGGGGGTCCTGGGGGCGCCCTGGTCCGGGGCCGTTGGGGAGATCAGTCACTCAACAGACGCTCCCAGGGGCCCCCCGTGTGTCATGCCCGGTGCTGGGTGACACTGTGATCCCAGAGAGAGGATTCAGCTGTGGTGACTAGTTGGCCCTCAAGGGGCCTCCGGGCTGGAGGAGGGGACACAGAGGCAGACAGTGGCCCTCTCTGCTACGTGGGCTCAGGGCCGGGACAAAGGGAGCGAATGGGCTGGGGACGGTTGGGCTCTGCCCAGGGGATCAGGGAAGATGCACCAAAGAGGGGCATTGCTGCTAGGGCCGTGATGGATATGTAGGAGTTCACCCGAGGAGGCCACGTGTTTGCTGATGGTTTCAGAACCTGCTCCCTTACCCGGAGCCCAAGGAGTCAGAGGCCCCAGGGAGCCGAGACTCTGAATTCTCGCCCTCAGAGACTGCCTGGTCGGATCAGGCTTACCTGGGTTTGGATCCATCTCTTCACTCACTCACGCACCCTCTCTGAGACTCAGTTTCCCCCTCTGTAATATATAGATGCTGCTCTTCTCTCTCCCTTAGGGTTAAACGTTCAAACAAGAGGAGGCCGGCAACATGCCGGGCATAGTTCTGGCTTTTTGTGGGTTTTTTCTGGAAAAAGGAATAACTTTGGAAAGCAGAGACTTGTGGCCTCAGCCCAGGTCTCATGGGAGCTGGAGGGGTCTTTGCTGTCGTGTGACCAGTGGACAGATATCCCATGAGCCCCTCCACTGTGCCAGGTGCTGGGGACCTCAGTGACCGAGGCCGACCCGGCCCTGCCTTTGTCGAGCTCCTGGCTGGGGGGGCACTTACTCAGGGAAAAAAAGTAAATCCGGATGACTCGAGCCCTGAGGGCAGTAAGCGGGGTGTTGTAGCTGAGAAGGGGGGGCCGTTTTAGCTGCTGGTGTCACAGAGGGTGTCTCTGAGGAGGTGTCATTTGAGCCAAGAGCTGGAAAATGAGGAGGAGCCGGTCGTGCAGAGATCTGGAGGAAGAGCATTCCAGGCACCGGGCACAGCACGTGCAAAGGCCCTGGGGCAGGCCCGGGCCTGGGCTGTGGGAGGAGCAGCGAGGAGGCCGTGTGGCTGGAGCAGAGGGAGGAGGGGGAGAGAGGGAGGAGGGAGGGCGGGGAGGGGACGGGGCAGGTCGTGCGGGGCCTGGGGGGCCGCGGGGAGGACTTGGCTTCTCCCCGAGGGAGATGGGAGCCTCGAGGGCTGCGCGAGGAGGAGGGTGGGAAGGACTCAGGGGCCCCCAGTGCCCTCTGGCGGGGGCTGCGGGGAGCACAGACTGCGGGGGGCAAGGATGGGAGCCGGGGGCCAGGGGACCAGGGCAGAGGGGACCCAGCTGGTCCAGGGGAGGATGCTGGGGGCCGGCCAGGCTGCGGCGGTAGAGGGGAAAGAAGCGGGTGGACGGGGAAGATTCTGGACTCGCTGATGGGAGCACGTGGGGACTGACTGGGAGCCCCTTTCTCCGGGGCAGGTGGCGTCTGTACCCCATGGCCTGGGCTGGAATCCCAGGACGGCCACTTCCTCGCTGTGCAACCTCAGGCATCTCACTCGCCCTCTCTGGGCCTCAGTTTCTTCGCCTGTAAAATGACGCGAAGAACCCCTCCCAGCAGCGCTTTCCGGAAAGCCGGTGGCACGGGGCCTGGAACACAGTCGGCGCTCCATAAGTGTCCGCTCTTACTCCGCTTTGAAGCTCGGAGCCCCAGCTCTGTGGAGAAAAGGGGCCCGGGCCGGGGTGGCCGATTCCCCGAGGTCCCCCAGCGAACGGGGGGCCCCGCGGAGGCCCAGTTCTCACGCCCCCTCCCCCGGGGCCCGCGTCCCCCGCCCTCCGCCTGCCATTCCTGAGCCCTGACTCACGGGCCTTGTGGTCCGCTCTGACCCCGGGGCCGTCCCCCCCGGGACCTGTTTCCCGCCTTTGTCTTCTCCGAGTTCCTTCGCCAGGTCTTCCGTTCCCAGCAGCGCTTGGCGGGGCCCCGCCTGCCTCCTGCCCCGCTTCTGTCCCCCTGCCGTCCCCCGTGGGGGTCCCCCGTGGCCTCCCCGTGGGGTGGGGGGCTCAGCCTGGGGGAGGGGAGAACCCCGCTGAGGGGACCGACTCCTCCTCTGCCCTCAGACCGCGACCCCGAGGGCGGGGACCACGTCTGTGTCCCCCAAAATGGGGCCCCACTTTTTCCGAATTTCCTCCAAATTGGGGCCGAGGGCGGGGTCTATCTGCCCGGGGGGCCCCCCAACTTGGGAACCTGTGGGCGCCCGGCCCCCTCCCCGGTCCCCTCCCAGTGACACTGGGGCTTCCTCCGATGGTGGCGGAATGCCCCGGAATGTGTCCCCACCCCCCCTTACCAGTTGCTGCTTCCGGTTTGCCTCCTGGTGGCCCAGTTTCCGAACCGAGATTCCAGTTAATGACCCGGGAGCCCCCCATCCCGGTCCGTGTCCCAGCCTCGAGGTCCCGCCTCTGCCACCTGGCTGCTCCCTGAGTGGCCCGGGGACGGGCACGGGGCAGCCTCTGTCTGGGTCTCTGCTCCAGAATGTTCCTTTAGGCCCCGGCGACAGATGGCTCCTCGGGGACGCTCAGCAAATGTCCGCGAGAGGCGGGAGACCCAACCCACCGGGCCTGGGTTCCAATCTCGTCCACAGCCTCCCGTGCTGTGTGACTTTGGCCAAGTGGCTTCGCCTCTCTGAGCCTCGCTTGTTCCTTCTGCGGCATGGGGACGAGGGTGCCGGTCTCTGCCGCACGGGGCTGGGGTGGGCAGGAGGCGAGTTCCCACCCGGGAAGGGCTGGCCCGCGCCTGGCGCACAGTAGGGGCTTCATCGAGTCTTCGCACCTACTGTGTGTCAGGCCACTGCCCCGGGGAGCCGATGTCCTCGTGCGCCATTTACAGAGGAGGAAGCAAGACCAGAGAGGGGAAGGATGTAACCCAAGGCTGCACAGCAGTTGGCACCGTTTCTGAGCACCTCGTGATCACCCGACGCGGGTTCTGGGTTCACTGATGGGGAAACTGAGGCTCCGGGATTCGAGAACACAGGGAGGAGGGTTGAGGATGGAGGGGAGGACGCCCTGGGCGCGTCCCGGGCGGGAGAGGGACCCCCGGCTGCGGGCCCCGTTCCTAGACAGCCCGGGCGGCGGCGGCAGCTGTGGGGCAGCTGGAAGCACGGCCGTAACCAGACCTGGACGGCGCGGGCCCGGCTGCGCGGTCACCCGATCCGCCCGGGGACGCTGGCCGGGCGACAGCAGCTCCTCCTGTGGAACCGGAGCTGCCGTGGCAGATGGAGAAACGGGGGTCCGAGCCTGGCCCCGCGTCGCCGAGGCCCTGCCGTGGTGCAGAGAGGCCCAGAGAGGGCGAGCCGCTGGCCCAAGGTCACCCAGCAGGGTGATTTCACGGAGAGCGAGCGCGTGGACCCGGTCGGGTTCCAGCGCCCCGTTGGACAGACGAGAAACTCGGGGCTCCGGGTCTTGTCTGGAAAAGGGGCCGAGTCCCCGGGGTCCCCGTCGTGAAGGGCAGCCCCCCCGGGACGTTCCTGCTGCTCCCTGAGCGGTTCCAGCTCCTCCATCACTGCTGTCTTTCTGTGGATTTGGGCCGTCGTGTTCCTCATCGTTACCAGAAGTTTCCGAGCCCTGTTACCTGGCACCGTGCGCACCTCCGTCTCCCCAGGGAACCGGGAGCCCCCCGAGGGCAGGACTTTGCCGCTGTCCTGGTCACAGCAGTGTCCCCACGCCTGGAACAGTGTCTGGTGCACACAGCTGGCGCTCAATAATGGCTCACACAAGGATCCGATGAAGAGCTCCCGATGCCGGGCACAGGGAGCCAGAGCCGGACGCAGACGCTCCTGGGTTGCCGAGGGAGGAGGCATGGCTCCCGGGAGCCCCGGGGAAACTGAGGCTGGAGGCCAGGGCCGTCAGGGAAGGCTTCCTGGAGGAGGGGACGTGCACATGTGGCCTCGGCTGGTGGGTGGGAGTTGGCTGTGGGGCTTTAAGGAGGGAGAGTGACGATACTACGTCTGGGTGATGGGGCGGGGGCCCCGGGGGCAGAGGGCACCGCCTGAGCCAGGGCCGGGGGGCGGGCTGGTGGCTTCGGGGCGCGCCTGGCAGGCGGGGAGGGCGAGCGGGAGGAGGCCGGGAGGCTCCCTAAGCGTCAAGCCAGGGAAATCGGCTGTTCCTCCTTGGGTACAAGGGAGCCATGGAGGGTGTTAGAGCAGGGCAGGCGCAGGGCCTGAGCGGAGCTGGTGACGCCAGTACAGGAGGGACCCGAGCGCCAGCCCCCCGCCGTGCGCTGCCGGCAGCCTCTGGCCCAGGAGGGGCTTGTGGCAGATGGACGGGGTCCTCCCTAAGCCGGCTGATTCCAGGGAGCATGCGGCCGGGTCCTCCGGCGCCCGAATTGAAACATATTATTATTTCTTGAATAATAGCAACGACAGTGACAATATTAATAATAATAATGACTCCGTTGATGACGCTGCAAATAACGGGGTTCGCGTTTCGCCCCCAGCCTTGGGGACATCGGAGGCCACCCACGTGCGTGGCTTCCGTTGGGCCTTCCGTCCCTCGCTGCAGTGAAACAGCCACAGGTGGTCGATGGGGAAACTGAGGCCCAGGCAGGGGGTGGCGGCTGCTGGAGGCAGAGCCGGGGGTGGAACCCGGGCCGTGTGACGCGGGGACCGAGCTGCTGACTCGAGGCTCTTCAGCGGCCCGTGTCGTCCGCCCAGCTCTCCCTCTGGGGGCCTCAGTTTCCCCAGCCGGCCAGCGAGAGGGGGCTGGGCGGGGTGGGAGGGCGCGTGCGCATGCGCGTTGGGCAGCCTGGCGCCCGCCGTGAATTGGGCCTCGGAAAGTGACGGCCCCAAAGCCACCACGGGGTGGGGGGTGGGGGGATCCAGACAGCACCTTCCTGGGGGGACATCCGGGCACAAGGCGAGCGTCTCAGGATTCTTGTGCCCCGGGGTCCCTGCGCGATCCGGCTGAGACGCGGGCTCCGGTTGGGCAGGTCTGGGGGGGCCGGGGCTCTGCCTTCCCTGCGGCTCCCGAGGGAGACTGAGGCTGCTGGTCGGAGGACCCCTCTCAGTCTAAGGGTGTGTGACACCAGATGGGGGGGGGGTGCCCGGGGAGGGAGGAGGCTGCGGATCCCGGATGGTGGCCAGGGGGTCTCTCGGAGGAGGTGAGACTTGAAATCTCGGGAGAGCCATGTGGGTATCTGAGAGAAGAGACAGGTGTGGGGGCACAGCCCGTGCAAAGGCCCTGGGGCAGGACGGGCCTCGTGTTTGGAGGCGCAGCGAGAAGGCCATGTGGCTGGAGCAGAGGGAGGAGTGGGAGGGAGGGAGGAGGGAGGGCGGGGAGGGGACGGGCAGGACGTGGGGGGCCGCGGGGAGGACTCGGCTTCTCTGCGAGGGAGTGGGAGCCTGGAGGGCTGCGGGCAGAGGCGGCGGGCCCGACTCAGGGCTCCCGGGCGCCCTCTGGTGGCGACTGCGGGGAGCACAGGCTGCCCTGGTCCAGGCCGGAGGTGACCGCTGGACGAGGGGGCGGCCCTGGAAGGGACCAGAATTCGGGATCCGTTCGCAGGCAGAGCGCACGGGCCTTGCTGGCCTCGAACGTGAGGGTGAGGGAAGGAGGCTGGGGGCCCGGGGGTCGGGGCACAAGTCCCAGACGTGACTTGAGCTCTCGGAACTTTCTAGCTGACCCTAAAATTTATACCCGGTGGGGTCAGGGGCCACGAGGAGCCCAGACTCCCCGGCCCGAAGACGCCCCAGGTGGGAGGAATGTTCCAGAAGGAAATTCGAAGCTATGACGAAGTGATAGTAACTGAGGCGGCAGGGTCCCCTAGGAGGATGGTCCGGGGGCCTCAGGAGGGTGGGAGGCGATGAAGTCAGGTGGCCTCGAGGGAATGTCCATCTCTGCCTCAGTTTCCCCATCTGAGCAGTGGGACCGTGTGCCAAGAGTTGAGTGACCGTTGAGGGGTCAGGCGGCATGGGTAGGGGCTGGCGCTCACGGCTTTGTAACCGTCCCTGGGGCCGTGCACGCGTGTCCCCAGGGCTGCAGGGGGAGCCCTGCATGCCCGCGGCACCCCCCTCTGCTGCCCTGGGTGGCTCCGGGGGGCCAGGTGGCGGGGCAGGTGGTGGGGCCGCTTCCGGGCGCCGGGCGCCGGGCGGCTGCTGGCAGGGGCGCCTCGAGTTTCACGAAGAGAAGCAGATGGTCTTGGAGAGGGTGGGGGAGGTGCTGAGGCCTCCGGGAACTCCGGGTCAGGGGGGTAAACTGAGGCCAGGGCCTGCGAGGCAGCCCCGAAGTGGCCCAGACCCCCCCAAAAGAGCACGTGGGCTCCAGTTCTGCATTATCGTGGAAAGAACTCAGGCTGATTCAGCAGGTTTCAGGCTCGGCCGCACCGCTTCTCTCTGGGCCAATGACCTTGGCGCTCCGTGCCTCAGTTTCCCCATGTGTATAAGGGGTGTATTGACAGCACCCACCTCGTGGGCGTGTTGAGCCGATTAACGAGTTAAGTTCTCACCGCAATGCCAGGCACACAACAAGTGCTTGGTGTTCACTGTTTTTATTATTTATTGAGCTCCTACTGCATGCCCGGTGATGGGGACGCAGTGGCGGCCGCGACAGACCCAGTCCCACCCCCGCAGGGGCCTCCCAGTCCAGGGGGGAAGATGGACGCTTAACCAGGCGCTTAGAAGATGCGGTGATCGGGGCGCTGACGGGGGCCGCACCGTCGGGGGGGTGCCCAGGGCGAAGCCAGTCCGGGCAGATCTGGAAAGGCTCCCTGGAGGAGGCGTCTGAGACCTCAGGGTTCACCTGGTTCCTGGGAGCAGGAGGAAAGTGTTCAGGCAGCGGGAACAGCATGTGCTAGACGCCCAGAGGTGGAGATGGAAGGGAGGGGGCAAGCTGGGATTTCATTCCGAGGGCACTAGGGAGCTATAGAAGGGTTTAGAGCACAGGTTTCCAGCTGGGGGTGGGTTTCCATCCTAAGGGCCACAGGACGATGTCTGGGGACATCTGTGCCTGTCACACTGGGGGTGCTCCTGGCATCAAGTGGGTGGGGACCAGGGATGCTGCTCAGCCCCCCGCAGCGCCCAGGACGGCCCCACCGAGATGACCCGGCCCCGATGTCAGCAGAGCCGAGGGGACACCCTGGTTTAGGGCGGGGCAGAAGCAGAGAAGGTCTGAGTTCTAGAAAGATCCTTTGCCACCGTGAGGAGGATGTGGAAGGGGCGGAGGCCCGGAGGCCTGGGGACCGGGTGGGAGGTGGGAGCCGGGCTAGGGGGCGCTCAGAGCAGTGGTGACACAGGCCACACAGGGGACAGGGAGGCGGACGCCGCGGCCTTCGGCTCAGGGACGCTGGGCCGTCGCTGCGTCGGCGATCCTGGAGGAGAAGTGAGTGTGAGGCCGGAACAGCCCGGCTGGGGTCGCGGGGTCCTCGGGCCGCTCTGTGGGGCTGGAGGCAGCCGTGGTGCGAGGACGACAGGGACCCCGAGTGGCTGCGTCGCAAAGTTGGGGAAAACGAGCCCTGAGGTCCCCTCCGCACCTGGGCCTCAGTCTGCCCGTCTGCGAGCTGGGTATTAATGGCTGCTGGTCCCCCGGGGGTGAGGGACGAGCGACCCTCACCTTATTAATCTTGCTACGACCGTGCCCAACACCTTGGAGCCAGATTCCGGAGCCAGAGAGCCCCGGGCCCGGTCCTCCCTCAAGGCCCCTCATCGGTGCCTCAGTTTCCCCATCTGCAGAATGCGCTCAATGTGGCAGCAACCCCGCTAGAGCCATGGAGGGGGGTCATGAACTGTTCCTGGAAGCCACACGGCCCAGCGTCCGGTGCTTAACATGACACCACCACCAACAGCAATGAGCATAAGTGTTTCTTGAGCACCTATTGTGTGCCAGGAGCCGTGCTAACACCCCCCAGGCCCCTGAGGTCAGTCCTGTCACCATGCCCGTTTTATAGATGAGGAAACTGAGGCTCAGAGAGGGGGCTGATCTGCCCGGGGTCACACAGCATGTAAACGGCAGAGCTGGGGTTTGAACCCTGGCCGCCGGGCTCTGGAGCCGCGCCCCCAGCCACGATGCTGCGTGGACGGTAAATGGAAGCTGTCGTTTCGAAGTTTCTTAAGTTAAATATTGTTCTGATGAAACATCGGGGCGGGGGGGAAGGCACAGCTCACACCCCTTAGGGCGGCTGCCGTCAGAAAATAACGCGGCGGTGAGGACGTGGAAAAATTGGGACCCTGGGTGTTGGTGGCGGGGATGAAAAAGGGAGCAGCCGCTGTGGAGAACAGGATGGCCGTTCCTCAGAAGTCAAACCTAGGATGACCCCGTGACCCGGCAGTCCCGCTCCTGGGGACAGACCCAGAAGATTTGAAAGCAGGGTCCTGAAGACATTTGCACCCCCGTGTGCACAGCAGCAGGATTCACAATCGCCAAGAGGTGGAGGCAACCCGAGTGTCCACGGATGGAGATGGAGAAACACAATGTGTCCATCCACACCCTGGAATATTACGCAGCCGTGAAAAGGAAGGAGATCCTGACACCTGCTCCCACGTGGACGGACCTGGAGGACGTGATGCTCAGGGACATGAGCCAGACACAGAGGGACACACACTGTGTGGTCCACTCACAGGAGGTCCCCAGAGGAGCCACATCCACAGAGACAGAAAGTGGATGGGGGGCCAGGGGCTGGGGGAGGGGTGGGAGTCAGTGTTTCATGGGGACAGAGCTGCAGTTTGGGGAGATGGAAAGTTCTGGAGACGGATGGAGGGGACGGTGGCACAACCGTGTGAATGTGCTTCATGCCGCTGAGCTGGGCCCTGAAAATGGTGAGGACGGCCAATTTCATGCTATATACATTTTGCCACAATGTAAAAAAATGTTAAAAAAAAAAAAAAAAAGGCACAGAATGGACGGAGGCCCGAGAGGCCAGGCTGACCCGGCAGGCGGGCGAGGGGCTGTGGGGCGGGGTAGGCAGCGGGGGCCTTGAATGCCAAGCGGCGGCGGCAGGGCCCTGGCTCGGGGGTCCCTGGGAGCCCGAGAGGCCGAGGAGGCGGGGAGGAGTCAGGGAAGGAAACCCGGGGAAGTGGGGCCGTGACCGCGCACACGTGGGATCCGGGCGTCCGCTGAGTCACAAATCCTGGAAGTCGAGGGTCACGGGGAGGAAGCCGTGCCGGGCCACGCAGGGCCTTCCTGTTTTGGGCCCCGAGTCCTCAGAGGCAGGCGCTCCGGGGCCAAAGTTCCCGCACCGCCCTCGCTTCCCCGGGGCACACCCCTGGGGCCCCAGGTCGGGGCAAGGGCTCTGAGATGTCCTTGCTGCTCCGACGGGGAAACTGAGGCATGGGGCTCGCCAGAGACTTCCCGGATGGACGAGGCTGATGCATTCTTATTCGGCACCTCCGGGCTGCCCCCCCTTCTGGAAGGGGCTTGGAGGGCTGGGTACCAGCGGGTGAGTTCTGGCCACACTCCCACCAACCCCGTCACCCCCTGGGGCGCCTCTGCTCCAAACGCCTGGAAGGTTCTTCAAATTCCTTTGAACCGGCGTGGGAGACCGGCCCCCCCACCCGGAGAGGTAGTGAGGCTCCCATCACAGAGGTATTCCAGCAGAGGCCCGAAAGTCTGAACTCGGGAAGGCAATCACTCTGACCGGGGGTCTCTGAGAGGCCCGGGCCAGCTGGAATATTCTGCAATTCTAAAGTCTTGGGCTTCCCAGATTGTGGTTTCTAAATGTGTTTTTTTTTTTTGAACCTTTCATTTTAAGGTTTTTGTGTTTTAATGCAAATGGCATCGGAAAGCCGTTCGGATAATAAAATAGGCGCTGGAACTATTACTGTCTTGCCCCGGCGGATGTTATTGTTTGAATTGGGATCTTTGTGGGGCTTTTTCTGGGGAGCGAAGGGCCGGGCCACCGTGGCTCGGGAGCGCCATCTGCCGCCGCTCAGCGTCCCGCCCCGGCCCGCAGGTGTCCCCTCCGGTCGCCCGGCCTCGCCATGCGGACCCCCCGAGCGCCCCCTCCACGCCCGGCGCTGCTGCTCCTACTGCTCCTGGGGGGCGCCCACGGCCTCTTCCCCGAGGAGTCGCCGCCGCTCAGCATCGCCCCCAGGGACTGTGAGTGGGGGTCCCTGGGGCAGGGGGCGTCCTGAGGGAGGGTCCCCTTCCCCCAGGGGGCTCCCCGGGCCAGGCCTACCCCGGCCCTGGATCACACCCCTCCACACCCCCTCCCCAGACCTGAACCACTACCCCGTGTTCGTGGGCAGCGGGCCAGGCCGCCTGACCCCCACAGAGGGCTCTGAGGACCTCAACATCCAGCGCGTCCTGCGGGTCAACAGGACGCTGTTCATTGGGGACAGGTATGGGGCACTGTCGGGCCGTGTGGGGAGCCGGTGGTGGTCCTCCTGGGGGCGTTGCGTGGTGGGGCCTGTTGTTGGGCTGGAGTGTGACTGTGTCCCCCTGGGTGCTGGACTCTGGGTGTGGTTGGAGCCCAGAGCTTGTGATGGTGTGTTAACAGGTGGCGACACCTGTTTAGTTAAAACTCACTGGGTGCCTACAGAGGGTGCTGAAGTGGCGCCCCAGGGCTTCCCTGAGGAGGGGACATTAGAGTGGAGACCTGAATGATGAGGAGACAGCCATGGGGAAAATCTGGGGGAGAGGGAGAAATCCGGGCAGCCGGCACAGCCTGTGCAAAGGCCCTGGGGCAGGAGTGGGCCTGGTGTTTTGGAGGAACAGGGAGGAGGCCCGTGTGGCCAGAGCAGAGGGAGGAGGAGGAGAGAGGGAGGAGGGAGGGCAGGGAGGAGATGGGGCAGGTGGGGTAGGGCCTGGGGGGCTGACAGGAGGACTCGGGCTTCTCCTGCCCACCAGGGAGGTGGGAGCCTGGAGGGCTGCGGGCAGAGGAGGGCGGGCCCTGACTTGGGGGCTCCACGTGCCCTCTGGTGGCTACTCTGGGGATGACAGACTGAAGGTGAAGGTGGGAGCCAGGCCCCAGGGCAGAGGGGACTGCACTGGTCCAGGCGGGCAGTAATGGATGCTGGACCAAGATGGTGGCCGTGGAGGGCATCGATGGGGTCCAAGCCCTGAGAGTGGACAAGACCACCCAGGAGGGGTGCGGGTGGGGGAGGGAAGAGACCCAAGGACCCAGCCCTGGGCCCATGAGGGAGAAAGAGGGAGAGCGAGGGGGGCCCAGAGAGATGGGAGGGAAGCCGGGCAGGTGGCAGGTCCGGGGCTGCGTGGGGATGGAGTTCCCCGGAGGAGGGTGGACTGGCCGGGTCACACACTGTGGAGACGGGGAGGAGGACAGAGAAGTGACCGCTGGACTTAACCCGACGTGGCCACTGACCCTGGCCGGGGCATTTTCTGCAGCCTCGGGGAACTGAGAGGAGCTGAGGGCACGGCAGCTCGTCACGTTGAGTGAGGGCCCTCGGCGGGGCCGTGTGAGCCTGAGGTGGTGGGTCAGGGCCCCACGGGGTGTGCTAGAACCTGCGGGTCATTTTAGGGCCCGAGGAAGCGTGTTAGGGGTTGCAGAAGCATGTGAGGGCATGGGCCACATTGCACGCCACACCTGCCACCAGGAGGATGGAACGTGGGGGGTTAGGCCCCCCCAGTCTCACTAACTACAACCCCCCAGGGACAACCTGTACCGGGTGGAGCTGGAGCCCCCCACGTCCTCGGAGCTACGGTACCAGCGGGTGAGGATGGGCTGCAGGTGGGGGGAGAGAGGACAGCGCTCGGGGTTCCCACCAAGGGGACCTGACACTTTCCTGGGGACCAAGGTGGATTCGGGGCTACCGGGCGGGGGTTCCTAGGGCTGTCAGGGACCCCGCTCCCCTCACCAGCTCCCTGTGCCCCCAGAAGCTGACCTGGCGCTCCAACCCCAGCGACATCAACGTGTGTCGGATGAAGGGCAAGCAGGAGGTGAGTGGGCCCTGGCCACGCCCCCAGCCCGCGCTGGCCACGCCCCGATCCGTCCTGGCCACGCCCACTGCAAAATCCTCCTGGCTTTCATCCCAGGCTAGGACCCTGGTGTTGCCATGGCTACGCCCAGAGCCTGGCCACGCCCCCAAAATTGTCCTTAGTTATGGCCACGCCCACAGCCCTGGTCTTCCCGTAGCTCCACCCCCTCCAATGGCCGCTGATACAAAGTATTTCCCTATCTTGGCCCCGCCCTCAGTCATGGCCACGCCCCCAGCCCAGTTTTATTTGAGCCACGCCCCTAACGTCCTGGCCACGCCTACATCCCTGGCCCCTCCCCGCAAGGCCCCAGGTCTTCCCTGGCCCCGCCCTCCGCCGTAGCCACGCCCCCGCCCCCGTGGCCACGCCCACCTTGGCTTCCCCAGGGCGAGTGTCGAAACTTCGTGAAGGTGCTGCTGCTTCGGGACGAATCCACGCTGTTCGTATGCGGATCCAATGCGTTCAACCCCGTCTGTGCCAACTACAGCGTGAGTCTCCGCCCCTCGGAGCCCTGCTCCCAGCCTGTGCTCCCCTGTCCTCGGCCACGGCACCTCCTGCAGGAAGCCCTCCTGGATATGCCCTCCTGCCCCCTCACCTCGAGCTAAGGATGAGGCTCCCAAAGGAGGCCTGTGCAGGGGTCAGGGAACCCCAGCCACTTAACTAGGATTGACTCTCAGCGCCATTTACAGACCAACACGCTGAGCCCAGAGAGGTTAAGGGACTGAGCAAGTCACACAGCATCCAACAGGAGCCAGGATTCCCCTTGCAATGGGGGCTGGTGGAGCGGGGGAGTTGCTAGGAGCCCTGACACTCAGACCCTGTCCCCCCCCAGATGGACACGCTGCAGCCCCTCGGGGACAACATCAGCGGCATGGCCCGCTGCCCGTACGACCCCAAGCACGCCAACGTGGCCCTCTTCTCTGGTGAGTGTCCCCCAGCTCTGACCCTCTGATGGGGCCCGTCCCCGAGCAAGGCGTGGTGGCATTTTCCACCGGAAAATGGAGTCCGGGTTGTTTAGAAGGTGGCTAGGGGACCACGGTTGGGGTCAGCCGGGGTCGGGGCTCAGCTTGGGGCATACCCTGGAGTGTGGACAGGATTCACGTGGGCTCAGTCCTGGAAGATCAAGTTCTGACCCACCAGCCCCTGGCCTCTCTGATCTCATCTCTCACCTGCCTCCCCCTCGACTCACCCCCATCCAGAAGGGATGCTCTTCACGGCCACCGTCACGGACTTCCTAGCCATCGACGCCGTCATCTACCGCAGCCTCGGGGACCGGCCTACCCTGCGCACCGTGAAACACGATTCCAAGTGGTTCAAAGGTGGGGTGGGCATTCATCAAATCCCCTCACCAGAATAAGAGTCTCCAAGGAGACAGGGAGGGGCCTCCCATCTCGTGTTTGGAACCTACTGGTCTCTCTGAAGCTAAAGCTAGAGGAAAGATTTAAGTTGGATCTAAAGTAGAACTTGCTGGAAATGGGTGGCTTAGAAGCCTGAAATGGAACTATAAGAAGGGTATGGCAGGGTGATGTCCCCCCTTCATAATAAAAGCAGCACCCAGGCGGATGTGTTCCCAGCCCCAGCACACGCTTTCTCATGGCGGGGGCTGGGCTCTGACCCCCCTTCTCCTACAGAGCCCTACTTCGTCCACGCGGTGGAGTGGGGCAGCCACATCTACTTCTTTTTCCGGGAGATCGCGATGGAGTTTAACTTTCTGGAGAAGGTAAGGCCGTACGCCCCCCCCTCGGCCCCCCAGAGAGGCCGGCGTAGCGGGGCGCAGGGCTGAGAGGCTCTGATCGTGGGAAGCGGGGAGCAGAGGCGGATCCATGAGTCTCCACGGGGGGTGAGAGGGTGCCACCCCAACCCCGGTCCTCAAGGGCCGGGCGCCCGAGGTGGAGCCATCTGTGGAAGAACCTGGGTGCACAGCCCTGGGCGAGGGTCTCGGCTTTGCAGTCCGACACACCCCTGGGATCCGGTTCTGGTGCTGCCCACCCGCCCGTCCGCCATCCGCCTGCCATCCTCCCTCCACCGTCCATCCATCTGCCCTCTCCCCTGCCTGCTCCGCCGCCCGTCTGTCTCTTCTTCAGCCCGCCCCCCGGCCATGCCCAGCTACCCACCTGCCCACCCACCAGCTCAGACACCCTCCATCCGGCCGGCCGCTCGCCCACCTTTTCCATGCTCCTCTATATCTGTCCTCGCATGTCCCACTCGCTCACTTATTCACCCGTTTGTCCATCTACTGTCCGTTCATTCGTTTTCCTAACCATCCGTTGATCTGTCCTCCTACCCTCTGCTCATCCATCCGCCATCCGTGTCTCCGTCTCCCTCCACACCCTTCTGTGTAGCCAGTTACGTAGCCACCCAGCTCCTCTCATAACCTGCTCGTCCATTCTGTTCCACTTTCTGTCCAGCCATGCATCTGCTCACCCATCGCCATGGGCCACCCACCCGTTCACTCATTCTCCATGCAACCAACGTTCATCTACTTTCCTGTCTTTTCATCCACCCACCCACCCACCCACCCATCTACCCATTCATCCACGCACGCATCCATCTGCTCTTCTGTTCGTCCATCCACCCCTCCACCCGTCCATCCATCCACCCGCCCACCCACCATCCATCCATCCATCCATCCATCCACCATCCATCCATCCATCCATCCACCTGCCCACCCACCCATCCACCATGCATCCATCTACCCACCCATCCATCCACCATCCATCCACCATCCATCCATCCATCCATCCATCCATCTATCCACCATCCATCCATCCATCCATCCATCCACCATCCATCCATCCATCCATCCATCCATCTATCCACCATCCATCCACCATCCATCCACCATCCATCCATCCATCCATCCACCTGCCCACCCACCCATCCACCATGCATCCATCTACCCACCCATCCATCCACCATCCATCCATCCATCCATCCACCATCCATCCATCCATCCATCTATCCACTATCCATCCATCATCCATCCACCATTCATCCATCCATCCACCCGCCCACCCACCCATCCACCATGCATCCATCTACCCACCCATCCATCCACCATCCATCCATCATCCATCCACCATTCATCCATCCACATACCCCTCCATCCCTCCATCTATTGATTATCTCCTTCATTATCCATCATTTTCTCCTTCAAACTCATTTATCCATCCCTCCATCCACAATCCATCTGTTCGTCTGTCCATCCATCTACCCATCCATCCGGCCCCTCAATTCATCACGCAGCCAGACAGTTAAGTGCAGAGACTGCCGTTTACTACCAGTGTGACCTTGGGCTGGTCACTTCCCCTTCTCCGTGCCTCAGTTTCCCCATCCCTACAGTGAGCCCTCCTTCATAGAGCTTTGGGAGGACAGCAAGAAAAGATGGGGATGAAGTACTGGTACATACTGAGCGACCAATAGATGGAAGCGGTGATGATTACGATTGTCACGTTGCTCTGACCGTCACTGTCGTCCCCACGTTTCCGCTGGGGGATTTGGCGCCCAGATGGCTACGGGGCAGTGAGCCCGGGCCAGCGTCCTTCCTCCCGGCCGGGGTGGCGGGCAGCGCGGCCTGCGGATGGGCCTTCCTGGACCCGGGGCTCAGGCGCCCGTGTGTCCGCTGTGGCGCCAGGTGGTGGTGTCGCGCGTGGCCCGGGTGTGCAAGAACGACGTGGGCGGCTCCCCGCGCGTGCTGGAGAAGCAGTGGACGTCCTTCCTGAAGGCGAGGCTCAACTGCTCGGTGCCCGGTGACTCCCACTTCTACTTCAACGTGCTGCAGGCCGTCACGGGCGTGGTCAGCCTGGGCGGCCGGCCTGTGGTCCTCGCCGTCTTCTCCACCCCCAGCAACAGGTCAGCGTGCCCCAACGGGAGCGGATGGGGGACCTCGGGTGGACGTGAGCCGAGAGGCCCCACAGTCACTCGGCAAACATTCCCTGGGTCCTGGGCTCGGAAAGATTGGAGAGGTCTCAGCCCCAGGCCAGGGTGGGACAAAGCCACACACTGACCCTCCAAGGCCCTTTGGTCAGAACTGGGCAGATTGTGGGGGGGGGGGGGGTGTCCTCATCTCTTGCCTTTGGAGGAAATCTGGGAGGGCTTCCTGGAGGAGGGGACATTGGAATTAGGCTTCAATGGGTGTGAGATGAAGGAAGAGGGAAGAGTGTTCCAAGTTGGAGGGACAGCCTGTGCAAAGACCCTGAGGCTGCAATGAGCTTGGGTTGTTTAAACAACAGAGAGAGGACCCGGGTGGGTGGTGTCTCCGGCCCAGGGGACTGACCCTCTGGCAGCTCAGAGGACGCAGCCTCCGCCACATGCCCCGACCCGGGCTCACCTCCCTTTCTTCTACTCCCCCCACCAGCATCCCCGGCTCAGCCGTCTGCGCCTTTGACATGACGCAGGTGGCCGCCGTGTTCGAAGGCCGCTTCCGCGAGCAGAAGTCCCCGGAGTCCATCTGGACGCCGGTGCCCGAGGACCAGGTGCCGCGGCCCCGGTGAGAGCCCCCTCGTCCCAGGACAGGTGTCATGTGGGGGCCTGTCCCCACGGCCGGACGTCCACACGGGGTTTGAGCCGTGGCTGAGTCCGGCTGCACCTGTGACACACGTGGGGGACACGGCAGCCCTCCGAGCAGGGTGGCGGGACCCCCGCGGCCGCCGTGACCCCGCCCCGTCCCCCAGGCCCGGCTGCTGCGCGGCTCCCGGCATGCAGTACAACGCGTCCAGCGCCTTCCCCGACGACATCCTCAGCTTCGTCAAGACCCACCCCCTGATGGACGAGGCCGTGCCCTCGCTGGGCCACGGGCCCTGGATCGTGCGCACCCTCATGCGGTGGGTGCCTGCGCGTGGCCAGGGCCCGGGGACGGCGGGAGGATGGAGGGCGGCCCCGCTGAAGCCAGGCGCTCAAGACGGCTGTGGGCGCGGGCTGCCCGGAGACAGAGAGACGGAGAGACACGGGGAGACAGAGACGGAGAGAGACAAAGAGGGACAGAGACGGAGAGAGACAAAGAGGGACAGAGAGAGACCTGGGGGAGCAGAGATGGAGAGAGACACGTAGAGACAGAGAGAGACATGGGGAGACAGAGACAGAGAGAGACACGGGGAGATGGAGACAGAGAGACACACGAGGAGACGGAGAGAGACACAGAGAGACAAAGATGGAGAGAGACAGTCAGAGACAGAGACGCTCAGAGAGCCAGACAATGGGGACATTCAGGGCCACAGGTGCAGGTGGGAGGCGGGCTGGGGGTGCGCAGGGCTGCGGGCCAGCCTGACCCCCACCTGCCCCGGCCCAGGCACCAGCTGACGCGCGTAGCCGTGGACGTGGCCGCCGGGCCCTGGGGCAACGAAACCGTGGTCTTCCTGGGCTCCGAGGTGGGCACTGTCCTCAAGTTCCTCGTGTGGCCCAACGCCAGCGCCCCGGGCGCCACTGGGCCCAGCGTCCTCCTGGAGGAGTTCGAGACCTACCGGCCCGACAGGTGGGAGTGGCCGTGGCCGCACGCGGGGTGGCGGGCGGGGTGGTGGGGCGCCTGTCGTGACTCTCACCTGTCCGCTCACCCAGGTGCGGACGAACCGGCGGCAGCGAGACTGGGCAGCGGCTGCTGAGCCTGGAGCTGGACGTGGCCTCGGGTGGCCTGCTGGCGGCCTTCCCCCGCTGTGTGGTCCGGGTACCCGTGGCCCGCTGCCAGCAGTACTCGGGGTGCATGAAGTGAGTGCCCCCTGGCCGGCTTTGGGGAGGGAGGCCAGGGAGATGAGCATGGGAGCAGAGGGCACAATCCTGACTCATTGACTGATGAGCTGGGTGGAGGTCACAGCCTGTGCAAAGGCCCTGGGGCAGGCGTGTGGGAGGAGCAGAGGGAGGGCAGGGAGGGGTCGGGCAGGTCGTGCGGGGCCTGGGGGGCCACGGGGAGGACTCGGCTTCTTCCCCCAGGGAGGGGAGCCTGGAGGGCTGCAGGCGGAGGAGGGCGGGATGTGATTGACATTTTTAAGAGCAGCAGCATCCAGGGGACAAGGAGGCGGCTGTTTCTCTGCCTCTAAAACAGGTGGAAAGATCACACGCAGATAAAGCACAGCCCACCCTCGGCTCGGTGTGAGGCCCCCACACGCAAACCCCCACCCCGCGCCCACTGTCATGGCCATGATGTTGCCACAGCCCGGAGCCAGGGCGCAGACCGTGTGGGCTCCGGTGCCGCCTCTGCCATTTGGATGAAACTGAACTTTGTTGAGCCTCAGTGTCATTATCTGGAAAATGGGCAGGGGTGGCCCCCGCTGCAAAGATTTGTCAGGAGGACTCCCGGGGTCGATAGCAGGGGCCGCCGTGGAAGGGACCGAGGCTGATGGCCCCCCCGGGCCCCTTGTCTGCTCCAGGAACTGTATCGGCAGCCAGGACCCCTACTGCGGGTGGGCCCCCGACGGCGCCTGCGTCTTCCTGAGCCCTGGCACCAGGTACCGGGGGGCGGAGGGGTGGTGTCTGACCCTCCTGATGGTCGGGGCTCCCCCACCTCGGCGTCCTGACGGGGGTGTCTGCTGACCATGCCTCTCGCCCCCCCCCCCCCCCCTTAGAGCCCCCTTCGAGCAGGACGTGTCCGGGGCCAGCACGGCAGGCTTAGGGGACTGCACGGGTAAGTGGGACGTGGGCAGGAGGCCTGGGGACCCTGAACGCTGGTCCTGGTCCTCACACCCTTTGCCGCTGTGCCCAGAGGGGTGGGGGGACTGGCTTCCATCAGGACTTCGGGCGGGCAGGGGGTCCCACTCCCGGGCGGGGAGGCAGGAGAAGGACAGACAGACGCCAGGGGAACAGAGACGCTGAGAGACAGGGACAAAGAGACAGCCCAAGGCAGACAGATGAACTTTGAGAAGACGGACGGACGGATGGACGGATAAGCCCGAGGCAGCGGGAGGCGCGGGGACCGTGCCCTGGCTGTCCCCTCTCACGCCCCTCTGCCGGCCAGGGCTCCTGCGGGCCAGCCTCTCGGAGGAGCGTGCCGGGCTGGTGTCGGTGAACCTGCTGGTGACGTCGTCGGTGGCGGCCTTCGTGGTGGGCGCCGTGGTGTCCGGCTTCAGCGTGGGCTGGTACGTGGGCCTCCGCGAGCGGCGCGAGCTGGCCCGTCGCAAGGACAAGGAGGCCATCCTGGCGCACGGGGGCGGCGAGGCCGTGCTGAGCGTGAGCCGACTGGGCGAGCGGCGGGCGGGCGGCCCCGGGGGCCGGGGCGGCGCTGGGGGCGCCGGGGGGCCCCCCGAGGCCCTGCTGGCCCCGCTCATGCAGAACGGCTGGGCCAAGGCCACGCTGCTGCAGGGCGGCCCCCACGACCTGGACTCGGGGCTGCTGCCCACGCCCGAGCAGACGCCGCTGCCGCAGAAGCGCCTGCCCACCCCGCACCCCCATGCGCTGGGCCCCCGCACCTGGGAGCACGGCCACCCCCTGCTCCCCGCCTCCGCCTCGTCCTCCCTCCTGCTGCTGGCCCCTGCCCGGGCCCCCGAGCAGCCCCCAGCGCCCGGCGACCCGATCCCCGATCCCCGCCTCTATGCCACCCGGCCCGGCCGGGCCTCCCACGGCGACTTCCCGCTCACCCCCCACGCCAGCCCGGACCGCCGGCGGGTGGTGTCAGCGCCCACGGGCCCCTTGGACCCAAGCTCAGCTGCCGACAGCCTCCCGCGGCCCTGGAGCCCGCCGCCCACGGGCAGCCTCCGGAGGCCGGGTCCCCACGCCCCGCCGGCCGCCGCCCTGCGCCGCACACACACTTTCAACAGCGGCGAGGGCCGGCCTGGGGACCGCCACCGCGGCCGCCACATCCGGCCCGGCACGGACTTGGCCCACCTGCTGTCCTACGGGGGGCCAGACAGGACTGCGCCCCCCGTGCCCTAGGCCGGGGTCCCCGGACGCCTCAGCGGTGCCAGCCACAGGAACCTAGGACGGGGGCCCGGCTCCGAGTGGGTGCTCCGGCCCCCCGACCCCAGCCGCGGGGGAGGCCCCCTCCGCCGCACGGAAGCACAACGAGCCCGGCCCCCCACCTGCTTGCGGCCGCAGGACACTGAGGCAGTTTGGGGGGGGCGGTGGGCGGGAGGAACGTGCCACGATTTGCGGGTGACCTTCTGCGCGTGGGTTTTGGTTTGTTTTCGATTTGCGTTTCTTTTGCTGTTTTCTACTCAATTGCACAAGTCCGTTCTCGGGGCTGCGGCCCGGGGGGCTTGGAGGCGGTGGGATGGGGAGAGGGGGCCGCAGCCGCAGACCCGAGGCCCCTCCCCGCCTCCCCCTGCCCCCGAAAAGTCCCTCCTTCCCCCAGGCTCCTGGCGTGTGTGGGTGTGTGTGCGTGTGCATGCTGTGTTCGTGTGCAAGGGGCCGGGAAGGGGAGGGTGGCGTGTGCGTGTGTGTGCGCCCGCGAGGGCTGCTGCCGGCGTGTGCGTGGGGCGGGCCACGCGTGCGCGTGCGGTGTGCGCGTGTCTGTGTGCGACTGCGGTGGCCCCAGCGGCCTGGGCGTCGCTGAGCTGACGCCGGGGCTTCCAGAAGGCCGGGGGGCCGTCGAGGTGCCGGTTCGAAGTCGCAGGGGGAGCTGGGGACGGGGGTTCAGGCAGGGGGGGCTGGGAGGGCCTGCCCAAAAGTCACTGTGGCAGCAGCTGTCTAAAGGGCTCGGCGGTCTCGGGGTGGGGGCGCGGCCAAGGCGGGCGGGCCCCCCTGTAAATATGGCCCCAGGGTGGTCAGAGGGTCCCACGCCACCTGTCCCCTTGTGACCTCCCCCTTTGACCTCCAGCTGACCATGCATGCCAGCTGAGTGGCCGGCTGAGCCCTGGCTCCTCTCTGGAGTCTGCCTCCCCCACCCCCTCCCCGTCAATAAAACTGTTTACAACCACCGGCCCCCAAGGCTTTGGGTCTGCTCTGTCCCCTGGGGGTGGGACCCGCATGATCATGGCGTGGCCCGGGGCAATTGGGAGCCTCCGAGAGACTCGGGGCTGGGTCATCCCGGCGACTTCTGGGAAGCTGGTGTGGAAATGAGGAGAGAGAGTTGGGGGGAGGTCCCCGTCTTCATCTGGAGGGGGCCGGGCCATCGATTGGTCCTTCAGCAAACATTCATCGCGCATCTACCATGTGCCAGGCACTGTGTGGGGACAAAGACCCCGTCCTCGTGGAATTCAGAGCCTGGTGGGGGAGACCGACCACATGCAAGCAACTTAGGACTTGATTTGAGGTTGCAATATGTAATGAAGAAAAAGGCAGATGATGTGCCAGGAAGGTGGGGGGTGGGGACGGGGTGGTCAAGGAGGGCCTGCTGGAGGAGGTGGCATTTGAGCCCAGATGGGATGGGTGAGAAGGAGCACCCGTGGGGACGTGTGCAGAGGGAGTGTTTCAGGCAGCGGGAACAGCCAGTGCAAAGGCCCTGAGGTAGGAGCAAGCTGGGAGGAGGGGTGAGGCGGCCAGTGGGGCTGGAGCAGCGTGAGTGAGGGAGGGGGCAGGGGGTGGAGATGAGGACGGAGAGGAAGGCAGGGCCTCGAAGGTAAGGAGTATGAATTTTTTTTTTGCATTGTAAAATACTTAAGTACACATAAATTCAAATGCACCGTGTGAGCCATTTTTCAGTGCACAGCTCAGCGGCATGAAGTCCATTCGCATTGTCGTGCAAGCACCCCAGAACTTTCCATCTTCCCAAACTGAAGCTCTGTCCCCATGAAACACCAGCTTCCCATTCCTTCCCATCCCCAGCCTTAGGAGTTTTATTTTAAGTGGGACAAGCAGCCATCAGAGGGTTTTAAGCAGGGGACATGATCCGATTTCATTTCGAGAGATGGTCGTAATTATGTCATTACAATTCACACGCCTTCTTCCAGCCCGTGTCCATTAAGCTCCTACTGTGTGTGTTGGGCTCCGGGGACGGGGCGGTGAACAAGACAGCCCCGGTGTCCCCTCGTTATGGGGACACTGATTTAAACAACAAAAGAAAATCCACAAAACGTCACGATGGCATCTGCCAGGTCCTCCCGCGCCTGCGTCTGATTTTTTCAGCTCGATTGAAATACATGGGACGCAGAAGATGGTGTGAGTGTCAGGTGTACAATGTGATGACGTGACACGCGTGTGCCGCAAACACAGTGGCCGCGATGAGGTTAGTTTGCGCGTCTTTCAGTCACACTGTTACCTTCGGTGACAACTTTGAAGATTTACTCTGGGAGCAGCTTTCAAGGATACGATAAAGTATCAGTAACTTGAGTCACCGCCTGTACCTTCCACCCCCGGGACTCCTTTTACAACTGCAACCTTGTATCCCATGGCCGCCATCTCCCCGACCCCCGACCCCCGACCCCTGGCAACCGCCACTCTCCTCTCGGTGGCTGAGTGTGGATTTTTTCGATTCCACATAGAAGTGAGGTCACACGGTGCTTGTCGTTCTCCGCCTGATTTATTTCGCTGAGCATAATGGCCTCGGGCTTCGATCATCTTGTTGTCCCGGCTGCTGTGAATAATGCTGCCGTGGACACGGCGTGCACATCGCTTTTCAAGATGAATGCCCAGCGGCGGAATTGCTGGATCCTGTGGTGGATCGACTTAATTTTTTTGAGGAATCTCCATACCGTTCTCCATAGTGGCTGCACCAGTTTACGTTCCCACCAACGATGCACAAGGGTTCCCTTTTCTCCACATCCTCGCCTACACTTTTCTTCCTTTTTTTCTTGAGGAAGATTAGCCCTGAGCTAACATCCGCTGCCAATCCTCCTCTTTTTGCTGAGGAAGACTGGCCCTGAGCTAACATACGTGCCCATCTTCCTCTACTTTATATGTGGGACGCCTACCACAGCATGGCTTGACAAGCGGTGCCATGTCCACACCCGGGATCCGAACCGGTGAACCCCGGGCTGCCAAAGCAGAATGTGCACACTTAACCGCTGCGCCACGGGGCCGGCCCCTCCTCTGCCCATTTTTGTGTGTCTGTTTTTGTGTGTCTGTCTCTGCAGGTCTGTCATTCTCTCCTGCTCTGTCTGTGTCTCTGTTTGGTTCTGTCTGTGTATTTTTGCTTCTCTCTGTGTCAGTATCTATAGCTGTGGATCCATGTGCATGTCTGTCTGTCTGTCTTTATCTGTGCCTGTCTACGCCAGCCTGTGCGTTGTCTCTGAACCTGTGTGTCCACTGAGACAGAACAGAGACGAATTCCTTCAGAGACCAGGCTGGGGGGAAAAGGCCATGGCCAGGCCTGACAGAAGTCCTGGGTGCAGATCAAGATAACACATCACACCGGAATCTTTAGAACTCAACCAGAATGAGAGCGCTCAATAGCCAAACCCATGGGGTGCAGCCAAAGCCGTTCTCAAAGGGAAATTTCTAGCCTCCAGATGCATTTATTAGGAAAAGAGAAAGATCCCAAATAAACAGCACATCAGCTTGAGAGGAAAAAAGAAAGAGCAGGAGGGACCCTTGGAGACTGAGGTTGAGCTTCACAGATGGGGAAACCGAGGCCAAGAAAAGTTAAGCCACTCGCCGAAAGTCACAAAGCAAGGCAGTTCCTGGCAGAGCCGGGATTCAGAGCCAGGTTGAGTCCCTCCCAAGCCTTTGTTCCAAGACCCTAGAGCATTTTGGCACTGCTCCCTTTTGAATTCTATTTGTTAAAAAATTATTTCATTACAGAAAAAAAAAAAAAAAAGCAACCCAACAGCAATATGTCACGAATTCAAGACGAGTGGGTTTTTTTTTTTTTTTTTTTTGTTCTTTTTACCGAGCGAGCTTCCTGGTTGCTCAAATTTATCGTAAATAGCACATCTTGCTCAAATGGCTGTTCCATCCCCAAGGCCGGCCCCCTTGCAAACTTGACTTTGATTCCTGGGCTGGGGGCACTGGGAACTCAGCCCCAGAGACTCATGGGTGCCCACTCCCCAAAAGCAGGGATCAGGAAGGAGAAACCGGGCAGAAGCAGGGCCAAGAAATGGGCGGACCCTGCCCCCCTGCTCTCCACCCCCTGCCAGGAAGGAATTTTGCAATCCTTGCCCCTCCCTTCCCCCTGCCTGGCCCAGGTCCAGCCCCTAACGGGAACAGAATGTGGGCAGGGATTTCCCCCAGGGTTGGTGCCACTTCCCCCGGCCCAGGCAGGTAGAAGGCCACCTCGCCAGGCCAAAGGAACCTGGATGGGAGGGAAAGAGGCCACCATGTCCTCTTGGAGCCGAGAGCGAAACCAGAGGTAGGTCCCCACCCCATCCATCCTGGGCAGGCCCGGCCGCCAGGCAGCACGGGATACACAGACATTCTGTCTGACCCACTGAAGCCAAAGGGCCGGATGTAGGTCTGCAGGCTGGAAGGGACCTACCCTCGGGCTCGAACTATGACAGACCGGCTCCCCAGGTGGGCCCCGGGCCAGGCAGGGAGCGGGAGCCCAGCCCCCATCACAGACCTGAGAGAAGGACCCAGAGGGACAGAAGCCCCAGCCCCCTAAGGGTTACGGTGCCAACTGTAAACCATGCCATCCCAAGGCCAAATGCCCGCCCCCCGAACTGCGCAAACCAGGATGCACTTTTCATGTTCAGAATCCTCTATGTACCTGGGTTGCACCTGAGTGCTTAGGAGCAGGATGGAGCTGGGCCCAGGTTACCTAACCTGGTCTGGTCAGGGCTGGATGGAAAGAGGAGGAGCCCAGAGGGGGAAACTGAGAACTCTACTTGGGAAGGTCAGAGACAGCTTCATGGAAAAGGGAGCATTGGAGTTAGGGCTTTGCAGGATGAATAGGAGTTCACTGGCTCTGCCTTCAAAACGTGGGGCCAGGGAGATAAGAAATGACCCAGAAAACCAGCTAGACATTAGCAAATTGGACTGCAGATAAGTAACAGCCCATTGCGGCTGAGCTGGCAATGGGGTAGGGTAGCACTTAGGGGTCAGACTAAGAAACTTAGGTTTCAGAGGATTAGAATTCTCCCTGTAATAGAGGCTACTTATGGCCGCTGTCGCGGGGTGAAGGTGGAAACCAGAGGAGGAGGAGGAGGTGACGGCACCTGGACGGTGGTCCAGGTGAGCAACGAGGCGGCATGGTCCAGGGTGATGGAAGCAGAGACGGAAAGAGGGAGGCGCATTTGGGGTATTTCCACCCATCTGGGGATATCTTCGTTTTGACTTGTTGAGCCCCTTCTGTCGTTGCCGGCAGCCCAGGGGGCCTGAACCCCCATCTTTCTAGAACCATGTTCCTGCTGCTGCTCTCCGTGGCCTCGGCCCAGGGGGTCCCACCAGACCCCACCGCCTGCCTGGTGTTCCAGTCGGTCAACGGGACCTCCATCGCCTGCAAGCCGCCCGCCGAAGTCCCCCGCCGCCTCCCGGCTGACACCATCCACCTGGCCGTGGAGTTCTTCAACTTCACCCGGCTGCCCGCCGGCCTCCTCCGGGGCGCCCCAAGGCTCCAGGAGCTGCACCTCTCCAGCAACCGGCTGCACAACCTGTCGGCCGAGCTGCTGCAGCCGGTGCCCGGGCTGAAGGTGCTGGACCTCACCCGAAACGCCCTGAGCCGCCTGCCGCCCGGGCTCTTCCGGGCCTCCGCCGCCCTGCACACCCTGGTGCTGAAGGAGAACCAGCTGCGGGCCCTGGACGCCTCGGGGCTGCACGGCCTCACGGCCCTGCGGCACCTGGACCTGTCCGGCAACCAGCTCCGGACGCTGCCCGCCGGGCTGCTGGCCAACGTCCCCAACCTGCGTGTCCTTGACCTTAGTGACAACCAGCTGGAGGCTCTGCCCTCCGGCTTCCTGAGGGGGCCCCTGTGCTTGGAACGGCTGCACCTGGAGGGGAACAGACTGCGCGCTCTTGCAGAGGACCTCCTGGCGCCCCAGGCGGACCTACGATACCTCTTCCTGAGTGACAACAAGCTGGCCAAGGTGGCCCCCGACGCCTTCCGGGGCCTGCGGCGGCTGGACATGCTGGACCTGTCTAACAACTCTCTGACCAGCGTGCCCAAGGGGCTCTGGGCCAGCCTGGGGCGGCCCACCCAGAACCTACAGTACGGCTTCGACCTCTCCCGCAACCCCTGGGTCTGTGACGGGCACCTGCACGACCTCTTTCGGTGGCTCGTGGACAACAAAGAGAAGATGTTCTTCCAGAATGACACGCGCTGTGCTGGCCCGGAAGCCTTCAAGGGCCAGACGCTCCTGGAGGTGGCCGAGTCCCGTTGAGGCCTGGGGCTGGAGGCGAGGGGACGGGGCCTGGCAGGACACCGCAGCCCACACCTTCTAAGGGTCAGGCCTTGCCACTGTTGCTGGGACCCATTTTGCCCATGTTTCCCACGGGCTCTCCGGCCGGCCTCCTTGTCATCGCTCGAGTTGTCCCTCTTCCAGAAAGTCCTTCCTCCGTCTCCCAGAGCTCCTGGGCTCGGGGCTCCCTCGGATCCAGCCTTGGCCCACGCACAAGTGTTGTCTCTCCCCGGCTCCGCCTCCCCCAGTTTGCAGGGCTCTCTGAGTCCGGCGCCTGGCACTGAGGCCCCTGTCTGTCACCCAGCGTCACCCATTCAGGGTGACACCCGAGGGGTTAATAAACAGCCGCTGAATGGAACGGGACGGACTGGCGTTCACTGTGTTCCTTGCATCACCTCCCAAGTCGCCGTCCCGGGTCTCCGGGATGAAGGAGGGAAGGAGAAGTGTGACCCAGAGCCTGGGGTGGGGACAGGAGCTTCCACGGGGTCATCTGATGGCCTGCAGCTGCTCCGCCCCCTCCCCCTTCCCGGGGCTTAACTGGAAAGAAAATCCTGACCGTGGCCCGGGTGTCATTTTACGGGTGGATTCCTGCCAGCGCTCGTCCCGAGGAAGGTTGAAATTAAACCGGATTGCTTCAGGTCTCCAAACAATTTGTCATGCTGGCTGGTGACAACCCAGGGGACAGTCACCCAGGGCAAGCGTGGGCAGGCTGGACGGGGTTGGACAGATGCTCAGAGGCCGAAGGGCCTGAGTCGTCACCTGCCGACACAGTGTTGGGCATGCTGGGGGCCGGGGTCAGATTTGGGGGCCCCTGGGGGGGTTGGTTGGGGCCATGCTCGTTCTCTCCAGCTCCCTGGAAGGAGGGTCGTGCCCACGTCCGTGGTCATTGCAGGCACGGAGACGAAAGCCAGGGGTGTCTGGAGCCCGGCAGAGCCGGGTTTGAACCGGAACCCTCCATCGCTGGGGGCCCTGGAGGTGGCGGTTTAAAGCTTTCTGAGCCTCGGTTTGCTTCTCTGCAAAACGGGGGTTCCAGGGAATGGGCCAGCCTGGCTCCTGGCTTCGTTAAAGGGCAACTTGAAAAAAAGTAAAAAGAAAGACCTTGAGGACTGGCCCAAGGTCACTTGGCCAGGCGGTGGGGGCTGTGGGTGCCCTCCCCTGTCGCCGCGGTGACAGCAGCGAGGGTGACAGGGGGCCAAACCCGGCCAGCGAAAGTAGCGCAATCCTAGAGCATCCGGCGTCCCCGGGTTGCCGTGGCAACCGCTGAGCGCCCCGAGAGCCCCGGGGAGGGGGAGGAGCCTGGAGCCACGCCCCCAGAGACACGCCCCCCGCAGGCCTCTCCCCATTGGCCAGCCCCCGGAGGCCCCGCCCCCCGAGCCGCTATAAGGCAGGGGAGCCGGCGCGGGGCGGGGACGCGAGTGGGAATCTGGGGTCCGCGGGGACACTTGGGCGCTGAGGCCGCGCGCGCCCGGGTGAGTGCCACACGCAGGCCCGGGGGCCCCCCGATCGGGTCGGGGGACAGGGTCCAGGGGCGTGGGGAGGAGAGGGGGTGCCGGGCCGGAGCAGGTGGCCGAGACCCTTGGCCCAGTTGGCGGAGGCTCAGGACCCAGTTGGTCGGGGATCAGGGTTCTGAGGGCGCGCGGGGTGGGGACAGGGTTAGCACTGCAGCCGGGGAGTCTGAGGTCGAACTCCCCGCTCTGACCCTGCTTAGCGGAGTGACCTTGGGCCCAGCCTGAACCCGCTGCGTGCCTCAGTTTCCCCGCCTGTCAAACGGACTGTGGGTGTATTGGGATTCCGCAGCTGCCACCTGCACCCCTGCAGGGGCTGCTTGTGCAGTTCTGTCTGGGGGACGGGCGGCTGGGACCTCCCGCACTTTGCAGAAGAGAAAACAGTCCAGAGAGGTGAAGGCACTTGCCTAAAGTCACACAGCAGGTCACGGTAGGATTCGAACCCAGGCCTTTCTCTCCCCAGAGCCCAGGCTTTGAGTCACTACAGCGCCCCCCCGGCCAGACGCTCTCTGGTGTGCACCTACTGTGTGCAGAGCCCCGTGCACGCATTGTCCGGGCCCCTCATGACGCTCTGAGGTCGGTCTTATTATTACCCCATTTTGCGGATGAGGCAACTGAGGCCGCACGAGGAAAAGAGCCTTGCCTGGGTCACAGAGCCCACGCGGAGAGAACCCAAGGCCTGGGTGGGAGCTGGGAGGGCCGCGTGCAGGGCCCCCTCCCTCGCTCTGCCCTGCCCCCTACGGTGACCCCCCTTTTGCAGCAGGCATGTCAGAAGACGAGGCGGCCGAGGCCCCCAGACCCAGCGTGTGGGAGCAGGACCAGCAGGTGAGGGGCTGCCCCCACCATGGAGCAGGGGCACCCGGAGGGGTGGGGAGAGGCCCTCCTGGGATGCTTTCAGACCGGGCACCCCCGACCTCCATCCTTGCTTCCAGCACCTTCTTGAAGGACACTGGCCCAGGATGGGGTGGCGCCTCCCACCCATTTCCCCGAGGGGCACAGCGAGGCCCGGGCGGGGTTGGGGGGGGGTCTCTCCGAGCACCAGCGGTTTACCTGGCCTCTGCCCAACGCCCCTGTCCCACGTCTGGGCCTGTGTCCACCATCATGGCGCCCTTCAACAACAACGACGGCAGTAATAATAGCAGCAGTCACAGCAGATACTCCGCATCAGACAGGGCCCCAGAGCCCCCATCACAGCCCTAGCACCCACGGCACCAATGGGGAGACCGAGGCAACACCCAGGGCGGGCGGGGAAGCGGGCGGAGGTGTGGCCGAGCCCCCCACCTCTCCCCAGGGGGGGGCCCCCCCTCTGACGCCGCCCCTTCCCGCAGAGCGCGGTGCAGCGCGTGGCGGCCCTGCCGCTGGTCAGGGCCACGTGCGCCGCCGTCTCCGATGCCTACGGGGCCGCCAAGGACAGCCACCCGCTGCTGGGCTCCGCGTGCCGCCTGGCCGAGCGCTGTGTGTGCGGCCTGACCGCCCGCGCCCTGGACCGCGCGCAGCCGCTGCTCAGCCACCTGCAGCCCCAGCGTGAGTCCGCCCCTCGGCCACCGGCCGGGGGGGACGCGCCCCGGGGGTGCACCCCGCCCGCACTGGGTGTCCCTCCTCGGTCTCGCCGAGTCCGCGCGTGCCTTGGGGCCGCCTGTCCCCCGGCCACCGGGGTGTCAGCCTCGCTCAGGCCTGCCTGTGCCACCTGCGCCCCCTCTCTGTTGGATGCCCTGGTGCACCGTGGTCCCTTCACTGTCCAGCCTGCCCGCCACCGCCGTCTGCCCCGAGCCCGTGACCAGCTCAGGGGTCCAACCTGGTGCGGGGACCTCACGTCCAACCGAGGAAGGGGGTCCCCGGGGTGCCCCCACACCTTCTCGGCCGGCTGGGGTGACCTTGAGCCTGCTCGCCCAGCCATCTGAGCCGGGCGTGGGTGAGGAGTCACCTTGGTGCTGGCGGCAGCCGGTGGCAGGGCGGAGGCGAGGAGGGGCCCAGCCTGGTGGCCCACGCGCTCGCTCTCAGGGTCCCCAGCCCCTCCCCGGGGGCCAGCCAGGTCCCCCTTGTGGCCCCAAGCCGTCCTCGCTGTCTGTTACTCTGTCCCTTTCCCTGTCTCTCTGCCCCCCTCCTTTTTCTCTGCCTCTCCCTCCAGCACCCCCTCCCTCTATGACCCTCGATGTGTCCCTTCTTCCCTCGACGTCCCCCCGACTCTCAGCCCTGGCCTCTCTCTCTCTCTCCAGTGGCCACCGTGAATGACCTCGCCTGCAGGGGCCTCGACAAACTGGAGGAAAAGCTGCCTTTTCTCCATGAGCCGTCGGAGACGGTACCCGGCACGACCGGCCCGCGGGGACCTGCGGGGGTGGAGTGGGAGGGAAGAGGTCCCTGGTCCCCGACCCGCCCTCAAAAGCCGCCAGTCGGGTTGAAAGCATCGGCTCCCACACTGTTGAGTGCTCACGATGCGCCCCCAGGGGCGGGCGAGGTTTGATTTCCCTCCGTTTTACCTGAGAGGAGAAACTGAGGCACAGAGCCAGCAAGGGGCCACGACGGGTCCTTGACCCTCAGCCCCAGAGACCCACGGCCCTCCCACCAGGTGTTGACCTCGGCCAAGGACGCGGTGGCCAGCGGCGTGACGGGCGTGGCGGGCCTGGCCCGGCAGGGCCGCCGCTGGAGTGTGGAGCTGAAGCGCTCAGTGAGCCACGCGGTGGATGTCGTGCTGGGCAAGTCGGAGGAGCTGGTGGCCCACTTCCTGCCCATGACCGAGGACGAGCTGGGTGAGGCCAGTGTCCTCCCCTCCCCACCCCGGATCCTCCCGCCCCGTCCCCATGCCCGGAGGGTACAGACCAGAGAGGGCGGGGACCCGCCCAAAGCCACACAGCAGACCTGTGGGACACACAGAGCTCCGGTCTGCTTCCGAGGCCCCCCGGCCCGCATCCTACGAGATGCTTGAATTTGTCGCACGCGTGTGACAATCAGATTCTGCCCCATCTTCCCCGATACCCCACGTTCTCCAACGTTTCGCGTCTTATCTGCTGACCTGACACAGTCTGACTTCCCGGCCCCGCCTTATGGCGCGAGCTGAACATGTCAGCGTGTTCCCTCCTTGGCGGGGGGGCTGCGAGGCATTTATGGAGCACCTACTGTGTGCCTATGCCACTCCCTGCCTCAGTTTACCCCATCAGTAAAACGGGCTGATGACAGTAGGGTTTGGGGAAGCTTAACTGAGCCGGTCCGTCTAAAGGGAAACTGAATCTGGGGGAGGCTGGGTGACCCGGAGGGAGGGGGCGCCGACGAGGAGGGCGTGGCCACACTGACCCCCGGCTCCCGGGTCCCACCCTCCAGCGGCGCTGGCGGCCGAGGCCGAGGGCCCTGAAGTGGGCTCGGTGGAAGAGCAGAGAAGACACCAGGGCTATTTCGTGCGCCTGGGCTCCCTGTCGGCACGGCTCCGCCAGCTGGCCTATGAGCACTCTCTGGGGAAACTGAGGCAGCGGAAGCACCACACCCAGGACACGCTGGCCCAGCTGCAGGAGACTCTGGAGCTGGTGAGAGCGCGGGCTGGGGACCTGCTGCCCGGCTCCTCCCTGGACCCTGCAGCCTGTGCTCCCCGCAACCCCCGCCAGAGGGCGCCCGGGAGCCCCGAGTCAGGACCGCCTCCTCCACCCGCAGCCCTCCAGGCTCCCCTCCCTCGGGGAGAAGCCGAGTCCTCCCCCCAGCCCACCAGGCCCCGCACGACCTGCCCCGTCCCCTCCCTGCCCTCCCTCCTCCCTCTGTCCCCCTCCTCCCTCTGCTCCAGCCACACGGGCCTCCTCGCTGCTCCTCCAACATGCCAGGCATGATCCTGCCCCAGGGCCTTTGCACACGCTGTGCCCTCTGCCTGGCACACTTTATTTTCCTTCTTGGTGCCTCTTGCTCCTAGAATGCACGTGATCTGCTTCTTCACTTACTCGTTGATCGCGTCCCGCCAGACTGATGGCTCCATGAGGGCAGGGACCTACCTGCTCCATCATTGAACAGACATTTATTGAGTGCTTACTGCATGGCTGGCCCGTTCACCGCTCTACTCCTGTCACCTAGCACACAGCAAGAGCTCAATAAATGCTCGTTCGATGACTCAACTGAGCGCCCGGCACTATGCCGCATGCTTTCCACACAACGCTGTACGAGGATCTCACACCAACGCTGTGCTAACACCCGCTGTTTGTGTGCAAGGTGAACACACGACACGCAGTTTACCATTGTAACCACTTTAAGCGCACAGCTCAGCGGCATGAAGCACATCCACATGGTTGTGCCACCATCCGCTCCATCCGTCTCCAGAACTTTCCATCTCCCCAAACTGCAGCTCTGTCCCCAGGAAACACTGACTCCCGCCCCTCCCCCAGCCCCTGGCCCCCCATCCGCTTTCTGTCTCTGTGGCTGTGGCTCCTCTGGGGACCTCCTGTGAGTGGACCACACAGTGTGTCCTTCTGTGTCTGGCTCACGTCACTGAGCGTCACGTCCTCCAGGTCCGTCCACGTGGGAGCAGGTGTCAGTTTCCTTCCTTTTCATGGCTGCGTAATATTCCAGGGGGTGATGGACGATGGCTTATTTCTGTTCATCGTCTGATACCTGCCCTGTCCTGGCGCTGAGGGCACAGTGGCCCCCTCGGGACACTCACAGCCCAGTAGGGGGATCAGGGTTGTGACGGGGGACGCGCCAGGTGTGGCGGGACCCAGAGGAGGGACCTGCCCAGCCGGAAGGGGAGGGAAGGCTTCCTGGAGGGGGTGATGTCCCCACCAGGCTCGCCCTGGAGGATGGGTGGAGGGAACAGCGCACCTGGCGGAGGCCCCAGCGTGGGCGAAGGGCGGGCGGTGACTCTGAGGACAGAGGACACAGCGGGCGGGCGACCCGGCCGGGCCAGGAGGCGCAGAAGCTCGCACAGCGGACCCCGCCCCCAAACCCTCCCGCTCTGACGACCCCCGCCCGCCACCCCGCAGATCGACTGCGTGCAGTGCGGGGCCACCCCCGCCGCCCCGGCCCGGCCCGGGAAGGTGCACGAGCTGTGGGAGGACTGGAGCCAGCGCCCCCCCGAGAACGGCCGCCTCCGCCGCCAAAGCCAGGTGGGATGGGGGAGGGCGGGGGGGTGGAGAAGGTTCTGGATCGGCCCAGGGTTGCCAGGGGCTGGGCTCGAGCTGTCGCGAACCAAGGGCTGAGGTCAGCTGGCTGGGGTGGCCACGGGGAAACTGAGGCAAGTCAACAGTCCTATTGGGTGTCTACGGGGGAAACTGAGGCAGTTTGATGGCTCTGTCCTGTGTCCCTGATGGAAACTGAGGCAGGAAGACTATCCCAATGGGTGTCCGTGGGGAAACTGAGGCAGGTTGATGGTCCCATTCGGTATCCATGGGGGAAACTGAGGCAGGGCGATTGTCCCGTCATGTGTCCATGGGGAAACTGAGGCAAGGCCACAGTCCCGTTGTGTGCCCCTGGGGAAAATGAGGCAGGGCGCGGGTCCTGCTCTGTGTCCCCAGGGAAACTGAGGCAGGGCTTAGGTCCCATTATCTGTCCCCAGGGAAACTGAGGCAGGGCGATTGTTCTGTCATGTGTCCATGGGGAAACTGAGGCAGAGCCACGGTCCCATTGTGTGTCCCCAGGGAAACCGAGGCAGGGCACAGGTCCCGCTGTGTGTCCCCGGGGAAACCTAGGCAGGGTGACGGTCCTGCTGTGTGTCCCCGGGGAAACCCAGGCAGGGCACGGGTCCCGCTGTGTGTCCCCGGGGAAACCAAGGCAGGGCGACGGTCCCATTGTGTGTCCCCGGGGAAACCGAGGCAGGGCACGGGTCCCGCTGTGTGTCCCCGGGGAAACCGAGGCAGGGTGCAGGTCCCACAGTGTGTCCCTGGGGAAACTGAGGCAGGGCGATGATCCCACTGGGTGTCCCTGGGGAAACTGAGGCAGGGAGACTATCACACTTGGTGTCGATGGGGAAACCAAAGCAAGTCAATGTTCCCATTGGGTGTCCAAGGGAAAACCGAGGCAGGGTGATGCAGTCCTATTGGATGTCCACTGGGGAAACAGACAATAGTTCTCTAGTGTGTGTCCATGGGGGAAACTGAGGCAGAGCCACGGTCCCATTGTGTGCCCCTGGGGAAACCAAGGCAGGGCACGGGTCCTGCTGTGTGTCCTTGGGGAAACCGAGGCAGGGCGCATTTCCGCTGTGTGTCCTTGGGGAAAACGAGGCAGGCTGATGGTCCCGCTGTGTGTCCCCGGGGAAAACGAGGCAGGCTGATGGTCCCGCTGTGTGTCCCCGGGGAAACCAAGGCAGGGCACGGGTCCCGCTGTGTGTCCTCGGGGAAACCGAGGCAGGGCGATGGTCCCGCTGTGTGTCCCCGGGGAAAACAAGGCAGGCTGATGGTCCCGCTGTGTGTCCTCGGGGAAACTGAGGCAGGGCGCGGGTCCCCTTGTGTGTCCCTGGGGAAACTGAGGCAGCGCAATGATCCCACTGGGTGTCCCTGGGGAAATTGAGGCAGGTTGATGGCTCTGTCATGCGTCCCTGGGCAAACTGAGGCAGGGAGACTATCACACTGGGTGTCCACGGGGAAACCGAAGCAGGTCAATGGTCCCATTGGGCGTCCAAGGGGAAACTGAGGCAGGGTGATGCAGTCCTATTGGGTGTCCACTGGGGAAACAGACAATAGTTCTCTAGTGTGTGTCCATGGGGGAAACTGAGGCAGAGCCACGGTCCCATTGTGTGCCCCTGGGGAAACCAAGGCAGGGCACGGGTCCTGCTGTGTGTCCTTGGGGAAACCGAGGCAGGGCGCATTTCCGCTGTGTGTCCTCGGGGAAACCGAGGCAGGGCGATGGTCCCATTGGGCGTCCAAGGGGAAACTGAGGCAGGGTGATGCAGTCCTATTGGGTGTCCACTGGGGAAACAGACAGGGCATCAGTTCTGTTGTGGGTCCAGGGGGGAAACTGAGGCAGAGCCACAGTCCCGCTGTGTGTCCCCGGGGAAACCGAGGCAAGGGCGCGGTCCCGGCGCGCGTCTGCGGGGGGCGCTGAGCCCCGTCCCGCCCCCCGTCCCCCGCCCCCCGCAGGCGGAGCTGGAGACGCTGGCGCTGTCGCGGAGCCTGATGCGGGAGCTGCAGGGCGCGGTGGACGCCCTGGAGAGCAGCGTGCGCGGCCTGCCCGCCGGGGCGCAGGAGCGGGTGGCGGAGGTGCGGCGCAGCGCCCACGCCCTGCAGGCCGCCTTCGCCGACGCGCGCCGCTTCGGGGACGTGCCGGCCGCCGCGCTGGCCGAGGGCCGGGGCCGGGTGGCGCGCGCGCACGCCTGCGTGGACGAGCTGCTGGAGCTGGCGCTGCGCGCCGTGCCGCTGCCCTGGCTCGTGGGGCCCTTCGCGCCCGTCCTCGTGGAGCGGCCCGCGCCCCCGCCCGACCTGGAGGCGCTGGTGGACGAGGTCGTGGGGGGCCCCGACCCGCGCTGGGCGCACCTAGACTGGCCGGCGCAGCAGAGGGCCTGGCGCGCGCAGCACGGCGACCTCCCGGGGGACCTCCCGGGGGACATCCCGGAGGAGGAGGCGGAGCCGCGCCGCCCCGAGCACACCCTGATGCCCGAGCTGGACTTCTGAGCGCACCGGCCACCCTCCTGGCCTCCAGGTCCCTGCGGCCCCCTGGTGGCCGCACCCGGGCGCCAACACCAGCGCCTGGCCCTCGGCCCCGGCGGGGACTCGCGGTGTGGCCGAATTCGGAACCCTGGACCGGGTCATGATAGCACGCACGCCCTCCCCGGCCTCCCCCTTGGACACGTGGGGACCTGAACCCCCAAGTCAGGTCCCCAAGCTGGGTGCATCTGTCTGTGGCCCCCACCCCAAGAAGCGGATCAACCCCCCCCAGAGAAGCACACAGTGTGTCCAGCTTTGAGAAGTGAGCGCCCCCCGCCCCCCGCCCCCAGCTCGTCCCTCTGGCCTGACGGGTCCCCACGGACGCCCGCCGCACCTGCTGGGCCTGCCAGACCCGCCCGCCTGGCCGCTCAGGGGTGGCTCTCCAGAATAAACGGGCTGCGTGTCGTCCAAAGGCCTGTGCTGTGGCCTCTGTTCTGGCCCGGGTGGGACTCGGTGGCAAGGCACTGGGGGCCGCAGGGGTGCGTGTCTGCGTGGCACGAGCCGGGGTTCGAGATCTGGACGGAGCGAGGCCTCCCTGACCAGCCTGTCGCCCTGTCTGCCGTTCCGCCAGGAGCACCCAGCCCACCTGGGTCAAGCACTCAGCTGCAGCTTCCTGGACTGGCAGCTGTTCACACTTTAGTGTAAATGAACTCCTCGGCAACTGCAGGATCAGGAGGAGGAAGAAGTCAGACGGGGTGACCCCTCCTGTGCCCACCTCCCTGGACCCGCTGTGTTTCTCCAGCTGCGCCCGTCGCGATGGGGCAGACAGAAGCAGGCCAAGAGCCACAGGCCCGTCTCGCGGGGGCCCTCCTGTCCTCTGACCGCATTCTCGGCTGTCCCCCAGGCTCCCCCGCGGCTGGGCGGGGTGTTGGGAAACCACGGTCTGCGGCAATGAGGTCAGGGTGGCCCCTGGCTTCCCTGGGACCCGGCCCAGGGGCAGCCCTGGGAGCCCGGAGCACTTCCCGCCGGCTGATTCACCTCCCTGCCCCTGCTCAGGACCCTCCATGGCTCCCTGTGGCCCTCAGACCAAACGTCCAAGTCCCCACCCAGGACTTCCGGCTTCATCCATGGGCCCTGCACAGACCCCGCTGCGTTCCCACTGAACGGGGCACATTCCCTGACCCCAGGGCCTTTGCTCAGGCTGCGCCGGGAATGCCCTTCCCACTCCCCCACCCATTTCTCAAACACATCTGACCCAGTCCCAGACCCTACGCCGCCTCCTCCAGGAAGCTCCCCCTGATTCCACCCCAGCGGGAGCGCCCCCTTCTTGGGGCGCCAAGTCCTTTCTCCCGGCCTTAGAGCCCCTGCAGCTGGGCTCCTGGCGGGCCGGGCAGAAGGGCATTTGGGCAGAGGGAGCGGCTCAGGCTGAGGCAGTGGGGGGACGGGTTAGACCAGACAGAGGCGAGGGGGGACAACTGGAAGCGGGGGGCCTCGCCTCCAGCCGGGCGGGCACGCTGCCCCCGTTCCCTCCTCCCTGACAGGGTCCGAGGGTGGCAGGGGCCCGATCCCAGTAAACGCGTCATTCCCTCACTGTCTGTTCATTCCACACTAATTGAGCGCCTGCTGTGTGCCGGGCAGCTCCTCGCCCTGGGGACACGGGGCGGTGGGCAAAACCGACAGAATCCGGCCCTCCAGGCCCTTACGATGACGCCGCAGGAGCGACAGAGTGAAGACAAGACAAAGGAGGGGATTACTTGTCTTGGCGTCAGCAGAGGATGAGAAAGAGAGAGATGGAGAGTGTGCGGGGGGACGAGGAGGGGGCGTGCATTTTAAACAAGAGGAGGGGAGCCAGGGAGCCCTCTCTGAGGAGGCGACATATCAGCAAAGACTGAAGAGCATTCCAGGCAGAGGGCACAGCCTGTGCAAAGGGCCTGGGGCAGGCGCGTGGGAGGAAGAGTGAGGAGGATCATGTGGCTGGAGCAGAGGGAGGAGGGGGAGAGAGGGAGGAGGGAGGGCGGGGAGGGGACGGGGCAGGTCGTGCGGGGCCTGGGGGGCCGCGGGGAGGACTCGGTTTCTCCCCGAGGGAGGGGAGCCTGGAGGGCTGCGGGTGGAGGAGGGCAGCCCTGACTCAGTGTTTATGCGGATTTGGGTTATTTTGGCTGCTTTCCGCTCTGTGCTGTGGCAGCCCTGTGGGGGGGGGGGGGGGGCGGGGCGGGCACGCCAGGGTCCCCCCTCCCGCCACCTTTGGGAAGCGTTGGCGGGGAGGAGAGGGCCCGGCCCCGAGCTTCTGCTCCCCGACTGTTTGGCAAACAAAGCCACGGCTCCAGGGAGACGGCCTGGGGGTCACCACCCCGAGGTGGACTCTCCCCGCTCCCAGCGCAGGGCCCAGAGCCACCAGCACGGGGCTGGGCGCCGGGCCCAGGGCGCACAGGGGGAAACTGAGCCCGGGGAGCGTGCGCATCCCTCCCCTGCCGCCTGCGCCCGGGTTCACACCAGGCCTTGGACGCCTCCTCCAGGAAGCCGCCTGAGTTGGCTCAAGCCCCCCAGGGGCGCGTCTCCCTCCCAGGGCGCCCCCCGCTCTGCCGTGCCCACCGTGGGCTGCACCCGCCTCTCTCTCAAGCGAAGTCCCTTCTGGAGGGTGACGCCCCCCCCCCGCCCCCCGCCTGGCTGGGGACAGCCCCACTCCCCACGGCCCCCTTTCAGCCCCCACGATGCGAAACCAGCACTGGCGGAGCACCTGCCGGGGCCCCAGCGCCAGGGCAGACAGCGTGATCTCGCTTCAGCTCGCAACCACCCTAGGAGTTGGCCCATTTGGCGAAACATTTATTAAGCGCCAACTGTATGCCAGGTACTGTTCTATGGTGGGGGCCGCAGCAGAGAACCAAACAGGCCTGACGGAGGTGAGGGAGGGAGCTGCGTGGGTGTCTGGGGAACAGAGCTCCAGGCAGAGGGCACAGCAGGTGCAAAGGCCCTGGGGCAGGCCCGGGCCTGGCGTGTGGGAGGAGCAGCGAGGAGGCCCATGTGGCTGGGACAGAGGGAGGAGCGAGGGCAGTGAGGGAGCAGGACCTTGTGGGCCCTGATGAAGAGTCTGGAGGGGGAAACTGAGGCACAAGGACGGTGACCTGGCCGAGGCGTGACCTGGACTGCACCCGTGTCATGGATGGGAACGGGGCGGGGGAGGCCCCATGGGCAGAGGCCGCCTGGCGCGGGGAGCAGGGGAAAGGTGCTGGGCCCGGGCCCACGCTGGGCCGGGAGGGAGGGCGACACATGACCGCCGGGCCCGCCCCGCCACTGGCCGCCAGCCCTGCCGCCCAGACCCTATAAGGCCTGGGAGCCGAGGGCAGAGGCAGCCGCTGCGCCACCCGTCGCTCTGAGGGCCAGGGCGTGCAGCCCGGGTGAGCCACACCGGGGGAGGCCAGGCCTGGGGGGGTGGTCGGGCCGCTGGGCCGCGAGGGTCCCGGGGGTTGGGGACAGGGCCCTGAGCCCCCCGTCACGCCACCTCTCTGCCCCCTTCCAGCAGCGTGAGGCTCACCATGTCTGCTCAAGGAGGAGGCCGCGATCCCCCCAAACCCAAGGGCAAGGTGAGGGGCGGGGTGGCGGCCTGGGGACCCCCGGCACCCGGGGAGGGTGACCCCTCTGTCCTGGGGGCCGGAGGGGCTTCCCGGGGTGGGGAGGGCCGAGTCTTCCCTGCTGCCCCCAGCTGGACGGCGGGGGTGGGCGGCTCACGCAGACCTCAGCTCCTTTCCCACTGTGTGACCTTGGACCAGCCACGGCCCCTCTCTGAGTCTCAGTATCCCCATCTGTGAAACGGGGGCTGTGGAAGGAAGGAGGACGTCCCAGAGGACGTGGGAGGTGGGCGGAATCTGCCCACTGCCTAGGCGAGGAAACTGCGGCTCAGAGTGGCTAAGACACTTTCCTGAGGTCGCCCAGCAGCGAGGGCCCGAGGCGCTGCCCGATGCTTCCCCCGCCGCGGGCTGGCCCTGCTCACGCTGTCCCTGCCCCGTGTAGACGCTGAGCAGCTTCTTCGGGTCCCTGCCTGGCTTCAGCTCTGCCCGGAACCTGGTGGCCAACGCCCATGGCGCAGCGAAAGAGGCCCAGCCGGTCCCGGATGCTGCCGGCGCGCCCGCCCCCGAGGCGGCCCAGCCTCCGGCTCAGGGTGAGCGGACAGCTCCTTGGGGGGCTCTGGAGCGGACCCCGGGAACAGGAGTCCCCGAGCTGGGACTTCTGGCCATCTGGGGGGGCACTTCGTATATGCCCGCACCGTCTCAACAGACGCTACAAGGCTGGCATGCTCATTGAGTGCCAGATGGGGAAACTGAGGCAGAAATACGGCAGGGGAGTGGCCCAAGGTGGCCTCACCAGCGAGAGTGGGGGCGTGAGCACAGCCCGCCACACCCCGGGCTCTCCACCCCGTCCCCTGCTTCCGAGCTCCCAGCTCCGTGGACCAGGGGCTCATCGAGGATGCCCAGAGAGGGGTGGAGGCTTCCCTGGGGTCACACAGCCCGGGGGGCCTCCCACCCTCCAGCTGCCGAGCGGGGGTGCCCGGGTGGCCCCGGGGCCCGCGGAGGGGCTGGCGCACGGAGGCCCGGGGCTGGGGCGCTGCCCACTGGGCCTCACTCCGGGCCCCGAGCCGCAGGCAGCTGACGCCTGCTCCACATACCCGAGGCCGCCAGCTGCAGGGGGCGGAGCGGGCGGCCCGACTCCCCTCCCCGGGGCCCCTGCGTGGGCACCCAGCACCCACGAAACCCCAGGGAGCCCCTACTCCAGGCCACGAGGCCCCGGGGGGTCGGGGGAGCCCGGTCCCCGGCCGGCGATGTCACCTCTTGCTGTCCCTGGCGGGCTGGCTGGGACACGCCTGACCTTTCGGGCTGTGCCCGTAGATTGTGCAACGGGCAGCTGGTGCCAGCCCGCGTCCCGCGCCCTCCCTGGGGTGCCTGACCGGTTCCTGTCCCCACAGCAGCCACCGAGCCGGAGCAGACAGCCAGCGGGGCGAAGCTGCTGCCACCTGCGGACAAGGTGAGCGGGGCTGGGCTGATGGTCTCCGCCTCCCTGGGGGCCCTCCCGGGACGTCTCAGTTCCTGCCCAAGGAGGGGACGGACACCCCGTCATGGGTCAGGGTGCGGGCTACATGCTTTAACCCTCCCAGCCGCCCCGCGGCGAAGGGAGCAATAAGGCCCCACATGGTAGCTGAAGCACAGAGAAGGCGAGCCACCTGCCGAAGGTCACACAGCAGGACCTTCATGGGAGCGTGAGATTCGAACCTTGGGCGGTCAGAGGGTGAATAATCACTGACACTCGGTCCTGGATAAACGGGGACTGTCCGCATTATGGTGTCCCCGACGTAAGGCAGCTGAGGGCCACGGCAGGCTGGCAGAGACCCGACACGGCTCTTCCGCCCAGCACGTGCCCTGCTCTAGAGTCTTCCTTGACTCGCCTCTGGCCTCAGCTCGGCCAGCTCTGAGGGTGGAGCATCTCAGAGGTTGGAGAACCACCAGGCTCACCGGCAGCAGGAATTTCTGGCCCAAATTAAAAGGGACCCCAGCAGCCAAGGCCACCCTGTGCCCCTCCTCCGCGGCTCCTCTGCGCTCGCTTTCCTTGAGCACCTGCCGCCTGCAAAGGGCGTCAGGCCCCTGGACTCATTTCCGCCACAACCCTTGAAGGAGGTGCTGTTTCCGTCCCAGGCTCAGAGAGGGGAGGTGGCTTGCCTGAGGTCACACAGCGAGCGGGGGAGAGCCCGGGATTCGAACGCGGGTCTCTGCAGGCACGGAGCCCGAGGTGCCTGCTCGGCTCGAGTCAGTGCTGGGAGAGGGGCAGGAGGGGAGCACTCGGATAGGTCAAAGCAGATGGCCTCCTGTGGCCCACACCCGCCCTCGGCCCCGCGCTGGGCCGGCTGTCGGTTTCTGAACGGAACGCCGCTCCCCTCCTCTGTCGCGACCACGTTCACTTTAAGGAGCAATTCTTCCCGCTGTAACGGGGAAAGCGGCCTCAAAACAGGCCACGGACAGATTAGGCGAGAGGAGCAATTCGATGCAATTCGATGGCTTGCTGAGCCCAAGGCCGAGGGACCTCGGCAAGGGTCCCAGAGGTGGCAGGACCCCGCTGTCAGCGACGGGGAGCTAGTGAATCAGGGCAGGACTGGCACTGTGACAGGGCCTGGAAGGCCGGGTCCCCATCATGGCTGGATAAAACTGGTGAGGGATGGATGTCAGGGCGGCAGGTGAGGGGCAGGGCCTCTGGTGACAGGTCCCTCTCCCCAAGTCACCTCAGGGATCAGCGCGGCGGAGGGGTCGGGGGCGGGGTGCCGCCCAGCTCGGTTCTTGACCACAGGTGTCCTTTCTCACCAGATGATGTCTGGGGCGAAGGACCTGGTGTGCTCCAAGATGACCAAGACCAAGGATGCCATCTCGTCCGGGGTGGCCACTGTGGTGGACTCGGCTAAAGGCGTGGTCCAGGGAGGTGTGGGCATGACCCGATCTGCACTGACGGGCACCAAGGAGGCTGTGGCCAGCGGGGTCACAGGAGCAGTGGGTGTGGCCAAGGGGGCCGTCCAGACCGGCGTGGACACCACCAAGACCGTCCTCACGGGCACCAAGGATGCCATGTCCACTGGGCTCACTGGGGCAGTGAACATGGCCAAGGGCACTGTCCAGACCGGCATGGACACCACCAAGACTGTCCTCACAGGCACCAAGGACACAGTGTCCACTGGGCTCACTGGGGCAGTGAACATGGCCAAGGGCACTGTCCAGACCGGCATGGACACCACCAAGACTGTCCTCACAGGCACCAAGGACACAGTGTCCACTGGGCTCACTGGGGCCATGGGTGTGGCCAAGGGGGCCGTCCAGACCGGCGTGGACACCACCAAGACCGTCGTCACGGCCACCAAGGACACAGTGTCCACTGGGCTCACTGGGGCAGTGAACATGGCCAAGGGCACTGTCCAGACCGGCATGGACACCACCAAGACTGTCCTCACAGGCACCAAGGACACAGTGTCCACTGGGCTCACTGGGGCCATGGGTGTGGCCAAGGGGGCCGTCCAGACTGGAGTTGACACCACCAAGACCGTCCTGACGGGCGCCAAGGACACAGTGTCCACTGGGCTCACTGGGGCCATGGGTGTGGCCAAGGGCGCTGTCCAGACTGGCATGGACACCACCAAGACCGTCGTCACGGCCACCAAGGACACAGTGTCCACTGGGCTCACAGGGGCAGTGAACATGGCCAAGGGTACTGTCCAGACCAGCATGGACACCACCAAGACTGTCCTCACAGGCACCAAAGACGCCATGTCAACTGGGCTCACTGGGGCCATGGGTGTGGCCAAGGGGGCCGTCCAGACTGGCATGGACACCACCAAGACTGTCCTCATGGGCACCAAGGACACAGTGTCCACTGGGCTCACTGGGGCCATGGGTGTGGCCAAGGGCGCTGTCCAGACTGGAGTTGACACCACCAAGACCGTCCTGACGGGCGCCAAGGACACAGTGTCCACTGGGCTCACTGGGGCCATGGGTGTGGCCAAGGGGGCCGTCCAGACTGGCGTGGACACCACCAAGACCATCCTCACAGGCACCAAGGATGCCATGTCCACTGGGCTCACTGGGGCCATGGGTGTGGCCAAGGGCGCTGTCCAGACTGGAGTTGACACCACCAAGACCGTCCTGACAGGCGCCAAGGACACAGTGTCCACTGGGCTCACTGGGGCCATGGGTGTGGCCAAGGGGGCCGTCCAGACTGGAGTTGACACCACCAAGACCGTCCTGACAGGTGCCAAGGACACAGTGTCCACTGGGCTCACAGGGGCAGTGAACATGGCCAAGGGCACTGTCCAGACCGGCATGGACACCACCAAGACCGTCCTCACAGGCACCAAAGACGCCATGTCAACTGGGCTCACTGGGGCCATGGGTGTGGCCAAGGGGGCCGTCCAGACGGGCATGGACACCACCAAGACCGTCCTCATAGGCACCCAAGACACAGTGTCCACTGGGCTCACTGGGGCCATGGGTGTGGCCAAGGGCGCTGTCCAGACTGGCATGGACACCACCAAGACTGTCCTCACAGGCGCCAAGGACACAGTGTCCACTGGGCTCACTGGGGCCATGGGTGTGGCCAAGGGGGCCGTCCAGACTGGCATGGACACCACCAAGACTGTCCTCACAGGCACCAAGGACACAGTGTCCACTGGGCTCACTGGGGCCATGGGTGTGGCCAAGGGGGCCGTCCAGACTGGAGTTGACACCACCAAGACCGTCCTGACAGGCGCCAAGGACACAGTGTCCACTGGGCTCACTGGGGCCATGGGTGTGGCCAAGGGGGCCGTCCAGACTGGCATGGACACCACCAAGACCGTCCTGACAGGCGCCAAGGACACAGTGTCCACTGGGCTCACTGGGGCCATGGGTGTGGCCAAGGGCGCTGTCCAGACCGGCGTGGACACCACCAAGACTGTCCTCACGGGCACCAAGGACACAGTGTCCACTGGACTCACAGGGGCAGTGAACATGGCCAAGGGTACTGTCCAGACCGGCATGGACACCACCAAGACTGTCCTCACAGGCACCAAAGACGCCATGTCCACTGGGCTCACTGGGGCCATGGGTGTGGCCAAGGGCGCTGTCCAGACTGGAGTTGACACCACCAAGACCGTCCTGACGGGCGCCAAGGACACAGTGTCCACTGGGCTCACTGGGGCCATGGGTGTGGCCAAGGGGGCCGTCCAGACCGGCATGGACACCACCAAGACCGTCGTCACGGCCACCAAGGACACAGTGTCCACTGGGCTCACAGGGGCAGTAAAAATGGCCAAGGGCACTGTCCAGACCGGCATGGACACCACCAAGACTGTCCTCACAGGCACCAAAGACGCCATGTCAACTGGGCTCACTGGGGCCATGGGTGTGGCCAAGGGCGCTGTCCAGACTGGAGTTGACACCACCAAGACCGTTCTCACAGGCACCAAGGACACAGTGTCCACTGGGCTCACTGGGGCCATGGGTGTGGCCAAGGGGGCCGTCCAGACTGGCATGGACACCACCAAGACTGTCCTCATGGGCACCAAGGACACAGTGTCCACTGGGCTCACAGGGGCAGTGAACATGGCCAAGGGCACTGTCCAGACCGGCATGGACACCACCAAGACTGTCCTCACAGGCACCAAAGACGCCATGTCAACTGGGCTCACTGGGGCCATGGGTGTGGCCAAGGGGGCCGTCCAGACTGGCATGGACACCACCAAGACTGTCCTCATGGGCACCAAGGACACAGTGTCCACTGGGCTCACTGGGGCCATGGGTGTGGCCAAGGGCGCTGTCCAGACTGGAGTTGACACCACCAAGACCGTCCTGACGGGCGCCAAGGACACAGTGTCCACTGGGCTCACTGGGGCCATGGGTGTGGCCAAGGGGGCCGTCCAGACTGGAGTTGACACCACCAAGACCGTCCTGACGGGCGCCAAGGACACAGTGTCCACTGGACTCACAGGGGCAGTGAACATGGCCAAGGGCACTGTCCAGACCGGCATGGACACCACCAAGACTGTCCTCACAGGCACCAAAGACGCCATGTCAACTGGGCTCACTGGGGCCATGGGTGTGGCCAAGGGGGCCGTCCAGACTGGCGTGGACACCACCAAGACCGTCCTCACAGGCACCAAGGATGCCATGTCCACTGGGCTCACTGGGGCCATGGGTGTGGCCAAGGGGGCCGTCCAGATGGGCATGGACACCACCAAGACTGTCCTCACGGGCGCCAAGGACACTGTGTCCACTGGGCTCACTGGGGCCATGGGTGTGGCCAAGGGGGCCGTCCAGACTGGGATCAACACCACTAAGACTGTGCTGCCTGGCACCAAGGACACCTTCTGCAGTGGAGTGACCAGTACCGTGAATGTGGCCAGAGGGGCCGTCCAGGGGGGCCTGGACACTTCAAAGGATGCCCTGATTGGCACCAAAGATGCCATGTCCGCTGGGCTCCCCAGGGCAGGCAGCGCGGCCAAGGGGGCCATGGAGACCGGCCTTGGCGCCATCCAAAATTGGTTACCTGGTGCCCAGGACCCCGCCTGGGGTGTACTGACCAGTTCCAGGGCCCCAGACAAAGGAGGGGAACAAACTGTTCTCAGCCCCCAACCGGCTGTCTCCTGCGGGGTCTCCAGCCCCCCGGACCCTCTGTGCTCAGGCCTGGACCTTGCCGGGCAAGCCACTGCCGGCACCAAGGGCCCTGTGTCCACTGTGGCGACATTCCCCGAAGGGGCCACCCTGGGCAGGGAGGCTGCAGGGCACGTGGCCCCCACGGGCAGTCGTGAAGGAGCCACAGGCTTCGCGGTGCTCCGGGACGAGCTGGAGGACCTGGGGGACATCTTCCAGCCCATGGACGCCGAGGAGCAAGGTGAGAACAGGAGAGGCTGGGGCCCGGGTCCCCGCTCCTAGTGGGGGCTTGTCGTCTGTGTGACCCACGCCCCCGATGCCCGAGGGGCCTGGCAGATCGAGTCAGGCCGTCTTCCCTTCCAGCTCAGCTGGCTGCCTCCCAGCCCGGGCCGAGGGTGCCCGCGGCCGACCACGGCAGCTACTTCGTGCGTCTGGGTGACCTAGCCCCCGGCTTCCGCCAGCGGGCTTTCGAGCACGCGCTGAGCCACCTGCAGCACGGCCAGTTCCAGGCCAGGGCGGCGCTGGCCCAGCTGGAGGACTCCTTCAGGCTGGTAAGAGCCGCCCCCACCCCTCCGGCGGGCGTCTTCCTCAGGACATCTCAGGCCCTCCCGTCCCGTCCCCTCCACTGACACTGACAGAGCACGCCCGGTGGCCACCACGACAGCCACGGACCTGCTCTCAGGGGCCCACGTCCCAGGGAGGGAGACAGCAGGGGGATGCAAATAAAGCACACGAGGGTCTGCCCGGGCAGCGGGTGTTCCTCTGAGCTATGTCGGGAATGCCGAGGGGGCCCAAGGCTGGACAGCGCCCTGAGAACAAGCTGGATGTGTCCCAGGAGCAGAGCAGGGGCCAGGGTGACGGGGCGACAGTGGGGACACGGTGGGGGTTCAGTGATGCGAGAAAGGACCCAATTGGAGGTGACCTGGATGCCCGCGGGTCGGACGCCTGGCAAGCGGGCCTGCTCTCCCCCGACACTCGTGCCCCCTCGTTCTCAGGGTGGGGGTGGGGGCTGACGCGCACGGCAGGAAGGCGAGCAGAACCCCTGATGCAGATGGCGATGGCCACCGGCTCTGAGGACCTCCGAGTTCCCAAGGTCCCGGGGCTTAGCTGTATGATAGTCCCGCCTACGTGGGTGGTGGAGAGCCGGGAGTGCTCCCCGAATCAGGATCCGTGAGGTGCGCCCCAGGGGTCTGTGGTGAACCGCAGCCTGAGGACCACTGTTCCAATCCAGAGGGTCTCAACAGGGACAATCCTACCCCCAGGGGACTCCGGGCCATAGTCTGGGGACATCTGTGGCTGTCACACTGGGGGAGCTCCTGGCATCGAGTGGGTGGGGCCAAGGATGCTGCTCAGGCCGCGGTGCCCAGGACCACGAGCCGAGGAGTGGCCTGGTCCAAAGTAGGTTTTGTTTAAGGGGATCGTTCTGGCTGCTGTGGGAGGACGGGCCAGGGGGGTGGCGGCCCGGAGCCGGCAGCTGAGCGAGGAGGATTCTGCAGAACTCCCGGCAAGGGACGACGGGGCCTTGGGAATCGCACCAGTCGGGGCAGGAGGCAGCTGCGTTCCAGATGTGTTTCCAAAGCAGAGCGGCCGGGGTCTGCCGTCAGGCCAGACATGGGACGTGAGAAGACCCAGGAGGCCTCGGAGAATTTTAGCAGGGGACACGGAGGAGCGGCTGGGGCCACCGCACTGGGTGGCCAGGAAGCTTTGCCTGGAGGGAACCTGGAGCTGAGGGTGAAGGGCCCAGGGGAAGGGGTGGAGGAAGCACGCTCCGGCCTGAACAGGCAGCCACGGCCGCAAGTGGTCAGGGGACAAAGCGGGTCAGTGTGGCCAGAGCAGAGAGCACGCTGGGGTATCCGCGGGAAATGAGGTCTGAGACGTTCTGGGCGCCAGACCACGTAGGCCATGTGAGGAGCTGGGTTTGAGCCAAAGCGCACTGGGGAGCCATGGGAGGGTTTGGAGCTGGGCAGCGACAGGACCCATCCAAGTGACAGTCCATCTCCCAGATGACCTCGCGGGGAACGTGGACCCTGCCTCTTTACGTGAGACAGTGCGTCCTGTGTGGCCGGCTCTAACCTGGTGGCCTGTCCACCGCACCACAGGAAAGGTCTTGACACGAGGCTCGGGCCCGGCCAGGATGCCCGCCCAGGCCCTCGTGGCGCCCCAGGGAGTGTGTGAAAGGTCCCTGCCAACAAGCCATCGTTCCTCTGCTGGGCTCTCTTTCCAGATTGAAACGGCCAAGCAGGTTCCAGAAGCGCAGCCGGGGCCAGAGCGGGGTCCGAGCAGCCACGTGGCGGATGCCAGTGACCGAGAGGTGCGTACTCAGGGCGGGGGCGGGCTCTCCTGCCCCCGGACGGCAGCTCACCCCACTCCTTCCTCCCGCAGGCGCTGGCCGCCGGGGCGCTGTCGCGGGCCCGCGGGCTCCTGCAGCAGCTGCACGTGGCCTACAGCGCCCTGGCCGCCGGCCTCCAGGGCCTCCCGGCCGAGCTCCAGCGCCCGGTGGGGGAGGCGCGGCGCAGCCTGTGCGCGCTCTACAGCGTCATGTCCTCCGCCGGCTCCGTCACCGAGCTGCCGGCTGAGCGCCTGGCGCAGAGCCGCGAGAGCGTTGGGCGGGCGTGGCAGGGGCTGGAGCAGCTGCTGGAGAGCATGCAGCACAGCCCCCCCCTCGGCTGGCTCGTGGGGCCCTTCGCCCTGCACCCTGGCGGGGAGCCTCTGTAGGTCCCCCCCCACTGCCGAAGCGCCGGACCCTCGGGCTGGTGCAGGAGCGTGCCCGTGAGGGCCCGAGGACCCTCTGAGCCGACCTTGCACGGCTCCGGGTCTGCCTGAGCCGGTGGCCCTTCCTTCCTGAGCACGGGCAAGGCAGGCCCTTCTCCAGGCCCGGGGCCGGGCTGCGGGGGCCGCGGACAGAGGGCCTTCGCCTGAGGACGTCAAGCGAGCACTCCAGTCAGGACGCAGGTGGAACCGTGCCGAGGTCTGGAAGGTGCTCATTCAGCAAGCTCCCGAGTAGGAGCCCCTTTATCTTGACGGGGTCACCGCTCCAGTCTGGGTCCTGCAGTGGCCCCGAGCAGGCGGTCCTGCCCTCCATCCCCGGCCCCCTCGGAAGGCCCATGCTCCAGCCCTCGGCAGGCCGTGCTCCCTTGACCGGAGTGGACCAGCGTGCCACCGTCATCCCGAAGCAGGCCCACTGCGTCCGCTGACCCCTGTGCGGCCCAGGGGGCCTCTTGAGGACAAAGCCACAGCAGCCATCGCCTGGGCTTGGCACTGGCCAGGCTGGAGGACTGGAGTGTTGGGGCGGGGTGACAAAACCAGCGCCTTCCTGCCTTGGCCCCTCGCCCACCTGGCCCGCCCCGCATGGCCAATCAGACCCAGACTCCCAGACCTGATGACCGGTGGTCCCGAGGGGCCTGGCCAGAGGCTGCTGATGAAGGAACTAAAGGGCTTCCTTAGGGGGCATGTGGCAAACAGACTCGACTCGAGTTCAGGCCTCATCCCTCGCCCTGGGCTGGAGACGGGGCCGGGACAGCGCCAGCGGGCCGTGCTGCCCCAGATGCTCAGGGCAGCCCTGTGAAGTGGGCTGAGCGCGGAGAGGCGGGCCGCAGAGGTCCAGGCCCCCACTCCTGCGCCCCCCGCCCCGGCCCTGTGAAAACAGGATGCCTGGACACGAGATGCTCCCGCCGCTGCGTCAGAGCGCCAGCGGCCCAAGCCCAGGCGAGCCCCCCGTCTGGCCGGGTCCCTTACGGAGCCAGGGCCTGAGCGCCTGGACGGATCGGCTGGCTCTCCCCTCGGCTCCCAGGAGCCACCAGGGGCTCTGCACAGGGCGCCGGGCGTGGGGAGCCACAGGGGTCAGGAAGCCCCCAGAGCCTTGCCGCCCTCAGTCTCTGTCACGCACGGCTGTCAGAGGCGGTGACACGGGAAACACAGCCACTCACAGAAACTGAGCACAGCAACTTGACCTCAGTCCAGCCAAACCACACAGGGCGCCAGGCTCAGGAAGTCCCACGCACACCACGGGCCTCTCTCAGCTGGGACGGAGGGACTCGGCCCCCGGCAGGGCAGGGGACACAGCAGAGGCCGCTATTCAACCAGTAACTGTCATGAGCAGGGGCTGGGAGCTGCGCACACGTGCTGAGTCAGCTCTGTGAGGCAGGGGTCATCCCATATCCAGGTGAGAAAAGAGAAGCCCAGAGTGAGAGTGCCACTTGTCCAAGGTCACACAGCAAAGCCAACTCTTAACGCTCAAGCCCTCTGAACATTAAGGGCAACCAACAGCCGCCAGCACCCATCCCAGCCTAAATGGCTTGAATGCCCTGAGCTGGCACTGCTGGGGACTCTGGGTCCTTCCCTGGGGGTCCCAGAGCCACCTGCAGCCTGGGCAGGAAGAGCAAACGGTGTGTCTGATGTCCCCTTTACTTCTGGCAAGGTCTCACCCCCCCAGCCCCTTCACGTCAGCCCCGCGGGGCCCGGCCGGGCACACCGTCAGAACCAAGTTCACGTTCGCTGTTCATGGTGACCCTATGGCTTAAAACCCTTTGTCCCAAACGGGCCCGAGAGCGGCGAACCGCTCCCCAGCTCCAGCCTGGCCGCACCAGTAACGCTAGAAAGCCAAGCCAATAAAAGTGATTTTTTTTTCATTAAAAAAACCCTTTATAGTCATTTCATGTCGGTCAGAAATCACAGAAATTAGGCAGAAAAAAACCCAGGGGGACAAATACAAACAACAGCACGGCGTTTCCCCAACAGTTCTCTGCTCCCTGGGCGGCGGGCGGCGGGTGGCAGGCAGCGCCGGGGCTCAGCTGTCCTCGTCGTCTGCGGACTCGGAGTCCGCGCGCGCCCTCTCGCGCTCCTTCCCGGGCGCGGCCAGGCCGGGGCCCTCCCGCGTGCTGCTGGGAGCGCGGCGCGGGGCGTGAGCGGGCCGCCTGCCGTCTGTCACCTGCACCCGACAGCACCCACCCGCCCCGCGCGCCCCCAGTGCACCACGCGGGGCCACAGGGAGACAGAGGATCACCGCCTGGCGGAATGGACGGGTGCTGGCGCAAGAGCCTGCGTGCCCCCTCCCAGAGTGCCAGGAGGGAGCCACCCGCCCAAGGGCCGGCCTGGGGTGGCCCAGAGCCCAGAGATCCCTCGCCAGGGGCCTGGGGTCAGCTGCCAAGGTGGGGCAGGCCCAGCGCAGTGGGGGGCGAAGTGTCTGCGACCTCAGCAGACGAGCAGCCCACTGGGAGCAGCACAGACGCTGGGAGCCCTTCACACCGCCCCCTCGGGAAGTCGCCCCCACGGCCGCGGCCCCCGCGACACTTACTCGTTGTGCAGCAGGTCTTCGGAGGACCCGCCCCCCGGCCCCCCCTCCGAGTTCTGTCCTTCCTCCTGCTCCTTGTCCTCGGTGCTGTCCCCCTTCTGGGACGTGGCCTCACCGTTCACCGGGGCCGAGAGGTCTGGGTGGGAGACAGGGCGGGTGGGACACCGCCAGGCTATTGTCTGGGACCCCTTACCCCTTCCTGCTGAGAGCGAGTGAGCCGGCCTTGGGACAGGGGTCCTGAAGCACCCTGGACCCCGCTCGAGGGCCCTGGCCCCAGGCGCCCGCGTGAGCGTCCACCTCCACGCCTCCCCGGCCGCACGGGCACCATCAGCTCCCAGCAGGCCGGGCCCGGCTGAGGCTGGCTCCCTTCTCCAGCCGGCTGGGCCCCGACCCCGCGAACCTGAAGCAGGGAGGGGCGGGAAAGGAGTGGCCGTGGGCGACAGTGGAGAAAAGCACCTCTCAGCCTGGGACAGAAATGAGAAGCAGAGCCTGCTCTGCGGTCCCTCGGCGGCTGAGGCGTGCCCCGAGCCCTGAGCCATCTTGACACCAGGCTTAAGAGCTGCCCTGAGCAGCTGTCACTCGGACCATGTGACCCCAGCAGGCAGGAACGCTCTCCCGTCCCCCACGGCCACTGCCCCTGCCAGAGCTGCCCTTTCTGCTCGGGAGGCCCTTCAGGCCCAGCAGAGGCCTCGCCTCCCCTGACCGCCTGTGCAGGAAGGCGTGCATTCCGCTGCCTTGGGGACAGAGCCCGGCCCGCGCAGAGCGCCAGCAGGAACAGGCCACTGCGGCTGTCTGGGACAGGGCGCCACGCTGTGCTCCGGGCTCAGACGGCCGGCTCCTCACCAGTGCTCGCCTCGTCCTCCGCTTGCTCTGTGGGGGCCTCCTCTCCGGCCAGCGCCTCCTCGGCCTTCTCCGCCTCGGCTCTCTCCTTCTCTGTCCCAGGTCTGCTCGCCTTCTGGACGGCCTCGATTTTTGGTCCCAGGACCCGCGACTTGAGCCGGGTGTAGACCTCCGCGGCCTTCTCCATCACCTCCTTGTTGGCCTTGTAACGGCGAATCTGGCGCGCCAAGAGGCCTGGCTCAGGCCGGGGAGCTGGTCTCACCCCGCCCCACGACCCTCCCCGATTGCTGCCACCCCCAGCGGGGGCACCTCCCCTGGAGACTGCCATTCCCACGCTCACCCCCGCACCCGCCCCGCTGCTGGCTTCCTCCTCGCCGACTGAGGGCTGTGGCCGGGGACGTGGTCTCCCTCAGTGGACTGGGCCCCGCCGGCCAGCCCTTCCCCCTCGGGCTCGTGCCATACCTTCTTCAATGTGGCCACCACATCTGTGTTCTTCTGAAGGATCTGCGAGGTCACCTGCAGGGTCCCCAGCTCGGCGAGGGCGTTCAGACACCTCTTCACGTCCTGTGGGGTGGGAGGGGAGTCAGGAGGGCAGCAGCAGGCTGATGGGGTCCTGGGGGCCCAGTGGGGCAGGGAAGGACCCCTGGGCTCTCCCTGCAGGGGAGGGCTGAGCGATGGGGAACCCGGGGACAAGCGGAGGGACCTATGGCATGGAAGGATCTTGGCGTCTGCCTGTGGCGCCCCCTGGTGGGGACGCCGAGCACTGCAACTCAGGACGCCAGCCTGGCCCCAAGCTGGGGGACACACGTAGGAACAGGGACCCCACCCTGTGCACCCCGAGGGTCCTGGGTCTGCAAAGACGGACTGGTAGCTCAGGGTAGGCAGCTGCGAGGTGACCCCAGGGCCCTGAGAAGCGTCTCACCGGATTGTCGACCTTCAGGGCGAACTTGATCTCGCTGTGCAGCTTCTGAAGCTTCTCCTCCACAGAAGGTTCTGGGCCAGGAGAGAACAGCCCGCCCGGGTCTGAGCAGGGCCACAGAGGCCCAGGCTATGGGGACTGGCTGGCCTGACCCCCACCCCTGCCGAGGACCTGCCCGAGCACCACCCCAGGGACAGGAGCCAGCTGCTTGGGGCCCTCCCTCCCCACCACCTCGGGGGCCTCAGACCGTGACCAGGGCAGCCGGGCCTTACCTTTCTTCTTCTCGACCTTCCGGTCCGGCGGGAACCCTTCCGACCGCTTCCGAGTTCGCTCCACCTTCACAGGCCTGCGGAGAGTCATGCCTCTCAAACGGGCGCCTCCCCATCATCCTCGAGACCACCCTGCCGCGGCCACCACATCCTCCCCGCTGAGGGCCAGGGCCCGCCAGGGGACCCACGTCTGCTGCGTAAGCAAACCTCTAGGAGGCCCTGGAGGCGGGGTCAAGGCCGCGCGGGACCTGGCCAAGGGCAGGCACTCGAGGGGAACAAAGACACCAGCCCTGCCTCTGGTTCCTGCGAGCAAACAACGTGACATCCCAGAATTCTTTGTTTTCACACCTGGCTGAGGGTTAGTATCTAGTTATGGGAAACTCAGCAAATGAGTTATTCAAGGGTGCTCCGAACTGACACGGATCAATGACAGAAGCCCACATCCTGGCCAGCAAGTCTGGCTGCCCAGCTCCCCGTGGGGAGGGATATGGGCTGTCCCCCACCTCGGCGGGCCTCAGACTTAAAACGTCTGGTCTGGGGGACGGTCTCCCTCTTGGCCCTGTGAACATCAGGGCTGTCCTGGGCACTGCGGAGGGTTGAACAGCATCCCTGGCCCCCACCTGCCCGATGCCAGGAGCTCCCCCAGTGTGACAGCCACAGATGTGGCCCGGTGTCGTCTGGGGCAGCCCCGCCTGGGCGAGACCCCGGCCTAGGGAAAGGACCAGCCCTGGATCAGAGGCTCCTACACGACCTGATGGGGCCCCGAGAAACAGACACTTCAACTGGATCTGAATGAATTCGGAAGCTGGGCACCAGGACGGGTAGGGCCCAGGGGGCCGGGGGAAGCGGGGCAGAGTGGGGGACCTGGCCCGGGGCTTGTCGTCGGGCCGCCCTCGCTTCTCCTTCTGGCTGGCTCTCCTCACGGGCTCCGCGCTCTGCAACTTCTTAGCCGACTTCTTCGCCTGCGGCGGCCAGAGAAAGCAGGGCTGGAGCGGTGGCAGCAGGGGCTGACCCCAGACCCCGGCCCTGCCATCAGAGACTCGGCCCCTCCTGCCACCACCTCCGCGCTGCTGGGGGCTGGCGGACCGGGCAGGACGGACAGGAAGGACCCGCGTCCAGTCCATACCCGGGCAGCAGCTTCTCAGGCCCTGAAAGGAGCTGGGGGTGCTGGAGTCCAAGCCGCCACCCAGCCGAGGGGCAGCCCCGCCCCATCCCCCCGCCAAGGGGCTTGAAGCCGTGGCCACAATGCCTCCTGGGGCAGGGAACTCAGTCCCCTCTTTGTGACCAAAGGGAGTGCGATGGGGAGAAAACAGGGGTCGTCCTGCCTCCCGCCCCACATGGGGTCCTGGGCTTGGGCTAGAAGGTGACGGGCCTGGGAGGCAGACTCTGGTTCAGGCTGGACTGTGAACGTCAGGGGGCTGGGCAGCTGATGGGCTCAGGGGACCACACGGTAGCTGATGGTCACCACCGCCTCTGCCAGCCTCCTAACTGCCCCCTCACTCACCCTACAAGCTGCTCTGCCATAGGGGCCAGAGGACACCTGCGGACACCTGAGTCTCCGCCCGCAGCCCTCCAGGATCCCCCTCCCTCGGGGGAGAAGCCTGAGTCCTCCCTGCGGCCACCAGGCCCCACACGACCTGCCCTGTCCCCTCCCCGCCCTCCCTCCTCCCTCTGTCCCCCTCGCTCCCTCTGCTCCAGCCACACCGGCCTCCTTGCTGTTCCTGTCACACACCAGGCCTGGTCCTGCCCCAGGGCCTTTGCATGGGCTGTGCCTGCTGCCTGGGACGTCTTTCCTCCAGATCACTTCTCACTTCATTCAGATCCCTACTTCAATGGCACCTTCTCCTCTGAAGCCTTCAGGGCCACCCTACTTACAATGGAAGCCTGTCCCCTAACGCTTCAGTCTCCTTCGCTTTGCTCTCCTCCTGAGCACAGAACGCCCCATGACCAGTCCTCCTGTCGTCCACTACCTGTCTCCCTTCCTCGGGGGCAGCCCCTCAGGGTGTCTGCTCCAGCCCCAGCTTGGCGCTCTCAGCGGGCAGCCAGCAGGTGCCCCGTCCACGGCTGCACCGAGCGGCGGCCCTGGGGCCGAGCCTCCCCCGCGCGGCGTCGCCCCCCACCCGGAGTGACCCTCCCGGCCCGGGCCCCGGGGCCGCACCTCTCTGTCCAGCTCGGCCTCGGGCTCCGAGTCGGAGGAGGACTGGGGCCCCCGGCCCTGGCGGCCGCGCTTCCGCACGGGCTCGTCCTCGTCGCCCGGCGCGTCGCCGCTGCTGCCGCCGCTGCCCGCGGCCGGGGCCTCCCCGCGCTCGCGCTCGGGCCGCGCGCGCCGCCGCGCCTTCTCCTCCTGCTCCTGCTCGCGCAGCCGCCGCAGCTCCTCCTCCTGCGCGCGCCGCCGCCGCGCCTCCAGCTCGCGCCGCCGCGCCTCGTCCCGCCGCTTCCACTCGCTGATGCGGTCCACCTCGTCGCTGTCGCTGCGGGAGGGGCCGGTCAGAGGGGCCCGCGCGCGCCCGCGCCCGCGGCCACCCTGGCCCGGCACCCACCTGTCGCTGCTCGAGCTGCTCGGCGGCCGCTCCGGCTTCGGCTTGCGCCCGCGCGGCTTCGGGGGCGGCTTCTCGGCTGCGGGAGAGCAGGGCGGCCTCGTCCCGCGCCCGCCGCCCGGGGGCCCCCGCCGGCCCCGCCCCGCCCCCCTACCTGGCTTGCGGCCCCGCGGCGGCTTCTTCACCGACACGTCCGAGTCGGAGTCGGAGGCGGAGGACGACGCGGAGGACGACGCGGACGCGGGCACGGCCGGCGGCTCCCCCTGCGGCGCGTCCGAGTCCGCTTTGGAGTCCGAGTCCGAGGCCGACGGCGCCTTCTGGGGGGCGGGAGGGTGAGAGGAGGGCAGCCGGGCGCCCCCACCCACCGCCAGGCCGCCTCCCCCAGGCCCGGCCGGCGGGGCCTCCCGGGGACCCGAGCTCCGGACGGGAACCCCGCCTGCGCCACCCAGGGGCCCCGCCCCGGCTCCCTTGCACCCACAGCACACACTCACATGCACATGCGTACACACCCCCCCCCACACGCACAACACACACTCATCGGAACTCCACATGCCCACGATCATGCACACACTCATACACACTTGTACACGTGAGAACACATACGCACACACCACATGCACACTTGCATACACGTGGACGCATGCCACACACACCATCCATGTACACATGCATGCACACGTATACACAGCACACATGTACGTGCACACACCACTCATACACGTGCACACACACCACACACGCACAACACACTCATCCGAACACATGCCCCTGATCTTGCACACACATCTGTACACACCTGTACACGTGAGAACACACATACACACGCACACTTGCATACACATGTGTGCACGCCACACTACACCATCCATGTACATGCACGTGTACATGCACACACTCATACATGTGCACACTCACACACACCACATACACTGTACACACCTGTACATAACAGCTTCCTACACATACACACCACACACATGCTCATGCATCCACACACACGCTGATACACCCACAAATACACATAACACACATACAAACACAGCACATGTGTACACAGGCACACCACACACAACACAGCTATACAGGAACCCATGCTCTCCCGCCCCCCACGCCTCCGGAGGGCTTCCCTCGTGCCTCTGCCAGCAGCCCGTGCTCCAGGCTGGCCCTAAGCCCCCTCAGGGAGGTGCTCTGCCCACACAGCACTTGGGGCGACAGGGTGAGCCATCGTGAAGGCACAGGCGGAAGCTGGCGGCCCCTGCCTGACCCACGTCCAAAAGGACCCGACTCCAGTTGTGGCTGCGGGCAGGTGACCAAGGAGGGAAGCTCCCGAGGCGGGCACAGGGACCCAGAGCCCCTGTACCTGTTTCTTCCGTCCTGCGAGGGGGCCCCGCCGCGGCGCCCGGACCACGGCTTTCTTCTCCGGGGTGAAGTCCTGCGCGGAGAGAAGGGAGCTGAGCGCAGGCTGCACGGGCTGGCCACCTCTGCTCCCACCTGCGCATCCCCCCACCTGCCCACCTGGTCGCTGGTCTTCTCTGACTCAGACGAGCTTTCCGAGTTCTCCTCGTCGGACGGGGACACGCTGCCTTGGTCCAGGTCGCTGGAGGCCTTTCGAGCTCGTTTTGAGACGGACATCTGGAAGGGGAGGAGCCCAAGCGAGCGATCAGCCACCAGGAAAGCCTGCGTACTCGGCAGGGCCATCTCCCGCCTGAGCGCTCCCGGCCGGGGGACGAGCTGTAGTTCTGGAACCTTTGGGGGGGGGGGCGGTGGCAGGGGGCCACCCCTTTGAGAATCTGATAAAACCCAGGGATCTGGAAGCTTGCAGACGTGATGCTCAGTGACATGAGCCAGACACAGAAGGACACACACTGTGTGGTCCACTCACAGGAGGTCCCCAGAGGAGCCACAGCCACAGAGACAGAAAGTGGATGGGGGGCCACCGGCTGGGGGAGGGGTGGGAGTCAGTGTTTCATGGGGACAGAGCTTCAGTTTGGGAAGATGGAAAGTTCTGGAGACGGATGGTGGGGAGGGTTGCACAACAATGAGAAGGTACCTAGTGCCAATGATCTGTGCACTTAAAAATGGTTAAAATGGTAAATTTCATGTTATGTATATTTTACTGCAATAAAGGAAAAAAAAAAGAAAAAGCCAAACCAGGGATCCTTTCCCCAGAAAGACACGTGGACACGTTTTGGTGGCTGCAAAACACTGTAAATGTGCGACAGACCATCGCTGTGCGTACCTTTCAGAGCGGTTCGTTGTATGTGAATTTCACCTCAATACGAAATTTAAAAACATACGTCCATACACGTGTCCACAACGTGAGTTCAGTTTCAGGGCTTCATGGAGTCCGTGACACCCACCCAAAGAAGCCGACTTAGGAATTTTCACAAAGGAAGAACAGAGAAAGCATGGAGAATGAGCTCTGGAAACAGACCCCTGCCTGGGGACAACCAGCTACTTCTTGCCGGGGCGTCTGCTCAGTGACAAAGCCCGTCTACCTCCATTCTGTCACCACTGAGACTTGGGGGTTCTCGTCACAACAGTTAACTTAGCGGCTCCCCAACCCGTGCCCTGTCCAAGGCCAAGGTGTGATGGGCTGAACTGTGTCGCCAAACCCCAGGCGCACGGGATGTGGCTGCATTTGGAGAGGGGCCTTTGCAGAGGTGATTAGGGTAAAATGAGGTCATTGGGGTGGGTCCTGATCCAACAGGACTGGGTCCTTGTAAGAAGAGGAGATGAGGACGCAGACACGCACAGAGGGACAACCACGAGGGGACACAGGGAGGAACTGGCATCCACACACCACGCTGAGCGGCCTCGCAGGGTCCAGCCCTGCCGACACCTGGGTCGTGGCCTCCAGCCTCCAGCCCCGGGAGAATATACAGGTCTGTTGTGAAGCCCCCAGCCTGTGGTCCTCTGTTCCGGCCACCCAAGTGAGCAACTCCACTGAGTGACAAGCCAATGGGAGAGGAAGCTCCCACTGTCCTGCAACTTCCCGTCTAGGCAGGAGAGCCCACAGCGCTCAGTGAACCCCGAGAGCAGAGGGAGTCCTGTGAAAGTAAGGGGGCCCTGCGGGGGAGACAGGATGCTTGAGGGGGGTCAGAGGGAGCCGCCGAAAAGCCTGCAGGACGACGGCGGGACAGATGGCGGAGGAGCTTCCCGGCTGAGGAGTCGGTGAGTACAAAGGCTCTGGGGTGGCAGGCAGCTTGGCGTTTTCAAAGACGTGAAAGGAGGCCGGAGTGGCTGGCGAGTGGTCAGGGACCTTGCACCCCGCCACCCTCATCACAGGGGCAGGCGGGACCCCAGCCCGGCGGCGGGGAGAGTAGTATGTGAGTTGGGGGCCCTGTGTGTTCCTCTCATCCCCATGAGCAAGGGACTCCTAAGCCTGGCGCTCGGGGAACCCTCCAGAATTGCTGGACATTTCTGCCTCCCATGCACACTTGAGTTCCGACTCGAAGCAGTTCCAGGTTAAGCATTTCCAGCTGGGATGTGGCCTGGGCCCCAGACAAAAGGGCCGGAATCGCGAGGACTAAGATGACCCCACGCAGGACCCTCCCTCCTGACGTCCACACGCCAGGGTCGAAGGAGAGGCGTCAGGAGGGACCCTGAGGGCGAGATCCTGTGACCCCAGGACCAGGAGCGACCTGGGTGGTGGGTGGGCAGTGCCTGGCTGGACCTCCGACCACAAGACCTGGTGGCCGAGGTGTGTCAGAAAACCCTGATGAGAGGTCTTCTGTGGAGCCGTTAAGAAGAATAACTACAAAGACCAGGTCCGTGGATCCACAGAAAAACACCAACAAAACAGTGTTCACTGGAGAGAGCATAAAGTGGGCCCCACAGGAAAACCACAGCCCCCCGCAGACCGGGAAAGGAACAGCGAGGACGTGCTGGGTGGTGGGGCGCCAAGTGAAAAGGTTTTTAAAGTTTTTCCCTAGTGTGGTTAAAAAGTGTGATGACAACCTCTATTTAATGCCAAGTTGGCATACGGACCCATAAACAGTGGTTTCTGTCTCGGGGGTGGGATGGCGGGGGTTGTTTTCTACAGGTTTCTACTGAACTTCTCCAACAACTATACACAGAAATTACACGGGCTTTTAAAAAACAATGCCAACTACATCATTAAAAGTTGGGGGAAAGGGGCCAGCCCCGTGGTGTGTGGTTAAGTCCAGCGTGCTCCGTTTCAGCAGCCTGGGTTCGTGGGTTTGGATCCCGGGCGCAGACCTACACCACTCACTCGTCAGACATGCTGTGGTGGCAACCCACATACAAAAAATAGAAGATTGGCACAGATGTTAGCTCAGGGCAAATCTTCCTCAAGTGAAAACAGAGGAAGACTGGCAACAGATGTTAGCTCAGAGCAAATCTTCCTCACCAAAAAAAAAAAAAAAAAGTTGAGGGAAAAAACTAAATGCTCAACAATCTTAATAATATCCACATCACAGACTACTTCTCAAACACTGAAAATTCCATCTTAAAAAATAATATTTAATGACAAGGAAATGCTCATATTGGGTAGAAAAACAGCAAGACACACACTGGATGTGTGATGGCCAATTCTGTACTTTACACACACCCCCGGGTGAGGCACATACGAGATGACAGAGAAATACATCAGGATGTCCAGTCCTTGGTGCAGAGGCCCCCTCGGATAATATGGGTATTTTCTGACTAGCTTCTTTACGCTTTTTGCATCTTCTAACTTATCTACAACGAGAATGGCTTACCATTATAATTGGAGCCACAAATATTATTTTTAAAAATAGTAAGAAGAATGCCTTACTCTAGTCACAAAAAAATGCTCCTAGAACCTGGTCCTTTCATTTTGCACCCAAATATTTGGTAGTCAAAGGGCAGAGGAGGAAAAAAGAGGCAGGAAAGAGAATCTATACATAAGAACCGAAGACACCTGTGCACACAGAAACCTGTGCCCACCTGTTCACAGCAGCGTGATTTATGACGGCCCAAAGAGGAAGCCAGCCCAGGGGCCATCAACAAATGCACACACACACACGTCCCCCCACACTCTGGAATATTACACAGCTGTGAAAAGGAGTGACGCCCTGACAGAGCTGCACGTGGATGGACCTGAACACACGACGCTCAGGGAGAGAAGCAGACACAGAAGGACACGTGGCGTGTGATCCCATTGACGTGAAACGTCCAGAACAGGCAGATCCACAGACAGAGAGCAGGCCCATAGGTGCCAGGGGCTGGGGGAGGTAACTGCTAATGGGAAGGGGGTTTCTGTTGGGGTGATGGAATGTTCTAGAATTAGTGGTAATGACTGCACAACTCTGTGAATGTACTAAACTTCACTGAATTATATATTTTAAAGGGGTGAATTTTACGGCATGTGAATGGTATTTTAATTTCTAAAAGAAAGCATGATAAGAAAGAGCGGCAGGGCGGGAGAGTAGGCTGTGGGATGCGACCTCAGGGTGGGAGTGGGAAGGGCCAGGGCATCCCACCCCACCCCTACCTTCAAGGCCGGCGCCTTCCGCTTGAGGCCGCTGTTGTCACTGCTCTTGTCTGAGTCCGAGTCGCTCTCCATCCTGTCGCTGGCGGCTGTGGCGGTCACGGCTGTAACGGCCATGACCCCCCGGTCCTCGTCGTCCTCGCTCCCACCGGCCGGGTCAGCTTCGGGGGCCTCGCTGTCGGAGGAACTCACCGGCTGGGGGCGGAGGGGCAGAAACAGCATGTCACCACTAGGCTTGGGGGGGGGGCTTTCCCAACCAGGATGGCGACCCAGAGGACAGCACCCACTGGCGGGGTCTCAAATGTCAGGGTCCAGCCTCCTCGCTTCCCAAATGGGGGAACTGAGGCACAGAAAGCCCCGAGAGCTGAGGCAGGAGGGTGCGATGGACACGTGTGGAGGGCGCCAGGATTCAAGGGCTGCCAGATTTAAGGTCAAATCTTGGGCAAGTGACTTAAGCCTCTCTGGGCCTCAGTTTCCACATCTGAGCCATGGGGATGGCACCATTTTGGCCTCAAAGGGCTGAGGTAAGGATGAGACAGAAGTGGTACGTGACATACTCAGGAGGGGCCCAGAGCATGGCAAGAGGTCCGCCAGTGTTCGCTCCTGTAACTATTGTTGTGATTATCATGCGGGGGCCGCTGACCCAGGACTGGGCCTCCGGAAGAGCGTCAGCTTTCAGCAGGGCTGCTTCTGTTTTGCCCAAAATGCCCGCTCCGCAGAAATGGCCACAAGGACAGCCCCCACTTCTCCGGCGCCTCCTCCGTGCCAGGCACGTGCTGGCTCGTCTGTGAGCAGCGGCTGGCTGCCGGGCGGTGTGCGAGGCAGGTGGCGGGCACAGATGTGAGGGGGTGTGGTCCCTGGCCCCGCGGAGCTCGCAGTCCAGCGGGAGAGACTGAATACAGCCATGTAAACAGATCAACGTCCCAGCGTGGTGACGGCAGAAAGGAAACCACTGGTATGTGGCTGCGAAGTATGGGAGTATTTCGCGGTGGGTGATCGGCTGGGGGGGACCCTCGGAGGGCGTGACGTCTTAGCTGAGGAGCCATCCCAAGCATGTGGCAAAGTGGGGGCCAGAAACATTCCAGAAAGCAGGAAGGGCATGAGGGAAGGTCCCTGGATGCAGGAGAGGTCGGTGTGGCCAGAGCAAAGTGAAGGAGAAGAAAACGGCAGAGGAAAGGATGGGGCATGGCCGGGGCCGGATCATGCAGAGTTATCGAGGACCTGGGGCATCAGGCAGATGGCACAATGACAGTCAGGCCACCGGGCTTTCTTGGGTCCCTTTGGGAACTTGTTCTGGATGCTGTATGTTTGTGGGAGGAAAATGGACACACCCTGGTCGTATCCAGCCCTCACTCACTCATCCAACCAACACGATGGAATACCTACTATGCACTCGGCCCCGTGCTGGGGACTACAGACGGGTGAGAGAGGGTCTCTGCCCACGGGGGGCTCACAGTCTAATGGGGAGACAGACAAGTACACACAGTTACAACCAGGCATGAGATGGGGTGCCACTATGGCTCCCAAGGCAGTCAGCCCACCCGAGTCCGGGGAGAAACCTGACCTCATTATTTCATGAACTTCTTCTCTAAATAACTGATTTTTTTTTTTAAAGAAAGAAAGAGACTGGGAGTTTTAAGAGCCACATTCTCTGGAGACAACCCAAATGTCCGTCTACTGATGGACAAACAAAACGTGGGAAAGCGCAGAATGGAATACTATTCAGCCGTGAAGAGGAGCGAGGCCCTGACACAGCTGCACGTGGACGGACTTGCACACACGACGCTCAGGGAGAGAAGCAGACACAGAAGGACACACGGCGTGTGATCCCATTGACAAGAAACATCCAGAACAGGCCGATCCACAGACAGAGAGCGGGCTCGTGGGCGCCAGGGGCTGGGGAGGGGAGGATGGGAGTGACTGCTGATGGAAACAGGTTTCTTTGTATGGTGACAGAATGTTCTGGAATTAGAGTGGTGATAGCTGCACAATATTGTGAATGTACTAAAAACCACTGTAGTGTATCTTTAAAGAGGTTAAAATGGTGAATTTTGTTATGTGACTTTTACCCCAACTAAAATAAAAAGAATACTACTACCAAGAAAAAAAGCCCCTTCTCTTGGTGCGATTATAGTTAGGGCAATGGATGGGAATGGGGCACGCGCGGCAGCCAAGAAGAAAGCGAGGAGGACCCGAAGTGTACGAGATCCCACGAGAGGAGTCTCCCGGGGCACCCAGACGGGCACACGGAGTGAGATGGGGACGAGAAGCTACGAGAGGCGAAGTCTGTGCAGCCGCGTGACCACAGGAGGGAACAGGGCCCCAGACGGCCGGCCGGAGGCAGAGGCGAGCACACCACGTGGAAGGGTGTGGAAGAGCATGGAAGTGCGGCAGGAGCATGCGGGCACCAGAGCTGGGCCCAGATGGCGACACAGGAGCCGGGAGCCCCATGGAGGGAGCGGACGGGAGGGAACTGGGTCCAGCCGTTCCTCTGGCTCCATCGCACTTGTGTGCTTCCCGCCCTACCCCCCGAGCGGGTGGGAGCCCCCCAGCCTTCATGCACAAGCCCTAATGAACAGGCGAGAGAAAGGGCGACCAGGTGTCGAGAGGACCTCCCACTCAGCACGAACACCTTCATCTCCCTTGAGTCACTGTGACCAGGGGCCCTGAGGCACAGTGACAGGGCCGCGTCTGTGTAATGTGTGACAAGATTAAAACGTTAAGACTGAGGAGGTCAAGCCCCAAGCCTAAAGGCGGGAGAGAAAAGTCAGGCTATGACAGTGGGGTCGGGCCCCCTCTCCTCCAGGGCGCTGTTTCTCTTGGGAGCGTCCCTGCTGAGTAGAAGCGAGATGCCATCCCCCCTCCCCTCGGGGGCACAGCGGCGCAGAGGGGAAGCGACGACGGGACGGCTGGTGGGTGGCAGCACAGCGGCGAGAGCCGGCGCTGGTTAAGGGCGACGCGCCAGACAGCGAGCTTATCGTCTGTGTGCCGGGTGGGGGCTGCCATCCCCACGTGCAGATAAGAAGAGGCAGCGTGACAGCTCAGGACCACACAGCGACTAAGCCACAAAGCCGGACGCCAGCGTGTCTGCCCCGGCCTCTGCCTGGGCCACTGGACACAGCTACCGCCTATCAAAACCCCTCTGTGCTCCTGGCCAGCTCTTGACTGGCTGTGATCCGATTTGTGCCTCAACAGCCAGGTCAGGCGACCGGGATGAATGGGCAGGTTCCACAATGGGGGAAACTGAGTCTCCGGGGAGGTCAGTGACTGCCCCACACCGAGCTTGTAGATGAAGCCAGGACTCTGAGTCTCCTGGGGCCAGCCCAGGGGATCCAAGTGCCTGCCAGTAAGGGCTGTGGGCCCCTGGGCCACATAGAGACGTCTGGGGGGCAGGAATGCCAGCCGCACGGAGAGGAGCCGGGGACAAAGGCAGAGAGCCGGCCCCCTCCAGCCTTCCCGAGGCCGGCTGAGTGACACGCCAGCACACCTTCCTCCCACTGCGGTGACGGATCGGGAGGGGCCTGCAGGGAAGCGAAGGGCAAAGCCAGCCGGCCTCTGCTTCCCCATTACCCCCGCCATCTCCCACCGAGCACAGACTGCGTGTCACCGTGCCACGTGCCGGATGCCCATCCGCTTCTGGATTCGCCTGAAAAGCCTGTGAGAAGCCGGTCCTGCCACGATCCTCTGTTGCAGGGGAGACCGAGGCTCAGAGAGGTGACCTCAACTCCCCAGGCGCACGGTGAGCAAGGTGGAGAGCCGGGACTCGAACCCAGGGCCGTGCGTCCACACAGCAGGGCTCCTAAGCCCAGACCCCTCCTCCAGGCACCGACCAGAAGGAAGAGATTTTCGGCGCGGGAGGCGGGAGGCCTGGGTTCAGCCCTGGCTCAGCCCCAACCAGCCTGAGCACCTTGGACAGGTGCCTCTTCCTCTGTCACGTGATGAGGCGCATTAGGCGGATCCTTCCAGGTCTATGGTTCTCAACCAGGGGGGACGTGTCCCCCGGGGGGCACGTGGCAATGTCCAGAGACATGCTGGTTACCAAGATGGGGGAGATGCTCCTGACTTCGTGGGGTGGGGATCAAGGATGCTGCTTAACACCCCACAGGACGGCCCCCCCAGAGAATGATCCGGCCTCGAATGTTGAAAAGCCCCAGTCTAGGTCAAAGAGGCCTCAGTATGCTCACCTGTAAAATGGAAGAGACGCCACCTGCCCAGCCCACTCTCAGGCTTAGTGTGTGCAGCTGGAACCACCTCCCACCTCCTGGAGTGGCAAGGGGACGTGGGGACAGGCCTGGCTGTAAACCCTTGGGGAGAGCACCTGCTGAGTTAAGGCTGTCGCAAGGAATGAGGCCGTTCTCAGCGTGCTGACGTGGACCCGTCATCAAGATATGTGGTTGGAGGAATAAAGCAAAGGAGGGACTCCCATGCTTTAAAAAAGAAAGCTACCCGGGATTTCACAGGAACAAGGAATTCTGGAAGGACACAGAAGGAAACGGCAGTGGTGGCCGTCTGGGGAGGAAATCGAAACAGTGTCCGGGAGGCAGGACTGACCGCACCGCGTGTGCCTGGGGCCTTTTCAGTTTTGGACCATGACTCTATTTCCACTCGAGAAGTCAAAATAAAGGACAAACTTGAAGGACCAAGAGATGGCTGAGGTCCCCCGGGGCGGCGCCTGCAACAGCCGCCTGCGGCCGGCTCCCTCGGAGGCATCGAGGACCGCGAGCGGGAAGACACACCTCGAGGGCGCAGGCCTCCGGCCTCCACTGGGAAACCCCCCATCAAGGGGCCCAGGGAGCTGCGCTCCCAACCGCCTGCCGTTTGGAGGGGCGGCCAGGTTAGAGAACCGAAGGGCAGCGAGCAGCTCTAGCTAACAGCCATCCTCACCTTGGGGGGCTGTCAGGGGCGGGTATAGGGTCAAGGCCGCACCGTTTCCAAGTTCCGTTCCTCCAGGGCAGGCACCTGTGTGCTACTTGGCAAGCTGGGGGTGTGTGGCAAATATTAAACGTCGCCATGACTCACCGGGCGGGCACATGCTTAGGACGTAACCAAACAGAGCTGGAGCTGGGGCCAGAAAAGGATCTCGGAAACTCTGCCACCTTACAGACCTTCCGATCTGTTTACCCAAGTCGCGGCCACGCAAGCCCGCGGAGAGGCGGCGGGCACCACACCAGGGGGACCCATCACAGAGGGAGACCGGCACCGACGTGCGCTCACCGGGGCCCGGCCCCTCCAGCGGGCCCGCCAAATGCCTGGCGCTCCAGAGCCATCTGCAGAGCGAACCCCGGATTCTGGACTTCGAGCTCCCGGGAGGGAAGGACTGTGTCTGAGTCCTTTCGGATTCCTGGTCCCTAGTACAAGCACTAGTGGCAGGTGGCGACACAGGAGTCTGTGCCGGACCCACGGTGGCCTCAGCTGCAGGAGAGGCACACCCAGACCCTCGGGAGACCCCGCGTTCTCAGGCGGTGCCCATACCACGGAGCTGCTCAATCCTTTGCTCACAAGAACCAGACCCTCTCCGATGTCTGCCCCCTGCCCAGACCGTGCAGGGTCCTTTCTGTCCCTAACAGTCAAGCTCTGCCCCCGCAGTCAGCCCCATTGGCCCCCAGCCACCCTCGAGCCCACCCCGCCCCTCCTGAGGGCAGGCTAGCCCGCCCCGCACGGCTCCCACAGGAACCCCCAAAGTGGTGGGCACAAGCAGCGCGGAGAGCCCGACCCGCCTCCCCACATCTGCCCTGCACCCCAAAATACCCGATTGAGGAACCCCTCTGCCACCCTCCAGCGGCCCTCCACGGCTGGATTCTTCACGAATTCAGCTTCCACTTTTCTCCACGCCTTCCTTTCCCTGAAGCTTTCTAGACACCGACTTGCCACTGAGGTGTCATCTCTGTCCCCCTTGCATTTTTTTCCACCTGAGCAAGAACTCTCACATCTACGAACTGTGGCTTTTTTTTGAGTCTGAAACCTGGGGGGAGGCAGAGGGTGTTAACGGACGAAAAAAATGTTTTTCCTTAAGAAAGTGAAAGTTTCTGTAAGAGCTATAACAACACTTCTAAATGCAGGCTAACCCTAAAGCGGGGGTCTCACCGAGGGGGTCCTACACCCCTCTGCCCTGCCCAGAGGACACGGGGGCATGTCTGCGGGTATGTGTGGGTGTCACACCTGGGGGTCTCCTGGCATCGAGTGGGTGGGGCCAGGGATGCTGCTCGACTCCCCGAAGCCCCCAGGACGGCCCCCCAGAGAGTGACGCAGCCCCCACTGGGCCCCAGAGCGCCGAGGCCCTGCCTGACGCGGGCTCTGCGCCCGGGAACTCACCAGAGGAGCGCTGTAGCTGGCGTGGGGATTGTTCTGGATCTCCCACAGTCCTTCATTGAAGCCTTTCCTCTTGTTGGGCTTGCCGTATTTGTCTTTACATTTGTCGTAGGGAAACAGGTCCTTGGGGCCCAGGAAGGCTCTGGAGAAAGGAACCACGGGCCGGTCCCAGGTGAGCCGGGCCAGCCCGGGAGGCACCGGGATGGGGGGAAACCGCGCCCCCGCTGGGGAGACTTACGTTTCGTGTGTACCGAAGAAGAAGATGGGGTATTTGTTGGGCGGGGGCTTCACGGCACCGTCGGCGATGTCATCGATCTGCAGGGAGAGGCGGGTCAGAGGGTGGCGGGAGGGGGGCGGGGGGCTTCACCCACTGACGCAGAAATCAGCCAAGTTACTTGCGGGGAAGCACGTGGGGAGGAGGGGAGCCCTCAACCTAGGGAGATGCATCACTTGCCAGTCAAGCACCTGCATTCTTCTCTGCACCCCACCCCCCTTGCACACCTGTCCCCTCCCCCACACTGCTCTGTCGCCAAAGGAGGGGCTTCACCTGAGCAAAGCCAAATATGGTCCTCTGGGCAGCCAGGGGGCGGGGCCGAGCTCAGCTTCTAGGAACTCCCAGGACCCTCCCACGGACCCCCTCCCGCAAAGAGGCGATGGCTGGCGGGTCTCGCAGAGCCCGCAGCTGGCAGCTCCAAGGATGCAGAGGGTGGCGGGTGGGCTGCAGGAGCCAGGCCCTGAGCATCCAGGAAGTCCCACCCTCTCCCGACAGGCCCATGGGCTCCGGCAGCTGTCAGTCACCTCCCCACAGGAGGCCAGCAGCCCCTCCACTTCCAATCAGGTGCTTGGAAATGTTCCGGGCTCGGAGAGCTGGCTGGAGGGGGGGCGGAGGAGAGGGTGAAGCTGGGACTCCGGGAAGAAAGGAAGTGCCCGTAAAGTTTCCTCGCTCCCGTGTCCCCCAAGAAATTAGCACGAGCCAATCAGGTTAGAGCGGGTTCCCTGGACCCCATTAATTCCTTTCTATTCTCTTCAACGCCTGGAGGGCTCCTGGCATCCTCCCGCCGCCCCCCACCAGCTTCCTTCCTTGGTTCTCCCAAAGTCCTCGGGCCGCGCTGTGGGCCTCAGGCATCCAGCCTAAGCATCCTGCTCCCGCCAGAAGCATCCCCAACTCCATCACTCTGTGGACCAGCCCCGCCAGCGTTCCAGGCACCGCTTCTGCTCCAGCCTCACCCAGGACCTGCCTCGGAGCGTGAGGCCCAGACATCCTAGCCGTTCCGCTCCGGGAGCAGCCCTGGCCTGCCCAGTGGGTGGTCCCCGAGCCCCAGCCTGGCATCCGGTGGGAGCCTCTCCCACCAAACCCCCAGCTCTGTGATGCCCTTCGTTCCAGAGGGAGGGAGGGTGCGACAGGCAGGGAGCGAGCTGAAATCTCTGGGCACTCCCCGTGCTCGTTCTATTGAAGCCCCATCTTCCACTGTTCCCTCCTGCTGCCTCGGCCTCCCGCCCCCACCCCCCTAAATTCCTTCAGTCCCACCATGCATATTCCACCAACCTCAGCCCTGGGTGACTTCAGCCCTAAGACCTGGGAGGACAATAACCTCTGGGTCCCTCCTCCACACGGCCCTGCCCTGGACACTGCCTGGATCTCCGCTCTCTGCAGACCTGGGACTCCCAGGCTCACGATGCCCTCCAGACCCGGACCCCTCGGACCATCTGGGTCCTCTGGATCCCAGCTCCCTCCAAAGGGGAACCCCAAAGTCGCCTTACCCAGCCCCCTCCCTTAGATGTCTCTCCGTGGGGCGTGAGCCCCTGCGGTGTGGCACTGATCTCGGATTCAAGCTGGACAGAACAGTACCCCACCCCAAGCCTCCCTCCACCAGGGTCTGGGGGTGGGGGGGGCGTTGCGGTGGGGGTCTTCACAGGGCTCCAGTCCCCAGGGTCCCCCAAACAAGTCTTATTCCAACCCCTGGTCCCTGAAGCCCCGCATGTTCAGCTCCAGAGACCTCGTGAACAAAGCCCCCAGCCCCATTTCCAGCCCTGGCCTCTCCCAGCCCCCTCAGCCTTGACCCTCAACCCCCCTCCCTTACTGCACCCCTCACTCCTAGCCCCCCTTCACACGTGACTCTCTGCCCCCAGCTCCTCAGAATGTGGCTTCTCCTGGCCCCCCAGTAAAGCCCTTCAGGTTGGAGCACCCCCCTCCCATTAGTTTCACGGTCCCCTCAAATCCCGCCCCTCAGTTCCCCTCAAACCCGCCGACCTCTCTCCAACTTGAACCCTGGTCCCTCAGGCCCCAGGTCCCGCGAACCCCATCCCTCGGCCCTTGAACCCCCGTGTGGGTACCCCAGTCCCAGGACCCTCAGACCTCCAGGCATGCGGGTCCCCCAGGTCCTGGACTCCCCAGACCCCGAAGGGCGGGTCCCCCAGGCCCTGGTCCCCCCAGACCCCCGAAGGGCGAGTCCCCCAGGCCCTGGTCCCCCCTGACCCCCAGAGGGCGAGTCCCCCAGGCCCTGGTCCCCCCTGACCCCCGGAGGGCGGGTCCCCGAGGCCCTGGTCCCCCCAGAGTCCTGGAGGGCGGGTCTCTCAGGCCCTGGTCCCCCCAGACCCTCGGAGCGCGGGCCCCTCAGGCCCTGATCCCCGCAGACCCCCAGAGCGCGGGCCCCTCAGACCCTGGTCCCCCCAGACCCCCGGAGCTCGGGGCCCTCAGGCCCTGGTCCCCCCAGACCACCGGAGCGCGGGCCCCTCAGGCCCTAGTCCCCGCAGACCCCCAGAGAGCGGGCCCCTCAGGCCCTGGTCCCCCCAGACCCCGGGAGCTCGGGCCCCTCAGGCCCTGGTCCCCCCAGACCCCCGGAGTGCGGGCCCCTCAGGCCCGAGGCCCGCACTGTCCCACCCCCCCACGGCCTGGCCCATCTCCCGCGCGGCCTCACCCGGGCCGGCCAGTGCGGGTAGCCCTTCATCTTGGCGAACACCAAGTCCCCGGGTTTGAAGGCGTGCGGCATGCTGGCGGCGGGAGGCCCAGGCCGCGGGAAGCTGCGGCGGCAGCAACGGCGGCAGCGGGAGGCGAAGCCGGGGGCGGGAGCGGGGCGCCGAGGGGGCGGGGGCGGCGGCTCGGGTAGCGGGCCGGAGCGCGCTTATTGGGCTGGGCGCCACCGGAAGTCCCGCCCTCCAGCCGTCATGGGCGGGCGACGCCGTCGCTCAGGGCCACGTGCGGGGATAGAGGAGCGCGGGGACCAATGAGAAGAGGGGTTGGAGCAGAGCAAGTTAACGGGATTGGATAACGGATACAGCCAAGGGGCGTGACCCAGGGGCCTAATGGGAGGGGGCGGAGGTTATGGGAGGTGAAAGGGAAAAGTGGGAGGAGGGAAACTCCTCTCAGGGAGTGAAGAGGAGGGTAGCCAGGCTCCTCGGGGGCGGGGCTTAGGTAGGGGGCGGCCCATGGGCCGCCACAGGAGGAGGGGCTTTAGGTAGGAGGCAGGCCATTGGATACCACAGGAAAGAAGGCCCAATCAATGTAGGGGGCGGGTATTGATAGACCGCTCCCCAGAGGAGGGACTTGTATAGAGCTGCAGGCCATTGGATACCACGAGGCGTTCCTCAAGATAGCGAGCGGGCATTGGCTACCACAGGAGGCGGGGCTTAAGCAACTTTCCGCCATTGGCTATCGCAAGAGGAGAGGTTGAACTCAAAATAGGATGCGCCATTGCCTGCCCAAGGGGGCGGGGCTTAGGCAAAGGGGCGGGGCAAGAGGGGTGGGTCTTAGGACAAACAGCCCCAAAATACAAAGGAGTCCTGTTTCTTCTCTCACGGAAAGTGCATTGAGTACCATGTGCCAGAGCCACGACGTATCCAATATACATGTTAATTTAGTCAAGAAAAATGTATTGAGCACTGCGTGGCCAAGTCACTTAATGCCTCTGTGCCTCAGTCTCCCTTCCTGTAAAATGGGACTCGTGATGGCTCGGATCTTAGAGGCGCGTGGGGATTAAATGACTTTCCTACCCCAGAAACGGTCGAACCTGTGGCCGCCAATAGGAAATACCGGGAGCGCTACATGCTGTTCCCAGGCTCTTGAAGAACTCAATGTCTAGCTGGGCAAAGAAATGTTAATTTTTTTTGTAAATTAGGACCCGCGTTGGGAACTCAGAGTGAAGGAGCTAGAGGGCTTAAGAAAAAGGCTGAGTGATGGGGGAACCTTCGTCCATCCTGGGGGACTGGGAGGGCTTCCTGGAGGAGGCGGCTTAGCCAGAGACTTGAAAGATGAATAGAAATCGGCCGATATAGTGAGATGGGCGCTGGAAGGGCATTTGGGGCAGAGGGATTAGCAAAAGCAGAAGTCAGAGTTTGGGATGACTGAGTCACTGGGAGGAGGCAGGGAGGGAGGAAAGGAGGGAGGGGTCTGCTGAGGGTCCATCATGGTGCCTTGCGAACCTCAGGGAGACATCTGGGTTTTACTTCAACTTCTTGGGAAAGCTTTCTTGGCGAGATTTCATCCCAGGGTGCAAAGATAATACTTTGGTCTCAAGAAACATCCTTATGTATGTGCAATATATCTCCAAAAAGACTTTCTTCTACAAAATTAAACCTAGACGTGCCACATGACCCAGCAATTCCGTCCTTAGGTATCAACCCGAGAGAAAGGAAGTCAAACATCCGCACGAGGACCTGGACACCAATAGTCGCAGCAGCATTATTGGTAACAGTCAAAAAGGGGACATAACCTAAGTGTCCATCAACAGGAAGATGGCTTACCCGAATGTGGTCTGTCCTAATTCTGAATACTATTCGGCAATAAAAAGAGACAAAGCGCTGATACACGTGACGACAGGGATTAATTAACCACAAAAACATTATACTCAGTGCAAAAAGCCAGACTAAAGGTCACATAGCTTATGATTCCAGCATCATATGACATTTCATGGAAAGTCCAAAAAAGGCAGATCTTTCAAGACAGACTGGATCAGTATTTGCCTTGAGCTGGGGCTAGGGGTCCAGAGTAAGTGTGAAGGAATGTGAGGTTTCTTTTTAGGGTGATGGAAATATTCTAAAATTGGATCGTGGGGATGGATGTAGGACTCTGTAAATATACAGTAAAATGCCTTGAATTGCACACAAAACAGGTGAATTTTAGGGTGTGTAAATTATATATCAATAAAGCTGTTTTTAGGGGCCAGCCCTGTGGCCGAGTGGTCAAGTTCACGCGCTCCCTTTCGGTGGCCCAGGGTTTCGTGGGTTCGGATCCTGGGTGCGAACCTGGCGCCGCTCATTGGGCCACGCTGAGGCGGCGTCCCACATGCCACAACCAGAAGGACTTAGAGCCAGAATATACAACTATGTACTGGGGGGCTTTGGGGAGAAGAAGAAAAAAAGAAGATTGGCAACAGATGTTAGCTCGGATGCCAATCTTTCAAAAAAAATAATAATTTTTTAAAAAGCTGTTTTTAAAAAACCTCCCTTAGGCTGCTATGGGGAGAAGGGCTTTAGGTAGAACTGTCAGATAAAATTCAGGATGCCCAGTAAAATCTGAATTGCAGAAACACAGCAACTACTTTTTTAATATAAGCATGTCCCATGCAATATTTGTAATATACTATACTGAAAAATTATTTGTTACGCATCCTACAACATGGATGAACCTTGAAGACATTGTGCTCAGTGAAATAAGCCAGACACAGAGGACAAATACTGGCTGATTCCACTCACAGGAGGTCCCTAGGGGAGTCACATCCACAGAGACAGAAAGTAGATGATGGGGGCCAGGGGCTGGGGGAGTCAGTGGGTTTTGTTTTTTTTTTTTGAGGAAGATTAGCCCTGAGCTGACATCTGCCACCAATCCTCCTCTTTTTGCTGAGGAAGACTGGCCCTGAGCTCACATCCGTGCCCTTCTTCCTCTACTTTATATGTGGCATGCCTCCACAGCATGGCTTGCCAAGCAGTGCCATGTCTGCTCCCCGGATCCGAACCTGCGAACCCCGGGCCGCTGAGAAGTGGAACATGCGAACTTAACCACTGCGCCACCAGGCTGGCCCCTTTTGGGTTGTTTTTTATTGAGACCATACTGGTTTACAACATGGTGAAATTTCAGGTGTACGTCATTACACGTCATTTTCTGCATAGCCTACAGCATGCCCACCACCGACAGTCCAGCTCCCATCTGTCACCATACACGTCTCCTGTGCCCAATCCCCACCCCCGTCCCCTCTGGTAACCGCATGTGAGTGAAATGATACAGCGTTTGTATTTCTCTGTCTGGCTTATTTCGCTTAACGTTAATAACCTCAGGTCCATCCATGTTGCAAATGAAATGCTTTTGTCTTTTTTATGGCTGAGTAGTATTCCATTGTGATGTATACACCACATCTTTATCCAATCACCAGTCGATGGGCACTTGGGTTGCTTCCACGTCTTGGCTGCAATGAGCGTAGGGGCGCATAAATCTTTTTGAATTGTTGCTTTCATGTTCTTTGGATGAATACCCAGTATTGGGATAGCTGGGTCATATGATAGTTCCATTTTTAGTTTTTCTGGCAAATCACCATACTGTTTTGCATAGTGGCTGCACCAGTTTGCACTCCCACCAGCAGTGGATGAGGGTTCCCTTTTCTCCACACCCTCTCCAACACGTTGTTATCTCTTGAAGAGTTAGTGTTTCATGGGGACAGAGTTTCAGTCTGGGCACATGGAAGTTTCTGGAGATGGTTCCACCAAAAGGTGAATATACTTAATCCCACTAAACTGTACACTTAGAAATGATTAAAATGGTGAATTTTATGTTATAGATATTTTACCACAGTTGAAAAAATTAATAACAGAAATCATCAGTAAAAGTAGCTGACATATTTCTTTAAAAATGATTAAAATTGTAAATTTAATGTTATACACATAACATTAAAGTATTTGTTATTTATCTGAAATTCAAGCCTGACTGGGCATCCTGTATTTTTATTTTGGTACATCTGGTCACCCTCACATAGGGGCGGAAGTCACACAGTGAATGAGGAAGATGGTGCACAGGGACCCAAACCAGGCCAGGGTACAGATGGGGAGACTGAGGCCCGGAGAGGGGCATGCCTTACCTGCGGTCATACACTGAGTCCAAGAGTTAGCATGCTGCTTGTGTAGGCCCCTACCTCCAAAGCATGCCCCCGACTTTTTTTTTTTTTTTTTTTTGGTGAGGAAGATTGGCCCTGAGCTAACACCTGTACCAATCTTCCTCCATTTTGTATGTAGGACGCCACTGCAGCATGGCTTGCTGAGCGGAGTGTAGGTCTGCATTGGGGATGCAACCTGCAAACCCCAGCCGCCGAGGTGGAGCCCATGCACTTAACCACTATGCTGCTGGACGTGCCCCTCCAGAGTTATTCAGTGCACACTTCTCCCCCAGACCCTGAGCCGGTGCAGAAATCCAGCCTGCCACCGACTTCCTGCCCAGACCTGGCTGAGCTATGTCATGCAACTGGAAACAGATCAGGCTGTGAAGGAAGCTGGGGGCAGGGTTCTCCGAGAGAATCTGTGCACTTACCCGGGTGGGATAATGAACATTTATCGACCAGGGCACGTTACACAGTAGGCGTTTAACATGGATAATTCCATTCCCATGTCAGTTGTTATTTTTCATCCTTGCTTTGGGGATGGGGAAACTGAGGCAGAGGGACAGCACCGGGGGTTGGAACCCCGAAGTGTCAGAGTCCGTTTGCCCCAGAGCTTCCCCCGACGTGAGCCGCGAGGATAACTTACACAAATTTATTCTTACCGTTCGGGAGGTCAGAAGCCTGAAATGGGTCTCATTGGGCTAAAATCCAGGTGTGGGCAGAATTGCACCCCAGGAGGCTGCAGGGGAGAATTCGTTTCCTTGCCTTCTCCAGCTTCTAGAAGCCACCCGCATTGCTTGGCTCTATAATCTGGGGTCATCTCCCCATCTCAAGATCCTTAATTTAATCCCACCTGCAAAGTTTCATTTGTCACAAATGTTGCCACCTTCACAGGGTCTCAGGGTCAGGACGTGGTCATCTTCAGGGGGCACTATTCTGCTGGCCACAGGGATTAAGAGGATGGGCCCCATTGGGTTGAAGTCATAGGTCTGCTTCTTATAAGCTAGGTGACCTTAGGCAAGTGACTTTATTTCTTTGGGCCTCAGTTTCCTCATCTGTAAGATGGGAGTGACAACAGCGCTTGATTTATGAACAGAGCTGCCGTGAAGATTACATATAGAATACGGACCAAGCCCTCAGCAAAGTGCCTCCCATCTAGTCAGTGGTCAGTAAATATTACCAATGATTATTATAAGAGGGAGGGGCTTCGGGAGCTCAGAGTAGACTCCATCCAGCGTAAGGAAGGTAGTCAGGGAGGGCTTCCTGGAGGAAGAGGATTGAGTTAGACAGATCAAGGAGAGATCTCTTCCAGCCGAGGAGACTGCCTTGGCAAAGGCCTGGAGGTGAGCTGTGAGTAGCTCCAGGTACCTGAGGCAGAGAAGGAAAAATGAGTGGTGACAAGAGATGAGGTTTCTGAGACTCCCATGAACGTCAGGATCTTGAACGCCAGGTTCAGCATCCTTTTAGGACTTGCCTCTCAGGGAAGGGAGGTGGGTCTCTGCCATTGCCTGGCTTTGCGACCTTGGGCCATCTCTTCACGTTTATTTGAGGTTATAAGGAATATGATCCTTTATTTCACAGAGCTAAACTGTAATTTTCAATATTTCAAATTTTTAGAAAAGATAAAAAGGGCAGCCCAAGGAACATGGTATGTTCTATTATTTAGCTACTGCTGCATAACAAATCCCCCCAAAACTTAGTCACTTAAAACAACAAATATTTGTTATGTTAACTTGAAAAGCCTCAAAATGTGTTTATTCAGGAATAGCCAAAAAAAATTGCAATCTGGGACGTTCTGGCTATGGTAAACCATAGGCAAATACAACAAAGGAGGGAGCTGCTTTTATAGAGAAAAAAGGGAAGTGGGAGGGGCTATCCTAAAGCAAGTCCATTGGAGGAAAGTAATGGTTCAGGGTGGCAACAGCTTCTCATTGGCTGAGCTGCAGCATTTCTCATTGGCTGAGCTGTGGAGGCTTCTCATTGGCTGAGCTGTGGAGGCTTCTCATTGGCTGAGCTGTGGCATTTCTCATTGGCTGGGCTGTTGCCGGGTGGAAAGAGAAATCTCCCTTCAGTAGGAAAGTCTTTCACTTCCTGTCCAAGATGCAAGCTTTTGTCTCTTCCTGTTTGGTGCAATGGACGATGTGTGATAGGGCATGAGAGCTCCCCCTACAGGCCTTCCCCACTCTGATTTAGTTCAGGTTTCTCTTATGAGTTTCCACAGTTATCCCATGCAGATTCTGAGGGTCAGGGATCTGGATGGTGGTGGCCCAGGGTCTCTCATGAGGCTGCAGCCAAGACACCAGCCAGGGCTCCATCCTCTGAAGGCTCCAGCAGGGGTGGCTCCCTCACATGGCTGTTGGTGGAGGCCTCAGCTTGTCACCACCAGCTTGTCACCACCACGTGGGCCTCTCCACAGGGCTGCTTGAGCATCCTCACAATGTGGCAGCTGGCTTCCCCCCAGAGCAAGGGATCCAAGAGAAAGAGAAGGAGGAAGATGCAGTGCCTTTCATGATCTGAATCAAAATCACATACTATCGCTTCTGCCTTATTCTATTTGTTAAAAGTGAGTCCCTGGGGCCAGCCCAGTGACTCAGCGGTTAAGTTTGCACGTTCCACTTCAGTGGCCCGGGGTTCACCGGTTCGGATCCCGGGTGCAGAGATGGCACCACTTGGCACGCCATGCTGTGGTAGGCATCCCACGTATAAAGTAGAGGAAGATGGGCATGGATGTTAGCTCAGGGCCAGTCTTCCTCAGCAAAAAGAGGAGGATTGGCAGCAGATATTAGCTCAGGGCTAATCTTCCTCAAAACAAAAAAAAAAAGTGAGTCCCTAAGAGCAGACCACACTCACAGGGAGGGGAATTCAACTCCACCTTCAGAAGGGAAGAGTGTCAAAGAATTTATGGACAAATTTTTAAACCACCACAACCCTACACCTATATTTGACAATTATTAACATTTTTCCATATGTACTTTATTTATATATGTGTGTGAATATTTGTAGGTATTTGTTTATAAATACTTAAAAGTAAGTTTCATAAATCTTGACACTTCACTCCTAAATACTTCAGCATTTCCTAAGAATAAGGACGTTTTATTATATAAGCATGATATCTTTATCACCCCCCAAATTCATACTTATCCCATGATAGTATTTAATATCCTGTCCATTTTCAATTTTCTTTTTTAAGAAATGTTGTTAATTTAAAATTTTTAAAAATTAACAAAAACTGTTTTAAGAGATTTTTTTGCAGCTTTTTTTTTGAATCAGGATCGAATGAAAGTTCATGCACTGCCTATAAAAGTTGTATTTCTCTAATTCCTTTTAATTAGAATCTTGTTTATTTTTCACAATTTTAACTTCCGGGAGCAACCAGCCCAGTTGGCTTAGAAAATGTCTCACATTCAGGATTCATCTGTTTCCTCACGATGCTGTTTCATTTGTTTCTCCACCCTTTGCAGTTTTTCTAGTTAGGCCTAGATGGTTAATTCAATTGTCTTGTATTTTTAAATATTATCTTATATTGTGAAAGTCATAAAGCCCCAGTACAGAAAATTGGGAAGCTAGGAACTAAGGGAGAAAAATCCTCTATAATCCCCCAACCCAAATAACCAACGTTAGAACTTTGTTCTTCTTCTCTGCCTTGTTTTTCCATCGCAGGCTTTCTACACACTGTAAACCAGCGGGCAGACAGCATGGTCCATGGCATTTTTACTCAATGCTCTAGCATGGCACACCACCTCCAAAATGGACCCTGGTGGTCTCCCCTCCTGGTATTCACATCGCTGTGGAGTTCCCTCCCGCACTGTAGCAGAGTTGGTCTGTGGGACCCAAAGCAAATGGCAGAAATGATGGCACGGCAAGTCTGACATTAGGTTATAAAAAGGCTGCGGCTTTCTTCTTGTCCCCTCTCTCTCTCTGTCTCTCTCATGCATAGACACACACACCCCCCTCCGTTTGGAGGAATCCGACTTCCATATTGTGAGGACACTCGAGCAGTCTAGAGGAGGGTCCCTATAGGGAGGATCTGAGGACTCTGGCCCCAGCCAACAGCTTGACTGCAACATCATGAGAGCCGGGAGCCGGAACCACCCAGCTCAGCCCCTCCTGATGCCCGATACCCAGAAGTGATGAGATGCTGTTTGTAACTTTAAGCTGCCCAATTTGGAGATAATTTGTTATGCAGTAATTACCAACTAATACACCTCCTCAAGGATTTTTTCCCCTTGCTCCTATTTAGTTCCCGTGACCACACTGCCTTGTGGCTACAGAATATTCCATACAGGGGATGATCAGATCACACGTTACTGGCTCTTAGAGCAGAGTCTATCTAGTCTCCCCTTCACTCACCCTGCTCCAGGCACATTGTTCTGTGGGTCAGCTACTACCTCAGGGCCTTTGCCTATGCTGTTCCCTCTGCCTGCAATGCTGTTGTCCCACATACCCCCGTGGATCGGTCCCTCATCTTCTTCAAAAGTCTCTATTCAAATGTGAGACACGACTAGCCTGTCTAAGAGAGAATTCCCATCAATCCTACTAAAGCAGGATTCCCTCCTCCGACTTTATTTTTTCTTCACGGTAGTTCTCGCCACCTGCCATTACGCATTTGTTTAATAGCTACGTCCTGTCAGCTTAAAAAGCAAATCTGCCTGTTATTTTATGTCCAAATGAGTTTATCTGGGAATAACCAAAAGAATTGCCATTTGGGATGTGCGTGCTATGGCAAACCACAGGCAAATCTCGCAAAGGAAGAAGGGGAGCTGCCTTTACAGAGAAAAGGGGGCGTGGGGAGAGGGGGTTCTAAAGGAAAATCGACTGGGAGAAAATAACAGTTCAGGGCAGTGGCTCCTTCTCATTGGCTGAGCTGTGGCGTCTCATTGGCTGGGCTGTTGCTGGGGCGGAGAGAAAGCTCCCTTCGGTGGGAAAGTAGTTTCACTTAGCTGGGAGATGACGTCACTTCCTGTTTGGTGTAATTGACGATGTATGCTAGTGGCTGAGAGCTCCCCATACAGGCCCTCGGGACTTCAATTTAGTGGTTTCTTTTTTTTTTTTTCAGTATAGCAAATTTAATTTTTTTAAGGTCTCTTTTATTAATTTCCACAGTCCCTATCTGACTTTGAGCGTCTGCCATGAGTCTACACATCCAGATGGCCCGACACATACAGATGCTCATAGACTCGGCACTCTATTGCAGGGAGAAAATGCAGCCATGACAATTCCTACCTAAGTGCGTGTGTGCGCGTGTGTGTATTTTTTGTTGGAGAATTTCACAACACATCTCACCCATAAACACGTCAGAATGCATCTCTAACTGATAAAAACAAATTTAAACATAACTTCCCTGCCGTTATCAAGCCTAACAAATTGAACAAGAGCTCCTTCGTGTCATCTAATGCCCAGACGCACTCAGATTTCCCTGGTGTTCTCAAAAATGTCCTTTTCCTGTGCCTGACCCCCTTATTTGATGCTGCAAACTGCCCCCACCCTGTGCTCCCCTATTCCTGTTTTCCACTTTTTCTCCATAGCGCTTAACACCTATCATAGATTTTATTTATCATATTGTCTGTCTTTCCTCCCCATTCACCTAAAAACAAAAAAATCAGGAGGTTTGCAAGGTTAGGGAATTTCCTCTGCTTTCTTCACTGCTGGTACAGAGCGGACTATCCTGAAATATTAAAGGAGTAAATCATGATAACGCCTGCCATTGATGGAGAGCTTTCCAACTGCACCATCATCCCTACCATCCTTTGAGGCGGGTGCTATTCTCATCCCCGTTTCACGGATGGGAAACTGAAGCTCAGGAAGGTTAAAGTTTGGGTTGCACCGGATTCTTCCTTAAATCCCGTCAACGCCCTCAGGATAAACTCCGATCTCTTTAATTTAAGCCCCTTGGGGATCCGCCATCTTGGGTCCCCAAGCCCTAACTGGGTGCATCCTCTCCCACTAGGGCTGACTACCGGGCTGGGTTGTGCGGGGCTTGAATGATTCCACATTGAATTGGCACCTGATCACGTAAGCCCTGGGGAGCCAGGGAAGGTTCTTGAGCTGGGAAAAGGTCAGGGCCAGCGCTTCTTCCCTTAGCTCAGTCGCCGCGCCCTCCCTCGCCCTCTCGCCCTGGGGAACCCCGCGGAAAGCGCGCAGGCACAGCCTCCAGCGAGAAGCGCGCTCGTCGCCCCTGGCAACGGAGTCCGGAAGAACCACCGAGTCACAGCCCGAGAATGCAGAGCGGTCGCCGCGGGCCAGCGAGGCGCGGAGAGCTAGAGAGGCGCGCCCGGCCGATTGTCACGTGGGCAGCCGCGCCAAGGCGGGACTTCCGGCAGTGCGGTATTTTCTTTCCGGTTGTTGGTGCCTGCCGGCTCCTCCCCGCCTGGGCCCTGCGCCCGCCGCCCCCCGCGGCCCCCAGCCGCCGGGCCCGCTGCCATCATGAAGAAATTCTTCCAGGAGATCAAGGCCGACATCAAGTTCAAGAGCGCGGGGCCCGGTCAGAAGCTCACGGAGTCGGCGGGGTGCGTGACGCGCGCTGAGGCGGGCACGGGCGGGGGAGGCCGGAGAGGGCCAGGGGCGGGGAGGGGCGGGGGAGAGTTAGGGGAGGGGTGAGTCCTGGGGCGGGGCAGGGAGGGGGGAGACCTCGGGGGCGGGGCACGGAGGGGGGACACCTCGGGGGCTGGGCACGGTGGGGGGAGACCTCGGGGGCGGGGCAGGGATGGGGGACACCTCGGGGGCGGGGCAGGGAGGGGGGAAGGGAGCGGCCTGGGGGCGGGGCCTGGGGGTGACCTCGGGGGCGGGGCAAGGTAGGGGGCGGGGCACGGTGGGGGGGAAGACTTCGGGGGCGGGGCAAGGTAGGGGGCGTGGCATGGTGGGGGGGCGAGGCCTGGGGGTGGGACATGGAATAGAAGGGGAGAAACTTGGGGGGCGGGGCAGGGGGGGAGTGGACAGGCCTGGGGGCGGGGCACGGTGGGGGAGGGAGTAAGGAAGAGTGGAGGTCTCGGAGGAGGGGCGGGGGTGCAGCGAGGGTACGAGGGGTGGGGCGCGGGGCTACAATGATTGAGGGGTGAGTGAAGAGACCTTGGGGGCAGGGCGGTCAAGGAGAGGCCTGGGGGTGAGTAGGGACCCTGGAGAGGCATCACTCAGATTTGGGGGAATCTAGGTGACCAGAGATTGGACGTTGAGCCTGGAAAAGCAGGTGCGGCTGAGATCGCAGAGTCCGGAGGCTTAGGGTCCGGGGCGACAGGGTCTGGGCCCTGGCGCTGGAGCCAGACGGAGGAGTGGGTGAGAGGCTGGAAGGCCGGGGAGCCTGCCGCGCCGTCGGAAGGGGCGTCGGGGACTGGGAAGGGCTGGGTCAAGGGGGGCTCGGGGTGCTCAGGAAGCTCTTTCTAGAGGGGGAGGCGGCGGTGGGTGGAGGTGGGAGCTGGGGGGTCTGTGAAAGGAAGAGACGGGCCTGGAGGGTGAGGGGTGGGTGGGACTGGAGGCCCTGAGGGAGCCCTGGGAGGGAGGGGGACTTGGGGAGGACTTGAGAAGAGGACGGCCGGGCCAAGAGTGGACCGTGGGGCCGGCGTGGAGGCCGGGGCTGTGCAGAGGATGGTGAAGCGGCCCAGCAGGCGAGCGTGCCGGACTGAGGCTGGGCTGGCGGGGCTGCTGCCGGGAGCTGCAGAGGGGGCTGTGGGCGCTGGGGGTCTGGGATGGGGACTGATGACTGAGGGAGAGGTCAGCAGGGTCGGGGGCTCTGAGCAACAATGGAGGGGATTGTGAAGAGCCGGGGGCTGTGTGGGGAGGAGAGGCGGGGAGGCGGGCAGGAGAGGGTGGTCAGGGACTGGTGAAGCGTGGGGCGGGCGAGGGAGAGTGGGTGCGGGGCAGGGGCATCGGCGCATCCGTGATGCGGACTGGGGGTTCCCGGGCTGCTTGAGCGGGGAGCGCTGAGTGGGCTGCAGGAGGCCCATGAGGGCCAGGTCCGTGAGTAGGGAGAATCAGTCCCAAAAGCCTGAGGGGGAGAGGATGGCCGCTTAAGGGGGGTCAGGGAGAGGGTGGGGGGTGGGGGCCAGACAAGGGGGTCCTGTGGTTTGTTGAGTGAGTGGTGGTGGGGGCGGGCGCTGGGGCACCTGGGCCTGGGAGTGACCTGAAGAGCTTGGGCCATGGGGGTGATGGTGTGTCAGACTGGAGGTGGGGAGGGGAGGGGGCGGCACCGTCAGAGCGGAACCAGAGGACATCCCTGCTCTCCCAGGGCTCACCTTCTGGGTGGGGGGCGGGGGGCCGATAAACCAGCACATGGGCGACAAGGCTCCAGTGGGGATCGGGGCCACGGGGGCAATGAGTAGAGTCAGGGGATGCGAGTGGCGGTGGGACCCTGGGTGGGCTGTGAGAAGGTGACATTTGACCGAGAGCTGGACAGGCGAGACTCAGCTCTGTGGAAAGCAACCGCTTTCACGCCCCTTCCCCCCACAAGCAGCCCCAGCCCCGCCCAGACCTCCTTTCCTCGTCCCCCCAGGCGGAACATTCTGGGCACAAGGCACAGAAGGCGCAGGGCCCTGTGGTGGGAGCCAGCGGGGCCTGTGCCAGCACAGCAGGGACCAGCGTGGGAAGAGCGGAGGGAACATAGGAAACGGCAGGGGGTGAAGGGCCCGCAGGCCGAGGGAGGTGTGACTTTTGTTTCTATTTTGTATTTATTTACCCTTTTATTGTGGTAAAATTGGTTTTACCAATTGAATTTCAGGTGTACGTCGTTATATTTTGATTTCTGATTCCATTGTGTTCACCACCCAAAGACTGATTACTGTCCACCCATCGCCACACATGGGCCTAAACCCGCTTTTGTCCTCCCCCCTCCCCTCTGGTGACCACCAAGCCAAGCTCCGTCTCTATGTGTTTGATTGTCGTTTTCATCCTCTCCTTACGAGTGACATCATACGGTATCTGATTTTGTTCCTCTGACTTACTTCATTGTAATGCACTGAGGGTCCATCCACGTTGTCACGAATGGCAGGACGCCATCCTTTTTTATGGCTGAGTAGTATTCCATTGTGTGTACACACCACATCATCTTTATCTATCCATCCCTTGATGGGCACCCGGGTTGCTTCCGTGTCTTGGCTATTGTGAATAAGGCTGCAGTGAACACAGGGGTGCGTGTATCTTCCTGCATTCGTGATTTCAAGTTCTTTGGGTAAATACCCAGCAGTGGGATAGCTGGGTCATATGGTAGATCTCTTCCTAATTCTCTGGGGACTCTCCCTACCGTTTCTATCGTGGCTGCAGCAGCTCGCAGTGCCCCGGGTGTGCGAGGGTTCCAGGGAGCCTCCAGGGTCCTGGTGTGCGTGCGCTGGGAGGACGTGGTGCCGAGGGGTGACAGGCGCTCGCTTAGCTTTTAGGAAGATCCCTCCGGCGCCCAGCGGAGCCAGGAAGGGGATAGGTGGCATTTTCTTAGGAAGATCTGGGTCAGGGCTCCGCGACCGTCTTGTCTTCCACCCGAGGTTCTCAGCGTGTGGGGGCGGGGCAGGGTCAGCAGGAAGCAGGCCCCGGGGCCTTGGGACAAGAAAAGACATCTGCCTCTGTATCTGAGTGGAGCGGGTGGCAGGAGGGCTGTGAACTGGGAGCCTTGGCTCTGAAGAAGGTTCTAGAGACGAAGCACAGAGGATTCCAACTCCTGGGGTCGGGAGAGGGTCCTGAGGGAGGGGGGCGAGGCAGGTGAGTCGGACGGGGTGGGAGGAAGTCCTTCTCTGCACGGACGGTCCAGGCCGGGTGGGTTCGGCCCGAGTAGCTTGGGGAGACGCCCATCCACCCTTGTGTGGCTCATTCTGGCGCCGGTTTCCCGCGTGGAGGTGGGAGTAAAGTGGATCCGGGTCATGTGCGTAACCCAGGGCCTGCCTGTGACCTGGCACGCTGCCTGGGCCTCTGCCACCCTCTGGGGCTTGGAGGGGAGCACACTGCCGGCACACAGTAGGCGCTCAATGAGGAAGCCGCGCCAGCCGGCTGTGTGGACGGTGAGGGCGCAGGCTCCAGGGCAGGGCGTGAGGAGATGGGGGACGCCTTTGAGTCTCATGGCTTCCTGCACATGTGCAGGGTGACTTCACACTGCTCCTCTGTGCTGGTCCCCTTGGGGGCCGGCCCCCGTTGCCCCCACTGAACAGATGACGAGCCAGAGGCGCAGGCCCGGGCGGGACTTGCCCGGAGGAGCAGAGCTGGGAGCAGAACCCACCTCTGCCTCCGGGGGCTCTGCTGTCTGTTAGAACCCTCGGGTGGCCGTGGGTGGCCCCTGGAGAGAGGGACGTGTCTGACTGACGAGCGGGACCAGGAGCGGGAGAGGGACAGCAGCGCCTCGCTGACCCCGCGTCACCTCCCTTTTCCTCCGTCTCTCCCCAGGGAGAAGGCCCCCAAGGAAAGACCCAACCCGCCGGCGCTCCGGCAGCCCCGCCAGGGCCCCACGGATGAGGCGCAGATGGCGGCCGCTGCGGCCCTGGCCCGGCTCGAGCAGAAGCAGCCCCGGGCCCGGGGCCCCACGTCGCAGGACTCCATCCGGAACCAGGGTGAGCCGCGGCCGTCCCACCCGTGGGGGAGGGGGACGAGGCGCCTGCCCGCCGCCTTCACGCCCTGTTTCCTCGAGGCGGTCACACTGTGCCCGGGCCCAGGCCCTGATCGAGGCCCGGGGTGAAAATCACGACGGCCCACGGCTTCGGGATCTCAGTGGCGAGAGTGGGGATGCAGGCAGAGCAGGGAGGGAGAGAAGGGGGCGCTGGGACCAGGGGGATGAAGCGGGGGGCGTGGAGAGGTGGTTCACGCAGAGGGGCCGAGCTGGACGCAGGACGAGACCCACGCGAGGGTCCGGGGCGACGTGTGTCGCCCTCAGGCGGCGTGGGGGATGAGGGGCCCCGGGGTCAGCCCCAGGGACAGGGCGGGGCCCACGCGCTGACCCCCTCCTGCCTTCCCTCCAGTGAGAAAGGAGCTTCGAGCGGAAGCCACCGTCAGTGGGAGCACGGAGGCCCCGGGGACCAACGTGGTAAAGCATCCTCGCGTGACACCCTGATCCCCTGGGGCGGCCTGGGGTGGGGGGCTGGGAACCCACACGGCCTCCCAGGTTCTCACCTGTGTTGATCAGCAGCTGAGTGCCAGCCCTGGGCCGTAAGCACCCGGTGTGGGGGGCGCTGGGGACATGCAAGAGACGTCAGGGTGGATGGAGGTTCCCTCTGGCCTCGGGGCGCACAGGCAGGTTGGGGACCCCGCCTTGACTGGGGGCGGGTTGCGGGTGGGTGTGGTGCTGACTGGGACCTCCACACTCGGCACCTCATGACGCCAGGCCTGGGCGCTGAGGGGGGGGCTGGGTCCCGTCTGCTCGGTCACCCCGCGTGGGTGGGTGCTGGCATAGTTCCCACTTGTCAGAAGAGGAGACTGAGGTTCAGAGAGGTGAAGCCAGCTGTTCTCGGTCCCTCACCTGGGATCCGGCAGGGGCAGGACGGGATCCCCAGTCTGTCTACCTCGAAACGCCGTGCCCTTAGCACTGCCCTCTGCTGCCTTCCTGGGACGCAGGAGGGCTCCTGGGAGACTGAGGTCATCGGGGAGGCCTTCCTGGAGGAGGCGGGCCTCACAGGAGGGCTGGGCAGAAAGGGCATTCCGAGCAGCTCCACTGTCTAGGTCTCACTGAGTCTTTGGACAGACGAGACGCTAGACGTTGCCTAGGACTGCGGCCCCGAGGGAGCCGGGACTGTCCTTCCTTGGCCCCGCCGGCCGCTGACTGGGCGCCCCCTCCCTGCCTTACCGACTTCCGCGTGGTTCTGTGGGCGGAAACCAGGCGCGAGGGGCTGGGTGGACAAGCAGACAGGTCGAGGGGACAGCGCTGGGACCGGGGACGTCGGGCTGCCAGGGCCACGCGCTCAGGGCTGTGGCCTGGGGTGGCCTGTGTGCACAGCCCCGGCTCAGACCCTTCACCCCATCCCGCAGGCGCCGGAGCCCAGAGAGGAAGGCTCGGCGCACCTGGCGGTGCCTGGGGTGTACTTCACCTGCCCGCTCACGGGGGCCACCCTGCGCAAGGACCAGCGCGACGCCCGCATCAGAGAAGCCATTCTCTCGGTGAGCCCGTGGCCCCTGCCTCCCCCTTCACGGCCCGGCCGTGTGGTTCTCAGGCTGCCGTCTCTGTGGGCCTGTCCCTTGTAAGGGCCCTCGTGCGACCCTGGCCTCGGGGATCCTCTGGGCCCCCTCCCGTGTTATGGCTGCTGGCGCGCAGCCTGCCTTCCCACTGCCACTTCCTCCCTCTCAGCGCCTGCGCAGCCTCCGGGGCTGGGACGCAGGTGTCTTTGTTACTCTAACACCTGACCCAAAGTTTGTCGGCTGTTAACGCTTTTGCCCCGTTTGCTCTGTCACCCGTTTTCTTCTGAACCATTTGAAAGTTCTGCTTTTTCGTGGGCGACTGCGTAATGCTCCGCCATAAATTGTTCCGTGACTGCTTAGCCAGCCCCTTGTGACGAGCACGCGGGCAGTTCCAGTCCTCTGCTGGGGAGAATAGTCTCGTGATGAGGAACCTCATCTGTGCATCACTGCGCACTGTGGGCTCGGACCCAGAAGTGGAGTTGTGGGACGGAGGCCGTGTGCATAGGGCTTTGGATAGTTGTCACCAGGTGAACCTCCACAGGGTCGTCTCGGTCACACTCCTACTGGCTGTGTGTGGGACAGCCCCCCTTTTGCCGTTCCTTCACCATTGCTGCGGGTTAACGAACTTTACCCAAACTGAAGGTGAAAATCACATCTCAGGATAGCTTTAATTTCCACTTTTATTATTTTGGGTTAGGTTGGCCATGTTTTTATAGAATACATCCTTTTCCCATTTTTCTACCTGGCAGTTGGTCTTTTTCTTATTGATTTGTCAGCACTCTTTACATATTAGGGAAATTAGCCTTTGCCAATGATAAGAGTTGCAAATATTTCTCCCGTAGTTGTTTGTTTTTTGACTCTGCTCGTGGGTACTGTGCCATGTAGAAATTTCTCATCTCTGTATAATTAAATGTGTTGGTCTTGTTTTCTGGCTTGTGGGTTTTGTGTCATACTTAGAAAGGCCTTCCCCATGTTGGTCTTAAAATGATTTTTCCAGCTCAGGGCCAGGCTTCCTCAGCAAAAAGAGAAGGATTGGTGGCAGTTAGCTCAGGACTAATCTTTCTCAAGTAAAAAAAAAAAGATTCTGCCACAGTTTTTCCAGCGCTTTTCTTTTTTGTCCTTTGTCATTTGTTTTAACGTGAAAAGCTTTGATCCAAATAGAAATTACTGCTGTCTAGAGTATGAGACATGGACTGGTATTTTTTTGTTTCAAGATCGTTACCCACTTTTTCCCTTTTATTGCCTTTTATTGAGAACACCTGACTTTTGGCCCCAGCTGTGGCATCTCCCCGTCGCAGAGAGTAAATCCCTGTGGGGACTTGGTTCCTTTCCGGACGTTCTGTCCCCTGGTCCCTCGTCTGCTCCTGCGCCCTGGGCCTGATGTGAACGTGGCCGTGGGTCGCCTGGGAGCATCTGTGAGCAGCCGCTCTTCCCGGGGGGTGGTTGCGGTCCCGAGGAGCCTGGCGTGGTCCAGGCCAGCGTGGCTCGGCCGTGTCCTGAGGATGGCCCATCCCGCTGCTGCTCCTCTGCAGACCTGTGCACCCTGCCCTTCCGTGTCCGTGCCCTTCCCATGCCAGCGCAGCACCCACCTGCACCTGGGGCGGCAGAGGCCTGTCAGCTGACGGGCACACAGTCGCGTTTGCTCCGGCCAAACGCTGCCGGCCTGCCCTGGACGGTCGCCCCTGTTACCACTGCTGCCGCCTGGGAGCTGGGCCAGGCCGTCCGCGCTGGTGTGGCCCCCAGGCCCCAGGGGCGCCTGTTCGACCTGCCTTCCTCCCTCCTCCCAGCACTTCTCCACCGACCCCGTGGCTGCCTCCATCATGAAGATCCACACGTTCAACAAGGACCGCGACAAGGTGAAGCTGGGCGTGGACACCATCGCCAAGTGAGTGGGCGCCCCTCTCGCACGGGGGCCCAGCCCCGAGGGCCTCCATCAGGACCTGCTGAGGGGCCGGAACGAGCAGGGCACTGGGCATGAGGCCGGGCCCCACCTTCACTCCCCCCGAGCCTGCGGGGGAGGGGCTTGGCCTCAGTTTACCTGTCTGTAAAATGAAGGGGTTTCCTGGATCAGGGGTTCCCCACCCTGGCTTCCGTTGGGGACGATCAGGGACATGTGAAGGAGGCAGGGTCCCTGGGATCACGCTCCTGGTCCGGCAGGTCCAGGAGGCCCCAGAAATCCGTGTTGCTCGTGAGCCCGAGCCAGCATTGGCTCTGGCGGCCCGTTGTTCTGGCTCCGTCCATTCCACCCCCTCTGTGGTTCGTTGGTGCCTCAAAGGGAGGCAGGACCAAGGAGGCGGCACCGTGACGGGCCCCTGGTGGGCAGTGGCGCCCTGCGCTGGCCCAGGCTGTTGTCACCAGGGCTCGGGCTCTGTGGGACATCGGGGTGTGGTGGCAGCCCCCTGTCATCACCACGCCCCTTCTCCCCTCTACCCCAGGGCCGGGTGTGGCTCTGAGCTGCTGTCCCCCAGGGGCGGGAGGTACAGAGGAGTCAGGCAGCCAACCCGGGCCTGTCCTCTGCCCCCGACTCTGCCCCAGGTACCTGGACAACATCCACCTGCACCCCGAGGAGGAGAAGTACCGGAAGATCAAGCTGCAGAACAAGGTGTTCCAGGTGAGGCTGCGGCCGCAGGACCTCTGCCTGGCACGGCCACCGCAGCTGCGCAGTCACACGGGACCTGAGGGCGCTGGGGTGGCTGGGCTGCAGGCAGCGGGAGGCCTCCTGCAGGGGTGCGGGCTGAGGCAGCAGAGAGTGCTGGCAGGTGGTGAGGGGCAGCTTTGTGAACACAGGTCATGCACAACATGTGCGTGTTGTCTGCTCGCCCGCCCCTGGTGCCTTTTCCTTTTTGCAGGGGAAGATTCACCCTAAGTTAACATTTGCTCCCAATCTTCCTCCCTCTTTTTTCCTCCCCTCAAAGCCCCAGTCCAGAGTCGTGTGTGGTTGTAGGTTCTTCTGGTTCTTGTCTGTGAGCCCCTGTCACAGCATGGCTGCGGACGGACGGGTGGTGTGGTTCCCCACCCGGGAAGCAGACCCAGGCGGCCGAAGCAGAGTGCGCCCGACTTTAACCACTAGGCCATCAGGGCTGCCTCCTCTGGCGTGTTTTGACTTTAATTTGAATTAGTTGGGAACGTATCAGCATTGGGGAAATTTTTCACACAAACCCAGATTTCTGGTTTCTGTGGAGAAATCACAGGGTCCTGCCATCATGGCCCATGTTACCCGTGCAGCCGGCAGGGCGCCTGCGGGTGCCCCCATGCCCGCCATCACACACAGCCCCCCGCCTTTGGGACCCTGCAGCCTCTGCTTAGACAAGTGTATTACTGCTCAGCTCTGTGGCCGGCTCCTGGGGTCCAGTCCATCCAGGGGTCAGCGGGCGCTCCGAGAGCGGGGACTGGACCAGATGGGTGGGGCTTCAGGGGGCCCCAGGGCCCCCCTGACCCCTGGCTCCACTCCCAGGAGCGCATTAACTGCCTGGAAGGGACCCACGAGTTTTTCGAGGCCATCGGCTTCCAGAAGGCACTGCTCCCGGTTCCTGATCAGGGTAAGCGGAGTGGAGAGTGGGGTGGGAGGGCCGGCTCCGGGGTCTGCCCACGCCGCAGTGACGTCCTGCCGCCCCAGAGAGCCCGGAAGAGTTCTACGTGCTGAACGTGGCCGCCCTGGCCCAGCCGCAGAGCCTGGAGCGCCACAAGGAGCAGCTGCTGCACGCCGAGCCGGTGCGCGCCACGCTGGCCCGCCAGCGCCGGGTCTTCCGGCCCTCGCCCATGGCCTCGCAGTTCGACCTGCCCGGGGACTTCTTCAACCTCACGGCCGACGAGCTGCGGCGGGAGCAGAGGCTGCGAGCCGAGGCCGTGGAGCGGCTGAGCGTGCTGCGGACCAAGGCCATGCGGGAGAAGGAGGAGCAGAGGGAGATGCGCAGATACACCTACACTCTGCTGCGCGTGCGCTTCCCTGACGGCTGCCTCCTCCAGGGTGGGTGTCCCCTCCGCGGCGGTGTCCCCTCCAGGGCGGGCGCCGGCAGGGCAGGGCTGTGTGGAAGGGTGCGAGCTGAGGCCCAGGAGCCGCATCTGTGCTGACGGAGCTGCGCTGGGCGGGGTGCTAGCTCCTGCTGCCTGTTGCTGTGCCCCCTGGCAGGGGCCCGAGGCCTCTCTGTTCTGAGCTCGTCCTAGGAGGAGGCCCTCAGCTCCATGTTTAGACGCTGATGGCTCGGCGCTGGCGGGCCCGGGGCCGCCACGAGCTCCAGCCCGCTCTGCCTGTCCTGCCCGCAGGGACCTTCTACGCTCGTGAGCGGGTGGCGGCGCTGTACGGGTTCGTCCGGGAGGCCTTGCAGAGCGACTGGCTGCCGTTCGAGCTGCTGGCCTCAGGCGGGCAGAAGCTGTCGGAGGACGAGAACCTGGCCTTCAACGAGTGCGGGCTGGTGAGTGGGTGACGGGGCACAAGCTCCCCACCAGGGCGGCGCTCTCTGGTGCCGGCGTGCTAGGAGCGGGTGCCTGCGGCCAGGCCCCCCGGGTTGAAGTCCTGCCCTTCCACTTGCTCACGGGGTGACCTTGAGCCAGTGAGTAACTTCTCTATGCCTGTTTCCCACTTGGCGAATGGGCACGTGGCGAGTGTTAGTTGGAGTCCTTTGAGGAGCAGAAGCAAGATGGGGCGGGGGGCGGGCAGACCCTGACACCGGGAGACCGGGCAGGAAGGAGGTCTGGATGCTGGCATGGCTGCAGCCGGGCCGGGGGGCGTCCCCGAGCCCCGGTCGTCGTCAGAGGGGCCCCCTGCGACAATGGGCTGACAGTGCCAGTGTGCCAGCCGGGCGGGGCACCGCCCGTGGAGATGTGAGCTGTCGCGGGAAGGCCAGGGCCAGGCTGCAGCTTCTCGCCCCGCTGCAGGTGCCCTCAGCCCTCCTGACCTTCTCGTGGGACGCGGCTGTGCTGGAGGACATCCGGGCCGCGGGCGCCGAGCTGGACTCGTCCATCCTGAAGCCCGAGCTCCTGGCGGCCATCGAGAAGCTCTCGTGAAATAAAAGCAGGGTTGGCTCCAGCCGGGCTCCGTCTCATGCTCCCCTGTGTCCCCCGCTCCGGAGGCCGGGCCCGCAGAGCCCGCAGGCGCACGGAGGGTGCTGGCTGGTCGGGGCCACGTGCCTGTGGCCGCTGCCCGGGGAGGGCTCTCGGGGGCCCGCCGTGCCGTCCTGCTCGGTAGTGCTGGTCTCAGCTTCGCCAGCCCCAGGGCATGACACGTGGGGCTGCCAGGACGCAGTTCTGTAAGCACTAAATTATGAACCCGAATAAATAGGGCGTCGACCAGCTTCCGGGTAGTGAGTTGGGGCTGCGTGGTGTGGCAGGGCCAGCGGTGGGTGGCTGGGCGCCCAGGGCCCCGCACAGCCCGGGCGAGCCCTCCACTTCGCTGCTTTCCTGAGGGGAACCCACGACCTTGTCCCCACCGCCCAGCTGAGGGTGGGCGTCCCGGGGCCTCCAGGCTCAGCAGAGCAGGTTCCCCTCGGTTGTCCGTGTTCTCAGCCCTGGAGCCTGTGACAGAAGGGACTTTGCATGTGATGCAGGACCTTGAGACGGGGAGGCCGTCCCGGGTGGCCGTCCCGGAGGGCCACGTCATCATGGGTCGTCACACGTGGAAGGAGGAGGAAGTGATGGAAGACGCTGCACTGCAGGTTTCAAAGGAGGCAGGGGCCTCGAGCCAAGGAGAGCGGGCGCCTCTGAAAGCTGGCCAAGGGGTGGAGATGGACTCCCCGCCGGAGGTTCCAGAAGGCCCCAGCCCTGCCCACACCTGGAGTTTAACGCAGTGGGGCCTGTATCAGACTTCTTTCTCATCTCCAGGACTGAAAGAACACGCTCATATGAAGTCACCGAGTTTGCGGTGACTTGCTCTAGCGGCCACAGGAAGCCCACAAACGGGGAGCCAAGGCCTGGAGCACCACAGGCACTCTCCCAGACTGTCCCCTCCTCCTCCCCCCGCTGGCCCCCGGCTCCAGGCCCTTCTCCACCCTTTGCTGCACGGAGACCTGAGGTGGCTGGTCCTGTGGCCACCGCCAGCTGGGTGATGGACAGACTCGATGCTGCAAGGCCCCAAATGTGACTCCAAAACCAAGTCTTGCCAACCCCCCCGCCAGTGAGCAGCCTCCACATGTGGCTGTGCTTCACAGCTGGGTTCTCCTACGGGAGCAGGACCTGGGCCTGGCGCTCAGCGCCCACATCGCCCCCCTGTCCCCACCTGCAGGTTGTCAGGTGGCCACCTGCAGCGGGTTAAGGGGCCTTGCCTGGTTCGGCGGTCACGGCCCCAGGTGTGGTCCACGGGCCTGCCCTTAGACACAGCTGTAGCCACCACCAGCGGCATGCCTGGTGGGGCGGGGCCGGGCCGGGCCCTCAGCCTGCAGGGGGCCTTTGTCAGCCCCTCCCAGATGGGGCCTGGGGGCTGGGGGCCCCTGAAGGATCGGGGTTGGCAGGACACAGGCCTGGCGGGGTCTGGCTCACCGCTGAAGTGCTCTGTGTGCTGACGTGTCAGCTGGCTCATCTCCCGGGGGCAGCGGGGACGAAACGAGGACCGGGGTCCAGGTGGGATGGCGTCTGAACTCTCCCCGAGTCTCGGCTCCCCTGGGTGTTAGCACGTGCTCAGACACCTCGGGGGGCTCCCAGCCCCAGTGCAGGGCTGCTCCGGCGTCCTTGGCGGGTTCCGCTCCTCAGGTGTGGGCCGGGCCAGTTGGCTCTGGAAGCCAGGACTCAGGTCCTCGCCTCCCCGAGGGGCAGGAGGCGCTGCCCAGCGTCATCACCCGCATCTTGAACCGGGTGGGCGGGAGGCCAAGGACTCCACAGCAAAGAGAGGGGAGAGCACCACAGTGTAACCCTTCATACGGACACCAGCGCGCCCCAGGGGGCGGGGGAGTGGACCCCGGACAGCAACAGCGCAGCACCGAGTGCGGCTGGAGCGCACTCGCAGAAACGACGCGTGTGAAGGACGACAGACACGCGGATCGGGGGAGACAGCAGGTTTATACACATCCACGTCCGGCCCGGCGCCACACCGCAGCACGCGGGACAATTCATCCACAAGCATCTCGTCCGGCGTCCGCTCGGGTCCGCAGGCCAGGCCGGCCGTCCCCGAGCAGGTCCCCGCGGGGCAATAATGCTTTATTAGAGGGCGGGTTGATATGTAGCTCTGGGGGATTTTTACAGAGATCGAGAACTAATCAAGCATCCTATATAAAACTTTCCAAACCTCCGCGGAGGTCTGTGACGCGGGACAAAGTGCTCTTTACATAGGAACCAGGGCTTTCAAGTATCGGAGGGGCGTCGGAGGACCCTAACCAGCCTGCGCACGGCCAGGCGGCTGCTCAGGAGGGGCTAAGCGCGCTGGCGGGCACGGGGCTCGGGCTGCCGTCCAGCCCCACGGGGCCCCCGGCTCCCGAAGTGGTTCCGCACGGGGCCTGGACCTCTGCAAGGCAAGGGGGGGCACTTAGCCGGCTGCAGCCCCAGCCCAGGTGGGCACGCTCCCCACCCCCAGCCGCCCTCAGAGCCTGATCCGGAGCGAGCATCAAGCCCCGGCTTCCCTCACCTCCCTTGGTCCCTGCTTGACACACATGCCTTGCACAGGGCCTCACCGCCTGAGCCCGTCCTTCTGACCCCTGGAATCCCCTGGGCGCCCCTTTCTCCTCCTTCAGGTCCCTGCTCCGCAGTGAGGGCTTTCCCGAGTCCCCTCCCGCCCCGGGTCAGCGCCCCTAGGGTGCAGCTTTTGTAGGAAGCTTCTGGAACAGTGCCAGGACGTGGTCAGCCCCCCACGGCCAGTCTCTTGTAACTGTTACTGCGAGGGCTACCGCAGGTCTGGTGCTGACGTCCACGCGGCAGAACCTTCAGCCCGCCCGCCGCCAGCCCTCGCCGTGGCTGCCCTGGGGCGAGCATGCGTGCCGCCACAGAGGGCGCCAGCCACACCCGGGAACCTGGAGGGGCAGCCCTGATGCTCGCTCACGTGTGGGCTGTGTCCTTCTCGCACCTGTGTGCTTTCAGTGACACTTCTCAGTGAGATTGACCCTTGAGCCCCCAGGGAGGGAGGGGCCCCACAGCAAACAAGAGAAATTGGGGCACCGAGGCCCAGGGGCTGGCCAGGGCACATGCCATCGAGGACTGCCGGGCCTCAGGCTGCCCCTCACCGGTGCCTGAGTCCCCCCAACCTGGAACCTCCCTCTCTGACACGGCCCGTCCACCCTCCACCTCGGCGGCCGCCACCAGTGCCCGTTCTCTGGTTTCCTAAACGTAGCCTTCAGACCGAGCCAGGCCGTCCAGGGCCCGGACTGCGCCCTGCCGCCCCCGAGGCCAGCCTGCCCAGCGCCCTTCCGGGCTTCCGCCTCGACCCCCGTTCTTTACAGAGCAGGCGAGCGGGGGAGGGGGGCGCTCGTCCCTTCTGCCAGTGGAAAGAAAACGGGGGTGCTGGGGCCCTTCTCACCCCCAACGGCCGAGATGTCCACCATCACACAGTCGCCGTCCTCTTCCTCCTCCTCCTCCGTGTCCGCCTGGAAGCCGTCCAGGTCCCCAGCTCCGACCTGAACAGACAAGGGAGCACGGCCGGCGTGAGCGGCAGCGGATGGGGACACGGGACAGTGTGGCCCCGCTGCCACCACTCCTCCTGCTGACCGCCTCTACCTGTTGCTTTTCGTTTTTTTAAAGATTGGTCCTGAACTAACATCTTTTTTGTTCTTTCTCCCCAAAACCCCCACTACACAGTTGTGTATTCTAGTCGTAGTCCTCCTAGCTGTGGCATGTGGCACGCCGCCTCAGCGTGGCCTGATGAGCGGTGCCATGTCCACACCCAGGATCCAAACCGGCCGAGCCCTGGGCCGCCGAAGTGGAGCGCGCGCTTAGTCACTCGGCCCCGGGGCGGCCCCTCTAGCCGTTCGCACAACAAATCTGAGGCGTTTGACAGCCTGTGACCAAAGGAAACCTTGGGGCTTCTCTCCAATGAACGAATTAAATTTCGATCTCTGAAACCTGCCTCCACAGTTACTCACCTTATTCCAAAAATAGTTGGTGCACTGTTCGTGCACTAGAAAGATTCCGGGTTCGCGCTGGGTGTGAAGGAGAACTCACAGAGCACGCCCTGCCCCTGCTCACTGTTTGACAGCAGTGGCTGAGGACGGGGCCCAGCGGCTCAGACCCTCTGCCCGAGGGGGTGCCGCCGCGGCTGCAGAGGCCAGGCTGGTGGGGCTGGAAGGTCCAGACCGAGGACAGCTTCCAGCGAGCTTCCTGGGCTGTCTTCTCCGGGGAGCCGGAGGGGAAGACGGAAGGCGGGAGGTAGGACTGGCTGTACCCATCGCCACCCCCGCGAGCGCGCAGGCGCCCTGTCCGCGGCCACAGAGGCAGCGGAGGCGGCGGAGCCAGCTAGTTTCCACAGGGAGGCCATTTCCCCAAAGGCTTCCGGAATTCATCTGCCGCCTGCAAGAGGGCAGCAGCGTGACAAGGCGGCCGTGCACGCTGGCTCCTGGCCTGGCAGCCGGGTCCCCAGCGCAGCCCAGCAGTTCCTGGTGCCCGGGCTCCACGCCCAGGTGCGCCACTACCACGGGGCGGAGGGGACGCGGAGGGCAACCCCCAACTGGCCGGCAGAACAGCCCAGCTCTGAGTCACGCTGATTCGGGGGGGTGTGCTCTGTTAAGCGGAAGGACCTTTAGAGCCCCTCCAAGTCCCGCGCCCCCAGACAGGAGAGGCAAGTGCAGACAAACGAGGTCCCCTCTGGAGCCACCAGCGCTCAGGGGTCACCATCCACAGCCCTCCAGGCTCGCACAGGCCTCGATGCCTCCCAGGTGCAAGCTGAGCCGGCAGCGCATCCTAACAGGCAAGCTCGTCACCCTGCTGTCCCTCCGCAGTGGGTGGACGCAGAGCGGGAGGACACTCGGCAACGACGTGGGGGGGGGGGGGCTGTCACATCGTGCTTCTGTGACCCTCGTCTCCATCACAGGATACCCTGGACTGAGTGCAAATGGAGCCCCTCCCTGCTTTAAAATTACCCCGAGGCCCACAGTTGAGTTGCCCTGGGCCACACAGATACGTGGTGGCAGAAGTGGCACCTGAACTCAGCCTGTTTGTCCCACGAGCTCCTGACACCTTGTAAACCCACGAGTATTATGACTGGTTCGAACTTGAAAACACTGTAAACTTCTCACAAAGTAAGGCAGCCCAACCCAATTGAAGACATGGGTCCACCCGTGGCGTTGGCCACAAGCATCCCGGGGTCGGGGGCTCAGCCTGCGGCCTTGCCAAGACGCAGGGAAGCACGCCACTGCTCCCGGCCTCTGGCCTCCCTTCCAGAAAGCCGTCCCGGGTCCCCCACTCCGTGCAGGTGCTGTGCAGCAGCAGGCCCGCTCGATGCACACCCCAAAGCGACTCTCCCACCCCCCTCCCAAAACAGAACCGCAATTTTGTGGGGCAGGGGTGCTGGCCAAGGGCTCATTTCCGCAGCCTCTCTTGCAGCTTTGCGCCCAAGCATTCCAGCCAGAAAGAAACAGGCGGGGTCTGCTGGGCAGGGCTTCCCTTTCCAGCCAAATGGGCAGCTTCAGCTGCTGGTCCTGCTGGCTGGAGGGGCAGCAGCCGTTTTGCGACCATGAAGACAAAGGCCACACACTAAGGAAGGAGGGAGTGGGAGATGGGAGGAGCCTGGCCCCTGGACGACGGTGTCATTACAGGGGCTCAGGACTACTTATTGCTGGAGACAAAGCCTGTGGTTTACCCTGTGACTGGGGCTGTGACCTGTGGCCCAACACAATCCTAGGGCACCAAGTGCGGTCAAGCAGGTGCCCCCACGAGCCCTCGCAGGAGCAGCAGCAAGGCCGAAGCCCACAGAGCTGGCCCAGAACCAGGTGCTCAGGCTTCCCTTCCTGTGACGTGGCCCAGGCTGTGTCCCGGCCCCTCACCTGGGATCCTGAGAGGGACTTTTAAAATGCAGACGAGGTCCAGCACGCCCACAACCTGGACGGTCTGTCCCGCCCTCGGGGTGATGCTTCTGCCAGAGCAGTTTTAGACCTGCAGACACAGTGGCTAAGCCGTGAGGTGGGCCCAGGGTGCAGCTCGCTCACAGGGTGGCCATCGCTGAGTCCCCCACACACTGAGCCTCTATAAGGCGCCCGCCTGTGGACGGGGAGCAGAGGCCACTCGGGCTGTCCATGCGTGTGTCATGGGGAAGCCTGTTCACTGAGCCCCGGGCACACACCTTCTCCCGGGAGCCCTCGCTTTCCTGGTGGCTCAGAAGATGAGGAAGTATCTTACCACCACGGAAGCATAGGGAGCCCCGTGAAGCGCCCAGCACAGGGCCTCGCATGTGAGGACACATGCACTGGGCTAGAACCCGTGGACGGACACGGCTGTGAACACGAACGAGGACGGCCACCCTGAGGGCAAGAGCACCGCAGAGCTCAGGGACACAGCTGCGCCCCTCCCACGAGACTGTGCAGGACCCCACATTCACCCCAACGAAAGCCCCCCGGGCTCAGAGGGTGAGAGGGGCCCCGGGGGGCTGAGGGGGGAGAGGCCGCGGACGCTGCCTGGACAAGGAAACAAATCGGGGTGTCTTCCGGCCTGAGCCATTTTCAAACTGGGCCTCACACTGGTCTCCACCGGAGCAGCCTGACCCGGGGCGCCCCACCCCATTCGGTAACGCTGTCGGCCACGAAAGGGCTCTGTTGCTTGAGCACACACAGCTAGCGGAGCCCCTCATGCTCGCCGAGGCCCAGGGAGGGGGTGTCAGTGGGTTTGGGGCCCTGACTCCCAACCCCATGGGCTCCCCTCCGTGCCAGGTTGTCACCCCAGGCCAGGCGGAGCTGGCCACACAGCCTGGCACAGACACAGGCTCTGGAAGGGACCGGGGACAGTCGATGTGACAACACTGGGCCACTCTGCTGTCTCCTCTGCCGTGGCAGTGTGAGAAGGAAGTCTGCAACGCAGCCAAGGCCTCATCCGCCTGCGGGAGGCAGGGAGACCAGGCACCCCTCTAGGAGCGACTGAGGGCCCCCACCCTGACGGCCGCTTCGTTTCTCAGCTGCACAGGACGGACGTCAGAAGCGGTGGGCAGGGGCTGGGGGCTGCTCTCCCTCCCTCTCCGTCACCATCTCCATCCCCCTAGCCACAGCGCCCTCCTGAAGAGGCCAGCGGACGTGAGCGGGAGGCCCAGCTCTTCCGACGCTTCAGCTCATCCTCCTCGCAAACCATCAGCTCATCCTCCTCGCAAACCGAGTCTCTCAAAGTCTGTAGCTCCGTGGGGGGCCTGCTCAAAGCGGGGCCGCGTGCTCACCCCCCCACACGTTTGCAGTAAGAGGCGGCGCAGGAACAGCAGCCCCCCGACGCTCACACTCCAGCACGGCGAACCGCACGGCTCACACACTGGCAGAGGCCCCCGCGGCTGGGCCGCCCCGAGCACGACACCGCGCTGGGGCCCACGGAGCACAGTGGCCCCAGGAGCCCGCTCACCCGTGCACACGCCCTCGGCTCCCACCCGCTCCCCTCCGCTCCGGTCGGTTTGCAATCATGCAGCACTTGGCCTGACGCACTCCTGCCCGTGTCTCCCATTAGATAGTGTTTTGCTCGTGACCGCGTCACAAGGCCTAGCGGGGTCCCTGGGGCAGAATACGTGCTTAATGGCTGTGTTGAATGAATGCAGAAACAAACAAATAAATAAGAAGTAAAAACTCAGTGCCTGGAACGTCATTCAGTGCTAAAAAGAAACGAGCCGCCAGGAGGCCATGGAAAGACATGGGGAACCTTAAATGCACGTTGCTCCGTGAAAGAAGCCGATCTGTGTGATTCCCACCACAGGACGTTCTGGAAAAGGCGAAGCTATGGAGACAGTAAATAGATGGTGGCTGCCAGGGGTGACGGGGAAGGCGGGCGGAGGGCGGAGCCCAGAGCACGTTTAGGGCAGTGAAACTAGCCTGTGACATTGACGGCCGATGTCGTTCTACATCTGTCCAAACCCACAGAAGGTACCACACCGAGAGTGACCCCTACCCACAGCCTTGAGGGGAGCGCGACGGGTCCGTGTAGGTTCCTTGGCTGTGCCAGATGCGCCCTCTGCTGGGGATGCTGGGAGTAGGGAGGCTGAGTGTGTTGGGACGACGGGGCACCTGGGAAATCTCCGCATCGCCCCCTCAACTTTGGACCAGTTTCTGGCCCCGGTTCCGCTGTGAATCTAACACTGCTCTAAAGCACGCCCTCCGTGGAGCACCGGGAGGCCGCTGCGGGCGCTCCCGGCCGCGCCGCTCACCTGCCCGTCGTGCCTGCGCTTCTTCATGAACTGGGTGATGCACATGCTGCCCGCCGACTTCCGCTTCAGCGACACGGACGTCCCCTGCACGGGCCCCGTGGGCGGGATGCTGCCACTGTCCTCCCTGGTGGCCGAGGGCACCATGGTGATGTAACTCCACTGGCACGGGACGGGCAGGTGCTCCTGGTCAAAGCTCTTGAGGACCTGCGGGTGGACGTACCAGCACATCCTGAAATCAGGCCTCTTCTCGTACACCGAGTTCTCAGAAATAAGCCGCTTGAGCCTGGCCTTGGAGGGGACGGTGGCATCCTCGCCGGCGGTGGGGGTCTGCGGGCGGGAGGAGCCGGGGCTCGGGGGGCTGGCGGAGCTGCTCTCAGGGCTGCCAGCGTCCTTGCTGAGCAGCCCCCGGCGGCAACACTCCTGGAACTCTCGGATGATCACTTTGCTCCCATTCACGTTCCCGTGCAGCAACGGCAGCAGCTGCGCCAAGACTGGGGAGAAGGGGACAGGGTGCGTGTGAGACACGGAACAAACATGGCACATGGTCTCCCAATCTGTCACCAAGGTTGACAGACACAGCTGGCTTTGGGGTGACTTTTTTTCTTGCTGAGGAAGACTGGCCCTGAGCTCACATCCGTGCCCATCTTCCTCTATTTTACATGTGGGACGCTGCCACAGCATGGCTTGACAAGCAGTGTGCAGGTCCACACCCAGGATCCAAACTGGGGAACCCGGGCCACTGAAGAGGAGCACATGAACTTAACCACTATGCCACCACGCTGGCCCCTGGGGTGGCCTTTACAGGGCAGATTTAAGACACAAGAACCAGCTCCAGAAGATTCTGAGAAGCCCAAGCCTCACATGGCGGCATTCGTGTGGATTAACTGCCGCGCCTCACTCTATGGGCCTACTTTTCCTGAGTAACGGGCATGGTGCTCGCGCGGAGTCACGGGTCCTCCCGGGCTTGGAGAGCAGGGCGGCACAGCACTCACGGCGTGTGGCTCGGGTCCCCGCGGGGAGACAGGCATCACGGCGTGTGGCTCGGGTCCCCGCGGGGAGACAGGCATCACGGCGTGTGACTCGGGTCCCCGCGGGGAGACAGGTAGAGTGAAGCAGCTGCCTCGCACGGCTCTCGTGAGCATCAGAGAGCAAACAGATGTGCTCGGCAAGCGCTGGCTTTTGCTCTTTGTCGAAAGAACTAAATTTTCGAGCCGGTCGCCTACCCTGCTCCCCGGGCCCCGGCGCCCCTCCAGCCCTGCCCGCCCGCACTCACTCTGCTGGTCTCTCTTCTCCCTCCTGGAGGCCTTGGGCGCCTGCTCCTCCTCGGAGGGCGCGGCCTCCAGCAGGCACGCCGTGAACTGCCGCAGCAGCTTCAGGTCGGCGCCGCCGTCGCGCTCGCTGGCCCAGACGCAGCCGACCTTCAGGGGCTGGAGCACGCGGAAGCGCTTCCCCTTGGCCAGGAACTCGTCCCACTCCTTGGCCTTCAGCTTCTGCCGGACCTTGTGGTTCTCGGGGTCGGCACACTCCTTGCAGGACAGGAGCAGACGCTTACTCGGGGTCCCCGCTCCCCTCTGCCCGGGTGCCCCGGTCCCCACCCCAGGACGGTGAGGAAGGGACCGAACTATTCCAGTGGGGCCAGTGTGGAAACCACGCCTGCAGGGCCCCCGCCACGTCCAGGCCATCCCGCCTCTCGTCACGGGCTGTCAAGTCACCAGCCCCCAATCGCACGCCCAGTTCCGCACGGGGCCGGGCCGCCTCCACGCTGAACCCGATCCCGCTCAGTGACAGGGCTGCTGCGGTGCGACGAGACACGCCTACCCCGTTGGTGGGAAACGTGCAAGGCACCCACGCCCCGCAGCTCTGGCTAAGACACGCCCGTTCCCCGGGCGGGGTGTGTTTTTCTCTGTTCCTCTGCCACCCAAACACTGCAACCCGACAGGCCTCCGGGACCCCAGAAACGGCTCATCCCAAAGTTCCCCCATCTGGAAGAATTTAGAAAGCTGGCGGCGGGGGCTTAACTCAGAGGGGCGTAGGGGAACCTGCCGGAGAGGTGGGAAAGTTCTAGACTGCATTTTGAGTGGCAGTTTTGCAAATGTAGTCAATTGTCCAAAGTCATCACACTCGATAATTAAGATCTGTGTTTTGTTCTATGTTAATTATACTTAAGCTAAAAGATGCGAAAAGAAAGTTCGTGTCCTGACCCACAAACCACGGCCACCCTCTGAGCAGGGTTTCTTCTCACCCTCTCCCCTCACTTGGAATTTTCTCGTACCCCCTTCCCACACAGGCAAAATTCCAGCCCAGGTTCAAGCAGCCCCACCAATGACGATGACTGCATGAGAAGCGAGGCATGTGTGGCATCGGCTGCGGGCAGAGGACCCGCCATCACTGTCCCAGGTCAGCAGCCACCGCGGTCCGGCCCCCAACTGAGCTCTTTTCTGAGCCGGTCACCCCCTCGCCCACCCCTCACCTCGGTTACTCCTTCGTCCTCGGACAGGTACCCATGGGGCACAAAAAAACCATCGTCTTCATCTTCATCCTCTCCCACTTCATCATCATCATCCTCAGAAAGGGGAAAAGAAGGATGTTCATAATATGTGGAAACAATATACGCTTCATTTAAAATTTTCATCTGTGGTCATCTAAGGGAGAAAAAGCCATCTACAGCTTTGAGTGTGGTTCCTGTGGACACCGTGAGGACCAGGAGAATCCCCATTCGTTAACCCCACTAGATTACAGTTGGGGGTGGAGGGCAGACAGAAAACGAGGAAGTGAAGCCGCCCAGGTGGAAGGCCAGAGGGAGCGGTGGGGACTGAGGAGAACCAGGCGTGGGCGCCCCGTCTAAAAGGATCATCCACCACTGCCAGTGACACCAGATGAGGTTCTCCAAGAGAAACAGGAAACCCGGATGGTAAACGCGGGCTGCAGCGTCCGGACAGCACCGCAGGTCAGACCCAGGCTGCCTGTGCTGAGCCCCGCCCAGGGCACGCTGGGGCCTTTGGCCGACACCGGAGTGGTCCCCGCCCGTGCTCACCCCTTCACTGTGGGAGAGGGATTCGCCCGGCTCCTCCTCCTCCCACTCGTCATCGCTGTCCACCTCGTAGTCCAGGAGCTTCTGGGGAAATACAGGCGCGGGGCGTTATGGTCGCTTCCCAGCGTTGGCAAGAAAAGGCGGGGCAGAGGAGCTGGAATACTTACGGAGTCCGAGACCAGCGTAAAAGAAGGCAAACGAGAAGGGAACCCGGAAGGGCAGGCGCCGGGCCCATCGGCGCGTCTGCCCACACGCTCACCCTGTCCTGGGCCCAGGGGTCCCTCGGATGGATGACCGCCGTCTTCTTGTTCCACGTCCCCCAGTACGCTGGCCGGTGGTTCTCGGAGAACTGCAGGAGCTTCATCCTGCCGAACTGCTTCCTGTCAGGCACGCCGTCCACTTTGCCGCTCTCCACGATCACCACGTCACTGAGAGGGGAGGACGCACAGTCCGAACGCGCCCGCGACGCGCTCCCCCACGCCCAGCCTTCCGGAGGACCCGGCCACAGCGTGTGACAAAGACGGGCGACATTCAGCAGCACCTGCTCCGGAAGAAGCTAAGGAGCCTTTACTCCCGGGACGGAGCGAGGAGGAGGGAGACAGGTGCCCCAGGGCATGAGGGGAGCGAGCACAGCAGCAAGAACCGGGAGATGCCCTTCCAGGAGGGGCCAGCAGGAAGATCCCCGCCGGGAGAGAGCCGGAGGCCGCCGGCCGGGCTGTCCTCCAGAGCAGCGCCCTTCGGCAAAGCCGCGCCGAGACACTCCGGAGGCCCCGGGAAGCCAGCAGAGAGTTCCAGTGGAGCACTGGAGTCCGGGCCCAGGGAAGGAGGCGCTGGCCCAAGGCCCCAAGGAGCGAGCCCCCAGGGCTCGAGCTGCCCTGGCCTCCCCCACGGCACTCACCTGTTAACGATGCCCGTGCTGCGGGTGGAAACCACAGTGGGCCCCGACCTGAGGGGCCGCCGGCCTTTCAGATCTTTCAGGAAGGAGAACTCGCTGCTCTGCCGCTGGAGCAGCTGGTCCAGCTGCTCACAGAGGTCTTGGTCAAAGGCGGTCCGACACCGAGGGGCGAGGACCATGTGCTCTTTAATTTCAAAAGGGGCAAACTTGCCGCAGGAGCCGGCCAGGGTCTGGAACGGAGAGGAGAGAGATGGCACACCAGCCAGCAGGGCGGGGAGGCCGCGGGACGTGGCAGCCGCTTTCAGATTCGTCCGGGTTGGTGCGTCAGAGGAGCCACACAAACAGCTGTATGATGCCATTTACCCAGGTTTCGGGAAAAGGCAAAGCTAGGGGGCCAGAGATGACAACAGCAGCTGCCAGAGGCTGGGCGTGGAAGGAGGGGACAACTACAAGAGAGCCCACTGGGATGATGAAAAGACTCTAGATCTGATCACAATGGCGGTCGTGGGGCCCCGTGTATTGTCAAAACTCATTGAATGGTATTCCTGAAAATAGTGAATTTTACTGTAAAATTATACCTCCATAAACCTGGCTTTTTTTTTTTCCTAGATAAAAAGACGATAAGGCCTGAGATCCAGGGAAGGAAACAGAGACCCAGGAGAGTGACCTGCTTACCCGGAGCCACCCCATGACAATGCAACATTACGACACGGCTGACTCCAACACCGAAGCCAGACAGGAACCCAGAACATCACTGTCTATTTCCTAAGAACCACCCACTGCAAATTCTGGTTTACAGAATGGATGGGATTTCTCTTCCCGGAGCTCCTCCACCAGCTTTAACGTCTGTGTCTAGGGGTCCGAAACCTGGAGCACGTGAGCGCGACATGGGAGGCAGGGGGAGAAGCCACGTCTATGAAATCTGCATGTGAAAGCCAACGTCACTGGCCTCATCACTGGCTGTACGAGGTCGTCCGCGGAACTGCTGGAAATCCCGATGCCCAGACCAGGCCTGTGGGATTTCTGGGGATAAGATCCAGGCTCCAGTGTTCTTTAAAGCTCCCGGGTGATTCCAACACGGAGCCAAGGCCAAGAAGCAGCAGAGTTCTCCTGCCTAAGAAAGGGGTGCTGGGGACATTGGGATCCACAGGAGGAAAAAGTGAGGGCATGCCCCATACCATGAGCCCAAAGCGTCCCAGCAAAGGAACACAACATGAAAAATAAGACTTAAGCTAAAAAACACCCCGCAAAAACTGGAAAAAAATCAGAATGTATCTATAACCATAGGATATGCAAGGCTTTCCAACCAAAAGCCAATTGCCGTGAAAGAATAAAAAGGTTGACGTTAAAACAAAAAATTTCTGGGCAACAAAAGACCCCATAAACAAAGTTAAAAGGTGGGGAACAGGCTGAGAAGAAATATTTGTAGTGTCTATCACCAAAAATGCAAGTCCAGGCGACATAAAGAAGTCCTAGAGATCCGGGGGGAGGGGGGAGCCAATCCTGTGGAAAACTGGGTGAAAAACAGGAATTGGCAAGTCACGGAAGGAGAAAGAAGATGGCAAACACACTTGGAAAGCTGGTGAACTGTACCAGAGGCCAAGGACAGACGTTCAGTAGGACAAGGACATGACTTTTTTTACCCATCAGGTCGGCAAATCGGAAAGAGAACTCGTCACACGCAGAGCTGGCAGCTGGCGGGAGAGCACATCTGCACGAGTGGCGGGGACCATGCCCCCGAGTTTCCCCTGGGAGGGCCCCGGGACAGTAACCGCTACGATTTTGAGGATGTGCGTGTCCTTGACCAGCAGCAAGCCCCCTGGCAGGTGGCCCCCTGGAGGAAGGGCGTGCGCCCTGCTGAGGGGGTCAACAGGGAATGGATGTATGAAGTGACACCATCCCCGTCACAAAATGTCCCGCAGCAATGGAAAACAATGAGGGAGATCGAAGTGGGCCGACATGGCAAGAATCCAAGATACAGCAAGTACACCGAGCAGTAACGTCGATCCAGAACACTCCTGATTCATATGTGTACCAATACATAAATATACACGGGGCTGTAAGCACACAGAGAAAGATCTGGAAGGACACCCTGCGTCGGAGGAGACAGGTGACCTCTGGAGCCGGGAGGGAGGGGAAGGAGGTGTGGGGTCTCGAGGAGCAGAGGCTGGTTCAGCGGGTGACGGAGGCCGGCGGGGAAGGGAATTCTGCAGAGCGCCACCCCGTGGCTTTCTGGCTCAGGGAGGCTGCCACCCGGAGCGGAGGCTCCCCGGGGGAAAGGCCCCAGTCTCCGTCCCTCCCTTTCCCACACACCTCCTAACACAAAACTGCTCGTGAGGCCACCTCTCAACACCTGGCAGTTTTAGCAAATGTGCCACTTTCCGCTTCTTCAGGGACAGCGACAATGACAAAATATGGAGCCTCCGGAAACAGAAGCTGCTGTGCAGGCGGAGGCCCCTTGACGAACGGGCAGCCAGCTGGTTGGAAGCCAGCCCTCTGCTCCTCAGAAGGAAGGGCCAACCAACAGCAGAAGTGAAGCCAGGGGAAGCCAGCCGCTCACCTTGGGGGCCTGTGGAGTCTTTGGTTTCTGGAAGAACCTCGTGATTTCGGCCTTCTCTGCTTTAATGCGCTGCAAGTGAAGAGAAGATGAGGAGGACGCAGGAATGGAGAGAGACCACGTGGGTTTAAAGCGTGCAAAGGCCCCCAAGTGAAGCCCAAAAATTTTTCAGGGGAAAGCATTATTTTGATCTTAGCTCTCAAAACCCATTGACCTGCAACCGGGCACCAGCCAATTGCAAAGTGCCAGATGCTCTTGTGGGCAGAAGGACCGAAAGGCACGTGACAGGCCAGCACGAGAACAAGGACAAGAACCTATTTACACACGCACGCCAGTCCCTGTGGGGCCACACGGCTTCCCACGACCTGGGGAACACCGGGCAGCAATTAAGCAAAAATCCCCTTTCCGCCGTCTCTAGGACCGTTGTCGAACAGGCCAGAACGTGGAGGCTCGGGGACAACGTTCTACCTTTTCTTCTTCTCTCAACCGTTTCTCCTCTTCCTTTTTCCTCTTCTCCTCCAGCTTCGCCCTGCGAGACACACAACTCCATGTCAGCCGACCAGCCCTTGATGCGCAAGGACCAAGCCTGCGTTCCTGGTGAGACCCGCACGCTGGGGGCTGAAGAAGTGTCCCCGGAGACACACGGGCCGGGAGGGTGGGGGCGGGGAGTGGGGAGCACAACAGAACAGAGGCTTCCTCTCCTCCCTTCCAGCAGGGGCTCAGTGTACGCCCCTCGCGGAGGACACAGGAGGCGTGGAAGGGGAGCCGGCTGCCCCATGCAGGGGACACAGGGAGGCGTGGAAGGGGAGCCGGCTGCCCCATGCAGGGGACACAGGGAGGCGTGGAAGGGGAGCCGGCTGCCCCATGCAGGGGACACAGGGAGGCGTGGAAGGGGAGCCGGCTGCCCCATGCAGGGGACGCAGGGAGGCGTGGAAGGGGAGCCGGCTGCCCCATGCAGGGGACGCAGGGAGGCGTGGAAGGGGAGCCGGCTGCCCCATGCAGGGGACGCAGGGAGGCGTGGAAGGGGAGCCGGCTGCCCCATGCAGGGGACACAGGGAGGCGTGGAAGGGGAGCCGGCTGCCCCATGCAGGGGATGCAGGGAGGCGTGGAAGGGGAGCCGGCTGCCTCATGTGGAGGACACAGGGAGGCGTGGAGGGGGAGCCGGCCGCCCCGTGCAGGGGACGCGGGAGGAGGGTGGGGCACTCACTCCAGCGCCTCCTGCCGCTCCTTGCGCCGCTCCTCCTTGAGCCGCTGCTTCTCCGCCTTCTGCTTCTCGTCCTTCTCCCTCCTCTCGCGCCTCTCCTTCTCCTTCAGCTCCCTCTCCTCCTCTCTCCTCTTCCTCGCTTCTTCCTTGGCCCGCTTGGCCTCCTCTCTCAGCTTCTCCTTCTCCTCTCTCTCGGCCTGCAGCTTCAGCTGCTTGCCCAGCCGCTCCTGATCCTGCACCGAGACAGCGCACAGCTGCGGCCACGGAGCTGCGGGGAGGGCGGCCTGCGCGCCCGTCCGCATCCTCTGAGCCATCACACTGCCTTCTGTCGTGCACAAAGGACAATCAGCTCCTTCTCTGGGCCTCGTGGGCAATTCAAAATAAGGTTCATTTAAAATACCGCCTTTCGACGTGGGGTGAAGTTTATTTTTTACTGAATAAAAAACGATTACATAAGTCCCTCTGGGCTGCCTAGGCAGGGGGCCCGCGGTGGCGTCTGAGCTGCATTTATCTACTCAGAAAGCCGTGGCAAAATAAAGACAGAAGCCCCTGCAGGTTTTCCCTCGCTACCTTTAGACCAGAGGCACTTCTCTTCCGGCCCCCCAGGACCATACCCGATGACAGGCTTTACTTTATTTCTTTTGAAATAGAAGCCTGGGATGAGGCAAGGACAGGGACCCTGATGAGCGAGTCTTAAAGCAGGAGGGGACAGATGAGAACACATAAGAAAGAGCAAAAAGAAAACATCTTTAAGCCATTTCTCAGGATGGGAAAAGAAGATGCGACAGTCAGAAAGGACACAGAGGCTCTATTCCGATGGGAGCATCTTGTCGTTACCGCGGGAAGAAACAGCTAGCTCCTTTTCTAGTCTTTGAGGAGGGAACGTCCCTTTATTACATCGGTTCCTCATTCCAGAGCAGTGGCACGCGGCCTGGGACCCTGAGTCATTCTGTCACGGTGAGTTCATGTTAAACAGTTCACCTGCCCAACAGAAGGGCTGGCCAGCTTCTGACACAGCTCAGGGTCATTGTCAAGGGCTGTTCCCGCCAAGGATGGGCTTCCCACCTGTCAAGAGCCCGACAGCTCAGCTTTCTGAGGGCGTGTGACTGTGCCCTCGTCCCCAGAGAATACTCCCCCCTCGCCCTCAGGAACCCTTGGTCGATGGCACAAAAGCCCCGGTGGCATGCCCTCAGACAGGTCTAACATTCGCATCTTGCCAATTGTCCTCCGCACCCGCCTCTGACACCAGGACACTTACAGAGGTGCCTGGTCTGGGCGAGCATCAAGCCCAGCAGCGTAACGTGGGGTGGGAGGGGAGTCTCTCTGCCCACTGCTAAAGAGGAGGACGGGGGCTGGGAACCATGGGAAACCACATCTCTTCCTTCTCAGTCCCCTCCCCACCCTCACCGGCCTGTGCCCAGCTCTGAAGTTCCAACGAAGAAAGAGAGAAACTCTAGAAAACAGAGTCAAAGGCTTAGCAGAGAAGCACTGAGCAATCGTGAGCCATGGGGTGTGAGGGCCGCCAGCAGGTTACAGCGCGGGGGAGGGGCTTCCACCCCTGCCAGGAGACTGGGACCAGGGCGAGGGCAATTTTAAGCCACAACGGGTGCCCAACTATTAAGATAATAATAATAACAATGGCTTAGAAAGGCTACGTGCCAAACCTTAGGACTGAGCAAAGCCAAAGCGATGCGATCCACAAAGCCCAGTTATGTAAAATGAAGCCAACGGTGGTGAGAACCAGAGGGGAGAGGTGTGCCCCGGGCCAGAGCGCATGCGAGGGGCTCTGCTCACTATTCAGTGCACAGAGCACAGTGGGTGAGTGTCTGTTTCAGGGGAAATCTCTTACTCTTTGCAGTCTCATCCTGTTCTTCTCGGCAGAACCTTTGACCAATTTCTTAGTTATCTGAAATGAAAGACGTCATCTTTAAACATGCGCGGTTTTTAACCACTTTAACCCGTTTACTGTCCCGCACAGTCCAGGGGGAAAGGGAGGAGGGAAGAGGGACTCACACTTCAAAAACCGTTTTGCACAATGAGAAAAATGGAAAGCTGTCCAGGAGACCAGTTTCCACCCACAGAACCAAAATGTCGCAGTCCCACAACCCCAGTGAACGAGGGCAGGCGAGCATCTGGGGATAGCGGGCAGATGGGGGAGGCAGACGACACTGCGTGGTGGGATCGGTGGCCAACTAGAGAGGACCCGCCCTGCCAAAGGGGACGGAACTCTTGCAGGCATGCAGCCCGGCACGGCCGATTTTCCCAAGAACCCGCTAGAGGGATTTTTACATGAATTTTGTAGGTAACGTTTAAAAGGCAACACCATGTGGATCAAATAAGACGCGTCTACAGACTGGATTCCGGGGGCCACAATTTGCGCTCTCTGCCTGGCACAGCTCTGCTTTCCACGACGCGGAGGTCAACCAGACTAGCGGAACGGTCTGGTCCACAGCCCTAGATTCTAGAGCACAGCACGCTCCAGCGCCCTGCTTCACACGGAGTGTGGGCTCGCAGGGCCCACCAGACACATGGTTGGACTCGCTCCCACGCTGGCTGATGGTCCCAGGCAGGACTACGAGCCAGGAGCGCAGAAGCGGGCCTGAGCTCTCTCCGGAGCAGGGAATCCTCATAGCCCACCACCAGAAGACTGGAGAACCACGGAGAGAGTTCGGGCCCGAAGAAAGAAGCGCCAGGAGAGGCAGCCAAAGCTGAGACTGAAGTCGAGCTGAAGACGCGAAGGCCCATTGCTCTTGGAACGGTCTGCTGTCTCGACAAAACTGTAGCAGCTATTTCTCCACCTGGGGAAACCTCGGCCCTAAGACTTCTCACGAATAAAAGCGACAGATGAAAGAACTTAGGACAGCAATCCTGCTTGGCACGCCTTTCTGGACTAAGCCTTCCTGTAGGAAAGGAGAGGGCCGAGCACAGGCATAAGAAGCCACGTGCTGGGAGGAGCTCGAAGGCCCCCGAGAGCACGCTGGGGCTCCCCGTCTCCACGGAGCAGCGCCAACAGCGCTGCCAGCTCTGAGGGCAGTCTCCCCAAGCGCGTAAGCAAGAGCACGTGGCTCTCCAGGGTCCGCTCCCCCTGCCACGCCAGCGGCTCCACCCCCACAGGAGAGGATCTCACAGAATTCATAAGGCGCCTCACTGTCACTGTCCTTTGTGTTCAAAGATCCTAGTGCTGAACGTGACCCCAGACTGCGGCAAACCCATTTACTTAGTCTCGCCCGCACTTGTGGAAACTCAGCTGCAGAATCAGTGCCTTTTAGAACGCCTCCCCTTTGCTGCGAGTCCAGGAATTACGGGGGTGACACGACTACCAGGAGCCAGCTTAATGGCATCCAACAACCAGAGCAATCGTGACAATTTCAAACCAGTATCTTGATTCCTTCACTGGAGATTCAGGTGGACCTTACTGGTCTCCAATAATTGTAACTCTTGACATTTGGCCCAAGTTCTTATGGAACTCTCTCGCAAAATACAGGCCATACCTGTTACCTATCTGGAACTCAGCTGCCGAAAAGCAGACCCGGGATCCCAGAAGGCAGCGGAAGCGCGCCACCAACCGCCCCGCCGTCAAGGCGGATGGAAGGACGCCCGGCACTGAAACTCCCGCACGCTGTTCGGGGATCCCGGAGCCCGCTTATCTGATTTCCTCCACAAGGCACGTGATTTGCAAGCCCGGCGCAGAGAAGCAGCAGTGAAAGGTGAGGAGACGAGGCTACACGCAGGCCGGCAGCAGCCCAAGACCCGACAGCCGAGGGGAGAAGGCAGAGGGAAGAGACAGAAATCCAGCGGCCGGGCCACACTGCAGCGCCAGCGGGCACAGCTCAACGCGCCTTCCCATGGGCCCGCGAGTCTGCGAGACCACGGCCTGGGCACGGCAGGGGGACGCTCGTTACAACTATCGTGGGTCAAGGCCGAGAATCAGAGACAACAGAAACACTGCACAGACCCACAGCACAGGCGTGTACACAGCAGTTAAAGACACCCACCTTCCAACGCCAAAGTAGGAAATATCTGACACCCGGCCAAGGAAAAGAAACGTATTCACAGCGTATGGCTGTACAGAAAACAAGACTGTGTTCCTAAGGGCTCTCTCACATCCACGCCACACGGGGAAATATAAGATGACAGTAATGACAATCTGGGGGAGAGAAAAGAGCCAAAGGGGGCTGCAATGCCAAAGGGGGCTGCAATGTTGCAATGCTTTTTTTTTTAAAACATGGAGCATTTAAGATTTGTATAAATTAGATTGTACGGGAAAAAGTTCCAGCGACCTGGGCTCGTTTGTACAGAGGCAGGACAAGATGCCAGGGACACCGCTGTATCAACATTATCATCTACTGGGGCCAGCCCAGTGGCGCAGCAGTTAAGTTTGTGTGGTCTGCTTTGAGGCCCGGGGTATGCCAGTTTGGATCCTGGCGTGGACCTACACATTGCTCATTGAGCCATGCTGAGGCGGTGTCCCACATATCAAATAGAGGAAGCTGGGCACGCATGTCAGCTCAGGGACAATCTTCCTCAGCAAAAAGAGGAGCATTGGCAGTGGATGTTAGCTCAGGGCCAATCTTCCTCAAAAAAAAAAAAAAAGTATCATCTATGGAATGATAATCTGGAATCATCGATAAAGCAGGGGAAATGACTCATCTAAGTGCAAACAAACGGGAGAAACAGTTCCAGCCCAAATGGGAGAAAGCTCTAATGCTGAAGAGCAACTCCTTGGCCAGTGAAAAGACCCTGGATCATCTAAAAGAGGTGTTCCTAAATTATCCCTGGGAACACTTGAAAACAAACAAACAGGGGCCAGCCCGGGGGCGCAGTGGTTAAACTCACGCTCTCCGCTTTGGCGGCCCGGGGTTGGCAGGTTTGGATCCTAGCCGTGGACCTAGCACCGCTTGTCAAGCCCCGCTGGGCGGCATCCCAGATGGAACAGAGGAAGATTGGCCCTGAGCTAACATCCATGCCAATCTTCCTCACCAAAAAACAAAAAACAACAGAAACAAAGCTCTCTCAGGGGACTACATCGGACTCCCTGGGACGGGACAGCAAGAGCTGTGCCTTAACAAGCTCCCTGGAAGGAAAAAAAAAAACCCCCAAAAAAACACAAACACACAAAACAGAGGCCGAGTGAGCGCCTAGGGGTTCCAAACGCAGCGAGTGCATGGTACCAACAGAACCCAACAGAAACCGCACATTACATGGTAACATGAAACCACCTGTAAGCTTGCGACGAGCTCCTGCCTAGACTCTGGAGAGGAGGAAGAGGTGGAGAGGGAAAATGGAGAAAAAGCACCGTCCCCAGGCACAGGGTCAGGAGAAACTGGGCCCACGGCAGGGAGAGGTGCTAGGTACCAACTGTGAAACTAACAGGCCAAGAACAAGCCAGAGTCCAGGCTCCCGAGGGGCAAGGACATAAACTAGAAGGCCGTGCGCGTGTGGCCGGAGGTGGCCTGTGTCCAGCCAGGCCCTCGGAGGATCATTTCACCCAGGCCTGTGGGGTCGCCCGACTGCAGGCGGCTCTCACTCCCCGCGGTGGGTGACGGGGGCAAATTTCTGCCGCAGGCTCTGGGCTGGTCTGAAGCCCTCGCCCCTTGCAGCATCAATTCTTTGCAAAGCTGTGTGACAACACTGCCTTCGAGAGCATTTCAAAACTCGGAGCCCGTGTTCAGAGTAAGACCTGGCTTCTCAGATGCAGCACTTGGTTCCCGTGCTTGGCGGTTTTCCGGCCCCCCGGGCCAGTGGACAAGAAGTACAACTTCTCATGACAACGCCCAACTATGGGGCTCCCCACTTCTCAGGCGTGCCGACGGGCATAAAAACACTAACTTAAAAAAGGTAACTCTACTCTTGATTGGCACTTTGTGAACCTAAAGAGGAAGCCATTTTTTCTGTTGTCTAATCTCGGGAGGTAAAAGACATGGAATCATCTAGAAAAGTAACTGGTCGCTTAGTGATGGAATTTCAGAAAGCGATCAAGGTTGGTGGTTTATGGTCAAATTAAGCAGGTACAGCAGACTGAAGGAGCCACCCCAGGATCCAAACTAAAGAACACCATTAAACACGCAGTGGGACTCTTGACTGATGTCTCTCAGTGGTACCCACAAGGCCTTAAGGATGGGTGAGAACAGAGACGTTCGTCACTGCTGATCGGAAACCAGCAACAGAAACACACATTTCCAAAGTCATCCTTCTGGGGTCCCTAAAAATGGTGCCAGCTTTCTCCTTTTGTTCTTGTCGCTCTGGGTGAGCTTTTTAAGATGGGTGGCCATGCTGACCAGAGCTGACGCTACAGAATTCCCCATTTTATTCTTCCTGTCGTCTCGGGGTCTCTCCGCCGATGCTTACTGCCTTTTTACCACCAACACCCCTAGTCTGTGTTGGAACAGGCAGAAGGCAGGCAGGGGCCTGAAGCTACAGCCCAACACGAGGGGTTACGGCTGCCTGCTCACACTCGTCGTTCACTCAAACGCCTCAGGCTCCCAGAATGGCGTCCAGACGCTGGTGAGTGCCCGGGCCCCTGGCACGTCGCAGTGACACCCACTGAACACCCCCCAGTGGTGTTTGATTTGGGAGAGAATCCTGCATTGGAAGTCACAAGACCTCGTTTGTGGTCCCACCCCGTCGGCCACCAGCCCCGTGGGTGACACGGGTCCCCGGGTGAAGAGCGAGGGGACGGAACTAGAAGGGCTCTGAATTGGACATACTCACTCTGTGGATCGGCGTGCAGGCGGGGAAGGGACTGGCACGGCCGCACTGCTTTTCGGGAGCGGACTGCCCCTCGGGGGAGCTGGTGGCAGAGCAAGAGCTCAGAGAGGAATGGCTGAGGACAGAGTCTTCTTCGGGGCTGGACTCCAGCGCCTCGCCCTCGGAGGGCGCGGCCTGGCTGGGGGGTGTGCGAGGAGGAGACTGGGCACCAGGCGCTTTCGCAGCCAGGATATCCTGTAAGACCACCACGGGCACCTTCCCTCTGAACAGGATGCCCCCGGCTTTGCTCCAACCGTCCTGGTCCTTCTTGGGGCACGTTCTCGGGCCGCCTGGCAGCTTGGGGCAGCTTTGGGGTGAGCCTTTCTGCGCGTCCACCCTGCTCTCTGCGCCCCCTGAGCCAGCACGCTCCTCCTCTGTTTCGCACGGAGTGTCTGCCAGAGTCTCGGGAAACGCCAGCTCATCCTTCGGATGGGCCTTGGCCAGCCCCCTCGCCTGTCCGGCTTCTTCTCTGACCGCATCGACAGGCGCCCCAGAGGGAGAGGCGGCAGCACTTAGTTCACTGTGGGCCACAGTGCTGTCTGTTTGGTCATTCGAGTCCTCCGTCAAATCAATGATGACCGTGGTCTGCTCAATACTGGCTTTGTCTCTACTTAAAAAGTAATCTAAGGGACCCTTCCCATTGACAAGTTTTGGCCTAAAATCTGCATCAGAACCCATGTGACAGTCACTCTCCAAGATGTCCAAAGAGGTTTCTAACTCGGGGATGCGACCTGGCGCAGGGGCAGTCCGACAGCTTCTCGCGTCATCTGAGCCCTCATCGGTTTTCTCCTTTGGGACAAGATTCAGGCGCTTGAATGGCAGGCGAGCTGAAAGGAAGAGAGAAGGAGGCCGTCTCTTTAGTGAAAGTGTGACGAGCGACAATCGATGCTTTAATACTCCGTACACTTGAAAATGATCGACCCTGCAGGCTTGGAGGGGGCGATTTTAAGGCCTAAAGACGGGTTATCTTTTCAATCTGTACCTTTTCAACATGCTAATTAAAAACAAACTGACAAGCTTTCATAGCAGGGAGATATTTCATAGCCAGAATTCTGAAAAAGACGTTTTCTGATCTGTTCAGGATCCAGGTCAAATTCCCTATTTATTTACAATGGGTGGAAATCCTGTTTGAAGATACTGCAACAGGTTCTCAAGAGCAAGAGACACAGACCCACTTGTGGAAAGATCCTCTCTCTGCCCCCAGCATCCCAGGCTGTTAGCTTTTCTTGTCAATCAAACAAGCGTCCCCCCCTTGCTGGCTGGGCTGCCGCCGGCTAGGAGACGCATGGTGAGCCCTCAGGAGAGTGAGCCAAGTCAGACAGGGAACTTGTTAAGGAGCCCACTTTTACTTAAAAGCCAAAACATCGGGTGAACTTTTCACGATGTAATAGACCAAACAAATAAACCCGGCCCGAATCAGTTTATAAACCAATCATGCCCTTGGTTCTACAGTTTGCCCAAACCCTTTAACCTCAGAAGACTCCTGTCCTTGACACGTTTCCCACCAACACCAAGGCTGCTATGAGTTGTCACAGGAGAAGGCAAACTGCTACAGGGGACAGAGGACCAAGTTTTACAAACCAGAAGCCACTGTCTTTTATACAATCCAGCCACTAACCTGGCCTAAGGGTAAATGCAGTCCCCGTTTTACACAAAAAGATTGGGGGCCACTTATCTTCCTGTACAAGAGTGGCTCAACCCGGTGCCCACCAGGGGACATCCAGCAACGTCTGGAGACATTACTGTCATAACTTGGGAGGGGAGGCTGGGGGTGCTGTTAAACTCTCTGCAACATACAGGACAGCGCCCCCGGATGAAAAATTACTGAGTGCCAGCAGTGCTGACGTAGAGAAACTCTATGCAAAGGCAGCCCCCTCTGGATTTGCTCCTGGGAACAGGAGTGTAATGAAACGGGCTTCCCAGCTTCCGACTGGGAGGTGCAACTGTCTCGCTCCCCTCCAGCCCCCGGACGCTTCTGCTGAGGACCCCGATAGATGGCCTCTGCTCAAGGGGAATTAAAAATATAATTGAGGGGCTGGCCCAGTGGCACAGTGGTTAAGTTCGCACATTCTGCTTCGGTGGCCCAGGGTTCGCCGGTTCGGATCCCAGGTGCAGACATGGCACTGCTTGGCACGCCATGCTGTGGTAGGCGTCCCACATATAAAGTAGAGGAAGATGGGCATGGATGTGAGCTCAGGGCCAGTCTTCCTCAGCAAAAAGAGGAGGATTGGCGGCAGATGTTAGCTCAGAGCTAATCTTCCTCAAAAAAGAAAATATATATATATATAATTGAGGGCACAATGAAGGATATAAATTAGGAACCAATATTGAACCCATTCCCAGAAAGTTACCTTGTATTAACTTCTTCACTGGAAAAGCTGGTCTGTCTTTGGAATCCATGGCTGTGGACAGGAGTCGAGGATAAGTTACTCAATATTGGCAATAACGAAGCGGCAAATACATACGCAGCCCCGATCCTGTACAAAGCGGTTGTCCAGCGGGGGGGATTCTTTCACCTGCCCCCACCCCCCCCGCCTCCCCGAGGAACATTTGGCAATGTCTAGGGACTTTCTGGGTTGTCACGACTGGGGGGAGGGTGCTGCTGGCATCTAGTGGGTAGAGGACAGGGTTACTGCTACACAACCTGCGAGGCACAGGATGGCCCCCACGACAGAGAAGCCTCTGGCCCCAAACGTTAAGAGGTTGAGAAATTGTGCCCTGGACACTGTCACTTCTTCTCATCTTATTTTCCTCGAGCACTGATCACTCTGAGACTCATGCTGTTTATTACGTCTCCTCTCCAGCAGAACGCCAGCTCTGCGACAGCAGGGAGACTGGCTCCACGCTGTCCCGGAGCACCTCACCCGGGGCTGGCACATCGCGGGAAGTGAGTGACCACAGGAACGGGAGCAACGAAAAGAGGAATGAGCAAAGCTAGAGGCGAGAGAAAGCCGCGCCTTACCGACTTCACCATGACCACGACCCCAACACTTCCTCCTCCAATGCAACCCCTCCCGCCACCAAATCTGTACAATTCCAATAGGGTTTATTTTCTTTTAAAATAGAGTTTATGAAGGTAGCATTTTGAGCTTGCCAGGCTGGAGCTGAAGTGCTGTCGTCAAGAAATGAGAACGGGGGGAGCCGGCCCGGTGGTGCAGCGGTTAAGCGTGCACGTTCCGCTTCTCGGCGGCCCGGGCTTTGCCAGTTCGGATCCCGGGTGCGGACATGGCACCGCTTGGCAAGCCATGCTGTGGTAGGCGTCGCACATATAAAGTAGAGGAAGATGGGCACAGATGTGAGCTCAGGGCCAGTCTTCCTCAGCAAAAGGAGGAGGATTGGCAGTAGTTAGTTAGCTCAGGGCTAATCTTCCTCAAAAAAAAAAAAAAAAAAAAGGAAATGAGAAGGGAGAATGTTTTTCCTGCACAAAGAAATCTCAAGAAAAGCATCTAATAATATCAAAGCCGATGCAGAAATGACCATAAATAGAACCGAGCCTTTGGATAAATATTTTTAAACGGCTAGAATAAATTTAGAAGCTCACACCTGCTACTTCTGGCTTGGAGAAAATCTAGTTTAGTTATTTTGGGCAATCTGCGTATTTTTTTAAAAAGATACACACAAGTATTTTTTAAAAGCAGATCGAGGCTTTCTAAAAAACTGGGGGCTGGCCCAGTGGCGTAGTGGTTAAGTTTTCATGCTCTGCTTCGGCAGCAGCTGGGGGTTCACAGGTTCGGATCCTGGGCACGGACCTAAACACTACTCATCAAGCCACGATGTGGCAGCATCCCACACACAAAATAGAGAAAGACTGACACAGATGTTAGGTCAGTACCAATCTTCCTCAAGCAAAAAGAGGAAGATTGGCAACACATGTTAGCTCAGGGCCAATCTTCCTCGCCAAATAAAACAAAACAAAACAAAAACCCACGCCAGGGGCTGGCCCCGTGGCAGAGTGGTTAAGTTCGTGCGCTCCGCTGCAGGCGGCCCAGTGTTTCATTGGTTCGAATCCTGGGTGCTCATCAAACCACACTGAGGCAGCATCCCACATGCCACAACTAGAAGGACCCACAATGGAGAATATACAACTATGTACCGGGGGGCTTTGGGGAGAAAAAGGAAAAAATAAAATCTTAAAAAAAAAAAAACCACCCCAAAATTCAATTGTGCATAAATGAAACTGCCCTCCCCCGCTTCCCAGCTTGGAATATAAGAAAGGTACCCAGAAGACTCGCATTTCCTTTCTACCCATTTCAAAAGAATATAGGTCTCAAGTTTTCAGTTATCAAAAACATGGATTTCCTGCCCCACCTTAACTGAAGGATACATAATCTTTAGCCACTTAAATTTATTTTTAGGACAACCACAAGGATCCATTGGCATGGCCCTGAGTCACCAGCTTTGATGCAAGTGGGACAGAAGTGACCTAGGCTGCGAAGCAACCTCAGGTGGACATAAAAAGGGGCTCCATGCAGGGATCCCGACGGTTGGAAGGCGCACACACAACGAACACGCATCGTGTATAAACTCGCCATGCTCTGAGTGCTGAGATACACCCCTCCCCGTGTTATTTGGCATGAAAACATTCGTTCCTTTTATGACAGCACCGTCGCAGCAAGAGGTGCTTTTTAAACATCTTTATTGGGCCAAACGACTGTCCCTGACCATCAGTCCCAACTTCATTTATATGAGTTTTATGCCTCTGTGAAATCCCAAAGTCTGGAAACAATTAGAGCAGCGGCTCTCAACTGGGTGGGGGGAGATTCTGGTCCCCAGGGGTCCCTTGGCAATGCCTGGATATTGGGGCTGTCACAACTGGGGAAGAGGGGGTGCTATGGGGCTCCAAGGGGTGGAGGCCAGGGCACAGGACGGCCCCAAATGCCAATAGTGCTAAGGTCGAGAAACCCTGGACTAGACTAACGGATGTCCCGGCCAACCCTTATTCATTCAACCGACACTTATTTCTCGGCCACCTACTATGTGCCAAGCACCGTGCATGGGCGGGGAGAAAATGGGAGTCGGGCAGGGGAGGGGGGCAATCGGGTCTTCCTTGATTTGCCTTCCACGTTTCGGGGACCGGCGGGGTGCTAGCAAGCCCTCCCCCCCAAGCCACAGGGAGAGGACAGGTCACCCTGCATACCCGGCAGGACCAAGACCCCGGGAGACCCGGCTCCCTGACCATCCCCCCGTCCGGCCTCTTCCTTGGGCCTGCCCGGCCCCGCAGACGCAGCCGCTCGAGTTCCCGAGCCCGTGTGACCCCGGGCCTCAGTTTCCCCACTCGGCCAGAGGGCCGCTGCAGGGTCCAACTCGCTCAGGAGCCCCAAACGCACCCAGTAACCTGCCGAGCCGGCCCCTTCGCCTCCCCGGGCCTCAGTTTCCCCTCCCGGCCGCTCCGACCCGTCACGGCACAGGGCCCTGGAAGGACGAACTGACGCAAAAGCGCCGGAAAGAAATGGTCGCGGCCGCAACAATAACGTCAAGGAGCGCGCCCTCCGCGCCGCAAGGCCCTTCCTCGGGATTGGACGGCCCCACGGACCGAACGCCCGGCGCCGAGGAGCGGGCCCGGGGCCCGGGGCCCGGAGGCCCGTCCGCCCCCGACCTCCGCCTCGGCCCGCACAGGCCGCGCGCCCCCTTCCCCCGGCCGCGGGCCCGAACCGACCTGCCGCCGCTGCCCTGGCGCCCGGCGCCGCGCACTCCGGCTCCTCCAGCATCGCTCCGGCGGCGGCTCGAGCTCCCCTCAGGCGGCGGAGGCGCGGGCTCCGTTCCGGCGGCCGCTGCTGCTCGCCCTCCCGCCCGCGCCGCTGCTGCCGCGGCCGCCGCGCTCGTATTTGGCGGGAACCGCGGCGACCCCCGCAGCCCGTGCGCTGATTGGGCGAGGCCGCGTCACGTGACGGCCCGCCTCGGGAACAGGCCAGCGCCGGGAGCATCCTCGCGAGAGCCGAGGCTTCCATTCCTCCCATGGCTCCCCTATTGATATTCCCGCGGAGGGAGGGGGCTTCCTCTCGGCGGCCTGTCATTGGCCGAGAGGAGGCGCCCTGCGATTGGGGGTGGGAGGTGTCAAGCTGAGAGCTCGACACTGTGATTGGCTGAGCGCGTGGGATAGGTCGGTAGGAGGAGGGAGGACCAGGCTCTTACGTCACGATGAGGCGTTTTACGTAGGGCGACGGGTGACAACCTGAAGCTGCGATTTCGAGGAAGCCTGAAGTTGTGAGTTTATCCGAATTGGACATCGGCTGAATACAACAACAGCAATTAAAATTACAAATTGCTTTTTATATGGCAATACAAATAAACTCTGGGCAGCGCTTCAGAAGCGTTACATAAACAGTAAATAGAATCAGGGGGAATGCATGAAATGGATGTTTCTGATCTAGTCCTTAGGATTTTTGCACACGCTGTTTCCGTGCCTGGAAAACTCTCCGCAGCTCTTTTCCTGGCTAATTTCTACCTAACTTTCAGATCTTGGATCGACATCTCAGAGAAGCCTTTCCTCCCCTACCCCCAACAAAATGAAGTTCATACAACGCTGTTCTTTTTCTTGAATCAGTTACAACTTAGGTTTATTTACTACCGTATTATTTGTTTCATGAATTAGTTACTGTTTTTGTCATTAGCTCCATGAAGGGAGGAGTCATTCATCAGTATATGTCTAGGACCTATTCGTGACTGATACATTAGTAGATGCTCCATAAATATTTGAGTGATTGCATAAGTATCATTTGACTGGACTTTGTGATCACGTAGCTTAAAAGGCTGACACGGAACAGAGACCGTCAGAGTAAGTTTTCTCCAGCGCCAATTTAATCTCTCAAGCAGAGCAGAAGTGAGGAGAGAAGGCTGAAATTTAGCCCAAGTTTGAAATTCTATTGATTCTATAGGGCAGATAACTAAATGAGAATTGGTTGGAAGCAATGTGAAGAAATAGGGAATTTGGGGACACCGGGCGAGTCACGTATGAACCGTGAGGATGTGTTGTCTCCCTTCTCTGACATTCTGGCATTCTGCAATGGTTTAGACCAGTACCCATCAGAATCACTCGGAGAGTTTTTTCAAACTGTTAGTAGTAGCCCCATCAGGATGTTTGGGAGGGAGGATGGGGCATGCGTATTCTGAAACAATCCTCTGATCTAGTCTAGTACCTTCTGTTGAGGCATGTGGAAAGTTCCAGCAAACTTCCGCTTCAGACAATCACCCAAATCTGTCAGAGATTTCAGCACTGAAGTTGCAAGCCTTTTAGCTCTAGTCACTTTCTTGTTCCTCTTTTGGGGTTCGTTTACTCATTCCGATTCATTATTAATTTCCAATTCATCCCAATACAATAGCAACTGATTAAAAAAATCAAGATCAAGAAACATCAATGTTAATCCGGGAAAGCTTCCTGGAGGAAGTGACATGCCAAGCAGGGTCCTCTTTTATGTGCAAAGGATGGGAGGGGGGCAAGGATTGGGGAAGAATGTGCAAGAGAGGAACAACGTGAGCACAGGCCCATAGGCTCAGGGATCACAGATTACAGAAGAGGAAGAGAGCCGAAGTCAGAAGGGTTGACAGATGCAAGCTTTGTAGGCCATGTTAGGAAGTTGGGAGTGTTTCTGAGGGCAGCAGGTGGACTTTAAAAACAGGAGACTAATGTGATCTGAACTGTGTTATAGAAGCATCTCTCTGGCTGCTTTGTAGCGGGGGGATTGGAGGGGAGAACCTGAAGGTGGGCACACCAGAGAGGAGGCTGGTGGAATGGTCTGCGCGGGGCAGGGAGGACAGCGTGGGGGTAAGGAGGTAGAAGCCACACCTTGATTTGTGACTTGGGCAACTGAATAGATGAACACGGGACAGGGTTGCGGGGCAGTGAGAGGGACTAAACGCACGGAGGAATTGGGCATAGCTGAGATTAGCAGACAGGTGTCTGCAGACTTGTCAACCCAGCCTCCCACCTGTCCAGAAACGTTTAAGCGCCCTTCCTAAGACGTTAGGACCACCTCCGGGACTCCAGGGGTCGCTGCGGCCGCCACGGCCTCTCTAGGCTCGCCCGGTCCACTCGCTGGCGAAGGCACCGCCCCCCGCCGGCAGGGGAAGTGCGCGTGCGCGCTCCGGCCGGCAGGGGGCGCGCGTGCGCAGACGGGGCCAGGGGGCGCGCGCGGGCCGGCCCCGGAAGTGTGCAGTTGCCATGTAATATCCTGGCCGCGCGGGCGCGCGAGGGGCAGAGGCGGCGCCGGGGCGGGCGCGGAGCGAGCGGCAGGGCGGCCGAGGCGGCGCGGAGCCGGGCCGCGGCGGCGCGCGGGGGGTCGGCGGCGCTTGCGCGGTCGCTCCGCTTCGCGGGGTCCGGGCGGGAGGCCCGACGGCGGCAGGCAGCATGTCGGTGGCGGGGCTGAAGAAGCAGTTCTACAAGGCGAGCCAGGTGAGCGGAGGCCGAGGCGGGGACCCCGGGCGGCCCGCAGCTGGAGGCCAGGCCCGACCCGGCTCTGGCTCCGGAGGGGGCCGAGGGCGCCGAGGGGGCGGCGTTGGCACGTGTCCCCCGCGGAGTGGGGAGAGCCCAGGAGGGACGGGGGCTGCGTGCGAGGTAGCCGGGGCCTTGCCCGCCCTGTGGGCTCAGTCTCCTCGGGAAGGGTGGGCAGACCCCTGGGAGGGGCAGAGATGCCCCTGGGGGGGACCCGGGACGGGGACCCCTCTCCGCCTTTGCTCCCCTCTAACAGGGCCGCGGGGTGGCGGGGGGGGGGAGCGGAGGGAGAGAAGGGGAAGAAACAGTCCCGAGGCTGTCGACACAGGACTCTTGCCTGAGAGCTTAGAGGAAGGGAGCATTCGTGTCCGGAGCAGTTCTTTAAAGCGAAAAAGAAAGCTGTCGATGGACCCAGTACAAAGTTGAAAGGTTAGCGTGAAAACTCAAGTGTCCCACTCCAGTCCCGCAAGCATCCAGTCCGTCTCCCCACAGACAAGGACGGTCACCGACGACTTGGGTCTCTCTGCAAAGATCCGGTACACCTTTCCTTTAAAAACACTCCTAGTGGTGACATAGCCCACACGGTCCTGGGTGCTTTGTGTTTGTTGTTAAACGTGTCTCGGAGATCACACTGGAGCTGGAATTCAACCCCTCGGGTCATTCTCTGGGGGGGGGGGGGCTGTTGAGTGGCATCCTTGGCCCCCACCTGCTGCATTCCGGAAGGCCCCCCCCCACCCCCGTCGCGGTCGTGACAACCACAGATGTCCGGTGGCTGCCAAATGTCCCTGGGGGGAACCCTCTCCCTTACCCTACCCCCAGGGCTCCTGCACTAGAGCATGCTCCCAGAGCTTCTTAGATGTTTTTATGAATATGTGGTCTTAGATTTCACGAAGTGTACCCAGATTTATTTAACCAGTCCGTCTCATGATGGATGTTGGTTTCCAGCAGTTTCCTGCTGCAAACACCACTACCACAGATAGCCAGTGAGTATCTTTGCTCACCAGTGGGATTGGTTTTACAGGATAAATTCTCAGAAGCGGAACGCTGAATCTAAGAATATCTGCATTTTCCCTGTGTTTCCGACAGCTCAGGCCCTGTTCCTCATGAATCTGGTGAAAGCTGTGGGTCCACCCTGCAGAAAACTGGGCAGGTGCAGAATTTGGTTTATAATTTTAGATCCGAGAAGCCCCAGATTCCTTGAATCCTGTCGGTTCCCGCATCCCAGGTTAAGAACCATGGATGTGGAGTTTGTGTGGATAGATTCACGGAGGAATGAGCGGTGATCCTAGAAGTTGTTTGGGCCGTGCTGGCCAGCCAAGCTGTCCCCACAGTTTGGAGAGGGCCAGTGGGAGGGAAGAGAGGTAAGTCCCCAGTAGCACACAGCTGGGACCTTTTGTGCTTTAAGGGAAAAAGTTATGACCTTCCTGGTTGTCTGGGGCTAAAGATATTTGGGGTCTATGTGTAGACCCCAGACGATGGCTAAACCCTGGAGGAAGAGAGACGTAATCCAGAGGGACTTAGGATCATTGCTGACACTACAGCTCTTTGCCTCAGGAGGATGCACTTGAGTGACCTGGCCCTGGGTTAGACCCTGCCCAGCAGGCCCGGACCCCCACGTGCTTGACAGAGCACCTTGAAGTGCTGCCCACTAACTTGGACCCTGTGTGGTCCGGCCTACAGGAACGATGTCTCTGTAGGTCTTGGAAGAATTCCTGGGCCACTTTTTTCTTTTTTTTTTTTTTTTGAGGAAGATTAACCATGAGCTGTCTGCTGCCAATCCTCCTTTTTATTTATTTATTTTTTTGCTGAAGAAGATAGGCCCAGAGCTAACATCTATGCTCATCTCTATTTTTTATATGTGGGACGCCTGCCAGAGCATGGCTTGATAAGCGGTGCATAGGTCTGCGCCTGGGATCCGAACCGGCAAACCCAGGGCCTCGAAAGCGGAGTGCATGAACTTAACTGCTCTGCCACCAGGCTCCTGAGCCACTTTGTACCCTCACCTAGACAGATCTCTGGAAGCCCTCCCCTCCACACCCCACCTATGAGGGCCCATGCTGGTGGCTCGTACCGTCCCCAGCGGACACGCCCCGCTGAAGGAAGCAGCTGGCCCCCTTGGGCGGGCCACCGGGGCATTTTCTCTCGGGGAAGCGGAATGGCCTGCGTTCAGATCCATGAAAAGCGCCTGGAAACCTGGAAAGCGCCGTGCAGCGTGAGCTGGTGGTTCAGATTAATTTCTTATCAGCACGTTCCGAGGCCCAGCCCCAAAGCATTGCTGCGGTGGCCACATCCTATCGGAGAGCGTGCGTCTTGGCCGCCGCCTCAGCTCTGTGTTGAGTTGTGCTCTCAGGAGTCTCCCTGGCTGTGCTCCCTTCTCTTCTGCGCTAGTTTCCACAGGCCTCCAGCAGCTCCCTTGTTTATCTGGACGTGTCCATCTCTGTGTGCGTTTCTCTTCTCGTCCTTAGGAAGACCGCTTACATCCTCTGCTGTGCCCTCGGAGCATGGTCATCTGTTCAAGAGAACTGTGTCTTGTGTACTAATAATTAGTATTTACTCAGTTTCCACCATGTGAACAGGCAGTGTGCCTGACACCGGTCGGTCTCAACTGGCCTCTTCTCTGGCCTAAGCGTAAACGCACTCCCCTTTTTACACAAAACGGTTGGGGCGCATTTATCTTACTATAGAACAGTGGTTCTCAATCAAGGCCGGTTCCGCCTCTCCAGGGGACGCTGGCAATATCTGGAGACATTTCTGCTTGTCACAGCTTGGTGGATTGCGACTAGGATGTGGCCGGTGGAGGCCAGGGGCAGCTCAGCATCCTGGAGCGCGCCGGGCAGCCCCCCACAACCGCAAATTACCTGGCCCCGAAGGCCGGTAGCGCCGAGGTTGGGAAACGCTGCTTTAAGGTTTGAGGAAAGTGAAGACAATTATACCGAAACAAAACAGAACAAAAATCCCTCCTGGGCCATTCTTGTGGTAGCTGCCTGCTTCTGCTAGTTTTCAAAACACAGATAACCAGAGATACACAGAGAGCCACGTACGTAAACTCAGCATCCACACCCCAAGACCCCTCCCAGGCCTTTGGGAGATCCCCAGAGTGTCTTGTAGCATCTGGTATTTTTAAGAAGGTGTAATCTTTTACCAGGGCTTCTCAGTCAGGGGTTGCTAACCCTTCCCTCCTCTCTCCACCGCACCCCCACGCCCCGCCCCGGGACATTTGGCAATGTCTGAGACGGTTTTGGGTTGTCATAACTTGGGGAGAGGATGCTACTGGCTTCAGGTGGTTAGAGGCCAGGGGCGGTTGCTAAACATCCCACAGCACACAGAGCAGCTTCCCCACAACGAACAATTACCTGGTTCCGAATGGCAGGAGCGCCCAGGCCGAGACACCCGGCTTTGAATCAGTTTCTTGATTTCAAAGACTTCTATCAGTGTCGTTTCTAAATTGAGAAATCGAGGCCAGGTGGAGGGGCGAGAGCGAACCGGGAATAGAGATGCCTGGTTTCTAGCAGGTGAGCCCGCGATATTAACCTATTAACAGAACGGTTCTCGTCTCCCCCATGATGCGAGTAACCAGCCAAGTACCAGTATCCGGCGTGTGCTGGCAAATTCTACCCCCCTTCGTCTCGAGGAAACTTTCAGGTCTTGTTTAAAATCAGTTTGGGTGTGAGTGGGAGGTTGGTGACGTTTTATTTCCTATTCTGAACTGGCCACTGACTGGCTGAGGGCCTGGGCTGAGGAAAGTGGAAGAATCTATAGAGGAAAACAGTAAAAGAAATGGGCGTCTGTCTCGGGCCCGTCGTTCCGTCCCCTCCGTCCTGCCGGTGTGGCGCCCACACCTTCAGTAGCCATCTGGTATTTAGGCATGTCTAGAATTTGGGGGAGGGGGCTTTTGAGAGTATTTCTGGGGAACTGAGGAGGGTAGAAGGAACCCGCTGGTGAGACCCAGGCTGCAAAGTTCACTTCCCATTGTGGTGTGTGTTTGGGTGACTTTAATTTCTAGACCTGAACTGCTAGATGATTTCCTGATAATTCTTGCAGCCGCCCGGTGGAGATTGGAGAGTGTAACTAAGGATGGAGCTGGCAGCCGCCTGGAATGCTCGCCTGACCTTTTTTTTTTTTTTTTGCCTGAAAGGAGGGAGAGAGTTTGCACTGAAAGATTGATTCCCTCTGAGCTAGGAGGGGAATTCACGCCCGCCATATCCCATAGCTTTGAAGTTGGCTGGATGCTCGCTAGGCCCTGGGTGTGTGCCGAGGAGGCAGGCTCAAACTTCCTGTGAGAGGCGGAGGGTGGGGTGGGGGGGGGACCCAGGACCCCGACCTGTTAGAGTAAGCAGTAACTGGGGGCGGTGGCTCGCGTTCTGGAACGTCCCCAGATTCTGCTCGCTCTGACCTATTTTTTAAACCTCGTTTTGTGGAATCGTGCCTTTGATCGCCTAGCAAAGTGCCTGTTAAGTAATAAACACAGAATGATCTTAAGATACAAAAATCCGTAAGCCCTCCGCCTCAGCATGAAAACAAGTGTGGAACCCGTGCGCTGGGAAGGATAGGCGACGGGTGAGGTGTGGAGAGAGGGTTGCCGGCCCCAGGCCCTTGAGCTCGGCAGCTGCAGCCTGACCTCCGGAAGACCATCTGCCTTGGGGCAGTGGAGGGGCCGTCGTGATGTCCATGCATGATGGGAACCGGATTAAATCTCCACTTACAGGAAGCCACTCTGCTGTCTCGTTCTAGAAGATCCTTGAACTAGCAGCGTCCCTGCGGGCCCCCGGGCAGAGGTGTTCCCATCCCGCTCCGTCAGTGGACAGGCTGGGTCGCTCTCCTGCCTTAGCTTTCCCTCACCAGCTTGTTGGGTGGGGTAACCCGTCTGGACTCTGGAGCTACAAGAAGCCTTGAGCCTGCCCTTCCCCAAGGAACCGGGGGCCTCCTTAAACCCCGCCGCTCCCAGGGCTGTCTGGGAACCAGGCTAACCCCACCTCCCATGCAGGACCCCTTGTGTGCCATGCCCGGGGCGCTCCGTCACCAAGCAGCATCCTGCGTCTTCTTGTTATTAACAAACCAGGACTAAGGGGTCACCGTGTTCTGATTGTGCCACCCCGTGACAGCCGTAAATTAAGCCGAAAGTTCACCTCTGACTCAGAGTCCTGTGTTTATTGAAGACCAGTCGAGCCGTGCGAGCTAATTGTCCTGTTCATCTGGGTGTGTCCTAATGCAAAGCCGTAGGATACTTAATTATATTCCGTGGGCCACTTAATAACAGCTCGTGAGGTTAGGAGTTTCCCCTTGGCTCCCTGTTCAGTTTCAGAAATTGGGGCCTGTCCCACTTGGGAGGCCCAGGACTCTCGAAGACTTAGCAAATGAACAGAGAGAGGGTGCCGCCACCCACCCCCCACCCACCCAGCCTTCCCTTCGGGGAGCCGCATCTGGGCACTGGTACCCTTGGGGGCCCGAGCTGGTTTGTCCTTCAGCTGTCTGTACGCGCATCTGCTCGCTTCATCTGCTCGCTTTCTTCCCCGGAGGAAGGACTTCCCACTTGCGGCCAGTTGCCTCTGGCACAGGTGCCCATGCCCTTTGACCCTGGGACATAGGCTGGTTGGTCCTGCCCTGGCTCCTGTCACAGCCCTTCTCCTCAATTGTTACCAATAGTTTGAAGTGATCCAATCTGGGGAAACTTGGTTTTTTAATTTGGGGGGTGCAGCCAACTTCTCCATAGGATTTTGGAGGCCACTGCGTTTTGGGTGCTATGGGGGGCCGGCTGGGGAGTCGGGGGGGAGGAGAGGCAAATTGTCTTCGCTGTCTGATTTCCCAGGCGGGTGAGCTTTCTGAGCCTTCGGGAGGGCTTGACGTGGAAGCTTCCAGACCACAGGGCTCTTTTGCCCCAGGGGGTTAGGAATGCGCCTTGAGGGGGCTTCACCCAGCGCTCAAACCCTGATGGCGTCTACGTGCCTGGTGCAGTGTTGGGGGCGGCTTTTCCGGTTCTTTTTCAAAGCTGTCCTTGGAAAGCTGGGTGGAAGGATGTGTCAGGCTATAGCCCCAGCTGGTTGCTCTCTTCCCCCCCTCCTGCCCCTCCCTGCCTTCCCCCCCTTCCCAGGGCTGGATTTCGCAGGCTCTTCTGAGCACTGCAGTTTGGGGCCTTTCTGCCCGTTTCCTGTTAGGCAGTAACCAGGGCTCCGAGGACGCAGGCTCCCAGGGGCCTCGTCCCCCTTTTCCACTCAGCTCCTAGAAAAACCTGCTGACTGGGCCTCGGGAGCGGGGTCACGCGGAGCTCCGGCCACAGCAGGAAGACAGATGCGCGATTTCCTCCGAAGGGCCTGACTCAGCATCCGCCCGCAGCCCAGCCCGCGTCGGGAAGCCTGCCTGGCTGCCCGGCTTCCACACCTGGGCGCCGAGGCCTCCAGCGGGCTCCGTGGCCCTCGCCAGGCAGGAGATGCTGTCGTAGCCAAACCACCTGAGATGCCCACCTGGTGGGGGAGGAGCAGGCGGGTCGCTCTCCCCGTGCTGGGCACCCCTTTCTGCCCTTGGCTCGGTGAGCACGTGTCCCCCTCCCTGTGTCCCTTCTGCCCTTCCACATGGTCTTCTGGCCCCGTCCCTCAGTCCCCACGTTCACAGAGGAGGCGCCTTCCCCGGGGAGGACTGAGATGGACCTGGGTGACAATGGTGTTGTCTTTGTTGCTGGATTAGAAGCTCCTTGAGGGCAGGGCCCGTGTTTTCTGCCCAGTGCTATGTGCCCAGTGTGGAGCCTCGCCCAGGCCTGGCCCAGGAACTCAGTACATATTGGACGGACGGAGGGACGTGTGCCTCTGCACGCGAGTGAGCAAATCTCGGCGTCGTGGGCTGTGAGTGTAAGAGTGGAGCAGTTTCGTAAGCACGCCCACAGGGAGCAGGGCCCGGGACACGTGCTGTGACCGGCCCTGGCTGACCTGGGGTGCCGTTGGAGCCCCACCCTGGCGTCCAGCACCTTCTGGGGCCCCCGCCCTGGGCCTGGCTTTAATTCCCAGCTTCCCCCTTCGCGGGCAGCACACTCGAGTCTGACCGGTCTGCTCGGCCCGCCTGGCCGGGTACCTTCCTGCCTCCACCGATCTCCTCCCCGCCCAGCCCGGTCCCTCCGTCCCCTTCCTGCTGGTCCTCTGACGCCCCATGTGTACCTCCCTTTATCCTGGCCATCTCCCCTGACCACCCACTGAAGGACGTCTCCACCCTCGGAGCATCTGGCCCAGCGGCTTCCCGCCCACGGGCCGCATGCCAAGCTCGTCCTCTCATGGAACGTGCTTTTCTTCTCTTCAGATGCAAGCTCCTGAGGGGGTGACAGGCCCGGGGCCCCCTGGGTCAGGGCTTGCTGACTGTGGCGTCAGAAATGGTGGGCTCTTTCTCAGAATGGGAGTGGGCTGTCCGGGGACAGGGCGTCCTGCAGTGTCCCTCGGGGTGGCTTGGCACCAGCCCCTGCCTGGCTCCTGCTCAGGCCCTGGCGGAACCAGGGAAGTGGGACGTCTGACTAGACCTCGGAGGGATCGGTCGGAACAGGCCCGACTGGTTGAAACAGTAACTCAGAGCTCAGAGCTTGTACCCTCCGCCTTCGGCTCTGCCTCGAGAACTCCAGGGGCTGTGTCCCAGACGGACCTGCACTTGGCTGGGCCAGAGGGGCCTGACCCATGTCACAGGCAGTCTCTGTCACCTGGACGCTGTGGCCAGGCTGAAACTGACCCAGAGGTGCCAGGCCTGCCCTCGACTCCGCCTCCCCAAGCCGGCCCCCTCCCCGGCCTCCCCAGGCCTGGGGGACTTCTGAGACGGGAGCAGTGGTGGCTCTGCTCCCTGTGCCTGGCTGCCCTTTTCCCTCCTCTCTCCCTCTCTCCTTCCCTCCGCGGCCTGCCAGCTCTCTCTCCCCCTCCTCCTCCTGCTTGTCCCGGTTGGTTCTCTCTAGGCCTCCCATTCTGCCTCTGGGCCTTCTCCCTCCAGGACCTCACTTACCTCCCCAGCCCCCACCCCCCTCGTGCCCGTGTCCTCCAGACCTGCATCCCTGATCCCGGTCACGGTCACGGCACCCGGACATGCCCCTCCCAGCCCCCCTAGATGGTGGTCCCCAGGTGCCCCGCTGGTATTGAAATGCAGCAAGCTCCTGCTCACCTGCTGCCCAACTTCCCGTCCTCCCTGCTGGCCCGGGGAGCTCCGCACCAGACCCGGCTCCCTCCCCCACCTTCCCCACCGTGTATGAATACCGGGACCAGGCTCGTCACCTACTCCTGTCCTTTGGCTGGAATCAGTGAATTAACTTGCCTTTTTCCCTTTTAAATTGGCTTTTAAAGTTTATTTAAAGGGATCTGGATGCCGCTCTTTGCTCTGGAGTGTAGTCACTGGACCGCCAGATGCGGCAGGAGAGAAGCAGTGTAATTGGTTCTCCATGGAAACCTCGCCCCTGTTCCTTCTCCTTAAAGAGTTGTGGTGACTGTCACAGTGCCCCCCCCGGAAGCTTCTCCAGCCCCAATAAGGAGTGACGAAAGAGCATCACAGCAGGAGTCATGTCCTGCCCTGTGCTGTGTCACCTCCCTACCCTGGGGGACGCGGCGCCCCCTGCCATGCCCCTCCCAGCCGCCACGCAGAAGTGGGAAGTCCTGTGGACGTGCATTAAGGCTCAGAAGACAGAGCCTTGGTGGTGGGTGGGTTTCCTGGGTGTCTGGGGAGAGGCAGGACAGGGACAGGCACCGCTGAGCCGATTTCTTAGTCCCCAGACAGCGCCTTGGCCCGTAGTTCCGAGCTCTGCCGCCGGCACCCCCGGCCAGCCCCGCCCCGGCTGAAGCGGACAGCTGACCAAGGACCTGGGCCTCAGCCCCAGAGGGAGCGGAGACTCGCATCCTTAGGAAGCCCCCAGAAAGGAAACTGGCACCTTCCGGCCCTTTTGGCCCCCAAGGCATCCCGTCACCCCCTGCCACCCGCCTTGCAGCCTGAGGCCCCATGGCTGCCTCGGGCAGACGGGCAGGCGTCCATCCGCCCGGCAGCCTCAGCCCATCAGAGCTGTGATTGTCTGAAGGCGGCGGGCGGCTGCGGCCCATCAAGGACGGCCTTTGTGGTTCAGAGGGGCAGCGAGGGAGCGCCAGGATTCCTCCATCCCCTGACCCTGCCTTTATCTCTCTCCCGGGGCCAGGCCGAGAATCCTTGCTATGTGGCAGTCTTGTTTCTTGCTGCCCCGTGAGTCAGTTTCGCCCTCGAGGAGTCTTTGAGCCACAGCTCCCCGCTGGTGGCCAGTGGGCGGTGGGTGGCCTCCCCCGGCGCGGGCCCGTGGACCTCATGGATGAGAAGTCCGCTAGTTGAGCAGCTCGGAGAGAAGGCCCTCCTGCCCCTCTTCGTCCAGGAACCCACGCGGCATGGCCAGGCCTGCAGGAGGGGCGGCCTTTCTCCGGGAGGAGTCTCCCCTTAGCTCGGCTCCGCGCGCTCGCTGGGCCTGCCCGCCAGTTGGTCATGAAGGGGCACGTCCCTTTTCAGGCCCCTGAAGTTTGTGTTAGTGTCTCGAACATAGAAAGAGACTTCAAGAATGGCCAGCTGGTAGCCAGGGGCCCACAAGAACTTAAAGGTGGGCAGTGCGGTTGGAGTGGGGGCCGCCTCCCGTACCCCTCCCCACACGCGAGTTTGTCACTGAGAAACGACAGCAGGGTTGTGCAAGGTGCCCGCTCACGTGAACGGGATCACATGGTGTTTGTGTGTGTCACCTGCTGCTTTGCGCGGCGCTGTGCGTTAGTTCACGCTCACACGTGTGGCCCTAGCTGCTTTGCACAGCTCTGTAGCCGCCTTTTGAGCAATTATACCGCGGACGGTGCATTTCCGTCCCCCGCTGGTGGGCATTCGGGAGGTTTCCAAGTTCTCGCTCTTTCAAACAGTGTGGCAGTGCGCCGTCCTGTCGATGTCCCCGGGGGCGTGTCTGGGAGTTTCTCTAGAGCCATCCCTTGTTTGATGTAACCGTATAGGTTTGCAGTGGTGCCAGCCTGGAAAAAACAGCCTGTTTGATACGCGAGACCCGAAGTCCTGGACGCAGAGCTGGTGGAACCTGTGACCGTGTTACCTTACTTGGCAAAAGGGATTAAGAGCATGGACTGGAGGGGCCGGCCTGGGGGCGCAGCGGTTAGGTGCACACGTTCCGCTTCGGTGGCCCGGGGTTCGCTGGTTCGGATCCCAGGTGCGGACATGGCACTGCTTGTCAAGCCATGCTGTGGTAGGCGTCCCATGTATAAAGTAGAGGAAGATGGGCATGGATGTTAGCTCAGGGCCAGTCTTCCTCGGCAAAAAGAGGAGGATTGGCGGCAGTTAGCTCAGGGCTAATCTTCCTCAAAGAAATGAAAGAGCAGGGACTGGAGATGGAGAGACCATCCCGGATGATCCGGGTGGGCCCAGTCTAATCAGAAGGGCCTGTCCAGGTGCGATCCTCTCCCTGCTGTGGTCAGTGGGAGATGGCACTGTGGAGGGGCCCGGAGAGAAGGCAGCAGGCTGGGCCTGCCTTTGCTGGCTTTGAAGACGGAGGGAGGGGCCACGAGCCCAGGAATGTGGGCGGCCTCTGGAAGCCGGAAAAGGCAGGAAAGCCCCTGAACGCCTTTGGAACTCCCAGAAAGGAACGCGGCCCTGCCAGCACCTTGCTCTTAGCCCGGCAAGACCGAGTCGGACTCCTGACCCCTTCGAGACCTTCGTGTTGTTCTAAAGTCGTGCTGTCTGCTGTTTTGTCTTAGGAAATTTGCGTTGTTCTAAGTCACTGGATTTGTGGTAATTTGTTACAACAGTTGTAGGCAACGTGTGGGGTCCACCCCTTAAAGCCTCACCCATCGGATGAAGGTTTTCGGCTCAGGCTTTGGGGCGGGTGCTCACGTGCACGTGCACGTGCGCCTCACCCTCCATTAGCTCTGGACTCGCGTTAACAGGGACGTCAGCGGGAGAATAGGGCCGGCTCACGGTGCCAAGTTGGCCTGTGGGTCGCTGTGCTGGGAGCGGGCCTCCCGCCCGTCCCCTTCAGTCACCGTGCCCTGTGGAGCAATGGGGAACTCCGAGGGAGCCATCCCCTGCTTCCTGGACCCCACTTTGGTGACCTCAGAGCTGGTGACTGATACTCCACTGCCACTGCTGACCGTGAATTTGGAAACCGGCTCTGGGTTCGGGTTTTATGCAGAGAAAACAGCGTTGCCCGTCTGAGCCTCGGGAAGCCCACAGCCGGGCCCCGACCGGCGTTGGTCTCACCCACTGGGTGGGAAGGTGGGCAGCTCTCTGGTCTGGCGGCTGTTCCTTCCATCCTGCCGTCTGCTGGCGGCCCCATGTCTTCTCACAGACACGTCACCACCCCGTCCCGGGCATCTGTTTCCAAGCCGGCCTTCGGTTCCTCTGTGCTCTGCGTTGTGCAGACCCCTGTGTCCCCTTGCTCTGCCTGTTCTCATGTCGTGTCCCTGTCTCCTTCCTGCGTCTAGATTCAGCCCATCCTTCAGAGCCATGTCCAGGGTCGTCTGCTTGTGGAGACAGTAGCTTCTCCCCATTGGTCCCTTGTCATAGGACCTTGTATCATTTCTTTGTGTGCTTATATTATTCGTGCTTTTTTCCCTCTGCTGTACTTGGCGCACAGGAATAATAAATATTTGTTGAATGAATAAGTGCAATGATCTTGAAAGGGGGGATCTGGCCATCTGACTTTCACCCCAAACGTTCGGCCCCATCCCGAGAGAGCGGATCGGCTCAGGGCAGGAGAACGTCCCAAACACGCACAGTGGCCGAGTGATCGAAATGGGGCCCATGTGCCAACGCAGGGTCCCATGACCAGCGCCCTGTAGGGAGAACCCCGGGATGATTCACAAGGAGGTGACCTGGACGTTGGCCGTGAATTTGGACGGAGGAAGGAGAAAGGAAAAGACGACGCAGGGTTTCCTAGGCAGGCAGCCGTGGCGAGGCCTCCGGGTTGCCGGCCCGCCCTGCTGTGTTCCCAACCCCTGTCCAGGGGCCCAGACACCGTCTGTCTGGGGTCAGTCCTTCCAGGGGCGCGGGAGCCGCCCTGGCTCCTAGACTGCCATCCTCGGCTGGAGAGGGGTTTGGATATTCTTAGGGCTCCTGGCTCCGAAAGTGGCCACACCAGACGTGTATCACACGGTGACAACAGAGAAACGAGACCTGGGAGGAGGGCGGCCAGGCCAGGGAGCGGGGCTGCTTGCCTCCTGCAAAAATAAGAATAAATACTAAAAGGCCTTGCCGAGAGTGCCTTGACTCAGCAGTGCGCAGCTGTCTGTGGCCATCAAAGCCACTCTGAGGCCCGCGGGGTCTTCGTCACCTGCCTTGAAAGGAGTGGGGAACCGTCGTCAGACCTGGAGGGCCTTTGGAGTGTAATGAAACGCTTAGCGCGTCCTGTCCTGATGGCAGCTGATGTGGCGCAGACCCGGGAGAGCGGGGCTGACCTATTCGGTGCAGTCACTGAAACACGGATGCAGCAAGACCCCCGTAAGTCCCTCACGCACAGAGCGTGAGCGTGGCTTCCTGGAGGAGGTGTGCACCCTGGCACCATCTGGAAGGGTGGGGGGTGAGTACTCAAGGCGGAGAGGGGGTATAGCGGGGCGGACTCGAGTTAGCTGGGCTGGAGCGCAGAAAGCCGTGGGTGTTCAGGGACGGCTGGGGGCCGGTCGGTTGTCTGGATAGAAGCAGGAGGACGAGGGGCAGCCGGGGCACCATCGTGGTGGCCCAGGTGGTGACAGGGTGGCAGCTGTGCACCGGGTGCTGTTCTCGATGGGCACAGGGGCTCCTCCCCACCTGCCTTCAAACCGAGTCCTTTTACCTCTTGCCACCTTGTTCCTCCCCTCCCCCCAGTAGAGTTCTGTTCCCTCTTCAAGAGGGGTCTCCATGACGCCTCCACTCCAGAAACACCGCTGCCATCCTGCCCTGTTGTCCCGGCCACCGCAGGCCCCTGCTTCTGACCCTGGCCGGGCCCGGACCCTGCCTCGAGCTGCCTGCCTGGCCCACCCAGCCTCACTCCATCCATGGGGCGCTGTCCTGGCTTGTTCCTGAAGGACCAGTGCTCTCCCCCGGCTCCCGGCGGGGCCTGTGCCCACCCACACGGACTGCTTCGTATCTCAGCCGATACTGCCCGCCGCGCCCCCTGGGCCGGGCCCTGCACTGCTCTGCTCGCCCGGCCCCGCCGCCGGGGAGGTGGTGTCTGCGGATGGGGCATGTTTGGGGTGGGGAGGCGCGGCCATCCCGAGTGGCATTGCTGGAATGAAGAGGAGCCACCGGGGAGGAGAAAGGGCCCCTGAGGACGGCTCTTCCTGGTCGGTGGCCTGAGCTCGGTCCCAGGGAGCCTGCCAGGCCCCGGGGCTCGCCCATCCCTGGGTCACAAGTGGTGACATCGGTGAGTGTGTGTGCACATCCTGAGGAGGGAAAGGCCCACTGCTCCATTGGCTGCAGGGTGATGGCAGCTGAGGGACAGGAGCGGCTAGCGCCGCTGACCCTCCAGAACTGCCGCCCTGACCCCAGCAGCTCCCTCCTCGTAGGCCTGTCGATTTCCTCATCTGAGCTGAGATCCTTCCAGCCCGGGGCTCCATGACCCACCTGGCCGTTCAGAAGGGCAGGCACCCTGGACGGGGCGGGGCGCAGACTAAGGGCGGCTGTGCAGGGTGACAGTGTCAACATCACCTCTCCCTGACTTGCCGCGTACCGTCCCAGGATTGTGACCGGCCCAGGGGCTTCTGGTAGCCACACCTGAAGGAACTGGTCTCGGTGGCCTGAGTCAGCTGTCACTGCAGCCTGTCGTTGCCGCCCTGGTATGGCAGGTGAGCAGGGGAGCCCGGCGAGGTGCATTCCTGTGTGCGGGCTCGGAGCTCCTGCCCCGCCGTGTCTGCCCCAGCTGGCCATCCTGGAGGACCCGGGCGCCCGCCCCTCCCCCTCCCCAGCTCCAGCCCGGCCTGTTTTCTGGTCACTTCCGTTTGGTCTTCAAAGCCTGTTTGCCCGTCAGCCTTCCTTTCTTGTGTCCTGTCCTCCAAACCGCAGACCCGTCGCTTTTATGGAGTTCCTGTCGATAAGAAACGGCCCGCCCGGGAGCAGGGTCCTCTGGCTGCGAGCCAGCCCCGGCCTGGCGGCTCAGATTTGTCAGATTTGTTGTCTTGTGCAAATTTGTCAGATTTGTCAGATTTGAGGTCCTGACGCTCTGCTCTCTGGGGAGGGAGCTGCGGGCAGGCCGGGCCGAGAGCAGAGGGCTGGACTACAGCCTCCAGCCAGTGCCGGCCTGACCTGAACTGCCCATAGTGACAGAAGGCAAAGACGGGGCTACGGGGCCGCTGTCGTCCAGCCGGCTCCCCAGTCTGCTGCCCTCCCAGATTAGCCCCCGTGGAGGGGTGGGAGGAGGTCAGAGCCCCGTGAGGTGGTTCCTTCCATGGGCGCTTCCTGCGCCTGAGCTGCTGTTCCGAGTGCGGGTCCGGCAGGGACGGGGTGCTCCCCTGGCGTTCACAGTCTGGTGGCAGGAGGGCCGTAAGCAGACGGACAAACAATCCGGAAGCCCTGCAGGGGCCATGGGTGGGAGGCCGTGAGAGGGGCGAGTGGGGCAGGGGCTCTGAGGTGGGACGGAGGCGAGTGCCATGTGGAACAGAAGACACAGCCTGGGAGAGCCTGGTCCCAGGTGAGGTCCTAGAGGGACAGGGGCATGAGAGAGGAGGTGCCCGTAGTGTGATGGGAGAGGCAGCCCAGTCACTGTCGCCTGGCGAGGGAGGCGGGCGATGGAGAACCAGGAGGGCTTCCTGGCAGAGGTGGCTTCTCCCTCATTAGGCCTTTACAAACGGAAGGGGGGTCTGGAGACGGGGGAGACGCAGCTGTGTTCCGAGAGGCGGGGGCTCCAGGCCTTTAGACTGGTCGGTCACCTCAGCTGGGGTACCTGTGGCCCCTCGTTGATGAGACTTGTGCCCAGGTGCCCACAGCCTCTTCGTTACTGAAGGAGAGGTGGTCCTGGTGCCTCCTGCAGGCTGAGCAGCTCTGTGCCTCAAGGGATTGCCAAGCCCCATTTCCCCAGCTCTTCCTGAAGGGCCGCTCTTGCGTCAGCCCTACCACTGAGAAGATGAGTGTGCAGAAAGGCCTTATCATTTCTGCACACATGTGTGACACGCTGACTGTAGGCCGGGCGCCTCCCCCACCATGCACCCGGCACAGAGGCCTTGGGGGATTTATCGCCTCATTTGTTTGTGGGTTGGGCGTTTCTTTTTATGTTTTCATCTGAAATTGATTTTCCCGGTTGTGTGGCACGCACTCCTCCTGCCTGGTCCCCAAGATGAGACATTAAAACACACAAGGCTCATTTACACCGAGGCATTTTCACTCTGGCCAGAGTTCCCGATGGCGATTTGTTCCCAGTCATTGGTAAAGACCCTTGGCACAGCCGGCCAGGCTCAGGCCTGCTCCCAGGGGCCTGGGGTGTGGCCCCACCCTGGGCAGAGGGCAGGTTGCGGCCAAGTCCTGAGCGCCGCCCTCGGGCTCCCGCAGCCCCGGCCTGCTCTTAGGCAGCTCCCCCGGCTCCCCAGCCCCCTGCAGGCCTGGCCGGTCCTGGATTGAGGAAGCTCACCAGCACCGTGCAGGGGCAGCCTGCGGAGCGGGGCGATCAGGCACTGGGGACCCGGTTACCCCTCCTGTCTGGCTTGGTGGCACACACGGTACGCTGCCTCGCCTTGGGCAAAGCATGGCCCCTCCTGGGGCCTTAGTTGTCCCGTTTATAAGGTGGAGGCGCCTGCCCAGAGGCTGCCCTTGGGCCAGGTGGTGCGGGAGGTCCTGGCTGCCTCCGTCCGTCCCTCTTGGCTTTTCAAGGGTGACAGAGGGCCGGCAGGTCCACAGAACAGTGTGGTCTCTGCTGCGTCTCACAGAACACGAAAGGTGGGAATTCGCTGACCCCTTCTCAGCTCCAGCAGACTTGCCTGCCCATTGGTGCCACAGCCAGGAGCCAGCCGTCCTCGGCACCCAGCGGGGCCCACTTCCTCCCCAGACTCTGCCGGTTAATGGGAACTGGTTAACCATGAGTGACAGCAGGGCGCACTTTTCGTTAAGTGTTTCTGCTCCCTTTTGGGGAAACCCAACGTCTTGATGGAAACCCCAGGACCACCGATGGATTCTTGGGGTTGAACCTGGGCCAGCGCTCTGTTGTCATACGCAAGGAAACCGGGAAAGTCCCCAGAGGAGCCTGGACCAGGAGCGGTGGCACCCTGACCCCAGGCCACCGCCCCCCCCACGGGGTGTCAGGAAGGGGCTCAGGTCTGTGGCTTCTGGCCAGACGGGCTGCGAGGGGAACCCCCACCCGTGGCCAGTGCTGGCCAGTCTGGGCACCACATGGGCTGACACTCGGCCCACCCTGTCCCCCCGCCCTCCGCACAGGCCGCGTGCAGCTGGGGCGAGGCAGGGTGTGAGTTCCCTGTCACCCTGTCCCCAGGGCTGCTGAGTCACCTGGCGGGCGGCTGGGGGAAGGCACTTGGCTCAAGCAGAAAGGTGGGGCCGTGCTCCTATTTCGTCGTAGCTGGGCCCAGAGCAGCAGGCGAAGGCACCCTGCAAGCACCATGATTGCCCCGCCCCTCGATCGCCCTCCGAGGCCCTGTGGTCACAGCTCCCCCAGCCTCTGCAGCCTTGCCGTGCCTGCGTTTTGTTAGCCGCTCCCCTGGGAGGCGAGGAAGGGGCCGGGCACTGCCAGCACTCCGCTTTGACCCTTCCAGGAGCATGCCCTTTGTGGGCGGGGCCCTTCAGGGTGACTCCGGGTGGGGCCATGGGTCAGATGGTGCCCACCAAACCCCCGCAATGCGCTGGGCAGGGGCCAAAAGCAAGACCTGCGGGCTCCGTGCACCCTGGGAGCTTCCCATGGCTCCGGGGACACCGTGGTCGCACGGCACGCGGCGTTAGAGGGCACAAGTGCTCCAGAGGCATGGGGACTCTAACAGGAGGTCACGCCGAGGCTGCGGCCTCGCACGTCCACGTAGGAGTCAGGCCTGAGCAGGACTGATGGCGGGTGGTGGGCAGCAGCCTGGGGGCCTGGAGAGGGCGCAGGCCCCGCTCGTGGAGGGTTCTGGATGGGAGGCCACCCAGGGGTCCTGGGGAGAAACGAGGAGAGTCAGAGCCGGGGCGGGGACAGGCCTGGGCCAGCAGGGTGGAGGGGCTTCCGGGGGGCACAGGGGCCCTTGTGAAGGGCTCCAGGGTGCGTAGAGCCCACAGCACAGTCTGAGGTGTGGCAGCGGCGGGAGGGTGGGCCAGGCACTTTCAGGGGTCTGGCAGTGTCACTGTCCCCAAAGAAAAAGTCTTCCCCTCCCGGTGCCGAAGGAGCCACTCTCATGTCGGCCCTGGAGGAGGCTCGGGTGCTGGCGCTGGGGCCTCACCGCCTGCGCAGCGGGGTCAGGCCTTAGGACCCTGTTACATCTCGGGGAGCTTCGTCATCAGGCTCATGAGTGATTGTCTTCCCTCTGCCGGTGCCACTTCCTCTCCAGTCCCTTCCTTCTGATGGCCTGTTCCCACTTTGTCCCAGCACCCGTGCGGCATCCAGCTCCAACTCTCGGGTGAAGCCATGTGCTTCGAGAGGATGGCCCCCTCGTTTGGACGGCGTGGCCAGGCAGTGGAGGGGCGGCCGGGGCTGCCCGGGGCTGCCCAGGGCCTTCAGCTCACGCCTTTCCAGGTAGCATTTCTCTCCCCGCGCCAGCCCGGGAGCTCATTCCCAAGCTCGAGGCACCAGGCAGTCCTGAGAGGCACCGGTGCCGGGACGCGGGTGGCTGTGCCAGCCTGCGAGGGGACGGAAACGGCCAGCCATGCAGGAGGCATAAAACCACGGGGTGTAGACTGCGAGAGGCCAGGTCTGACCAAGGCCTCTCACCAGGCTCCTCTCCTCTGGCTGGGAAACCCCGTAGCTGGCTTGTCCCCACAGCCTGGGGACCTGAGAGGTTCTGCTCCCGAGCCGGTATCCCAGCCACCAGCCCCAGGCCTCCCTCCCGCTGAGAGATCCCTGGCCATCCAAGGCCGCCCTCCTTTTGCTGCCAGCACTCAGTGTCCCGTGAACCCCTGACACATGGCGCACGTGAGAAGTCGCTTCCGCGGCCTTTCCCTGATTGGCCCTTCTGCCGCTACGCTCACAGACTGCCCCTTAAGGAGCGTGCAGCCTTGATTGCTGCGAGGAGAGCAAATGTGTGCCCAGAGGCATGTGCCAGCAAATCCAGGGAAATCTCGGAATTCCCCCGCTGCCCAAGGCAAGCCTGACTTGTCAGGACACTTCCTTCCTTGACGGATTCCCAGTCAGCTCACAACTGGGTGTAAAGAGCTGTGAGGGGTCTGGTCTGTCCCCTGGCTGCCAGAGCCTTCTGTCCCCGTCCCCGCTGACCCATCCCCTCGGGCGAGGAGTGGATTTCTGCCCTCTGATTCCTCCACGTCGGGGACGAAGGGTCACAGGGCACAGCTGCTGTTCCGGTGGCCCCTCTCCCGAGCCCCTCAGGTGGCAGCACAGCCCCACGACCCTGGCCTTTCCTCTCAGAGCCGCGTGGGCGCTCGGAGCAGCCTGGAACCGGAGCCCCAGCCCCGCCAGCCAGCATTTCATGACCGAGCGGCTCAGGGGGGCCCAGGCTTTGGACGTCGTCCCGGGTATCCTGGTGACACGGGCCGCTGAAGGTTTCCAGCCCAGAACAGACACAGGGAGAGCAGGAGGCGTCAGGGTGGCTGGCGCACCCGGCACGCTGCCTCCCCAGGGGCCCGGGCGGAGAAAGGAGCCCCAAGATGGCCAGCGGCTTCCCGTCTCAGCCGGGCCACAGACTGGCCTGGGCTCTGCCCGTGTTGTGGACTCTGAGTCACAGGACAGAGACCGACCGGAAGGGAAACTACAGAGGGGGTTGCTCTAGTTGTGGGGCACTCGGCGCTCCAGACCTTAAGAGGCAGCAGGAGCAGAGTGGCAGTTGGAAGGGACCTAGAGGCGAACATGTCCATCCTTGTGTCCTTCCCTCCCTCCCTCTGCACCTGCAGCCATCATCCTTGTTTGGGAATTGCCCAGCCCTCCCTGGGGTCACCAGTGGCCTTTCGGGGCCTCCCGTGTCCAGCATTCTGCACATGGGTCAAGCCGACGCCTCCCCGTGGCCCTCAGAGGACCCATGCCCTTCCGGCTGGGCCCTGCCATGCCCCAGCCTCACCCGGTTCCATCACTGACGAGTCCTCCAGCACGGGGCGCGGCATGGGTGGGCGGCTCCCAGCCCCTCCTTACAGCTCCACGGCCTTTAAGTTCCCCCCCTCCCACCCCGTGGTTTCCTTTTCTGTAAAATGGGTGCCCAGTCTTCGCCTTGTTGGGAGCATGTGACAGTCAGCGACATGACACCTCCATAACGTGACACCGGTGTGGTACCTGGTACGCGGTGGGCCAGGAACAGCGGCCCTTGTGCCCCAAACCTGCGCCTCCCCCAGAACAGCCTCTGCGTCTGGCCTGGCTCCGTCTTTGGGGACCTGGCCCTTCCTTCGAGGTCCAGCTCAGACAGCTGGGCTCTGCGGCTCGCCCGCCGGGAGCCATAACCGCTGCCATTTCGGGGAGTTCGCACTGCCGTCACGTTCCTCTCTGGGTGGCTCCCTCCCAGAGGGCAGGCTCACGCCCCTTCCACACCCCTCCTGCTTCAGACCCGGCTCATCACATAACATGCGTCAGCCAGCGCTGGCCTGTGGAGCCCTCCTGACGTCGCCAAGGGGAGCCACAGGTGCTCACAGCAGAGTCTCGGGTCACAGCGCCTCAGCCGGGAGGGCCGTTCCCCGGCCAGACCCCAAGCACGGCCTGTCCAGGGCCACACGGTCACGGCAGGGCTTGGACCCTTGGCCGTCATCCATCGCCCTTTTCCATGCCAATCTCTCCAGCTCTCTGGCCGGTGCCCTCGGGCGGCTTCTCTCCTCTGCCTGGCCCTGGGCTCAGCCCTCACCGCTGAGGAGGGAGGGGCTGCTCTGTGGGGGCATGGGACCTGCCATCCTGGGACTAACAGACAGCCAGGGAGAAGGGAGGCCTGCCCCCAGACCCTCACCGGCCTGGGAGGGGAGGCCTCCGCTGGTAGCCTGGGAGGTGCTCCTGCAGCGCTGTGGTGGCCGCCCAAGCGTGATGGCTGGACGGGGCTGGAGCAGGAGCACACGGAGCACCCATCCCGGCCAGCAAGGCCCCGAGCAGCCCTTCTCCTCCCCCTGCTCCTCCCTCCCTCCCCCTGCTCCTCCCCCTCCTCCTCCCTCCCTCCCCCTGCTCCTCCCCCTGCTCCTCCCTCCCTCCCCCTGCTCCTCCCCTGCTCCTCCCCCCTCCCCCTGCTCCTCCCTCTGCTCCTCCCCCTCCTCCTCCCTCCCTCCCTCCCCTGCTCCTCCCCCTGCTCCTCCCCCTGCTCCTTAATGTCTCCATTCATCAAAGCGAACTGTGTGCCCGTCAGCGAGCCACAGATCGCCCATTGACTTTCTGGTGGATCGATCAGGTTTCCCTGCTGGGACGACTCAATTACCAGGGGTGCTGTGGATGCCGCCCGGCTCGGGGCCTCGTGCTGCTCCGCTGCCCCGCGGCCGCCACAGAGATGCCTGCCCAGCACCCCCAGAACGAGCGCTGCTCCCGCCCTCGCTGCTGCTTGGCCGGCTCTGGGCGCACAGCGTCCCCTCGGCTCCTTTCGTGGACTGTCCCACGACGCGCTCTCTCCCGCATAGCGCGTTCCATGCTCCTCTCCACGGACAGCCGGAGGTCGCGAAGGCTGCAGAGCGCGTCTTTGGAAGGACAGCCCCTTCCCCGGTGGGTCTTCGCCGGCAGCACCCGCGGCCCACACGTGCGGCTGAAGTTGTGGAGGAGCTCTGGCATGGAGACCCCTCTCCGTTCCAGGCTCGCTCCCTTCCCAGGCGCCCGGTCACAGTGGCATCATCAGGCCACACGGCTCCACCGCTAATAAATGCGGGAGCCCGAACAGGCCCCCGCCTGGACCCCGCAGTCGCTTGCGGGCGTGTCATCGTAAATATGGCCGTTCAGCATCCCAGTGGGATAGGGCGCGGGGGTCAGGTATGAGGGAAGTGACCGGGACTGGGGCCTCTCGGACCCTCTCGCTGGTGAGAACCATCTCTGTGGTCTGAGCTGCAGTTTGGCCTTGGGGCCCCAGGGACCTGGGCCCCATCCGCCCTGGAGGCACCTGCAGCCTGGGGTCGGGGCAGGGCACGCTCTCCCAAAGGTTGAAGATAATACAGAGGAAGTAGCAGTCAGGCCAGACACAGGTGTGAGTCCGTCTGTGCGGGTGCCGGGAGAGTACCACCAGAGCGAGCCGGCACAGCAGGCCACGGGGCTGCAGGGGCTCTGAAGCTGGGTCCAGGTGCGGTCGCCAAAACGCGTCCGGGTGTCCACTCACAGCACGTGGGGCGTGTGAAAGGCCAGTGATACCTCCATACAGCCGTTACAACAGACAGACAGTCAGACACAGGCAGGCGAGTGCTCAGCTGTGTCACCTGGGGGCCTGGGCCGGGGCCCTCACCCATGGCCTGTCTCAGGACCCCCGCTGGGACGTTCCTTAACATGTAGCTGCCCGGCCTTCCCCAGGAGGGGCCCACGCTAGGCCCTTCGTGGGGCGCACGGTCACTGAGCGCTTGCCCGAGGCCCATGCTGTGCCAGCGCGGGAGGAGTACAGCCAGCAGCCAGGCGCGGCCTCTCCTCCTGGGCTTACACCTCGGTGCTGGACAAACGGGAAGAAGTGACACTGCCAGCAGGAAGGCACAGTGAGGGGTACGGGCAGCGCTGGGCCTGTGGGCACAGGGGAGCGAGAGCCAGGGCTGGCATCTGAGAGGTCGGGAGCCGGTCTCACAAAGACCAGAGGAGCATCCCGTGGGCAACAGCGCGTCATCTCCAGAGGCCGCTGCTGGGTCCCACTGAGTCTCCCGCAGGGACTCCCCAGCCAGGTCTCACCCAGCGGGGCCGCATGACAGCCACCATCGGGCCTGCTGCCCGTGACTCAGGCTCCCGCCCAGCCAGGGGAGCCCAGGAAGCTGTGCTCTCCAGAGGCCCGCCATCACGGTCGTGGCCCTGCGGGAGAGTGGCTGGTGGTCACCCACCGCCCTGCTGGCCCTTGGGGGCTGTGGCCACACCGTGAGCCCATGTGGGGCCCTGGCTGCCCTTTAGATGCTGAGGGGAAAAGCGGGCTTCAGTCCTCAGTCGGCTGGGCCCCGGAGGGCGCTGTGCCTCAGTTTCCCCTCATGCAGCGTGAGAACAATGAGGTTGTAGTGAGCACCGGTTAAGGGAGTGTGGGAGGCGGGCTCTGTTAACTTGGGGTGCAGACTTGACGCGTGGAGGTACTATTTCCATGGAGGCATATGCCGCTCTTGTCGGGCCCACAAACACGTGTGCAGCTTCCCTGAGCAGGACGGCAGGTCAGGGTTGTGGCCTCCCCACTGGACGGGCTACTCGTGGGCCACTGGGGTCCCCTCGGCTGGAGCAGTGTCCACACCCCCTGGGGACCCTGAGTTCAGTGCCACGGCCCTTCTGTTACTGCGGCTGACGGGCGGCTTCTTTGCCCCACTTTTTCCTTTTGGCCTCGTCGCCCTTTCTTGCACTTGTGCCAGTTGCAAGCCTGTGAGCCTTGGAGAGAAGGGACATGGGGGACTTGAGCTCAGAGCTCCCAGGCGGGAGTGGAACAGGGGGACTGGTGGGGACCCGGGTGTTTCCAGTGCAGCCTCTCAGTGCCAAGAAACAAGGATGGCCAGGGACATCGGGCCTCGTGTGGGGGCCCGAGGAGCCATCCAGAGGGCTCAGGAAGACTGAGTCCCAGCTTCCCACGGGGCCTGGGAGAGGCTGCAGGGTCCGCCCGTGCCCCCTTCCTCAGAGGAAGGAGCGGCCGTGGGCCCCGCCAGCAGGGCCTCCTCCCCGGGCGCTGCTCCCTCTCGCCGGGTGCCGTGTCCTCGTGCCCGGAACAGGCCATCCAGCCCAGGGCCTCGGCCCGGAAGGTGTGGTTTTGAGCATCGGCACTTCGGTTCCCGTCCCAGTTCCCCGGAAGTCCCCGCTCGAGTCAGGTAGCTCACTCATTTCGCTCTCTGGCGACCGCCGAATTTGAGAACGTCCTGTTTTGCCAGAATCAAAAGAAGTGAAACCGTCCCGTGAAATAAAGTGAAACGCCCAAAGCCACCTCGGGAGAGACCGGGGCTTGCCTCCCGAGTCACTGGCAGAACCGGAGGGCAGCCCCTGCCTCTCCCGCCAGGGCCCCAGAGGATGGCGCCGGGCCAGCTGCAGCCCAAGCAGCTCTGGGTGGTGACAGTCACCGCGCCTCGCACCAGCGCTGCTTCCTTCCTGTCCCCCCACTGCGGCGGGCTTCTCACCTGTGCCCCAGTCCCCTCCTTGATGCCCCGGGTGCAGCCAAGTTGAGAACCACTGATTTTCAGGGGCTTGCGCCCCCGTCCCCTCTTGACCCCTGCTGGGGACAGAGAATAGAGGCAGGCAGGCGAGGCCAATCCTGGAGTCTGTGCAGTCCCCGTGGAGGTTTAGGATGCTCGGAGAAAGGGACAGTGGTCGGAGGCGTGGGTAGCCAGTGATTACTGTGTGCCAGGCACACCCCTGAGCACGCACTCACACTCAGCAGCCCTGTGAGTCCACGCCTGCCACCCCATCATACAGACGGGTAAACTCAGGCCCAGGGAAGCCGACGGCCCAAGACCGCACGGGGAGAATGTGGTGGTCTGACTACTCCTGCAGGCTGGCAGCCACTCGGAACCCAGGAGGTGTCCTGGCGGGTGGGCAGAGGCGGCCGCTTGCCCTTGGGAAATGGAGCGTGTGCCTGTGGTTGTGCACAAGAAATTACACATGCCACCTGCTGCGCTGGGGCGCACGCGTGTCCATGTGACTGAACGTGAGAAATTGAGTGTGCAGACGGCTGCTCCAATGCGTGTGCCGGCGCCACAAGGGCTGAGGAGCGACTCCAGGTGGCACGGGCCAGGTCCCTGTTCATGCCGCCGCAGGGCCGCCTCGCCTCTCAGAGGCGCCCTGGAGGATGTGTTTTGGGGGAGTGAAGGCCCGGGGTCCCTGAGATCCCGTCTGGAGAGGCAGGAAGTCAGTGGGGAAGGGGCTTCAGGGCACCTTAGCACCATGCCCGGCACTGGACCGTGGTGCCTCCATCTGGGCGCGGCTGGCCCAGCAGGTCCCTGAGGTGTGCACGGCACCCTGTCCTGGGTTTGCAGGAGTGTGTGGGTCTGGAGCCGGGTCCTCACTCGGCCAGCCGTCGGGCCGCTGGCTGCCCCGGTCAGCGTCCTGGAGCCAACGGGATGTGCGGGGCCGTCTCTCCTCTGAGCCTCACACTCTCCCTCCTTCTGTCCCCCAGCTGGTCAGTGAGAAGGTCGGAGGGGCTGAAGGGACCAAGCTTGACGATGACTTCAAAGAGATGGAGAAGGTAATGGGAGAGGTGGTGTCCCGCCTGTCGCCTGGCACTGCGTCCCAAGCCCCCATGCCTGGCTCTGGTTTGGCCGTGGGCACCCCAGGGTTTGGAAACCCCACACGCTGCCTCTTTTACAGAAAGTGGATGTCACCAGCAAAGCTGTGGCGGAAGTGCTGGCCAGAACCATTGAGTACCTGCAGCCCAACCCAGGTAGGGGTGCAGCCAGCTGTGAGGGGTCTGCCCCTAACCTCTCAGATTGCTGTGCCAGTCAGGAATCTTCTGGTTACCAGAGCATGAAGAGGGAATGTATGGGCTCACAGAACTGAAATGTCCAGGGGTAGGTGGGTTTCAGGCATAGCTGGATCCAGGGGTCCAAAGGCTGTCCTCAGGGTCGTGCGTTTCCTTTCTGCTTCATCTGGCTGCTTCTGGTTCTCGTGGCAATCTTAGCCTCAAATCACCCTTACAGCTAATAATCCCAGTGAGAAAGAGCATCTTTCCCCCACCTGACCCATTGGGCCACTTTAAACTGGGTGTCCATCCTCGGGTGGCCAGGCCCTGGCCACTCACCCACCTTTGGAGCGTGAGGTGGGGTCTCCTCGGCTGAGAGGGAGCCAGGACCTCTCCCTGGGGAACATCCAAATGCTGGTTCCCATAGCGGGAGGCAGTGGCTGCAGGACAGGCAGCAGAACCAGCTGTGTCCACTCGAGGCCTGTGCCAGGGCAGAGCTCATGCTGGGGTGCCTGTCCCTGCCCGCCACTGCTTCTCTGAGGCGCTCCTCCCAGGCCAGGGAGGGGAGGGTCCCGGTCAGAGCCCTGCCCCAGACGAGGAGGCCCTGGGGATCCTGGGGAGCCGGTCACTTCTCCTGCCCACTGCCTGGGCTCCTTCGTGGCCCCTGAGAGCAGAGGGTAAGTCTGCTCGGGAGGGTCTCCTTGTAGCATGGCCATCAGTGGGCACCAGACCCGAGCAAGGTTCCTTATCCTGGGGAGTGCTTTAGAAGTAAATGAGTGTCAGGAGAAAGGGGGTGCCCGGGGCAGAGGGGGCAGCTGGCAGCACTGGCCCCACACAGGCCTGGCGGCTCCCCAAGAGGCCACCACGCACCCACCCGGCCTGTCCTGTTCCAGCCTCGCGGGCCAAGCTGACAATGCTCAACACAGTGTCCAAGATCCGCGGGCAGGTCAAGAACCCCGGCTACCCACAGTCGGAGGGGCTGCTGGGCGAGTGCATGATCCGCCACGGGAAGGAGCTGGGCGGCGAGTCCAACTTCGGTGAGGCCGCGGGAGGCCGGCCAGGGTGGCGGCGGGCGGGCCGGGGCGTTCCAGCACAGGCGGGCAGGACGGCGCTGCCCTCCTGCCGCTGCAGAAGTTTCCCCAGGGCCGGCTAGTGGCCCGGGTGAGGGAGGATCCGAGCGGCACCGAGTCCCCGGAAGGCTGTCCTCACCCCTGCGGGTCGGGGCGTAGGGGCCCCTTCTCCGAGCGTGGCAGGGAGCGGCTGGTTTGACCCCATCCTCGCCAGCTCCTGCCCGTGGGGCTCAGATTCAGACTTCGGGGCCCTTGTTTTGTTCTGAATTCTGGCCTCCAGGTCCCTGGGCACGGGGTGTGGGGGCCGTTTAGCAGTTGGGGGTGTCTGGCCCCCTCAGCCCCGGCCTCGTGTGACGGCCTCCTTCCCACCCCGTCCTCTCGCGCAGGCGACGCCCTGCTGGACGCGGGCGAGTCCATGAAGCGCCTGGCGGAGGTGAAGGACTCCCTGGACATAGAGGTCAAGCAGAACTTCATTGACCCCCTGCAGAACCTGTGCGACAAGGACCTGAAGGAGATCCAGGTGCGTGGGCCGTGCTTCAGACCCCTTGCAGGACGGGCAGGGGCCTGACCCTCGCGCCCAGCCCAGAGCAGCCCTGGGCCCCCTCGCTCAGACGGCGCGCCCCCTCCTGCTGGACCCCTCAGCCCCCTCTGCGCACTCACAGCCGAGCCTGGGCCGGGCTTCCCGCGGGAGGGGCTGCAGGGCATTGGCACGGCCTCCCCGAGGTCCCGGGCGCTGCGGTGTGACCCTCGCCCCGCCTGTCCCCCAGCACCATCTGAAGAAGCTGGAGGGCCGCCGCCTGGACTTCGACTACAAGAAGAAGCGGCAGGGCAGGATCCCCGACGAGGAGCTGCGCCAGGCCATGGAGAAGTTCGAGGAGTCCAAGGAGGTGGCCGAGACCAGCATGCACAACCTCCTGGAGACCGACGTACGTGCCCGCGCCCCGGGAGCCGGTGCACGAGGGGGCCGGAGCGTGGCGGGCTCAGGGCCTGCTCAGGGAGTGAAGGCCATAGAGGGGGACCTGCAGGAGCAGAGCGGGTGGCAGCCGCTGAGGCCCTTCGCCTGAACTCCTCCAGCGGCAGCTCGAGGGTCCGCTGCACGGGAGGGGCCGGCCCTTGGGGCTAGAGCAGTCCCGGAAGGCTCCCTGCAGGAGGCGGCCCCGAAATGAGGGTCAGAGCGAGGGCAGCCCTCTCAGCCCTGGCTGGTGCCTTGCAGATCGAGCAGGTGAGCCAGCTCTCTGCGCTGGTGGACGCCCAGCTGGACTACCACCGGCAGGCCGTGCAGATCCTGGACGAGCTGGCCGACAAGCTCAAGCGAAGGTGAGCCCGGCCCCCTGGCCCTCCCCATGGGAGCCCCATCCCGCTCTCTGCCGGCTCAGAAAGGCCTGGGCGCCAGGCTGCCCCGAAGCCTGGTCACCCCCCTGCACTCCTGGGCCTGCTCCTCGGGGCCCCACCTTCCAGAGCCGTGCGCTGGCTGCTGCTCACAGGCCCTGGGGGCGGGGTCCCGGGACGGAGCAGGGCCTCAGGGCGCTCGTCCTGGTACCCAAGGGAGAGGGTTGGGGGCCTAAGGGACCAGAGGTGGGACAGACAAGGCGTTTCAGAGCTGCCACCGAGCCTGAGTTGGGGGCTACCCAGGGCTGACCCTGCGGTCCCCTCCTTTCACTGCCCATCTCCCGCAGGGACACCCGGGGCTCCTCTCCCTGAGCCGCCTGGCAAGCAGTCGGCGCCCAGGGCCTGGGAGGGGAAGCCTCAGGTGGCGGGGGCCCAGTGGGGGGGGTGGTCGTGCCACCGAGGGGGCTGCAGGGCTCTGGTCGGCAGCCTCTGAGAAGCGCTGGGTTGGGAGGCTGGCCAGGGTGGAGCTGTCGGGCCTCCATGCTTCCCCGGGACCCCCCCAGGCCCTCCTCCAATGGGCCCCCCGAGTCCTGGGGCAGCAGCATAAACAGCTGGGGGGGTGGGGGGCATTCCCCGACCTTGACTCGTGAGGGTCAGGATGCTCAGGGTTGTCCCTTCCTCGTGCAGGATGCGAGAAGGCTCCTCGCGCCCCAGGCGGGAGTACAAGCCCAAGCCGCGGGAGGCCTTCGAGCTCGGGGAGCCGGAGCAGCCCAACGGCGGCTTCCCCTGCGCCACGGCCCCCAAGGTCACAGGTACGGGCCGGCGGGCGGGCTGACTGTCCCGGGCCTGGGAGCCGCACCCTCTGCGAGAGGGGCCCCACGGCCCCCTGTCCCGAGTCCCCGGCCTCGCATCCCCAGCCCTGAGCCCCCTGCCCACCTCTGCTTTCTCTGCGAGCAGGCTCATCGTCGTTCCGATCTTCCGACAAGCCCATCCGGACCCCCAGCAGGAGCATGCGTGAGTGTCCCCTCAGTGTCCCCTGCCCGCTCCTGGCCTCAGTCTGTAATCCCCCCTTCTAGTCTGTTCCAGAAGGGTCTTCCTTCTCCCCTTTTCTGGTCACAGTGAACCCTCGCTGTGCTGGGCTGTCCAGGGGGCAGCGCCTCTCTGAGCCTGGGCCTCGGCCTCCCTGAACCAGGGGCGCCCAGCCGGCTCTAGGCTCTGAGTGGCCCCCCGAGGGCTGTGGGCTTCTGGTCATTCTGTCATCCTGCTGCCCCGGGGCATCCCCAGCTCCTCCTAGGAGCGTTTGGGTGACCACATCCCTCTTGTCACCTGCCTCCTCTTGCTGACAACCCTAGGGAGCATGGCGGAAGGAGCAGCTCTCCTTGGAGGGAGCGGGGAGCAGGGTTGGGGGGCGGCCAGCGCCCCGCCAGCCGCAGGGCAGGTGGAAGCCCGGACCCTCCGCCCACCCCCAGCGCCCCTGGACCAGCCGAGCTGTAAGGCCCTGTACGACTTTGAGCCCGAGAACGACGGGGAGCTGGGCTTCCGCGAGGGCGACATCATCACGCTGACCAACCAGATCGACGAGAACTGGTACGAGGGGCTGCTGCATGGCCAGTCGGGCTTCTTCCCGCTCAGCTACGTGGAGGTGCTGGTGCCCCTGCCGCAGTGACGCGCTGCCCCGCCGTCTGCCTTCCTCTCGCCCCGAGGGGCGCCCGGCTGGCCACGGGGTAGCAGGGCCGGAGGGCCGCCGGGAGGCGGGCACCCTGTTTACACTAGCGCCCTCCCATAGGGGTGGGGGCCGGCTGGGCAGCGTTCGTCCTCCCGCTACCCCGCCAGCCGCCCCGGGAGGGGCTGACACTACGGTGCTCTCAGAAACACTAACCTCCCCCCGCCCCTCCAGGGCCTGGGCACTTGGCTGGGCCCTTCCCTCACCCATCCGCCGTCCTCTCTTCCCGGCCCGCCCGGGATCGGATGTCTGCCTGGGGCGGGCACCCTGTCTCTCATTCCCCACCACACCCCCTCCCAGGCCGCCTCTGGGAGGCCTCACCCCTTCCCTCAACCCCACACCAGAGCCACCGCCCCCCGGCTCCCGCCCACAGGGTGCCCCCCCCAAGCACACGGAGCGTTTCTCTCGGGCACGAGCTGCCCCCACACCGACGCCCCACACGGGACCACGGGGCCCCAGCCTCCACTCTGCGAAGGCCAAGCACAAAGGCTCTGAGGAGCCAACGTCCCCACACCCCCGGCTGCTGGGGCCGCGCTGGGGGAGGGACCTGGGTGCCCACCCCCATCAGCAGCGGCCCTGGCCGTCTCCTCCAGACCAGCAGGGCCCGGCCCACACCCGCTTTCCCTCTTGCCTAATCCAAAAATTGGCTAAACGGGGCCCTCAGGCCTGGTTCACATTCCCCTCGGGGGACCCAGCAAAGCCCCCAGGACATCAGGCTGTGCTTGTCCCCAGGGCCCCCTCGTGGCTATTACGTGGGGAAGCATGGATGTCCCGGCTGAGACGAGCAACGTGGCCTCCGTCACAGTCTAGGGCGGATTGAAATGTAATCCCGATTTTTTTAAAAAAGTATTAAATGTCTCTTTCTACAGCCGCTTGCCTGGTTGTGGTACAGGGCAGGCCCTCCCGAGGGTCTCTGGTCAGGGCAGGCCTGACCCCAGGCTGCCCCCAGTGTGGGCATCCGCCCCTCAGGGAGCCCAGGGTGGGAGGGGGCCGTCATCTGTCCTCTGCACCAGCGTGCCAGTATGTCCCCACACAGGGCTGCACCAACAGCACCCTCTCCTGCACCCCGTGTGGCCGGGGTGTTCCGCCACCCAGACAGCGGCTGGGACGCCCCCCCGGGGGAGACACACGCCTGGGCTGTTTGCTTCTTGCCTTTATTGTCCGAGCCCCTGCCATCACGCAGGCACGCGGGAGGGCAGCTTAGAGCCACACGAAGCCCCCAGACCCGATCCCCTTGCCCAGAGCTGCCGGGTGCCAGGAAGGGGCGGGAGGCCCAGAGTCTGGCCCCCGGGTCGTGGGAGGCCGGTGCCCTCAGCTCCCTTGCTTGAGGACGCTGCAGACCTGCTCCAGCACGTGGCACAGGCCCTGGTCCTTGGGCGTCCTGCTGGCCAGGGACATCTGAAACAAGCAGGGCTGGCGCCTCAGGGCTGCGCCCAGTGGTCCCGGCCCGGCCCCCCCACCATTCCTGTCCCTCAAGGCCTTCAGTGCTACAGCTGGGCCCAGGAGCTCTCTAACCAAGGTGCGGCCGCGTCCCTAGAGGCAGGCTCGCTTTTCACCGAGGAGCGTTGCATAACCCGGCCCGGCTGCCCAGCGGGGAACGTGGAACGTGTCCTGTCTGCTGCATTCCAGCGCCTCCTGTCACCCCAGCTGCCTCCCTGCCCGGGTCTCACGGCCGGGATCACCCAGCTCCAGGGCCTCCGAAGGCAGCCGCGGCCACCCCAGTGCTGGCAGCCTGAAGCCCCGGCCACTGGTTTTTAAAAAATTTGAAAACGAGCGAATGTGTGAAACTGAGTGAGTCCACGAAGAGGGTTGCGAGCGTCTTCTGAGAATGACTCTGAAGCAGGAAATAAATCAGACACACTCCAGAGGCCGCCAAGCCTGATGTAAATGTCCCCGACCGTGGGGCCCACGAGCTGGAGAAAGCCGCCACGACACCAGCTGCTCTCTGTTTTGCTCAGCGTTGCTTCCGAAGCCGCTCACAACCCTCCGTGCGCCCCCCGCCGGCGGCCATGGGGAAACGGGGCCGGAGCAGCCTGGCCAGCCGGGATGTCCCCGGGGCCTTCACGTTCTCATCTGCGTTTCTGATGGCAGAGTGAATTTCCGGCTGAAACCCTTTTGTGCACGAGTTCGGGAGCCACAGTCCCTCAGGCTGCCGGTGGGTGTGTTCTTGGGAGCCCCCCCAGAACCGTCTTCCTAAAGCAGGGGTTTGCACAGGACTTGGGGCGGGGGGCGGTCTCACCTTGAGCTTGTCGAGGTAGGTGTGCTCCTGGGTCCAGAGCTCCTGGAACCTCACGAGGTCGGGGGCGCCCTTGTAAAACTCCACCAGCAGCATCTGCGCGATGAGGGGAGGATGGGACCCCCTCGCTCCCGCCCTCCCTGCGCACCGCATGCCAGGCGCCGGGGATGCAGCAGCGAGCGGGCCGGACACCGCTGCCACCCCTGACGGGCCCTCCAACCTAACGCGGCACATAGACGTTACCGTCACCAACAAGTGCCACCCGGGAGAAACAGGGAGCTTAGGAGGAGGGTGCGACTGAACCCCCCTTAGTTCATATTCTGATTCTTCATAGCCACGCAGGCCCGACATCCCTCCCCGGGCTGGCCTCATCCCAAGTCTGGGGCTGAAATCACAGGGGTGCTGAACAAGTTCCGTTTTCTTAAGCCTCTCTTGAGCCGCAGGCATTTAAAACCGTGTGTCTTCCCACGTGTCTCCCCTTGGAGAATCCGGGGCTGGGGCAGCGTGCCTGGCATGTTCCAGAACCAGCAGCGAGGCCAGGCAGGGGAGCAGGCGGGCAAGGGTGGGGCCACGGCAAGGAGCTGGGTCGGAGCCTAAGAGCCACAGGTGGTCTTCCGCAGCGGAGGAGGAGCCTGACCTGATGTGGCTGCTACAGCCACGGCCTCCTGAGTCTGACCCAGTCAGGTCCATGCAGCTGGGTGCCTTCAGCCCCCACCCGCCCCTCCCTGGGGCCCCCGCCACCCCGCCCGGGATGAGCTCACCATCTCATGGAGGATGTCATTAGTCAGGAAGCTGTCCTGGACGTAGGCCATTTCCACGTCCATGGGGATGCCGTAGTCACTAGGCCTTTGCTGGCGGGGACACGAGCCGGTCACCCCCAGCCCCCAGCCCATGACGGCAGGGGACAGCGGGAAGTGCCCTGGGCCGGGAATGGGAGAATGGACCCTCCAGGCTCGGCTCCACACCGGGATCAGAGGTTCAGAGCCACGAGGGACGTTAGTGGAACCTGGCAGTGCCACTGGGCAGGCAGGCGGCATCTCCCGGACAGGAGAGGCAAAGAGAGAGCCAGGGTCCCGGAATTTCTTTCCAAAGCTGATTTGTGACCCCAAGATGGACTCGGGGAATGAAACCGGGCGAGGTCCGGGGAGGAGGCCATCTTGGCAACAAGAGCAGCATGCCACAGGTCTACATCTCTCACACCCAGGCCCTCGCCGGAGCCTCAGGCAGGGCAACGACCATGTGCCCATTTCACAGACGGGAGACCCTGAGGCCCCAGCTCCCGAAATGGGCCCGGAACCAGTGTCGGCCCTGGATCGCGAACAAGCCCGGCCCGGCCCCGCCCACACCACCCAGCCCCGCCTCCGTCCACACTACCGGCCCCGCCCACACCACCGGGCCCCGCCCACACCGCCCGGTCCCGCCCCCGTCCACACTACCGGCCCCGCCCACACCGCCCGGTCCCGCCCCCGTCCACACTACCGGCCCCGCCCACACCGCCCGGTCCCGCCCCCGCCCACACCACCGGCCCCGCCCACATTGCCGGGCCCCGCCCACACCGCCCGGCCCCGCCTACCTCAGGGGGCGGCATCACCCAGAAGGGCGAGATCTTGGACTCCGGGCCCGGGTTGCCCGAGTAGTACGGGGCTGGGGGACGAGAGTGAGAGAGGGGGCTGGGCCCGAGGAGCTCGGGGGCCCAAGGGGGCCGCACGCGCACACCCGCCCCCGGCCCGGGCCTCACAGCAGAGCAGGGCGAGGCAGGGCTGGAAGCCGTTGCTGGAGCCCTGCAGCCGCAGCTGGTAGTCCATCTGCGCGTCGATGTCCTGCAGCGACGGCAGCGCCGGGCTGTGCGGGTGGCTGTGGTACCAGCCCACCAGGGACAGGCCCCGCAGGAGCAGGCTCTGGTAGATCTGGGGGCAGAGGCGAGGCTGGCACGGGCAGGCCCGGGGGGCTCTCCCAGCCCTGTGCGCCCACGCCACCCCCTGCCGCCGGCGCTCCTGACACCCATCCAGCCCTATGCACGCCCAACATGTCATGAGCGCCTGCTGTGTACCAGGCTGGGGGACACCGCAGCGACCAAGACAGACGCTGCCCCCAACCTCACCAAGTCCAGTGAGGGGACAGTCAACAAATACACATAAAAAAGATGCACCTGTCATAACGCAAAGGCACAAGGTTACCAGGGCACAACGCCTAGCACACAGTAGGCACTCAGTAGTTAGCTATGGGGACAAGCGGATGAGCGCGCAAGGGAGCAGCAAAAAGCATTCCCGGATGCCGGGAGCGAGCAGAGGAAAGTGCATTCGTAAAGAGAAAGGAAGAGGCGGGCGGAGACACCTGCGCGGAATGAACACCTGTTCCACACCTGTCCCCAAGGGTCACCGGGGGGGGCGGGGCCCGAGAAGGTGGGGGCGGGTGCATGAGCGCAGCTCCAGGCGCAACCTAAGCCCCGCGATGAAAACATGAGGAAGGACGGCAGCTAACATCTAGGGAGCCTTTCCCAGGTGCCAGGCCCGGCGGGGAAACCGAGGCTCAGAAGGGAAGGGGCTGGACGTGTTTGCGCAGAGAAGGTGCGACCGTGGGGTCACAGGCTCACACACGCTCATTGGCACACTTGCCGAGTGTCGACACTGTGCCAGCCGCCGGGACACGGAGGCCGGGACACCTGTGTCCGTGCCAGGCCTCCCCAGAATGCCCGTCCCCGCGCGCCCGCTCACCTCCTCTTCGATGGTGGCCGCCGTATCCGCGTCCCCCAGGCGGCTGCGACAGGGGAAGGCTCTCAGCACCGTGAGCACTGCGCGGACGGAGGCGGGGACAAGGCGTGGACATCGACCCCGGCCCCAAACAGCCCCCTGCCCACCGGGCCCCAAATACCCACTCTGGCTGTTGATGTCCCAGCGGCCCCCCAGGTACCCCACGACCTCGCTGCGAGTCAAGTGGCTGTGGAAGTCCTGGGGAGGGGAGGGACAGCGGAGGCCACGCGGTCAGCCTGCAGCCTGGCCCCAAACGCCAGCCCGCACAGCTCCCTCTTCATCCCAACAGTGAGTGTCAGCGGGGACCAAAGCAGGTACAGGCCTCGCTCTCAAGGAGCTAGCAGCCCAGGGACCCCCACCGTCCGGGGCGCCCCAGCCCCCTGCCCGCGCCTGGGAGGCCCTGGCCCCCAAGGGACAAGGTAGGAGCGGCGCACACACCAACAGGAACAGCACGTTGCTGGAGACGGCCACGTTGAACGGCTGGAACTTGTTGATGGCCGCGAAGGATGTCACTTCCACCAGGGTGTGGGGGTTTCTGCAGGAGCCAGGGGGTCCCACAGCTTCAGGACGCCCCACGCTGGCTCCCCAGCCCCCCACAGCCAGCTCTGAGAATCAGAGGCCACTTGTCCCAACCCTGCTGGGGGGCAAGGGGGGGACACATGGGGCGTAACTGACCTGGCGGAGTCGCGGCTGCCCAGCATGCAGTAGCGAACGGGTACCCGGGTCTTGTTTTCCACCCGCTTCCCGGGGGGCGCGGCCTCTGCGGGGTTGGGGGGGGGGTCCAGGAAAAAGCGCAGTGTCAGTCCCTCCCCAGCCCGGGACGGATGCAGCCCGGGAAAAGCAAGACCTGGCAGCCCAGGAAAGCAAAAACTCCAGAGGCAGCCTTAAAAATCAGGCGGCGGGGCTCAGAAATCAGGCGGCGGGACTAGGAAATCAGGCGACGGGGCCGGGAAATCAGGCTGCGGGTTGTCAGCCGGGCATCTTGGGGGCGCTGAAGAAAAGCAAGGCCACTGGTGTCCCCAGCCTCCTCCCCAACTCGAGTTCTGCCCACTCGCCACCCGCCCTGCCTCCTCCCCTTGCTCGGGCCTCTCACCCGAGTGCGCAGGCTCCGAGGGGCCCTTCGCCGCCGGGGGTCTCCGACTCTTGTCCTCCGCTGAGACCCCTGCCAGGACCTCCTCCTCGTCTTCCTCCATCAGCAGCTCCTCCTCCTCCCCTTCGCTGGCCGGGCTCTGGCGGGGTGGGTTGGGGGACAGCGGCAGGACCCTTAGCCGGGTGCCCCCCACCCTCCTCACCACATCCCACCCAGACCCCTAGCTGGCCTGCCGTTGCCCCAGGTGCCCACTAGAGGGAGGGAGAGAGCAGAGCCTGTCAGCGTGGAAAGTTCGGATCCCGCCTCTGCCTCTTACAAGCTGTGTGACTTCAGGCGAGTGCCCTAACCTCTCTGAGCTCTATTTGCCTCGTCTGTAAAAGGGCATCGTGACCACCAGCCGCATAGGGGTGGCGCAAGGGGGAAATGAGAGAATGCGGGCGAAGCATTTAGCATCGCCCCCCCCCCCCACGTTGCTCCATTCATTAATCAAGCCCGCGTTTGGCACGGATTATTTCACTCACTTCTGTCACTACCCTCTCCTCCTCTTTCCCAAACTGCCCCTGCGGAGGGGACCGCCCTGTGTCCATCTCAGTGTCTGTCCCCACCCCCTCCGGGCAGCGTCTGACCCCGGGGGTCCCGGGCACTCCTCAGGGCCCCGCACTTGTCCAGCTTCCCTCCCATCTCCCTCGCGGGCCCAGGGCTCGGGCTCCTCCCTCCCCACCCCTCCTGGGCGGGCGCCGTCCACCCTCGGGGCTCGAACCCCGTCTACACCCGGCGACGCCCACAGTCCTGACTCCCCTGAGCCCCAGACGCGGGGTCCAGCGGCCCCTCGACGGCCCCACGCGGCGGGCTCCCGCTCAGCCCGGCCACGCTGCCTCCGAAGGCCCCCCAGACCTGTTCCTCCCGAATCCCCCCGTGTCCGAGGGGGCGACCTCATTCGCCCGCCTGCTCAGAACAAAGCATCTCGGAACGTCGCGTCGGATCCAGCAGCAACCCGGTCAGAAGTACCCAGAGTCCCCCGATGGCCCACCTGGGCCCCCCCGGCGTCGCCCCCTGGACCAGCTGGGTCCCCGGTTCCTGCCCCTGCAAGTCTGTCCTCCCCGCAGCCGCCACCAGAGGGCGCCCGGGAGCCCTGAGTCGGTCCCGCCCTCCTCCTCCCACAGCCCCTCCAGGCTCCCCCCTCCCTCGGGAGAGAAGCCAGTCCTCCTCGCGGCCCCCCAGTCCCCGCACGACCTACCTCGTCCCCTCCCTGCCCTCCCTCCTCCCTCTCTCCCCCTCCTCCCTCTGTTCCATCCAAATGGGCCCCCTCGCTGTTCCTCCAATCACCAGTCCCATTCCTGCCCCAGGGCCTTTGCACAACTGTTTCCCAGATATCCTCCCAGCTCCCTCCCTCCCCGCCTTCAGTTCTCCGCTCAAATGTCACCTTCTCAGTGAGCCCTTCCCTGACCGCCCTAGCCCCCTTCCCATCCTCCTAGCCCCCTTCCCATCCTGCGGGCTCCCCTCTGCTCACTTCTTCCAACACACGCTAAGATGGACTCATTTATTTTGTTTCTTTGTCTCTCTCTCCACCAGGGCAGGGACTTTCCTCTTTTGCTCTCTGCTTTCTCTCCAGCGCCGAGAACAGGGCCTGGCACACAGTAGGCACTTACTAACTCCTTGCTGAACGGCCGGCCCTAGGACGTGGGGTCAAGGGCAGATTTATATGTCAGCTAGGCCACAGTGCCCAGTTATGGAATCAAACGCTGCTCTCGGTGTCGCTGTGAAGGTACCCGGTAGACGTGCTCACATCCACAATCAACTGACTTCCAATAAAGATTACTCTGGATAATGGGGGTGGGCCTCATCTAATCAGTTGAAGGGCTTCAAGAACGAAAAATGTCGTTTCCCGGAAAACGAGGAATTCGGCCTCAAGACAGCAGCATCAACTCCCGCCTGAGTTTCCAGCCCGCCAGCAGCCCTATAGACGTCAGAGTTGCCAGCTGGAAGTTCACCAGCTGCTGAATCTTCACAGAAGATCTATTCTTGTCATGGCACTCGAGACCCTCACAGATCTCCAGCCCCCTCAGCTACCCAAGACACGTGAACCTCCTGCCGCATCCCCTAATCATGGTTCCCTAAGCAGCATGTGTTGCTTCCTGCCAACATGGCTTTGCTATGCCATTCCCTCCCTCTGGAAAGCTCCTCCCTTCATCTTGCTCTGAAAACTCCTACTCATCCTTCAAAGCCCCAGCTCCAACATCCCCCCTCTCTGGGAACTAAGGACACACCTCATCGGCAGTGGCTGTGGGCACGTGGAGCTGGTGTCGCCGGAGCCAGGCAGCCTTGTACTTGTCCAGCTTCTGGCCTTTGTACTTGACGGAGGCCCAGCCGCAGCCGGACTTCTTGGCCGGGTTCACCAGCTTCTTGCAGTGGGTGGCCCAGGCGCTGGGTGAGTTGAACACCTGCCCCGTCTCCTGCCACACGATCCTCCCGTCCGGCTGCAGGTCCCCCAGGAACTTCTTCCCCTGCCGCGACAGCACGCAGGACCTGCTACCCAGCAAGGCCCCTCCTCCAGGAAGCCCTCCCTGACCCCACGCTGCTCCCCAGGGCTTGGCACCCACTTCCCACTACAGCATCCCTTCCCAGAAGCCTCCAGCTTGGGTGCCTCCCAGTTCACAGATGTCCACCCTCACCATCCTGATCAGCCTGGATCGAAACTGCCCAGTCACGTGTCTGTCCCCCTCTCCCCTCTCTGGACCGGGAGACCCCAAAGGGCGGGGACAGCGTCTGTCTTGATCACTGCTGTGTCTGTGACACCCAACACACAGTGTGGCATGCGGCGGGTGCTCAAGTCACAAATTGCTCCCATTCACACATCAAACAATAGCAAAGTACCAATAACAGTAATAATAGCGAGCACTTATAAAGCACTTACTGTATGCCAGGCCCCCTGCGGAGCGCTTTATTCATTTAATCCCCACACGGCCCCACGGGAGGGGAAAATCCCATTCCACAGATGAGGACACCAGGGTCCCGAGATGGGGAGCGAGGTCACACGGCCAAGGGAGCCGGGGTGTCCTCCCCGAGCCTCAGTTTCTCCTTTGTGGAATGGGGAGTTTGGTGAACGACGACGTCCTCCCGCCCAGAAGAACTCGTGCTGAGTCTGGATGCTCCGGGCCTCAGTTTCCCCTCCCCACACCCGGGCCCGGCCTGCAGCCCGGGAGCTCCGGGCCTCAGTTTCCCCTTCGCGCCCCGGCTGCGGGGCGGGGGGCGCTCACCAGGTAGTAGATGGACAGCACCCCGGCGCCGGGCTCCAGCAGCGCGTCCTTGAGGAGCACCCGCAGCGTCACCGCGCGCCTGGTGAGCGCGCCCCCCGGGCCGCCGCCGCCGCCCGCCGGCCCGGCCCCGCCGCCGCCCCCGCCGCGCGCGCCGCCCGCTCCCGCCGGCCGCTCGGGGTCCTCGGCCTCCGCCTCGTCCTCGTCCTCCTCCGGCGCCTCCTCGCCCGCGCCGCCCGCCGGGGACAGCGGCTCCGGAGCTGCGGGCAGCGACAGGCTGCAGGGGGGGCCGCGCGCCACCGCCCCCCGCCCCCCGCCCGGCCCCGGCGCCCCGGTACCTGCCATGGCCGCGCCGCCCCGTGCGCCCGAGCGCGCCGCCTCCCGCTTCCCGGCACGTGACGCGGCTCCGCCCCGACCGGGCCGCCCCGGCCATTGGCCGCCGCCGGGGGGCGGGCGGGGGGCTCGGCCCGCTGGGGCGGGCGGGGAAACTGAGGCTCCGGGCCTGCGCACTCGGGGCTGGGAGTCGGGGCACTCAGCCCTCCGCGACCGTTCGGGAAACTGAGGCCTGGGGCCACCCTCCAGGGGAGGCGGGTGGGAACCGAGAGCGCATGGGCACAAGTGGGGAAACTGAGGCCCGGGACTTGTGCTTTCGGGGGACTCGTGGCCCCACCCGAGACCACCACCACTGGGGCTGGGGGGCGCCGGGGGCTTGGGCAGGCGGGGACACTGAGGTCCGCGGCCACCGATCTTGAGGGACCCAGAGGCCTCGGCCTTTGGGACCAGCGGAGAAACTGAGGCCTGGGAGAACGAGCCACAGCGCCCGGGGACCCGGATGGGGAAGCAGCCCCGACCGCGGGTCTAAAGCGCCCGAGCCGGGCGCGGTCTCTAAAGGGTTAAATTCCACCCTCTCGGCCGATTCCAGGATTGGCGCAGAGCGGAGCCTGCCAACCAATTATACCAGGGCTGTTTCACCTCCAGCCAATAGGCAGCAGCCGCCGGAATCCCTCCAGCCAATCATCGTTAAAATGCTACTTCCGGGGAAACTGGACCCGTCCCCCTATAGGAGCCAATCAGCAGGGGCCCCTGAACCTCACGCATCCAATCAGTTGCAGAGTCTGGTCCTCAGCCAGCCAATCGGCTCTCGGGTCCAAACCTTCCCCGCAGGCCCGCCCCCCGCGCGCGCTGGCTTTGTGGGCGGGGCCTGGCGGGATGCGCGCGGGCTGGCGGCGTCCCCGTCCTTTGTCCCCGGCCTCTGTCCCGGGACCTTGACCCGGAGGCGCAGCGCCGGGAACCCCCAGCCCCCTGCAGGGCTGGAAGCCCCGGGTGGGGGCTCCCCCAGGCGGCTGGGCGCCACTGGAGGGGTTTACCCGGCCCCCAGTGTGGAAGGGGGCGGGGGCGGGAGCGTGCAGCCAGGGTGTTCCGGATCAGACTGGACCTGGCTCCGGTCCTGCTCCAGCGCTTCCCAGCTCTGTGACTTTGGCCAAGTGGCTCCCCCTCTCTGTTTCCCGTGAGGATTATAATTCCTGCCTAGGAGTTGTTACGAAACGGCTTGACATAGAGTAAGAGCTGGATAAATGTGAATTACTATTATTCTCTTTTTGTCCTGCCCAGCCCTCCTTTTGCAGTGCCCCCCCCCCCATCCCCACTGTGGGTCCAGCCAGCAACTGAGGATACCCCAGCTCCCCAGACTCAAATTTGGCCTCTGTTTATTGCCCCACGCTCTAGCTCACTTTCTCTTCGACTCTCTTCCAAAATCCTGGGCTGGACCGCCAGCCTCTCCCATCTGCACCCTGGCCATCTCCTCCTTGGGCCTCAGGCCTCTATACTCACCCTCGACCCCATCCATCTTCCACCCTGGCCCCGGAAGGATCTTGCTAAACTGCCACTATTACGACCTCCCACCTCTGCTCTAAATCCTTCTATGGCTCCCCGTTGCCTTGGATAAATTAAAACTAACCTCTGTGACTTTATTAACCATTTACCATTTACAGCACCCCTATATGGCAGATGCTGTTATCAACTTTATCAGATAGTTCAGCAGATAAAGGATGGCCCGGGGTCACACAACTCTGGAGTGGATTCCAAAGGCTGTTCTTTGCTGTGCGTTTAAAGTCCACTTAACCCTCTAACTATTAAGGAAATTGAATTTGTCACTTCAAAACTCTGGGAAAAGAAATCTCTAGGCCCGGATGGAGATTCAAAGAAGAATGAACGTCACTTTTACATAATCTCTCCCGGAGACGTGAAGAGGAGGGAACGCTTTCCAATTCATTTGATGAAGCTAGCATTACCCTGATAGCAAAACCAGATAAGGACAGTGCACAGAAAGGGAACTACAGACCGTCTCTCGTGAATAAAGACGTGAAAATCCTTAACAAAATATTAGGAAATAGGATTCGGCAGTATAGAAAAAGAATTATACACCGTGACCAAGGGGGGGTTATTCCGGGAATGCAAGGCTGGTTCGGTATTCCAAAAGCAATCAGTGTCATCCGCTCATATTTAACAGGCTGTGGTAGGCAGAATGATGGTCCCCGAAGGATGTCCAGGTCCTAACCCTCAGGACCCGTGAATATGTTAGGTTTATGTGGCAAAGGGGACTGGAGGTTGCAGACAGAATTAAAATTGCTAATCAACTGACTTCAAAAAATAAAGAGATTATCCTGAATTATCCTGGCGGTCCTAATGTAATCACAAGGGTCCTTAAGAGTGGAAGCCAGAAGTTCATTCAGAGTGACATGCTGGGAGGAGCCCACCCCGCTGCGGCTGGCTTTGTAGACGGAGAAAGGGGATGTGAGCCAAGGAATGCAGGAAGCTTCTAGAAGCTGGAAAAGTGTAGGGAAGAGATTCATCCTCTGAGCATCTAGAAAGGAACGCAGCCTTGCAAACACCTTGATTTTAGCTTCGTGAGATCCATGTAGGACTTCTAACCTGCAGAGCTGTAAGATCCTACATTTGCATTGTTTTACGCCTCTAAATTTGTGACGATTTGTTACGGCAGCCGTGGAAAACTAGCACACGAGCTAGAGAAAAAAGGTCACACGATCGTATCATGGATGCAGAAAAAGCATTTGACAGAATTCCACACCCACTCATGATAAAGTCTCTCCACAAACGAGGAACAGAGGGAAGCTATGCTCTCACCACTCTTGTTCAGCCCAGTGCTGGAAGCTCTAGCCAGCTCAACAAGGCAAGAAAATGAGATAAAAGGCGGACAGATTGGAAAGGAAGAAATAAAACCAGCCCTCTTTGCAGATGACACGACAGTTTATATAGAAGAATCTCAAGATATCTCCAAAAAACTCCCCCAGAACTAATTAATGAGTCAGTTCAGCCAGGTTGTAGCATGGAAGATGAGCACGCCAAAATCAATTGCGTGTCCATGTACTAGCGAGGAGTGTGTGAAAACCAGAATGAAAAATACATTAAATTAAATTAAATTAAAAATGCTAAAAAAAAAAAAACAGGCTTAGATGTAAATCTGACAAAACAGGTACAGGAGTTGCATGCTGAAAAGTACATAACGCTGATGAAAGAAATGGGGTTTAAATAAACAAAGAGGCAGACCATGTCCATGGATAGGACTTGGCGTAGTAACGATGTCCAGCCTCCCCCAATTCATATACCGGTTTAGCACAATTGCTATTAAAATCCCAGAAAGATTTTTTTGGTAGATATAAGCGAGATTATTCTAACGTCCAGGCGGTCCGAGGGTCATATATGGCCTTCGAATGGTGTTCCTCTTGTGTCCTCTCTTGTCACATCCCCTTGCCACCCTGGCACCACATTCTTCCCTGCCTCGTTTCCACGCCTTAGCTTTGTCAGGTCCCTCCTCCTGGTGCACCGTCTGCCGGTCTCTGCTCTGCACCCAATGCCTCCCAGTGGCTCCCTCCTCCCTTCCATGAGTCCAGCTAGGCTTCCCGATCCTCCTGGGGAGACCAGAGAGGCCAGGATTTCTCGAGGATCCCTGGACCTGCCCAGCCCAGTCCCCGCCCAGCGCTTGCAGAGGAGGGAGCTCAGCAGCTGACAGAAGAGAGGAAATTCCCCTGGAACCTGTTTCTCTGCTTCCTGGCCCAGCTGGGGCTCTCACTGGAGGCAGAAGCCAGGCGAGGACCCGGGCCACCATGGCCTCGGCTCTGAGCCCACCTCGGGTCCCCAAGCCCAAGCCCAAACCCAAGGGTGCCCTGCCCTCACACTACCACGAGAGCTTTCTGGAGAAGAAGGGACCTCGAGACCAGGTAAGGAGGGGAAGGGAGCCTGGCACTGCTGGGTTGCCCAGGCAGGTGTGGCACCTCTCTGAGCCTTGATTTCCCTACCCAGCGAAGGGGGGTGGGGTGGGTAGGGCAGGGCATTTCTCTCTGTGTCTCTCCCTGCCTGTCTCCATCTGTCTCTGTTTTTCTCTCTCTCTTTCTGTCTCAGTCTTTCTCTCTGTCTCGGTCTCTCTCTCTGTCTCTCAGATATAAACAATATCAGGGACTTCCTGCAGGAAATGGGGAGCCTCTCTCCTCCCCCAGCCTGGAACGGACTCTGTGAACCCCAGCTGCAGGGGTCAAGGTCGGAAAAGGTTGCATGTGGGGGCCATGAGAGCTGATGGGCTCGCACTAGGCAGGACCACATACTGGTCATGGGACCAGTGTGTGTGTGTGTGTGTGTGTTGTGTGTGCATGTGTGTGTGTTCCTCAGGATAAAGTCCCAGCCCCTCAGTTTCCCCTAAGGCCCCATCTCTCCCTCCTCCCTCCCCATACTCCTCTTATAACCCAAACCCACCACCCACTGCGTTTCCTGCCCACCTCCCTGCTTTAGCCATGGCAGTTCCCTCCTCCTTTCCTGCTACCTCCGGGAAACTGGAGGAAACTGAGGCATGGAGACCTTAAATAACTTATGCAACAGCACATAGCTTGTGCGTGATGAAGCAAGGCTGACCAAATGGAGTTTAATCACTTATTGCTCTATTCGCAGTGCCTGGAACACTGCCTGGCACAGAGTAGGTCCTCAGTAAATATTAGTTAAATGTAGGTATGCATCTATGGATGGAAATATGGGTGAGTGGATGGATAGGTGGATGGATGAATGGATGGATGGATGGATGGATGGATGGATGGGTGAATGGATGGATGGGTGGATGGATGGATGGATGGATGGGTGGATGGATGGATGGATGGATGGGTGGATGGATGGATGGATGGATGATGGATGGGTGGATGGATGGATGGTTGGGTGGATGGATGGGCAGATGGGTGGATGGAGAGATGAGTGGATGGATGGATGGATGAGTGAGTGGATGGTGGGTGGGTGGATGGATGGATGGATGGGTGGATGGATGGGTGGATGGATGGATGGGTGGATGGATGGACGGATGGATGGACGGGTGGATGGACGGGTGGATAGATGGATGGATGGATGGATGGATGGATGGGTGAATGGATGGATGGGTGGATGGATGGATGGATGGATGGGTGGATGGATGGATGGATGGGTGGATGGATGGATGGATGGATGGGTGGATGGATGGATGGGTGGATGGATGGATGGTTGGGTGGATGGATGGGCAGATGGGTGGATGGAGAGATGAGTGGATGGATGGATGGATGGGTGGATGGATGGGTGGATGGGTGGAGGGATGATGGATGGATGGATGGGCAGATGGGTGGATGGAGAGATGAGTGGATGGATGGATGGATGAGTGAGTGGATGGTGGGTGGATGGATGGATGGATGGGCAGATGGGTGGATGGATGGAGAGATAAGTAGATGGATGGGTGGATGGAAGGGTGGATGGATGATGGATGGATGGATGGGTGGGTGGATGGTGGATGGATGGATGGATGGATGGTGGATGGATGGGCAGATGGATGATGGATAGATGGATGGATGGGTGGGTGGATGGTGGATGGATGGATGGGCATGTGGGTGGATGGATGGAGAGATAAGTAGACGGATGGGTGGATGGAGAGATGAGTGGATGGATGGGTGGATGGGTGGGTGGGCGGGTGGACAGATTGATGGATGGATGAATGGGTGGTAGCTGTCAATATAAGCACTATCTCCATTATTGGGGGTCCTAGCTTCTCTTCCCTGAAGGAGTTTAGTACCTGTGCTGTCTCCATCCTTCTGGACCTTGATCTGTTTAGAAACAGAAGCCACGTCCCACTATTATTTTGCCCACAACAGAACCGGGTGCAGAGTAGGTGCTCAGGGAATATTTGGTGAAAAGTAAACAAACCCTTGCATTCTGAGCTGTATCAGCCCCGTAGATCTCCAGAGAGTTAGGACGTTTGGAATTCAGAAACCAGGGGCGAAATCCTGAATCTGCAGACGTTCTGGAGTCCAGAGCCTTGTGAAATTCTAAGCCTGTGGACTCAGCACCTGGCCCAGGGCCTGGCACCTAGGAGATGCCAATGAATATTAATGGGGTGGATAAGGGGACAGGGGACAGAGGGGAGGTAGGTATGCGTGGATAAGTGGGTGGATGGGTGGATGCAACACCAGAAGTCCAGTCACCTCAGCTCACTCCCAGAGCTCCCACCTCCACAGATCGGGGGGCTGCTCTGGGTCTCCCAACCCATCAAGGTTCCCTTTGCTGCTTTCTTGGGGAACAGCAGACCCCCAGAAGCTGGGCCCTGTATGGGGAGGGCCTGCCTGAGAAGAAAACATTTGTTCAAAGACCCAAAGCAGGTGAGGAGGGGAACTGTGTGATGATCTGGGGGAAGAGCATCCAGACAGAGAAAACAGCCAGTGCAAAGATCCTGGGGCAGAGTGGGTGTGATGGAGGTCCCCAGCTTTGCCACTTCACCTCCTTCTCTTTCTCCACCTCTGGTCCCCAGGATTACAGGAAGTTCTGGGCGGGCCTGCGAGGTCTCACCCTCTATTTCTACAAAAGCAATCGGGACTCCCAGGTAAGGATGAGAAGAGAGCTCAAGAGCTGGCCTGCCCTTGACCTCAGGGCCCAGGCAGAGGGTGTGGGTGGTGTGGCTGAGCCAGGGAGCTTGAGAGGCCACAGGCCTGGTGCTCAGATCCCCGCTCCTGTGCCCCCAGCACGTGGAGAAGCTAGACCTGGGAACATTCGTGAAGTTCATGGATGAGGCCCCCTGGGGGAGCGCCCAAGATCCTGGCATCCACTTCAGCCTGGTCCTCCGGAACCAGGAGGTCAAGTTCAAGGTAGGAACGTTGGTGGGGCTGGTGGGAGACCCTCCCTCCCCGTCCTGCCCACCATCAGCACACACTGGCATGGAGTCAGAGTCCACTACTGGGCTGGAGACACCAGGCAAGTCACTTAAGCTCTCTGGGCCTCAGTTTCCTCAGCTGCAAAGTGGGACAATATGTCTAAAGTGCCCAGGACAAGATCTGACCCACGAGGATCATCACTGCTATCATTCAGTCTTTCAGTGAAAATGATTGAGCCCCTACTGTGTGCCAGACACTCTTCTAGTTGCACAGCCCTGAACAAGACAGTCCCTGCCCTTGTGGAGTTTACAGTCCAGTGGCGGAAGCACATGATAAACAATATCAATATGTAAAATCTATGGAGGGTCATTTGGCGGTCGATGCTAGGGAGACAAGCACCAGGGAAGGGAGAAAGGGGGATCAGGATCTCAATGTCAAATGGTGTGATCAGGGAAGGCCTTACTGAGGGCCCGAAGGAGGTGAGGGAGCCAGGGCGGTAGATATCTGTGAAACAGCTCTTCAGCAGAGGGCACAGCATGTGTAAAGGTCCTGGGGCAGGACCGTGCCTGGCGTGTGGGAGGAACCTCAAGGAGGCCCGTGAGGCTGGAGCAGAGGGAGCCAGTGGGAGAGAGGGAGGAGGCAGGGCAGGGAGGGGACAGGGGCAGGTCATGTAGTGCCTTGTGGGCCACAAGGAGGACTTGGACTTTGACCCTGAGGGAGGGGGGAGCCCTGGGATGGTTTAGAGCATAGGAGATACATGATCTATGTTTTTAAAAATGTTGATGTAATAACCTTCAAGAATTGCCGGAGTCCCGCCCCAGCTGAGTCCAGGTTCCTGAGGGATGGACGGGGTCAGCACAATAAGGGGAAAATAAAGAGGACGTGAGACTTGGGTTGGTGTTAGCAAGTCCAACTTTACTGTGCACAAGTGTCGTTTGTATATTTTTCAGGATTAGTACAGAAATAGTTCTACAAATATTCTCAGAGAGATAAGGAAGTAAAAAAGGAGCACAAGAACATTTATTAGCATTCTATTCTATAGAGCATAAGGTTAATGATCATCTTCTCCACAATTAACTAGTGTTTGTTGTCTCTAAGCTAAAGGAGATAGGTACCTAGGCATCTGTTGTAATTCATGGTAAAGTTAAATCAAAGAGAGAAGGTCCAGGCCTCCGGGCAGGACAGCATTCCGTCTGTTTACATCCTGGGGGAGCCATCCCTGCCTCCCTCAATCATTTACGCCATTAGTGTAGATGGTTAATGGGAACAAAAGGCGACTCCAGGGTGTCTTATCCCCAGGGCTATCTGCATTCTCAGTGGGCAGTTAAACATCTTTACATTTTCGCGCCCTTTAGGGGGTGAAAGCATTCCTTTGTCTTTTAGATTGTGGAGCTAACAGTCCCTTAAACACACTGCCGGAGAAAGTACCATTTTGTTAGTAAAGTAAAGGGCTGAAAAGCTAAGCTAAACTATATATCTTCAAGAGTAAAAAACAGAAATAAGTATAGACACAACCTTGATAGAAAGCATGAATATAATTCAGAAAATATCAGGGGTGTCGGCCGGCCATTCTTCACCGAGGGGCATCCCTGCACCCCTCGGCCCTTCTCCTCATCAATTGTTTATTATTTATTGCTTTTAGGAGAAAACCTCTATAACATTTTAACAGAAAGCAGAAGGTCAAGAATAATATGTTGATACTTCTTGATCATCCAATTAACCAGCAAACTTAGAAGGACGATGCATATATGTTTAGACAAAGAACTGGAAGGAGAAGGAAGCATTAACCAGATGGAGGCCATAAACCTAATTCGACATCTTATCTGGGCAGATTCCTTTCTGCTTGTCTCAAATGGGACTGTGTGCTCCTCCGTTAATTAACTGAAAAATATCTTGAAAGTTACCTGCAGGTGGTCACATTCTCTTACTATATCTAATTTTCCCGGGAGGTAGTGCCTCCCAAGCAGCCACCCAAAGGAGTGAAAACTGGAGGTTAAGAAAGGAAAAGGAATGAAGGGCAATTAGAAGCAGCACAGGTTTCAAAACTATGTGAGGGGCCGGCCGGTTATTCTTCACCAAGGGGCGACCCTGCACCCCTCGGCGTTAATCGGCTGGACCCTGTCAAACAGCCGATCAAATGATGTAGCCACGGCTCCCGGCAAAGAATAATAATATTACGAAGGACTTATATGCAGACAGCATCTTAAATTAACCCGTCCTAACTCATTGAATCTTTAAAACAGTCCTTGGAAACAGAGGCTATTACTCCTCGCCCCCATTTCACAGATGGATAGACTGAGGCTCATCCACGTGGACTCTTTCTTTCCCGCCCTAGGTGGAGAGCCTGGAGTCTCGCGAGATGTGGAAAGGCTTCATCCTCACGGTGTTGGAGGTGAGAGTGGTCTCCCCCGGACTCCCCCTGGGCCTCCTCAGAAATCCCCTTTTTTCTTTCCATCCTTCATTCCCCCAAACAAGCCTCTGAATTACAGCGCACTGCTCTCAAACCGGCCGCCTACAAGCCAAATTTAGCCCATAAACATCTTCTGTTTTGCCAACAAAGTGCTAAAAAATTTAAAGTTAGCTGCCAGCACTTAAGAACCAGGAGTTTTAGTCAACGTTCCTGATTTCTATTTTGACTCATTTGTTCCCTGTCCGGCCGCTGCCGGCCATCGCGTCTGGCATCTTCCTGGCCCCTGCAGGCCGTGACTTTGAGACCCCACCTTCTAGCATCTGCTTTGTCCCCCACCCCATCACCGAAGTCCCTCTCCGCATCCTCTCGACAACCTCTTTGCTCTGTGAGGTGTAGGGCGGCTCTGGAGCCCCCGGATCCGGGTTTCCATCCATCCGGGCTCCGTCCGCCCTCTGGTCTCAGTTGGCCCTCTGTGACATGGGCGCAGCCGCCCGTTCCCTGACGGCCGGGCGCGGTCTCTGTGCCCCGATCGCCCCTCAGCTCCGTGTCCCGTCCAACCTGACCCTGCTGCCCGGACACCTGTACATGATGGCCGAGGCCCTGGCCAAAGAGGAGGCGCGCCGCGCGCTCGAGGCGCCCTCGTGAGTGCCCCGCCTGGCCGAGGGGCTCCAGGATGGGGGCGGGGTGCAGGGCGTGGCGTTGGGTCTTGAGTTGCGTACAGGGCTGCAGCCGGCCGGGGGCGAGGATTAGGTCCTGTATTGGGAGCCCGATTGGGGGATTGGGGGCCGGGACAAGCTGGCGGGGGACGGGTCTGGGTCACCAGGAGTCGGTCTGGGTCTTTAGGGGCGGGTCGTGGTGTCTGGGGGAGGGTGTGGGTCTCCAGGGGCGGGTGTAGGTGCCTGGGGGCGGGTCTGGGTGTCAGGGGCGGGCCTAGATGTCTGGAGGCGGGTCTGGGTCTCTACAGGCGGGTGTAGGTGCCTGGGAGCGGGGCACGATTTCCGGGGACGGGTTTAGGGGCCTCGGAGGCGGGCCTGCGGCTCCGGGGGCCGGGTTACGTGTCTGGAGGACAGGGCTGAGCCTCCGGAGGCAGAGTCTGGGCCTAGGGGACGAGGCAGGGTCTCCAGGAGTGTGCCCGGGGGCGAGGCTATGTGCGGGTGGGCGGGGCTAGGTGTCCGGGGGGCGGGGCTATGTGCAGGTGGGCGGGACTGGGGTGTCCGGGGGCGGGGCTATGTGCAGGTGGGCGGGACTGGGTGTCCGGGGGCGGGGCTATGTGCGGGCGGGCGGGACTGACTGCCCGGGGGTGCGGCTATGTGCGGGTAGGCGGGCCTAGGTGTCCGGGGGCGGGGCTATGTGCCGGTGGGTGGGGCTGGGTGCCCGGGGCGGGGCGTGGCTGGGGGCGTGGCTGGGCCCAGGGGCGTGGTTACGTGCGGGAGGACGGGCAGGGCCTCTGGGGGCGGGGCCTGTCCTGAGTGAAGGGCGCGGCCCCGCCGCCAGGTGCTTCATGAAGGTGAGCCGGGTGGAGGCGCAGCTGCTCCTGGAGCGCTACCCCGAGTGCGGGAACCTGCTGCTGCGGCCCAGCGGGGACGGCGCGGCCGGAGTGTCGGTCACCACGCGCCAGATGCTCAACGGGTGCGCATGCGCGGCTCCGGAACCGGGGGTGGGAGGAGGGTCAGGCACGGGGGCGTGGTCAGAGGTGGGGGAGGGTAGTCAGGGTTAGGGGCGGGGCCAGGTCGAAGGTGGAGTCAGAATCCCGGAGCGGAGCCCGCACGAGGGGCGGGGCCTTCCCTGGGGGTGCAGTCCATCGGGGCATGGTCCTCCCAGGGGTCAGTGCCAGGACTAGGAGAGGGGTCTTTCCTGGGGGTGGAGGCAGAGCCTGGTCCCCGCTCCTAGAGAGCCACGCCAGGAGGGGCCGTGGTCAGTGTGCAGGGGAGCTGGAGGGGGTTAGGACCCCCACGGGGCGGGGCCAGGGCGAGGGGCGGGGCCTTCCTTGTCCTGAGCCCGGCCACCCACTCGCCCGCTGCCTGTGCAGGACGCCGGTGATCCGGCACTACAAGGTGAAGCACGAGGGCCCCAAGTACGTGATCGACGTGGAGGAGCCGGTGAGCGTTGGGCCAGGGTCCTGGGAAGCGCGCTGACTGGGTCCACGCCCCTCCCCCACCCGCCCTGACCGCGCCCCCTACCCGCCCCCAGTTCTCTTGCGCCTCGCTGGACGCAGTGGTTGACTATTTCGTGTCGAACACCAAGAAGGCGCTGGTGCCCTTCCTGCTGGATGACGACTACGAGAAGGTGCTAGGTGGGTGCGGCCTCAGGGAACTCGGGGGGTCTAGTCCGCGCCTCTCTAGTCCGCGCCCCGTCGGGGACACCCCTGGAGCAGTCCCTGGCCGCCGCGCCTCCTCCAGGCCGCCCTCTCTGTTCCAGGCTACGTGGAGGCAGATAAAGAGAACGGCGAGAGTGTGTGGGTGGCGCCCTCGGCCCCCGCGGCCCCCAGCCCAGGTGACACCCCCTTCCCACGGCCGCCCCTGGGGCAGAGGGGAGAGAGACCTGGGACCTACATGGCGCCGCTTGTGCCCAGTCCTGCACACAGACTTGCAGGCACCCAGAAATTCCCCAGACCGTGCCCTCTAGGGCTTTCCAGGTTGTGGCAGAGCTGGACACAGACCCTCCCAGCCCTGTAGGGCCGCCCCTGGGGAGCCTGGAGTTGGGGAGAAGTGAGGGGGCAGAGTGGGGGCAGGGCTGCCTGGAGGAGGAGGTGTTTGCTGAAGGTCTCAAAGGATTTCAGGATGCAGAGGTGTGCGATGAGGAGTCCGAGGCTGTCCCAGGAGCAAGATGGGAAATGAGGGTGGGCGCTGGGAAAGGGGCAGAAGGAAAGCTGGAAAGGTCTGTGGGGCGAGCGGCAAGGTCCTCCGAGGGCTAGGCAGATGTGGGGCGCCCCCTGTGCACGATGGGCGTGCACAGCCACGTCCATACACACGTGCACACTCACGGACGCCAACTGTGTCCAGCTGCATTATCAGAAGCTCCTATGCAGACAGCTTTATCGACAAGGGCTCCACGCATTCATGAATACAAGTGTCACACACTTTCGGTCCCGTGCAGCCACATGCAGACCTTAAGCCACAATCAGGTGTGTGCACACAAATACAGACGCATTCGCCCACAAGCACAAATTCTATTTATAGATACACGCGTGTGCACACCGGTATAGACCAGTACTGAAGTGTATGACCAAGCATCCTTGCCTTGTCGTGTGTATACACACATTAGGCGTGTGTGACAAAATTTTTCCATATATCCAACTTACGCAAATTCACCCAGTGGATGTGTATGTGGCACAGGGACACTAACATGTGCACACATGGGCACGTGCGCAGACACCCACGCCTCTGTGTAGGCGTGCACACGTGCATTCCCGCTCACGGAGGCACACAGACCCCCGCCACCCCGAGGTGTCCCTGCACCACGCGGGCACCGACTGACTGCTGGGTCCCACCAGATCCTGCACCCCCGAAGCAGCCACCTCCTGCGCCCGTCAAGCCTGTGTCCGGCCAGGACAAGCGGCCCCCGCTGCCCGACCAGGATGAGAACTACGTGATCCCCATTGCAGATGCCCCCGCTGCCAACTACGTGAACGAGGATGGTGGGTGGGGGACCGGGGCTGGCCGAGAGACGGGGGCGGGAGGCGAACAGCCAGAGGTGACACGCCACGCCTTTGTCCACGCAGTGCTTCCCCCTGGTCGACCCGTCATCCTGAAGCCCAAGAGGTTGGCAAAGGTTCAGGCAAAGCCCCCAAAGCCACCTGTCATGCCCAAGCCAGGTAGGGGTACCTCCTCCCAGCCCCTCCCTCATCCAACGGAGGGCCAGCCTCAGCTGTCACCGCCTTCTCCTTCAGAGCCCAGAGGCCTGAACGGCGGCCCGGCCAGGAAGCCGGCAGGCAGCTCAGCGCAGGCTCTCTTCCCCACGACCGGTAAGGGGCCTGAGGGGTCGACGCAGGGTGGGCTTCCAAGGACCCCACACTCTGAGGGGCCCGGCGCTGGTTTAAGGCTCCGTCTTGAAACTCCTCGTGCCTTTTGGACACATTTTCGTTTGCCCCGGGCCCCGAATTCTGTGGCCGGTCCTGGGTGGATGTGGGGGGACGGGACGCACCGGGGATCCCAGCGCCGCTGAAGCCTCGGGTCCCTGCCCCCCCAGGGTTGGGAGATGTGACGGCAGAGCTGGAAGAGAAGCTGCAGAGGAGGCGGGCGCTGGAGCACTCGGCAGGACGTGCTGGGGACCAGCGGGCCCACCTCGGAGCCAAGCCGTCCTCCCAGAAATAAAAGCTCGCGTGACCCCTGGGCCTGTGCGTTTGGCTTGCTTGGAGGGGCCCGTTGGATGTCTGCCCATAGCTGACCCCATTGACCCCCAGGATCCTCAGCTCAGCAAAACCTGCTGTCTGACCCTGTAAGAAAAGCCCATTTCACAGCTGGGGCAATTGAGGACCAGAGAGGGCCGGGGCACACCCGGTGCCGCCCAGCCCAGAAGAACCAGCAACACGGCCTGGCCAGTGTTTGACCTTTATTAGGAGGCGGGTCAGGAGGAGGGCCCGGCCCGGGGCTCCTCGTTCGTGACCCCAATCACGAGTTAAGGCTCCAAGCAGCAAGTGACAGGAGGGGCCCCTGCTGAAACGGCCGAGGCCTGGCGACCGACCCCAGACCAGCCCGGCTGGGTGGGCGTCCGGTGGCCTAGGTGAGGCTGGTGTTGGAGCTGCTGGTGGCACTGCCCCGCTTCTGCAGGCAGCGCACAGAGCTCGGGACTTGCAGGCCTGTCGTCACCTGGAAGCTGCCACACCACACCTGGGGGACAGGGAGGGGAGCAGGCAGGCTCAGACGCAGAGCCCTGCACCCGGCGCCCCCCGCTCCTGTCAGCCGGGCCGGGGGCCGGGGTCTCACCGTGAAGGCGGGCAGCAGTGGCTGCGTGAACTTGGCCTTGAAAGTGTGCAGGAGCTGCTTGGTGCGCGCGTTGTAGAAGGACAGGAGGCCTGGGGTGGAGGGCAGAGCGACAGGGGGACCGGTTAAGAGCAGTTTGCGGTCGAGAGATGAGGAGGGGCTGGCAGACGCCAGCTGGGGCCCGGGCTCACCTTGGTGGAAGTCGCAGTGCACGCCCAGGCTGTCGGGCACGGGCGCCTCCAGCACCTTGGCCTTGTTGGCGTGCTTGGCCGTGAAGCTGACCTGCAGCCAGTTGTTGACGTGCAGACACCAGGACGCGGCGGTCTTGCCCAGCTGGTCGAAGCGGCCCAGGCTGCGGTAGGCCACCCCCACGCCGAACGCCTTGCTGTCGGGCTCGTAGCGCACCTCCCAGTAATGCTCCCCGCCGTCGATCAGCGTGTCCCCTGGGTGGGGGGGAGCAGGGGAGACCATGTGGAATCGGGTCCCACCTGCCCTTCCACCAAGGGACAGCCGCCCAGATACTCCCCAGACCACAGCTATTCCCTCCAGATACTCCTCAGCCCCCAGCTATTCCCGCCAGGTACTCCCCAGGCTTCATTAACTCCCTCTAGACACTCACTAAGTCCAGGTGCTCTCCAAGCCTCAGCTAGTGCTTTCAGGTTCTCTCCAAGCCCAAGCTACTCCTTTCAGATACTGCCAGGCCTTCGAAACTTCCTCCAGTTCCTCCCCATATTCAGCTACTCCTCAGTTCTTCCCAGAGACCAGATAATCCCCAAACCCTTGCTGCTGCTCCTTGCTCCGACCCCAGGTATTCCCACAGGGCTCAAGTCCTACTAGAATCCAGGGCTCTGGGACTCCTTCCTGTTGCTGTCTGAGTGTAGATTCTATCCAGACCCCCAGCTCCTGGTGGAGGCCAGGTTCTTGCAGATCTCAGCTCATCCCTGAGTCCACATCCTCCCCAGGTCCCAGATCCAGATTCTTGCCACCTCAGCTACTCCCTGATCCCGCTATTCCTGAGCTCCAGCTTCTCTGCACACTCCCGCCCCAGCCAGATCGCAGCCCGTCTCCATCTAATATCTCAGCTCCTCCCCAGACACAGGGCTCACCCCGTGTCCATTGCTTCTCCAGGCCTGCTTCTCCCTGACCTCAGCTACTCCCCCCACCACAACTAGCCTAGGCTCCTCCCTTTCAAATCTCAGCCACTCTGCAGACACCCCCACACCCTCCCCTGCTTCTCTCCCAGACCCCAACTCTCGCCAGTCCCAGATGCTTTCCAGAAAGTCCGGATCCTCCATAGATTCTTACCTGCTCCTCAGCCCATAGCTTATCCCCAGAACGCAGCTACTCCCTAAGCCCACCCCCACCCCGATTACTGACCACACTGACTCTTTCCCACCTCAGTCTCTTTTTCAAGCTCTTTTCTGGACAGTAGCAGTTCCCCTAAACTCCAGTTCTGCCATGGACTCCAGCTTCTCCTTCACAGGATCTAGTCCCTCCTGCCGTGCTATCCGCTCCTCCAATCCTAGCCATTCTCTCAGCTTCTCCGACACCTGCTACTCTCCTTGGCTCCTCCACACGCCCTAAGCCATTTCCCCGAACCCCTGTCTTGCTTCAGCTCCTCCACAAACCCAGCTGCTCCACAGGCAATCGTCCTTCCCAGCTACTTCCCAAATCACAGCTACTCCCCAAGTCCCAGCTACTTCTCAGACCCCAGCTACTCCCCAGACCAGAGCATCCACACGCTCTGGTGCCCCCCAATAATCCTTCATCCCCCAATCTTCCCATTCCCCCAGCACCACATGTTACTGGGACCATTCCCAGAGAAGTTTTGTGGATGGCTGCCTCGGTTTCCCCGAAGGAGTTCTCTCTCACACACCCCCATCAGGGCCCTGCCCAGAGTTCCCCTCTCTCCTCCCATCTTCCCCGCTCCTTACCCAGCACCGTGTAGGACTCAGCTGTGAAGCGATCCCGTCCCCCGCGACCTGAGGGCATCCTCTTGGGGGATGGAGTACCTCTGTGGGTGGTAGGGAGGGATGTCCAGTTCAGCCCTCACCTCCCCATGGGAGGTCTTTCCTGGTCCACCCCAGCCACCATGGACTTGTCATCAGTCCTTGACAGTATTCGGTTCTTTTCATACACTGGGACTCTCATATCAGAACATGCCTGTGCCCTTCCTCATCTGGAACTCCTATTCAACCGTCAAAACCCAGTTCAAAGTCTCCTCTGGCTTCATTCACTCTTTGGGCTCCCTCCAGCTCCATGTCCTTCCCTCCACCCCAGCCTTGACCACGCTGGGCTCCATGGGAGGGGACAGGCTACCTGGCCGGCGAGTTGACGGGAGACGCCGTCCGCCCCTTGCCATCTTTCTCACGAGCCTTGATATCCTGCACCTTCCCGCCCATGGCGTCCCACTCGACGGCGAGATCCTCCACCCGCAGGTTCTGGTGGGATGTGGACGCATCCAGGCGGAACATGAAGGCTGGGGCCGGGCAGACGTGGGAGTCACAGAGATGGGGAAACCCAGAGAGACACGGAGAGAGACCGAGAGAGACAGACAGTGACCAAGACAGACCAGGACAGGGACAGGGAACAGAAAGAGACAGAGACTAAGACAGAGAGAAAGAGACAGACACACATAAAGACAACAGGCAGAAAGACGGAGAGAGACAAGATGGGGGAGGGTGGAGGGGGAGGAACATGGAGCCGGAGGAATGAAGCCAAGGGCTCGTTGCCTAAAGGTCTCCCAGGTCTGGAGCCATTTTCAAGTCACTTGTGCTGCCCTGTGCTTCCGTTGGGGATTAACCCCAGGAAAAGGGCTGGGCTACAGCATGACGGCGTTAAGCTAGGCTGCAGAAGGACTTCCTATCAGGGCAGGCAAAGGGGTCACTGGGGGAGGGGAGAGAATCTGTCTTCACTGCTGATATCCCATGCCCAACTCGATAGAGCAGTTATTTTGGGGAAGAGAGAGAGAATGTACGTGTATGTGTGTCAAAACCATCCAGGTATAATGGGATCAACTGCAAAAGCAAAGGACGAAAGCAGGTTTCTACCAGACACTCAGGCTGAGGCATCTACTGTGGACTGAGCTCTGAGCTTCCCGGCAGCCAGGGCAAAAAGGGGCACTGAACCCTGATTAGAAGACTCTTATGACACACCAATCCCTGGGGCCCCGGGAGGGAGGGGCTGTGGAGTCACAGGCAGGGTAGGGGTGCGAGCCAGTCACCTGGTGTCTCCAGGGTCACCGGCTCGGAGAACTCGCCTGCAACTGCCTTATTACAGGCCTTCACACGGAAATTCATGTATTTCATGTCAAACTTGAGACCTAAAAGGCAACAGAGGGGTCTTAACACTGTGTACACTTTGAGCAATAGGTTAGAGGCCCCCGTGTCCCATGGTAATCCCGCTGCCCCTCATTCTAAGGAGCACCTTGCAAACGACATGTTATCCATGGGAAACCATCCTTGCCCTCATTCACGTGTTGGAGTATGGATAACTTGGCTCCGCCCCCAAGACAACTGGCCAATCAGAATGCTTTATGACTCAGTCACAGCGATTGGTTCGGGGATAGGCACATGACCCGAACTGGCCAATCAAAATCTTCCCTGGGACTTTGGCTGGTATTCTAACTTTCCTCTGGGCTAGCCAGCCAGGAGGCAGCCGCTCCCGGGAAAACGTGCCAGCACGTTTGCAAGTCTCCTTGAGAATGCAGACCCCAGAGCCACCGAGGGCGGGAACAGAGATGACCGAGTCATTGGCTGGAACCCCTGGATCTAGCCACGCCGGGTTAAAGATTTTCCCTCCTACTAGGATATATCCCGCCCTCCCTTTCTGTCCTTTTTTTTTTTTATTCATTTCTCCTAATCTTAAAAAATAAAAAGCAGCGATCAAGCTGTCTTCCCCCTCGAGCGAAACCTCTTTGGAGATCTGTCCACACGCTCTCTCTGCCGCCTCACTCCCTCTCCCTCCTCTGGGGTTGAAGTCCCCACCTTGCACTTCCTGGCTGCCCGCTCCCTCCCGCCTAGAACATTCTCTTTCCTTGGTGGCCACAGCACTGCCCTCTCCTGGCCGTTCCCTCTAGTGGCTCCCTTTTGGTCTCCTCTGCAGGTCCTCCCTCCCTGACACCCTTAAATGTCGGGGTGGCTCAGTCCACGACTCCCTCACATTGCTCACTGTCCCGTTCTCACCCGTCAGGCACCATCCATGCATCCACGGCACCCACACCCCAGCCTCTACCCAGACCACAGGTCCAGTTGCTGCCTGAGTGTTCCCCGTCGGATGCCCATTCTCTGGGCATCCCAAACAGCCCTTGGCAGCCCCTGCTCTAAAGCCTCCCATGGCTCCCCTTGTCCCCAGGAGGAAGTTTCAGTTCCTTCTCTCTCCCCTGCCTATAGATGTTCTCTCTGCAAACATAACTAGTTCCAGACATGAGGCTCAGCGCTCTGGCCTCTGAGCCCTTGATCAGGCTGTTCCTCTGCCTGGAAGGCTGGCGGTGCCCATCGAGACGGCCTCACGCTTCTTTGCAGCCCCTTCGCTGAGTCCAGCAGTTTGCTCCGCGGCGCCGCCTACTGTCCCAGAGCTAAGACGCCCCCTCAGAAGGCACGGATTCACAAACATGGAACCCCTCGGACATCCACGGCCTGGACTTACTCACTGCGTGCCTCAGTTTCCTATCCTGCCATCTGGCCATCATACTCCCCACACTGAGCCGGGTTCACATAAGACTGAGATGAGTGGAGGAACGGAAGTCATGAACAATGAACCCACACCCGCCCATCTTTCCAAAGTATCAACGAGAGAGCGAGTGGATTGCAATTAACCACATGGGACCTCTGGCTGGATTCAACTTCCGGCTCCGAGGAGGTCACCGCCCAGGAAGTTTTTAAAAGGCGAGAGGGTGTGGCTTTAAAGGGGATGCAACGGGCAGCCGGTGACAGAGCAGATCTACACCTTGATTGTGCGGGTGGTGACATGGTTTACACACGGGATAAAATGGTGAATGAGATCACACGCGCACACACAAGGGAGTGGGTGTAGAACTGATGAAATGTGCGTGAATGCTGCAGAGTGTACCCACGTGTGTGTCCTGGTTTCGATAGTGAACTATGGTTATGTAAGCTGCACCATTCAAGAAAGCTGGGTATATCCACACCCTGGAATATTACGCAGCCATGAAAAGGAAGGAGATCCTGACACCTGCTCCCACGTGGACGGACCTGGAGGACGTGATGCTCAGGGACGTGAGCCAGACACAGAGGGACACACACTGTGTGGTGCACTCACAGGAGGTCCCCAGAGGAGCCACATCCACAGAGACAGAATTTGGATGGGGGGCCAGGGGCTGGGGGAGGGGTGGGAGTCAGTGTTTCATGGGGACTGAGCTGCAGTTTGGGGAGATGGAAAGTTCTGGAGACAGATGGTGCGGATGGCTGCACAACAATGTGAATGTGCTTCACGCCGCTGAGCTGTGTGCTTAAAAATGGTTTCAATGGTCAATTTTATGTCATGCGTATTTTACTATAATAAAAAGATTGGGGGGAAAACGGGGTGTGTTTCTTTTAATTCCCACGCCAAGGATGAACCAATAGCTTCCCGGGCCCTCTTGCAGGCTAGACTGGTGGCTTTCCGTTCCTGCAATTAGCATGCTCATTATTAACCATGTATGCTAATTACAGATGAGGAAGAGGCTGATTACAGCCAAGAGCCACAGTGGTAGTTATCTTGTCAGCAGGCTCTCCCACCCCCTGAGGGTTTCCCCTGGCTCAGGACGGCTCTGTAAGCTCAGGAGGGACCCCCGATTTTTCCCTCCTTCAGAGGCTCCCCTGCCAGCTGCGTGGATTCCCCCTGGCTTTCCGCTTCCTTATGACTGTCAAGGAAATCCCAAATACTTGGAGGGTGGCCCGGAGCGCCAGCTTCACAAGGGAGAGGATTTCTCTGCTTTGCTCATTCAAAGACAGCACCTCCTATACTGTAGGCGCTCAATAAATTAGAATGAATAAATGAAGGCTGGGGGCATGGCAGAGACAGGACACGGATGGAGGGTGCCTTCTCTCCCGGTGCCTGACTTCTCTCATCTCCAAGTGGGTAATGGTTAGGACGTAGCATGCCCTCAATGAACGGCGCAGTGGCTGTCATCAATATCGTTTTCATTATGATTACTTTCTGCTATTCCTCATCAGCCCAGCCAGGCTGTGCTCACACCCCGTGAGCTTTGGGGTCTGCCCCGGGCCTCCGGGGGGCCGCTGGGGAAATGGGAGCCTGGAGGGGCTGAGCGGCACTGACCGGTCAGGGTGTACTCCGTCTGCCGGATGCCCTCGATCACCATCCAGGGCTGCTCCTCCTTCAGGCGGGGTGGGCCCTCGAAGTTGGTCCGCCGGTACTCCAGCACGTAGTGGTCAATCTTGCTGTCCTCGTCCGGCATGCGCCACACCAGGGTCACGCAGTTATCCGCCACCAAGGACTCGGCCAGGTCGATCACGGGGGTGCTGGGCACTGCCCGGCACAGAGGGGAGAGTGGGGTCAGGGTCCTGCACCCGCAGAGGTGGGGACCTCCCTGGGGCCCCGCTCGCAGGAGAGACCAACTTGTGGGAGGGGCCCCTTCAGGTTTTGGGGCCTGGGGGGGGTGGCGGGTGGAGCTTCCCAGGATTCCACCAAGGGGTTGGGGATGGGAAGAGCTTTCTCGGGGTTCAACCAACATAAGGGTGGGCCTTTTCAGGATTCCACCATTTAGAGGTGGCACACTTCCAGAATTCTCTACCCATTGGGGCGTGGCCTTCATGGGACTCCATCTCCGGTGGGTGGGGCCTTTTGGGGCTCTGGAACAAGGGGTGTGGCTTCCTCAGGGCTCCACCCATGGGTGTGGTTTTCTCATGACTCCACCCACAGGATGGGTGGGGGCATTCGTGTGACTCCACCCCCACAGGGGTGTGGCTTCCTCAGGGCTCCACCCAAGAGTGGAGCTTCCTTGTGGCTCCACCCACATGGGCAGGGCATCCTCACGACTCCACCCCACAGGGGGTGGGACTTCCTTGTGGCTCCGCCCACATGGGGTGGGGCATTCTCACGACTCTACCCACGTGGGTGGGGCTTAACCATGGCTCTACTCCCAAAAGCAGGGTATTCTCAGGTCTCCACCCCAGGGGCGGGGCCTTCTGGGGTTTCCACGCCTGGCTGTCAGCCTCACTCCAGGCCGTGTCTCGGGCCCTCTTAGACTCCCCGGCTGGTTCCCTGAAACCCTGGCCCTCCAGCGAGTTCCCCCCTCACCAGGCAGGAACTTGAGTGCCTGCAGCATCCGCCGCTCCTGTGCAAAGTCCACCATGAGGTGACTCATGTTGTCGCTGACCTTGGCTTTCAATGACAGCCGGAAGGCGGGGGCCATGGTCACACTGCAGCGAAGGACATGGAGGCAGCCTGCTGGCAGGCGTCTCGGGGGGACCCAGGCCTGGTCCTCCAAACTGTGTGGAGGGGACCCCCTCCCCCTTGTTCCGGGCCAAGGGACCCTCACCTGGGCGTCCCCACCTTCACACCAGGGGCGGGGCACTGGGGTGGGGGCCAGATCCCAGCATCTTACCCATCTTTGATTTGCTTGGCAGCCTAGAAAGAGGGACAGAAAAAAATCCAGAGTTGTCTCAACGGAACCAGAAGGCCATTATACAGACAGGGAAACTGAGGCTGGGCGTGGCAGCCGTCTGCCAGAGTCCCCGGGCACCGGGGCAGAAACCCTGCTGTTTCTTAGCGGTGCCCTGAAGGGACAGGCAGGCAAAGACAGGCCCCCGCCCCACTCCACCTCCTGCCCAGTGCCCAGTACACACGGTAGACCGATTTAGCAAATAAAAGTACAGCCATGCATCGTTTAATGACGGGGACCCGTTCTGAGAAATGTGTCGTCAGGCAACTCGTCGTTGTGCGAACATCATAGAGTGTGCTTGCACAAACCTAGATGGTACAGCCTCCTACACACCTAGGCTCCACGGTACTCATCTTAGGGGACCCCGTGGTCTATGCAGCCCGTCGTTGACCGACACGTCGTTACGCGGTGCATGACTGTGCAGGACACCCCGTGAAATTCGCGTTTCAGATAAACAATGAATGATTTTTTTTTTACTGTAAGTGTGCCCCATGCAACCTCTGGGATACACTTATACTAACTATGGCGTGGGCTAGACTTATCCTCCAACAGTACTCGTGGTTGACATGAGAGGCAAGCTTCACTGGGCGGCCCGTATTTTCTCTGGCCGCCAAGGTGCCCACCTGCGGGAAGTCCTTGCTGTCGGCGGCCTGCAGGGTCTGGTTGGCTGTCTCCAGAAGCTCCTCGGAGCTCTCCAGGGCCCGCGTGCAGGCAGCCAGCTGGTTCTGCGGGTGACATGGCACTGAGGGAGGGCCACCTCATCCCGCAGCCCCAATCCCTCTCAGGGCTCTGGGCCACCTTTGGGATTCAGGGGACCACGCCCTTCTCGAACTCCAGTGGGGACAGGAAGGATGGGGGGGGCGGCACCTTGCTCCTGGCAGCACCTCAGAATCACTCGGGCATCCCTTCCTTAAAAAGCCACGTGCCCAGGCCACACCTGAGCCCCCAGGCTACACCTGAGCCCCCAGGCTGCGCATTCCCCCAGGAGGGGCACCTGGGAGGTTAGGAAGCTGCCCAGGAGGTTGTGGTGCAGCCTGTGGGACCCCAGCTTGGAGTCTGAGACCCCGTGGGAGCTATGGGAGGTGTCTGAGCGGGAGTGATACTGTCAGATCTGGGGGACCTGTGAAAGGGCTGGGAAATCGGAGATGCTGGGTGAGGACGGGAGGGGAGGAGGGGTCAGATGTGGGGGCGGGGCCGTGGGGACGGAGAGGAGGAGGTGGATGCGAGAGGGGGTTAAGAGGGAGAACAGGTGGGTGGGGGTTGATGCGCCATGGCCGGGGAGGGGCCAGGGAAGCGGAGGCGAGGCCTACACCGTGGAGGCGTCTGGCTCCGGACACTGGAGACACTTGGGGGCATCTCCCGAAAAAGGGAGGGAGGAGGAGGAGGTCTGGAGGAAGATGCCGAGGCCAGCTGGGCTCCGTGGAGTCTGAGGGGCGCCGTGGGGGGCGGCATCTGGGCGACTCCCCCGCATGCACACCTGCAGCTCATAGGTGCGGCTGGCGCGGTCCTGCTTTATCTTCATGAGCATGCCCTCCTTCAGCTCCTCCAGGACAGAGAAGAGGGACAGGAACTCCGCCTCCAGGTCCTCCTGCACCTTGGCCGAGTTTCCCTTGGAGAGACATAGCGGGGTTGGAGCGGCCAGCATCGGCCAAAGCCAGTGCTCAGATGGGGAAACTGAGGCCCGGACACGGCAGCCAGGCCCAGAGTCCCACGGGCAGCAGCAGCAACAGGCCGACGTCTATGTCTGCCCCTCCCTCCCTCCCTCCCTTCCACCCACCTGCCCCAGACGCCCCCTGTCTCCCTCCTGGGCGGGGGTGGGGGGGCCTTGCTCACCTCCACATTCAGGAGCATCTGCTTAAGGGAGTAGATGAAGCTCTGAATCTCCTCGTTCTTTACGGCCAGCGTCGTGATGATCTTCCGAAGAGCCTCCTGCCCCCATGGGAAGCACACACACGTGCACACACGCACATGCACGGCCGGTCAGCCCCTCCGCCCGGCCCAGCTCCCCCACCTGGGGCTCCCCGCCATGCCCTCCACGGATCCACAGGAGATGTGGGCCCACCGTGCCAATGGGCTTGGGCATCTGCCACGAGGCAGGCCCTGGGCCAAGCTCCGCCCCGCGTCCCCTCGCCTAGCAGGTGGGCACCACGAGCACCCCCATTATACAGGGGAGCAAACTGAGGCTCCTAGAGAGGGACACCCTGGGCCTGCGCACAAAGCCTCCAACCAGGTAGCTATATCCCGAGGTGGGGGCTAGATCGAGGTGAGGGGCTAGCCTGGGGAAAGATGAAAATGGTACCTGCAGAAAATGGGCTAATCTGGGGAAGGGGACCCCTGGGAAGAGGCATTAGCAAGGAGAAGGGAGGAACTCGAGGAAACGGAGTGCTGAAGAGCCCAGGTAGGGGGGAGCAGGAAGGGTGGGCTGGGGAAGGGGATGCTGGGAGGGAGGGCAGCGGCAGGGGAGGTTCCTGCTGGCGCCTGTAACTCTGACCCAGGCCTCACACAGGTCCCTTTTCCCGGGGCGCAGGATCTGCGGGGTCACCTGTGCTGAGCTGGCGGGGCGTCCTCCGGGGCTGGGCGGGGACCAGGACACCTGGTCCGCAGTCCGGATCCGAGGGGTGGGGGATGGGGTCAGGTCTGGGTCCGGGTTACTGGGCGGGGGTGAGGGGCATGGAGGGGGTGCGCCTGGAGCCAGGCCAAGAGGATGAGGGGTCCGGGCGAAAGTGGGGGGCTGCGTCCCGAATGGGGGGCTAGACCCGGGCGGGGTTGCGGCGGGGGTGGGGCCTCGGCTGCAGAGCCGCGGGGGTGGGGGGGGGCGGGGAGGGCGCTGCGGCATCACCTGGTCCCCTCCCCTTGTCCACCCCCGCCGCGCGCCCCGCCCCGGTCCTACCCTCTGGTCCTCCATGGCTGCAGCCCAGGTCGTCCCCGGCCCGGCCCGCGGGCCCCACTCGCTCTTCTAGTCCCCAAGCTGCCTTTGCCGCGGCCGGGAGCCAATGGCCCGCCGAGCCCACGCCGCCGCCGCCGCGCCCCCCGTCTGCGCTCCATCACTGGCCTCAGTGCGCAGGCGCGTCCCCCGCGGCAGGCTGGGAAGTGTAGTCCCACGCTGGGGTCGCCGAGCGCGGGCACCCCCAGAGCCTGAGGCCCACCAGGGGACATTGGTCACGATGTCTGAGCTGGAGAGAGCCCAGAGCTGGGAGGCTGGGAGCCTGAGTTCGACCCCTGGCCCTGCCATGTGACCTGGAGCCCCTCCCTAGTCCTCCTGGTGCCTCAGCCTCCATCCCGGCTTGTTCACCCACTGGCTGCTCAAACTGGAATTCTACCCCCCGGCCCCGGACGTCTGGACCCTGACTGCTCACACGCTTGCGTTTACTGAAAAGCCAAGGCCTTCGCCCAAGCAGATGTACAGCCCCCAATGCCTTCTTTCTTTCCCCTGCAGCACACCTGAACTCCTACACATCCCACAAAACCCCAGGCTCTAACATCTCCTCCGGAAGTCTCCCTGCCAGCCCAGAATTCACAGGGCTGGAAATATCTGTGTCCAGCTCTGTCTTCCGGTCAGCCCGCGGCTGAATCTATCCAGGATCTCCAGCACTGCCCCTCGGCAGTGGGCAGGGGGAAGGGTGGAGCTTCGGAAAGTCCTGCAAAGTCTGAAAGAGGGGGAGGCTGGGAAGCTGGGTGTGTCTGCTGGGGTGGTGCCGTCAGAGAGCCACCGCACAGGCCTCCCTGTGGTCGACAGGGATGATTCTGCGAAGGACACAGGCCTTCTTCCGTCTGGGTGAGAAAAGAGGTCACACTGTGGTTGGGGGTGAGCCATTGAGGCCGAGGGCTACTGCCGGCTGTGGGGTGATGGGTGCAGGGCTGAGAGCAAGTCCAGAGCCTGGGACTACCCTCAACTGGGCCCCCAAACTTCTCCCCAGGCCCTGGGGGCAGGGAGCCCCCCATACCTGTCGTGAGACCCGCAGCCAGCAGCAGAAATGCCTTCCTGTGGACTCAAAGGAAGCTGTTTGGGGCAACATCACTGTAGCTGGGGTTCCGCTGTTCAGTGCGCCCCCTGGCCTTCCTACGTGTCCCCCCAGCCCTGGCATGTTTATGTAGAGTCTTCCAGAAAGATTTCCACTCACTGGGACCCATTATGCCCATTCACACATTCATACTGCTTTTCGGATGAAAAACGACAAGGAGAACTCTGGGGAAACTGAGGCACAAGGTAGCAGGAAGAGGCACCCCGAGCAGCATTGGCCACCGGACGTCTGCTGTCTGGCTGGGGTGTCGCATCTGCTTCTGTGGCGGGGGGCGGAGACTGCGGCAGGAAGTCTGTCGAATGGCAAGGGGCGGGGGGTGGGGCGCCAGCCAGGAGAGGGGGCCTGGTGGGCCAGGAATGGGGCCCCTGCGCACGGCGCTGGTCCTTCTGGGGCCGCTCTGGGGTGAGTACGTGGGGTCCCTCCCCTCTGCCCCCACCCCCTGCTGTCCATCCCCCAAGCTGCCCGCCCGCCTGCTCAGATCCCCTCTAAACTGTCATCTTTCCGCTCGGCCCACCGGGGCCCATGTCTCTCCTGAGGGTTGAAGGCGTCCAGCCAGGGTCCTCAGAGGGGGCCCCTAGGAGAAAATTCAGACCGTGGCCTACAAACCAGTCTTAGGTGACCTGGCCCCGCTGGCTTCTCTCATCTCCACCCGCCTCTACCTGCCCTCTCTCCCCCATGACCGGCCTGCTGGCTCATCTTTCTTTTCTTTTTTTCCCCAACACATCAAGCTTGATCCTGCCTCTGGGCCTTTGCACCTGCTGTTCCCTCTGCCCAGAACACTGTTCCCTGGCTCTCGTCTCTAGCATCAGCTGCAATTCCATCTCGATGCTGGGAACAGGGCACAAACTCACCCCTTCTAGGGGGGCTGGTGTCTAACAGGCACCCAGATGTCTCATGGCCAAAAGCAAACTTTTTTTCCACTCCAGCCCTGCTCCTGCCTCAGTTTCCCGCATCTTGGCCCAAAGTCACGGCCGTTCGCACAGTCCCTTGGGCTAAAACCTTGGCAATGCGCCACCATCTCTCTTCCTCTCTCCCAATTCGGTGCTTCTTGTGGTTTTTCTAGGGGGCAACTTCGAGATCTGGTCAGACTCTGGCCCCCTCTCTCCTCGGTCGGGCCCCCGTTCCTGCTCTCCTGGGCCCTCTTGTCCCCACAGCCTCTGATCCCCCCACCTCGTAGTCTGTTCTCACCGCAGCAGTCAGGATGGTTTTTTTAAAACTTAAATCGGCCCCTGTTTCCTCCTGCCCTGCTGGTTTCCCATCACAGATTAAAAAGCAAACCGCCCCCTTTCCCCACCTCCACCCCCGCACCCCCAACCACACCCGACCCCTGTGGCCTGCTGACCAACCCCTGCTGACCTCTCTGGTCCCACCTCCTCCCTCTGTCCCCCTCGCTCCCTCTGCTCCAGCCACACAGGCCTCCTCGCTGTTCCTTGCACACACCAGGCACAGTCCTGCCCCAGGGCCTTTGCATGGGCTGTTCGCTCTGCCTGGAACGCTCTTCCTCCATAGCTTCCTTCCTTCCCACAACTGGCTGCTTCTTAACAGTCAGAGTCCCGTTCAAATGTCGCCTCCTCCGAGAGGCCTTCCCTGACCACCCTCTGTGAGTAGATTCCCTGCCACCTCATCGTTTCCCTCTATTGCCACTCCCCGTTCCTTTCCTCCATCACGATTCTCCGTTCGCGACTTGCTGTGTGTCTCCCTCTCCCGAGCCTGTCGGCCCGCCGAAGGCAGGGATTTTTCTGTGTCTTGGTCACCTCTATGTCTGTGTCCACGGCGGCCTGGCACACAGGGAGCGACATTTGTGCGGCTGAGAGCTGGGCAGTCACAGGGTCCAGCTTGAAACCTCCCAAGTGCCGAGAGTTACATCCGTTTCGCAGATGGGGCCACTGATGTCAGCGAGGAGGCGTGACCTTGCACAGATGCCACACACAGCAAGCTTCCACACCTGCGGGCTCGCTGGGGGCGTCAGTCACACACACACACACGAGAGACGCTCATTCACCTTTTTTGTCCCCAGCCCTGCGAGCAGCCGCAGGCCTCGCCGTGCTTCAGGAGCCCCGCTTGCTGCAGGTGCGGCAGGAGAGCGAGGTGACCTTGACCTGCCAGGTGGTGCAGGCCCAGGCCTGGGAGCGACTCCGCGTGGAGTGGCTCAAGGATGACGCCAGCCTGTGCCAGTCATTCATCTCCAACAGCAGCCTCAGCCTGGGGGGCTGCGGGCCCCGGGGATGGCTCTCCTGGTGGCCGCCTGGCACTGTCACCCTGCGGCTGGCCAGCGTGAGCCTCAACGACAGCGGGCGCTACGTGTGCTGGGCGGCCACGGAGATCCCAGAGCTGGAGGAGGCTGAGGGCAGCGGAACGCAGCTCCTGGTGGACACAGGTATGGGGGCGAGTGGGAGGAGGCAGCCCGGGACTTGGGACTTCGAGGATCTTAAGACTGTCCCTTCTCAAGTTCCTAGAAGCAGAAACTCTAACTTCTTCACATCAGATTCTTGGGAATAGGAATCCTGCCAAGTCGAGATCAAATTCTAGAATCAAGAACCAAAGATGTGCTGGAACTTAAGATTCTAGACCAGGGCTCAGCCAACTTTCTCTGTAAAGGGCCACAGAGGAAGCATTTCCTGCTCTGTGGGCCACATGAGCTCCGCTGCGACGTAGCCGGAAAACCACCCTGGGCTGTGCATCTGGGAATGGGCAGGGCCGCGTGCCAATAAAACTTTATTTAAAAAACACAAGCAGGGGGCCACATTGGGTCCACGGGCTGGAGTTTGCTGAGCCCTGTTCCAGAATATCACACTCATCCAGACTCTTGATATGTATAATTCTGGAGTTTGGGTTAAAAACGATTCCAGAATCTTTTGTTTTGAAAATGTGTTATGAAAGTGTATTCTGCCTACAGAGAAACGCGCCTATCCTAAGTGGCCAGCTCCATGATGTCTTGGTCCTTTTGGGCTGTTATAACAAAAGATTGTAAACTGAGTGGCTTATACAACAGAAATGTTTCTCGTCCTTCTGGAGGCTGGAAGTCCCAGATCAGACCCGGCGTGGTGACGTTCTGGGGAGGACTTTCTTCCTGGTTCATAGACGCATCTTCTCGCTGGGATGGAAGGGACAAGGGAGCTCTCTGGGGGCCTTTTTTTAAGATCACTAATCCCACTCACGAGGGCCCCCCCCTCACGGCCTCATCACCTTCCAAAGGTCCCACCTCCTAACACGATCATATTGGGGCGTAGGAGTCACCATAGGAATTTGGGGGCACACAGACAGACTGCAGCCATGAATTTTCACAAGCTGAGCACACCCACGTGCCACCACCCGGCTCGAGAAACCCAGCCCCCTCCCAGTTACCATCGTTGTGTCCCCTCGTGGATACCAGCACCCCCCACCGCCATCTTGCCTGCCACTGGCATCGATCTGTTTTTCCTGGCTTCATACTTTACTTAAATGGAATCATAGAGTATATTCTCTTTGTGTCTGACTTCTTCCACTCAGCGTGAGGTCTGGAAGATTCGCCCGTCTCCGTGCGTGAGGCAGAGATTCGTTCCTTTTTCCTTGCTGTAGACTATTCCATCGCATGCGCCACCGCCATCGATCAACCCAATTTCCTGTTGATGGGCGCTTGGGTATCTTCTGGGTTCGGGCTATCCTGAAGAAGGCTGCTAGAAGAATCTAGAACTTGTCCTTTGGTCAACATACGTACACATTTCTGTTGCACCTAAGACAATTCTGGAATCTTGAACTGTAAAATAGAATCTCGCAATTGTAGGATCCTGGGGACATGAAATCCTTGGCTCCTAGAATGACAGCCTTCACCCACAGTGGGGAATATTGCTCCTAAGGAGGTAAAAATTGGTTCGGGGAGCAAAGAAAACCTTATTCTTTTTCTGTGTAAAGTACAGAAATGCAGATGGTACATAAACAGATCCACAGTGTATCTGGGGCATTAAAATTTCATAGGGGAACAAAAGAATATTTTTAAAATGTCTCCTTAGGGGGCTGATAATGAAAAAGGTTGAGAAACACTGAAATAAAGGAAAGGATGATTCTAGAATCTCAGAACTGCAGTATCTTAAATACTTTAAATAGATGGCCTCTTAGAATTTTACCATCTCAGAGTCAGAGCAGAGAATTCTGGAATCCAGAGTTGAAAGCCATTGATTCTCAAAGCCAGAAGGAACTTTCCAGATCAGCTGAGCAGCTGCCTTGTTGTACAGATGAGGACGCTGAAGCCCAGAGGGGGCCCAGGTGTGTCCAGGTTGCACCCAGCCAGGGATGCACCCGGTTTTCTCGAAAGCCCGGCTCACCCACTGCCCCCACTCTGCATGACACCCCCTTATGGACCAAACCCTGCGCGGGGAGGGGGGCACCCCAGCCGACCCAGGTGGGGGTCTCCTGTTGTCTCGCTGCTTCCTGACTCCTCGGGGGCTCTCGGGGGGCAGGGAGCACCGCCCCCACGCCCAGCCCAGAAAGATGCCCATTCCTCCAGCTGGCAGGACCCGCCCGCCGCCTGCCTCCGGGGCGGTGTGTTTTGGCTGTTCTGCCCACCACCCACCCCTCTAGCGACAAGAGGGCCAATTACCAATTAGCAGAAGCGGGATGCGGAGGCGTCAGTCTGGGTGGCGTTGGCAGCTGCGACAGAGTGGGCGGGCCTGGGCCCAGCTCCACACAGCTGGCTTCCCCACCCCCACCCCGGGGCTGCTGGCAGCCCTGCCAACTTTAGAACCTGCAAGATGAAGGGGTCGGGGACTCTGGGCCTCATCTTGGTCCCAGCAGAAGGAGGCTTTGGCTGGAGTTCAGTCAGTTATACAGACCTGGAAACACATGCCCGCTCTGCCATTCACTCACTGTGTGACCTTGGGCCAGTAACTGAACTCCTCCGTGCCTGTTTCCTTAGCTATCAAAATACGGCTAATAATGCTTTCCTCGTTGGGTTACGTGAATTTAAAGTGTTTCTGTCTAACGAGTTTATCACAGGGTCTGGATCCTAGTAAGTCCTCAATAAACATAAGTGGTTATTATTATGTCTGTGATGCTGCTCATCCAGCAAGACTCGAATGTTCAGGCCAGCGTAAGGAGCGGGGAGCTGAGATGAGCAGTGCCTTTGTTCAAAGCAGTGCCTAGCTGTTGCCCGGGTGTGTGACCCCAGGCAAGTGACTCAGGCTCTCTGAGCCTCAGTTGCCTTGTATATGAAATGCGCTTGGCACAGAGTAGAGGCTCAAGAAACAAGGAGCCATGAGGATGATGGATCCCATGACTAGGATGATGGAACTCATGGTGGGGATGATGAGGCTCATGATGAGGAAGCTGGAGCTCAAAATCAGGATGATGGAGCTCATGATGAAGGTGATGGAGCTCAAAATAAGGATGATGGAGCTCATGACCAAGGTGATGGAGTTCACGATGAAGGTGATAGGGCTTATGGTGGGGATGACAGAGTTTGTGATGGGGATGGTGGAGCCTGTTATGGGGGTGATGGGGCTCATGACAAGGATGGTGGAGCTCACAGTGGGGATGATGGAGGTCATGATGAAAAACCCCAGTTGGCGGTTATTCCACAATAATCCAGCAAGATAGGAATGGTTAGTGTCATTTTGCGGAAGAGGAAACACCCACCCGCCCGAACTCACACAGCATGGCGGGGGCAGGAACCCTGAGGTCCCACATGGGGTGGGGGGGCTCTCACCGTGAAGGGTGCAGGAGGCCGGGCTTGAAGGCGAGCACCCCCGAGACACACGTTTCTTCTCTGCAGATGACGGGCCACAGAAGCCGATCCCCAGCATCACAGGTGAGCCCCGCCCGCGCGGCCCTCCTCCAGCCCCGCCCCCGCCCCGCGCCCCGCCCCCGGTCACACCGCCCCCTCCCCGTCCCCCCAGGACGACACTTGGCGCTGCTGGTGGCGGGGAGCGCGGCCCTGGTCGTGACCGCGATCGCGCTGGGCGCCTGGATCTGGGGCCGCCGCCGCTGCGGGCACAAGGACGCAGGTGAGCGCGCAGGTGGCCGCGCGGGGGGCAGGCGGTGCCCGCAGGTGCCGCCCTCCGCTGGCGGCCGCGCCCTCGCGTGGCGGAGGCGGGAACTGCAGCCGGGGCGGCGTCCCCGAATCTGGCCGTCCCACCTGCCGCTTCTGGAAGGAGGGAGGGCGGGGCTGCGGGGCGGAGACCGGGACTAGATGCAGACGGTGGCCGCTGCGCGCACGGTTTCCGGACGCACAGACAAATTCCTTAGAGGTGGGCTGCGGGGGGCCAGGCCGTCCTCAGTGTCCCCTCTTGGGCGGTGTCGTCCCTCCCTCCCCCCCCCCCCCCGCAGGGAATCAGCTGTACGGCAACGTCCTCTACCGGCCCCGGGGGGCCCCAAAGAGGACCGAGGCATCGCCGGCGGAGGGGAAGGTGCTGGACACCCCCAGGGAGGCCCGGAAGGCTCAGAGCGTCTATTCCGTCTCTTTCCCTCGGCCCCCCACCCCCCAGCGGCGTCTGGCCCCCAAATCTTGCCCCAGCCCCAGGCCCACTCATCTCGTCTCTACGGTCAGAGTCCCCCCTGACCTAGGTCCCTTTGGGCAACGAAGTCCAAGAGGGTTCCTTGAAGTGGGAAGAGGAACCGGAGCCCCCGGAGCCCCAGAGAGGACCCCAGTGGCCAGGTGAAGATGTGACTGATTCCAAGGGGGTCCGGGAGGCCAGCGGTCCTTGCTGGGACCCCCCCGCCCCCGTCCTCATCTCTGTGACGCTGGACCTCTCCTTGCCCCAGAACACTCAGTAAAGGCGCGCGAAGAAAGCAAAGCCAGATTTTGTGGCGATTTGGGGGTGCTACAGAGATTTGGGGGGCCATCTGGGGGTGCCAGGGCCCCCAGGGATGGCTGGAGAGCTCCACTGTGGCGAAGGGGCTCTGTGACGACTCGCCAGCGCCCCCCTCTGATGCTCGGAGAGACACGTCCGATTAGCAGAGAATGGATGGATGCCCGCAGCCTCCAAACAGAGCCCGGAGCTGGAGGCAGCCCCTCCCCAGCTGGCGTGTCCCCGCACCCCCCACGCAGACACGCTTGGAGGTGGGGGGTGAGGGGGGGGACATCGGGGCTCCCTGGCATTTATCAGCCCCCTGGGTCTCCTGCCCGACTGTCACCTTGAAGTGACACCAGCCGGGCCCGGCTCCCCTCCCCCACTGCTCTGTTACCATGGGGACAGATGTCCTTTCTGCAGCGGCGTCAGGCCGCGCTGCCCGCCCCGATGGGGGGGAGGGGCCGCGTGGGGGCGGGGCTGGCCCGGGAGCCTCGCCCCTCAGTTTCTCCATCATTTGTAGCTGCCGGTCTCCGCTGTGTCCGGGTTTTCATCAGCCTCCATACCTCTCTCTCCCTGCCCCTCTCCAGCTCTCTGAGTTTTTGGTCCCTCCCTGTGAGCAGCTCAGCCTCCCACGCCGGCTCTGTCCCCAATACGAGGAGCTGGGGACCCCCTTCTCCCTCCAAGGGTCCGTCTCCCTCTTCCCAGATAAGACACTTGAAACACACAATAACTTATTTATTTTCTACACCAGCGGGGGCCTTCGAGACACAGCTCTGGGCCCTGGACCCAGAAGGGGGCTGAGACGGGGGTTCTGATGAAGACTCATGGGTGGGAGGGGTAGGGGGTCCCGCCGTATGGCCTCCTCCAGGAGTAGAAAGACCTCCAGTGTTTGCAGCCGGTGGTTCTGGGCCCTCACCGCCCAGGGCCAGGGGCTGAGGCTCCCGGTCAGGGGGTCTGTGTGCCCACCGGGTACAGCAGGGCCAGATGCTCTGCGCCCTGCACGGGCAGGGGACGGGAGCTGTAATGGAGCACCAGCTCCGACACGCTGGCGAAGGGACCGCTGTGCTGGCCCAGCACAAACTGGTTCTCTCGGGTCCGCGCGAACTTCAGATGCAGAAAGCCCTGGCTGCTCCTGGGGGACACAGGGGGCCTTGAGCACCCCAGACCTGCTCTCCACCCCCAAAGCCACCACCCCCCCATCGCCTCCAGGAGCAGGGGCTGACATCCCCAAGTACTTCTGGTAAATAGCCACTTGGTGCCAAGCGGTTGGCTTGTCCCACACTGTCTTCCTTGCTTGGGACCCTAAGGAGGCAGCTGGAGGCCCTGCATGGTGGGGGTCCCTCCCGGGGACACGGACTGGACTTTCTCTCTCGATCTCTTGTGCCACCCCTCCTGGGCCCCCCACTAGTTAGCCCCCAGTTTGAGGTCCCTTTCCTTTCTCTTCATCTCGGGTGGGTGGAATGACCTAGAACCTGGAGATCGCTCTGTCATCATCATTCATATGAATTAAGCACTTCCTGTCTCCTGGGCACTATTCTCAACATTTTCTCACATAGTTTTTTCATCTCCTCATTGCAGTATTAGCACAAACTTGGTGCTAGCTAGTGTTATCCTCGTTTTACAAGTGAAGAAACTGAGGCCCAGAGAAGCTGAGTCACTCAGCTAGGGTCACATAGCTAGAAAGTGGCAGAGGCAGGATTTGAACCGGCGTCCGAGCCCTCTTCCCATCTTTTCCTTTGAGGAATCACATACTCAGATGCCTAATACAATCGTAGGAGCGGTTTATAATCAGACACACTTAGAATCTCAGGCAGAGAGGTGGGCAGAACCGAGGTCTCAAACTCAAATGCCTCCAGGGCCATTCTGAGATTCTGGCCCCCGACAGACACAAATGGATATACTTCAACTTTTGGACTCGGAGTGGGGGGGGGTCCGAAGAAACCTCGGAAACGTAGTTCCCCATCTCACCCAAGGCCTAGGTCTACTGTATGGCTTCCACTCCATCTTTTTGCATACCTCCGGCGACAGGGAGCTCATTCCCAGATGGAACCATGATGGTGACCTCCCTGGAAGCTCCATCCTCTGGTCCTATAAGCCCCACCCATTGGCCTGGAAGCCCTGCCCATCGGTCCCAGAAAGCCCGACCCACTGGTCCCAAAGCCCCGCCCCTGGCTTGGAAGCCCCGCCCACTGGCCACAAAGCCCCACCCCTGGCCTGGAAGCCCCACCCATCAGTCCCGGAAACCCCACCCACTGGTCCCAAAGCCCCTCCTGGCCTGGAAGCCCGGCCCACTGGTCCCAAAGCCCCCCATGGCCTGGAAGCCCCGCCCATCAGTCCTGGAAACCCCACCCACTGGTCCCAAAGCCCCACCCCCTGGCCTGGAAGCCCCACCCACTGGTCCCAAAACCCCACCCCCTGGCCTGGAAGCCCTGGGGCCTCTCCCCTCTGCTCCCACTGAATGAACCCTATAGCGGGACGCATGCAGTCCTGTGACTCTGTCCCTCCAGGGGGCTGGGGTCTCACCTGAGGGACAGGGAGCAGTCCTGGGGGCTGGTCTCGCTGAGCCGCACCAGGTAGCTGCCTTCCTTGCAGAGCGACAGGAGGCTCTCGGCATCCGCCCTGCTCAGGGGGCCGTGAAACCACCTAGGGGGCGGGGACAGACGTGTCACGATGGGCGAGCCCCCTTCGCACACACCTTGGGGTCGGGGGCAGGCAGGGTCGCTCCAAGGCCTTGTGACATCCGGGCAGACAAGAACAATCCCCTTGGGTTTCTCCTCAGGGCCGGGGTCTTCCCCAGGGGGCAGCTGCTTCTCCTTCCAGCGTTCTCTGCAGACGAACCAGCGCGAAGTCCCCGTTCCTCAGCCAGTTCCGCGTGGCCCGCCTGAGGGGCCTGCGGACGGCTGTGATCAACACGCCCTGTGCCCACCAGGCCCGGCTCAGCGGGGTCAGGGCGGTCCTCGAGGAGCTCCCAGGCTGGAGGGACACGGAAGACCCAGACCCCTCAGCTTGGGGGCCGCACCCTAGCCCAGAGTTGGGACCCCTTCAAAATCCTGCTCCCCCCAGTTCCATCCCAACATTTCCTGGGGGGAGGGGAGAATGACTTTGATCCCTATGCTCCCAGGCTTAAAAGCCCCGCTCAAGTGAAGAGAGGAATTCTCCTTTTACTCTATTTGAGCCAGGCACCATCTGGGGGGTTTTGAGCCCGAGGTTCGGAGAGGTTCAGTGACCTGCCCAAGGTTGCACAGCCAGGAGATGCAGAGCTGGGGTTTGAAGCCAGAGTCTGATGCCAGAGGGAGCCAGACTCCATCTGATTCTGCTTTGCTCCTAGCTGGGCGGCTGGCAGTGCAGGGGGCACCCAGCGAGGAGTAGTGGAAGGAATGAATGAAGGGAGTGAATGAGCCCCCCCTAGTTAAGGACTCTGCAGCTGGTCTGGGCTCTTCCGTCTGCAGCTTCCCCACTCACGGCTGTTTCTCCAGGGGCAGGGCCGCGTCCACGCGCTCCGCGGGCTGGGGGCTTCTGGGCGGGGGTCTCCGCAGCTCCTTGGCGGAGCCCGAGGTCCTTTCCCACTCCGGACTGTCGAACTGCACTGGAGGGGGCGGGTTAGAGAGGAAAGGGTTAAGTCCCGCCTACCTGAGAGGGGCGTGTCAAGGGCTAGCCAATGGACTCTCAGGAGGGAGGCGGTGCCAGCTTGAGGCAACCTATCAGAATCCAGAAGAGGAGGGGCCGGGCTTAAGGCTGGGGCAGGATTGGTGCCGCCAACTGGCCTTCAGAAGAAGGGAGGGCGTGGTCTTTCGTAAATCTGCATAGGAGGGCGGGGCAGTTCCCTAAGTGACAAATCCGAGAGCAGGGGGCGTGGCCAGAGGGATGGGTTGGCCGTTCAGCCAGATTCTGGCCAAATCATCGAGCTGGAAAAACACTCCTAATATACAGACAGGTAGACTGAGGCCCGAGCCCCAACTCCCCTCCCGCTTCTGGGGCAAAGTTGGCTTTGCACAACTCTTCCCGCCCCAAGTCATTTTATTTCTTTATTAAAGCAGGCCTCGTTATTACCACTTTTATAGAAGAGGAAACCGACGGTCAGAGACTTATCCAAGCTCACCCAACTGGCTCAGGAATTGACCCCAAGTCCACCTAATGACAGCTACTAAGCAATGCTACCCTCTCCCCCGAGAGCTTCCATGCAATTGAGCCCTTTCTAGCATTCAATTTACAAGCACCTGTTGGCGGATACTAAAGTGATGCCCATTTCACAGGTAAGGGAACTGAGACTCAGAGAGATAATAGTCTGACACTAAAGCCCATCCCGGCACTATACTGAACAGAGCGAGCAGGCTCCATTGTGCTCTAAAAGCGACTTCAGCTTCCAAGGAAGAGGAATTTATGACTATCAGTCATTCACACTTTAGTGAGAATTAACAAACTCCCAATGTGGCAGATGATTGTGGTTTACTCTGTAAGTTGAAACAGGGGACGTGGGACCAGAGCAGGAAATAGAGGGAGGCGGGAAGTGAGAGGTCAGGGCCGGGGTGGGAGAAGCACCTGCGAACGCCTTGGAGATGTGATCTTTCTTCCACTCCCAGGGCTGGTCATACTCATCGGCGGGCCGTTCATCCTCCGGGGGCAGCCGGCTCTGTCGAGGCCTCCGCCCGGAAGGAGGCCCGTCCCCCGGCTCTCGGTCCTGCTCCTCGTAAGGAGTGTCGTACAGCTGCACCCCTCTGCACGGCAGTTCTGGGAGGCCGAGGACATTGTCAGCTCCCACTCCCGCCCGGGACCCAGTGCCCTTCCCCCAAGCCCCGCCCACTCACCGCTCACGACCCACTGGGCATCGTAGGGCTCCATGTAGCCGTCATCCGGGGGTGGCGGGTGGGGCTGGGCATCGAAGGGGTCCGAGTACTCGGTGTCACCTTCTGACTGGAGAGAGATGGAACGGAAGGGGAGGGGCTCAGGGGGACCTAGCCGAGCTCTGGATACCCCCTGCTGGGCGACGGTACAGCCCTGCCTGCCCTCTCTGGGCCATCTGACACATCCCCCCAAGCAGCTCTTTTTTTTTGGAGGCGGGTAGGGAGCCCCTGCAGACAGATGCCAGCGTCCCTTGCTTTCTGGCTCTGTGCCCTTCAGATTGTCCCGGGTGCAGAGCCGCGATCTGTCCTTCACTAATTTTCATGTTTATCAGCTGCCCGCACTGTTCTAAATATTTACCCATATTTACTAGCGGTACCAACACTCAGTGAGAACATTATCCCCATTTTACAGATGACGAAACCAAGGCACAGAGAGGGCGAGTGACTTGCTCAGGGCCACACAGCTGGTGAGTAAGAGGCAGGGTTTGACCCCATGGTGTCGGCTTCCTCCTCCCGCCTCTCTGTGCTTTTAGCCACCGCCCACACAGCCTCTCCTAATCCTCTTCGAGTCCTTGTCTGGAACTGGGGGTTTGGGCTGCACCGGGACCCTCTAGAAAGATACGGAAGAAGACACGGGCGGCGGAGGCAGGGCTGGGTTCAAACGCTAACGAGCTAGGGCCCTGGGGCCCCGGGCGGGTGGCTTCTCTTCTGCCAGCCTCAGTTTCTACTTCTGTCAAATGGGAGTAACCACCCAGGAAGGGCAGAGAGCAGGGGGGAGGGTGCTTCTGTGCATGGAGGGGAGGGCCTGGCTCGGAGCTGTTTCAGGAAGGTTCCTCCAGCCGCCCAGCCCAAGGGGACCGGAGGGGGCACCAGGGAGCTGGGGGGCAGGGGGACAAAGCCGGGTGGCTCAGCGAGGAAGGAGACCACCCAGCGTCAAACAGGTGCGGAGCCTGGGGAGTGTCTGGCCCGCCCCTGGGGTCACAGAGAAGACGAGCTCCCCGAAGTCGGGGCGCCCAGCCCGGGCCTCCCGACCGCATCTCCCGGGGCCACCCAGCCAGGGGGACGTGGCCACGCACCTCGCCCCCGGGGCTGCCCAATAGGACCTTGGCTCTGGCCGCGTCCGCCGCCTCCACCTTAATGAGCCGGTGCTTCGGGGAGTCGTACTTGGCGTCGCCGGCGCCCCCGGGGTCGGGCTCGGGGCGGCCGTCCGCGTCCTCATAGGGGTCCTCGAAGTCCAGGTCCTTCTGCTCCCGGTAGGCCCTGAGGATGTCGCTCTCCGTGTAGTCGGGGGTGGGCGGCTGCGGAGGGGGCCTCCGAGCGCCAAAGCTCAGATAGTCCCGGAGCCACTTGGCCATCTGGGCGCGCGGTCCCCCCAACACCCGGCCGCGGTGAGAGGGGGCCCCACATGCCCCGTTCCGGGCCCCCCTCCTTGGCAGACGCCCCCCCCCCCCCCGGGAGGAGGATAAGGATCAGGTGTGCCCCTTGGCTCGGCTCAGAACAGGGGAGAAAAAGGAGGGGACGGGGGACGGACGAGGAGCCGGAGCCCACCTGAGCCCGGCTCTGGAAGGACCGCGGGGACCCGGCGCCCCGCAGGGCCCTGAATGCCGAGCGCGGGGGCGCCGGGCCAGGGCGAGGGGCATCCGCGGAAGCGCGCGGACTTTCCGCGGGCAGCTCGGCCGCCCGCCGCCTCCGGGAAGCCCGGGGTCCCTTTCTTGGGGGTCCGGGGGTCGGGGACAGCGCCGCCTGCGGAAGCCCCCAGCCCCGGCTGTGCCCGGGCGCCCGGTTCTCAGCGCAGCCGGCGGCCTCCCCGGGGGCGCGGGCGCCGCGCGCAAAGTTGGGCCGCGGGGACGGCGCCCCCGGCGCGGCGCATCCTTTGTTGCGCTCCTCTCGGCTCCGGGGGGAGCCCCGGGTCCCTCGGCCCCCGGCCCGGCCGCCCCGATCCGGTCCCAGCCCCGGGCACAAAGGGAGATAAAGCTCCTCCAATCCTCCTTCACGTTTTGGAAAGACTTTACCGCCGCCGCCGGCGCGCGCCCGGGAGGTGGGACTTTGGGAAGGGGGCGCGCGGGCGGACGCCCCAGCCCCCGCCGACCCCCGGCCGCGTCCCGGGCAGCGTCGTCAAGGCTTCCCCGCCCCCCCCACCTCCGCCTCCGCGGCTCCCCCGCCTCCCCTCCCCCTGCGCCCCCCTGGAGGTGACGGAGACCTTCAGCTGTTCTGGGGAGGGGGGCGCCGCCGCCCGCGGAGGGAGGGGGGACGCGGGGCGGGAGTGGCGGGGACCGGGGCCGCGGCAGCCGGACGCTGACCCGGAGGACCGAGGCCGGCGGGAGCGAGCGAGGTGCGCGGGAGGTGGGGACCGGCGGGGGCTGACCTTGCTCGGGAGAGCGGGAGGCGCGGAGGCGGGAGGGGGGAGAGGAGGGAGGGGAGGGGGCGACGGGCCGGGAAACGGGGGGCTGGACTTGACCGCGAGGCGGGGTGAAAGTGACCGGCATGGGGTGAGGGGGGCGGGGGGTGACGTGAGTGACCGCCGCGGCGGGTGGAAATTGCACCAGGGTTTGGCAGGCGGTGTGGAAATGGTGCCCGAGGTCACTGGCTCAAATGGATGTGGACGCAGCTGAAGGAAGTGGGGAGGCGACGGGAGGGACGGGGAGCTGGCTTCCCCTCCCCCAAGAGGGCTCATCCCGGCCCTCCGCCCCCAGGGGACTAATTGCAGGATGCGGGGCGGGGGGCTGGGGCAGCTGGCCAGGGGAAGGGAGATGGTATCTGTGCCTGGCGCGTGTCCCCGGCATCTGTCCCTTTGTGGCTTCTGAGGGTGGAGGCAGGAGGGGGACAGAGATGAGAGGGGTCTCGCCCGGCCTGGCTGCCTGTTGGCAGCCGCAGCTGTCTGGGGACGAGGACGATAAGAGGTTTGGGGACAGCGAGAGGCGAAGGGAGCTGCCACCTCCGGAGCAAACGCATTTTTTTCTTTTCCCAAAAGCGGGCTTGCTCAGGTCCCATTGGAGTCACAGAGGGGCGGTCAGGGAGGATGGGACCCCAGGTTCCCTTCTCCCCGTGCCCCCTCTCCCAGGGTGGGCTGGTGCCGATGGCTTGGAGGGGACGGAGGGCCACAGTGCTCTGAGCCGCCCGCCCCCCCAGGAACAGCCGGGCCAGGCCAGCGTCTGTCTGCTCCTTGCCTCCCTGATTTGAAAAATGGGGCATCTAATAGGAAAACCCCCAGAGAGCTCAAGAGAGGCAGGATGGCCAGAAGGGAGTGAGTCATTTTACGGATGGGGAAACTGAGGCACAGATTGGAGAGGGACTTGCTCGGAGCCACCCGTGGCTCATTCTGCCTGGAAGCCACGATCTGGCCCGGCTTGGGGTGGCAGAGACCCGCCAGCGTCTCCTCATGGGATCAGCGGTTCTGCATCTCCCCTGCCACCACCGTTAGCCTGTCTCCAGATGGGGAAACTGAGGAACAGAGCTGACCAGGCAAAGCCTGTAAGGGCGGCAGGGTTCCCTGCGTCCCCCCCCTTTCCAGCTCCCGCGGTGTCGCCCACTGCAAACCTGTTGAGCTGGGTCCCCCCCCTGCAATGGGCGACAAGGCAGCGTCCCCGGCGACCTCGGGGGAGCACGGCGGGTAATTGTCCTGTTTTCTGTCAGCCGCGAGGCGATTCCCGGCTTGGGGATGAGCTGTTGACAGATCTCATCAGCTCCCGGTCGTCGCCCTGGTGGATAACTGCGAGCCATCTGAGGTATAAATATTTGAGAGGGGCCTTCTAATTGCAGAGAGTGCCCGGAATAGCGATGAGAGGCCCCGAGGCGGAATCAAACGGCGTTTGACTTCCCTGCGCCTCAGGAGCCAAGCCGGCATCTCCCGGGGCGCCCGCCCCAGCCCAGGAGAGGATGGGGGCGTTCCGGGAGGAGCGGGAGGCGGTGGCAGAGGAGGAGGAGGAGGAGGGCGGGCTGGTGGTCTGGTGACCTCCAGGAGTGACCTTGAAGACCCACATCACCTCTAGGGGTTTGGCGCTTCTGATTGCGACAGCAGGGAGCAGGGGCGCGAGGCCCAGAGGAGACACCTCGTGGACAAAGGCAAGGAGGCGAGCAGTGTGGGGGTCCTGGGCCGAGGGGCCCTCCCTTCCTCCAGCGCTTATGGTTTAAGGGGCAGTTTATCAGGGGCATCTCCTTGAACATCTTCTAGAACATTCCATCACCCCCAAAAGAAATCCTGTCCCCACGTGCAGTCACTCCCCACCCCCTCCCCAGCCCCTGGCCCCCACGAGCCCGCTCTCTGTGTGTGGATCTGCCTGTTTTGGACGTTTCACGTCCATGGGATCACACGTCGTGTGTCCTTCTGTGTCTGCTTCTCTCCCTGAGCGGCGTGTGTTCAGTCCGTCCACGTGCGGCTGCATCGGGGCCTCCCCCCTTTTCATGGCTGAGTAATATTCTATTGCATGGCACACAGTAGGTGCTCAATAAATGCTTAGGGTGGACGGGGCCTCAGGAAGGAGCTGGATGGGGTTCCTGGCTGGGGGCTGTGCCTGCCCTCCCGGTCCCTTACCCTTGACTCATGGAGCAGCACCCGGATCCACGAGTCTGAGGCAGGGTGGGAGCCAAGGCGCCAGGCCAGGAGGGGGCCAGGTTGGGACGGTCCGCAGTGGGACCTAAAATCTCCTAATCTGATGGAGGAGACAAGGCCTTGCCTCGGGAGCTCCTAGTCTGGCAGAGGGACAAGCTCCTGGACACAGCTCTGCCTTTCTCAATGCGCAGTCTGAGGGGAGCAATGTGGCCTTGCCCTCGGAAGCCCCCAGTCTGATGGAGGAGGCATGGTTCTGACCTCAGGGGCCCCAGTCTTCAAGGATCGCAATCAGATGGGGGAGGCACGGTCCAGCCTTCAAGAGCCCCTAGTCTGATGGAGGAGGCATAGCCATGTTGTCATGAGCCCCCAGGCTGCATGCGCTGTGGGAGCCTGGGGGTCAAAGATGGAGCCACTGTGCCTTGAAGCCATTCCAACGCAGGTCCTGCCCCCACCCACCCTGAGCCCTCGGGGCGGCCTCCCCTCCTCTGTGAAATGGGGCCGTAGGGGGCCGAGCTGGGGTGTGGAGGGGCTCAGGCACAGGGGCGGCCCCTGGGCTCCTTCGCGAGGCCCAGGCTCAGGGTCCCCCCCCCAACCTCCGCCCAGTCCCTCTGATGTGCTCCCGTCCCTCTGATGTGCTCCGGCAGCCGGGCAGCCCTGGGGGAGATGATGGAGGAGATTCTGAATGAGGCCTGACAGCTCGGGAGGGGATGACAGACACGGAGCTCCAGGGGGACGGAACTGTCAGCAGCGATGGGGGAAGGGCAGGCTCCTGAGCAGAGGGGGCTCCCGGGGAGGGCGGGCAGGCGGGGAGGGAGCGGGGGCGGCGGGCCGAGGCCCCGGCCTCAAAGCCAGCAGGGAAAATAAGAATTGAAGAACCCATTCCAGTGGGGTGCGGAGGGGTCAGGGGGGCGGCAGGGAGTGGGCAGACCGTGCAGTTCCCTGGGCCTCAATGTCCTCATCTGTGAATGGAACACAGCCACTCAGGCCACTAACATTTATTGAGCACCTACTGAGTACCTGGATGGACTCAGGGGGTGGGGACACATTCATCAAGACACCTAGCTTTGGGGCTGGCCCGGTGGCACAGTGGTTAAGTGTGCACGTTCAGCTTTGGTGGCCTGGGGTTTGCCGGTTCGGATCCTGGGTGCAGACAGGGCACTGCTTGGCACGCCATGCTGTGGTAGGCGTCCCACATATAAAGTAGAGGAAGATGGGCACAGATGTGAGCTCAGGGCCAGTCTTCCTCAGCAAAAAGAGGAGGATTGGCAGCAGATGTTAGCTCAAGGCTAATCTTCCTCAAAAGAAAAAAAAAAAGACACCTAGCCTTGCAAAGCTCATTGTCTGGGGGGGGGGGGGTCTGGCAGGTAGGGGGCCCCCATGACCCCAACCTCCTTGAATGTGGCCCCTTGAATGTGGCCGGGCCCTGTGGCTTAGTTTTGACCAGCGGAATGTGGCAATGGTGACGGAATGTCACTTTCAGCTGACTCTCCTCTCGTGCTGGCTTTGGGAGACAGTGGCTGGAGGAGCCGTGTGGGCAAGTGACGGAGGGCGGCCTCTGGTCACAAGCCCGAGGGGAACTGAATTCTGTCCACAAGCACGTGAGCGAGCTTGGGAGCAGATCCTGCCCCAGCCCGGCCTTCAGATGAGACCCCAGCCCTGGCCGACATCTCGATTGCAGCTGCGAGACCCTGAAGCAGAGGATCCAGTGAAACTGCATCCAGATTCCTGTTGTTTCCAGCTGCGGATCTGGCGGGTAATTTGTCACGGGGCATCAGATGACTAACTCGGGAGCCCCAGACAATAAAGACACCACCTCAAGGCACGCTCTCCAGCGATGCTCCCCAGCTCCATTTTCATCACGGCTCCCACCACCTCTAGCATGTGTTTATTTTATTTATATTTTATTATTACGTTTAGACACATTTACTCTTTTATTCCCCATCCTCCAACAAGAATGTCACCTTTATGAGCAGGGACTGTCCGTTTTTCCTCACTGCTGTGGCCTCAACGCCTAAAACAGAGCTGGGCACACAGTAGGTGCTTAATAAGTAACAGTGAATGAGCAAACGGACTAATAAGCTTGCACAAGGAAACGCAGATGAGCGAGTTTGTGTGAAGAGCTCAGCGCGAGAGGTGGGCAAGGGTAAACGCCAGCTGTTGTCATTCCTCACTGTCACTTCATCCACCATGTCACACTGAGAAGAGGGGAGCTGGCGCCTGTCCTCGGGTGACCTCAGCCAGGAGAGTTGCATGGACGGTGTGAGCCTAGAAACTGGGGGGCAAGCGGGTGTCCTGACCCCCTGCCCCTGGAGTCTGTGGGGAGCAGAGCTGGTGTTCTGGATGGGATGGCACACTTGCTCCGAGGGGCCTGATGGGAAACATGTGGCTTCGCAGGGCACAGCGCCTCTGCCCTCACCTCTCCACCCTGCCACCGCAGAGGAAAGGCAGCCGCAGGCAACCCACACGCAAATGAACATGTCCGTGTGCCAATAAAACTTTATTGACAACAGCAAGCTGGGGGCCGGATCTGGCCCTCGGATCGGAGTTCGCTAACCTGTGTTTTGGAACGGAGTTGGGCTGACATTTAACAATAGGCAGTAAGTGACAGTGACAGATGGCACATGCTTGTGGCAAAAACTGGGGTGGATCCTGAACCACGGGGGCTCAGGGGGCAGCCTGAAGGAAGGAACCCACGGGGACCAGGGAGGCCCCAAGCCCCCCCCTTCCTCACGACCTCTTAAGTCAGATGTTTCTTTTAACCAAGAGTCTGAAGGGAGCACATCCAGGCACCGTGCGTGACGCTGAGTCTGAGGACAACAGGCATTGTGCCGGGAGATGCTCCACAGCTGGCTCCCTGGAGGGGGCCCTGACACTAGCGTTTGCCGAGTCCCGTGGTGCAAATACTCCCGCTGTGGCCAATTTTAAGCCACAAGTGTGATGCTGCTGAGGGCAGGACCGGGGAGACACGGCCAGCCTGAGCCAGTGTCGCCCGCCACTGGCCGGCTTCAAACCAGGACCTGGGGTCTTGCAGCCGCGGAGCTGGGAGGGGCCCCAAGTCGTCAGCAGAAGCCCTGGCTGGACCCCAGGCCACCTCTTCCCGTTGTCCCCAAGCAGGGAAATGACTTCGGGGAAGTGGGTCCCGAAAGTGGGGGCGTTTCCTCCCCCAGACTCTGACACTGAACAGCACAAAACGTCAGCGGCAGATGCGACGCGAGAGCGTGGGTGACAGGAGGGCGGACGCGAGCCACCCTGGGGCACAGGGGCAGGGACGGGGCTGGAGAATCCCGGAGGGGAGAGGCCTGGGGCGCAGTGACCCCGGCAACCTTGGGGCCCTGAGCTTGGGGCCACGTTTCCCGGTCACAGGACCCCGTGAGCGCTGGCCTGCGGCGTAACAAACTAGCCCCAACCCTAATGCCCTAAACGGCCAACGTTTATTGTCTCGTAGCTTCTGAGTCAGGGGTCCTGGACCGGCTAAGTGACACGGTTCTGGGGCCCCTCCTCAGACGCTGGCAGAGAGGGGGCGCCCAGGCCAGGTCGGCGGGTCCCTTTTATTGGCTCCAGACGGTTTGGAGATGGGGCGGGGGTGGGAGATGGCTCACCCACATCCCTGAAACATGGCTGACAGCGCAAGGACCGTCCAAGAGACGGCCGCGAAGCCCTGCCGGAGCTGCTCCAGGATGTCCCACCCTGAACTCGGGGCCAGGAAGTGGCAGCGTGAGCGGGGGGCGGCGAGGTCCGGACGGCTGCTGGTGGGGACAGGAGAGGAATCGAGTTCGTCGTTGGCCCCATCGCCCTCGGGCCATATTGGTGCTCGTCCGGTTGCGACTCTGGTCGGTGCCAAGGCCTCTGTTCCCGACCACCGGCTGGAGCCGCGGGACCCCTGACGCGGGGAAGGGCGCGGCTGGGGCTCAGTTGCTGCCGCTGCTGTCGTCGCTGTCCGAATACACGCCGAGCTGGTTCAGGGACGAGGCGCCGGGCGCCCGGGCGGCAGGGCCAGCTGCCTTCCCGTTGTGCACGGCGCCTGGGGGAGAGGCGAGAGCTGGCCCACTGCACTTTGTGCCCACGGCCCGCCCCGGACTGTTCCCGAAGGGCCGAGGGGGGCGACGCTGGGAGAGTGGGGCGGGCTGTTTCTGCTTATTCGTGGAGGGGGCGCAAACAAGGTGGCCTTTCTGGAAGGCGAGTGGCAGGACCCGCCACAGTTTAAACCCACATGACCTTTGACACAGCAACTCCACTTCTGCAAAGTGACCGCTGGAAACCCCGCCCAGGCGGCCAAAGGTGCCCGTGCCAGGAGGACACGGCAGAAAAAGGACACCGCTCCACGGCCAAAGGCAAAACACATGCTACAGGGACTAAGAGAAGCCGATCCTGGCTCCACCACCCAACCCGGCTGTGTGGCTCTGGGCAGGTGGCTTCACCTCTCTGGGCCTTGGTCCCCCCATCTGATAAATGGACTGATGACCATACTGACGACAACGGCTCACGTTCAGGAAGGCTCGTTGGGTGCCAGGACCCACGGCCAGGGCCTGACATGCAGCAGCTCGTGGACCCAACACGAAAACCCCAGGAGGCAGGTCCTGGCGTGACCCACACCCTCCAGGACAGGAAACTGAGGCACGGGGTCGGGGCGCGTGAGGTCCCAGGACCTCAGCCACAGAACAAGCACGTGGCGGTGCAGACCCGCGCCCAGGCTGCTCGCGGGATCCTGCTCTCGGCCACCTCCCCAGGCGGAGCCGAGGGTCTCGACCCCGGGGTCACACACGGGGAGCAGCAGCCACACAGGGCGAGGTGGGGACGCCCGGGAACCGCCTGCGAGGTGAGGCCGCGACTACGGACGAGGAGGACCCGGCAGGCGGGGACACAGCTCTGCCCCGCCCACCCCGCGGGCTCCCCACCGGCGCAGGGACGCTGCTGCCCCTGGTGGCCGCCGGGGGCACTGCACTCAGCTGCCCGGACCCAGAGGGAACCTACCAGGGGCGGATGCGGCAGGGTCCCGCCGGGCGCTCTGGTCCAGGTCTGTTTTCTTCACCACGACCAGGCCCGACAGCTGGGGCCTGCTGCCAAGGGTGCCGACGCTCCGCTCCCAGCTCTCTGCCTTCCTCTTGGCTTTCGGGGCCTGTGGGTGATGGGGGGACACGAGTCGGTGGTCCGTCCCAGACTCCCCCCTTCTCTGGCCTCCCTGCCCCTAGTCCCCTGCTGAACCAGTTGCCAGAGGGATCTCTGCCACCTCCACTCCCCTGCTGTGCTGTGTCTCTCTCCTGCCCTAAAAGCCTCTATGGCTCTCCATCGCCCTAAGCTTGGTACTCAAGACTCAAGGCCTTTGCCCACTTTCCATCCCACACACCCTGCACTTAGACTTCCTAAATCACACTGGGGCATCTCACCTTCACCACACCATTCCCTTCACCTGGAAATGCCCCATTTGCCTCTAGTGCACTTGGTGAACTCCTACTCATCCTTCAAAACCCAACTCCGGTTATCCCCCCACCCTGAGGAAGCCTTTTCTCACAGTTCAAGCTCAAACGAGTGCTGCCTGTCCACACCCACAGCCCTCTACTGCCTTATCCACCAGCCCCCCAACTGTGCTGCGGGTTCCTGTCTTGGTCACTGCTGGGTCTGCAGTGCCGCAAAGAGTTCTTGGCACGTAGTAGGTGCTCCATCAGTGTGTTTGAGCGAATGTGGCAAAATGGAGGCACCCACTATGGGGACTTGCTAGGGGGAGGCAGAAAGGGGCTCAGGCCCATCTCTGGCTCTTCAGTCACACAGAAGGGACCCCTTTTATGTTGAAATAGAGGAACCGGAAACCCCTAGATTCAGGAGGCCCCGTGTGAGCCGGGAGCGGGCGATGCGGGGGGCGTGAGGGGCAAGGTCCCACCTTCACCGTCTGCAGGAGGGGAGAGCGTGGACGAGCAAGATGGTCAGGACCACACCCACCCTGATGAACGAACGGTGCGAAGGAAAGACAGACGTCAGGCTGGAGCAACAGCGTCGGGGGGGGGGGCGGCCACTGCGGGCAAGGTGGTCAGGGAAGGCCGCCTGAGAGAGGTGACCTTGGGCCGACGGCAGAACGAGGAGGACGAGTTCACCAGTGGAGACGGGAGGGAGGGTGCTCCAGGCGGAGGGCACACTGAGGCAAAGGCCCAGAGGCGGGGCTGAGCTCGGCGCACCCAGGGTGCTGGGTCAGCTGGGGCGCTGCATGTGGGAGGGGGAGGACGCAGGGCCACACCGCACGCAGGGTCCCGGCCGCGGGGCTCAGGGAGTGGTGAGCACGACAGGTGCAGTCCAGGGAGGGGGCGGAGAGGGACCAGGAGTCCCAGGCGAAGCTTCCTCATCGGGACCACTCGACTGACTCATGGGGTCAGGCCCTCTGGGCGACACCATCACGGGTTCCCGGGCGGCCTGAGAGCTGAGAGTCACGAGCGTTTGTTCCCCAAACCGTCTACGCCGCGTGTGCTCGGTGTCATTGAACTCAGCCACCAAAACAGAAGTGTGGAAACAGACATCCTGCCATAAAAGCTACACGGAAGGTTCGAGAAGGTTCGAGAAGTCTCGATGAAGGCATATCGCTTAAAACAAAACAAAGAAAGTCTGCCGTCCAATGAGGGATCAGCAAGCTCGCCACCAAAGACCGGGAGGAAAAATCAGAAAAGCTCAGATTACTTTGAAATAGCTTTGATCTCTTGTTCCATTTAAAAAGAAAAAATAAAAAGAGGAAATTTCAGACAATGATATCTGGGGGTGGCTTGGGCGAGAAAGCCAGCGTGAGAGCTCTAATCAGGGGACATAGCCTCCAGGAAAATGTCTTGGTTCCCTGTTAAAAGATTAATGGGTGAGCGTGTGGGACCCCAAACCCAGTCTCGCTTCTGACAGTAACAGAATTCTCAGCCGGAAAATGGCTGCCTCCATGGAGGACTACACTTCCCAGCTTCCTTTGCAGCAGGATGTGGTCACATGGTTCAGTCCTGACCAATGGGATGTGAGCAGACGGATGCGCTCCATCACGGATGGAATAACCTTAATGGTCCTCGCCCCGCCCCTTTCCATTGGCTGGGATGCGACCATGGCACCGAGATGGCATCATCCCCGGGCCAGCAGGTCAGGAGAAGGCAGGCATCCGGGTCCCTGACACCATGGGGCCACCTTCCCTGTTCCAGTTGGCTGTGCACAACAGTTATTCAAGAGAAAAATATCTCTGCAGTTGAAACAGCCGTTACTTTGGGTCCTGTCCAGCGGCTGGACTTGTATTTCACTCAGACCACGAATGTGTTTTGAATTAAAATAACATGCTTTGGGGGGGGTCCCTGTGTAACTTACGATTTCCCACTTTAACTCCCTGTTTCCATTAACAAACCAGAGTGGGCTTGACCATCCTGGATAAGACAGCCGTGGTGGAAAATGCTGGTCGTCCACCTGCCACATCCTCCTCTTCCCTTCCTTCTGCCAGCACGGGCCAGCTAGAGGATGCGGCTCCCAGCCTGCCTTGCAGCTAGATGCGGCCACTTGACCGAGTCCAACCAACGGGACACGAAGAGGAATGACACTGCACAGGAGGTGGGCCACACCTGAATCGGAGCCGCAAGGCACTGGCAGGTGTTCCTCCACGCCCCCGAGCTGGAACCCGAGCGTGCCCTGAGCCAGCTGTGACCACAGAGCGGGAACCGACGCTCCAGGAGAGGGCAGAGCAAGGAGATGGAAGGAGCCTGGGCCTGTGAATGACTGCATGGAGCCGAGGTGCCCAAAGTCTGGGGCTGCCAGGACTGCTACGTGACCGAGAAATAAACCTCTGTGTTCTCAAGTCTCTGAATCTGGGGATCTCCTTGCTTCAACCGCTGAGGAAGGGGCTGGCAAACGAGTCCCATAGGTCGGCCACCTGTCTCTGTAAATGAAGTTTTACTGGCACACAGCCACGTCCACTTATTGTTGTTACACACGTTCCACGGCTGTTTTGTGCTGCGATGGCAGAGCTGAGCAGTGTGACACAGGCGGTCCGGCCTTTTAAGCCCACCTGTGGCTTACACTGCCCCAGCTTAGCCTGAGAGCCAGGGAGAGTCGGGCAGCCCACTCACCTCGTCCAGGATGGCGGTGGGGTTGGGCCGGAGGGCTGGCCGGGGTGGGGCGGGGGCGTCCTCCTCCTCTGAATCCGAGTCTTCCAGCAGCCTTCGCTTCCTGGATTCCTCCACCAAGGCCCTGAGGGACGGAACGTGGGACGTGGGGACGTGCTCCGCAGGGGGACATTGCTGGGACCCCCCGCCAAGGCGTGTGGGCCCTACTGCTCTTTCCTGACCTCATGGAGAAGTGGATGGAGGGGCACACAAACTCCTTTTTCTTAAAAAAAATTGTCTTTATCCACTGAGGGCAGTGAGTAGTCCACTGGACACTGGGACCAGCCTATCTAGACGGGAAGCACGGCCGGTGACCTTGGTCGGGGCCATGCCTGGAGCTCCCAGAAGTTCAGTCCATTTGGTTGTTATCATGACGCTCAAAACAGTGCCTGGCACGCAGAAGGTGCCCAATAAGTGCAGACTCCTCTCATGCTACTCACAGTATCACTGACCTGCCCGCCCAATAGGGCCGACCAAGCACCTACTGTGCGCCTGACCGCGCCCTAGGCCCCAGGGACACAGAAGTCAAAGTCCCTGTGCAGAGTGTAAAAGGGGGTGAGACGATAAAGCGAGAGACGGCAGGTCAGCAAGAAGGTTCCAGAGAGTGGGTGCCGTGTAGAAAAGCTGGAACACAGCGGGCCTGAGACTGTGCCCTCAGAGAGGCGGGCTCACCAGGCTGGCCCCCAGTGGCATCTGGAGCTAGACTCGGGCTCGGCTGCCCACGCTGCCTGGGCTCCTGGCCCTCAGCTTGCTGTGCAGACACGGGGTCTGGCCAAGCTCTGCTCCCTGCCTGAGCCCGGTCCCCCAAGAATCTCGGCCTGGTCTACGAGCCCTGGGGACGGCCCCTCACACGCACATCTGGTTTGGGGGAATTGGGCATGTCCTGTGGACTCCCCTGGGAGAGGACTCTGGAAGCTTCCGCCTGGTCTCCCGCCCCCGCCCCACGTGCCTTTTCCCTCTGCTCACTTTTCTGTTATAAACCACACTGTGAGGACAACTATGTGGCACGTCCTGGGGGTCCTCCCAGCAAATCTTTGAACCTGGGGCTGGGTCTGGGGACCTGACACAGATGCCATGAGAGAGAGTGAGATGGAGGAGGCGGGTGGCGGGGACGGCCTCCCTGAGAAGGCAACACTTGAGGGAGCCATGGAAAGATCCAGAAGCGGGGCGCTCCAGGCAGAGGGAATGGCCCGTGCGAAGGCCGGGAGGTGGGTGGAGCCCCGGGGACCCCCGGCCCGCCGCCCCGACTCACGCCGTCTCCCTCTCGTCCTCCTCCTGCTCCTGCTTCTGCCGCTCCTCCTCCGACAGGCGGTGCTGGCGCAGCATGGCCTCGAAGTCCACGTGCGCCTGCCGCTGGTTCAGGTCCTTGAGCTCCTGCAGGTTCTCCAGCACTTCCATCTCCAGCTTCGAGTCCTTGGTTCGGTTCTCCAGCACCTGGCGGGCACAACGACGCGGGCTGAGCGGGCTGGGATGTCACCCCTCGACGCGCCCCGCCTGGCCACGGGGGTCCCCACAGGGGTGACCACAGGCAGCCTGGAGCTTCGATTCACACGCCCAACCCGGTCCCATCGCTGTGCCCATTTCAAGCTCCAAACACTGAGGCCCGGGGAGCAGAACTGACCGCCTGAGCCCACACGGCTGGTCAGCACTGGAGCCAGGCGGCCTGGACGTCCAGCCTGGCTCCATCTTTAAGTAAAAATAACACTGAAGCTTTAAAAAGATAACCAGAGCCACTGCTCTGGGCCAGAAAGAGGATTCCAGATATAATCTCATTTAATCTTTACAAAAACCTCATTTTACAGACAAGGAAACTGAGGCTCAGAGACATGGAGCTGGCCGCCCCCCGTCTCAGAGGGCTGGCTGAGGTGAATTCTGCCTCGGCTGCTTCCTGGCTGTGTGACCCCGCTGCATTGTCCCTCTGGGAGACGGGTGAGACCAACTCCTCCTCCTGGAGGGGGGCTGGCTCAGGGACACGCCTCTGACAGACAGAACAGGACAGAGTGACGTGTGTCACTTCTGAGACGAGGTCATAAAATGCACGGCGCCTTCCAGCTCGTGCTCTGGGACCACTCAGTCTGGGGAGGCAGCCGCCGCGCTGTGGGGAGGCCCACACCGCAGCCTCTGCCAACAGCCACGCGAGGGAGCCACCCTGGAAACAGCTCCTCCAGCCCCGGTCGAGCCTTCGGATGAGGCCGCCCTGGCCGACAGCTCAGCTGACTCTGAGCCAGAACCATCCAGCTAAGCGGCTCCCGGATTGCCGACCTCAGAAACTGTGGGATAACGAGCGTCTGAAGTTGCGAGGTCTGGGGTAACCTGTTACGCACCAACAGCTAACCAGTACCCATACCCCTCCCTCCTGCCCTGCACGGCCGCTGGGGAAGTCGGACCAGATCCGACGTGGCTTAAAACAACTGGCAGAGCTTGGAGGGTCCAGGAATAGAAGGGCATTGTGAGGTGGCAGCAGACAGGAGGGAACACAGACTTGCTAATATTTCTCAGAAAGACCACAAAAAATGTCCAGCTGAGGATGAAAATTTCCTTGACAAATAACAATGACAGTATCGACATCATGAATTACTAACTAAGTGCCATGCCCTGGTTTAAGAGTTTTACGTGCGTGAACTCGTTTAATCCTCGCCACAAGTGTATGCAGAGGGCCTGGTTATCAATCTCATTCTACAGATGAGGATGCTGAGGCACAGAGAGGCCAAGTGCCTTGCCCAAGGTCACACAGCCAGGAAATTTTCAAGAGAACTTGTCCTTCTACATTTCTAATCTTAGTACCCACGGGTCTTATGGGTCATGGGAACCTGCTTAGAAAACTGGGGGAGCCACCTGCGAGGAGCACCTTGCATTACGAAGTCCGACTTCCTGTCTCCCTGAATTAGTTTTCTCTGGCTGGGTAACAATCTACCACCAGTGGCTTAAAGCAACATGACTCCACTCTCATGATTCTGTTGATCAGGAGTCAGGCCCGGCCAGGTTCCCTGGCGGAGTCTCACAGGCTGAAACCAAGGGGTTATGGCCTCATTGGAGGCCCAGGGTCCTCTCCTGAGCTCACTCAGGCCGCCGGCAGAACTCAGCTCCTTGTGGTCGTGGGACTGACTTCCCCGTTTTCCTGCCAGCTGTTGACCGGGGCCGTTCTTGGCTCCTAGAGCCCGTCTGCCGTTCCCTGCCACGCGGCTCCCTCCACAGCGACACTCCTCCAACCTCTGCCGTCCTCCGTCTCCAACTCTAGAGCCGTCTGGACAGCGCCCCCTCTTAGGGTCGACTGTGTCATAACCCAATCCAGCCTGATCACAGGAGTGAGATCCTCGTGTAGACACAGTCCCGGGACCACGCCGGGCATGTGACCAGGAGGCAGGGATCCTGGGGGACATCTGAGAGTTCTGCTGACCACACTCCCCAACCCATTGCCCCGCCTGGGGGTCTGAAGCAGGAAGAGACACTAACACCACCTGCACCCACACATGTGCACAAACACACACACACATGCACACACACACGTGCACACATATGCACGTGCACCCATACACATGCACACACACGTGCACCCACACATGCACACAAACACACACACGCACCTGCACACTTGCACCCACATAGTGCACACACATGCTCACACACATGTGCAGCTACGCACCTGCACACATAGGTGCACAGACATGTGCGTCCACACACGTGCACCCACACACACATGCACCCACACATGTGCACCCACACACACATGTGCACCCACACACACGTGCACCCACACACATGCACCCATGCACACACCTGCACCCACACACACACACGTGCACCCACACACGTGCACCCATGCACACACGTGCACCCACACACACACGTGCACCCACACACGTGCACCCATGCACACACGTGCACCCACACACACACACATGCACCCACACACGTGCACCCATGCACACACCTGCACCCACACACACACGTGCACCCACACACGTGCACCCACGCACACACGTGCACCCATGCACACAGGGCGCCCGGCTCACCTTCATGGGGTTGTTCAGCTCCTCGTCCTCGCGCTCCTTCTGCACCCTCTTCTCCTCCTCCTCCAGGAGCTTCTCGGCCTGGAAGTTCCGCGTGGCCCCGTGCTCCATGGTGTAGTCTGTGTTCTCGGGGTCTGTCTGGGAGGGAAGACGGGCAGACGTCAGCTCCTACGTTCCTGGGCATCAAAAGGTCCTGCTCTATACGGCGGCCAGCAGCCCGGGACACCTTCTCAAGGTGTGTCCCTCCTTCCTACAGCTTTTCTTTCTTTTTCTTGTCTTATTGCTTTGGCTGGTACGGTTCTTTCCATCTAGAGCTCCCGTCCCCTTTTGCAAACACACTTATCTCCCTGCTCCACCTGCAGCCCTTCAGCCTCCACACGTTTGCAAATAAAGGTCTCTGGGCCTTTGCACATGTTGTACCTTCTTTTCTGCTGTGTGTGTGTATGCACATGTGTGCACTTGTTAACATTTTTCCTTAATTATCAAGTACACATCAAGCACGTATAGAGAAAGCTCGTGTCTGTGTTTATCAAACAGAGAGCCAAAATACAACACGGTATCCTGCGTGAGACCCTGAAACAGAAAGAGACTTTAGCAGAACAACTGAAATCCCCATCACATCTGGAGTTTGGTTAATGATAATGTCCAACGTTTGCTCTTATTGTGACAGAAGCACCATGGAGACGAAAGACAATAACAGGAAGGGAAGCTGGTGGGGGGAGATGGAGCCCTCTGTGCTCTCTCTCCAGCTTCTCTGTAAATCTAGAAGTATTCTGAAATGACAAGTTTATTATCAAAAAAGAAAGCATGAGGAAGAGAGCGATCCCTATGTGCACGTGGCTGCAGAACACGTTATTTGGAAAATCGTGTAGGAAACTGTTAGAAGCGTTTGTCTCCACGTGGAGGGGCTGGCTGGGCAGAGGGGAGCAGGGAGCCAATTTTCCAGTGTGAGCCCTCAGTACTGTGTGAATTCTGTTTTCATCACATGCACGCAGAGACTTAAACTTACATATGTAACCCTAGTTATCAATCACCTGGAATTCTCCACGAGAAAGGCCAGTCTATGGCATTTTGCCACAATTCCTCTAGTCTTTAAAAAAATTCATGTATATTCATTAATATCTAAATATATACATACTTTGCAATTCAAGTAATCATTTTCTGGAAACAACCCAAATGTCCGTTGATGGGTGAATGGATAAAGAGGATTTGGTCCATCCACACAATGGAATATTATGCAGCTGTGAAAAGGAATAAGGCCCTGACACAGCTGCACGTGGACGGACCTGCACACACGACACTCAGGGAGGGAAGCAGACACAGAGGGACACACAGTGTGTGATCCCACTGACATGAAATGTCCAGAACGGGCAGATCCACAGACAGAGAGCGGGCTCGTGGGGGCCAGGGGCTGGGAGGCGAGGATTGGGGGGACAGGACTTACTTTGGGGGGATGAAAATGTTCTGGAATTAGATAAAGGTGGAAGCGTAGTACATTGCAAAGATACTAAAAACCAGTGAATTGTACACTTCGAAGGGGCAGACTGTATGGCATGTGAATTATATCTCAATAAACTTGTTGTTAAAAAAGTAATCAAAATATCTAATTCTTTAAAATATCTTTCTTGTTTATTTTAATCAAATCTTATTTATTTATTTAATTTTTTTAAAGATTGGCACCTGAGCTAACAACTGTTGCCAATCTTCTTTTTTTTAATTTTTTCTTTCTGCCTTTTCTCCCCAAATCCCCCCAGTACATAGTTGTGTATTCTAGTTGTGGGTCATTCTAGTTGTGACATGTGGGATGCCACCTCAACGTGGCCTGACGAGTGGCGCCATGTCTGCGCCCAGGATCCGAACCAGCAAAACCCTGGGCCGCCAAAGTGGAGCACGCGAACTGAACCTCTTGGCCACGGGGCTGGCCCCTCAAATCTTATTTTTTAACCAAAGAAAAAAGCTCATGGCAAAAAAAATACTCAAATGGTACAGAAGTTTGTGAAAACAAAAATTATAAGTTCTCCTCGTCCTTTCCCCAAATCCTTAATACCATCTTTGAAGTCACAATTAAAAGTAAAAACGTGATTGTTACTGGTCATGTAATATTCCACTGTTAATCGAATCCCCTATTATTGTACATCTAGGTTGCTTGTAGTTTTTTGCCTTTATAAATAATGCTGTCACAAACATCCCCCCAAACCTTTGTCTGTTTCCTGGGCATAAGGGGGAATGGGATTGCCTGGCCGGAGAGGACAGCAGCGGGTAACCCCAAGGGAGGAGGGGCCGGCCTGGTGGGCCACCTACCTTGAAGGTGATCTCTGCCAGGCAGCGCGTGCACTTGATGTAGAAGCGGAAGATGGGCAGGCCCAGGTAGGCCTCGTTCTGCACGGTCTCTTTGCGCGCGTTGAACTTCTTGCCCTTGTAGATGTACTCCCCACACGTCTTACATCTGTAGGGACAGGAGAGAGGAACTTGTGCGCCATCTCGGTGCCCTGGTTCCTAATGGTCGGATGCTTTGGAGTTTTGGCAGACGGCTGCTTGCATACCTCCAGGGACGGGGAGCTCCCTCCCACAAGGCAAGCTGCCTCGGATTCCCCTTTCCTGGAGTGCTCTTCTCACTATTATCTACCTGAGTCTCGGCCCCCGCGTCACCTTCTTGGGAAGCACCCAGATGAGGTGAGACTCGCCTGGCACACACTCCCGGAAGTAAGCTTGATGCTCATGGGGTATCCCGGCCTCCAGGGGGGACAATTCCTCCAGGAGCGAAGCCACACGGAGCCAGGCAGAGCTCCCGCCACGATGCCCTCCCTCAGCCCCTACCCCAGCCCCCGTGCTCCCCGGGCCAGCACGCCGGCCTCCTGGCCATTCCTACAAACATCCCCAGCTCGTCCCACCTCCGGGCCTTGGCCCTGCAGCTACCACGGCCTGGACACCCTCGTCCTTCAGACACCAGCTCGACCGGCCTGTCTTCTGACATTTCCTTGACCCAGCGAAGCACCCTCTCCCTTCCCAGCGGCCTCTCCAGTCACTGCCTCTCATGCCTGATCCCCAGGTCCGACATATGCCGCGCATGAAGGCACCTGAGCACTTGTTCATTATCTCCACCCGCCTCCAGGCTGTGGGCCCCACGGGTCCGGGACTTTGTCAGTCCTGACGCCCACAGTCCCTGGTGCCCGGCCTAGGCCCTAGCAGACAGCAGGTGCCTAATAAATGACTGCCAAATGAAGAAAAATGAACGAAGGGAGGGGAGAGAGAAAATAAACAGTCGACGGTGTGTAAATACACACTGAGTTTCACTGAACGAAGGTGTCTTTGATTACCAAGTGTATCTGACTTTAAACAAGCTGAGACATGAAAAATTGTGGGGCTTAGCATTGGGAAGATATGGTCATTCTGAAGTGGTATGAAGGGCAAGACCTGGGGTCGGGGTGGGTTTAGACAGGGGACCGAGAAGGCCTCTCTGAGGGGGTGAGGCCTAAGCCAGGATCTGAAGGATGAAGAAGAGCTGGCCGTGCGAGGACAGAAGGAAGAGTGTTCCAGGCAGAGGGAACAGCCTGTGCAAAGGTCCTGCGGTAGAAATGACTGTGGCTTTTGGAGGAGGTGAATGCAAGTGCAGGGCCCCATCTCTGTGCTCCCACTTTTACTACCAATGGTCAAGATCTTGAGCTGGCACCAGCTGGGAGCTCTGCGAGGTCAGGGTGGGGCTGGGGGTATTAATCCCGAACAGTGAGGAAAGGGAGATGTGGCCTGGTCACTCTGTCACTGGGTCGACGTCTGAGCCAGGACCAATGACCTGGTCTGAGCGCCAGGGATGGGCCGCTCTCTGCAGATGCTGGGCACCAGGACCGCCTGCCACGACAGGTGGGGGGCACTCACCTCATGTTGAAGGGGGCCATCAACCGCACCACGTACTGCCGGTCTTTGGGCAGCTTGAGCTTGGGGATCTTGGACGGGTCAAAGTCGGGAGGGTAGTATTTCTGTGGGGAGGAAGGAAGCGTCAGGGGAGCTGCTTACAGACACAGGGGTGGCCCGGGGCCGAGGGAAGGGGCCCTGGGGGCTGCGTCGGGTCCCCAAGACCACCCCCGGGGCTCGAGGTCTGAGACTCCGGCCATGCTCTCGGCTAGTACCCATTACAGTGGACGGACAGAGAAAAACCCGTGGAGGGAAAAGGCGCGTGGGGCGAAGCCCAGAGGAAACCAGGTGCGAGCTTCCAGAATCTTCTCCAACGGAGGCACCCAGGACGGCGTTCTGGGTTCCCCTGGCAGGCAGGTGCGGCAACGTGTGTGAAATGTCGCCACCCAGAGAAGCTCGCAGAGACCGGGCATCCAGGATTTCCGTCGGGAGCTGGCCACGCAGACGCCCATGCCCAGGGTGGACCAGGACTCCAGACTCCAGGCAGAGAGCAGGGCTCAGTGTAAACCACGTGCTGGCCCGGGGAGCCATTCTTATCAGGGAACAGGGGTGACCACCCTGACGTTCCAGGTCCCCTATGCCAGCCAAGGGCCAGCCTTGCAAGGCGGCCCTCCTGAGGACGGCAGCCTCAGGCCTGCTGCATCAACTTTGGGCCTCAGTTTCCCCATCTGAGGGATGGGTAACCCGTCCACCCACGAGGACTGGATGAGCACGGCCCTTAGCCCAGGTCCCGGCACACGGAAGTCTCTACTGGTACGTTATGGAAATAGATGGCTCCCGGCGGGCTCCTCAGGGTGGAAGGGGTTTCACGGACACTGCACTGGAATGCGAGGAGGCTGGGGCCGGATTCCCGACACACGTGTTTTTAAAAGAGGGACTGAGCCACAGGAAGGGGCGTCCAGCGTGACCTCCCAACCCTGGACTCCTGGCCATCAGTCCTGAGGTCTATTCTCTCTCTGTCCTGACATCCTGGACTTGCACACTCCAAGGACGGGGAGCTCACCCCCTTTCTGGGAGCTCATACCCTCCTGAGAGGTGGGGACAGGGACTCAGAATTCAGGAGCTCTCTTTCCCAGAGGCCAAATCCTGCCTTCCGAGACCCCCCTCTACCCCTGAAGCATCCTGGATTTCCCCCAACGGAGCAAGGAGGAGAAGTTGAGGCAACTGGGAGGGTCCCCTGCCGCAGAGCAGAAGAGCTCAGCAAAGTCTAATCCGTCTCTGGAACGCGATTGGCTGAGGAATCTGGCATGGGCGGGGCCTAACCGAGCCCCGCCCCCGAAGGCCATGGAGTAGAGCGGGAATACCGCTATGACTAAGGAAGCCCCGCCCCGAGGGACGTGATTGGATAATATCCTTCGGAAAACCCAATGAGGGGAAGTGATTGGCTAAATAGCCAAAGCTCCGCCCCTCACAAGTGATTGGATACGAGGGGAAGCCGTAGCGAAGGCCCACCCGCCGTGGAAGGTGATTGGGAGGAGTTTGAGTAGCCCCACCCCGCGGAAGGCCGTTGGGAAGAAGAACAAGGTTTCAACAGGAGAGCAGAGGAAGCCACCTCGGCCGGAGCTCCGAGATGTCGCGCCCCGGGTAGAAGGTCCCAGTCGCCCATCACTTACGTTTAAAACCTTCCGCTCCGACATCTTTGCCTCCTACTCTTCTCACAAGCACAAGACGACCGCTTAGGCTTGGTGTTTACCGAACTTCCCCGTCCGTCCCCTGCACTTCCGCTTACGTCACTTCCTCCGCCTCTATTATTGGCTGCAGTGCACACAGCTTGTCTTTTTCATTGGCTCCGATTCCCGTCTGTCAAGATCCACCTCCCTACTAGCTCCCCTTCGGCGTTGCAACCTCGGTGGTACGCGACGATGGTTCCGGGAGCCGGCTGGGCTTGGAGAAGCTCCGAGGAGGCGCTGCGCCCCCTAGAGGTCGGCGGCGGCTGGTTAAAATTTCGTGGGGACACGACGTGGCTGCCGGTGGCGACAGTCCCTGATGTTCATTCCATTATCCAGCAAATAAAGCGCTGAGCGTTGAGCGCGTCCCCTGTGTGCTGATCTCTGGGAATCCACGCCTCGTTCTGTGTCCCTAGCGTCCACGTGGGGGGATTAGGGGGGACAGTTCCCACGGGCGACAGACACGTGTCCACTCAGGAGCCCCCTGGACGCCCCATCCCAGGTTCCCCCTGAGTCACAGGCAGAGATTCGAAGATCAGGCTGCAAACCCACACGCCGGCTCCCAAATGTCCCCCCACTGCCCACCCGCCTCGACCCTATAAAGAGGAGGTCCCCCCCAATCCCTTCCGCAGCCGCCTCCCCGCCTCTCTAGACCTTAATTCTGTGTCAGACACGTGCTCATCGCTGGGGACACATCAGAGACCGAGGCAGAAGACTCCTGCCCTCACCGGGATCCCGGTCTGTCTGGCGGGACAGACGGACAACAAACACACAGAAAGGACCCTTTTGGGGTCTGGCAAAGGATCGCAAGACAAGAAAATGGGGCCACGTAGGGACAGTGATGGGAAGGCGGTGGCGTGTGAGTTTCCGATCGGCTGCTGCAACAAATGACCACAAATTCAGCGCCTTAAGACAACACATATTTATTATCCTCTAGTTCTGGGGGTCAGAGGGCTAACATGAGTGTGCAGGGCTGGCCCCTTCTGCAGGATCCCGGGCGGGGAATCCATTTGCTCGATTTTTCCAGCCCCCAGAGGCCCCTGCGATACTTGGCTTGTGGCCTCGCATCACTCTGGCGTCAGCTTCCACGGTCACATACCCTTCCCTCTCTCCCTCTCACCCTCCCGCCTCCCCCTTGTAAGGACCGCAGGAATGATCTTGGGGCCACTTGAATGATTCAAGGTGAGCCTCCTTGATGTTTATCAACTTAAAGATCATTCCTCTTCAAGGAGCCTCATGATTCTTAATTTCATCACATCCGCAAAGTCCCTTTTGCTGGGTGAGGCACCCTATTCCCAGGTTCTGGGGGTTTAGGACGTGGACATCTTGGGGGGCCTGTTATTCCGCCTGCCATGGAGGAGGGGTCAGGGAAGGCTTCTCGGAGGAGGTGACTGTTGCGTTGAGACCTGAGCGAAATCCACACACAAGCCCATGGATTCTCTCTGACCTCCAGGGCCTGGCTGCTTTGCCCCCTCCTCAGAGAAATCTTCCCAGACAAACTCATGTCCCGTTTGTGTCCACCCACAGTGGGACTCACATCGGGGCAGCTTCGGAGGAGCGTGGGTGAGCCAGTCTGCTGAACTGAAGGGATCCCACTGTCCCATCCCTGGCAGGACCCCCGCCCCCCCAACCCCAACTCCCCCAGCCCCGGTCTCTTCCTCTGGTCCAGCCCTGACCCATCCAACGGAGTGAGGCTTCCCTGTCTATTTGTCGTGCTGTATCCTCTCCTCTCAGGAAGGGAGGAAGCGTCTTGACCCCAATGACAATGATCCTTTTCTAATGAAACAATAAAAAATATCTCACATTCACAGTTCGCAAAGCTGGCACTGTAGTCTAAGGAGGGGAACATCCCCATTTCACACATTGAGAAACTGAGGCTCAGAGAGGCAAAGTCACTTGTCCAAGGCCGCCCAGCAACTCGGCAGCAGCAAACCCAGGCCAGTCGGGTCCCATCCACCCTTGAGTGGCAGCAGTGGGGGGAGGATGTCAAGGACCCAGCCCCCTCTTTGGTGGGGGGGGGCTGGGCAGACCCCACTACTTGCCCGGGGTCACAGAGGCCGTGGCGGGGTCACAGAGGCCGTGGCGGGGTCACAGAGGCCGTGGCGGGAAGACTCCAGTCGCTCAAGTCCCCATAGTCGGTGAGGTCCTGAGCAGCCACCTGGATGCAGTACCTGGCTTTGGGCCTCACAGCCCGGAGGGTGAAGGATGTGGCTTCGATGGGCCCCACCTGAGAGCAGACAGAGGACCGGGTCAGCGGGGACCAGGAGGCCGGGAGGGGCTGCCATGCGCAGCCCCCTCCACGTCAGGTTCCCCCTGATCCCCGCCTGTGTGGCCTTCCCTGCTTGGCCCCGGAGCCGCCTCCTCCAGGAGTCCTTCCTGGACCACACCAGCCCCTTGGGATGTCTCAGCGGTGAGCCGCCACTCACCAGGACTGCCATCGCCAACAGCCCCGTCCCGACTCTGGACCCCCGACCACCCCCTTTTCCACGTCCCCCACTCAGGGCCTCTCTCCGGGCCCTAGATCATCGCAGGGCCAGGCACCCACAACCAGGGACCACTCCCGTAGCCCGGAGGCCATTCACCCTGCCCCCGCCTTTCCCACGGAAACGCCCGCCTCCCACCCTGCTTCTCCTCCACCGGGCCCTCTTTTCCTTCCAGGTCCCCATCCTCCTCAGGATGTCCCAGTCCAGCCCCCACAGGCAGCGCCCTAACCCCAGGTCTCAGTAGCTCCCTTCCCTGCTCCACCGCGCTGTCCCCATAGCAGCCGGACGTGGCTCTTGAAGTTTCAAATTTAGATGAATTAATCGTTGCACAGCTTTGCAACACACTCTCACGCCCTTTAAAACGGTGCGTTTTCTGGCCTGCGAGTTCTATCTCAATTTAACAATTGCAATTTTTTTTAAATTAAGGAACACTAAATAAAATTTGAAAACCAATTCATCGGCCGCCTGCCACATTGCAATCGCTGGGCAGTCACGCTTGGCCAGTGGCTACCATTTTGGACATGCGGATGCAGAATATTTCCGCTGTCGCAGAAAGTTCTAGAGACGGGCTGCAGAAGGCTAAACTCTGCAGACTCGGCTCTTCATCCCGGCATCTGAGGCTGCCCGGGACACAGCTGACTTTCCCAGACGCTCCCTGGCTCCCTAACTTTATTGTTTCTTTTTTTTAAGAATTTTAAAGAATATATGTTGTTTTCAATCGAGGCAAAATTCACATCGCATAAAATTAACCATTCTGAAGTGGACAATTCAATGGCAGTTAGGGTATTCCCAATGTCTACCTAGTTCTAGAACATTCCATCACCCCAGAAGAAGCCCTGTGTGTCCCCATCAGCGGTCACCCCCACCCCATCCCAGCCCCTGCACCCACGAGCCCGCTCTGTGTCTGTGGATCGGCCTGTTCTGGACGTTTCACGTCCATGGGGTCACACGCCGTGTGTCCTTCTGTGTCTGCTTCTCTCCCTGAGCGTCATGTGTGCAGGTCCGTCCGCGTGCGGCTGTGTCAGGGCCTTGCTCCTTTTCACAGCTGTGTAATATTCCAATGTGTGGCTGGACCATGTTGTGTTTATCTATTCCCCTGTGGATGGACACTTGGGTGGTTTCCACCCTTCGGCTGCTGTGAGCCATGCTGCTGTGGCCACACGTGCACAGGCATTTGTCTGAGTCCCTGTTTCCAATTCCCCAGGAGTGGCATTGCCAGCTGCCTTTACGTTGCACGCGAGCAACCGGAAGCTGCATTCGAAGCCCCAGAACACTTCTGCACACGCTGTTCCCTCTGCCGGGAACCGCGCTCTCCGGCCTCCCCTCGTCCCGCTCACCTGGCGGAAGCGGGCGGACCCGTGACGCTTGTAGCGGATTCGGTACTTGAGGGAGAAGATCTCCGGGAGGGGCCAGGACTGGGGAGGCTCCCACTGCACCCACAGCCGCTGCCCGGGGAGGGGGCTCAGGCGCACGCCTCTCGGAGGGTCTGGTTTGACTGATGGACAAGCAGGGGGCAGGATCAGCGGACAGCAGGCTCATTCATTCATTCATTCATTCATTCAACAACCAACAAATATTACAGAGAGTATTCTGAGTGTTCACCAATGTCCTGCACCCTGGGACGCAGCAGTGACCGATACGACCCAACCCCCGTCCTCTAGGAGCTCAGTTCATCCAGGCATCAGACAAGACACAAGAAGCAAAGCGGGAGGTCACAAACAGTGGGGGAAAGTTCGAGAGTGCAAGGAGGGGAGTGGGTCGCAGTGTTTTTCTGTTATAATTCACATGCCACAAGGTCATCCTTTCAAAATGGACAGTTCAGTGGTTTTTGGTAAATTCACAGGGTTGTGCAACCATTACCACTGTTTAATCCAGAACATTCCATCCCCCAAAACGAAACCCCATCCCCATCAGCAGTCACCCCCACCCCTCCCCAGCCCCTGGCCCCCATGAGCCCGCTCTCTGTCTGTGGATCTGCCTGTTCTGGACGTTTCGCGTCCATGGGGTCACACGCCGTGTGTCCTTCTGTGTCTGCTTCTCTCCCTGAGCGTCGTGTGTGCAGGTCTGTCCATGTGTGGCTGTGTCAGGGCCTCGCTCCTTTTCACGGCTGCGTAATATTCCAGCATGTGGCTGGACCACGCTGTGTGGACCCATCACCCACTGATGGGCATTTGGTTGTTTCCACATTTTGGTTACCGTGAATAACGTTGCTATGAACATTCGTGTAACCATTTTTGTGGACATGCTGTCATCTCTCTTAGGCACATACCCGGAAATGGAATTGCTGGGTTATATGATGACTTGTGTTTAACTCATGGACTGCCACACTGTTTTTTTAGCAACCACCAGCAACATATGAGGGTTTGGAATTTTCACTAATGTGTGTGGGGAGGCCTCACTGAGGAGAAGCTATCAGAGGAGAGAAGTGAAGGAGGTGAGGGAGCAACTCAGACGGAGATTTGGGAGAATAGCATCCCAGGCAGAGGGCACAGCCCATACAAAGGCCCTGGGGTAGGCCTGGGCCTGGCGTGTGGGAGGAAAAGTGAGGAGGCCCGAGTGGCTGGAGCAGAGGGAGGAGGGGGAGAGAGGGAGGAGGGAGGGCGGGGAGGGGATGAGGCAGGTCATGCGGGGCCTGGGGGGCGCGGGGAGGACTCAGCTTCTCCCCCAAGGAAGGGGGAGCCTGGAGGGCTGCAGGCAGAGGAGGGCAGGACCGACTCAGGGGCTCCCCGGCGCCCTCTGGTGGCCGCTTCAGGGAGGACAGACTGTGGGGGCCAGGGCAGGAGCTGGGGACCACGGGTGGAGGTGATGACGGGGCTGGACCAAGTGGGGACTCAACAGGATCCAGGACGGATGGACAGGCCTGGGTGACAGGTAGGAGGTGGGGGCGGTGAGAGAGAGAGGCAGGAGCAGGAACAAGCTGGTGGCCCTCCGCCCCCACCCCCAGCGCCCCACTCACTGATGTGCTCCGGGACAAAGGGCACAAAGCTGCTGCTGACGCCCCAGGGGTGGACGGCCGTGACGTTGAGCACGTAGGACACCATGGAGAACATCTGGATGTCCGGGACGGTGCAGCTGGTGGCCTCTGGCGTGGGCTGCAGGCAGGGCCGGCTCTCCCCGTGGGCGGCCACACCGAGCCTAGACACGGGGTGGGCGCTGTGAGGGCCTGCGCCCTGGACCCCGAGTGGGGACAGCAGCCAAAAAGCCGCTGGCCGGGGTCCTGCTCGTGGCTCTGTGACCCTGGGGGAGGCGCTTGCCCCCACATGACAGAGCCTGGAGGACCAGAGTCGGGGGTAACGCATCACGGGAGATGCCAGGGCTCCAGAGGCTAAAGTTTCTGGAATGGCAGCATTCCAGCCTTAGACTTCCAACATTCACGGACTCTGGAATCTGGAATAATGGGACTCTAATTTTCTCCATTTCTGAGGCCCCGAGATTTCTGACTTTAGAGAGTCGAGCTCAGCACCATCCACAGAAACTTTCCACGACCATCAAAACATTGTTTCTGCGTTGGATGTAGCAGCTGCCCGCTGCGTGTGGCTCTCGGGCCCTTGAAACGTGGCTCGTGCAACTGAGCATGACTTTTGCACTTAATTTATTTTATCCAACCTAAATGTCACCTTTCTGGCTATCAGAAAACTTGGATAAATTCTCCAGAGCAAATCGATTGTGCGGATCTATTTCTCCAACCTTAAATTTTAGGAAATCTAATCAGAGACCGAGTTTCCGGGCGAAAGCGTAGCGTCTGAATTGAAATGTGCCACATGAGTAAAACACATAGGGAATTTCGAAGACTTAGTATAAAAAGAGAGACTGTAAGCTAGCTCATTAATTTTTAAAATATTGATGACATGTGGACGTGATAACAGTTTAGATATTCAGATTCAATGATAGTAACTCCTATTATAAATTTAAATATAGAAATCGTAGATAAGCATGGGAAGTTACATTACACTCAGTCGTACTCAAGGATAAATATTTGGGATAGGTAGATGTTTAAATAAAATATTAAAATGAACGTCACCCATTTCTTTTCACTTTTTTAACGTGGCTTCTAGAAAGTTCTAAACAACTCACATGGCATGCAGTATGTATTTTAGGAAGTGTGTTTCTACTGGACGGCACCGCTCTAGACCTCTGAGGGTTTCGGTTCATGCTGAGTCTGCGGGTGTCCTGATTCTAGGGGGTCGGCCAGAGTGTGGGGTCCCCAGGAAGCCCCCCAGCTCTCTGACCTGTACGTGGCAATGAACGACGTGGGCGTGGTGGAGTTTGCAGCAGGTGGCAGCGTCCAGGAGCAATCCACGGCGATGGGGTACCTAGAAGCCCAGCAACGCACCCTGGGCTGGCCCGGAGCTGCCCGATCCCGAGGAGGGGAAGAGGCAGGATGGTGAGTTTCTGATTTACCCCAGATTGCAACGCCCTACTGTGTGCTTGCCCCCGCCCGGCTGCCAGCCAAGGCCGGGCACACAGTAGGTGCCTAATAAAGGTTTGTGGAATGAATGAAAGGCACCTCCATTGTCTCTCACCCCCACTACAACCCACCAAGGCAGGACTCTGAGCCCATCTCCAGGTGGGGAAACTGAGGCTTAAGGAAACAAGGAGGGGACCTGGGGGGCGGGGGACCCCGGTGGGAGGGAGGTATTTTATTGTGTCTCCTCTTTGCAATAGTTTTGTTTTGAAGCACGTGAAATGAATGCATGCAATTAAAATTTCTTTCTACCCATCATCTATCTATCTATCATCTGTGTCTATCATCTATCTGTTTATCTATCCACACATCCATCTCCCTGTCTATCATCCTTCTATCTTTCCAAGCTGTGGCTTCCTGGTGTCACTGGGGGCAGGCCTCTTTCTCTCTGGGCCTCAGTTTCCCCATCCATGCAATGCAATGGTAACCCACTCCCACCCATGGGCATACAGTAGGTGTGTGAGCTCCCACCCTGCTCGAGAATGCTCCCTGGCAGACAAAGTCCAGTCCCCAGATAATGTCCCTCTGCCCAGGCCCCCCAGCCCCCGGGGGCCCCACACACCTTCTGTCCCACGGCAGAGCGAGCAGCCGGCCCAAAGGGCGAGGGCCAGGAGAAGTCTCAGGGCCATGGCTCCGGCGGACTGTGTCCTCAGAGACTCTCGAGGTTCAGGCAGGGGACTCAGGACCTGCCTCGGGGGAAGCCCAGCCACTGGTCAAGGCCCCCCACGTCCCCTCCCCGGGTCTGACTCACTGGTGGAGCAGCCCCCGGTCCCTTTGCCGGCCACCCCCCCGGCGCAGGCGTGGAAGGCCCCGAGGGTGGGGGCGGGGAGAGGAGGCCACGAAAGAGAGAAGTGGGGACCCCGTGGCCTTTCCCAGAACAGCCTGTCCGTCAGTCCTTCCTTCCGGCTGCAGCGAGGAGGGGAAACCCCGGGGAGGGGGACGATGACATAGAGAAAGAGAAGGGGACAGCCAGCAGTGGGACCTAGAGAGACAGAGACGGAGAGAGACAGGGAGAGAGAGAGACAGATATAGATGTAGAGAGAGATACAATAGAGAGACAGACATAGAGAGAGACAGGAAGAGATAGAGAGACAGTGAGATAGAGATATAGAGAGACAGAGAGACAGGGAGAGACGGAGAGAGACAAATAGACAGGGAGAGAGAGAGAGAGACAGAGACAGAGACAAGAGAGAGACAGAGATAGAGACAGGGAGAGAGAGATGAGAGATGGAGAGACAGATGGACAAAGAGGGAGGGGTAGAGACCGAGACCCAGAGACAGAGAAATAAAGGGACCAGAGATATGCAGGCACGACCACACAGCCGCCCGGTCACTCACCGGCCGCAGCGACGGGGACCCACCCTGGCCAGCCGCCCTCCACACTCCAAGCCCTGCCAGGTCGTGTGCCAGTCCTGGACGCCCAAGGAAACCCCCAGGGACGGGCTGGACGGGCGGGGGGATCACGGCGTGCTCCCCTCCCCCCGGAGCCGGGAAGAGCCCGGAACTGCCAGGGGATTTTGGGGGATTCGCCCAGGGGCTGGCCGGGCTCAAGGGGAGAAATGAGGCAGCCTCGCGTGCATGCTCGCTTGGATCCCGTCTTCCCTGGATGCTGGGATTTCCTGCGCATCAGGAACTTTCTGGCGCCCACTTTGGCTTGGTAAATATCTGCATTAACACGGTCTTCGTCTTGGAGACAGGGCTCTGGGCTCTGCAGGTGCGTACCTCAGTCTCCCCACCCTAGTCCCTAATCCCCGTGCCGGGCCACCCCCGCCCCTCCTGGCAGTGGGACACACGCGCATTCTGTGCTCCTTGAGCTTTTATTGCTGTCATTCCTGGGGTGGCGTCCGGCGATCAGACGTGGGAGGGGGCCTCACAGCTTCTCCGGTGGGGGCAGGGGCGCACGGTCAGGGCCAGGGTCTAGGCTGACCCGTGCGGGCAGGGCCCAGTGGGGTGGAGGAGACGGCCGGGACAGTCAGGAAGGGGCCCAGGCTGGTCTCCCAGGGCAGAGGGTCCTTGTGTGACGCCCCGTGCGGGGCCTGGCGGGCGGGGCGGGGCCGTCAGAGCTCTGAGGCTCAGCGGCCCTGAGCCTGAAGCCGCTGCATCTGTAGGATCTGACTCAGAATCCGCTGCACATCTGCGTCCATCTGACCCTGGGGTGCGGGGAGGAGAGAGAGAGAGCCTGTCCGGTCCTGTTCCGGCTTCTCCATTCCCCGCCCTCCCCACCGGGAGGCCACGAATCTCCCCCCACCGAGCCCAGCCTCCCACTGCACAGATGGGGAAACTGAGGCCCAGAGAGCAGCTGTGGTATGCCCGGAGCTGGGAGTGACTCACCTGAATGGCGTACAGGAGGTGGCTCCTATACAAAGCCACCACGGCACTGTGGCCCCTGGCAGCCTCCTGTGGGGAGAGGGGCGTGCTCAGAAAAGCAGGACCCCCCCCAAGACACCTTTGCACCCCGAGCCCCTATTTTGATGGCACGCACCAGCGCGACGATGCCGGTTGCTAAAATATTGCAATATTTCCCTTCCATGCCTGGCACGCGTCCCCCAGGCCCCTGCCTGCCTGTCACTCCTCTGGGGTCCCCGTCCCTGTGCCCCACGAAGCTCTCACCTCCAGCTGCTGCTGCAGACCCTTCACCTGGGCACGGAGGGCCTCCACCTCCGGGGTGCCCGGGGCTGCCGGCTGCTCCTTCAGCGCCTCCTTCAGACTGAACACTTCCTTGGAGAGCTCTGTGATCTGCGGTGGGGGCGAAGGAATGTCAGCAGGGCTGGGGACCTCTCCACGGTGGCGGCAGCAGCAGCAGCCACGTGCCAGGGGCCGAGGCCGAGGGACAGAGGTTTGCAAGGAAACTCACATCTCTGAGGCTCGCCAACTGGGGCTGAGAATGGTTTTCGCATTTTTAAAAGGTGTGGGGGTGGGGGTGGGGGAGTCAAAAGTCGAATGACATCTTGGGACAGGTGGAAATTAAGTTAAATTCACATTTCTGTCTTTGAACATAACATTTGGTTGGCGCCCGGCCACGCCCACTCATTTACATATCACCTAGGGGCCGCGTTCAGAACTTATTTACATGCCTGGCCACGCCCGCTCATTTGCATGCATGGCCATGCCCGCTTTCAGAGCTGAGCACAGGCAGTCTGCCCCGCAGGGCCGAAAACGCCCATTTATTTACATGCCTGGCCACGCCCGCTCATTTACATGCCTGGCCACGCCCGCTTATTTGCATACATGGCCACGCCTGCTTTCAGCGCTGAGCACAGGCAGTCTGCCCTGCAGGGCCGAAAACGCCCACTTATTTACATGTCTGGCCACACCCCCGTTTCGTTTACATGCATGGCCACACCCACTCATTTGCATGCCTGGCCACGCCCGCTTTTAGCGCTGAGCGCAGACCGTCTGCCCCGCAGGGCCGAAAACGCCGCCTGGCCGACCCTTTACAGAGAAAGCAGGTGGGTGCTGTGACATCCCCCTCTTGGAGTCCCTGGAAAGTGGAGGCTGACGGGACAGGAGGGCTGAAAGCAGCCCCGGGGGGCTCAGACAGCCCTGGGATTCTGTCCGTCTGGATCCCCCCTTTCTTGCAGGAGATCCTGGGAAGATCACCTAACCTCTCTGGGCCTCAGTTTCCTGATCTGTCAAGTAGGGAGCAACACAGTCCTCACCTCAGTTGGTTACTGTGACTCTGAACAGAGATTCAGTTCAAACTGTGCCTGGCAGACAGCAGGCACTCAATAAATGCTGAGCTTTGTTATTATTACTAGAGATCGGAGGTTCTGAGCCAGGAGCCGTTCTGCTCCCCGCCCCCCCAGGGGACACCAGGCGAAATCTGGAGATGTCTGTGGCTGTCACACTGGGGGAGATCCTGGCGTCAAGTGGGTGGTGGTCAGGAATGCTGCTCAACCCCCCACAGTGCCCAGGGCAGCCCCCTAGAGAATGACCCGACCCCAATGTCAGCAGTGCCAGAGGGAGGAACCCTGCTACAAATAAACCATAATCTCTACCACAATTGCATTTTCATTTTACAGAGGTGGAAACTGGGGCTCAGAGAGGTCAAGTGACTTGTCCAAGGTCACACAGGAGCCAGGGCTGGGTGACTTAGAGCTAACACAGCCGGGACTCCGGGGGTCACATCCATTGTCCAGTGACATGCTGGGTGACTTTGAGCCACTCACTTTGCCTCTCAGGGTCTCGGTTTGCCCATCCGGAAGATGGGGATAAGAATGCTTTCTGGCTCTTAGGGTTGCTGGGAGATTAAAAGGGACAAGATGTGAAAAACACTCCACTCAATAAGCAGAGGCTGCTGTGAATCACCATCATTACTATTTAAGGACAGAACTTGGGAACTGGCTGAACCATTGCATGGCTGTGTGACCTTGGGCAAGTGGCTTCACTTCTCTGTGCCTCAGTTTCCTCAAATGGGGATAAAAAAAGATAAGTGTTAATTTGTGTTAAAGGCACTGCCCGGGGCCTGGCATGCAGTAGACACTCAATAAACGTCACTGGGGTTATAATTAGTATTTGGAAGAGTAGCCTGGGTGTGACTTGTCTCCTTCCTTCTCTGTGCCTCAGTTTCCCATCTGGAAAATGCACTGATTTCCCAAGACCCTTTCCATTGGGAACTCTTGGATTCTCCCCAACCTCTGCTGAGTGAGGGCCCCCAGATGGAGTGCAGGAAAAGTGGACCCACCTTCTTGTCCTTCTCCTTGGCCCTGTCTAGAGCCTCCTGGGCACGGCTCTGGGCCTGGCGTGCCTGCTCCGCCTCGGTCCGGAGCCCCCGCAGCTGCTGCTCTGCCACAGCCAGCTGGGCCTCGGCCGCGTGCCGCTCGCTCTTCATGAACAGGGCCTCCCGCTGGACCTGTGGCCCAAGCCCACGTGTGACCCTGAGGACATTAGGACTTCAAAGACACCTGCTGACCCTCTATTTTGACGTAAGGACATTCAAACCCATTTTGACCTCAAGGAGTTTGATTTGGAGGAACTTCTGGATTCCCCTGGACACTGTGAATATTCTGACTCTGCCAAGTACCTCTGACCTGCTAGCTGTGTGACCTTAGACAAGTGACTTAACCTCTCTGGCCTCAGTTTCCTCATATGTAAAATAGCCCCTGCTTCACAGGGTGGTTGTGAGGATAAGATGAGCAGATACATGGAATATGCTTAGAATAGTGCCTGCTGACACGGTAAGAGCTATATTTGAGATGGTGATATTATTATTATTATTTATTATTATCATCATCATCACTAGTGTTCTTTTCTCTGCCAGTGGTGTGAAAGTTCATAGATTTCTTACACAATGAAAGAAAAACAGAAGAATTTGGATGAAAAGCAAACAAATGTCCAAATGTCGATGACTGCATTTTTCACAAAAATACCAAGATCACAGCAATGTTAGATCTGCAAAAATGGATCCCTGGGGGAACACTGGCCTTTATAGAAATAATAGCTTCAGGAAAAAATGGATAATAATAATAATTAGATATTCCATTAGGACAGATTGGCTACAATTTAACACTCTAGGAAGTAGACTAAGGGTTTATCTGGTTTGAAAGAGCGTGTTCTTGGAAAAAGAGTAATCCAGCTGCCATTTATTGATCACTTGTACCATCACTGCCGTAAGTAATTTATGTAAATTAGACCAGTTAATTTTCATGGGAGGATTAGAAACTATAATTATCAACATCATCCGGGTGAGTAAACAGGAGCTCAGAGAGAAAAATGCTTTCCTGACAACAAGTACATTATAGAAGTCACAGAGGTACTTCCTTATTCATATATCTGTTAAAACAGCTGCCAGGTTTGGAGGGATTTTGGTTTTTAAGAAAAAAAAATAGACTCAAAAAGTCCAGTATCAGGCCCTAATATATCACCTTACACCCGTTAGAATGGCAAAAATATCCAAAACCAAGAGTGACAAATGTTGGAGAGGCTGTGGAGAAAAAGGAACCCTCATACACTGTTGGTGGGAATGCAAACTGGTGCAGCCACTATGGAAAACAGTATGGAGATTTCTCAAAAAGTTAAAAATAGAAATACCCTATGACCCAGCCATCCCACTACTGGGTATCTATCCTAAGAACCTGAAATCAGCAATTCCAAAAGTCCCATGCACCCCTATGTTCATTCCAGCATTATTCACAATAGCCAAGATGTGGAACCAACCTAAGTGCCCAGCAACTGATGATTGGATAAAGAAGATGTGGTATATATACACAATGGAATACTACTCAGCCATAAAAAAGGACAAAATCGTCCCATTCGCATCAACATGGATGGACCTTGAGGGTATTATGTTAAGTGAAATAGGCCAGACAGAGAAAGACAAACTCTATATGACTCCACTCATAGGTGGAAGTTAACATATACACAAGAACTGATTTTTTTGATGATATTTTTTGAATGATATTTTTGCCATTCTAAGGGGTGTAAGGTGATATATTAGGGCCTGATACTGGACAAGGAGAACTGATCGGTGGTTACCAGGGAAAAGCGGGGCGGTGAGGGGGGCACAAAGGGGGAAGTGGTGTACCTACAACACGACTAACAATAATGTACAACTGAAATTTCACAAGGTTGTAAACTATCATAATCTTAATAAAAAAAAAAAAGTCCAGTATCAGGGACAAAAAAATATCACCTGGGTTTAAAAAAAGCCAAAAACTGGGGCTGGCCTGGTGGCACAGCGGTTAAGTGAGCACGTTCTGCTTCGGTGGCCCAGGGTTCATGGGTTCAGATCCCAGGTATGGACACAGCACCGCTTGGCACGCCATGCTGTGGTAGGCGTCCCACATATAAAGTAGAGAAAGATAGGCATGGATGTGAGCTCAGGGCCAGTCTTCCTCAGCAAAAAGAAGAGGCGGATTGGCAGCAGCTGTTAGGTCAGAGCTAATCTTCCTCAGAAAAAGAAAAGAAAAGAAAAGAAAAGAAAATACAAGTCAAAACAGCCAGGAGGTCAGAATGGCTGCAGGTCAAAGGGCCACCTGGACACAGTGGCAGGGTCAAGCGTCTGTAGGATTGAAACGGATGGAGGGGAAACATGCCACAGTTGTGGGGACAGAACGCCACCGAGTGGCCGCTGGGGGGGCCGGGTGGGCTGCAGCCATGCTCACCTGGAAGACCTCAGCGCTGGTCTTCTCGTGGCGGCGGCCCAGCTCCTCCAGCTGCCCCTCCAGCCGGGCCACGTCGGCCTGCAGCGCGCCCACCACGCGATCGTGGTCCAAGCGGGCCACGCTGCCCATGCGCTCCCGCTCCAGCTCCGCCCGCAGCCGGGCAGCCTCCTTGCCCGTGGCCACCACCTCCTGCTCCAGGCTGGCCGCCCGGCTGCGCAGCTCCAGGGCCTCCTCCTGCAGCCGGTGGTGCTCGGAGGCCGGCACAGCCGACTGGCGCAGGGCCTCCGAGGCCTCGTGCAGCTCCGCCAGGCCCCGCCGGGCCTCCTCGCAGGCCGCGGCCAGCTCCGCGGCCCGGGCCTCAGCCTCATCCCGCGCTCGGCCCAGCTCGGCGGCCGCTGCCCGCTGCTGCTCACCGGCAGCCGTGGCAGTGGCCAGCTGCTTCCGCAGCGCCTCCAGCTCCCGGCTCTGCTCCAGCCTCACCTCCTCCCGCTGGGCCAGCTCGGCCCGCAGCCCCCGGGCCTCCTCCTCGGCCAGCAGCCGGCCGGCCCGGGCCTCATCCAGCCAGGCCGCGGTGGCCTCCAGCTCCCGGAGGCGGGAGTCACGGGCTCGGAGGTCCTCCCGGGCCTGCTCCAAGGCTGCCCGCAGCTGGACCGTGTCGCTGCTTCTGGCCACGCCGACCCCACCACCCTCAGCCTCGCGCACCTGCTCACGCAGCCGGCCCGCCTCGGCCTCCGCGGCCTCGCACTTGTCACGGGCGGCCTCCAGCTCGGTGGCGGCCTCCCGCTCCCGCTGCCGGAGTGCCTCCTCCAAGGCGCGAATCCTGGTCTCCAGCTCGGCCTGGAGCTTTTCTGAGGCCTCAGCAGCCCCCGGGTGTAGGACAGAGCCCGCGGCCTCCGCTCCCATGGCCTCTGGATCCGTGGCCTCCACTCCCGTGGCCTCCATGTCTGTGGTCTCCGTGCCCATGAGCTCTGCCTCCACAGCACCCACTTCACCGGGCTTCATTTTTGCTTCCTCTGCTTTCGTGGTTGCGGCCTCGACTCCAGTGGCTTTTGTTTCTGGGTTTCCTCCTCCTTCTAGAGCGTTCATTTCTGTGACCTCAGCCTCCATGGCCTTGATTTCCAAGCTCTCAGCTCCCACGTCCTCTGTTCCTGTGGCCTCGACATCTGTGGCTTTTGTTTCTGTGGCCTTGGCCCCCGTGGGTGTTGCTTCGGTGGTTTCGACTCCCGCAGCCTCCTCCTCTGTGCTCTCAGGTCCGTTAACCTTGGTTTCTGGAGCCACGGTCCCATTAAGCTGTGTTTCCGTTGGCCCATTTCTGGTGGTCTTGGCTCCCAGGCCCTCGCCCTCCCCGGGGGCCGCATCCTCTTCTCCAGGGGCCTCCTGCGCCCCCTGCTCCTCCAGAGCCCGCAGGGCCTCGGCGTGCTGCCTGCGGAGCTTGTCCAACTCAGCCCGGAGAGAGTCATAGAGGGCCAGAGGGATGACCTCGGCCGAACCATTCGCATCCATCTCATCTTTCTCGAAGTTCTCCAGGATCTGGTGGCGGGGTGGGGAGGGGGGAGTCAGGCGAGAGCTGATGTGACCATGAGGGGAGCCACTTTCCCCGCCCACAGACTCAGCCACGTACTCACCAGAACCCCCAGGTAACAATCCCTCGGGTCCTCAGAGCTGTCCCCACCCCACTCTCTCAGGCCTCAGTTTGCCCACCTGGACCTTCTCCATCAGCTCCTGGTTCTGTCTCCTGAGGGCGGCCACCTGCTCCTGAAGCGAGGCCAAGAGCTCCTGGGCTGACGGGCTTAGCCGCTTGGAGAGCAGGGCCTCGGCCCCTGATGGGGGGCACAGAGTCAGGCCCCAGGGTCCCGGGCCACAGGGGATGGCAGCTGGGGGTCTGGAGCCGTGGGTCAGGGCCCCGAGGGCAGGCAGGCTCAGGCAAGTGGAAGAAACACGGAGGCGGGCCAAGCTTCCTCCCAGCTTCAAACTCCTTACTGCCTGGGGGTCAAGGCTCCATCACCCAGGGCCCCAGGCACAGGCGGGTGGGGGTGCGTGGGGCGGGGACCGCATCTGGGGCTTACCCAGAAAGTCGGGCAGCTCGCCCTCCTCATCCTGCAGGGTGGCCACGTCATAGCTGGTGTTCTCCCGTTCATTCTAGGGGTGAGGCCAAGGTCTGGCTCGGGGTCCTGCCTCCCCTCCAGCCCCCATAGCCCCGCCAAGAATCTAGAGCGGATGGGGATGTTCACGTGTCTCTATGACTCCCCACAAGTATCAGACTGACTGTGTTTGGCCCACGAGTATTTATTGAGTGCCTACTGTGTGCCAGGGGCTATGCTGAGCTCCCAAGGGAGGGCAGGAAACAGCCCGGGGCTGCCCGAGTGTGTGACCAAAATCCTAAGGACCGCGGCTGGATGTCGTGCAGCCTGGGCACATGGGACTGAGGGAGGGATGGTGGGTGTCCTCGCGAGGGCGCGGCTGGGATTCTGAGCCTGGGTTACGTGGGGCTGAGGGCATCTGTGTTGTGTACGTGTAGATACGTTTGCCTAATTAAGTACGTTTGGAAATTTTCGTGTGTGCACGCGTGTTTGTGGGTGCGCTGTCTGTGCGTGATTGAATAAGTGTCAGTTGCATGCACGCAAGTATTGACGATGTGTGTGATTATGCACGCCCGGGTGCGTTTGCTGCGAGTTTGCCCGCTGGACATGTAAGACCACACGTATAGAGCGTGGCTGCCCACCTCTGTGCGTACGTGAGTGTGCGCTATGGTGTGTTATCTGTGTGTGACTGTATGTCTGCTGTGCTGGTATGTTGTGAGACTGGACGTGTGTTAGTGTGGCTGTCAGGCAGCTGCAACAGGAGAGGAGCCCCGCCCCTGGTGGCCCCACCCAGAGGCCCCACCCAGAAGCCCCGCCCTCTGGTCTCCTCCCATTCCCCAGAGGCCCCTCTCCCAGGTCTCGGCCCCGCCCCCAGAGGCCCCGCCCCCAGGTCTCAGCCCCAGCCCAGAGGCCCCGCCCCCAGGTCTCAGCCCCAGCCCAGAGGCCCCGCCCCCAGGTCTCAGCCCCAGCCCAGAGGCCCCGCCCCCAGGTCTCCGCCCCACCCCAGAGGCTCCGCCCCCAGGTCCCCGCCCCCTCCCCCAGAGGCCCCACCCCATGGTCTCCACCCCAACCTAGGCCCCGCCCCTGTCCCCGCCCCCTCCCCCAGAGGCCCCGCCCCATTGTCTCCACCCCGACCTAGGCCCCGCCCCTGCCCCGCCCCCTTCCCCAGAGGCCCCGCCCACCTCGAGCAGGGACAGCCGGCTCTGCAGACTCTCCACCTCCCGGCCCAGACTCTCCTTCTCCTCCTGCTTCTCCGCCAGCAGCTGCTGCAGCTCCTGCACCTGGAGGAGGCCGGGAGGCTGAGCCCCCTCCAGGAGGAAGCAGGGCCGCTGCGGGCCGGCTCCCCCCCTCCGCCTACCTGTCTCTCCAGGCTGTGCAGGGAGCTGGCCTCCGCCTCCGGCAGCTGATGGAAGAAGCGGGCCGGGCTGGGGGCCGGGCGGGGGGTCTCCCCGGCCCACCTCTGGTCTAGCAGCCCTCCATCCCAACCACGGACGGCCACTCTGCTCCTCCTGTACACCCAGCACAGCTCGGCCCCCTTGCTCACAACTAAATATTGACTGAAGGCGATTTTGTGTCAGGCCTGGTTTGGGCCACTCATTCACTCATTCGTTTATTCACTCACTCGAATATTCGTTCACACGATAAATATTTATGAAGCGTCAACTGTGAGCCAGGCACCGTGGACCATGCCTGCCCCCGTGGGCTCACAGTGAAGTGAGTGAATTCGAATAGGACCCACGTGGTATGTCCAATAGCAGTAAGCACTTTGAATAAAAATAAAGGGGACTGGGAAGTGAGTGGAGGGGGCTACAGTTTTAAATAAGGTGGGCAGGGGAGGTGTCTTTCAACAAGGGGTCTTTGAGCAAAGACGGGAGGGAGGGAGCCATAGGGACCTCTGGGGGAAGGGGGTTCCAGGCAGAGGAACAGCACATGCAAAGGCCCTGAGGCAGGACCATGCCTGGCATGTTGGAGGAACAGTGAGGAGGCTCGTGCGGCTGGAGCAGAGGGAGCGAGGGGGAGAGAGGGAGGAAGGAGAGGTAGGGGGGTCCTTCCACCCAGAATTGCACCCCACCCCAGGCTGAGCCCCAGGCCCGGGCCTCTGCTGCCCCTCACCTCCTGCTTCCTCCGTTCCTGGTGCTGCTCCAGACCCCGGATCTTCTGTAGCAGGCGGCCCCTCTCCTGCCGCAGCCGCACGATCTCCTCGTAGGCGTCTCGATCATCCTGTTCCCCCCGCCCCAGGGACCCACCACCTTCAGATCAGGCCCACAGGCTGTCCCCTCCCACACCTGAGCCAGAGCTTCCTCCCTCTCCCGCCTCCCCCCACGGCCAGGGCACCTCTCACCGGCATAGGGATGCTGGCGGGGGGCTGAGGCGCCTTCCGCTTCTTGGTAGCCCCTCGCTTTTCACGGCTGGACACGGAGTTCTGGGGGGAGGGGGTGATGGGGGCACATGGGGGACGTGCCTGTCTCCCACCCAAATAAACCACCCCAGCCAGCCCACTCTGTGTCACCAGCCCCATCTCTGCCCTCACTTCCTGTGTGATCCTGAGCAAGTCCCTGCCTCTCTCTGGTCCTCACTTAACCCAGCATCAAAGAGGACGAGACCACATTCCAGAACTTCTGCTTTCCTCTCTGTCCCTCTCTGTCCCTTGGTACTTTCCCCAGACTGTCTACAAGTTTCCTTTTCCTGTGGAGCTGAGATGCTGCAGAGCTGGGAGAGGTAAAGGGGCCAGACCCGCCTCCTTCCCTGGCGACACCAGCCCTCACCAATCTCAGTCCCCTCTCCCACCCCACCCCACCCCCTGCCCCATGATTTAGTCCCATCCCCCCAGCGTTGTCACCCAGTTCTAGGAGTTATGCTGTGGATGCTGCTGCCACTTGGTGGCAGCGTATCCTGAAGGTTGCCTTCTTCCCAAACAGGTCCTCCCGAGCCATAACCCTGGGGCAGGGGCCCATCTCTTCCTACAGATCTTGGGGCAAGGGGGAAGGTGGTGTGTGCACTGCTTAGGGATCCATACCTGAGATGACGCCTCTCCTGAGTCATCCTCTGGGAGGGCGGGGGAGAGAGGGAAGCAGGGTCAGGCACTCTGTTCTAGGGACTCCATTCTCAGCCTTACGAAGGGCACTAGCCAGCCCAGAGGGCTTGGGGGGGGGGGGAGAGCTCCCATTTCCCCAAGAATCAGGACTCTGAAGGCAGGAATCAACTACTTTGGCAGAATGCTGAAAGGAGGGACCTTGAAACTCTCAAAAAAGAAGACGGTGGCAGCTCCCGTATGCGGCGAGTGGGGCACCAGTTCTTAGGAAAAGTAAAGACCTGAGACTAAAGATGACCTAGGATAGGAGAGAGGATCCCTCGACTATTCGTAAGGCTCTGGGGCTCCTTGAAACAGTCCTGAGTAGGATCTGGGGAGCCATGAAACCTCCAAATAGGGATACCTTGAAACTATCCATCGTAGGGAGAGAAGGGGGAAAAGAAACCATCTACAAGGAGACGGAGGGGGTGCTACAAGTTGCTTAGAGACGGGGCTGGCATACCGCTGGGTGGTGAGGGGCGCCGGGCCGCCTCCTGCAGGAGGTGCAGGATGAGTTTGTCCCCCGCCAGGGCGCCATAGTGAGCAGCGTCCTGGCCCAGCGCATCGGTGATGCCCGGCTGAGCCCCGCCCTGCAGCAGCACCTCCACAGTTTCGGGGCTGGCCCCCTCACAGGCCAGCATCAGGGCTGTCCTGCCGGGAGAGGGGGCTCCTGAGAAGCTGAGGACATCCTTGAACCCCCACACCCTTCTCAACACCCAGGCTGGCCAACTGGATTCCCCTCCACCCAGAGAGGTTAAGAGACTTGGCCAAGGTCACACAGCACACGATGAACTGGCTGGGAGGAGAGATGCTCACCTGCCATGCAGGTCTTGGTCATTGGCGGCAGCCCCCTGCTGCAGGAGGAGGCGGCACAGATCTGTATGACACATCTGAGCTGCTATGATGAGGGGTGTTGTACCCAACTAGTGGGGGTTGGGGGAGGGATGAAACAAGGCATGAGAAGCTGACCCTGAGAGGTCGGGAAGCCTACAGGACTGCCCCTGAATTTCACCTCCAACTCTTCCACACTTTCCAAATGGTGGCTGAGATGCTGCCACTTGGTGACAGCGTACCTCAAGCACCATCTCTTTCCCAAAAAGATCCCAGAGGCTCACCCGATCTCGGGGATTCAGGTGTGCCTTGAAGGAACAGAGCATTTCTGAGCAGGCGATGCAGCCGCCAGCCGCTGGAAAAAGAGAGAAGTATTTATTGTGTACCTACAGTGTACCAAGAGAGTGTTAATGTTGACCAGAGGGGTCAGAACTCAGCTGAGGTTGGGAAGGCTTCTCAGGGTTCGATCTGAGTTCCGAGTTTTGAAGGTGAGGGAAGAGGGTAGAGGTCACCGCAGGGGCAGGGACCCTGAGGTGGGAAAGACCTTGGTGAGGTCAAGGAAGTGGGAGATGGCGGATCCGTCTAGAACTTCAAAGAAGGACGGGACTGGGGTCGCTGGAGAAGTCAACAAACTCTATCTGATTTCCTGCTGTGTGCCCGAGGGCGTATGGGATTTTCTTTGCCGCTGTAATCCCAACGCTTAGAACAGAGCCTGGCACCTAGCAGATACTCAATAAATATTTATTGAATGAAAAAAAAAAAAAAAAAACCAATGAGCTTCCACAGTGCGACCAAAGGCACCGCCGCCACTAGGTGGCAGCGTACTCCAGCTGCAAGTAATTTTTCAACAGTGAATAAAACTCTGAAACAGACTCATAATGGATTTTGAGTTCCCCAAAGGACAGACGTTTCTCGAGTCATCAGTGAAGGCCATTCCCGAATGTCATGGGCGCGGTGGACAGACCTTGGGCTGAGTTCTGGCTCAAGTGGGTGGGTCCCTTCCCCTCCCTCGAGGAGGGCGTTTGGACTTGATGAGTAGTAAGGGCACCCCGACCTTTGGCCTTTCTGAGATTCCTTGGGGGTTCCTCAAAGCAAGTTACACTCCCGTCGGTCGTCCCCTCATTGTCCCCACCCAGTGGTGGGCTGCGGTGGGCAGGGCGAGGCTGGGCTGCACCCACCTGCATGATGCAGGGCCGTCCACCCACTGCTGTCCACAGTGTCCACCACGCAGGACGCCTGGGGAGGGGGACAGGTCGTTGGAGGCGGACCCATCCCCTTCGTTGGCTCATTTCTCCAGGAACTGCTCCTCCTTGAGCTGTGCTGTCTTCTGGGCTCCCTGCCTCACCCCTGCCTCCCCTCCCACCTGTCTGCTCTGCAAGCCAGTCTCCTCACGGGCCCCTGAGGGACGCTCTGCTTTTATGACAGTTGGTGAGAAACAGGGAATAGCTGGGAGCTGAGGAGCAGCTGGCAGCTTGGGGAGTAGATGGGAGCTCTGAGAGCGGCTGTGGCTAAGAAAGTACCTGGGGTTTGGAGAGAAGCTGGGACTCAGGAAATCGCTGGTATCAGACATGTATCTTGGGTGTGGGAAGTATCTGGACACTTGGGGAGTATCTGGGTGTCCAAGGAGTAGCTGGGGCTCAGGAGTAAAGGGAGCCAAGGAACAGCTGGGATTCAGGGAGTATGTGGGGGTTCAAGGAATGGCTGGGACTCAGGAGTCGTCAGGGAAGGAGAGTATCTGGGGTTTGGGGAGCATCTGAGGTTTAGGGAGTATCTGGGGTTCGGGGAGCATCTGGGGTTCAGGGAGCATGTCGGGTTCGGAGAGTATCTGGGTTCAGGGAGTATCTGGGGTTCAGGGAGTATCTGAGTTTCGGGGAGTATCTTGGTTCAGGGAGTATCTGGGGTTTGGGGAGTATCTGGGGATCGGGGAGTATCTCAGGTTTGGGGAGTATCTTGGTTCAGGGAGTATCTGCGGTTTGGGGAGTATCTGGGGCTCGGGGAGTATCTCAGGTTTGGGGAGTATCTTGGTTCAGGGAGTATCTGAGGTTTGGGGAGTATCTGGGGTTCGGGGAGCACCTGGGGGTCAGGGAGCATCTGAGACAAGAAAGGCAATGACCTGCAGCAGCTGCTTCAAGCACTGAGGGTGCCCGTACTTGGCGGCCAGGTGGAGGGCATTGTAACCTGGAAGGGAGACAAGACTGACCAGGGCTCCACATGCCCAGGAGCTTCCGGCTGCGCCCCGAGCTGCCCTGTCAACTCTCTGTGACGAGTCTCCCGGCAGCTGGGAAGCCCCAAACCCCACGTCCTTCTCAAAACCGTGCCACTCCCTGTGGCCAGAGATTCTCCAAGCCCCGGCCAGCCTGTGTCCCAGACGACCTCATCTCAGCTGCTCCACGCCCACCCGCTCCTCAAGCCCTATGGTCCCAGCTACTCCCCACGTCCCCAGCTACTCCACACGCTTAACGACACTGAAGGGCCAGCTCTGTCCCTCAGAATCCACGGTTGTTCTATATGTTCCTGCTAATCCACACACCCCTGCTATTCCACGTGCCTGCTATGTCCGTCCGTGATACTCTACAGACCCCCAGCTACTCCGCACATCCTGGCTACTCTCTGTTATGCCCTCCCATCCCTAGTTACATCACACACCCAGATTCTCCTTTTGTCCCAGCTACTCCCAGAGCTCCAGCGACCTCTGAACCCCAGCTACTCCACGTCACTCAGATACTCCCCCGAACTCGATGCCATTCTCATGGCCCCAGATACTCCTTAAGCTCAGACACCCCGAGGTTCCAGCTACTTCCCCTGGTTCGGCCACTAGCTGAATCCCAGCTGCTCCCCTTCCACAAGCTGACTCACCTTGCTCAATGCCAACCCGGGTCTGTGTCCTTGGGCATCACAGCCTAACCGGCCCCTGTGCCACCCCGGGGGCACTGAAGGGAACCCCTTCCTCAGCAGGACACTGAGGGCTTGAAGCAGGGCCTGGCCGGGCAGCTGGTCTGAGTTCCTCCTCCCTCCCCAGGGGCCCGGCGGGCAGTACCTGCCCCGTCCGTGCTCATGACGTTGGCGCCGTGGGCCAGCATCACCTCCAGACAGCTGGCTGCACCCCTCATGGCCGCCAGGTGGAACCTGGAGGTCAGAGGCCAGGGGTCGGCCACAGGGTGGCCAACCCTGAGCTGTCACCCTCTACCCCCAGGGAGTGGGCACTCACGCGGACTTGCCCTCGGGGTCCAGCTTCGTGGGCACCAGCCCCTTACGGGTGATGAGGGCAGCCACCCGCGAGGCGTCGTTGTTTTCCACGGCCTGCAGCAACCGCTCGTCGCTTTTCCCCCAGTCCTGGCTCTGCGGGGGGGCACCCAGAGGAGCATGGGGCCGGGCCGCCGCCCCCTCCCCGCTCCCCCTGGCAGGGGCTGTGGGCTCTCCCCCCCGCCCCTGGGCACTTGCCTGGCACCTGCCTCTGGCTGCCGGCTTCGGGATGGGGCAGGGGCCGCAGGGCGGGCAGGAGCCGAGGTCGGGGGGGCCGAGCCGCAGCTGCGGGGGAGGTGGTCCTGGGTGGGGGGGCTGAGGCGGCGTCCCCAGGCCTGTGTCCCCAGGTCCACCGCCCCAGCTGGCCATCCAACACCCACTGCCAGCATCGGCCCCTAGCATCGTTCCCAAAAGTCCCCCCCCCAGGTCGCCAGCCTGTTCCTGGGCAAAGAGCCACCTTCCCAACATGGCCCCATCACAGTGACCCACATCTTCCCCAACTACCCTCCAAAGCCTCCCCCCAGAAACCCTAAAAGGGTCCCTTCGAATGTCCCTCAGAAGGGCCTCTGCCATCTATCCTTCTACGGCCACCCTGAAATGCCACAATTGTCCCCAAAATGTCACAAGATCTGTTCCCCTACAGCCGTGGCCTGAAATATCTTCCAAAATGTCCTCGCCAAAGTCGCTAAGTGTTGCCCAAGTCACCCCCCCATAACCCCATCATCCATCCCAGAAATGTCCTCCCAAAACATCCTTCGAATGTCCTCCAAAATTGTTCTCCAAATGTTAATATCTGTAGCCAAAAATGTCGTCCCAATTGTCCCCAGAAAGGACCCCATCCCAAACTGTTCCCTGAAACTCTGTCTCTACATGTCCTATAAATTCTCCTGGGGGTCCCCATCTGTCCCGCAAACCGTCTCCCCAGATGCCCCCACGTCTCCCCAAATGTCCCATCCATCACCCATCTCCCCCATCTCTGGCCCCCCCTCGCCCCACGCCGCCTCCTCCCTGTTCATCCTTCCGGGGTCCGGGGGTGGGGGGTCCAGGCCCGCGCGGCTGGGGGCGGGGAGGGGGGAGGAAGGGCCCGCGCCCCGCCCGCCCGCTCGCTCGCGCGCCCCCCTCGCCGGCCCTACCGCGCAGGAGGCGGCGGCGCACAGACACAGCTGCTTCATGGCGTCCGGGGCGCCGGGAGCCGTCCGGGCGGAGGGGCCGCAGGGAGGGGCGCGCGCTGCCGGGGCTCGGTCGTCCTGCCCGCCCCGCCCGGAGGCCCCTCCCCCGCGCGCCCCGCCCGCCGCCCCCCCCCCAGGCCGCCCCTCCCCCGCGGGTGGGGGGAGCGCCAGGGAGGGGGCTGGGCTGGCGGGGAGGAAAGAGGGTACCACCCCGGCCCCCCCTCACCTTCCCGCCACCACCTGGAGGATGCGCGGAAGGGTCTCCGGGGACCCGCCTGCGCCCAGGTGCGCCTCCTCCAGGCTGGCCGGGGGGTCGCAGGGGACTCGGGACTTGGACCCTCGAGAGATAGAACCTCCCACCGCCGCTGGGCCTTGGTGTTCTCGCTCGCTCACTCATCCATTCATTCGTTCCCTCACCCGCTCATTCATTCTCTCGTCTCCAGTGAGGGGGGGGATCTGCGCGCTGACACGCCTGACTTCCAATCCGGGGCCCCGCCCTGCGCACCCCCCGCATGGACCACCGAGGTGACTCAGCCAAGATATTTACTTACCTGCTTTGGCCTCCACTTTCCTCTTCCGGGAAATGGGTTTCCTAATAAACAGTACTATGCACCAAGCACTCAACAGCACGGTGCCTGGTGCACAGTACCCGCGCCAGACACACGGATTCATTCATCAGCGAGAGATGTGGCGGGGCCCGGGTCCATGTGGAATGCTGAGTCCCGGGGACTCGGGATGGCATAGATGCTCCATGGAAGCACGGAGGCAAGGAGGGGACAGGGCTCCTCCACGGGGCTGCGTTCCGCTGGCTCTTTTCTCAGACTGGGAGCCCCTCCCGCGCAGGGCCGGGCTGAGGCCTCCCCGGGACAGGGCCTGGCTCCCCAGGGTGGGGCGGGACAGCCTGGAAATGTTCCCGAGTTAAGGAAGGACTCAGCAGGCCAAGCCCCCGGAGCATGTGAATTTCACGCATTCAGTCCATTTGTCCCCTGGGGTGCCCGGCACTGCAAAGACAGCTGTCCTTGCTATCACTGAGGTCCCCAGGGAGACAGACACACCCACGGGCTTAAGAACCAGGGTGCCACTGGGGAAGCCCAGGTGAGCCGGGAGCTTCACTCCTGACACTATCTGGGCAGTCAGGGAGGGCTTCCTGGAGGAGAGGACATCTGAGCCTGAACGTGAAGGATGGGTGGGAGTCAGGGGGTGGCAGGGACAGGATCGCGTTCAGGAGAAACCGTGAAATCACCGCTCCCCTGGTTGCCTCTGCCCTGCTCCAGGACTTGGTGGGGGGCGGGAGGCCCACTTAAAGGGGGGGCAGAGGAGGAGGCGCTGGCAAAGGAGACCGAGGAGGGGTGTCTCAGGAAGTGGGGGGAACCAAGAGTGTGGGGCATCAGGGGAGCCATGGAAGGTCGCAAAAGCTGGGGAAGTCCGCTGTGTTGACGTGGCTGCAAATTCACAACGGGGCCAGCAGAAGGGGGAAGGCGGGATTCCAGGAGAGAGAAGCGATGAGGGAAGAGACAGGCCTTCCAGAACGTGAATTTAGGAGCAGTGACTGCAGACAGGCGGAGGAGTTTGAATCCAGCTTGGTCACGTTATATCTGCTGTGTGACCTTGGGCCAGTCACTCTCCCTCTCTGAGCCTCAATCCCCCAACTGCTAAATGGGATGGATAATGCAACAGACACCACAGAGCTGGGTTCCTCCCCTCTGGGACGGCAGACACGGGTCGGGTCATTCTCTGGGGGGCCATCCTGGACACTGTGAGGGGTTTAGCAGCATCCCTGGCCCCCACCCACTCGACGCCAGCAGCACCCCCAGTGTGACAACCACAAATGTCCCCAGATACCGCCCTGGGTCCCCTGGGGGGCAGAATTGCGCCACCATGTGGAGAACCACTGGCTTAGGGTGGGTGGTGCGAGAATTTCCAGCTGCCCTTGGCCTGTCGTCCGGGGTGCCCTGCACGTTCAGACCCAACGCCCGTGGAGGCCGCGTGCGACGCGCCACAGACACCGCCGTCCCCAGGGGCTCGGGCCAAGTTGTGGCCCCATCTGCCTGCTGCCTCTCACCCCAACCCCACTCCACCAGCCAGCCCCAGTGGCTGTACCATTCCAGGTTCCCCCCTTCTCGTCCCTGGTGGCCCCACCCCGGGGGGCTCCACCTGGAGGACACCTCCTCCCTGCTCTCCCGGCTTCTGCCCTTGTTCCCTTCTGCCAGCTGCCAGTCCCTGAGGCCGAATCCCGCCCCCAATGGCTGGTCTTGTCCGGCTCAAAAGCTAAGGACGGTTTTTACATTTATATGTGGTGGTGGGAAAAAATCAAGAGAGACTATTTCCTGACACGTGACAATCGTGAAATTCCAGTTTCCGCGTCCATAAATCGTGTTCCCGGGGCGGAGCCTGGCCCATCCGCGTACAGCCGGCTCCGGCTGCTCCAAGCCGCGGTGACAGAATTGAGGCCAGAGGTTCCTGCGGAGCTGGAAATCTTTACTGCTCCGCCCTTTGCAGGAAAAATGTGCCCGTCCCTGCCCGGAACAGCCTCCCTGGTGGAGGCTCTCGGCTCGTCTTGACGTCGTCATCGTCCCACACATGAACCCCAGCGTATAAGGGGTTAAAACCAAACGTCCCCGTCCCCTTGCACCTCTTCTCGAACCATATTTCCCCGTGGGCATCGGTTTCTCTCACCCCTGTACTCGGAGTTTCACAGATGCACGAAACTAGCGTCGAGCTCAGCGCCCTGACCGCCCTCTGGTGCCACGCACGCACGCAGAAGTGATTTAAGACAATCGCTAAAACCCAGGTGGCCTCACACCGAAGTCCTGGCTAGTTATGGGGCCTCGAAGTCCTTTTGCAGGAAAACAGATGTCCAGAGAAGACCAAGGGGCTGAAGCTTCCCAGACCCCAGCTCCTCCTGGTGCCCAAAGTCCGCCGTCCATCACGGAGGCAGACGGCCGAGGACACCCACCTGCAGATCCCCTGATGTCGCCACCCGTCTCCTGGCAGGTGGTCACATTCCTGACAACCTTTAACCCCTCTGCCTCCCATCCTTTGGGGTGACAGATCTGAGTGTTTACTCCCGCCTCCCGAACCCCTGGTTGCTTCGGAAGAAAGCATCTCCGAATAGCGACGTCTACATCCGTCGGACAGCTGAGTGCTCATTGGGGTACCCAACCGGGGACGGGGGTGGGTGGGGAACACCCATCTCAATTTGGGAGACTCTGAGCTAATTTCCACTTGTTTGGGACAGACAAGCCCTGGCCCCTGGCGAGAACCGGCAGCTTCTGGCTGTTTCTGACACTCCCAGGCTCGTGGGTAAGAACTGCGGTTTGGCACTTTGGGTTTTTGTACTCAGTGGGGGTGGAGCTATGGGATAGGGAAGTTCCACCCCCAAGATCAGCCCCACCCACTGCTGCCGTCTCCAAAACCAGCCCAATTACAGGGACAGCCCCACGAGAGGAAGGAAAATGAACCCAGCTTGGCCCCCGCATCCCTCAGGATCAGGCCAAGTCTGGCCCCCAAGTGGGCCCCTGAGTTATAATATTATTTTGCACTTAGATTTGTCTTGTCGATGGACGGGGAAGGGGACGGAATTCCCTGCTGTCGAGTCTTTTAGGGTCCTCAAGCAGAAGGAGCTTGATCGACCTGGATGTAAAATCTTGGCAGGACAATTTGAGGCCTCGAAAAGAACAGGCGATGAGTCTTCCGAAGAAAAGGGTCCTATGTTGCCATCAGAAGAAGACCCTTCTGGGGACGATTTGTCACCAGGAACCCAGGGCTCTGGCCCCATCAATGACCCTGACCCTCGTGATGGCCAATCGCTCCGTATCTGCCTCAACCCTGGCCACTCTGGCTACAAGGGCGATGACCCCGAACCCGTCATGCTCTCTAAATAATCTCTTTTTGGGTCCTGGTGGTCCTCCTCCCTGTGGATCCAGGACCCCTACTTCACCAATTCCTGCCCCTCTTCCAATACACCCCTCCCTCTGTGCTTCCTCAGACCACTCCCTGGAGAAACCGGGAGATGTGGTTCTCTCCTTCTCGCACCCAACAGGGCATCCAGTTCAGTTGGGGACCATCCATATCCCCTGCAGGACCATTTCCATTAAGACAGTCCCCACAGGGGGCCTAGATGAAGATGGACGCCCCACTGGACTAATGCAGCCTGTCAGCCTCTTTACCACCACTTTTCTTTTTTCTTTTCTTTTTTTTTTTTGGTGAGGAAGATTGGCCCTGAGCTACCATCTGTGCCCATCTTCCTCCACTTTATATGCGGGTCACTGCCACAGCATAGCTGATGAGCGGCGTGTGGGTCCACACCCAGGATCCGAACCCGTGAACCCAGGCCGCCGAAGCGGAGCGTCCCAGACTTACGCCTCCGGGCCGCACCCTCGAGATTGTATCTTAATGGGTCTCAGGAAAGGGGCCCCAAAGATTAAAAACCTAAATAAAGTGCAAGAAATTAGACACGGGGCAGATGAAAACCCTTCCACCTTCCTGGAACGCATCTTTGAAGCCCAGGGAAAATATACAGAGTTGGACCCCAAGAGTCCGGAAAATTCTAGAAGAATGAATATGACCTTTCTTGGCCAGAGCGTGCCTGATATCCAACAAGAGTGACAGAAATCAAAAGGCGCCCTACCTGCCTATTTCCCACTCGGTGGAGGTGGCTTATAAGGTTTTTGTTCTCAAGAACACCCTAAAGAACGGCAAAATGAAAGGAAAAGAGGGCAAGAAGTGAAACAGCAGCCAAATTCCTAGCTGCCACTTTGACTAACGATCAGAGGGGTCTGCTGAGAAGGGACCCAAGCCCCAGACAAAGGGGAGAAAGCAAGAAAAGTCGCTTCTTGGAAGAAATCAGTGTGCCGGTTGGAAGGAGGAATGCCTCTGGAGAAGGGACTGGACAAAGGGGCCGAGGGCTCCGTTTTACAAATGGCAGGGACGATGGGCTGTAGTCTGGCCGGGAGGCAAGGCCGATGGCAGAAGTCTGTACGCACACCTGCCAATCACGCACTTCTGTCTCATCGATGGACTCGTTCCGTCTCCCACAGGTCCGGTCCCTGAGCTGCAATCTTGGTCCCCCCCTTAGGGACCGAGGATGTCATCTGGCACATGGACTCCTTTAACGATGATACGATTAGGGCCTTGAAGGAGACTAAGCAGAGCCTCTCCCTCCTCAGTTCCAAGGTGGCCTTAAGAAGGAAAGCAGTCCTTTAAAATAGGATGCTTGTGGATGTCTCAGCTGCTGCCCAGGGAGATGCCTGTGCCATTATGACAACCGAATGTTGTGTACACATCCCTGACAATCCTGGAAGCAATGCTACGGTTGTTCGTGATCCTTTTTTTTTCTTTTTTTTGGTGAGGAAGATCGGCCCTGAGCTAACCTCTGTGCCAATCTTCCTCTATTTTGTATGTGGGATGCTGCCACAGCATGGCTTGATGAGTGGTGCGTAGTTCCGCGCCCGGGATCCAAACCTGCAAACCCCGGGCAGTTGAGGTGGAGCACGTGGACTCATCCGCCTGGCCAGCCCCCTACCTTGTCTTTTAATGATTGGATTTCTCCCTGGTTTGGGGGTTCAGGGATGGCTTGGTGGAAAAAGTTATTCATAATTCTAGTTATTATAATCATGGGTGGTATTTGCCTCTGTTGTGGTGTCTACTGTTGTTGCAACATACGCATGAATCTACAAGATAGGTTATTCCGACAACTTGTAAAATCTCGGACTGCAGTCTTCTTCCAGACACAATTTCAGGCCAGTCCCGTTACTTGTGAACATTTCCAGCTTCAAGCCCCACAATGTCCTTCCTCTCTTGTCCCTACGACGCCCCCATTCATCAGGAAACAGCCACATAAGAACCACCCCCAAGCTCCTCAAGATTGAGGAATGAACCTAGAATGGGGGGGACTGACATTGGTCCCCGACACTAACCCCAGTCTATAAAGGGTTAAAACTGAAAGTACCCATCCCGTCCCCCTTCTTCTCGAACCGTCCCCCTTCTTCCCACGTGGGCATCGGTTTCTTTCATGGCTGCGTTGCTGAGCTTTGCACATGCACAAAACTAGCATCAAGATCAGCGCCCTGACATCCCTCTTGCACCACGCATGCACACAGAAGTGATTTCAAAAAAATGGTTAAAACCCAGGTTGCCTCACACTGGTCTTGGCTAGTTACAGGTGACGCCAGGGTCACGAGGATTTATGAGCTTGTTATACAGAAGAAAGAGAGCGCCTTCAAGGAAGTTACGATCGCCAGATAACCAGCCCCCAGCTGCTGCTGACGCCCAGAAGTCAGATCGCCCAGGGGCTTGTCTGGAGTGAAAGAAACATGGATTTCCCCTTTGTTTCTCTGAAACTCCTCCCACCAAGCCCCTTAGCTCTATAAAACCCCCTTCTTTCTTCCTTTGTTAAGGTGGATTTGAGACAACCTATCCCCCGCCTTCTCATTTTGGCCAATTAGAATAAACCTTTCTCCATCTCCGGGCACGCGATGTCTCCGCGATCAGCGTATTGCACGTCAAGCACACGAACTTAAGACAAAGAGGTTCGGTGTGAGGTCCGTGAAGCTGGCTCGGAACTCCAGCACCATGTGGGGGATCAGAATTGGCTGCCCCAAAATGCGTCTCTTTGGCTTATTTTTAAGGACAAAAGACTCTGAAAGAAGCTTTGACCTTCCCCTCACTGCCTAAAAGAATGTAAGACAGAAAGCCCGGCCCCAGGACAGACCAGCACCGCAGATAACTCTGGGTACCACAGGCTGCGAGGAACGTTGCTAAGCCGACTCTTATGGAAGTTCTCTCTCCTGGGGTCCCACTGTCTACAGGTGGCCCAGCACACATTTATCAAACATGTGCATTCCCATCTCCATATGAATCGTCTTCCTCTCCTTTGAAGCCCCCAAGCCACTACCCCCAACATCCTCCTTTGTCCTTAGCTGAAGATGCTACTCAAGGTGGTGGCTTCAGCCATTTCGGCCAGTTACTCAATTTTCCGGGGTTTCTCCCATGCATACATGTTATTAAACCTTGTTTGATCTTCTCCTGTTATTCTGTCTCATGTCAATTTAATTCCTAGACCAGCCAGAAGGACCTAGAGGGTAGAGGAACTGTCTTCCTCCACTACAACGTCAACAGGGCCTGGCATTGAGTAGGTGCTCAATAAATGTCTGTGGGAAGAAAGAAAGAAACAGCAACTCTGGAGAACCAAAGCGTGAGGCAGGCAGACGGACTTTCCAAGAAGCATTGAGGCACTGGGGGGGGGGGGGTCTACGAATCTCTAAAAATCCCGATCTTCTTGCTTGTGGGGTTTTCCTAAGACCTGACTCAGGAGGTGCTGGGAGTCCAAAGACGAGGGTCACGGCTCCAGTCACCTCCCATCTTGTGGATGGAAAAAGTGAGGCCAGGAGAGGCCCCGAGAAGGCTCCCAGCGAGTGTGGCTATCCTCTGGGCCTTGAAGAAAAGGCTGGTGGGAAAAAAGCAGGAGGGTTTCTCCGCGGGCAGCAGGGAAGGACCGGAGCGCAGGGGTGGAGGCTGGACTGGGTGTGCTGACGACAAAGGTCCAGAAAGACAGGGAGGCGCGACCTCTGCAGTCACGGGGCTTGGCTGTCCTCACCCTGGGGAGCCGAACAAAAGCCGAACCTGACTCCCGCCGGCTGCTGAGAAACCGGAGCCGGGCAGGTGGACAACAGAGGGACAGCGAGATGCCAGGTGGGGGGGTGGGGACGGAGGACGAGCTTCCAGCCGCCCCCTTCCTCCCGTCTGCAGCTCCGGCTGCCCAGCCCCAGGCCTCTCCTGGCTTGTCCCCGCCCTCCCGGACACCCGCAGGAACCCTCACACCCAGTTTGGGGTTTTAACACCCTCCCACCTCCCTCCCCTTGACTCTGCGCCACGCCCCTATCAAAACACACCCACGTCCCCAATTTTTTTTTTTTTTTTGCTGCACAAACTCTTACAAGGATTTGATTTCAACAGAATTCTGCTTTGGAAGTTAAACCATCACACGGTCTGGTTGACCACTGGCTGCCACTTCTCGCGAATTCTTGGGGTCAAAGGGGAGCAATGTGAGTCAGGAATCGGTTCCAAGGGGGACGGAAAGTTTTAGGATCGTTCCCCAGGGAATGAAGCTGACCCCACGCCGTTTGGTAGGCGGTTAATGAGCCATTTATTCCTTTCTCTCTCTCTGTCTCTCTCTCCTTCTCCCTCACTCTCTCTCTCTTTTCAATCAACTTCAAACTTCCCCGCCCCACGAGGCCCAATCCTGTTCACAGGAACACAGCCCTGGGGGAGGGCAGGTGTCTCACATCCTAGCTGTGTAACCTTGGGGCAATTCCTTAACGTCTCTGGGCCTCCTTCCTTCAGCTATAAAGTAGGGATAATAAAAGCTCCTACGTCATCGGATTCTTATGAGGATTAAATGAGCTCCTATCTGCAAAGCACACGCTAAGCTCTTTCTGGCGCTTGAATACAAATAAAGAAAAACAAAAGTAAGATGAAATAAATACAAACGAATTCAGTGACATTCAATTTACAAACTAAAATTAAAATAAATAATAAAATAGAAGGAGCGTCAAAATCAATAAGTAACAAAAATAAATGAAATAAATTGGGGAAAGCGAGGGAGGCCACAGAATGGTGGTGACAGACCCAAAGTCACCCAGCTTGTCGGGGACGGGATTTCTACCCACAGCTGCCTGCCTTGCTCTTCTGCCCCTTCTTCCTGGCTTTCAAGGACCCCTCGGGCTGGGCCCTCCCCAGCCCGGCCTCAGGAATGTGCCTGTCACCCCATCATGCCCCTGAATCAACCAGGCCTGGCCCAGCCTCCTAACCTTTGGCCACACTGGTGCCCGACCCCCTTCGGTGAGCCTTCCTTGTCTCTCCAGGCTCCTCTGCAGCGCTGCCTCCTCCAGGCAGCCTCTCTGATTGCTCTGGGCCATGCCTGCCAATGGGGAGGCCCTACCACGTGGTGGAAAGACGAATGGCTCTGAAATGAGGCCCGGGTGGGTGTGAATTACCATTGTCGCTTTGCTTTGTGACCGGGAGAGGGAGGTTAATCTCTCTGGACCTTGCCTTCTTCGTGCTGTAAGTGCAAAGTCAAGCTTTCCCCAGGCCGGCCACAAAGGGGTGCTCTAGGTGCCAATCCTCACTTAGGTTCTCTTAGTCTGTGCCCTGGACCGGCAGGGACTTTCAGGATCGGGAAGGAGTGGGGATGACAGAGAAAGGAGCTTCTGTCTCTGGGGCTTCAGAGTCCAAGATACAGCTGCGAGGGAAGCCAGTTGGACCCCACCACAGGGCCTTTGCACTGGCTGTTCCCTCCACCTGGAAGGCAATTCCTGCAAATACACACACAGCTCCCTCCCTCTCTCCCTTCTGCTCTTTGCTCTCATATCAGCTTCCTGGGGAGGGCTTTCCCGCCAACTCGCTTTAAAACTGTCACCATTTCCCCGGCCCCAAAGGCTCCAATTCCCTCTCCTTGCTTCCTTGGTCTCCGTGGCACAAAATACACTTTTTCCCTTATTTATCTTGCCCATCCCCCCCGCCACGCACTGCGGGCTCCCCGAGGGCAGGGATTTCCGTCTGCCCTCCTCGCTGCTCTTCCCACTGTGCCTGGCGCAGCGCCTGGCACAGAGAGTTGCTGACTGACTCAAAAGCAAGAGATTGGGGTCCTCGAGAAAACGGGTCCTTAGAAAAGCAAGTGGTCACTGCAGCCAGGGAGAGTGGAGAGCTTCCGGGAGAAGTGTTGCTGGAGCTGAATTGGGGGGCAGGGGGGTCTGAGGGGGCAGCCAAGCAGGGAGAGGGTGCTCCAGGTGGAGGGAACAGCCTGGGCACAGGTCCTGTGGTTGGAGAGCTTGCAGAGGAAGCAGAGGGCAGGTGCGGGCAGGAGTGGGTGGTAGAGACAAAAGGGACAGGAGGCGGCCGGATGCTAAAGGCGTCAACTTGACCCTGTGGCTGGCGACGACCCGCGGGAGCGTTTGGAACAGGGAGGGCCCTGCTCGCATCGAAGCTGCCCAAGGACAGAGGACGACAGCCCAATGGCCCCGTGGACCTCCAGCCAGGCCCTGGGAGATGGGGGCCTGAAGTTAGGGGACCCCGGGCATGTCGATGGCCTCAGACTCACCTCTGTCTTCTTAAACCGTGCCCGGAGAGTCTTCATGGCCGGCGTCCGGCGTCCCTCCTCTCCGCAGGCCACCTGGGGAACCGCAGGGGGTGAGGGGTATCAGTCCAGGTGGGCAGGAGGGCCGGCTGCCTCTCCTTCTTCGAAAGGACCACTTCCTCTTCCCTGGGCCAAACCAGCCCGTAAAGCAGGACACAGACCTGTCCCATAGCCTAAGTGCTGTGTGTCCTTCAGCGGGTCTCGTGCCCTCTCTGAGTTTCACTTCCCTCATCCTTAAAACGAGGGAGATAACCCCCTCTTGACCAACTCATGGTCAGTTTTCAGTGAAGTCCCTGCATAGAGCCTGGCAAACAGTAGGTGCTTAATAAATGCACCTCACCAGTATATACGCTGCTGCCCAAGCAGACTGAGTTTTTTCTGGTCTCCAAGCTTTTATCTGTGCAGTTATTTCTGCCTTTTTTTTTTTTTTTTTGGTCTTTTTCTTCTCTGGTGAACTCCTATTCATCCTTCACAGCCCAGTTCTAAAATCCCGTGTTCTGATCAGCTTTGCCTGTCATCCACAGGCTGAGCTCTAACTCCCCAAACTGGGTCCCCCCAGCCCTGGTTGGGTCTCTTCTTCTGCCCCAGCCCTGGCTTCGAAGGCTGGAAGCGTCTGGGCTGGTTCTGTCTTCCTGAACAGTGAGGGGTTCCTGGGGGGCCAGGCCCAGAGCTGAGGCCTCTGAGCGCAAAGGTATGTTTCTTGGAGAATCGGAGAACGACATTCAGGCAGCCAAGTCTCCTTACAATGGGCTGGCCTCTGTGCGAGTGAGAGCACGGAGACAAGCCACCCAAGGCGGGTGGAGGTCTGGGGTGATGGCTGCGTGCACGTATTTGCAGGAGGCATGTGTGTGCAAGCACACCTGTCCACCTTGGCCTGTTATGTGTTCCATGCATGTGTGGGTATGGAGGTCAGGCAAGGCCATCTCAAGGGGATGTTTTGCTAGCTGTACGGCTTGAGATTCCTTCCTGTTCTGAGGGAGATTTCTGTGAAGGCATGTCTGTCACCTGTCCACCCGCACACGAATTCTCCAAGCCGTCCTTCACTTCCTACCCACCCGCCCACCCACCTGTGCATCCGTCCTCCTGGCCCAGCCCTTGTACATCCACCCACTGCCCACCACCCAACTCACCCCCACTCTTCTTCTCATGGCTCTTCATGCACCCTTCAGCCATGCTTCATCTGCCATCTACCCACCATCCTCCCACCTACCCATCCATCCGTCCATCCATCCACCAATCCTTCAACACCCACCCACCATCCATCCTCCAACACCCACCCACCATCCACTCACCATCCATCTACTCATCCATCCTCCCACCCATCCATCCACCCACCCCTCCACTCATCCATCCACCCATCCATCCATCCATCCACCCACCCATCCATCCATCCATCCAACATCCACCCACCATCCAACACCTACCCACCTATCCATCCATCCACCCACCATCCACCCACCTACTTATCCATCCAACACCTACCCATCCATCCACCATCCATCCATCCTCCAATATCCACATACCATCCACTTACCCATCCATCTATCCATCTCCCCACCTACCCATCCATGCATTCAACATCCACCCATCATCCATCCAACATCCACCCACCATCCAACACCTACCCACCCATCCATCCATCAATCCATCCATCCATCCATCCATCTATCCAATAGCCACCCACCCATCCATTCAACATCCACCCACCATCCACCCATCCATCCACCTACCCACTCACCCACACATCCAACAACCACTTACCCATCTACCCACCCATGCACCCTTCATCCACCATCCACAGACCCATCTACTTACCATCCACCCACCCATTCATCCACCCCACCTCCTATCCATCCATCCATCCCCTCCTCCAACTCCCAACGCATCCATCCACTGCCCATCCATTCATTCACCCCTCCACCAACCACAGTACCCATTCACTCACCACCCACCTCCTCCTTCTTTTTACCCGTCTACAGGGCTCAATCACACCCAGAGCAGAGCGTAACAAGACACCCAAGAGAGGAGTCCACAGGTTGCCTGTGCGGGAGGGAATCCATGGGCTCCAGCGAGGGGGAGATGCTCTCACCTAGGGGGCTGCTTCCTGGAAGAGGGGATGCTCCGCCATCAGGGGTCAGCCAGGCAGGAAACTTTGCGGCAGCAGCAGGAAAAGAGGGGATGCACCCTAGACGGGGCCAAGGCTGGGGAGCGGGAGGCGCGCGCGTGAACCAGGTGTGTGTGTCAGGTGCCTGCGTGGCTCCTCAGCGTGTCTGGGACACACAGGGGCCTCTCCTTTCTTCCACACACCAGGGCTCAGGGGCAAGGAGCCCGAGGCCCTAAGGGGAGCCTCCATCCCAGGCCTCCGTCACCTGCTTCCTCCCTACCTTTTGCAGCTCCAGCGACTCCAGCACCAGGCCGCCGTGCCCACTGCCGGCTCTGGTTACCGCTCCCAGCTGGGCCGCCCGCTCACACCAGCAGCCCGTTTGCTCAGCAATGACACCCGATCAGCTCTGAGCGGGTGGCCGCCCCAGGGGGCCGAGGAAGAGCCGAGGGAGGAGACAGGCTGGCAGCGGGGTTGCCTGTTGGCCAACGGGCTCCGGCGGGAAGACACCGACCTTCTTCCCTAACATCGCTGGACCGATTTCAGGTTCTGGAATGAGCCACGCTCTTCCTCTCCTCCCAGCCTTTGCACCTGCTGTTTGCTCCACCAGGAGCACTCTCTCTGTACCCCATGTCACCCCCAACGGGCACATTCTCCTCATCTCATGCCTACTCACTCTTCAGATCTTTGCTGCGACACCCCCTCCTCCAGGAAGCCTTCCTGGATGCCCCCAGGCTGGGTCAGGTGCCCCCTCCGAGCTGCCTCAGTGCAGCCGGATCGCACTGAGTCATCACTGCCCGGTCACCTGTTTAGGTCCACCTCTGGCCACAAAGGGACACTTTTGTTCTCCAGTGTCCCCCCAGCACACAGTAGATGCTCAACACGTGGTTCTTAAATGAGTCCTCAAGGCCACCGTGACCTTGAGCGGCTAGTTTCTCTAGCCTCACGTCGCAGTCCGGACCTGTCCTGCTGAGTGGACATTGCCATCCACCCGGATAACGTCCCGATGATTTAGAGCGGCGTTCAAGACCCTCCTTAGTGAGGCCCCAAATTCCACCCCCTACGGACAGGTACCCTCCATTTGTAACTTTATCAACTTCTGAAATGTGCAGAGGGAGGAAACTTGGACTGGAAGCAGAGTCCTGGGGCCTCAGGTTACACATTTGTGAAGAAGGGGCCTGGGGCCGCCGATGGTCGAGCCCCCCGATTTAGAAGCGACGGGAGAGCTCACGTGGGCGGCCGCCCCGGCTCCCCGCCCTCCGCCAGCGCCTGCCGGGCACCGGGGCTTCTTTGCCAGCAGTAAAGATGGCGCCTGCGGCGTCAGGGCAGGGGCGCATGCGCCGTGGGAGGAGTGGCCAGGCACGTAGGTCGGGAATGCGGCTCCTCCCCTTTCCCGCCCCTCCAGCCCCATTTCCGGCGGAAGCGGCCTCAACAAGAGAAACTTTATTGTTCCCGTCGGGGCGACGAGGATGTCGGTGAATTACGCGGCGGGGTTGTCGCCGTACGCGGACAAGGGCAAGTGCGGCCTTCCCGAGGTGAGCGCGGCTGGGGGTCCCGAAGGCTGCCCCCAGCGCGGCGGGCTGGGCGGGGCCGGGCGGCAGCGGGGCATTGTGGGAGTATCAGGAGGCACTGAGGCTAGACAATGGGAGGGACTTCCCAGTGGGGAGGGGGCGGGAAGTGACGCCCCCTGCGCGCCCGGGGACGCGCACACGCCCAGCTCAGGGCCCTGGGGACCGAGGGGAGGACGCGCGTCGGGGAAGTTCTGAAGTTCTGATGGGGAAGCCGGGGACGGAGCTCCGGGCGGAGGGCACAGGCGGGGCGGTGGGAATGAACACACACACCTTGGAGAACAGACTAGGCCAGTGGGGTGTCAGATGCCAGGCTGGGGAGGTGACACTGTCCTGAGCGTGATGGGCAAGGGCGTGAGCTGGGGAGGGAGCTGGACGGGTGTAAGTCAGACCCCTCCAGCCACCCCAGAGCAGGTCCCCTGCGCACACTGAGACCTCGGGCGGTCACTTGCCTCCTGGGTCTCCCTTCCCTTCTGTAGCTGGGAGGAGGGTGGCCCCGTCCCATACAGGCCGCTCCCTTCACCCTGAGTCAGACAATTACCGAGCTCTCGGAGAGGGTGACGCCCTTCTGAAGCCCCACTCTTCTGTCCTGCTCGCTATTCGATTTATTCCGCAAGCACATATTGAGCGCCTACTGTGCGCAGGGCATTTTCCAGGCCCTGGGGGCACAGAAGAGAGCTAGACAGACAAAACCCGTCCGTCTAGCCGGGAGCCAGACACGGAGCAAGGACATATCAGAAGTCAGACGCTGGGGTGCAAGGGAGTAAAGCGGGGAGTGATGGGCGGGGGGGCTGCACTGAAACCAGTTGGTTCCGGGGGGCATCATCGAGCTCTTTTTTTCCGCAATTTTTTTTATTGTGGTAAAATACACGTAACATCAAATTTACCATTCTAACCATTTTTAAGGGCACAGCTCAGCAGCATGAAGCACATTCACAAGGTTGTGCCACCATCCCCTCCATCCATTTCCAGAACTTTCCATTTCCCCAAACTGCAGCTCTATCCCCATGAAACACTGACTTCCACCCCTCCCCCAGCCCCTGGCCCCCCATCCACTTCCTGTCTCTGTGGCTGTGGCTCCTCTGGGGACCTCCTGTGAGTGGACCACACAGTGTGTGTCCTTCTGTGTCTGGCTCACGTCACTGAGCATCACGTCCTCCAGGTCCCTCCACACGGGAGCAGGTGTCAGGATCTCCTTTTTCATGGCTGCGTAATATTCCAGGGTGTGGACAGACACTGTGTTTATCCATCTTCTGTCGATGGACCCTTGGTTTGCTTCCACATTTTACCTGTTGTGAATAATGCTGCTATGAACGTGGGTGTGCAAATGAGATGACTTTTGAGCAAAGACCTAAAGGAGGCGAGGGAGGGAGTTAAGTGTGTATCTGAGGGGAAAGAGTGTCCTGGGCAGAGGGCACAGCCTGTGCAAAGGCCCTGGGGCAGGCCCGGGCCTGGCATGTTGGAGGAACAGTGAGGAGGCCCGTGTGGCTGGAGGAGAGGTAGTGAGGGGGAGAGAGGGAGGAGGGAGGGCAGGGAGGGGACAGGGCAGGTCATGCAGGGTCTGGAGGTCCGCCGGGAGGATGTGGGCTTCTCCCCACGGGAGGGGAGGAGCCCTGGAGGGCTGCGGGCAGAGGAGAGACACAAGGACAAGCTGCCCTTTCCGATCCATTCTCCTCCCCCTGGGCAAGGCAGGGGTGGCTCAGCCTGTGGCTAGTGGTCCTGCCGCTGGGACACGTTTTGACCCCTCCGTTCTGCTCTCCCACCGACGACAGATCTTTGACCCCCCAGACGAGTTGGAGCGGAAGGTGTGGGAGCTGGCACAGCTGGTCTGGCAGTCCTCCAACGTGGTGTTCCACACGGGCGCAGGCATCAGCACCGCCTCGGGCATCCCTGACTTCAGGTCTGTGGGCCTGGAGGGGAAGTCGAGGCAGGGCCCGCCACACTGCCAAAGGCTTCCCTGTGAGCCCCAGACACCAGCCATTGGAAGCCCTCCTGCTGCCTCCCCATGGCTGAGTCCTGAATAATCCGCCTGCACCCTGGGGCGGTGGGGATGGGAAAGACCCCTCGCTTTCAGACATGTCCCTTTAAGTCACACCCAACATCCAACACATACCCCATTGGCTAGAACTTGGTCATCTGACCACACCTAGTTGCAAGGGATGCTGGGAAATGTAGTTTTCTAGGCTCGCTGTGCGTGGCTGCCTAGACGGGGAAAACTGACATCAGGGACGATGAGTCCACACTCACTTGCAAATATTTTCCCATCAGACCTGGGGGTCCAGCAAGTGGCTTAACCGTCTAGATCTCAGTTTCCTCACCTGTAAATGAGGGCGTGAGACTGGATAAAAGCAGGGGTCTCAAACTGCCGGCCCCCGGGTGGCCCCTGTAGGGGCTGAGTTTGCAACGCTGCCCCATAATGCAGGCCTGTTGCATTTGTACTCTCTTCGAGGCCCCTCGGCCCCCACCCCAGACTCGCACAGCAGGAGAACCGATTCCTCATTCTTGGAGGAATGTTAGAATTCCAAGGTGTGAATTCCACCCCCCTTCCATAACCTGCCATGGCTCCCCATTGCCACGCGGCACTTGGGGCTGGAAATCAAGCCCTTCCTGAACCCGCCCTCAGTCCTCTTTCCACCCTCAGCCCCTGCTGCTCCCACTGCAGACCCCAGACCACTTGCACTGGCCGAAACTCCCAGGCTGTTGCCAGCCCACCAGGCTTCTGCTCGCCCGTTCTGTCTGAACTGCCCCGCCCTTCCCCCTCACAATTCAAGAGACAGCTCAGCCTCATCCAGGGGGCCTTCCCACCCTCCCCACACAGGCCTTCACCACCTCCATGGGGCCCCAGCCCCACAGGCTGGAGGGGCTGTGTCTGCCTGTGTTTCCCCCCATAAGATCGAGAGCAGGGCTTGGGTCCACTAGGACCCCAGCATCACCCAGCACAAGGCTAGGCTCAGTGCAGCAGCAGTAAGTGACGGTCACATTAAATAACTAATTTTTGCTCTCATGTGCCATGTCCTCCCTCCCTCCCTGTTCCCCTCCTCCCTCCCTCTCTCTCTCCGTCTCTCCCCACCTGCCGCCTTCAGGGGTCCCCATGGCGTCTGGACAATGGAGGAGCGGGGCCTGGCCCCCAGGTTCGACACGACCTTCGAGATGGCCCGGCCCACTCAGACGCACATGGCGCTGGTGCAGCTGGAGCGCGTGGGCCTCCTGCGCTTCCTGGTCAGCCAGAACGTGGACGGGCTCCACGTGCGCTCCGGCTTCCCCAGGTGACAGCCAGCTCCGGCCCCTCTCCGAGCCCCGGGTTCCTCATCTGCCCGATGGGGCTCAGTGACACCCCCCCCCCCCGAGGCCTATGTGGCGATTCAGCCAGGCAGCCGGGAACAAGGCTTGCCGCTTAGTAGGACGTCGTAAAGCAGAGCTGTCCTCATCAGTGCCGCCTGGGGACATCCCGAGAGTTGGCATGCCCTCTTCCTGGTCCCAGGGGCCTTCCAGAGAAGTGGGGGTTCCTCTCTGCTTATAAAGGAGAGCAGCGCAGCGTCCCCTGCTCTGTGGAAACGGGCCTGCGTCCTCCGTCCAGGCCGTGGGCATGGAAATAAAATTGGTCCCCGCGTCAAGTAGCTCTTAGGACCCAGAGATGCCACCAGGTTCCGGGCCTTCATCCATTTCGACACACAAATGCCTGAGAAACTACCTCCAGCCTCCCCGGCTGGGGTGACCCTGGGGCCCCGGCAGGGCCGTGAGCCCGGGCATCTCGTCTTCCGGTCCAGAGTAACGAACCAGACAGCTGGCTGCGGACCTAGCCTTTCTGGCCCGTGTAGATGTTTCTAGAAATGAAAGCAAACAGTGAATGCATTTCAGTGGCCGGGGAGGGGGGGTGCGGGGGTGAGGGCTTTTTCTAGGAACGTGGGGCAGCCCCGGGGAGTCCGTTTCTCTGCACAGCTGGAGGACAGGGTGGCTCCGTCTCCTCCCAGAGGTGGAGGGGCGGGTGTGGGGACGGCTCAGCCTTGCTGCCCGCGGGCCACCCCCAGCACCCACCGCCCAGGCGCTCGCAGGGCCACCAGTGTGTGTGTGCACTGGGGGGCACACGCCAATCCGCCGGCACTGACTGGGCGCAGACGGGAGCAAATGGGATGCACCCAACAACTGTTGGCTCAGCGCCTGGTGCACACCGCAGGGTCCTAGACGGGGGACACAGAGCGCCCCAGACGGAGAGGGAGCCCGGGCCTCCTGGGCCTTCACTCCCAGTCTCGAGGAAACAGGCAGAAAACAAGAAAAATAAGCAAATTCAGTCCTATGTCCGGCGGTGACCATCGCCAGGGAGATAAAGACAGCAGGGGGTGGGGCAGGGAGCTGTGGCTTTTAACAGAGAGGTCAGGGAGGCTGTGACATGAAAGAGGTGACACAGAGCCCTCCAGGCCTGATCATCGTTCCCCTAGACCCCCCAAGAGTTGAACGCTTGTCCCATTGCCTCAAATGGAGACTGAGGCCCAGAGAGGTTGAGTGACCTGCCCAAGGTCACACAGCTGGGAAGCGACGGAGCTGGGAGTTGAGCCCACGCTCCTCAGCTTGCAAAGTCCAGGCTCCCGGGCCACCCGTCACCTCAGTTTCTTCCTTTGTAAACTGGGAATTCGAATTCCTGTCCTTTGGACCTGGCCACTTGGGGAGGTTCTGAAACGCTCGAGGCTGGGTTTTGTGAACAGAATGGGCTGCTCACGTGCGAAGGCGGGGTGAGCCGCAGGAGTTAATGGTTCTTCTGGCTCAGAGAGGCTGGGCCACCTGCGCAGGGTTGCACAGCACGCTGATGGTGGAGTCAGAAGCTGGAGGAACCGGAAGGAGGGAGCCCATTGATCCTGTGGTTGAGGGGCCAGGGAAGGCTTCCTGGAGGAGGAGGGCTTGGCGCCGGGCCTGAAGCCTCTTCCTTCTTCTCCCACAGGGACAAGCTGGCAGAGCTGCACGGGAACATGTTTGTAGAAGAATGTGTCAAGTGTAAGACGTGAGTGCCACGTGAGGGGGAGGTGCAGGGTGGGGTTGACCCAGGCGCCAGCCCCCTTTTCTGTCACTTCTCAGCTTGGACCCTGCAAAAGGGCCTGATGAGTTGACTCCGATGTTCCCAGAGACCCAGGAGGCAGGGCAGGATGGCGGGGGGGGCACCCTCCCAGGGCGGGACCAGGGGCCACATTGTCCTCCTGGGAAGCTGCATTCAGTTCCTGTGGCCACTGTCACCAACACCGCAAACAGGGAAACCTGAAATGACAGACATGGATGGTCTCCCCGTTCCCCCGCAGGTGCAGTCGCTGAGACCAGAACACAGGTGGGGCCCCCACTTTTCAAAGAAACTTTTTGGGCCACGTTTATTTTGGAAAATTTCAAACCTAGGGAAAATTCGCAAGAACCCGGTGCTGAACTCATCTTCACCTAGAGCAGAATCAACAGACTTTTTCTATAAAGCGCCAGATGCAAAATATCTTCAGCCTTGGGGGCCAGGCGGTCTGGGTGGTGACCCTAGGCGCTGCCTAGTGGGCAGGGTCGCCCGTAGACAGCACACAAAGGAGTGGGCGTGGCCGGGTGTCAATAAAACTTTATTTACAGAAACAAAGTGGAGGGCCGGGTTTGGTCCAAGGGGCCATGGTTTGCTGGTCCTGCCCTAGATTCACCGATATTACCATTTTGCCACAATTTGTGTCCCCTCCCTCTCCGTGTGATGGGTATCTGCTGTGCAGTTCAGGGGCGGACTACCGCATCCTTTGCCCCAAAACCCTCAAGACATTTGTCTTCCCCCCACCACCAGGCAGTTGTTCACATTGGGAAATGTAGAAACGACGTCACACGATGATTCAGTCCCCAGTTGCCCCAGGGCTCCCGCTGTCGCTGTTTCTTTCCTGGTCCAGGGTCACGCTGTGCATGTCATTGTCACGACGCTTTAGTCTCCTGGACCTGGAGCGGCTCTGACCTTTCCCTGTTTTCCGCGCCGCTGCCAGGCCGTCTGGGTTTGTTCGATGTCTCCTGTGTTTAGGTCCTGGTCCTGTGGCCCCCACTGCCCTGGGAGAACGGCTCCCCCACAAGAACAAGAGCCACCCAGGCGGGGCCGCAGGGCAGGCACCCCCGGGACCAGGTGACCAGCTGACCCGGCCCCCCTCCTCCCCGACACAGGCAGTACGTCCGGGACACCGTCGTGGGCAGCATGGGCCTCAAGGCCACGGGCCGGCTGTGCACCATGGCCAAGGCCAGGGGGCTTCGGGCCTGCAGGTGAGCAACCCCTCCCCCTGCCCTGGCCCCTGGGGGGTGGGGGGTAGGGAGCCAGTCTGCATGCTGACCACCCCTTGCCCTCACCACTGCAGAGGGGAGCTGAGAGACACCATCCTCGACTGGGAAGATGCTCTGCCCGACAGGGACCTCACTCTCGCCGACGAGGCCAGCAGGTCTGAGCCGCGGATGAGCCCAGGGTGGGGCGGGCGGGGACCTGGGCGGAAACAGCCAGCGCCAGCCCAGGGCAGGGGATGCCAGCTCAGAGGGGGAGTCAGAGGAGGCTTCCTGGAGGAGGCGGCCCTCTCTGGGCCTCACTTGCCCGTAATAACAGCAGCTCCTGTGTACTGAGCCCTCGCACACCGGGCCCTGGGCGGGGGGGCCTCACACGCACCATCCTCCCCACGGCCCGAGCTGGGTGCTGCCCTGGCCCATTTTACAGCCCAGGAAACTGAGGCTTTTGCAAGGTGACCCCTCTGTCGAGTGCTACCCAGCCCGGAAGTGACCGAGCTGGGATTGGAATCCAGGAGTCCAAGGGTCAAAGGTCCCGCCCACATCAACAACTCGGCTTCTGCCAACGGGGTGGGGACGCGGCTCATGCAGGGGCGGGATTCAGGGCGACACGAAGCTGGTGTGGACGGGCCTTGAGAGCAGAGATGGGTGCGGGGTGAGCTGGCCTCCCAGGGCTGGCGTGTTGGGGGCGGGGAGGGTTGTTGGAGGCCCCTCCCCAGCCTCGGGGGGGGGGGGGGAGAGGGGAGGGCTGCGAGGCCCTGGGGGAGGGGCTCAGACCAGCCCCGCCTCCCGTCCCAGGCACGCCGACCTGTCCATCACGCTGGGCACCTCCCTGCAAATCCGGCCGAGCGGGAACCTGCCGCTCGCCACCAAGCGCCGCGGGGGCCGGCTGGTCATCGTCAACCTGCAGCCCACCAAGCACGTAGGTGCCCCAGCGCGCCCCCGACATCCCCCTCGGCCCCGGGCCCCCAGGAGCCCTCGGCCTCGCCGACTCGTCCCCGTCCTCGCCCCCCGCAGGACCGCCACGCCGACCTGCGCATCCACGGCTACGTAGACGAGGTCATGACGCGGCTCATGAAGCACCTGGGCCTGGAGATCCCGGCCTGGGAAGGCCCCCGCGTGCTGGAGAGGGCGCTGCCGCCCCTGCCCCGGCCGCCCGCCCCCCAGCTCCGGCCCAAGGACGAGCCCCCCGCCCAGCCCAACGGCTCCGGGCCCGCCAGCCCCAAGCGGGAGCGCACGGCCGAGCCCCCCGCCCACCACAACGGCTCCGGGCCCACCAGCCCCAAAAGGGAGCGGCCGGACAGCCCCGCCCCCAGCACGCCCCACAAAAGGGTGAAGGCCGAGGCGGTGCCCAGCTGACCAGGGGGCCCGGGGAGGGTGGGGCTTTTTGTAGGAACCGTGGATTCGTTTTTTCGTACCCGTCTCACTTTGTCACCTGTCTCTGTCCTCGGAGGGGAGACCTCAGGGCCCTGAGAGCTGGGCTCCATTTGGCCCCGGGGCCCTTCCTTTTAGCTCCAGGGGCCTCTGGTGGGGACCCGGGAAGGAACATTCCTACCCTGGACCCCGACCTTGGAACTGACGCCCCGGCCCCTGACTCAGGATGTCCCGGGAGGTGTGGCCAGGCCCTGCCTGGTTTCCAGCCTGACCAGAATTAACTCTCCGCCCCCGGGGCCCTCAGACCCCCCAGCCCCTGCTCCCCAAAACCGCCTTCAGAGTCCCTCCAGCAGGGAAGGGAGGCACAGCCCCCATTTCAGAGCCAAACTGAACCGTGGGACAGACCAGAGAGGCTGGCACTGACTTTGGGGCTGGAGGGAGAAAGAGGTGGGTCCATCTGGCTCCCTCCAGACTTCCAGAAAAGCCTTCAATGCAATAAAAGCAGAACTTCTCGCATCTGAGTCTGTGTGTAGCGGCTGCAACCTTGCGCCAGATCCTAGCCCCCGGGGCAGGAGTGCGTGGTCCCCTCTCCCCTGGGCTTCTGTACAATCCAGGCCTGGGGGCGAAGTGGGGGGGTGGGCAACACCGGCCGCTGGCATTCCTTGAGCCCTCAGTTTATAATGATGTACTTATTTGCATGATTTTAAAATATTTGTCCAGCGCTTTTGGTGGCGACTGCGGCCCCCGGGCACCTGCGCTGAGCGGGCAGGGCGGGGTCACGCGTTAGGAGCTGGGGGCAGGCGCAGCCGGGAGCTTGGGCGGGACCCCTCACTTCCGACGCCTCAGTCTCCTCATCCGGAAACCCAGCAGGGTGGGCAGCCCAGCCCCCAAGGAAGGCAGCTGCCCCACCCCCTCCGCGGATGCTCCTGAAGGGCCTCGTGGGGACCCCGGAGCCCCCAGGACCTCGCGCTCCCGGCGCGCCCCGCGCTCCGCCCGCCGCCGCTCTCCAGGGTGCTGAAGGCGTGACTGGCCTCGCGCCGGCCGCTCTCCAGCCTGGGGGGTCCGGAGGCCCCCCGCCACCTCCCTGCCCCATCCCAGGCCGGCCCAGCCCCGCCTGCTGGGGACCGGGGAGCCCCAGACTCTCATTCACCCTCCACCCCACCCCGCCTCCGCGCCAGCCTTGTTCTGTCCAAATACTTTATTAGGGGTCTCGGCGGCCCCAGAAAGAGGGGAGGGGTGGCTGTGGCCACGGCCGTCCGGAGTTCAGAGCTCAGCCCGCGCTCCGGGGCCAAGGTCCCTGCCGTCCCGGCCGCTTCCTCCTCCTTGTGTGCGAGGAGGCGGGGAGGAGGCCCGGGCACGGGCATCATGCGCGTGTGTCTGTCTGTCTGGGTCTGTGCGTCAGTCTGTACGCGTCTGCCTGTTCCCTTCCGCGCCCGGGTCTGTGTGCGCGTGTTTCTGAGGCCTCGTGGCCCCATGAGTTGGTGCATCTCCATCTTGGCGTCTCCGCGGGGGGCTCAGCCTCACCTCCGCTCCCCATGCCTGTCGCCGTCCACTGCGGTGCCCCGGAGCCGAGGGGCCTGGTGGCACGTCCAGGTGGGGCTCACAGCTCCTCCCCGGCGGCCTCCAGCCCCACGCGCCCCGGGCTGAGCGCCGGCTCGGGCGAGGCCCAGTCCAGCAGGGTGGCCCGACGCAGCTCCTCTGAAGAGTTGCCCGAGGCCAGGGTCAGGTTGTCCAGCTTCTCCGTCGAGTTATCCAGAGCCAGCACGTGGCGCGATTCCCAGTCTGACCCGGGGCTGCCCGGAGACCCTTCCTGGGGCGCGCCAGCCTCGGGCCAGGGTCCTGGAGCCCCGGAGCCTGCTGTGGCGTCGGGGGCCACGCGGGAGGCGGCGTCGTTGTGCAAAGTTCTGGAGAAAACTGAGCGGGGGGGGGGGGAGTCACGAAGGTTGGGGTGGGAGCTGGCGTCCCTCCCTTCCTTCGCCCCCAGCCTCGGGGGGCAGCAGCAAGGGGACTCCCTCCCCCTCCCAGGATGCGGGGGGGAGGACTTGGGGAGCCAAAGGGGTTGTGCGCACGGTTCAATCCGAAGGGCGTTTGAGGGCGGAGCGACCCCAGCCCGCCTACCTCGCACGGGTGCGAAGTCTCCGGGGCTCTCGGCGTTGTTGGAGGCGAAAGGGCTGATGGAGGGGAGGATGATGAGCGCGAAGGAGAACAGCAGGACCTGGCGGAGACGGGGGCGGGGTCACCCCATCCCTCCCCTGCGCCCGTGAGCACGCGCCTCTCACAGGCAGGAAACTGAAGCCGGGAAGGCTGCATGGTGCTTGGGCGGGGCCCCCGGGGCCACGCGTCTATGCACGCTCCCCTCCCCTCCCCTCCGCCAGGGCCGAGGACCCCTTTATCCCGGGGGCCGGCGCTCACCGCTATGCAGGTGCCCGTCTGGGCCGACTTGCTGGTGGACTGGACCACGATGGCCTGGAGTTTCCTCAGCTGCTCCAGGAGCGACCTTCGTGGAGACAGCGGCCTCGCTGAGCCCCCGGGGCCTCGGTCTGAGTTCTGTCCGTCTCTCAAGCCCCCGCTGCTCTTAAAAGCCCAGACTCTCCCTCTTTGCCGCAATATCCCCACTGACCGTCCCACCCACCTCTCGGTCACCCCTCTTCCTCCACCCGGGCCACCACTATTGCTCACCTGGGCCTCTCTGGTCCCCCCCCCCAGGCCTCTCCTGCCCCCCTAGGGTTCACACTCCACGCAGTAGCTAGAGGGCACTTTCCAAATGTGAGTCGGCTTCTCCCCACCCTCCCAGGGCTGCCCCTCCCTCAGGGGAGAAGCCAAGTCCTCCCCGCGGCCCCCCCAGGCCCCGCACGACATGCCCCATCCCCTCCCTGCCCTCCCTCCTCCCTCCCTCCCCCTCCTCCCTCTGCTGCAGCCACACAGCCTCCTCGCTGTTCCTCTGACACACAAGCATTCCCGCCCCAGGGCCTTTGCACAGGCTGTGCCCTCTGTACCAAGGACCTGTTCCCTCAGGTCTTTTTGTAGCTGGTTCTTTCTCATCCATCAAGTCCCATAACAAATGTCACTTTATCTAATCTCCCTAAAATAGCCCCTCCATCCCAGAGTATGGCTCCACCCTTCACTTTCATTCCCAGTGGCTGTCACTATTTGAATGATCTTTTATATATTTTTCTCCGTCTTGAGTATGTCAACCACCAGAGTGTGAGTTCTCTGAGTGGAGGGACTGTGTCTCTTTTGCTCACTGTTGTGGTCCCAGTGCCCAGAACTCTGCCTAGCGCAGAGCTCATGCTAAATAAATATTGACTAAATGGATGTGCCCTTTAGACGGAATCAGTTCTTCAACACACCGTGCTCCTAGCCTCTGGCCGTTCATATTCGGTTTCCGCCACCGGGAGCAACTTCCCCCTAGTGAACTCCTATACATCCATCAAGGCCCCAAATCTAAAACCCCTCTTCTATGCAGCCTGCCCTCTGCCTAGGTGAAGCCTTTACCCCCTGCTCTGTTCTGCCATCACAGAGGCTGTCCCCTGCTCCTGCCATTCTCCACCTCTCCTGCAGGAGAGCCTAGAAGCTGGCTCCCCCCAGTCCTCTGCCCCGGCTGGACCAAGACTCACAGGTTCTGCTTCTCGAGATGAAAGACCTTCCTCTGAAGCTCCTGGTTCTGGGCTGTGCAGGCTGACATCCTGCAGGGACAGCGTCACAGTGACATTCAGAATGTGACTGTCACCAGCGGGCCCAACGGACGTCTCCCTGTGAGGCCCCACTTCACAGAAGGGGAACCCAAGGTCAGAGAGGGGCAGTCACTCATCCAAAGTCACCCTGGCAAGTCTGTGACGGGGCCAGGATTGGAACCTGGGTCTGCCTGGCTCTGTGGTCCCGTCTCCGCCTTGGCGTGGGGGGCGGGGGGCTTCATTCCAGTCCGAGCCCCCAGGGTGGGGAATGGAACGCCAAGCTCAGGCAGCGATGCTTCCAGGAGATGGAAGAGCAGGGTGACCGGGAGTCCAAGGACCCCCGAGTTACAATCCTTCCCTCCCCGTGACCTTGAGCCACTCTGCTCTCTGACCTCAGTGCATCTGTAAAGCGGGGTTACAAGGACCTGGTTCCCCGAGTGGTTGGGAGAAGGACATGAGGCGAAGTTGACTAGGGCTGCTTTGCCGGGCGCATTTGAGGAGCAAGACAATGGTGATCCCTCCATTTAGGGTTCTGGGATCCAGGCTAGGGACCCCATCTTTCCCATCTGCATCTGTCTGTGAATGTGGGCTTGGCCCCGACCACTCGGATGTGGAGATGAAATGCTCAGATCACAGCATGAGGATACATTGGTCCTCCTCTCGCAACCAGGGAAGAGAATAAACTCTCCCGAGGAAAGACCCTCCTTCTATTTTTTTTTTTCTTTTGAGGAAGATTAGCCCTGAGCTAACATCTACCACCAATCCTCCTCTTTTTGCTGAAGAAGATTGGCCCTAAGCTAACATCCGTGCCCATCTTCCTCTACTTTATACTTGGGACGCCTACCACAGCATGGCTTGACAAGTGGTGCCATGTCCACACCCGGGATCCGAACCGGTGAACCCCGGGCCGCTGAAGCTGAACGTGTGCACTTAACCACTGCACCACCGAGCCGGCCCAAGACCCTCCTTCTAAATAACTCATGGGATAAGGAAAAGCCCACAGTGTAAATGAGGGAAGACCTAGGCACCACATGGTAATGACAACGCTACAAATAAAAAATGTGTGAGATGCAGCTAAAGCCGTCCTCAGAGGAAAATGAATAGCTTGAATACAGCGCAGCTCAGTGAGCTGAACACACATGTTTCAAAATTAGCCAAAAAAAAAAAAAAAAAAAACCTAACAGAATCAGCTCCCTCCAAAATAAAACATCAAGGAAAGCTAACAGTAGAAATGAAAGAACTAGAAAACAAAAATACAATTGGGTAGGAGGAAGAGCCAGAAACTCATTCTCTGAAAAGAACAATAAAATAGACAAACCTTTGGCAAGATGGGTCAAGAAAATAGGGGAGAAAGAGAAAGCACAAATATGCGACATGAGTCATTAGAAAAGTGTAGGTATAGAGAGCACAGAGCTTAAAAAATAACGGGAGCGAACAATGACCCCTTTCATGTCCCTACATTGGAAATGGCCGAGTTCCCGGAAAAAATTGACAAAGTTCCCCAAAACTGACCCGGGAAGAAATAGGACACCCAAGTGGGTCTGTCACATGCCATGAAGTCGCTCTCGGTTTAGAAAGCGAGCTTTCATTTCGACTCAAGAAGAAAGAGCCTGTCTCTTCAGTAGCCTGAATGGGTTAAGAGAGCGGCGATTGGGGGAAATTGAGGCACAGTTTTTAGGATGAGGAAGTTCTGAAAAGAACGAGCCTCTCTTGTTCTTTTCGTCCCCGACAGGCCTGAGGACCAGCGATGCTCAGGCAAGAGACGTAAGGGGCCCGTCTTCATGCAAAGAGCCAGAACAAGATGGCAATACCGTCTCCTTTCTGGGCTCCACATCTTCTGGGGGATAAAGGGACCCCGAACCCCTCGCCCTGAGCCGCCTCCGGGCATCTTTCCATCCTTGCAATTCACGTGGAAAACGGTCTCTCCCAGGGAGGGGAAAACAACCCTCATTTTGTCAATCCCTAAACACGGTGACGTTAGCCACATCGCGTCCCCCCTCTCTGGCCTCAGTTTCCCCCCGAGTGTGGCATCCGGGCCCCCCCCCCCAGGGCTCACCGAGTTTCCAGACCATCGATATACTCCTTCTTCTTCTTCCGGCTTTCTTGGGCCGACTGTTTGTTCCGGATTTTCCGCCGGATTTTTTTCAGCACTCGCTCCTCGTACTGCCAAGCGACACGGGGAGGAGGCCGGGTCAGGACGGGGGGCCCGCTGTGCTGTCCGGACCCCACAACTCGCCCCATTCTCTTCCCACGTGAGCTGCCCCAGCCCCGGGGACCTGGGGACAGACTCTCGAGGACCTGAAGACGGGCTTTCCTGCCCCTAAACTCTTGCAGGGTCTCTAGGAGCATCCTGGGTCCGGATACTCTTCCCAGCTCCTGAACCCAGTTCGTAACAGGCCACCAGACTCTGTGCGCTGGTGCCACTGTCCTGCCTTTCTGGCCGTCTCTGGGAACAACACCTGTCCTGGGGCCGGCCCACATCCAGAGTAGGTCTTCCAATCCAATTGGCAAACTCAGGTATGGCATTAGGGCTGGGTGGGGAGTGCGGCAAACTGGAGAGCCCCTGTTAAGCTGGCTTCGAGGACGATTTTCCTGGCCCTGGTGACAGCCACGTCCTAATATTCTAGTGTGGGAGCCCTAAAGGGGCGACTCACGGGCGGGTGCCTGCAGGAACGGGCAGAGACTGGAGTCAGGGGTCCCGCCGACCCACCTTGGTGAGGGGAAGCTGGGTGGGCAGCATGATGCCCTCCTTGGCCAGCAGCTTCTTCTCGTCCTCTGTCAGCACCAGCTCCTGGCAGTGCCCGGTCCCGGGTCGCAGTAGGTGGGGGGCTGCCAGGTGGTGCTGTGTCTGTGGGAAAACCAGGGAAACTGACACAGCAATTCCACGTCCAGGGACGCGTCCTGCAGACACCCTCCCGCGTGCGCAAAGGGACGGCTTTGTCATTCGTTTAACGAATAGTCACTTGACAGCTGTGCATTGACCAGCTACTACATGCCAGGCACTGTTCTGGACCCTGAACGTCCCTTGCAGCGCTGTCTGAAACAGCAAAGGACTTGGAGCCATGGGAACACCCAACAAATCGAGGACAAGTTAAATAAGGCACGACTCGGCTGTCCCGTGGAGTACTACGCAGCAGTGAAAAACCACGGTCTCTCCATATCATGGTGCGGAGCGATCGCCACAACAAACCGTCGAGGTCAAAAAATAAAGGGGCAAAAACTGTGACAAGTGGTGCGCCACTTTTATGGTAAACTTAAAAAAAAACATAAGGAATCTCAGGAAGGAACAGTGGAACCCTTCCCTCCTGCAAGGCTGTCTTGTGTCCCCAGTCCCCGTCCACAGCACCTGGGCAAGGTAGACGGCCCTCGGTCAGCGTGCAGTGGGCACAACAGGCCCGAAAGGCCGGCCCAGGGATGGAGTCAGCAAAGCTGTGTGACTTATGGCAAATGACTGAACCTCTCTGGGCCCATTTCCTCTTATGTAAAATTAAGATGCTCAGAGCCCCAGCCTCCGGGGTTGCTGTGAATGAGATGACGATACGTTTAAAGCATTCGGGAGCGTCCGGCCTCCGGGGGGCGCTTGGCTTTGAACTTGCAGCTGTTTTTTCCTTAAAACAGCCCAGGAGATGGTGACCTCGGGACCCGAACCCGCCAACTTGCCCTGGCTGCAACCCGGGGTCAACGCCAGCGCCCGCCTGGGACTCAGTCCTCCAGACTCAGAAATGGGAGTGTCGGGGCCCCGAACCCCACCGTCCCGCCCGGTCCTGAGGCCCCGCAAGGTGGGGGGGCCACTCACCGCGTCCGCACCGCTGCCCGCGAGGAGAAGGTCCTTGACCGTGAGGTTGCAGCCGGGGGGCGCGGCGGCCGGCTCGGCCCGCTCCGCACGGCGGGGGCCCGGGCTCCACATCTCTGAGCAGGACAGAGGCGACAGAGACAGCGCGGGTGTCAGGCGGGGGCCCCGAGCTGCCCGCTCCTGCTGCCGCCTCCAGCAAGGCTCCCGGGATTGCCCCCAAGGTGCTGGGACAGCTGGGGGGCCCGAGGCCTGGAGACGGGAAGAGCCCTGGCCCGTGCCTCAGTCTCCCCTCTGCTGGAAGGTGGGAACCCAGATGCCTCGGGACGCGGTCTCGGGCCCCACCGCCAACCCAGGAGGGAGCAGCCGTTACCACCCAGGGTTACAGGCCGGCCAGGTCTTATCTCACCCTCGGCCATGGACAGGTCTGACTCTGCGCCGCCACTTCCCTCCCCCCTGGCGCCTGACACGCTGTAGGCCACACAGACTTGGGAGCCAGCTAGCCCTCGGTTCTAATCCCGACTGGGCGGAGCTGTGTGACCTTGGGTAAGTCACTAAACCTCTCTGAACCTGAGTTTCGTTAATTCCGCAATGGGACTAATAAAAGCTCCCAGGCTGTTGCAAGACTCGAAGGACAAAGGATGCCCCACTGGCGGTGTCTCCCAGGGCCTGGGATCCCGTGACGTCACGCGGAGCATCGACCGTGAGCCGGGCACGGGAGGCACAGGGACGAGGTGGCCAGTGTGACGCCTGGGGCCCCAGCCAGCTCTGTGGCTCTGACCCGTCCCGTAACCTCACGGGGCCTCAGTTCCGCCATCTGGCAAATGGGCCCAGGGCGGCCAGAGGCGCGGAGGGCGGGCCACGGGGATGGCGCCGGGGATGCGGCGAGGGCAGAGGGCGACCACGCGGGACTCACCCAGGTCAATGGCCACCGAGGCCTCGAGCACTTGGGTCGCTGCCCCCGGGGGCCGGGCGGGCCAGGGCGGGCTGGGGCGGTAGGAGGGCCAGGGCCCCGGGCCAGGCTCCGCCATCAGGCAGCCCGCGGGGGTGGCGGCCGTCCCACCACGGGGAGGGGTGTCCTGGGCGTCGGAGGGCGGGTCTTCGGAGTTGCTGCTGTCGCTGGCCGCGGGAGACCAGAGCGGGGAGCCAGCCACCGAGTCTCCAGAGCCCAAGATGGAGCTGAGGAAATCCTCAGAGTCCAGGCCCGGCAGGACCTGCTGGGACCCCGAGGGAGGGGTGGGAATTGGGTCTATGCTTTGCTGCGGATTGCTGTGTGACCCTGGGCAAGCCACTGACCCTCTCTGGGCTCCCCTTGTCTTTCTGCAAGATGGGAGAAACTAACGCTCCTTCCTCCCCAGGGGTTGCTGGGGCTTGAACGCAATCACGTAGCAAGCGTGGGAACAGCACCCAGCCGTGTTTGGGTTTGGACCCAACACCAAACTGCTGTGTGGCCCCAGACAAGTCACCGCCGCTCTCTTGGCCTCGGTCTCATCACCTGTGAGAAGAGGCCAGAGCTCTCTGCCCCTTGGGGTAGCTGAGAGGTGCAATGCCATCCCGGGGCCGAGCGGGGTCCCCACCTGGTCCTGGCTGGGGCCCCAGTCCTTGCCCAGCTCGACGTGTCTCAGGACGCCGTCCTGTCGGTCGAACAGGAGGTCCAGCAGCTCCAGGCTGTCGATGGGGCCCAGGGGACACGCGGAGGAAGCCATCTGGGGCGGCGAGGGGACAGGCGTGGGGGTCGCACAGCCCCCCTCGGCCCCCGTCCCGTCTGCACCCCGCTGCCCCGCGGTCCCTCCGGCCCGAGCTCGCGCCCCGCTCAGCCCCCTAAGAGCTGAGGTCTTTATTCAGACGCGTGACGTTGGGGGAGGACCCAGAGGGGGGACGAAGGCGGCCCCTCTGGGGGTCGGGGACAGTCTCCTGTCACAGACGCCCATCCCCCCGGGGGCCCCGGGCCGCGCTCACCTTTCCAGCCGCTAAATCCCCATGCGCGAGGTGGCGGCTGTGTCTGGGCCACCCTCCTCGGGGCTGCCGGCCGCTCTGGTGTCTGCGGCCACCCCCGGAGATGCCGCGAAGTCCCCGGGAGGTCCCAGCCCGCCCCCGGGGGCTGATTGGCGGGCGGGCGCAGACGGGCGGGGCGGGGACCCGGTGGCAGCAGGTGGCGGGAGGGAGGGCAGACCGTTATCTCCGCGTCGCGGGGCCGGGGACCAAAGGCCGAAGTCTGGGCTGCGGGCTCTGTGCTGACCTCTCCCCTACTTTCCGAGCCTGTTTGTGCTCCCGCTTCCCGGACGTCGGGCCCCCGGGCCAGGTCCTGTCCCCTCCCAGGACAGAACAAGACCGGGAGGCCCAGCCCCGGGGACCGTTGCCGAAGCCGGGAGCTCCCTCCCCTCCTCTCATCACAGCTGGCGACCTCCTGTCCACCCTGAACCCTCCACCCAGAACAACCAGTTCCTTCTAGAACCTTCTATCATTCATTTATTCATCAAATACTTAACGAGTCAAACTTGTTCTACCACAGGGCCTTTGCACTTGCCGTTCCCTCTACCTGGAGCTCCCCTCTCCTCCATCCCCACTGTCACCGTCTTCACTCGTTCGTGACTGTTCGGTATTTGTTACTCAGCCACCCGCCCCCCCCCCCCGCCCCGCCTTCTCGAATCCGTGTTTCCGCTGAAGCCCTCGCTATTTGCGATGTTCTCATTTGTTTGTTCACTCGTTTATTTCTCCCCTCTCCACCGGGATGGGAGCGCGGGAGGGGCCGGAATGGAGTCCCTTCGGTTCTCTGCTGGGTCCCCGGGGCCCAGGAAAGGGCCTGGCGCACAGGGGACCTTCCATCCTCTCTGACTCGTTGGGCCCCTCTGTGTGCCGAGCGCTGTTTCAAGCACGAGGGATAAAGCCGTGGAAAAGCCAGACCATAAATGCATAAACGGACCAGTCAATGGAGAAATGAGTACGTGCCGCCAAGAAACGAAATGTCCCTGTGGTAAAGGGCAGCTGAGGGCTGGCAAAGCCCCTTTTTATAAGGTGACGTTTAAGTTTAAGTCCTGAAGGGTGAGAAAGAGCCAGCCATGGGTAGAGCTGGGCGTTCCAGGGGAAGTAAACGGCCTGTGCAAAGGCCCTGGGGCAGGATGGGCCTGATGAGGGAGGAACAGCGAGGAGGCTGTGTGGCTGGAGCAGAGGGAGGAGGGGACAGAGGGAGGAGGGAGGGCGGGGAGGGGACGGGGCAGGTCGTGTGGGGCCTGGGGGGCTGTGGCAAGGAGTTTGGTTCATACTAAATATGGCAGAAGCCATTGGGAGCCTAGTGAACGGGTGACTAAGCGGGCCGTGCCGGGCGCGGTGCTGGAGGCTAGGTTTCCAGCGGGAACTAGAACACACTCTTTGCTCTCCCAAAATTCACCTCCTGACGTACGTTTCTCAGCGACCGGTCCTCGATTATTCACTCAACAAATATTTAATGAGTTCCTACTATGTGCTTCTTCCGTCTGACAGTAACTCACATTCCAGCGTTAGCTCTTCCAGGGGACGCGGGGCCAAGTCTGGGGACCTCTGTGGCCGTCACACTGGGGGGGCTCCTGGCATCGAGTGGGTGGGGCCGGGGATGCTGCTCAGCCCCCCTACAGCGCCCAGGACGCCCCCAGAGATGACCCGGCCCCGTGTCGCTGTGCGTCGGGGGCACCTGCACCGCTGTGACTGTCGCCTGGACGCCGGTGTCCTGCTCGTTTCCTCTCTGACCGCTCCGCGTGGTCTTTTAAGCGGTTTGTTTGGCTTGGCCCGGCCTGCGGCCCCCGGTCAGGATATTTACTCAGCCTCTCGGCCTGGGGGGCGGGGAAGCTCGGCTTCTGGACTTTTCTCTGCCCCCCCCCAGCCCCCCGTTTCCGGCTCTCAGGACAGAATCCCTCCCCCTCCGCTGGTCGAAACCCACGTGACTCACTTTTCACACCTTCGTGGGGAGCAGGACTCCACGGGCCCCTCCCCGGGATGTTTGGGTCAAAAAAGCCTTTTTGATCATTGCGGACTCGAAGAGGCTTACGCAGGCCCCGGGGGAGCGGTTTCCGAACAGGTGGGAAAAGCATGAGCGTTGGAGGGACGGGCCAACTTCGCGAGGCGCTTGACCACGTGTCGCCTCCTTTCCTGAGCGTGACCACGGCCTTCGAAGCCGCGCTGAGTCTCAATCGGAAGTCAAATTCCCGCAGCAGAGCCCACAGGCGTGGCGAAGTGTGAAACCCGGCGCCAAAGGACGCCGCGGGCAGAGAGGTTGAGGGGCTCTGTGTTAATAAGCTGCTTTGCAGACCTTATCAGAGCCTTTATGAAGGTCTGTAACCCTCTTGGAGGGGACGGAGTTTGTGGCATTTCCCAATCTGGGACAGTGGTGGCCCTCGGGGCTGGGAGCTGTGGGGCTGGGCAAGAGGAGGAAGAAAGTTTTCAGCTGCAGCGTCCTTTGTGCTTGTGGGATTTTGAGCCACGTGCCTGTTGCACACACTCCAAAGAAAGAAAGACAATCTCACTTTTTAAAAAAGAAATAAAATATTACCAATCAAATGTGGATCAGACCTTCTCCATAGTTTCCCCAGTTTATTTGGTTTTGGTTTTGTTCATTTATTTATTTATTTTTTTATTTTTTCCCTGAGGAAGATTGGCCCTGAGCTAACATCTGTGCCCATCTTGCCCTATTTTGTATGTGGGACGCCTGCCACAGCATGGCTTGATGAACAGTGTGTAGGTCTGCGCCAGGGATCCAAACCCGCAAATCCCAGGCCGCTGAAGTGGAGCACGCAATCTTAACCGCTACACCACCAGGCCGGCCCCATTTCCCCAGTTTTTAATACAGGTTTCCCTTGTATTGGAGTTGGCATTTAGGAGCTGTCTCCCCTACAGAGTAAACTGATTCATCTGTGTCCCCAAAGCCCAGCATTTCCCCCTGGGACTAGTTGCCTGCGCTGTACCATTCCTTCAATAAGGTGACGCCTCTCTTTCACCAATATTGCTTTATTCTGTTGTGAACACAAAAATATCAACGACGGCCAGCTGAGTCTTCCAGGAAGCTGTTCCTCTACAGCCATACTTTTCTCACTGACCCCCCCTTCCTTTCCAACCCTAAAGTTAACTCAGGTGGTTTCTGATCATACAAGGGGAAACATGCTCAAAGCACTTTGAACGAATTCTAACTAAAGTGTGAATGACTGATATGAGGCCCACATAGTCCTTTTCTTGGGAACCAGTCACATTTTCCAATGGGGTTTGGAGGAATTGTAGCTCAAGTCCAGATCAGCTCTTAGGTTTTTGCCCAGTGCGAAACCCACCCCAATCAGATGTTAGGCATAACTAGTTCTAGTTAAAGGTGAATGACTGATATCAGGCACATGTATTCCTTTTCCAGGGAGCATTTCCATTTTCTCACAGGGCTTGAAGGCATTGTAACTCAGAGATAAGTTCTTAGCTTTTTTCTCAGGGCAAAAATCACCCCTCTCGGGTGTGACTTAGCTATAACTAGATCTAGCTAAAGTGTGAATGACTGACGTTGGGTGAATATATTACTTTTCTTGGGAACCTTTACATTTTCTCATGGAGTCTGGAGGATCGTAGGCCAAATCTAGTTAACTTTTTGCCCAGAACAAATCCTTCCCTCTGTGGCTTTCAGACATCCTCAAGTGGTGAGATGTCCAAAAGCCACCAGGCTCTGAAACGCCATGAAATTATGATATTCAACGTCACGTACCTAAACACACAAGTCTCGTATCTATAAATTCCAGCATCTAGTTCAGGGCACGTGGGAACCACTTCCTGACTCTTTGCGGAGTGGAGATTGCAAACTCTTCCAGATTCCAGCTCAAACAAGTGGAGTTAAAAGTCAGAAAAGGCTGAAAAAAAAATCAAATTTGAGAACTCTTAAAATCGGGAAAATGCTCCCCATTTCCTCTGCTGCCTGGAGCCGGGTCTGTGGGAGGTGGTGAGAAGAACTCAGGGTTTGGAGCCACAGGGACGTGTGTGTCAAGTCTACCCTTCCTCCCTCCAGGTGTCCTGTGGGACCCGGGGGAGGCCTTCACTCCAAGGCTCCTCTTTCCACGTCTACACAGCAGGCCTGCTGGGGAGGCCAAGCTACAAGGAGCGTAGGTTTGGGCTGCTGGCCTTCGTGACCCCGTCACAGAATAAGCCGCCTGAGCCCGCCCAGAACACGGCAGAGCCGACAGAGAGTGGCCAGTCCCAGACAACTGGGTCTGAGGTCCTGGATCCAGCCATGCCTGCAGTCCACCCTTTGGCTTCAGACACATGGCAACAATGGGAGCCAAGGAATCCCCTTTTTGGTTTAAAATTTTTGAGCCGAGTTTCTGATCCTCGCCCTGAAAACAAGGCGGGGGGCTAACTGTTTACCTCCCCTGGTGAATTCCGCCCCGGGAGCTCTCTCCCATCCAAACTTCACATTTGAATGTGGACCATAGAGACGCGCATTTAACCTCCTCTCCTTAAGCGTTTGCCAGTTGGTCCCGCCTCTCTGTCCCGTCCTTTCGCGACTAGACTGAGTCCCTGGAGGACAGGTCTTATCTCCCTGGACACCTACTCGGGGCGCAGCGGGTCCCCAAGGATGTTCCAATGGTTTTGCGCGTGATTATTACAATCCGTCCTCAAGTCGTGACAGCTCTGCCCTCCCCCCCCGTACAGTCTACTTTCCTTATCGCGACTCAGAAGGCCCTACAGGGGCTGCGCCCTCCCCCTTACCGACCCCTCCCACGGCTTTCCCTCTCCCTCCCTCCATGCTGGCCTCACATACACCAGTCATTGTCCTGCCTCAGGGCCTTTGCACTTGCTGTCCTCTCTTTCTAGAACCCCCTTCCGTACTTCCCCTTGTGATTCACTCCTTTGACCTTGTATCTCTGCTCAAATTCACCTCCTCCGTGAAGCCCCCCGACCACCTTCTTTAAAATTGCAATCCCCCGCCGTCTCCATCCCTCATCCTGCTTTATATTTCTCCCCAGAAACTTACTATCATCTGACACACCATATATTTTATTTATTTACGGTGGCGTGTGTTCATTCAACAAACATTTATTGCGCTTCTATTCTGGGCCAGGCAGAGGGGCGCATCCTAGGGGACATGAATATTCATTAATTATTCCATTCAACAAAAAATACCCTTCGCTGCTTCCCTGCGTCATCAGTCCAGGTGCTTCACTGGTCGGAGAGAGAGAGGGGTGTGGGGTGGGGAGCTAGAAAGTCTCCAGCTACGATTCGTCTCCCAAATAGGGACAATCATTATGACGAGACCTACTGTGCGCTGTGTCCCCAGTGCCTGGCACGCAGTGGTCGCCCGATCATAGTTGTAGATGGAACGGCCGAACGTGTATGGACGTAACTCTGGAATTTAGTGCAGGGCTGGCAGGCTGCAGCCCGGGGGCCACTTCCGGCCCTCAGCTTGTCTTTGTCAATAAAGCTTTATTGGCACTCGGCCACACCCATTCATTTCCCCGCTGCCACGGCAGAGGTGGGTGATTGTGACAGGGACCCCCACGGCCTGCAAAGCCCCAAATTATTCACGGTCGGGCCCTTTCCAGAAGTTTCCTGTGATCTGCAGGATCAGCAGGTTAGATCTTGTCTACCCGATACTGGAGCCACGGGACCTGGGTGACTACCGAGCGCTTGAAATGCAAAGAATGTGAGGAGGAAGTGGATTTTCAATTTTATTTTGTTTTTATTAATTTAAATTTAAAAACTGATACTCGATTCAGTTAACAGACCACTTTTTTGTTGTTGTTGAGGAAGATTGGCCCTGAGCTAACACTTTATACATGGGATGCCTACCACAGCTTCAGAGATTTTATAGAATAGCAAATACTCAATTATTTCCTTGATCTGTAAAATGGGGGGTAAAGGACCTTCCTCACAGAGTTGTCGGGAGGATTCAATAAATTAAAACTTGTGAAATGCTTAGAAGGAATCTCCACATATTTAGGCCTCCAAATCTGGTTGTCTTGGGGCCGGCCTGGTGGCCCAGTGGTTAAGTGCACGTGTTTCACTTTGGCGGCCCCGGGTTCTCAGTTCTGGATCCCAGGTGTGGACCTAGCACCACGTGTCACCCCACCTAAAATAGAGGAGGATTGGAACGGATGTTAGCTCAGTGACAATCTTCTTCAAGGAAAAAGAGGAAGATCGGCAACAGATGTTGGCTAAGGGCCAATCTTCCTCAGCACAAAAAAAAAATAAAAAAGCTGGGTGTCTTTATGGTTATTATTATCGCTAGATGCATATCTGTAAGAAATACGCCGCGTCCTCATCCTGAAATGCTCGGCGGGCGCCCGCCTGTCACTTTCCGGTCACCTCAGCCCTTTGGTCTCAGCCCACATCTGGTCCTAATGAAGGCCCAGTCGGGCACAGGAGGATGGAGGGGCTGGAAGGGGGGGTGATTCACCGTGACCTCCCCATGAGTCAGCCTCAGTCGAGACCACGCCCAGGTGCCCTGCTCCAGACGGGGGCTCACCCCTTGTCACCGTGTCACCTCCCCGTCCCTCTGTCCTCTCACCCGAGGGGTCTCCCCACTCGCCCCTTTGAGGTCAGTTTGGGGGGAAGAGGGGAGGGGGTCCGGGAGCCGGCGCCCTTTGACCCACTCCTGCCCGTCCCCCAACTCCTCCTCCTCGGGGACCCTCCCTGGGGTCAGGCCGGGCCAGGCGGTGAGTAAAGCCCTCGTGACGTGGGTGTGGCGGGGGCACCGGGGGACTCTGATCTGCCTCCGGGACAGGCCAGCCGATCAGCATCCGGTCCTGCAGGCTGCCCGTCGTGTGCTCAGGTGCATCTAGAAGGTTCCGGTCTCCTGAGGTGGGGTGAAGACAGGAGGTTTGAGCCAGGGGGTCCAAATACGAGGGGAGGACAGCTCGGTGGGGGTGGGCTCCCCCTGCCCTTCTTAAAGCATGAGGGACGTCACGCCGGAGAGTTCATTCATTCATTCATTCCTGAGAATTCATTCATTCATTCATTCATTCAGTCTTGGGACCACTATTTCTTGAGCGCCTGCTGTGTGCCAGGCATTGGGGAAACAGCAGAGTGATGCTAAATAAGTTTATTTGTCCAGGGGCCAGCCCGGTGGCACAGCGGTTAAGTTCACACGTTCCGCTTCAGCAGCCCGGGGTTCGCCGGTTCGGATCCCGGGTGCGGACATGGCACCGCTTGGCAAGCCATGCTGTGGCAGGCGTCCCACGTATAAAGTAGAGGAAGATGGGCACGGCTGTTAGCTCAGGGCCAGTCTTCCTCAGCAAAAAGAGGAGGATTGGCAGCAGATGTTAGCTCAGGGCTAATCTTCCTCAAAAAAAAAATTTATTTGTCCAGAAGCAAGAAAATAAATAAAATGAAGAGACCACATACAGAAGAATGAAGCAGGAAGGATATGAGGAGTGAGTGGGGACGACTTGTAGTTTTACGTCTGGTCGGGGAGGCCTCACCACAAAATCCAGAGGAGGGGAAGGACCAGATCAGGTGGGAAGAGGGTTCAGAGCAGCGACGACAGCCCGTGCAAAGGATCTGAGGTGGGAGGAACAGCAAGGAGGCTCACAGGACTGGAGTGGAGTCAGCAAGGGGCAGGGGAGGGGAGGGAGGTGACCGAGGGCCGTGTTCCGGGGTGAGAAGGCTGATGGTCAGTCCTGTGACGGCTCTAGAAGTTTCCACATGGGGCTGGGTGGGACATGTGCATGGACAGGGCTGGGAGGCCCAGTGTGTCAGGGACACGGTTCTCCAAGCTGGCGTCCAGGGCTCGCTCTTAGCCGGGAAGGTGGTCCCCCAGCTTTGGGAGAACAGGGGCCCCTGGGGCCGTGCCCCGTGGTGGCCTTGAGCCTGGACCAGCAGACAGAGATGTCCCCACTCGTCTCCGGGTCCCCGCCTCTCCCTCTGCGTCTGGCCACCATCTCGTCCCGGTGATTGCTTTACGGCCCGCGGGTCCAAGGGTCGCAGAGGACGCTCCGGCCGGGACAAGGAGGCCTCCAGGGGCTGCGGATGTGGTCCTCTCAGCTTCCTTCCCGCGGTGGGGGCCGAGGGGGTTCTGGAAAGAGCCACGGGTGGGGGGGCGCAGGCATTCCTGGGTCCCCAGATCCGGAATTCGTCCCAGCCCTTCATCCCTCACGCCCTACAAATGAGTTTGCCTGGGCCACCAAAAAGAAAGTCCCCCAGGCTGGGCGGCTGAGACAGGAGAAATCTGTCCTCTCTGGTTCTGGAGGCTGGAAGTCCAAGACCAGGTGTCGGCAGGGCTGGTTCCTTCCTCCCTCTCTGTGCCTTGCAGGGGCCGTCTTCTCCCTGTGTCTCTGACCCCAGACATCCCCTTTTGTTGTGTTTTTTTTTTTTTTTTTTTTGAGGAAGATCAGCCCTGAGCTAACTACTGCCAATATGCCCCCCCCCTTTTTTTTTTTTGCTGAGGAAGACTGGCCCTGAGCGCACATCCATGCCCATCTTCCTCTACTTTATATGTGGGACGCCGACCACAGCGTGGCTTTTTGCCAAGTGGTGCCACGTCCGCACCCGGGATGCGAACCAGCGAACCCCAGGCTGCTGAATCGGAACATGTGAACTTAACCACTGCACCACCAGGCCAGCCCCAGATGTCCCCTTTTTATAAGGACATCAGTCACACGGATCAGGGGATGAGGGTCCACCCTAATGACCTCATTTTAACCTCCTCAGCTCTCTAAAGACCCTGTCTCCACAGACGGTCACACTCTGAGGTCCTGGGGTCAGGACACCAACTTGTGAATTGGGGGCCGGGGTGGGCTTGGGGGCAGGGACACCATCCAACCCACAACGCCTCCTCAAAGCACTTACAAAACCCGAGCCTGGTGGTCTCAGCTCCATGGCCACCTCCTCCAGGAAGGCACCCTGGCTGCACCAGCCAAAGTCCCCCCGCTCTGGTCCCCAGCATAGCGCCTTTGGGGGGACTCTGTTTGTGAGTTTCTCCCTCTCTTTGGGGGGAGCGTGGCCCTCTCCGTGTTGGTCACTGAAGCCCCCCCAGGCCCGAGAACAGCCCATCTCCCATCAAGTGGCTTCAAACGTGTTTGTGGAGTGGATCCCGTGACTCAACGTGCCCCGTGGGTCCCAAGAGGGAGGGACCCGCTCTCGGGCGCGGTGATACGTCCGCCCCGTGTCTCATCAGCTCGTGACTTTCCCTTTTGGGGCACAACGGCTTTCTGGACAGGGCGCCACCCTCGGCTCAGCAACAAACCGGCTATGACATCACAAAGTCCCTTCTTCTCCCCGCTGAGACTCGGTTTTCCCGTCTGTGAAACGTGACGGTTGATGGAAAGGTTACAGACGGCCCCCGCCAGGTCAAACATCGGGTTAATGTTCAACCCCAGGGGAACGCTGGCCCGGAGTGGCGTCTGGTTGGAGTCGAGGCCCAAGACGCGGCCAGCCGCGGAGACGCCCACCGGGTAGGGGGCCGCCCCATCCGCACGGGAGTGAGGTCGGCCGTGCTGAGCGAGAGTCCAGACAGCACCGAGCCTCGGTTCTCCTCAGCGGGACCATGACTCTGTTCTAGAATTTCCTTCTTGCAGCGGCCAGAACACCTCCGAACCCTCGGATCTCCAGCAGAATCTCCAGGTTAGCAAATGCTTGAGGTCCCCTAGACCCGTGTATGACAACCTTTGGCAGAATTTAACATTTCTTTTTCCATGGTCTTCTTCTTCTTCTTTTTTTTTTTTTTTTGCTGAGGAAGATTCTCCACTTTTTTTTTTGCCCATCTTTCTCCACTTTATATGTGGGTCGCCACCACAGCATGGCTGACGAGTGGTGTAGGTCTGCATCCAGGAGCCGAACCCACAAACCCAGACCACTGAAACAGAGCGTGCAGAACTTAACCACCATGCCACCGGGCCGGCCCTTACATTGCTTTTCTTTTTTATAATTACCTTCTACTGGGGCATCTGAGGCTGGTCTCCATGGACCATCCCGTTAGAAAGCATCTTCCTAAAATAAATTTATTGAAGAAAAGTAGCAAAGTTGACAATAATGCCAAAGATGGAGCTGAACTTTTTTCCTTCCAGAAATGTATCTTAAAAGGAAACGTTGTAACACTGGGGTAAATGGAAAAACAGCAACAGTATCGGGTGCCCCAAACTGATACAAAGGAAAATAAACAATGTTACTAAATTCGGGGCGCGCCTGTGGCCCGTGGAAGAGCCCGGATTAGGTGACTCTTAATAAGAGATTAGTGAACAGGCGGTAAAGACACGGCAGCACCCAATCCGAGTGTTTCTAAATGGAACCAGAAGGTTGAAAAGAGGGTTGAAAAGGAAGTAATTTGTCCCTTTCATGGGGTTGTGTTTTTATATGCAATTTGCAAGCACGCGTGGGGAGCTCACTCTGGGCATGAAATCCACTCGATGGCCCCGTTCTCTCCGACCTTCTTTCTTCCAGAAAAACAACCCCACTGCCCTGGGCCCAGCTTCCGGGTCTAAGCGAGTCTGATCAGAACCAGAGCTAGCTATTGTATTATCTGCTTTTTTTTTTTTTTTTTTTCCTGAGGAAGATTAGCCCTCAGCTAACATCTGCTGCCAATCGTCCTCTTTTTTTTTTGCTGAGGAAGACTGGCCCTGAGCTCAAATCCATGCCCACCTTCTTCCACCTTATGTGTGGGACGCCCACCACAGCATGGCTTGATGAGCGGTGCCATGTCCACACCTGGGATCCGAACCTGCAAATCCCGGGCCTCCGAATCGGAACATGCAAACTTAACCGCCGTGCCACCGGGCCGGCCTCTATTACTTGCTTTTTTATTATTACCGTATAAAGGCAATTTTGAACAATGTTAGGGACAAAATCCTTTTCCCCTAAGAAATCTTTCACTGGCCTAAACCAGGGGGTCAGCAAACTTTTCCCACAAGGGGACAGACGGTAAATATTTTCAGGTCCGCGGGCCAGAGCTGCATGAAAGCTGCCACAGATGGTTCGTCAATGAATTTGCGTGGCTGCGTGCCCGTAAATCTCCTTTTATGCACACTGCAATTTGAATCCTATATACGTTGCACGTGTCACGAAATGTTCTTCTCTTTGTGATTTTTTTCCCCAACCAGTTAAAAAAAAAAAAAAGCAAAAAAAAAATCTTTCGCTTCTACCAAAATGGGCCCGGGGCTGGGTTTGGCGGGCAAGCTGTCCTTTGTCAACTCTTCGTCTGGACGATGGTCGCAGGTCCAGCGGACGTTTCATCATTGGAAGTTTTGAATTAGCACCTTTTTTTAGGAGTGATCCTTTCATAAACATCGACTCGTCCACGGAAGCGAGTTTGGAGAAGCTCAGGCCGTCTATGCAGCCGGGAGGCACAGACTCCGCTCCCCACATTCCTCCTGAGAGTTAGTTCTTAATAATTTTACACGTTTTCAGTTTTCTTTGGACACAATTCATTTTTTCCCAATAGCAGGTTTGAAATCCAGTCCCGCACCGCAGAACGACATTCCGGTCAAGGACGGGCCGCGTAGACGGCGCTGGTGCCCTAAGTTGCAGCCCGAGCGCGGGGTCGGCGGCGCCGTCTCTGTTCGTGTCCGCGCGCTGCGGTGTTCGCGCAACGACGAAACCGCCTAACGACGCGTTTCTCACAACGTGTGCACGTCGTCAGGCAACACCCGACTGCAAACGAGGTCAACCCGAGGGGTTTGAAGCGCGAAGAAATAGATTTGGAGCCGCTTTGCTCCCTTTATTTTATCTGACCGCTTGGAGGTCCTATTTTTGCTTAAAATTTTAAACAGCGGGCTCAGCGGCAAATTATCCTATTTTTATTTGGTCAGCTCAAATGTTAATTCAAAGACGGAATATCTTGACTGAATTTGAACCGCATCTTCAAAGCGGAAATGTCTTTCTCTCTCTCTCTCTTTTTTTTTTTTTGAGGAAGATTAGCCCTGAGCGAACATCTGCTGCCAATCCTTTTTTTTTTCTTTTTTTTTGCTGAGGAAGACTGGCCCTGAGCTCACATCCGTGCCCATCTTCCTCTACTTTCTATGTGGGACGCCCACCACAGCATGGCTGCCAAGCAGTGCCATGTCCACACCCGGGACCTGAACCAGCGAACTCCGGGCCGCCGAAGCGGAACGTGCGCACTTAACCACTGCGCCACCGGGCAGGCCCCTTAAATAGTCATTCTTATTTGATTATTTACTTGTTATGAAGCTGTAATGCTGTTATTTATTACTGCGACAGACCAGTATGTAAAGATAAGGTTTTCTTTTCAAAAAAATTTATTAGTGGAGTTAAAAAGTATTCATTTGTGACTTTTCTTCCTCTTTTGGACTTTCACATTTATTTTATGCATGTTACTGGCGTGATTATATATGTGGCGTGCAATGAAAGAAAAAAATTCACTCTATATTTCTTTTCTGGGTATTACCATGATTTGTTGTTTTTCATAACTATTATTGAAACTTTTCGTCATATACAGGGGGAGTGTTACAACAAGACCTACTGTGGGTAGACAAGCCACTGCATTTCCTCTCTTCATACCTGGTACCTAGCAAGTGTCAAATAAATATTTATCCCCATCAATACCGCAGTGACAAGCTCCGCCCCCACAGGCGGTCTTTGCACAGACAGCTAAGAGCGGTCTTTGCATTTTTAAACGGCTAAAAAATATAGAAAGAATTACTTCGTGACACAGGAAAATTACACAAAATTCAAATTTCAGCCTCCAAAAATAAAACGGCGCTGGCGCACAGCCACGCCCATTTGTGACTTGCTGTCTGTGGCTGTTTTGGAACCAGAAGGGTCCCCCCAGGCTCACAGACTCAGGCCCTCCTCCCCCTTCTACCTGCCCAGCATTCCTGGTGGCCCCTCGGCGTCCCCCCTGAGGCTGGACCTGAGGCGGGGGGGGGGGGGAGGGGGGGGGCGGACTGAGGCCGACTTTCCAGTCCCTGGTGCCCCCTTGTGGACCCCACGAGCAACTGCCACCTCCACCTCAACCTCCTCCTAGGAAGTAGGAAGTCATCTGTGTGGCCCCTCCTTGCCCTGACTTTGCCCCCTGCCCCCTGCCAACGTCCCCAGGGCCTCCCCCTCCCGGGGCCACACTCCCACTGCGCCACCATGGTTTACATGCCTGAAGGGCTCTCCGCGAATTAAAAATCCCTCTGAGAGGCCGGCCCGGTGGCACAGTGGTTAAGTGCACACGTTTTGCTTTGGCGGCCCAGGGTTCCCTGGTTTGGATCCCGGGTGCAGACATGGCACCGCTTGGCAAGCCATGCTGTGGTAGGCGTCCCACATATAAAGTAGAGGAAGATGGGCACGGATATGAGCTCAGGGCCAGTCTTCCTCAGCAAAAAAAAAAAAAAAAAAAAAGAGGATTGGCAGCAGATGTTAGCTCAGGGCCAATCTTCCTCAAAAAAAAAAAAAAAGAAAAGAAAAGAAAGAAAAGAAATCCCTCTGAGCTGGCGTCAGAGATGTCAACAAATTTAAACAGCGTCGTCACTTTCCAAAGCCCCTCCTGCATCTATTACAACTCTTCATCTGTGCTTTCTATCTGCGTGCACACCTCGCGTCGGTGTAGCCCCCCTGCCCTACGTTCCCCTGAAGTATTTCGACCTGCAGCGTTGCACATGGCATCTGCAGGAGCTGGCTGGTATTTCACAGGAAAGAAACAGAAGGACAGAGGAGGAAAGTGACAGCTCTGCTCAGGCTAACAGAGACTGCGGGGGCCCGGAACAGAGACAACTCGGCGGTGCGCCGGAGCGGCCGGGTGGGCTCTTGCTGGCGAGATCCAGGCACGCACATCCCTGTCTGACTCCGGGTTCGATGACATCGAGCGGGTAGCTTGAAATTGGCCACATTGGGGGCATTTACACCACAGGAATTGGCAGATGCGACAGATTAGGGGTTTGCATCCTCTGAAGAGCTGTCTACACGTCCAGCAGCCCACCCCCCAGACTCAGCCCACCTCAAGGCATCTGATTCTGCGGCCAGCGCCGGCGAATGCTCTTCTCTCCACATTGCATCTCAGAAGGACGGTTCTCCTGGGAGGAGGCGTCCACGCCAGCTGCACCCAGGGGCACTGGAAGGTAAATTACGCCCCTGAAGAGACTTCATTCATTCACTCATTCATTCATTCACCCCCTCAAATATTTATCGAGCATCTAACATAATAAGCCTTTATGGATTCCTTCTCCCAGGAGAGCGATGCTTGCACCTCTGTCCCCGAAAACAGGACGCAGCGATCGTTTACAAGCTCGGCGCTCTCTCTCCAAGACGTCAGCCAGGAGCTGTTGGATCCACGGTGAACACTCTCGGTTCCCGCAGCAAACGCAGCGAGGCATCCCGCTCCGGCCGCCATTTGGAGAAGTCTGGCCTTGTTTCTGCAGTTGATGGCTGAAGGCTTGAAAATGGCTTGTCTATCCAACTGCCCTTCCGATGGTTCCACGTGGGGGTCTCGAAAGCATCTCAGACTCAACGTGGCCGACTGAGCTCCTGCTCTTCCCTCAAACCTGCTCCTCCTGCGGTTTCACTAAACGGAGGCTCCATCCTTCCAGGTGCTCAGGTCAAAATGTTGGCTTGTCCCTGAGTTTTCTCTTCCTCTCTCAGCCCCACATCCCTCCATTGGCAGTCTTGTCGACTCTGTCTCGCTCACTCCGTTCCAGCCACCCGGGCCTCCTCACGCTGTTCCTCTAATATGCCAGCCACAGTCCTGCCCCAGGGCCTTTGCACGATCTGTTTTCACTGCCACAACTCTTCCCCGACACATCCAAAGGCAGACGTGAGTAGTTGCGACAGACGCTGCCTGGCCCTCAAAGCAGAAAATATTTACAATCTGGTCCTTTACAGAAAAAGTTCGCAGAGCCCTGCTCTAGTGCCAAAGGAGGAAATCATGTCACCAGAGGGGAAACTGAGGCCCAGAGGGTCAAAATGAGTTTTCCAAGGCCCCGTGTTTCTGAGGGGCTCCTCATTTGTCAAATTGTCTAAACAGCATCTCACGAGCTTCAGAGGAAACAGCAATCACACTGACCAACGTCTCCATAAGTTGAAGGCCACCTGGGTGTGCAGAGCTTGGAGAGAAGTCTGTGCACACCCATCTGATCTGGCCAAGCCCAGGAGATTTTTAATTGCCGCTGTAAAAAAAAAAAAAAAAAAAAGGCATTGCTTTTTCTAGAAACCTTGAGTTTGGGACTTTGATCGGAGCATTACGACATGGCAGCGAAACCCCATTTTGACTTCCTCTCTTCTGGAGGCGTTTTCCCGGCACAGTCGGAGGGGGGTGGCAAAACGCACCCCGCATCCTCAGAGACAGAAAGCAGAGCCCTGGTTTCCAGGGGCCGAGGAAGGAGGGGAATTGGGACCGAGTGCTAATGGGCGTGGGGTTGCTTTTGGGAATGATGGAAAATGTTCTGGAATGAGATGGTGGTGATGGTTGCACAGCACCGTGAATACGCTAGAACCCACTGAACTGTGCGCTTTAAAAGGATACATTCTACATTCCGTACAGTACGTCTCGATAAAAAAAAAAAAATTTAAAAAGACGACGCCCTTCTGTTTGTTATTAAATAACAGTGCTGTGAAATAAACTAATAATGGGAAAGCGAAAAAATAAATCTCGCCTATGACCCTCCCCTCCACTAGTCAAATTCCCTTTGTTTTCCCGCATCCCTTCCCAGTTCTTGTTCATCCGGATGGATCCCTTTTTGCGCAGCTATAACCATCCATGGGTCAGGATGCAGCACAAAATTATTTTTAAAAACTAAATGTTTGTAACTCTGCAGCGATGGATCTTATCTAGACTTACTGTGGTCATTTTGCAATCTATGCATAAGTTGGATCATTATGTTGTACCCTTGAAACTAATATAATGTTGTATGTCAATTATATCTTAATAAAAAAATAAAAGCAATTAAGAAAAAAAAGAAAGCCTGGGCATGGCGCCCCCGATGGAGCTCTGTGCGTTTGCGCATCTCCTCTCGGAGCCCTTCCTCTCTCTGACTAGCAAAGGACTGGGACCAATGTTGACACAGAGAGCATCACAAGACATTTTTGTTGAATGCAATAATTAGTAAATATCCACATCCTCTAGGACCCATCTTTCTGCCTGGCAGAGAGCAGATACTCAATAAATGTCAGCTGAATGAATGCATGCCCCCTGGACCACGGAATATCTCGACTCTCCAATGTATAAAGGTAGTGGTGTGCTGGTCAAGGTTTAACAACCGGTTCTCTGGGAGGGGAATTTCTATATGTCCATATCGCTCATATATCAGGTATATTGCACATATGTAATATACATCATTATACAATGCGTATCTATATTTATTGTAACTGTTACCGACGTAAAGGATGTGTAGCATGCAATTCACAAATAATAATAAAATATGCAATACTCCATTCTAAGTTCCATACAGCCACTTGATTCTCAAAGGATACTTTTGTTGATTTTTGCCGAACCCTTGTGTCCGTAGCCAACTTACGGTTGCAAATAACGGCACGAGGGTAGTTCTGACTTGAATGCCGGCAATATTTTCACTTACGTTAATAAGTAACATGAAAGTGAAGAGACGTATGAGCGAATTTCACTTGTTCACCAAGAAGGAGAATGCCATCTTCGATAAATCAGATAACAGCTTGTGAATACTGGAAAAATATTTCCTCTTCTCGGTGTGTGTGCTATTCTATAGACTATAGACGGGACACATTTTAAAGTTTAATCTGCACTATTCACTTTTCTCCATCACTTTTTTAAAGCCTAAACCGGGGGTCGGGACCCTACGGCCCTCTGCTTGTTTGTGTCGATAAAGTTTTATTGGCACACAGCCGTGACCATTTAGTTGGTTTTGTCCATGGCCGCTTTCTCACTACAACCACGGAGGTGAGTTGTTGCAACAGAGTCTGGAGGGCCCACACGGTAGAAAATATTTACCATTTGATCCTTCACCAAATAAGTTTTCTGACCCTTGATCTAAACTATCAAAACACAACAAATCAAGCCCTCACTTGGGGCGTTTGCCAATCTCCGGAGTGTACATACTCTCACCACGGCCCATTTGAAGCTGCCCATGTGACGCCAATGGTGCAAAGTTGAAAAGATACACAGTGGTTCCGCATCATATCCTATTTCTGCCAAACAGATACAATAACAAAAATAGATGAAAATAAAATTAAAAGGATACATAATAGCAAAATATGATATAATCAGGAAGGAATGTTTTGAGTATTTATTACCTTGTTAAAAAATTGAGGTTTGGGGGCCGGCCACGTGGCTGAGTGGTTGAGTTCGCACACTCCACTTCAGAAGCCCTGGGTTTCGTTGGTTCGAATCCTGGGCACGGACATGGCACCGCTCATCAAACCACGCTGAGGCGGCGTCCCACATGCCACAACCAGAAGGACCCACAACTAGAATATACAACTCTGTACGGGGGGTTTTGGGGAGAAGAGGGAGAAAAAAATATACATTAGTAACAGACGTTAGCTCAGGTGCCAACCTTTTTTAAAAAATGGAGGTGAAATTCACTGACACAAAATTAACCATTTCAAAGTGAACAAGAAAGCTGCATTTAGTAAATTCACAATGTTTTGTGACCACCGGCTCTATCTGGTTTCAAAACATTGTCATCACCCCAAAAGGAAACCTAGTCTCCATTAAGTAATTGTTCCCCACGCCACTTCCCCAGTCCCCGGCCCCACCATCTACTTTCTGTCTCTATAGATGTGACCCCTATAGCGACCTCCTGTGGGTGGAATCACACAGTAATTGTCCTTTTTTGTCAGGCTTATTTCACTGAACATAATGTTCTCAAGGTTCATCCATGTCATAGCAGGTGTCAAGATTTCCTTCCTTTTCAGGGCTGAATAATATTCCACAATCCGGATGGACATATTGTGCTTATCCATCAACCATCAATGGGCACTTGAGTTGCTCCCCCCTTTTGGCTGCTGTGAATAAAGCTGCTGTGAACATGAGTGTACGAGTGTCTGTTTGAGCCCCTGCTTTCAATTCTCTTGGGTATATGCCCAGAAGTGGAATTCCTGGGTCATATGATCCGTTTTTAATTTTTTTGAGGAACCGCCATATTGTCCTTCTTGGGGTTTTTTTTGCTTGCTTGTTTGTTTGTTTGTTTACCTCTTTACTTTGAAATAATTTTAGGTTCACACAAAAGTTGTGAAAAATAGTACAGAGAATTTCTCTGTACCCTTCACCCAGCTTCCCCCAAGAATAACACCCTATATAACCATAGAACACCACCAAAACAGGGAATTCACACTGGCACCATAGACATTATTCTGGTTTCACCAGCTCTTATATGTGCTCATTCTTTTGGTACATGGATAGCTCTGTCAAAACTTGTCACATGTTTAGATTTGTGTAATCATCACCATAATCAGAATACAGACCATTGCCATCACCACAAGGAAAATCCCTCATAGTCACAATCTTCCCCAAATCCTGACCCCTGGCAATCTCTGATCTGTTCTCCTTTACTACAATTTTGTCATTAAAAAGATGTCGTATGAAGGAACCATGAACTATGTAACTTTTTGAGACTTCTTGTTTCAGCCAACACAATGCATTTGAGGTTTACCCAAGATGATGTGTGTATCCAATTTGTCCTTTTTTATTACTGAGTAGTATTCCACTGTGTGGAATTAGTCCACCTTTTTTTTTTTTTTTTTTCCGCTGAGGAAGATTTGCCCAAGCTGACCTCTGTGCCAATCTTCCTCTGTGTTGTATGTGGGTTGCCACCACAGCATGGCCGCCAATGAGTGGTTTGGGTCTGTGCCTGGGAACCAAACCTGGGCCGCCAAAGTGGACTGTGCTGAACTTAACCACTAAGCCACAGGGCTGGCCCCATAATTGTTCTTATTCATTCAACCCAAAACTCATTTATCAATTCCCCCAGTGAAAGACATTTGGGTTGTATCCAGCTTTGGGTCTACGACAGATAAAGGTTTTATGAACATTTGTGTTCAGGTTTTGGGGTGAACATAAGAGTTCATTTCTCTTGGGTAAACACCCAGGAGTGGACAGCTGGGTCGTACGGTAAGTGTACATTTAACTTTGTAAGAAAGTGCCAACTATTTTCCACCTGGCATTCCCACCAGCAACATATGATAGTCCCAGTTGCCCTGCATCTTCGTCAACACTTGGTATTGTCAGCCTTTTAAATTTTAGCCACTGTAACAGGCATATGGGAGTATCTCACTGTGGTTTTAATTTGCATTTCCCCAACGACTAATGATGCTGCACCATTTTCATTTTATAAAAATGGTGTCATAGAAAGCCTTCTGTAATTTTATGTTTCTAAGGCTTTTTTACATTGTTGTCATTTGTGTGTTTTCTGCTGCCTGGTACGTCCTTGTGGATACTAGAATATGGTTTTCCATTCTATCATCCGTGGGTATTTGTGTAGTTTCCAGATTTTCGCCATTGGGAATATCAGTGTCTGTGCCTCCTAGTTATACAACAGCAAGAGTTTCCCAGGTTGTACGCCCAGGTGTTGAATTCCTAGGTAGTAGGATACTCAAGACAGTGCCCAATTGCTTTCCCAGGGGGAAAGGTCCGCGGCTCCTTCAGTTAACCCATTGCACAGGTGGGAGAGAGAAATTTCAGGGTGCAATGGGAGATAGGAGCAGAGCGCACATGTGACATTCATAGTGGGTTGTGCCAATGCAAGACAAACGTCACCTCAGATTGAATCTCTCAACAAAGCTATTAGAGATTTATTTCTCGGTGGAAGGGAAGTGGTTAAGGAGACACCAAAGTATCTGGATCAGAGAACAGACGTGCGAAGAAAGCGGGGATTGGAACCAACAATCAGCAGGGAGCTATGTAGCAGGGAGAGGCCGCAGGGCCAAAGGTGCTCACCAGTCAAGACAGAGAAGGAGTGGAGGACGGAGCCTGTACTGTGACCTCGATAATAAAAGCTCATGTTCCATGACAAGCGTGAAGAATCAGGTGACTAGCAGGAAATTTACATCTCTGAGGACAGGAACCCTCCTTTCATTCATTCAAGGAGCCTATAAGGAAGAAATATCAGCTAGACCCCAGGAGCTGATCTGGGAGAGAAGGAGACAAATTCAACATCTTCCTCGCCTTGCAAATATTTAGAACTAGTGGGGGAGGCATCGTGAAACAGCCGTGACATGAATCAGAAGGCAGCAAGAGCGGCCAACCAGAAATCAACGGGGTGCGTTGGGAATCGCAACAAGTAGGAAGCTGGCAGAAGATGGGAGAATCAGACTTTGCAGAAAATGTGGCATGTGAGCGGCGCCCCCACATAAGAACCGAGGAGAACTGAACATGCCGATCATCAGAAAAGACTTGATCTCTTTACCCTCCTTGAGGAGGTAATCTACAAAATATGCACCACGGAATATCATACAGCACGGAAAAAGGATAAATGCCTGTTACATGCGACGCCACCCACGTGTGAATTGCAGAAACGTGTGCTGAGCGAGAGAAGTCAGACACAAACAGAGTACGTAGCGTACAATTCCATTTCTGTGAAGCGCTCGAACATGCAAAATGAATCTGTGGGGATGGAAATCAGAATCTAGGGTGTCTCTGGCTAGTGGTGGGCTGCAGCCAGCTTGCCTCGGTCCATGGGTGCCTACTGTTCGCATTTCCAGCTTCGTGGGAACTGAAAATCAGCCATGGTGAGAATATTGACACCACAGAAATGGGCAAATGCTGCACATTATAAGTCAGCTTCCCCGTGCCCCCTCCCTTCCTTATTTCAAAAGCCCGCTGTTAAATATTTACCAGGATGCCACTGCTGGCTGATTGGGGTGACAGGGCTTAACCGAATAGGGCACTAAGGAAACTCTCTGGAGTGACAGAAATGGTCTACACCTTGTTCCTGGGAAGGGCTGCGTGTGTATATACAACCGTAAAAGCTCAAGGCCTTAACACAGGAGACCTGTGTATTTATGACACGTAACGTACAGCTCAATAAAAAAGACTGTGTGTATAGATATAGCCTAAAATAAAATTAAATGATGAAGAGATCACTTTGCAGAACGGAAAGAAAGAGGAAACACCCAGAGCTGGGAAAGGTCATGGCATGATCTGAAGCCAGATAATGCATTCCCCCGAATTTGGGGTGAGTGGGTGGGAGCAATGAGAGGCAAAACTGAAAAGGCTCAGCCGTGGAAGCGGAGGGGCGGCCCGTCTGGGAGCAGTTTCAATCAGAGGAGAGCGGTGGTTACACCTTTGCATTTTTAGAGCACTCACATTTTGCAATTATGTATACGTATATTATGTATTTATTTTTAAACATTGTATCTCTGGACCCCAGCGCAGTGTCATTCACAGAAATAGCATTGCAAATTAATTGTTACAAGAACGATTGAGGGGCAGCTGGACAGGATGTGGGCAGGACTGAGCCAGGGAGACGAGGGGACCCGGCTGGCCCCTGGAAGAGAGTGCTGACCTCCCCTCTGTGTTTATTCCCACGTGGTTTCCAAAGGGGCGCCCCACCGTGAAATGTACACACGTGCTCAGAGATGCAACAAAAAGAAAAGCGACGGGGGAGTTTTTCATGAAGTCAACTTTCTCCCGTTGAAATGACTGTCCTTTACCCTATGCCACCTACTTCCTCCTTTTTGTTTTTTTCTTTTTATTGGTGTTAAAATGACCTTTCTCATAAAGCGGTGTAGCCGCTGTCGAAACGGTTTGGCGGTTCCTCAAAAAATTAAACATAGAGTTACCATAGGATCCAACAATTCCTCTTCGGGGTAGCTATCCCAAAGAATTGAAAGCAGGACTTGCAACAGATATTTGTACACCCAGGTTCTCAGCAGCATAATTCACAACAGTCAAAAGGCGGAAACAACCCAAATGTCCATCAGTGAATGAATGGATAAACAAAATATGGTCCATCCACATAATGGGATATTATTCAACCTCAGAAAGGAAGGAGATCCTGACTCCTGCTCCCACGTGGACGGACCTGGAGGACGTGATGCTCAGGGACGTGAGCCAGACACAGAAGGACACACACTGTGTGATCCACTCACAGGAGGTCCCCAGAGGAGCCACATCCACAGAGACAGAAAGGATGGGGGGCCAGGGGCTGGGGGAGGGGTGGGAGTCAGTGTTTCATGGGGACAGAGCTGCAGTTTGGGGAGAAGGAAAGTTCTGGAGACGGATGGTGGGGATAGTGGCACAACCACGTGACCGGGCCTCATGCCGCTGAGCTGTGCGCTTAAAAATGGCTAAAATAGTAAATATCATCTTACGTATATTTACCACACCAAAAAACGTTTTCATTTTTCATGAAAGAAGGGAGGAAATTGATATTATGAGCTGGGGGGCCGGTGAGGGTGTTGTGCCCATAATTGGCAAAAAGATTTTAAGTTGACCCTGGGTCGATCTGTCACAGCTTCGGGGCATTTTACTGGCTCGCGTCCTCTCGGTCTGGAACCCACAAGGCTCTGAGGGTCTGACCTCTGCCCTGCCCACCCGCCCACGCTCAGCATCCCGGCCGCCGCCTCCCTCCGGCCCTGCCTCCTCCGCTCCCTCGCCCGGAGCCCCGGGCGCATGCGCACGCGTGCGGAAGGAGGCGAGCGAGCGCGCACGCTCCGGGCACCGCCTGCAGGAGGCGGCCTCCGGCTGCTACGCATGCGCTGCGGCGGAGGGGGCGGGGCCCGGCGCGGCGGCCGGCACTGGCTCTCGCGAGAGGCCGGCCCGCGATCTCGCCGCGCCCCGCCCCTCCCTCGGCCTCCCTGGCTCCGGCTGCAGCGTCAGCCTCGCTCGGCCCCGGCGGCGGCGTCTCCTCGGCCTCAGCCCGGCGCCCCGGCCGCCCGACCCCGCCCGCCCGCGCTCCCCGCCCGGCGCCGCCTAGGCCGCGGCCGCAGCCCCGGGCTCGCGTCGGCGCCGCCCGCTCCCGGCCCGCCCCCTATGGGCCCCGGCTGAGGCGCCCCGCCGGCCGCGGAGCCCCGATGCTGGCCCGGAGGAAGCCGGTGCTGCCGGCGCTCACCATCAACCCCGCCATCGCCGAGGGCCCGTCCCCCACCAGCGAGGGCGCCTCCGAGTGAGTGCCGGCGGGTCGCGCGGCCGGGGCGGGCACGGGACGGGGGGTCCCCGGGGAGGGGCTTGGAAGGGGATGGGGACGGGGGTCCCGGACATAGGACGGGGAGGGGATGGGGACGGGGTCCCGGGGAAGGAATGAGGACGAGGGTCCCGAGGAGGGAATGGGATGGGGATGAGGACGAGGGGCCCAGGGAGGAGACGGGAAGGCGATGGGAACGGGGAGGGGGTCCTGGGCAGGGGATTGGGAACCCGGAGACGGGGGATCTCAGAGGGAGGGGCCGGCCCCCCAAGGGAGGGTACTGGGAGAGGGGGCCCTGAGTGGAGAGGGAAGGGGAGGGGGTCCCCCGAGAGGAAAGGACAAGGGGAGGGGAGGTCCCGGAGTGAGGAGGTGGTGGGAGGGTCCCTGAGAGGAAAGGACAGGTAGGAGGTCCTTCGAGTAGAAGACAGGAAGAGGGAGCCCATAGCAGTGGAGGGGGAGAGGATCGCCGAGTGGAAAGGATGCAGTGGGTGGTCCCTGACTAGTGAGGTCAGGGGGAGGGGGCCCAAAGAGGAAGGGAGGGGGGTCCTCGGCAGAAGATGGACAGAGGGGTCCCTGAGTGGCGAGGATGAGGGGAGGGGGTCCCCGAGTGGTGGAATCAGGTTGAGGGCGGGTTCTTGTGGGGAGAGGACCGGCTAAGGGGCCTCTGAGTAGTGAATCAGGGCAAGGGGGGTTCCCTGCGGGGAAAAGATGGGGTGTGGGACCCCTAAGTAGAGAGATCAGAGCTAGGAGGGTCCCTGAGTCGTGAATCCAGGGTGATGGGGGGAATTCCTGATGGGAGAGGATGGGTGGGGGGTCCCAGGCAGTGGAATCGGAGTAAGGGGGGGCGTCCCTGAGTAGTGAGGTCAGAGTGCAGGATCCTGATGGGGAGGAGTGTATCTGAGTGGTGCGGACAGGTTGAGAGGTCTTGGAGCAGGGGAACCCCTGTGGGGAGAGGACAGGGTGAGGGGGGTCCCTGAGAGTGAGGATGGGGCGAGGAGGGTGCCTGGGCGTGAGGATGGGGCGAGGAGGGTGCCTGGGCGTGAGGATGGGACGAGGAGGGGCCCCGGGAGTGAGGATGGGACGAGGAGGTCTGTAGAAGACGAGGAAAAGGGGAAGGGGTGGGATCAGAGGGATCCCTGAAGGGGTTAATGGGGGGAACCTGAGGGAGTGAAAGGACAAGGAGAAGATCCTGCTAGTGGGGGAGGGCCCCCCCCCCGGAAGAGGAGAGAGAGATGAGGAGGCTGGGGAAGCCGGGAGTGAGGCGGGTTTGGAGGGGGGGGGGTGGGGAGATGTGGGAGTGGGGGACCTGCTGGGACCCCTGAGAGCAGATAAGCACGGACTCTGACTCGAACGGATTAGCAGAGCCTCTGGGGCGGCTGGGGAGGTGCAGGCGGTTCCGGACTTGGGGGAGGGGTCGGAGAAAGGACCACGGGGTGGTGGGCTGTGGGATGGTGGCATCGCACTGTGTGAGGTCTCTCCAGGGTGACGCCGCGGCCCCAGAAGTCCCTGTGACCGCCCCGCTCTGTTCTCCATGTTGACCAGAGCGAGCCGGTCCCAGAGGCCCCTGGCCGGGGTCGCTGGCTGTGCTTGTGCTGTGACCTCGCGAGAACCAGGTGTGACCGGCGAATGGTCCTGTCTGGCAGTGTGGCCTTAGCCCGGATGAAGGATGAGGATCTTGGCGGTGTGTGCGCGAGCTGGCATCTTTCTCCGTCTCCGCGCGCACAGCTCCACGCAGGGACGTTTTCTCCTTTCCACAAATCCACTGCTCACCCTCCTACGGGAGAGTTCTTTCCTCATCTGCTCTGCTCTGTCTTTGATGTGGTTTCTGATTTCCATCCCTTCCAGAATTCCCCCAGCAGAGGAAGCCAGCCGTTGGAATTCCAGGGTTTTTTTTTTATAACCACAGTTGAGTTGCCATTAAATTTGAAATGGATTAATCAGCTGACCCCAGGTTGCATCTTAGATGTCATCAGGGCAGGGCTGCAGACCTTGCAGAGTCTGGCCTCAAAGGCCACCTCGTCAGGCCCACGGGGCAGGACCCTGGGCCCATCCGTTCATTCTTCTGCTTTCCCTCTGGCGTCCGTCAGGGTCCTCCTCCTTTCTTCTTTGTTGGGTCTTTGTTTACCAGGCATTCACTGAGCACAGGCTTTGCAGTCGACAAGGACCCAGGTTGGAGTCCAGGCGTGCATTGTGACCCTCCGGCAAGTTACTCAGCCACTCTGAGCTGTTCCCTCCTGCGTGGGCTGGGGTACAAGCGCCCACCCCCCGGGACGGTCGAGAGACTTCAACGAGATGGTGGTGTTTGCAAAGCTCTGGGAGTGGCACCAGCTCCCTGCCTTCCAGCCACCTCTTTGCAATACTAGCTCACTGGCATCGCCCGGTGACCGTCATCTCGCCGGCCCCCCCCCCCCCCCCCCGCCTGTGCGCCCTTTGCTGTCACCTCTTTAAGTTGGAGGTGAGTTGTGGCTGAACTTGGGCATTCGAAGGTCCCCGAGAGAACCCCCAGCTCCCGGCTTCATCCCCTGCTTGAGTCCCTCACCCTAAACCCCCTCAGGAGTTGGTGGCTGAGGACCACCCGAGGGCGCCCATTCTCCCTCAGACACTCTCCTTAGCTGCACACGCTGTCTGCTCCACCAGCCCCCCCCCCGTCCGCAGCCAGCACTTGAAGTGTGTCTTGTCCAAATTCTGGGGAGCTGCTGGTCGTATAAGATGCGGCCCGGGTTTCAAAGACCTAAAATGAAAACAGGTAAAAATGGGTATTCATTAATTTGTTTATATCGATTACCTGTTGCAAATTATATTTTCGATGGGTTAGATCAAATACATTAAAATTAGTTTCACCTGATATGTGTGTTTTTGACGCGGCTGAGAGATTCTGAATTGCACACGTGGCTTACGCTGGGTTAGTTCTCGTGTGCACTGAGCTGGGGTCGGCCTGCCTACCCCAGGGAGCTGCTCCCTGCTCCAGGATGTGGTTCAAAGTCAAGGCATTAGTGAAAATGGCTTATTGTCAAAATTTCCTTTGAAGATTCCTGGAATCACCCAATAAAGTGCTATATACGTGGTTGGTCTTTAAATGCCGCGTGCAGGAATGTGCGTGCGGATGAATGTCGAACGTGCCGTGATGCCCCGGATATGGGAGCGTGCACCTGGCCGGGAATGCTCTGGAATTGTCTGCAGTGTTGAAATTCCGCGCCTCTCCTTCTCCCCCTCCGGTGCCTGTGTGCTGTCCCTGTAAATTGAAGTCACTGATGCTGCCACCTCCGTCGTCTGCCCATCGGTTCTCGTTCTGTGCCCTGAAGCCACTCAGAACAAGTCTGCTCCTGCTTCCTGGCCTGGGCCTTCCCTCGCCCGACCCCCCGTCTTGTCTCCCCAGTTCCCTCGTCTCCTCCCGACGGGGTCTGGAGCCCTTGTCTCGGGAAGGATCCTGGGTCTGAGAGCAGAGCTGGTCCTCTGGGTGCAAGGTCCCTCCTGACCTTTGTGTGCAGGGAGGGGGCGGCCTTGGCTTTGGGTCAGCCATGCGTCTGTGGGTGGTCTCGCTCTCCTGCTGGGTCGCGGGCCCCTGGAGCGCGGAGTCAGGTCCGATCGCTCCCTGCGTCCTGCCCGCCGCCAGCCCGGGGCTGGCACACAGCAGCCACCCGGCGCCCCGGGCTGCCATTGGGTCGTCTCCGCGGCTCGCGGCCCCGCCGCTCACCCTTTGCCCTTGGGTCTCTGCAGAGCGAACCTGGTGGACCTGCAGAAGAAGCTCGAGGAGCTCGAGCTCGACGAGCAGCAGAAGAAGCGGCTGGAAGCCTTCCTCACCCAGAAGGCCAAGGTCGGGGAGCTCAAGGACGATGACTTTGAGAGGCTCTCCGAGCTGGGAGCCGGCAACGGCGGGGTGGTCACCAAAGTCCAGCACAGGCCTTCGGGCCTCATCATGGCCAGGAAGGTGAGCGGCGGCGGGTGGGCGGGCGGGCATCTGTCCCCTGCGAGGGGTCCGTGGTGGTGGGGGAGGGCCACATTCCCAGAAACGTCCTGCTCGTGGACTGGCTCAAGAAAGGCGGCGGGTGGAGTTTTCTGGAAGAAAGGAGGCAGATCGGGTCCCCATAGCACGGGCATCACACTGACTCCACAACCGGGGTAAGCTCCGCGGGCCCGAGACGGGCTCTGCCGCCATGGTCACGTCGGGGGGGGGCGGTCCCTTGGCGATGGGGCAACCAAACTACGTGTACTAGTCAGAGTTCTCCAGGAAGACAGAACCACTGGGGCGTGTGTGCGTGTGAAGAGAGAGGGAGATTTTAAGGAATCAGCTCACACAATCGCGAGGGTGAAAGTCTGCAGGGCGGGCTGGGGGCCGGAGGCCAGGGAAGAGCTGAGGTTGCAGGTTGAGTCCAAGCCAGTCAGGAGGCAGAATTCCCTCTTCGTTCAGGGCGCTGCCGTCTTTTCTCTTGAGGCCGTCACCTGATTAGTCGAGGCCCACCCACTCACGGAGGGTCACCTCCTTTTCTCAAAGTCTGATGATTCCCATATTAAATCACATCTGAAAAATACCTTCATAGTGACCTCTAGACGGGTATGGGACCCAGCCCTTGGGCGCCGTGGCCTAGCCAAGTGGGCGCAGGAAATCACCATCACCCCACCCTTGGAGCAGCCCCTGGCGCTGAGCCTCTCTCTTCTGGGCTCCCCCGCCACAAGGCAGCCTCGCGCTCAGCGTGCGGGAACCGTCCCTGGGAGACACAGGGGGTTAGAAGGGAAGGATGCGACCATTTGGGGACAGTGGCTCCTAAACACGCTGACGGGGGCCTTCGTGTGGACAGGTTGTTTTGCACATGCAGGCGTGTTCTTTGAGACATCAAAAGCCGCCTCTTTCTAGAAGCCCATCCCCCCTCTAGTTCCCAAATTGTGTTCTTGGACACCTGCCCACCCCGTGCCCGGGCGGGGCCCGCCTTTGGCTCCTGAGCACAGGCTTGGTTTCTGTCGGGATCCAGCACTGCCTGCTGCTGTGTCTCCTGCTGCTGGAGCGCCGCCCACCCCCAAAATCTCCCCCCAGGCAGCCTCTGCCCAACCAGAGCCGCCTGGAGTTCACCCACGGCTTTGTGACACCCTGGGAAGCCGCAGTGAGGAGTTTAAAACTGCAGAGGCCAGGGGCCGGCCCGGTGGCGCAGCGACTAAGTGCATGCGTTTGCTTCGGCGGCCCGGGGTTCGCCGGTTCAGATCCTGGGTGCGGACATGGCACCGCTTGGCAAGCCATGCTGTGGCAGGCGTCCCACATATAAAGTAGAGGAAGATGGGCACGGATGTGAGCTCAGGGCCAGTCTTCCTCAGCAAAAAAGAGGAGGATTGGTAGCAGATGTTAGCTCAGGGCTAATCTTCCTCAAAAGAAAAAACCAGAGAGGCCAGATGAGTCCCGCCATCCAGTGGGCCACGCCGTCCCCAGTCAGTTTCCTGGTTTGGTACTGTCCTTCTGTCATAGATGTCACCATCGGGGGACGCTGGGTGAAGGGTACACGGGGACCCTCTCTGTTGTTTTTACAACTTCCCGTGCTTCAATAATTCTTTCAAAATGAGGAGTTAAAAATAACAGGTGCAAAAGAACGCAGGGCGGAGGACCTCAGATTTTGTTCCCTGTTGATCGTCACCTCCTGTGGTTGCCACAGTGTTGAAACCAGGCGCCCATGTCCATTTGGTGAACGCACTGAAGGACAAGGCCGGCTCCCTGGCCGTCGTGTGGCTCGGGACTGTCACTCCCCGGGGGCCCGGGGCCCTCGGCCAGCCTGGGGGGTCACGGGCTCCTTGCGGTCCCTCTGGAATGCCGGTTCACCCGGGAGCCTGGTCTGCCGGATAAAGCTGAGGGCAGACTCAGTTTTGAAGTAACAAACTGGTCCAGGAGTCAGTGGCCTCAGTCCTTCCCCCACCATCCGGGCTGGACTGGGCTGGGCGCTTCTGGAAGGCCATGGGGATCCCGCGGTGCGGCCAGCGTCCTTTGGTGCCAGCATCCCTCCGGCCCCTTGGATTGGCAGAGGATTGTCCTAGCCAGAGTGACACACCAGGAAGGTGACGAGCCCAGCTACCTAGGAGCTGAGGAAACCGGTCTTGACTTAGACACTCGTGCTTGTTCAGAGACGCTTTCTCGACTCAGGCCTAGTGCTCTGGCTCCTCCTGCATCCCTCTGAGGGGCCCAGGAACCGAACTTGGCCTTGCCAGGGCCGGGGGAAATCCGCGAAGAGTTCAGCCTGTTGGTTACACTGACGGGGCTCCCCTCCCTCGCCTTCCCTGTCCCCATGGCAAGGGAACGTTTCTCCGCCTTGCGTTCAGCTGCGCCTGCTTGCTTCCAGAAAGGACATTCTGGGGCCGCCCGGCGGCACAGCGGTTAAGCGCGCGTGTTCCGCTTCGGCGGCCCGGGGTTCGCCGGTTCGGATCCCGGGTGCAGACCTGGCACCGCTTGGCATGCCATGCGGTCATAGGCGTCCCGCATACAAAGCAGAGGAAGGTGGACACGGATGTGAGCTCAGGGCCAGTCTTCCTCAGCAAAAAGAGGAGGATTGGCAGCAGTTAGCTCAGAGCTAGTCTTCCTCCAAAAAAAAAAAGAAAGGAGGTTCTGTGACCTGCCCAAAGCCACATAATAGCACCAGCTGCCATCTTTCCCCCCAGCTCTGCCCACCCTCCTCTGCTTCTCTAGAGCCAAGCGGGGTCTCGCTCCTCCGCTCCTCGTTCCTCTGTGGCTCCCTTGAGGTTCTTGCTCGGGCGCTGCGCCGTCCACGACAGGAGCCTCTGAAACGCGGTGGCTCCCAACCGAGGCCACCGTCCACGTGGGAAAGCTCCAGGTTTCAAGGGCTCCACGTGGAAAAAACCTCATTAACATTTTTACGTGGATCACGTCGGAATGGCAATTTTTTGATAAAATATGTGAAAAATCCGTTTCACCTATTTCTTTTGACTCTATTAACTCGGCGGCTAGAGGATTTAAAATTCAGTGCACGGCCCGTGTTGCGTTTCCGTTGGCCAGCGTTGGCCTCTGTCCCCCTCTCTGCCCTTCGTCAGCCTCGCCACACCCGTCCTTTCTCGGCTTTCTGAGCGGACCTCCCGCCCTCCGCACGGCTTCACCTTCACGCCCAGCTTCTCGCCCCTTCAAAGCGGATCTGTGTGTGCATTTTGGGTGTCACCCCATGGATGCAGTCCCGCGGGTGGGAAGAGCATCCTGGCGTCTGGGGTGACCCCGCTGTCCTAAAGGAGTGCCGTGTCCTGGCGTCTGCAGCTGACCTGGGTGGAGAACCTTCAGCTAGAGGCCTGGAGCTTTGCCTGGAGAACTTGCTGCTGGAACCTTCCGCAGTTCTCAAGGTCGTGAGGGTCATCGGCTGGGGCTGTGAGCAGCTGGCACGCCCCACACGTGCCCTGTGCCCCTCGACCCCGGCACTCCCCCCTTCATGCCTTGGTGCCTTCGAACAGGCGGCCCTTGGTCCATTTGGCTGGCTCCTGCCCGTCCTCCGAGGCCGGCCCCCGTGTCACCTGAGCCCCCATCAGCTTCCTGGGGTTCCTCTGCCGGGGGCACCTCCACTGTACCGAGACAGCTCCACCGGCCTCTCTTGCCCGGGTGGCGTCTCCTCCGAGCGGGGCGTCTTTGTCGTCTCTTTCTCCTGTCACCGGCCCCATGTGCGGTCAAGTCTATGCAAAAGTCTGTTGAATTGATGGCATCGTTTTTAGATGCCTGTGGTCTGGCTCTGTGTCTCTGACAAGGGGCGGAAGTCACCCTGTTCTTGTCGTATCGCGATGGCCGGGGTGTCCAGGATTCCAAGTGGCCGGGCTGTGGCCCGATGGCCCCAGCTCTTTCTTGGCTCGCTGGGGGTCTGCAGTCGGGCGTCGCTCCTGGCATCTCGTCGGCTGTCTTTTCTGCCTCTCTCCAGACCATCCTTTGCTTTCTCAGCTTTCGAAACGCCGTGGGGAGTTTGGTGACGTCCCCTCTGCCGACTTGAACTCACGGAAGGGGAGCTGGGCCCCCACGATGGCGATGGCGACCAGAGCCGCTCTGCCTTGTCTCTGGCCTGGGGGCGGGAGGGGCTGCGGGGAAACCCACCCTGCCCGAGAGGGCGCAGGGGAAGCACTCGCCCCTTGGGGGGCATCGCACCGGCTCCTGGGAGAGGCTGGATCTTTCTGTGATTGGGTGGGAAGAAAGCTGCTCTTCACAGAGCCGCCTGGAGCTGGGTGAGACATGTTTGCTCCAGCGATTTTTTTTTAACAGGTTTATTGAGATGTAATTCACGTACCGTACAATTTATCCTTTGAGAGTATAGCGTTCACTGGTTGTAGTGTGGTCACAGCGCTGTGCGGCCGTTGCCACCATCAATTTTAGAACATTCTGTCGCCCCAAATAGAAGCCCCGTCCCCATCAGCATCACCCTCAGCCCCTCCCCAGCCCCTGGCCCCCACGAGCCTGTGCTCTGTCTGTGGATCGGCCTGTTCTGGACGTTTCCCGTCCATGGGGTCACACGCCGTGTGTCCTTCTGTGTCTGCTTCTCTCCGTGAGCGTCGTGTGTGCAGGTCCGTCCACGTGCAGCCATGTCAGGGCCTTGCTCCTCTTCATGGCCATGTAATATTCCAGCGTGTGGCTGGACCCCGCTGTGTGTGTCCATTTGCCACTGAGGACACTTGGTTGCCTCCACCTTTTGGCTGGTGTGAGTCGTGTTGCCGTGAACACACGTGTGCAAGCTGGTGCGTGGCCGTGTGTTTTCGGTTCTTAGGTGGATGCGCACCTGGAGCGCACTGTAGGCTGGCCTTCGCTGTCACAGCACCTCCGGGCAGACGCCCCGGGCCCCCCTCCGCCAGCGCCCCTCTGCCGGCTGGTCTTGACCCGCTTCGCCTTCCTTTGCAGCTGATCCACCTGGAGATCAAGCCGGCCATCCGGAACCAGATCATCCGCGAGCTGCAGGTACTTCACGAGTGCAACTCGCCCTACATCGTCGGCTTCTACGGGGCCTTCTACAGCGACGGCGAGATCAGCATCTGCATGGAGCACATGGTGAGCACAGGCGGGCGGGACAGGGCCGAGGGTGCCCGGCGAGAGGAGCCCGCCCTGCCTGTGTCCCTCCAGGCCATCCTCGGAGGCCCCAGCACAGCCACCTCCAAGGGGGTCTTTTGGGGGCGGTCGGTGCCCACATCAGCATGTGTGCACGTGGCGCCTCTGTTTCTTAAACACCAACACCGTCTTCCCACCTTGCCTTTCCACCTGACGCGTGCCGGAACTCCTTCCCTGTCGGCGTGTAGAGAGCCGGCTCTGGCTTTTGCCCTACCTTCTGCCCAGACGCGGATGGTCATGGACGAGTCCTCCAGTGTGATGGCTGGGCCAGGTCCACGTGGTTAAGCGTTTGCCCAGGAGAAAGTGGCGGTCCGGGGAGCCTCTTGCAAGCCGGGCCCGGCACGCAGCGGCTCAGAGCTGTGGAATCAGGCCCCGGGGTGGAGGGTGGCACCCGTCTTTTTTTAAACCGCCACGGTTGCTTCTGATGTGTCTCCTTGTTAGGAAATGCTGGTCTTGAAGCTCAGAAATGGGTGGGATGGGGTGTCTGAAAGCAGAAGTGGTCAGAGCTGAGGGCCGGGGGAGGAAACGCTGCCGACCCTCTGCCAAGTGCGCCGGTCACGGATGACGCTGCCTGCCGCCCAGTGTCCGGCTCAGGCCCACCGGGGCCCTTGCAAAACCAGGATGCGGCGGGGCTGGAGGCCGCGCGCCTTCGGTTACGCCTTCCCAACGCGCCGTCCCCTCCGACGGTTTTGTAACGAAGGCAGGAAGCGCATTTGAGCAAGCGCCGGGCGGCCTCGAGGAGGCATTGTGAGCGGGCGGGCAGGTGGCGAAACAGCTTCAGAGGGAGTGCCAAGGGGGTGCTCCCCGCCTGGAGCCCCCTCCTCACCTGGGGGAGGGAGACCATGTCTGCCCACCCACTTGGCAGAGGCACCGTGCAGACGGGGCATCAAGGGGCACAAAAGGGCACGAAGTCACTTGGTAGTCTGAGGGAGCCACCTCTGTGCTGTAGCTGCCCCTCCCCCCTCCCCCTCCTCCCCCCTCCTCCCTCTCCCCCCCTCCTCCCTCTCCCCTCCCCTCCTCTTTCCTCTCCCCCTCCTCCTTTCCCACCTCTTCCTCCCCCCACCCCTTCATCCTTCCTCCCATCCTCTTCCCTCTTCACCCTGCCTCCTTTTCTCTCCCTCCCCTCCAGCATTCTCAGGCCCCCCCACCTGTTCCCCCCCGAACATTGAACATCGTAGTAGTTCTCTTGCCAAAAATGGGGGCCATCCCCACACCTCCCCTTCCATTCTCGGTGATGGTGGAGCCTCGGTTTCGACAGGAGGCGTCCGCCCCCGCAGCCCCCAGAGGGACCACCGGGAGCCGGGGAGGCGCTGGTGATCCCTCCTGTTTCTTGTGCTGGCCCTTCGGGGCTTCCTGGTTGGGTCGGTTTGGTGAGGCGCGTGCGAGGAGGGTCAGCGCGGCTGCGACACGCGGGCGAGGAGACGCCGTCGGGAGGGGCCGGGTTCCCGTGCACAGCCTTGGAGGCACGATGTGCAGGTTTGGGGTGCGCCTCCAGGAGGGGGCACCCTGGGTGAGGAAGGCACGCGGAGAACAAAGTGACAGTAAATCGACGGAGCGGGAGGCGGCCCTCGGGCATGGGGGGCTCCTGTGTTTGAGGGTGTCTCTGCCTCCTTCACGCGCTGCTTCGTATGCCCTGGGGGCCCAGGGCGGTGGCAATGGCGCCCTGGAGTCGGGCCTCAGCTTGGGATCAGAGGCCTGCCTCCCGGGCCCGGGCATGCCGAACACCGGGTGAGGACCCGCCGTCGCTCCGCCGTTTCCCCGTGTGTCGCGTGAGCTTCGCTTCCCTTCCCGTCGCCATCATGACACGCCTGGTCGGCCTCCCTGGTGAGGACCAGGCCTCGTCCGTGGGTTCCCGTGCAAGTCGGCTCCTGTTTCCAGTTGGGAGATTCCAGCTCCAGCGTCGGAGACAAGACGTCGTTGGTGACGGGCAGCCCCAGTCAGCACGGGAGGTTCCCCCGCCCGCAGCAGGACTGGCGCCCGGGACCCAGAAACTGCAGGGCTGGCGCGGCCCCGGAGGCCCAAACCCGCTCCCGGGAGCGCCCCGGGCATGGCCGCAGCGGACGGTGGGCGTCTTCGGGCCGGGTGGCTGGGACCCAGCTGCTGACCTGTGCACCCCGTTGTCCTGTGACAGCGAACAACACGACATGTGCAGTGGGGGTGACACCAGGCCACCTTGCGGAGGAGAAGCGAAGTCAGCGTGTGGGCGGACGAGGGGACCCGGGAGGGAGAGGCGGGCGCGAGCCCGCCTGTGTGTGTGACTCAAGCGCTGTGTTCCCTCTGCGCATGGGTGAGCCAATGCACAGAAGCGTCTGGAAGAATATAAGTCACACTTCAGGGAGGCGAGTGGACTCCCGGGGCGTCAGAGTGCTGTTTACCTGCATTTGAAGTTCGATAAGAAAAACGTGCTCACCCACCACCTGCTTTACAAAGTATGGCTTCAGGAACACAGAAGCGCACACGAAATGAAAGTGTCTAGTCACGCTTGAAGAGTGAGGTTCGGGGTCAGAGAGACCTACGTGCGCTGTCTCCTGCGCCACATCCTGTCCACGTGACCCGAGCGAGTGGCTCACTTCACTCTCCTGGCTGTGGACCAGGGTCTCACCTGCGGGTGGTCCTGCCCCCGGGGGACACTGGCCATGTCTGGGGACATTGGTGGGTGTCACACTGGGGGGGCTCCTGACATGAGGTGGGTGGGGCCAGGGATGCTGCCCAACCCCAGACAGCCCCTCAGAGATGACTGGGCCCCCGTCGCCATGCCAGGTGGGGGCACCCTGCCGTGAGAGCGTGGTCCTGTCCCCGTGCTGCGGGCCGCCGTGGCCTCTCTCAGGTGTTCTCCAGAACATTCTCACTCGGCACACATGTACCCAGCCCCGTGAGAAGTCAAGAATGAAAGGGGCTGCGTTGGGGAGCAGGGATCACAATTAAAAAGCAGGTTTTTTTTTTTAACTTAAATTCTTTTAAGGTTGATTGATAAAACAGAAAACGAAAAGGCATTCCTGTCTGGCCCTGTGGGCAGAGCGGGCCCGGGCGGGCACCCTGGCCAGACCAGGCTCACCAGAGCGCCGGCCATGGGTGCCTCGGCCACACCCACCCTCTGCGCCCGCAGCGTGGAGCTGGTCGAGAGTCATGCGAAAGTTCAGACTGAGTTGAGTTTTCTAGAACTCCACTCGGCCTTTCTCCCGAGCACGGGTAGGGCGGGTGCCAGGACAGGAGACCAGGCCTAGAGTCGCACAGCGGAGGGAACCCGGCTCTGGGCTGCCCATCCGTGACTTCAGGTTCTGGCCCCAACTTCATCCCCTGCGTGCCTGGCCATTGTCCCCTCGGGGGCGTGCAGGGCGAGCACGGCAGGCTCTGGCCAGTGGTCAGGACCCAGCCGTGTCCTCAGAGCCCCGCCCCTCAGAGGCACCTTGGGCTGGAACCGGTGACACGCTGGGCTTTGGTCTCCAGGTTTGCTGTCGGGCGACCTTGCACGAGATGCTTGATTTCTGTCGTCTCCTCATTATCAGTGGATTTGGGGCCCCACCCGGGGTGGAGGGATCGACTGGGGTGACCCATGTCAGGTCCTTTGTCGGACGCTCAGTGCACAGCAGTGTGGAGCCAGTGACAAGCTGAGGGAGAGGGCGGAGCTGTCACTTCATCCTGGAGCCCCTTCCTGGCGGGGCCAGGTCGTGGAGAGGAGGGGCAGTGGGCTCGGCCTCTCCTGCACCACTTCCAGGTGTCACTCCCCTCCACCCCGACTCGGGCTGCAGCGCCCGCTGGGAGGGGACCCTGGCCGCAGATGCTGGCAGGTCTGGCTTGGGTGTCCTCACAACCACTCCGGTTGCAGGCCTGGCAGCCACGCGGCCCTTGCCTCCGTGGCTCTCCCCGCCGGCTGCTGCCGTGGCCACCTCGAAGCTGAGTCACCACCAACCACGGGCCCTGGTCCCAGGAAGGCCGGGCCGCCTGCAGAGCGCCCGGCACCCCTCTCCTCCCCCTTGTGGGGCGCACCCTGAGGCCCAGAGGCGGAGGCGCCAAAGGAGGCCTGCGCTCGGCCGTCTCCTGGGGGGGAGGGGGTGGAGCTGCAGCGCCCGGGGATGGGGGTGCCCATGTCCTGCCACCGTGGCGGCCCGGCTGGCCGATGGCTCAGAGCGGCCTGCTCTCTCCTGTGCCACCCCCAGGACGGCGGCTCTCTGGACCAGGTGTTGAAAGAAGCCAAGAGAATCCCCGAGGAGATTCTGGGGAAGGTCAGCATCGCGGTAAGTGTGCGGCCCGCCCCCCGGCCTCCGCAGCCCTGGGCGCTCACAGGAGCCTGCGGGGGGCAGGTGCCTGAGCCCCCAGCACGGGACCTCATGGCCGTGGCTTCACTGCTCTGCACACTCGCCCCGGAAGCAGGTCCCTGAGCTTGTCCCAGATGCGGGGGCCACTCAGGTCGTGCCCGTGGGCCTGTCCGGAGAGGAGGCCCCCCCCCCGTGCTGCCCTGCTGACCCGCCCCCGTGGCTCCCCGCAGGTGCTCCGGGGCCTGGCGTATCTCCGGGAGAAGCACCAGATCATGCACCGAGGTGAGACGGACGGACGGATGGACGGACGGACGGACGGACGGACACCTTCCCGGGTGGGGCGGGGCAGGGCGGCGGGCGGGCTGCGAGCGACCCCTCACCCGCCAACTCTGCTCCAGACGTGAAGCCGTCCAACATCCTGGTCAACTCCAGAGGGGAGATCAAGCTGTGCGATTTCGGGGTGAGCGGGCAGCTCATCGACTCCATGGCCAACTCCTTCGTGGGGACTCGCTCGTACATGTCCGTAAGTCCTTCCAGGGCCGTTTGGACGTCACGCTCCGGGCCTTCAGCCCGTCAGCTCTTCCCCATTTTCCAAGAGCCTGCGTGTCCCGGCGCACGTGCTCTGTCCCCGCTGCATTTCTCCCTCCCATCGCGATCCTGGTCACTGTCCCCCCTCACTCGGGTTCTTGTTCTGGAAAGGTCTGCCGGTTCCCTCCACTGGCAGCACAAGTCGGGGGATGGGGGCAGCCGTCAGTTAACCCTGAGCCCTCGAGTATCTCAGGAGACGTGCGAGGGTCCTCACAGCAGACTGAGAAGCCAGTCTGGGGGCTGTTGTGGAGGACAGCAGATGGCGCGTCTTTATGGGGCCGCTGTGGGCGCCAGCTAGTGGCTTCTCCATCCCAAGGCGGGCCAGGGAGGCGGCACTGCTTCCTTTCCGTTGGGGGTCTCTCGGGGGTGGCGGGGCTGCAGGGGGAGCATCAGGGAGTCCGACGCCCCCTGGTCCTGGTGCGCTCGGGGTCCCAGCCACCAGCCGTGCCCTCCAGGCGTCGCCGTTCTCTGTGTCGCCCGACAGCCCGAGCGCCTGCAGGGCACGCACTACTCCGTGCAGTCGGACATCTGGAGCATGGGCCTGTCCCTGGTGGAGCTGTCCGTCGGCAGGTACCCCATCCCGCCGCCCGACGCCAAGGAGCTCGAGGCCATCTTCGGCCGGCCCGTGGTTGACGGGGCGGAAGACGAGCCCCCCAGCACCTCGCCGCGGCCCAGGCCCCCCGGACGCGCCATCAGTGGTATGCACACATCCAGACTCTGGTGAGAGCGGTGGTGGCCACGGGCATGCGGGCCCTCGGCCCCACCCGTACCCCGGGGCCGTGCCCACTGTGGTTAGCCGTCCTCGGCCGGTCCTGAGGCTTCTGGGGACAATGCTGGAAGCAGCGCCCCAAAGCTGTTGCGGCCGGGCAGCTGCACCTGTCGGCGCCAGCTGGCGGCTCCACAAGGCGGCTCCCCAGCCAAGCCCACGGCTGCTGGGTTTTTCCAACATTTTCTGCAAAGCTGTTCAGACAGACAGAAGAGCGGGAAGGGTGGCCCCACGAGCACCCTCCTCCCCCCGCCCACATGCTGCCTTTCGGGGAGCCCCAGACGGGACTTGACTTGGACATCCCCTGGGTGGCTGGTCGGATCCAGCCCCGACCCATGGCTTGGCGTGGGGGACAGGAGGCTCGGGGCGCCGGAGACGGCTCTCGGTTCCTAGGGCGGCCGCCGGGGAGGTTGGGTCCCGAGTGCCAGTGGGCGTCAGGCCACCATGTCAGCCAGTTCCGGGGGTGGCAAGGGGGCAGGTCACAGCTGAGGTGGCCTAACTAGGAAGCAGCACGTAGGGCTCTGTGTGTGTGTGTCTTTAAAGGACGGGAAAAGAGTTGAGTTAAACGGGAGTCCAAAGGAACATTCCGTGTACTGTAGTTGGTCTCTGTTTGGTGACAGCTTTATTGAGATGGAACTGACACCGTAGGATTCACTTATTTAAGGCGTACGATTCAGTGGATTTGGGTATCTTCACAAGGTTCTGCAACCATCACCACAATATAGTTCCAGAACATTCCATCACCCCAAAAAGAAGTCCACTCCCCATCAGCAGTCACCCCCCCAACGCCTGGCCCCCACGAGCCCTCTCTCTGTCTGTGGATCTCCCTGTTCTGGACGTTTCACGTCCGTGGGATCACACGCTGTGTGTCCTTCTGTGTCTGCTTCTCTCTCTCAGCGTTGTGTGTGCAGGTCCGTCCACGTGCAGCTGTGTCAGGGCCTCGCTCCTCTTCACGGCCACGTAATAGTCCAGTGTGTGGGTGGACACGCTATGTGTCCGTTCACCGCTGACGGACGCTTGGGTTGCCAGCTGGTGATTTTACCAGTTTTTTCAAGCCCAGACCCTCCCCTTTTCTGCTGCCACACTCAGAGTGCTAGGGGGTCTTGCTTTTCTCCAGGAGGGAGCCCCCTACCCCCAATCTGTGTCCTGAGGTCCCCACTCCGCCCCTCCAAGCTCCCAGATGGCACAGTGGGCGTCCCACCGTGACCCCTTCCTTGTGGGGAGGACCGCTGGGCTGTGCCCGCCCGCCTCGGCCCGCCAGCACCTGCCCCGGCCCACGTGCCCATTTGAGGACAGAGGACAGAAGGCGAAAGTCCAGCTGCCAAACCCGGACCTGGCCAGCTGGGTCTAGGACAGGGGTCAGCCGCCCCCGGCCGCCCGCCCGCGCTCAGCGGCATGTGGGGCCTGCTGCCGTGTCCGTGCAAGGTCACACTGCCGTCCTTGCTCTCGGTCAGCTCCCCCACGCCCACCTGCGTGCCAGAAAGCAGGGGTGGTGGCCTGGGCCCGGCCTGGCCGCAGCACGGGGCTGAATGTGTGACTTCTCCAAAAGCGCCCCTGTGCATTGTGGCGTGTTGTTTTGTTTTAATTCGCCAGAGGCTCAGAAAGCAGTGACCATCCCAGGAAGGCGGTGCGGGAGCATGGCCGCCCGGCTAGCGGGGGCCCCCAGCTCAGGCGGTGTGGGGAGGAGGGCGCCGGCCACGTCCACACGACCCAGAAGCCGGTGGGCGCGGGGCCACCTGCCTGCCTCACCGCTGTCTCTCTCCCCCCGGGCAGGTCACGGGATGGACAGCCGGCCGGCCATGGCCATCTTCGAATTGCTGGACTATATTGTGAATGAGGTGTGTATGCGCAGCCCCCTCGGCACGTCTTCACAGCGACGGAACTAGGCCGTTCCTGCCAGGATACGGCGCTGAGAAGGAGAGAATGCCACACGTAGACGTGGGTCTCGATGGGGAGGGAGAGGGGTGTCCGTGTCACTAGGAGGGTGTCAGCCATACCCATAGGTGACTGTCCTCCCTCCACAACCCAGATCCGTGCTCCCCAAGGGACGTCTTGTTGTTTGTGCAAAACTGAGCCCAGAATTCCCACGGTGGCCGCTCCGAGGCCTGTGGCCGGGTGCTGGGCTGGGAGCCTGGCCCTCCCTGGAGCTCGGACACCCAGAGCATCTTGGAGCCCTGGCACAGGGAGCCGTAAATGATCCCGCCCCCCTGGGAAGGTGCAGGCCCGGGCGCCCCTGGAGAGGAGGCGCGGAGGCCTGCGGGCCGGCCGTGAGCGGGTGGTGCAAATGTTCCCCGTGAACAGACTAGTAAACTGAGGCATAAAGAGGGAAGCTGCCCCTTCGCGGCCTGACCCCACAGCCCGCCTGCCCTCGGCACACCTGCCCGCTCCCTGGGCCTTCTGGGGGCTGCCGGATGTTTTCCGCGGCCCTTCAGAGTCCAGGAGAAGTGCGGCCCAGGGCTGGGTGTTGAGGTGAGTGGGTCAGAGCAGGGCGCCGTGGCTCTGGTGACAGCTCTCCCTGCACCTCCAGCAGCGCCTGGCCCAGCAGTCCTCCAGAGGCCACCGGCCCTCCCAGCCCTGAGCTGGAAGGTGGGCCCAGGACTTGGGGACACAGAGAGTGGAGGAGGGGTAGGCACTGTGGGTGTCACTGGGACAGTCTCTTCCCCCCGCCATCCCTGATGGGCCTGTCCCCACCCCGGGACATGTGCCGGGCCAGCCCCTTGGGGTCCTCAGCATTCGGGCCAAGACCTGGAGCTGGCTGCCCTCTGTGTGGTCCAGGCCCACTGCTCCTTCCCCGGGGCCCACCGAGGTGGGTAGCATGACAGGGTGACCACCCTTGTCTGTAAGGTGAGGGTGGCCCTGCCCTCCTTCCCTCCTTCCCAAACGAGAGCTTTCGAAAGCAAGGCCCGGAAGAGTCCGAGCCAGCCGGGAGGGGCGGCGGGGCCTGCGGGAGGCTGCTGTGCGGAGCGGGGAGGCGCATCCTGAGGGTCCCTGGAAGGTGCCATCCCCTCCGTGGTTCTGGAGCCACTCTGAGCGCCTGACCCCCCCATCTGTTCTCTCCCACAGCCTCCTCCCAAGCTGCCCCACGGCGCCTTCACGCAGGACTTCCAGGAGTTTGTAAATAAATGGTAAGGTGCCAGGCCTTCAACGGGCTCGGGCGGGCCACGGCAGGTGCCAACCGGCACAGGCCCCGCCCGCCTCAGGGATGGCCGCCCACACCCCACCGTCCTCCCAGGCCAGGCAGCGGGCAGTGGCTGGCGGATCCCGGGGCTCACCGGACACCCAGGTTCCCTCTCCCAGGCTGCTGAGCTACAGGCCTGGCTGCCGCCCCCAGCTCGCCCCAGCCCTGGTGAACCAGGGTCTTGGGCTCTGGAAACCACATTGCTCCCGCCTTGCCTTCAGCTGGCAGGCACCCCCACGTCCTAATCTCTTGGCCTTCAGCCCCCCAGGCTCCAAGCCTTCGAGCATGCTCTGGGAAGTGGCCTGCGGACAGGGACAAGGGTGGGCGGGCTGTGGACCGAGAAGGAGGGACCAGGCTGCCCTACTTGCCTTTGGGGCCACCCTGCATGTCAGGACAAGCAGATGCTGCCGCCCCAGGGGCTGCCTGACTCACAGCAGCAAATGTGCTCTTTGTGGTGAAGGCGCCACCGGCCCTTTGCACGACCTCTGGCCAGCACAATATGTTGCGAATCCAGTTGCTGGTCGTGTGAACGTTTTTATACTCATGCAGGAGGTTTCGTGACGTGTGGAGAGCTGGCGCTCGGCCCCAGGCTGCTTCAGGCAGCTGCCTTTAGGCAGTTCTGCTTTTTTGAAGGAAAAAGTTCCACTTTGACATTTGGACTCCCGAACTTGGGGTTTTTATTAGAAATGTAGCTGCAGTGGCTGCCGGGCCTCTGACCGAGCGGCAGCCAGGGGTTTTCCCACCTTCTTTCCCTTTCCCTGGTGTCCGGGTCACAGAGCCTTGCCCTTCCCCCACCCGGGGGCGTCCTGCCCTGACACCACGGGTGCCAGGTGGCGGGGGACAGTGGGATGGGTCCTGCGCCTCGCTGCATCCCCGGGCACAGGCTGGCACAGGCTGCCGGGTCACAGCTCGGACGCCAGTCCCCCAGCTACGACTAACCGCCCGGTCTTGTCTCCCCCGGCGCCGCCCCGTGGAACCGCAGCCTCATTAAGAACCCAGCCGAGCGAGCGGATCTGAAGATGCTCATGGTGAGTGACGTCGCGGGTTCGGGGGTCACGGGGCGCAGGTGCCACCCAGCCGCCCCCTCCTCCTCGGGAGAGGGGACCCCGCCAGGCCCGAGCCGACCCTGCTGTCCAGAGCGTGGGGCGTGGAGAACTGGCTCTCCCTGGCCCGCTCGGGGAAGGATCCAGAGCCGCGACGTCCCCGAGCTCCGTGCGGGGGGTCGGGCTGTGTCTCTTGGGCCACCAAGCTGTGAGCTTCCAGCCACTCCCGCCTCGGGCTTGTCGGGGGGCCGCGGGCTGCTGGCCTTTCTCTAAACCCACAGCATTCAGCATCCTCAAACCAGGGCGGTCACACAAACTCGCCTTCCCTGGCATGGATGGGGACCGGCCACGAAGTGGGGCTGACCCCTGGCCTCTAGCAGGCCGTCACGGCGCCCCCGTGTTATGTCCACCATCGGCGACATTCCAGCGCCCTCCTAGGAAGCCCGTTGTTTATGTGACCCTGGAAGAAAGCAGGGCCAGCTTCAATCGGAGGATGTCACCGTCTCAGGTGTCCGAACGTGAGCAAAGGGGACTCTGATCCCTGGTGGATGGCGGCATTGTAAACAATCGAGCGGTGCCCCTCAGTGGGTCCTGGTAGCCCGCCCGAGGACCAGACCCCGCTGCCTGGCCGCCTCCGCCCGCCCCCCATCCTCCCCGTCCTCCAGCCCGCCTCCCTGCCACGCTCCACCTCAGGGCCTTTGCACAGGATGCTCCTGCTCCCCGTCTGCAGGTCTCCACTCTGGCGCCTCCTCCCAGAAGGCCCCAGCACCCTGTCCCACCCCACCTCCCTCTGTTGCTTGTGGCGATTGTCCCAGTTGTGCCACCACTTGCCGTGCTCGGGATAGAAAGCCAAGCCTGGAGCGCCGTGTGCGCAGGGCTCTGCCTGACTTTCTGGAAACTCCTCGTTGTGTCTGACATAGAGGTTTTCCAGAAACGCGGGTTAAGAGAATGGGTGACGTAGAAAATACGTGTTTCTTGTAAAATGTGCACATATACGGGGTGGAGAAACCGCTGCACGGCCCCAGCTCCCACGGCCACACGGTGCAGGGGACCCGCCGGGTCTCGTCCTGAGGAGAGCCACCGGCTGCTTGGCTGGCTTTGTCACTGCTCCTCCTCCAGGAAGACGAGAGCCGCCTCCCGGCCCTTCCCAGGACCACCTAGCGCTCTGCTGTCACCGTCCTATGGGGACAGCCGGCCACATGCGGCCGAGTTCCTTAAAATGACCTGGAATGCACAGTTCTGTCCTTCAGCCACCAGAGCCGAGTTTCGGGGCCCAGGAGCTCGTGTGGCCCGTGGCCGCCACCAGACGGGACACCTAGGGGAGTGGTCATCACAGAGAGTCCTGTCCTTCAGATCCGACGTCCCCACCCAAGGCAGCTCTGCCCCAGGGGGCACTGGCCATGGCTGGGGACGTCTGTGGCTGTCACACTGGGGGTCTCCTGGCATCGAGTGGGTGGGGCCAGGGATGCTGCTCGACCCCCCACACCGCCCAGGACGGCCCCCAGGGAGTGACCCGGCCCCCATGTCATGGTGCCTTTGGGTCTGGTCCCTGCCCGTCCTGAGGGCGTCCTCCGGGGCCGTGGCCTCTTCTCTCGGGGGGTCACCTCTGGGTCCGGCGGGCCCCGCGGTGGCAGCTCACGGCCTCCTCCCTTCCAGAACCACGCCTTCATCAAGCGGTCGGAGGTGGAAGAAGTGGATTTTGCCGGCTGGCTGTGTAAGACGCTGCGGCTGAACCAGCCCAGCACGCCCACGCGCACGGCCGTGTGACCGCTGGGCTCCGTCCGCCGGGGACACGTCCCCTGCCCCGTCCGCGCCCGCCCTTCTCGCCAGGACCGGCCGCCTCCCGCTCCCGCCCGCCCACCCTCCGGGGCGACGCTCCAGCCGCCGGCCTCCAACTTCCTCCCCACGTGCCACAGCCACCGGCCAGGGTGGCCTCTGGTCCCCGGGACGCGGGATGCCGCTCGCCTTGTCTTCTCAGAACCTGCTCACTTAGGTTTAAGAAAACCAACAAATCGGGGAAAGAAAAGCAAACGGAGCATCGTACTCCTTGTCCCATTCACTCTTGGGCGTCAGCTCCGGTCCCGCCGGGGGGCGCTACCCGCGCCAGGTAGGGCCACGAGAGGGACCCCCAGACGCTGGCGCCTTTCCCCAGGGGAGGAAACTGCTACTGCCCCGCGTCTGTGTCACCCCCTCGCCCGCCATCTGCCCCTCGGGGGCTCCCCAGCAGAGCTGTCATGGGGTCCTCTCCCTGCCCGGCCACACCGGCCTCTTGTCATGCGGCGAGCCGGCCTGTCCAGGCGGAGCGGGCCCTGTGCCCCCGAGGAACCTTCTGGTCCTGCCCAGAGCCCCTGGGCAGAGCCTGACTCCACAGCGGCCGCCACGCTGACGCTCGCCCGGCGGGAAGGAAGTGATGGTTTCCAGGCTGCCGGTGCGGTTGTCACCCAGCAGATCCCCAGATAAGGCCGGGTCCCCCGCCTGCAGGCCCACGGGCGGGGGCAGGCGGCTCTGTCACTTCTGCGCGCGCCTGGCAAGGCACACGGGACCCCCGGCTGCGTCTCTTTCGGGCTGGACCGTTCAGCCACAGCCCCTCAGAAATGAGCCGGCAGGAGAGACACTGTCCTGGTGGCCGCGTCCACTGGGGTGGCCAGCCAGGCCCGGCCTCCCTGCCTTCTGGGCTGTGCCGCCGCAGACGGCGAGGGCCGCCCCTGGGCCACCGGCAGTAGGAAGTGGCAGAGGGCAGGGCCACTCCTCCGCCAGGCCCTGAAGATGTCGGAGCTGGGAGCCACTCCCGGTGCTTCTGAAGGCTAGAAACCCGCTGATGCCGGTTTGTGACGAGTTGCCGGCGACGGGATCCCCCCGCGCGGGAGGCACGGCCGGAACCTGGTCGGGCCGAGCCGGCCCTGGGTTTCAGAGGAGGCTTGTGGCCCTGTAGGAACTGCGGGATCCTTCTCTTCTTAGGGAGACCCTTCTCGTCTCCTGTGTTTTTTTTTTGTGGACACAGAGGAGACAAGGTGGCGGCTCCTTCAACCGGCTGTCCGGGTTTCTGCCACTTCAGAGTTTGCCCCCAAAGCCTCACCTGATTCAGCAAAGAATAAAAAGGATAACTAAAAGTGGCGCAGGTGTCGCTCTGTGGGTCCCCGGCTCCCTCGGGAGCATCCTCAGGGGGAGGCAGGTCTCAGGTGTGAACCGTGCTCCTCGCCCTGGTCCACGGGGCCTGGTGCTGGTGGTCAGGGGGGCCGCGTCTTCGGGCCCGTCCTGAGCGCGTCACCGCTCAGGGCCAGGCTGACCCCTCTTAGCAGCGCTGGCTGCCGTTGCGAGGGCTAAAAGACCACGACGACCGGGTCCTAGGGGAGCGGGAGAATTCTGGATGGGCGGGGTGCGGCCGCCAGGGTGGGGGTGGGGAGGCGGCTCGGAAACGGGGCGCCCCCAGGAGCAGCCGGTGGGGAGGTCAGCCCAGCACAGGCCGCTGTCTGCATTCTGGACTGTTCTCACAGCCCGTTGCCAGGTGTCCCCTTCCTCCTGCCCCCGTTCCTGTGGACACCCCACACCTGGAGCCTGTAATCCAGCCCCCGACCCTCCACGGTTCACGGCGGTCCAGGCCTGGCTGCTCCCGACCATCGGGCCAAAGCTGACCACACACAGGCCTGGGGGCACTGCTCCGAGACCAGCGACGTGCTCATAGGGTCCCCGTTGTACGGGGCAGCCTCCTCTGTGAAACCCGCACAGCCGTGGGTTTGGGGTCTCATGACACGTGGGGGCCAGCCAGGGGCTCCTTGGTTCTGAGACCGAGGGGCCTGGACAGCGGGGTCCAGGTTTCTCGTGGCTGTTCGGGGCCACCTGTGGACACGTGTCACCCCCGTGACCCCCCCCCGGCGCCCCCCCATCTGACCTCTTTGTCCCAAACAAAGAAGTCAAGCAGGAAGCGGATGGGAGCTGCAGAATCTGGCGCGCTGGGTGCCCCTTGTCAGTGTTCTTTTCACTCTTTTTACTTTTTCTTTTCTTTTTTTTTTTTTTTTTTGAGGAAGATTAGCCCTGAGCTAACATCTGCTGCCAATCCTCCTCTTTTTGCTGAGGAAGACTGGCCCTGAGCTCACATCCGTGCCCATCTTCCTCTACTTTGTATGTGGGACGCCTACCACAGCATGGCTTGCCAAGTGGTGCCATGTCCGCACCCAGGATCGGAACCCGCAAACCCTGGGCCTCTGAAGCAGAACGTGTGAACTTAACCGCTCGCCCCCGGGCCGGCCCCTCACTCTGTTTTGTGCTCGGATTAGAAGAAAACATCCAGCGACTCGTCAGCGCGAGTTTTTTTTTCAGCTCAATCTTTCATCGTAACAAACAGCACTTTAGGTGACCGCGTGCGCTGTCCCCGGGTCCCGCCTGGTCCTCTCGCTGCCGCTGGTGCCCGGAGCCCGGAGCAGCTCAGCCGACAGCCCGGCGGGAGGCCCTCGGAGTCGCCTGGCTCCTGCCGCGGCCGCGGTCCTCTGCTGGGGGTCCGTCCAAGTGTCCGCTGTCTGCGGCTGGGGCTCGGCGACCCCTGCCCCTTCCCCCTGAGGGGTTCTCCTGGCACATCAGCCGGCCCGTCCCCTCCTCAGGAGTGGGGTGTGGAGGCGGGGAGAGATGGAAGGAAAAGTGGCCCGAGAGCCAAAACAGCACCATTTCCCCTCGCTATCAGCATGAGAAAGGGCAGGGTGGCCCTCGACATCCTTTTGTTTTGGTAAAAAGTCTCCGTGACACCGTATGTTTTGCCCTCACAGCCCTTCTCAGTTCGGACCGACCGCGTCTCGAGCGCTCGGTGCCCTGAGTGGCCGGTGGCTGCCGGGCGGTCAGTGCGGGTCTGACCCCTGTGCTCTGTCCCCTCCCTGCGATCACTTTGGTCTCTATGGGGGCCATTCTGCCCCTCAACTCAGGGACACTGGGCCACGTCTGGGGACGTCTGTGGCTGTCACACTGGGGGTGCTCCTGGCATCGAGTGGGTGGGGCCAGGGATGCTGCTCGGCCCCCCCACAGCGCCCAGGACGGCCCCCCAGGGAGTGACCCTCCCCGAGGTGATGTCATCAGTGCCTGATTTGGCCCAAACTCCTCCCTGAATTGACGGGGTAGGAGGCCACCGTCTCCCCATAGCAGAGGTGAGACCCTGAAGCCACCGGATTTCCTGTTTCCAGAGCCTAGGACGGTGTGGCAGGGGGATGTGGGCCCAGAACCTTCTGGAAGGTAGGGAGAAGCGTACTGCTCCACCGAGGCCGCGGGGGGCGGAGGTGTGTGCCAGGCAGGAAGCCTCAGGCCTGGGAGGCGGAACTTGGCCCCCCTCTCGGCGGCCTCTACGGCCGGGTTAAGCGAGTTCAGAGGAAGCAGAGGGCGAGTTTCCCAGAACTCGGGGGTCTGGGGGAGGGGAGGGGGGAGAAAGGGAAGGGGCGGCGCTCAAAACGAAACCTGCGGGGGGCCGGCCCCACCCCGCCCCGGGCTCTGATGACCAGGTGCGCACGGGGCCAGGTCCCCGGGCCAGGTGGGTGGAGGACCGGCCTGTCCTGCCGTCTCCGTGGCAACAGCAGGGCGGGTGGCTCAGGGAGGGGGGAGGGCGAGGCCTGGGCCCCACCAGCCCCAATGAGGCCGAGGTTCGGGTTTCTGCCCCGGCTTCCCAGGGGACAGAGGGCGCGGGCCCAGAGCCGCACTGGGGAACCCGGCCTCCGGTGAGCATCACCCACAGCCACCCGGGGCAGCGGGACCTCCCGTGTGCGCATCGGGCGCAGAGCCCCGGGGAGGGTGCCCAAGGCGACAGGAGGCCAGTCGAGAGACGCCGACCTCCCCCGGGGTGGACACTGCAGCCCGGCCTCCACCTCGGTCAGTGTCTGCGGTCCACAGGGCGCTGGGCTCCCATGCAGGCCCCGTGGGGGTCCTGGAGGATGGAGGAGCAGCCCCCCCATGGCTTCAGTGGCCCCAGAGCCGGCCACGGTGCCCGAGAGAGCTCACCGCGCCCCAGAGCCAGCGCGGGGCAGACCCCGGGAGACGACGTCCGGCCGAGGACCACCTGCGAAGGACGAAGGACAGTGACCCAGAGCCCTGGGGGCGCGGAGGGCATCCCGGAGCCGGGGAACCGGCCTGAGCAAAGGCTGGCGGTGAAACTGCATCACGGGGACCCCTGGAGAGACTGGCCTGGTTGGGGGTATGCACTAGGGGTCGGGGGTCAAAGGCCTTAGCAAGCGTCCAGCAGAGCGGTGACCACTCGGGGCGGGCGGGGAGGGGGCCTCGGCGCAGGAGGGGTCAGGAGGCCCCGCTGTATCCGGGGGACCCTTCGATTTCTGGGGCTTGGGAGGGGGGTGAGCGAGGGGCCTCCCAGCCGGACAGGAGCGCATCAGCATTGCCACGCCCGTCGGCCGTGGGCGCAGGACCGGGTGGCCCTCAGGACGCTGCTTCTGGGGTGCCCTGAGCCCCGTCACACTCAGCACGGTTCCCGCCCCTGGTAAACCCCCTGCAAGTCAGCTGGTCACCCTCAGAGGAGTTAAACAGGGAGCGACCTTCGGACCTGGCACTTCAGCCCTGTGTCCACGCGGGAGAAATGAAGACACGTGTCCACACGGACGCTTACTCCTGAATGTCCACGGCAGCACGAGTCACGAGAGCTAAAAAGTGGACACAACCCAAACGTCCATCACCAGATGATGGACACACACACGTGTCCCTCCACACACTGGGACACGACGCAGCCGTGAAGAGGAGCGAGGCCCTGACATGGCCACACGTGGACGGACCTGAACACGCGACGCTCAGAGAGAGAAGCAGACACAGAAGGACACACGGCGTGTGACCCCATTGACATGAAACATCCAGAACAGGCCGATCCACAGACAGAGAGCGGGCTCGTGGGGGCCAGGGGCTGGGGAGGGACTGCTCATGGGGACAGGGCTTCTTTTTAGGGTGATGGAATGTTCTGGAACAAGATCAAGGTGATGGTTGCACAACTATGTGAATGCACTGAAAAGCCCTAAATTGTACCCTTGAAATGTTTTAAGGGGTGGATTTGACCTTAATAAAAAAGTCAGCTGCTGGCAGGCCCGTCTGCCCCTTTCTCTCCAGCATCAGGCGCCTGGCTGTCACCCGCTCTCAGAGGACGATGCCAGCTGGTGGTGGGTTCACCACCACCGGGCCCACCCAGCTGAGAGGCCCCTTCTCCCTCCAAGCAGGAAGAGGGGGCCCCTGAGCTGTGGGATCGCTGGACGGGGACACTGAAGGGGTGCGGGGCCCCTCAGCGTGGCCCATGGCGCTTGAGGCCTGGTGTTTCTGCCATGCCACCTGAGAACCAAGGCCGAAGCCGTCGCCCCCAGTATCCTGAGCAGCTTCAACGCCAAACTAGAACCATCCAGAACTTTCTAGAACTATCTAGAACCATCATTCCACGAATACCCTTATCCAGGAGTCCCGGGTCACTGCGCACCAGCTGAGAGCTGTGCCTGGTGTGGAAGCCCCTGAGAAACTATCCCCGTGTCCCCCCATCCTCCCAGAAGACCAGGCCCACCTGTCCCCGGGGCCCCAGACACCGCCGTCCATCCCCACACCGTTCCTCCTCTGTTCCCTCCGCCCTGCGCAGAAGTCACCTCTCCTTGGGGAGGGGCTCCCCTCTTTCTCTGAGCCCCCATAACTCTTCCTTGTGGCCCGACATCCCCCACGCTCAGCAGCGAGCTCCCCCACAGGTCACGGCCGTCCCCCCCGGCCCTGGCACCCATCTCCTTCCTCTTGGTGACCTTGGATGTTGTGGGGACGGAGAAAGCTTGATCTCAATTAAAAACGGGGGCGTCAAAGGGCACCATGGAGAGAGTGAAGACAGCCCACGGGGTGGGAGAGCGCAGTTGAGGTTCTGTCTGGGGACGCGTCTAGCGCCCGGAATATGCAGAGATAAACAGAGCCCTTAGCACTCAGCAGCCCAAGGACCAGCGCCCCATTAGAAAGCGGGCCGAGGGTCCCAGTGGACATCTGCCCAAGACGATGTGCAAGCGGGCAGGGCGCGCACGGAGAGACGAGCCCCTGGTCTCCCCGAGGACCACACGGGGTTGGGCTGGAGGAGGGGGCGGGGCGACTGGGATCCGGATTCCTGGGGTCCGGGGTCCGCAGAGGGGTGGGGGTCTCGCCGGGCTGCTCAGCCCTACCCCCCTCCAGCAGGGAGGTGCGTGAGCAAGGACGAGGCCCGGGGTCCCAGGCTGGGGGGCTGGAGGGAGCTGGGGGGGGGGGAAGCCCCTCCTCCCGCGGGCCAGGCGGGGAGGGATGCGTCAAGCCCGAGGGGCGCTGTCTCCTGTCTTCACCCCACATTAAAGAGCAGGAAGTGGCTCCGAGGTGACAGGAGTCGGATCCTGTGTGACTCCTCCTCCGCCCAGGCCCGGGGGCTCCCCGCCCAAGGTGGGCGGGCCGCCGGCACAGGTGCGGGGGCGGGGGGGGCCACCTGCGAAAGGAGGAAGCCCTCCCAAGCCCTCCTTTCCCTCCCCTCCCCCAGCCCCTCCTCCTTCTCCCCCTCCCCTCCTCTCTTCCCTCCCCCAGCCCCTCCCCTCCTCTCCCCTCCCCTCCCCCAGCCCCTCCTCCTTCTCCCCCTCCCCTCCTCTCTTCCCTCCCCCAGCCCCTCCCCTCCTTCTCTTCCCCCTCCCCTCCCCAGCCCCTCCTCCTTCTCCCCCTCCCCTCCCCTCTTCCCTCCCCCAGCCCCTCCTCTCCACCAACCCCTCCCCTCCTCTCCCCTCCCCTCCCCTCCCTTCGGCCTGCCCGGCCCCAGCCGCTCTCCCCCTCATCGAAGGGGAGGGGCCGCGCTCCGCAGGCCTGTGCTCCCCACCCGCCCGGCCCTGCCGCTCTCCGGGCCTGCGCCGAGGTCCGCCGCCCCTGAGGTTCTGGAAGCCTCTCAAGAGTTTTGTGTTTGAAAGTCCCGGGTTCACACTCCGTCCAGCCCGGGTGGGCGCGGGGAAGGCGCCGCCGCCTCTGCCGGGCGCTGCTTCACTCTGTGCGTTTTAGGGTCTGCTTCTCGCCCCGGAAAGCGCAGGGGCCCCCTTCCCCCCGTTACCGCGGGCGGACAGGCACCGTGGACACCGGTTACCCTGACACCTGCCCGCCTTCACAGCAGCGCGACTCACAGTGGACACCATCGCACGGTCCCCAGCTGAAGAATGGACACACACCGGGGTCCATCCGGGAGGGGGAATACGACGCGGCCGTGAAGAGGAGCGAGGCCCTGACACGGCTGCACGTGGACGGACCTGCACACACGACGCTCAGGGAAAGAAGCAGACACAGAAGGACACACGGCGTGTGACCCCATGGACATGAAACGTCCAGAACAGGCCGATCCACAGACAGAGAGCGGGCTCGTGGGCGCCAGGGGCTGGGGGTGGGCTGGGGTTGATGCTGATGGGGATGGGGCTTCCTTTTGTGGAGATGGGATGTTCTAAGCTTAGAGAATGGTGATGGCTGCACGATTCTGTGAATGCACTAAACCCGGTGAAACGTGCACTTCCAGTGGGTGACCGTGTGGGGTGGGACCTGTTGACCCCCCAGGGCGGCTCCCCTGTCCGGTCTGGCTGAGTCCCTTACCAGCCCTGAGCCTAAGCTGCTGCTGGGGAGAAAGCTGAAGGCGCCAGGACCCCCAGCCTGCGGGCAGGACGGAGGCCGGGGGGCGGGGCAGCGAGCAGGCCACGCCCACTTCACCGCTGACCGCCCAGAGACAGGCAGGCCTGCGGGAGGGCGGGAGAGCAGCACAGCGGGCTTCCAGCCCGAGGCCGCCAGACCACAGAGCCCCAGGCCACGGCAGGTGACCTCGGGGGCGACGTCTCCCCTCTCCGCCCCGGGCCCCAGTCTCAGGCCACACGGATCCTCCTTCCCCGTGGTTTCTGGGCCAAGGGTGCCTCGCGGGGTGAAGGCAGCTGACATCCTGTCCTGCGCTGGACCTTGCCCCGCCCCCTCCCACTGGGGACATTGTGGGACTGTCCTTGGCCCGGGTCAGCGGTCAGCGGGGCTTTGATCTGCCCAGCACCCCGTGGGGTGGACGCGATGCCCAGCCCCGCTGTCACGGGAGGCGGGAGGCCCCGGGGAGAAAAGAGCCTGGAGCCAGGAGGTGGCTTGTCCTGCCCAGGGTCACGCAGAGAGGACTTGACCTTGACCCCTTGACCTTGATTCCCAGAATCCCCAGGAATGGAGCTGCGGGGGGTGGTCCCTCCGGATGGGGGCCGAGGCTGACCCTGCACCTGACCTAGCTTCTCCTCTGTCTCTGTCTCTGTCTCTCTGTCTCTCCGTCTCTGTCTGTCTGTCTGTCTGTCTCTCGCTCCCTCCCTCGCTCTGCCTGTCCCTTCTCTCCCGGGCCCTGAAAGTGAAACCAAGTGACACCGAAGTGAAACCGAAGCCACCGCCTGGCAGCGCAGCCCGTTGGAGGGGAGAGGGCAAGGGGGAGTCCTCGGGCGGCCCACGTGGCAGGAGGCAGGATGGAGGGAAGAGCCGCGCTGTAAATTGCGGTGATTTTAAAAAAAGAAAACCGAGGGGCAGGTCCGGCCGGCCAGAAATGCTGCCACGTTCTCCCTTCCCCCGCCACCCCCCGCCACCCCCCGCCCGCCCCGCCGCCGGCCCCACCGCGGGTCCCCTCGCGCCGCAGTCTCCGGGGGATGCCATCTTGCGGGTGGCGGAGGAGGGGCCGGGGCAGGACTGGCCTCGTTCCCTCGGGGTGACGCTGAGCCCCGGGGACCATCTCCGCGGCCCGAGGCACAGATGCAAAGCCGGGGTCCCCCGAGGGTGGAGACGGGCTGCCTGGGGCGGTGGGGGGGGGGGTGGGGGGCGGGCAGGAGGGTCTGCCGGGGAGCTGGGAGCGGAGCGCAGCGGGGTGGCTCGCGTGCGGGGTTGTCCCCAGGCCACCGCGCGGCGGTTTCCCGTCTCCGCAGAGCACAGAGAGGGTGGAGCCAGCGAGCACGTTCCGCAGCAGGCAGGATGGAACTGAGACCCCGGCACAGTGTCTCCCCCTCGGCACTGGGGACATTGGAGGCCACATCACTCCCTGTGGGGGGCCGTCCTGGGCACTGAGGGGTGTCGAGCAGCATCCCCGGCCCCCCACTCACTCGATGCTAGGAGCACCCCCAGTGTGACCACCACAGATGTCCCCAGACGTAGCCCAGTGTCTCCTGGGAGATGAGGAGTCACCCCCCTGGTGTGACCCACTGCCCTACGCGAATTCCCGTGGTGAGCTCTGAGCCAGACCCCGCCAGGCAGGCAGGCAGGCCCCCGGCTTGGGAACCCTCATCGGGGTCCCCAGGGGTGCTTGGGGGGTCGCGTGTCCAGCCCGGAAGTGAGGGGGCGCCGGGCGCGCAGCGCGCAGGCGCGGGGAGGGGCCAGCGCCAGGTGGCGGCGGAGAGGGGCCCATTGCGCGGATGGGAAGGCTGAGCCGCGGGCGGGGTGGGGACGGCAGCGCCCCCGGAGGAGCCCCCCAGCTTCTTCCACCCTGAGCTGCCCCGGCCCCCCAGCTGCCAGGGACCCAGCATCCACCCAGCCGCGAGCATCGGGGCTGCGGGAGCGTCGCTGCTCCGTGATGCTCGGGGTGGGGGTGGGGGGTCCCGGGAGAGGGCGCGGGGACCCCGGGCTCGGGGGCTGCGATGCGCCCGGTGGCGCCAGGCTGTTTCCACAGCGCGCACCTGGTTGGGCCGCCCCGGGTGTGCCGGCGAAATGTCAGCTCTGCCCCCAGCGCGCCCGGGGAGGGGCCCGGCCGGGGGAGGAGCCGGGCCTGCGGCCCCGCGAGGCTTCTGGAAGCCGCTTCTGCAGCCGCCGAGGCCGGGACGGCGCGCCCGGGGCTGGGGGTCCGCGCCGGTGACGTCGGCGCCAGAGCGGTGAGCAAGGCTGGCAGCGGGGACGCCGGACCCCGGGGCCTCTGTCCTTCTTTCTTAAGCAATCAGAACCTTCATTTTTTTTTTATTATGGTAAAATATACGTAAAAGTCACCCTTTTAACCATTTGTAAGCGCACAGCCCAGTGGCATGAAGCCCAGCCACGTGGTTGTGCCACCATCCCCTCCATCCGTCTCCAGAACTTTCCATCTCCCCAAACGGAAGCTCTGTCCCCATGAAACACCAACTCCCACCCCTCCCTCAGCCCCTGGCCCCCCATCCACTTTCTGTCTCTGTGGATGTGGCTCCTCTGGGGACCTCCTGTGAGTGGACCACACAGTGTGTGTCCCTCTGTGTCTGGCTCACGTCCCTGAGCATCACGTTCTCCAGGTCCCTCCACGTGGGAGCAGGTGTCAGGCTCTCCTTCCTTTTCACGGCTGCGTAATATTCCAGGGTGTGGAGGGCCCACACTGTGTGCGTCCATCATCCATCCTCAGATACTGGGGGTGCTTCTGCCTTTTGGCTGCTGTGAACACGGGTGTGCAAACACCAATATAGTTTTAGGAAGTGGACTCTGACTTAGGCCTCTGTAGCCCTGTCGGCCCTTTGGAGCCAGACTAAATGAGTTTGGTGGAAGGGCTCCCAACAAGGCTTCCAGAAGCTTCTCCTGATAAAGTGCTGATCCACTCCCCACCCCCCTACCCCCACCAGCAGTAGAGTACACCACGCATTGACTGAACCCAGTGCAGTATGCCAGGTAGTGGGTGGAGAGTCAGCCAGGACCAAAACCAGGTTGACATCCCTCCCTTGGAAAGCCCCAGACTCAAGTCCATCTTCCACACAACAAGCATACATAGGGCTCCTTCAAGCCAGGCCCAGCTATCGGTCTGTCTGTTTTTCCTTGTGGGACATGGCTCCCTGTTTCCCTTCACCATCCTGGTCTCATCCGTGGAATGGTTTGGCAAGACCACCACCTCCCATGAGCTGAGCACTAGACCTCTAATAACGTGGCCAGAAATCACATTAGCTTTTTCAGAAGCCCAGTTGCACTGCTAATTGCCTGCTTTGTCCCATTCAAACCTGTAGTGGGCAGAACAATGGTCTCCCAGACATATCCACGTCCTAACCCTTGGGGTCGGCAGAATAATGGTCCCAAAGATGTCCCCATCCCAATCCTGAGATCCATGGACCTGTCACCTCAAGTGGCAGATGGGTTAAGGCCCCTGTGATGGGAGATGACCCAGGATTCCCAGGCCCCAGGCTCATCCCAGGGTCAGAGGCCGAGATGGAGACGCTGCGCTGCTGGCCGTGCGGACAGAGGAAGGGGCCCCGAGCCCAGGACACGGCGCTTCTGGAAGCTGGAGGAGGCGGGACACGCTCCTCCCCTGGGGCCTCCGGGGGGACCCCACCCCTACGGACACCTTCATTTCAGCCGGGGAGACCCCTTTTGGACTTCTGATCTCTAGAAATAAAAAAAAGGAAAAAAATTGTGTTGTCCTCCGTCACTAAGTTTGTGATCACTTGTTCCAGCGGCCCTGGAAACTCAGCGGAAACCCTCAGCGGCTATTTGCTTTCTATCTGGTGCAAGTACTTTTTTTTAAATTTAGGAATGCAATATATATTCAGTGAGGAAAAATTCAAATACTCAGAGAAGCGAAAAATCACCATGATCATACCACCTACGGATAAACACTGTTGATACCTCGGAGTATATACTGGGAGTCTACTGTGTGTGTATTCTTAAAAATAACGGGGACGACTTTTTTTTTTTTTTTTTTTTTGCTGAGGAAGACTGGCCCTGAGCTCACATCTGTGCCCATCTGCCACTACATTATATGTGGGACGCCTACCACAGCATGGCGTGCCAAGCTGTGCCATGTCCGCACCCGGGATCCAAACCAGCGAACCCTGGGCCGCCCCCTAACAGGGACTTTTTTAGTGTCCTGGCTTGTAACTCACTTTTTCAATTCTCATAGCTGGACCATCTCCCGTTTCAAGATACATTCGTCTCCAAGACCATTTTTAGCAGCTGCATAGTATTCTGTCGCGAGGACGCGAGCCAGGGTCAAACCAAATTCTTTCCTTTGGATAAATTTCTAGATACAGAATCTCTGGGCCCAAGGTTGTGCATATTTTTAAATAAGTCCAGTGGCCTTTTTTGGGTGTTTTTATTTGTTTTTTTTTTAAAAATTAAGCTGTAGGCTACATACAGTAAAAATACAGATATTAAATATACAGTTTGATGGGTTTGCAAAATGTACATAATCTTGTAGCCTCAATTTTTGCTTCTTTTTGTTGTCAAATAAATTTCTTGTTTTGGAAAAACTTTTAACTTGCAGAAAAGTTGCAAAGGTTCCAAAGAGGTTTGCGTGCGCCCCTCACCAGCTTCCCCCACTGCCGGCATCCGGGGCCAGCACGGTCGGTGTGTCTGTCCCGGCTGAGGACCAGCGCCCGCAAACCGCCATTAACACAACGCCACACTGTGTTTGGATGACGCCAGTTTCTTCGCTGATGCCCTTTGTCCGATTCGGGGTCCCATCCAGGACACCAGTTCGTCCACTGACTTTCCCCCCCTTTAAAAAAATAATTGGAGTAAAATATGAACACCGTAACATTTCAACCATTTTTAAGCGTACAGTTCAGAAGTTAAAAAACATTCCCACTGTTGCATATCCATCCCCTCCATCCGTCTCCAGAACTTTCCATCTCCCCAAACTGAAGCTCTGTCCCCATGAAACACTGACTCCTCACCCCTCCCCCAGCCCCTGGCCCCCCATCCACTTTCTGTCTCTGTGGATGTGGCTCCTCTGGGGACCTCCTGTGAGTGGACCACACAGTGTGTGTCCCTCTGTGTCTGGCTCATGTCACTGAGCGTCACGCCCTCCGGGTCCGTGCGTCCTTCTGTGTCTGCTTCTCTCCCTGAGCGTCGTGTGCTCAGGTCCGTCCACGTGCACCTGTGTCAGGGCCTCGCTCCTCGTCACAGCTGAATCGGTGACACTTCGCATGGAGTCTGGACCCCTGGCCTGGCCCACAGCGGTCCCCTCGCTGCCCCCTGGGTCCCCTGCTCCAGCCGCATCGGCCTTCGGGCCGAGCACCCCTCAGCCAAGCTCGGTCCCACTTCTGGGCCTTTGCCCTGCGGTCCCCCCGCCCGGGGATCCGTCCCCAGATCCTCATGCAGGTTTCTGCTCCAATGCCACCTCCTGGAAAGAAGTGGCCCTGAGGACCATTTAAAAAAAAAAAAAACGTCGCCCCTGGACAAGACAAGGCTAGGCGTCGTCTGGCTCCGTGGCTCTCTGTGGCTCTCGCCGTCTGTGAGCTATTTTGCGACTGTGCGCGTGGCAGAAAGCTGCTCATAGTGGCCGGGAATCGTGGCCATAGAAATGCGGATTAATGGTGCACAGTCACGTGCTGCTTCCGTGTGTGACTTCCCTGCAGCGTCTCTCATCGGCTCGCGCGTGGATGTTCTGTGAATTTTCCTGGAAACCTGCTGTAACATCTCACTGGTTCCCTCAGTAATGAATGAGGGAAATAAACTCTTTTGACACACGTTCATTTAAAAAAAAAAAAATATCTCCCCAGGCCCGGAGCACTGTCTCTTCAGCTCCTCTGGTGACCCGACTACATGGAACTGATAATCGTCTGAAATTCTTTTATTTATTTGCTTATTCGCTTATTATCTTTAGCGGCCGCTAGATTGTGAGCCAGAGATCAAGGACCCGGCCCACGGGAGGCACCCGGGGCTGGCTGTGCGGCCTTCCGGGCAGACAACTGCTGACCAGAATGTTCTAGAATCGTCGTGAGGTCCACAGCAAGCTCAGGGACCCCTGGGTTCTAGAACCTTCCTGAGTCCTTTGCTTTTTCAAAAGTGGAACGCGTACCCCCAGCTCTCTCTCCCGGAACTTCCTCCAGGAATGTTGCCTGGGTTCTCAAGGCCCGCGCGGTGCAGACGCTTTGCACACGTTGAGCTGCGGGCCCCCCGGGCCTGCAGCCCCAGATGCACCCCCAGCAGGCGGGAAGGCCCCTGACCCCTCCCCTCTGGGGTCACGGGCGACACAATGGTCGCTACCCCTTGAAAATCCCAAAGACGCTGATGCCAGTGCCCAAGGACACCGCACCTTTGTTATGTGGCTTCATGTGGAAGAGATATGGCACTCGCCACCGTGGGTAAACTGAGGCTCCGAAGGAGACAGTAACCTGGGCTGCAGGATTGCACAAAAGGGTAGGTTTTAAGACAGGCCAGCTTCATGTGTGGGGGCATTCGGGGTTCGGACAGCCCCCCCATAGGCTGTGGGGGTTTGTCTCTAGATAATTTTGTATTGAGATATAAGCCACAGACGATACAGTTCATCCTTTTAAAGTCAGTGGTTTCTAGTGTATTCACAGAGTTGCGCAACCACCACTGCTATGTAATTCCAGAACATTCCATCACTCCCCAAAATGAAACCTCATCCCCATCAGCATCCCCCCCACCCCCTCCCCAGCCCCTGGCCCCCACGAGCCCGCTCTCTGTCTGTGCATCGGCCTGTTCTGGACGTTTCCTGTCCATGGGTTCACACGCCGTGTGTCCTTCTATGTCTGCTTCTCTCCCTGAGCGTCGCGTGTGCAGGTCCGTCCACGTGCGGCTGTGTCAGGGCCTCGCTCCTTTTCACAGCAGCGTAATATTCCAGCATGTGGATGGACCCGTGTGCACGTCCATCACCTGTTGACAGGCATGTGGGTTCTTCCCCCTTTTTGGGGTTTGTGAATGATGCTGCCGTGTTTCCATTTCTCCCGCGCTGACACCTCGGGGCGGAGCTGCGGGTCGCACGGGAATTCTGTGTTTCATCTTTTGAGAAACTGCCAGGCTGTTCTCCACGGGGGCCGCACCGTTTCTGTCCGCACCAGCCGCGCCAGAGGCCCCACGGTGTCCCCCTCTGCTCCAACTCCTTCTTGTCTGTCTTCTGGCCTCCAGCCATCCCAGCAGAGGTGAAGTGGCATGTCGCCGTGGTTTTGATTTGCATTTCCCTGATGACTAATGACGTTAGGCAACTTTTCTCGAGCTTTATGGCCCATGGTATATTTCTTTCGGAGCAACGTCTGTTCAACTCCTTTGCTCGTGAAAAAAAAGTTGGTCATTTGTGTTTTTATTGCTGAGTTTTAAGATTTCTTTCTGTCTTCTGGGTAACCCTTATCAGATCTATGATTTGCAAATATTTTCTCCCATTCTGTGGGTTTTTCTTTCACTTTCTTGCTGGTGTCCTTTGGGGCACAAACGTTGAGGAAAGTTACTTTTGAAATATTTTTTTATTTTATTATAAGTATGTATAAGCACCAGACAAGATTCAAAAGATCAAAGCGTAGATTGAAGTGAAGATTTGTCACCTTGCTCCCCATTGCCCCTATTTCCCCTCCCCCAAAGCAGACCCCATTTACGGTGACACAAATTATCTGCTTAAAATATTATTACTTTGCAGCCTAGCCAACACCACTCGAATTCAACTCCCCTCCCTCACTTGCTGTGTGTTTTTGGCGAGTCACTCACCCTCTCTGGGCCTCTGTGTCTTCATCGTGTACATGGGGGATGATAACCCCCACTACGCATGTGGACTCAACACACAAAGGTGGAACTCAGAAAGGAGACTTGGTGTTACCACTCGCCCCGCAACAAATCTGTTTTGGGACAAGTGTCCAGTATTTATCAATTTTTATATTGTGTTATGGCTGAGATGGAGTTAGTCCTGGTACACGCCAAGACCCCCTTTGCCAAGCGTCCTATGGGGCTCTGCCGGCGAGGTCAGAAAAGCCTCGAGTGTGTGCGAAGTTCTCACGTTTGGACATGTGGGTTTCATCTCAGCCCAAATAATAATAACAACATAATGACATCTGTGGTGACTTGGGGACTTCCCTCATGCAGGCCGTTTAAGTATGTTACATGTACGGTCTTGTTTCAAATTGGTCACCACCCTGGGAAATCTGTACCAATATTCTCTCCAAAGGACTCTCAGGATCAGAGACGTCAAGTAATCTGCCCAAGGTTGCACAGTAACTCAATCGTCTATACTTTATTAGGTTTTAAAACAGTATCTACTTTATTAGATTTTAAGATAATATTGACTCGGGTATCTTTTGTGGGAGAGACACTGAGGAGGGGGGCTCCGCACAAATCTTTGCTTCCCTCCCTCATTCTGTCTTCACTGCAGGGGCAGGAGCGGGCAGAGGGTAGGGGCACGGCAGCCTGGCATTTCCTGCAGGACCCACCCGCAGCCCCTCGGGTAGGATCCAGAGCCGGGGGAAGGCTGGATTCGACATCCTCGCTCGTTGTCCTCTCTGGGCCTCAGTTTCCTCAAATGTCAGGCAGCAATCACGTCAGGCGCGTTGAGGATGGGGCTCAAGGCCGATGTCACGCAGGAGTTCCCTGCGCCCTCTGAGTCAGGTGACCAACTGTGGAGAAACCCAGGCAGGATATCCGAGGCTGGGCGGTACAAGCGGGGAAACTGAGTCACCCCTGCTCTGGCGGAATGAGCGGCCCTTGGGGCGGAGGGAGGAAGATGCTTTGGGAGGGAGGCCTGAGCTCCAGTCGTCTGCAGGAGGCCGCGCAGATCCTGGGACCCGCGACCGCCCGGTGGCTCTGGTCGGCCCTGGGGTGGCGCAGCGATGGCAGGGTGGTTGAAGGAAGGAAGCCGCCTGATATCCCAGGCGGGGTGGTTAGAACAAAGTCCCCGGGTTCCACCCTCGGCCTGGACCCACTGGCCCCTCCCCCCGTCCCTTCCCACCTCCCCGGGGCTGGTTTCGGGCTGCAAGTCCTGGGACTGCCACTTCCCCTCTGGGGGCCTCCCGGGGTTCCCCTTGGAGCCAAATTATGATCAGCAAAGTCAATGCCACCGTTTGGGAGGTGAAAGGCGCTCTCAACGTGCTGTGCGAAGGGGCCATAAAGGGCAGGGGGTGGGGGCCGGGAGACCTTGGAAGTCAGAGGAGGACAGACTGGGTCCATGTGGCCCCTTGCAGTGGCAGTTTCCCGCCTGTCAGGGGATGGTGGCAACAACGACAAGCGCAGTAAATAATAATAATGACAAGGCGAGGAGCTCGTTCGGATGGAGTAAACAGGACCCCGGACAGAGCCAGCCACTCCAGAGGCGCTCCGGGAAGCGCTGCGCGAAAGCAGGTGCCGGCCCTCCCCGGCCAAGGCAATGAGAAAGGGGAAACTGAGGCCCGGAGCCCCCATCGCCACCCCCCAGGCGGCCGATCGCGCCAGCCAGCCCCCCACCGCCCCCCCCAACTCCGGGCGCCTACTGTGTGCAGCGCGTGGCCGGCCCGGCCGGGTCAGGCTGTGCTCCCAGCCCCGTCCCCTCCTCCCCCGCCCCCGTCCCCCGCCGGCCCTCTCCCACGACCGGGGAGGAAGTGGGAGAAATGGACAGGGCACAAAAAAGTGGGGCTGAGCCACCGCGCCCCCCGTCCCCAGCTCCGGGCCTCTCCGGAGCCACGCGGACCCTCGCGGGAGCGGCCCGCAGGACCCAGGCGTCCGGGCCCGGGTCCCCGTCCCGCCCAGCGGCCCGCGGTTGGGTGGGGGAACTTGGAGAGCCAGGAAAACAACCGCCCGGCCCGCCCCTCGCCAACCCCTTCCCTCGCGACGCCCCTGGCGCGGCGGGCGGAGGCGACACCTTTATATAATCGCGGGCGAGCAGGTTGGCTGTTTCATTTAGGGACCCGGAGCCCAGCGCGCCCAGCCGGCGTCCCAAAGCCCGCCCCCCAGGGCCCCAGCGCGCCTGGGGCCCACTGAGGCCCGGGGAGGCCCGGCGCTCGGCCCGGGGTCCCCACCCGCCGGCCGCCCCCCCGCACCCCCTGCCCATCGCCGGCAGCCGCGACCCACGCCCGCGTCGGTCCCCGCGGTGCGCACAGCCCTCCCCGCCCCCGCTGCCATCCTGCCACGCCCCGGGCGTCGGGGGCACAGCCCGCGCCCCTCCCGCGCCCGCCCCTGCGCAGAGGCTGGGGGCCTGTTTATCTGGAGGCCCCCACCCCCCCTCCGCCCCGGGGGGCCCTCTCCCCCCGCGCCCCGGGGAGCTCTGGGGCCCGATAAGCTGGCAAGCTGGCACCGCGCCGCGCGGCGGGGCGGAGAGGTCAGAGCAGGGGGGGCGCGCCGGGGGCGGGCTGGACCCCCCCCCCAACTTGACAAAACCTAATAACAGCCCGGTCTCCCCGGCGCAGCGGGCGAAGCCCCACGGGAGGGCAGGGACGTGGCAAGAGGGGACCTGCCGGGCCTGTTCTGGCCTCGGAGGCCGGGGTGGGGGGGCGGGCCGGGCGTGGGGGGGGCCGGCGGCTGCGGCACCTTTAAGACAAGGGAGGACCCCTCTTGCCCTCGGAGAAACCAGGAAGGGAGTCGCGAGCATCATACGGGGCTTTGGCTGTACTGTACAGTTACTGTAGGGGCAGTGACGCCGCCGCCGCGGAGCGAGGGAGCGACGAGGGGAGCGCCAGCGAGGGGGAGAGCGAGCCGCGGACCCCGGAGGCGAGCGGCCGAGGAGCCCAGTTCCAACTCCGGGCCCCGGCCCCGCGCGCCCCGGCCCGGCCCGGCCCCGGCCCGGCCCCGCGAGGTAAGTCAGCGCCCGGCGCGGCCCCCGGCACGGGGTGCAGGGCGGGGACGGGCCGGGGGCGCTGCGTCCACCCCTGCCCTCCCGGGAAGGGGCGATCTGGGGACGTTCCGCAAGTTTCCGAGGAGGGGGCGGTTGGCAGCTGCCCGGAGGCTGGAGGCGCCCTGGATCCCGAGCGCGGGGAGGGGGCGCCGCCCGGGAGGGGGATCGGGGGCGAAGTGCATGGGCTTGTGCGCCAGCCCCCCCCACCCGGTGCATGGCTTTTCGGGGCTCCCGGGCGCGCGGGCAGCGGGGGAGGGGCAGCGGGGCTGCATTGAGGTGGGGGGAGCTGGCGTGGGGAGATAGGGGGGCGCGTCGCGTGCTAAGTTTGCAGCTGGGTACGGGGGGCGCTCTCGCCCCCCGGGGGCCTATTCGGTGCTGCGTGCATACGTTGGAGTTGGCCAGGATTGCGCTCCATGGGGGATGGGGGGGAGGGGGCTGAAAAAACAGGGAGGGGGGCTTTGCAAAGGAGGGGGAAGGGGTGGGGTGTCCGGGTGGGCGGGCGCGGCCGCGGGGGCCTCTGGGCGTCGTAGTCCCTCCGCCGCTCGCGGCTGGCAGGTGGCGGGAGGCTCGGACCACAAGTCCCAGGGTGCCCCGCGCCGGCGGCCCGCCGCGGCCCGCGGGTAGGGGCGGTGCGGAGGAGGGGCGGTGAGCGGCGGGCCGGCGAGCCAATGGGCGCGGGCCGATCGCGCGGCGCGGCGCGGGGGCGGGCCCAGCCGGCCCGGGGGCGGGGCCTGGAGCCGGGCTCCCCTCGCCGGGGGCCGGTGGCGGTCCCCGGCTTCCGGCTGCGCGGCCCGCGGGCCGGCCCCCTCCCCGCCCCGGGGCCCCTCCCCGCCTGGTTGTGTAACCGTCCCCAGCCCCCCTCCCCTCGGCCCCCCGCCCCGGGCGGGGGGGGTCCCCCACCCGGCGCTCCCCGGGGAGGGCGGCGGCCGGGGCGGCCGCGCGGCGCAGGCGAGCCCGGGGATGCGCGGCCTAGCGCAGGCCGGGCCCGGGCGTGGGGGAGGCGGGCGGGCGGACCCAGATCCGGGGTAATTTGCATCGCCCTCCCCCCAGCCCGGGTGGGGATTGGCCGCCGGCGGCGGGGGGTGGCGCGGGGCCAGGCTCACTGCCGCCTCCCGGCCCCTCGGAGGGAGCCAGCCCAGCCGCAGCCGCCGCCACCGCCGCCGCCGGGGCCGGGCCCCCTCGCCGCTGCCCCGGGAAGGAGGTAGGAGCCCCCGCGCGGCCGGCGCGGCGGGGCCCGCGGGCCGGGGGGGGCGCGCGCTGCGGCCGGGGCGGGGGAGGGGGCCGCTTCCTGCCCCCGCCCGGGCCTGACTCAGCCCGGGGCGGGGGGGACCGGCCTGGCCCCTCGCCCTGCGCGCGCGGCCGCCCGGCCCCGGGGAGGGGGCGCAGAGCAGCCCTCGCCGCCGCCCGCGCCCCCGGAGCGCGTGACCCCGTCTCCTCTGGCCCGGACCCCCTCCTTCCCTTGACGCCACCACCACGTGCGATCGCGGAGCCCGGGCAGGGGAGGGGGTGCGCTGGGGATCCGTGCCCCTCCCGCGCGCGCCCGCCCTCCCCGGCCTGGCACCGGCCCCCTCCCCCAGCCCCGGGCCTGGGCGCCAGGCGGGGGCCGGCCCGCCGCCGGGGCCGTGCACCCCCGGGCCCAGGCCTCTGCGGGCTCCGGAGGCGCTGGCCGGCGGGCCTGGGGGGGGAGTGCGGTGGCCGGCAGCAGGGACTGCTGTCCAGCCAGGGCCGGGCACCCACTGAATGTTTGGGGACTGCAGCCAGCAGTTGGCGGAGTGGCCGGGGGAGGCGGGCACCTCCTCTCCCCCCAGGCAGCCGGCGGAAGTGAGAGAGGTGCCCGGTGCCCCTTCCCCGGGCGTGCCCACCTGGCTCACCCAAGGGTGGCGGGCTTGGTTGGCACCCGCCGCCCCTGCCAGCTGCCTGGGGGAGCGGGGCCGGCGGACAGGGTGTCCGGGATTCCATGTCAGCCCCCCCCAGCGGGGCCAGGGCGTCACCCTGGTGGCCGCTCCCACCCTGGGGGGCCCTCCCCAGGACTAGCACTTCCTATTGGCAGGGCTGGGCTGGGGAGAGGTCGGGGCGCAGGGCTGGGCCTGCTGCTGGTCCCCGGCGCAGGGCGCCAGGCCGGGGGCACGCTCCCCGGGGGCCAGCCCCGGTGGGGCCCCTGGAGCTCGCCGGGCCTGCACTCCTCGGCCGGGCTCGGGGCTCTGTTTACCGCCAGCCATCGCTGTGGAGACGGGAGCCTGGGGGAGAAGGGGGGGCGGGAGCCGCGGCTGGAGGCGCGAGCGAGGCCCTGGGATCCGTCTGTCTGATGAAGGAAAGAGGAGCCAACGGGGACACTGAAATTTTAATTCGTGGGTCACTTTGGGGGGGTATTTATTATCCGGTCCTGATTGGCTGCGTGGCGGCCAGTCAGCACCCTGGGCCCAGCCGGGAGCCACGCACCTCCCAGCAGAGGCCCCGAGGAGCGGTGGCTCGGGTGGCGGTGGGGAGCCCGTGCGCCCTCTGCTCCGTGTGGCACACTGAGGCCCACGGAGCTCGGCCCTCGCCGGGTGGGGAAGGTCCCCCGGCAGGAGCAAGGCCTTGTGTTCACTTGTGTCCTTCTTTTCTCTTCCTTGGGGCCCTGTGACCCACAGCTGGGTCAGGCTGGTGGCCGTCCCCACTGCCACATGAGGAAACAGAGGCCGGGAGGGGAGGCCCAAGGCAGTGTGGGAACTCGGGGGCTCAGAGGAAGCCTGGGAGTGGATGTCGGGCTGGGCAGGGGACACCGAGGCCCAGGGGGAAGCGGAGAGCAGCCCAAGGTCACCCGGCCGGAGCTGAGTCTGACCCTCGTGGTCCCTGCCTGCGCGCTCAGGCCTCGTTCAAAGTCCTCCGTGTGTCACAGCCGAGGGGCGCCTGCCCACCTGCCTTCAGAAGGCCCAGAGGTTGACAGCAGGACCTGTCGGCCAAACGCAGCCTCCCCGGGACCGAGGAAACGCTTGGCTCAAAGAGGACAGCGAGGCTCAGAGAGGGCCAGCAAGGTGCCCAAGGTCACACAGCACGAGCCCCAGTCCTCCTGCCTCCCAGCATTCCGTGGCAGGCGCTTTTATAGCGTGCAAGGCCCTTTCCCGCCCCCCTCGGAGCCACGGTTGCGCACCTTGGCATCTTGGCCCCTGTTGATGGGCTGGGCCCTGGGTTTTATGACCCACTATACCCGGGGAGGCCCGGGTCACCTCTGGAGAGCCGAGACTCAGGGCCGGCCCGAGGAGGGCGTCCCCTGGGGTTGGGAATGCCCGCCCAGCTCCGTGGCCTTGGACAAGCCCCTTGGCCTCTGGGAGTTGAGCGTCCCCCTCTGTAGCTGGGGTGCTGTGGGGTCCCCCCGGGCGCTGCCTGCAGGCCTCCCTGTGTCCTGTGTGCTTCCCTCCCGCCTGCTGTTCTCGGGGCACAGCAGAGGTCCCACGGCCTGAGCCACTCTGCCCCCCCACCTGTCACCTTGCGCTCCAGGCCCTGGAGGGACCATAAACCGCCCCGCCACAGCCCTGGGCAGCGGGGACCAGAGGAACAGGCTTGGGTGGGGGCCGGTGTGGCCCCATCCCAGCCCAGCCCTCCCCTCCACCTGAGGTGCGCCCGGGGAGGTCACGTCCCCGCTGCCCGCCTCGCCTTGGCCCTCGGTGCCACGGGGAGGTCGCCTTCAGCCAGAAGCGTCACCCAAGGATTTGCTCAGGTTCCCCAGGAATGTTTGTTGAGTGACTGCTGTGCTGTGTTGAGGCTTGGGGGAGGCCCCTCCTGCATTTCTGTCCTGATGACCGAGGGATCGGACCCTGCCATGGGTTCCCTGTGTGACCTCAGGCCAACTTCCTCCTAAGGGGGCTCTGTGGGGGCTGGAGGTTCAGCTTGTCCCCAGCCCCCAAGGCCCCTGGGGTGGGGGACGTGGTCCCTGCTGGGCCTGGGGCCGTGCGCGGTGGTGGGAGGAGGGAACCCTGGCAGAACAGAGCCAGATGGCCTGTGTTCACATGTACCTCTGCTGTGTGACCCAGGGCAAGTCGCTTCTCCTCTCTGAGCCTCGGTGTCCTGTCTGCGAAGTGGGGCATTGGTCACAGAGCTGCCTCTCAGAGCTGGGGGGATGGATGTTGAGATGACGGGGACCAGGTCCCCCGCGCCCTGTGGAGAGGCAGCCCTTGCCTGGCCGCGGGGCCCCGAGTCCCGAATCTGGCACGCCAGAGCGCAGAAGGTGCCCCGCGGAGAACCTGGCGCTCGGGAGGAGTGTGGCCAGGTGACCGGGCCCTCCATCTGTTCCCCCCCAGCAGGCCGTGGACGGCCACTCGGTGGAGGCGTCCCCACCCACGCCTTTCTGGTCTGACTGGAAAACAAGGCCGGGTCCCACGTCCTCTCAGGATGTGTGCGATGGGAGGGGACTGGCTGGGTTCGTGAGCCCGGGACACGGGCCCCAGGAGGCTGAGCCCTCTGCCTGCTCGGCCGGGAGTGTGAGTGGCATAGGAGGCTCCAGGTGACGAGCAGCCTCGTGGAGGTCACCAGGGCCTCCCCGGGGCATCTCGGAGCAGCAGGTGCTGCCGCAGCCAGGGCGGGAGCACGGGGATGGGATTCTGCGAAGCCTGGCTTTGCTTACCCCCGGCGACGGGCAGCTCATTCCTCCCACGTCGCCGGGAATGGCTGTGTCTTCCCGGAGCTTCCGCTTGGAACCCGCCAGTGGTGTCGGGGCTGGACTTCCTGGCCCCTGACAGCACTCAGGGCGTGGGAACAGGGTGGGCCTCGGCCCCACCCGTGAGCTGGGGGTCAGATGGGATCCCCATGACCTTCTCATCCCCCCCCACCCGCACACGCACACTTCCCACCGAGCCTGCGGCCTTCCTGCCTCTGGCCCTTTAAGGCCCGGGCAGGAAGCCCCTCCCCATTTAGGGCAATAAATGGACACAGAAAATGGCCGAGGGCCTGTGTGCTGGTGTCTGGCCCGGAGGAGGCCTGTGGGGACAGGCGGGCAGGGGCCGGGCCGGCAGCTGGCGGCCGGCAGCCACCCTGGGCCCTCGGTGCCCCCCGCACCCCGATCGGGACGCTGCATTCCTGTCCCATTAAACCCCGGGCCGGGGACCGGGCCAGGCAGGGATTGGCACCAGGTCAGGGCGGGGTAACCAGGCAGGACCAACCTTGCGACACAGGCCGCCAGGCTGGGAGGGGGCAGGGGCAGCTGGGCGAGGGCCTGGCAGCTGCACCTGGGCGCTAGACTTGCTGTGTGACCTTGGGCCAGCCGCCCACCCTCTCTGGGCCTGGTTTTCCCCTGCAGACAGTGGCTGCGCTCCCCCGGCTGTCCCCTGGGGCCCCACCGCCTGCTTCCTTGGCACATAGTAGGTGGGGAGGGGGCTGGATTCCTGGAGACGGCCTTCAGAGGTCAAGTTCAATGGCCGCCATTCACAAGGGGGGTGGTGACCAGCCTTGTCGGGCCTTTGGGCACAGGCGCTGGCACACAGTAGGTCCTCAGGCTAAGTTTGCTCAAGGGACGAGAGTGAGACCATGGCCTAGAGCAGCCCCAGCTGCCACCCTTGCCACCCTCACGACTCCCGAGGAAACTGAGGCACAGAGAGGTGCTGCACCTTGCCCAAGGTCACACAGCTTGGAGGCGGAGGGGCCAGGACCGGGACCCGGGCTGCTGTGCATGGCGCTCAGTAGGGGTTAGAGCCCCTTCTCTGGTTTCCTGTCGTTGCTCTGTGGGTGAGGGCGGAGGAGCCTGAACCCCTCACTGAGCTGCCAGTGGACCCCAGACACTCCTCCAGGAAGGCGGGGTGGCAGCGACTGCCCAGCCCCCTCTCCTTCCTGAAGCCTGTGGGTGGGACGAGGGGGCCGGCCCCAGCCCCCACCTCGCCCCTGATCTTGGGGAGCCTCCTGGTACAGTGGCCTTCTCCTTCCCTGGGCCCCTCTCCCGCGTGCCCACCACCAGGCCTTCGCCTCGGCTGTTCCCCAGGCCGGGGACATCCTTCCCACAATCCTGAGGCCTTCCTGGGAACCACCAGCTGTGCCCAGGGCGAGGCCGGGGTGCTCCTGACCTCCCCTCAGGGCCCCAGCAGGTGAGTGGCGGCAGTTCAGGCCAGCTCAGGTCAGAGAGTCCGAGTCCTGACCTGGCCGCTGGTCTGCTGTGTGACCTTGCCCACATCTCATGCCCTCTCTGAGCCTCTACCCAGCTGTCGAGCCCAGGCCTTTACAGTGGGGAAGATGGAAAATAAAGCTGCCCAGTTAGTTCCTGAAAGTTCCGGGGCACAGAGGAGGCCGTTGGGGGGGCGCCGAAAGCAGGCGTGGGCCCGGCTGCCTTGGAAAGGACCAGCCATAAGTGACCCGAGGTTAGATCGGAGGTGGGACCGGGTGTGCCGCCAGCCGGGTGGGCAGGGCCGGGCGTGGGCTCTCCCAGTTCGGAGCCCTCTGGTCTTTGGTTCATCCGGGGGGCCCTGCGTCCCTACTGTGCGCTGCCGGGGGCAGGCCGGGCGCCCCCCTTCAGCCCTGGAGGCGCCTGCCGGGGCCTGTCCCCACCGGCTGCCGAGTCAGCACCGCCGGGCGCCCCGGAAATCCCACGGGGTGAGCGCGGGGGCGGAGCTGTGATGAAAGACGCCGGTGGGTGTGGGCCTGCGCCCGGGGACCCTGGCCGTTGAGGGTGGGGACCCGGCGGCGCGGGGGCGGGGCTTCCTGGAGGAGCGCGGCCTTGTTGGGTCCTCGCTGCCAGTGAGCCGCCACGTGCCGGGCACCGACTGGGCGCCCGGGGCCGCCGGGGCTCCGATGGAGGGGGCCCCCGGCTCCTCTGGGGGAAGCTGCCGCGGCGCACAGTGGGGCTGCAGCGAGCCGGGCCCCCGACCCGCAGAGGGAGAGGCCTGGGGGAGGGGTGGCCGTGGCCCGGGGCGTGGCGGGCAGGTGGCATGTGTTCCTGGAGAGAGGGTGTGGGTCAGGTGGCTGCAGAGCCAGTCTGGGTGGCAGGGCGAGGGCAGAGGCGACGGCTTGCCAGGCGGTGGGGGGAGGTGGGGAGCCGGGGGCCAGCCTCCGGCCTCCATCAGCCCCTGGACCCCAGGCCTGTGGACCGGCCGTGCTGGGTGCCCTCGGCGAGGATGCTAGCCGTCTCTGGGCCTCAGTTTTCTTATCTGTGAAATGTGGGGTTATGCCACTCTCGCGGGGACTTCCTCGGCCGGCACCTCCCAGGCCCGGCCCTTTTGGGGGTAGAGTCTCCGATGATTATCTGGGGAAATACAGGCCCCAGCTGGGGAGGACAGGGACATGGATCCCGGACTCCTGAGCTGCCTCAGACCCAGGGCTTGGTCGGGTGCCCTGGGCCAGGCTCAAGGCCCGGGCTTGCTCCTTGCCAGCCTGGTGGCTCCCGGCTAGTAGGGCTGTGCCAGTCCCCAGGCCCAGCGGGAAGAGGAGCGGCGTGGCCACGGGGAGGGGGCCACCTGGGACCACTGTCCCCCCGTGGAGCCCCTGGGGGCTCAGCAGCAAGCAGGCCCGGGGGCCATCTTGAGGCCTCGGTGGCCCGGATCCGAGGGGGCGCGAGGAGGGGCCGAGGCTGGTCTGATCCGGAGCCCATCTGCCCACTCGCTCCCCGGGGCCCGGGCCAGACGGCAGATGGTGCCAGGGGGTGGGAGCCGCCGGGGCCGGGCCAGTGGGGTCGCGCCCCCACCCTCTGCTCCCGGCAGCCCCATCGGAGCGGGGAGGCGGCAGCTGGTGCGGCCGCGGGCAGGGGGGCGGGCGCAGCGGTGTCCTGGGAACTGTAGTCCCGTGGGCGGGGCGCAGAGTCAGCCCCGCGGCCTGGACCCCGCGCCGGGGTGGGGATAGTCCTGCCCTGGCCCCGCGTCCCGCTGGCCCAGGGAGCGATCCGGGGTAGAGCCGGGCCAACCGCTCCGCTGGGGGCTGGGGGTCCCGGGGGCCTTTGGGCGCCTGTCCCTGGGGATGTCCAGATGCCCTGGCCCGAGAGCTGGCCGACTGACCGGGCCTGGAGGACGGAGGGCTGCGTTGGGCGGCTGGGGGCAGCCGGGGGCTCCCTGGGGAGGGTGGAGGGGCGGGACAGAGTCAGAGGGTTGCACAAGCCGGAGTGGGTGGATGAGTCACGGCCCGGGGCAGGCGGAAAAAGGGAGGGGGGAGAGGGGCGGGACAGACAGACAGACAGCCAGCGTCCCCCACCGCCTGGCTCTTCCAAAGGCCTCTGCCCATTTGACAGATGGGGAGACTGAGGCCCAGAGAGTGGCAGGGCCTCGTCCCTGGCTGCACAGCACAGAGGGTGGCCAAGAGTTGGGGGCGCTGGGCAGGCAGGAGATGGGCAGAGGCCCCCGGCCGCCTGGCTCCTGCTTGGGGGCTTGGCCCAGGCGCTGGCCCAGTTTCCCCGTTACTCGTGTCACGGCCGAGCCACATCCTGGGGGCTCCGCGGGGCAGGAAGGGGTTTATCCTGCAGTGTCATCACCTCCCCCAACCCCCAGGGCATGCCCACAGTCCGATGCCCCCGGCCCGGCCCAGCCTCGCCCCTTCCTGCTGACTCAGAGTCCCCGCGGAGGCCGGGCGTCCCTGGGAGGCAGGAGTAAGGGTCGCGAGGCCGAGGGGCTGGATGACCAGGCGGGGACGTTGGCTCTGCGGGACCCGCCGCCCCAGGTTTGAGTCTGGGCGCCGTGGGGCCTCAGCACGTGGCCTCCCCGCCAACCCTGCGTCCTGCCTGCTGGCTCTGCGGTGGGACTGCGGGCGCTCCAGCGTGATGGCGCATAGTGGGTGCCTCGAGAGGGCCACCGCATGGGTGCAGCACCTACTGTGCGCTCCCCGGGGCTCTTGGAGGGAGGGGGCCCGACTTCAGCTCCCGAGCGCCCAGTGTGGGTCTTGCGGCATCCTCTTGTGTCCATCATGCAGAACGGGCCCTCCCCCACCCCGCAGCTCAGCTGGGGAAACTGAGGCCGGCGGCGGATGGCCGGGGTGGGGGGGGGGTGGAGGGCAGGCTGGGGCTCCGCTCTCCAGCCTCCCGCCGCTCACCGCCGCCCGTCCCTCCCCGGCGCTGCAGGTCTCGGCGCGGAAGATGGCCGGCGGCGTGGACGGCCCCATCGGGATCCCGTTCCCCGACCACAGCAGCGACATCCTGAGCGGGCTGAACGAGCAGCGGACGCAGGGCCTGCTGTGCGACGTGGTGATCCTGGTGGAGGGCCGCGAGTTCCCGACGCACCGCTCGGTGCTGGCCGCCTGCAGCCAGTACTTCAAGAAGCTGTTCACGTCGGGGGCGGTGGTGGACCAGCAGAACGTGTACGAGATCGACTTCGTGAGCGCCGAGGCCCTCACGGCGCTCATGGACTTCGCCTACACGGCCACGCTCACGGTCAGCACGGCCAACGTGGGCGACATCCTGAGCGCCGCGCGGCTGCTGGAGATCCCGGCCGTGAGCCACGTGTGCGCCGACCTGCTGGACCGGCAGATCCTGGCGGCCGACGCGGGCGCCGACGCCGGGCAGCTGGACCTGGTGGAGGAGATCGACCAGCGCAACCTGCTGCGCGCCAAGGAGTACCTCGAGTTCTTCCAGAGCAACCCCATGAACAGCCTGCCCCCCGCCGCCGCCGCCGCCGCCGCCGCCGCCACCTTCCCCTGGTCCGCCTTCGGCGCGGCCGACGACGACCTGGAGGCCACCAAGGAGGCGGTGGCGGCCGCCGTGGCCGCCGTGGCCGCTGGCGACTGCAACGGCTTGGACTTCTACGGGCCGGGCCCCCCCGCCGACCGGCCCTCGGCCGGGGACGGGGACGAGGCCGACAGCAACCCGGGGCTGTGGCCCGAGCGGGACGAGGATGCTCCCGCGGGGGGCCTCTTCCCGCCGCCCGCGGCCCCGCCGGCCGCCGCCACGCAGAACGGCCACTACGGGCGCGGCGCGGAGGAGGAGGCGGCGTCGCTGTCCGAGGCGGCCCCCGAGCCCGGCGACTCCCCGGGCTTCCTGTCGGGCGCGGCCGAGGGCGAGGACGGCGACGGGGCGGACGCGGACGGGCTGGCGGCCAGCACGCTCCTGCAGCAGATGATGTCGTCGGTGGGCCGGGCGGGGGCGGCGGCGGCGGCGGGCGACAGCGACGACGAGTCGCGGGCGGACGACAAGGGGGTGGTGGACTACTACCTGAAGTACTTCAGCGGCGCGCACGACGGCGACGTCTACCCGGCCTGGTCGCAGAAGGTGGAGAAGAAGATCCGGGCCAAGGCCTTCCAGAAGTGCCCCATCTGCGAGAAGGTGATCCAGGGCGCGGGCAAGCTGCCGCGGCACATCCGCACGCACACGGGCGAGAAGCCGTACGAGTGCAACATCTGCAAGGTCCGCTTCACCAGGTGAGGCCGGGGCGCGCGCGCGGGGGGTGCAGGGGGCGCGCGGGGATGCGGGGGCGCCGGGGATGCAGGGGCCGGGGAGGCGGGGATGCAGGAGACGCGGGGGGCGGGGCCACAGAGGATGCAGGAGAACCGAGCGGATGCAGGGGGCGCTGGGGATGCGGGGGCCCGCACGCGGGGTCGGGGCCACAGAGGATGCAGGGGGTGCAGGAGATGCAGGGGGCGCCGGGGATGCAGGGGGTGCAGGGCATGGGGACGCGGGGGCTGCAGGGGGCCCACACGCGGGGGGCGGGGCCATAGAGGATGCAGGGGGAGCCGGAGATGCGGGACACGCAGGGGATGCGAGGGGCGGGCACGCAGGGGACGCAGGGGATGGGAGGGACGCAGGGGGGGAGCCTGCGGCGGATACTGGGGGGCGGGGATGCAGAAGGGTCCAGGGGATGCAGGGGGCGGGGCCACGGGGGATACGGGGGTGGGGCTGTAGGAGCAGGGCCACGGGGGTCGGCCTTGTGCATCCCAGCTACACGCGGACCGTGTCCCCTCCACGCACACACGCACACACGCACGCACACCGCCGCCACGTGCAGAAGCAGCGCAGCCCTGCTCTGCAGTGGCGCTTTCTCCATTTGGGGTACCCCCACCCCGCGCGCCCCTCGGGAGCAGGCTGCGGGTAGGGGCGCAGGCGCTGACCGCGATGACCCCCAGAATACGGGCCGCGGGAGGCGGGAAGGAGGGCGCAGGAGTCGCTCTTCTGCTCCGGGAAGTGGTTCTTCCCGTTGGGATCCGAGGGGTTTTGCTCTGGGAGCGGGTGACAGCCCCGCAAGGCGCCGGGAGCCCCCGCAGCCGGGTCCCTCGAAGTCCCCCGTGAGCCTGGGCAGCTTGATTTATTCGCCCGACATGGATGGAGCGCCTGTTGGGTGCCAGGCCCCGTTCTAGGTGCCAGGGATGCAGAAGTGGAGCCGGGCCCAAATCCCCGTGGGGGCGACCGAGCATGTGCGAGGGAAAACCTCAGGACTGATAACAGTCGTTGGTGGAAAGTGCTAGAGAGAGAGCGAGAGCAGAGAAGGAGGGTTGGGGAGCGGCCGAGGCTGCTGCGTTAGACACCGCGAGACCTGAAGGAGATGAGGGAGGAAGGCGCGGGCAAGGGCAGAGGGCAGGGCTGTGCAAAGGCCCTGAGGCCAGTTCAGCCTGGGGGATGGCGCGGCCGGTGGAGGAAAAACACCAAGTCGCAGGGCTTGGTCCCTGGACAGGAAGAGTTGGAGGCCAGGCTGGGGGGAATCTGGGATTCCATCTTAGGAGTCCAGAGGTGGCTGGCGGGGCCTTGTGGGCCAGCCTGGTTGGGGGCGGGGGGCTGGCGTGCAGGGGCCCGGCCAAGCCGGGTGACTCAGCATCACCCCGTACCCCCGCCTGCCCTGGGGTTCCCCAGCCACGCCCACCCAGGCTGAAGAAAGAGGCCATTGTCCCAGTTTCCCGGCCCCGCCCCACGGGGACAGGATCTGGGGGCTGACCCCCGGCCCCTTCCCCAGCGGGCCAGGAGAGGAGGGTGTGGCCCCAGCTACCCGGGCCAGGCGGGGGCAAAGGGCACTGGCTGGAGGCGGGCGGGCTAGCTGGCAGCCTGCCCCCCACTTCGGGGGCACTGGGAGTCTTGGGGGACCCCCTTCCTCCAGACTGGGGTCCCCAGATGGCTGGGGTCTCTGGGCCCCGGGGGGACCAGCTTGGTGGCGGCCCAGCGAGCCAGGCTCTGGAGAGGTGACCCGGCCGGACAGAGGCCTGGGGCCTCCCACCCCTGATGGTGGCCTGGAGCCCCGTTTCACTCTGACCTTAGTTCTCTCGGTCACCCCACTCTCGACCTGGGGCCGATCCCGTTGGCCAGGCGGGGAAACTGAGGCATAGAAAGCGGCCCTGGGCCAGGCCTCTTCCCCCTGCGGGCCCCCCACCCCGCCCTCCCAGCCGGGGAGCCAGGGGCCCCTCTGAGTCACACTAGAGAGTTGAGTAAGCCGGGCCTGTGGTGGCCCGGGCTATAATTACCCCGGACGGGGCTCGGGGTGACGAAACTGGGGCCGCCTCCACCCCCACCCCACCTGGGCGCAGCCCCTGACCCGCTGTGCCGCTCAGGGCAAGTCACTTCCCCTCTCTGAGCCTCCGAACCTCAGCTGGGGGGATCTCTGCACAGCGCTGAAACCATCGGAGGCCCTGCTGTCCCCACCGTGACCCGGCCCCAGGCCAGCCTCTGGGCAGGGCCCTGGGAGGCAGCTCCTAGCAGTGTTGTCGCCTCCCTGGTGACAGACCCGGTTGGTTCAGGGAGCAGCAAGCCCACTGTGGCCCGAGCTCTTTTGGTTCAGGGAGGGGTAACAAGGCCAGAGTGTAGGGAGGGGTCTGGTTGCACAGGGCCAAGCTTTGGCCCTCAGGGCAATAGGGAGCCACAGAAGGTTCCAGCAAGTAGGAACCCTAGCTCTGTGGGAGGTGCCAGAGGGAGGGACCCAGAGCCTGGGGAGAGCCCAGTCTTTGGCAGTTGGGAAAGGCAGGGCAATCAAGGTGGGGCTCTGAAGGATGAATAGGAGTTTGTCACTCCTTACCTTGAAGAAGCTCTCCTTCCGGTGGGTGTGAGAAGGAAGAGACCTAGTGGCTCAGACGTGGGGCCCAGGTGGCTGCAGCAAGGAGCAGGGCAGACGCCAGGAGACCCAGGTCCCCGCCCCGGCCCTGTGGATTCCAAGCAGGAATCTGCTCCCACGAGTATGGACCAGCACAGCCGTAGAAATATCACGTGACCAAGTTCCGTGTCGCATGTTTTCTGGCCGCTGCTTGTTAAAGACGTAAAAGGATCAGGGGAGAGTAACTTCCAGCGCATTTTCCTCGACCCCGTAGCCACATGTCGCCCCGCAAGCCGTGTGCATGGTTACAAATGAGCTGTTTCACGTCCTGTCAAGCACACGCATCTTCAGAATCCGGGCGCCTTTTGCTCTTCCAGCCACATTTCGAGGCTCAGGAGCCACATGTGGGGGTGGCTGCCGCGTGGGACAGAGCAGTCGCCCTGTGGCTGATGCGGTGACCAGCTCTGTGGGCCGACGGCCCCAGGCTGCGCTGAGTCCACTCTGCTTCCTGTGGGGCAAGATGGCCGGCGGGGCCCTGGCATCGCTCCGGTCCCTCCTGCCTCGGGACTCACAGCCCGGTCGGGGAGACAGACGAGAAAGAAGGAAGCTGGGACACAGAGGAGAGAGTCCGATGGTGGTGGCGTGGGAGTGCGTGGAAGGGCCGGAGTGGAATTGTGAAGATGTGGGAGCAAAAATGGGCTCCAGGCAGCAGAGCAGCACGTGCAAAGGCCCTGAGGTGGGCTCGCGGTTAGCACGTTGGGGTGACAGCCAGGGCCTAGCCTGGGTGCAGAGCAGAGAGAGGCAGAGGTTCGGGCGCGTTTGGCTCCTGGCGAGTGGTTATGATCATGGCCAACTGCGGGGACCCCACTCTCCCTCCAGGGCTTTCCCGGGACGCAGGACCTTGTGTGCTCAAAGCAGGGCGGCTGGTCGCATAGTTCCCAAGCCCCTGGCGTCCTCCCTTGTCCCCTGGAATATTTTCAGCACCTGCAACGGGGTCTGGTACTCAGCAGGGGCTCCTGAATGAACGCTCCTGCCACTTGGCGGGACCCCAGGCGGGGCAGCCTGTCCTCCACTTACGGCTGAGGAAAAGGGCTCAGAGAGGTTGTGCCATTCGCCGGAGGCCGCACAGCACGCGGGGCTCCAAAGCCGTCGCCGGGTGCCTGGGGGCGCCAGGCCGGGGTGGGGGGCCGGTGGGGGGCGTCCCCGGGCGCGCGCTGACCCCGCCCCGTCCGCAGGCAGGACAAGCTGAAGGTGCACATGCGGAAGCACACGGGCGAGAAGCCGTACCTGTGCCAGCAATGCGGGGCGGCCTTCGCGCACAACTACGACCTGAAGAACCACATGCGCGTGCACACGGGCCTGCGGCCCTACCAGTGCGACAGCTGCTGCAAGACGTTCGTGCGCTCCGACCACCTGCACAGACACCTCAAGAAGGACGGCTGCAACGGGGTGCCCTCGCGCCGCGGCCGCAAGCCCCGCGCGCGCCCCGGGGGCCCCGACGCACCCACGGGCGCCCCCGCGCCCCCCGGCGCCCCCGCCGCGCCCGGCTCCCCCGACGGCCGGCGCAACGGGCAGGAGAAGCACTTTAAGGACGAGGACGAGGACGAGGACGCGGCCAGCCCCGAGGGCCCGGGCGGCCTGAATGTAGCGGGCGCGGGCGGCGGGGGCGCAGACAGGGCCCCCGGGGCGCCCGCCGACGGGGGCTTCGCGGCCGGACTCGCCTGAAACCAAAAAAGCGCAGGCGGGAGGGAGAGAGCGGGCCCCCCGCGCCCCCCAGATCTATCTATACCCAGATCCTATATCTCGAGATATATATATATGCAGATATATATATATGCCGCCGCACCGACTCTAGGTAGCGCTTTCCTCCGTTTCCCCTCCACCGTGTCTGCCCTCCACCGGGACCCCCAGCCCCGGCTCCCCTCCCCCCCACCCCGCCATGGGTTTCGGGGTCGCTGGGGGGGTCTGGAGGGACACGAGGGTTCGGGGCTGGGGGCCCCTCCGAGGCCCCACCCCCCCGCGCGCCCCAGGCCCCGTCGGGGCGCAGGGGGCCGGGCACTGGGGGGCTGCCCCGCGCCCCCTCGCTGGGCTCTCCGAGTCTTTGGGACAAGACCTTAAACGATGGTTGTCTGCTGTGAGCGGACGTTAAAACGCACCCCGCCCCGCGCCCACCCTCCTTCCTCAGGGCACTTACTAAGTGGGGGGCTCCCCACGGCCCCCCGCCTCCCCCCCATCCCCCCGCCTGTGGCCCCCGATCTCCCGGCCGCTGGGACACGGATCTATTTATTGCCAGGCGCAGAGAAGAAGGGGACGAGCCCAGGGGGGAGTGGGGGCGCCCCCTTCATGGCACTTACACCCCCGCGGGACCCCCTGGGGCCCGCGCGGGGCGCCCCCGCCACCCCCGGCTGCGCCCCGGCCCCAGGCCGCCCAGAACCCCCCCAAAACGTTTGGAGATTCAAAACTTTCGGTCTTCCCCCTCCCCAGCCCCGAGCCCCCGCCCAATTTTTAAAGCACTTTTTAGATTTTTTTTTTCCTCCTTAAAAACAAAATTTATATATAGATATATATATATATATAAAATATACTTTTCTTCAGAGGAGCAGGCGAGGGTGTGGGGTGAACTAGCCGACCGCAGAGGGAACCCAGGGTCTCCGGGTGGCAGGGGTGAGGGGAGAGGGTCCACCAGTTCCAGTGTCACAAAAGCAATAAAACCCAGATTTTACAAAACGAAAGGAAAAACGAAAACACACACAAAAAAGAAAAAGGAAAAAAAAAAAAAAAAGACCACCGACCACCAATAGAAGTCTCGGCACTTTGAAAACAGAACGGGTACTACACTTTCTCTTAAATCTTAATTTAAAAACGTGTTTACAAATCGCAAGCAACTTCTATGAAAAAGTCGAAAAGACAAAAAAAAATAAAAATAAAAAGAGCGAGCGAGCGAGCGAGAGAGAGAGCGAGAGAGAGAGCAAAGAGAAATTCCTGAAAGCTGATTTATTTTTGTACAAAATAATAAAAAAGCAAACCCACCACAGACGGAGCATCCGCTTCTGTTCCCCGAGGCGAGGCAGGCGGGCAGGGCGCGCGAGGCGGGGGCCTCCCGGGGACGCCGCCTCCAGGCAGGACTCCGGGCTTTTGTGTTTCTGCCGTGACCCCCTCCCCTCCCTTCCCTCCCATCCTGTCCCTTTTTTGGTTCCGATTTGAGATGTCTTGTCACCCACTAGCCATACCACGGCCACCCGTGTCCGTGGGGACCCTCCTTACTGACTCCCCAGCTCAGGGATGGGCCCGAGAGAGGGCTGGCCTTCCAACCAGCCGGAGCACCCCGTCCCCCGCCGGTCCCCCACCCTCGCTGTCCCCTCGCCCACCTCCGGGCTTCCCGCCCTCCAACATGGTCGCCCTTCCTTGTGGCCACCACGGAGCTGCCGTCTTGGATATGCCATGCCCGTTGAGGTGGGTGACAGGGGGCGCCACCTCCAGGGCCTTACACCCCCCCCAGGTACCCCTCTTTTTACTCAAAGGCACTGACTGTAATCTGGGGGCCGGCACCTGCCTCCCCCCAGCCACTGGCTCCCCAAAGGCCCGGCGTTGGCCGAGCCACAGGCCACGGACAGGGGCCAGGGCTGGGGGGACCACGATGCCAGAGGCCAGGGCACCCTCTCCCCGACCCCTCTCGCATATGCAACGCCTAGCGTGGGACCCTGTAAATAGACGCTCCGCTGAGCTGAGACCCTTCCTCGTCAGAGCCCGAGGTGGGGGCGCCCCTGTCCCCCGCTCCAGCCCGTCCCCCCGGGACCCCTTTGCTCTGTGACAAACCCCATCTTCTCGTCTTTTCTTTTTCTTTTTTTTTTTTTAAAGGGAAAGCTTTGTAAGCAGGCAACTTTCATCATTGTTTCTACAGGATAGTTTTGTTTTCCTTCCCACCCCCCCCCGAGCCCGTCAGCCCCCCAATGTCTCAGGACCCCCCCTCCTGAGGGGGTGGCAGGGGAGCCCAGGGCCGGGTGGCCTCGTCACACCCCAGCACCACGGGGCGAGCTCTTTCGGACAACCATCTGGAAACCGAGCAGAGAGCTTCAGCGCCCAGGCCAGGGACCCCCCCCCCCGCCCCACCCCGGCTCCCAGACAGGTTTCCTGAGGGACGGCCCTCTCCCCCTGCCCCACACACCCCCTCGCAATAAAACCAACTGAAAAATCACAGCTGTCGTCCTGGCCGGTGGGGGCGACCGGACTTGGGGGATCGAGGACTATGGCGGGGGCAAGGGCTCAACCCCGCCGAGCACACTTTAACACGAACCTCCTCGGGAATTGCACTAAACCCCTGCGCCTAGCTCTGCGCTCAGCTTCCGCCAGCCCCACCCTCCTTCTCCGCCTTAACCCTCCTCCGCTGCCCGCCAGCCTGTCCCGGGGGCCGCAGCGTCTGCATGGGCCCAGCGCCGGGACGCCCACCCACCCCCCCAGCCCCCCCAGCTCCCCGCAATCACATACTGTATATAGACGTGGATCGATTTTATTTTTATTCTTTAAATTAAGGTTGTGATCACGTGTTGCCAAAGATACTGCTGAATTCTCGCGTTTCAGGAAACAAACAAACAAAAAAATCTTTGAGGGGGAACGTGCTGACCTGTCAGAAAGGACACAGGAAAACGTTTTTTTGTTTGGTTGTTTGGGGTTTTTTTTTTGTGTTTTCTTTTTTTGGGGTGTTTTTTTTTTTTTTAACTGCCTGGTACAAAAAAAAAAAAAAGAAAAAAGAAAAACAAAGCGGAATTGTGATTTCCATCATCTTGGTAAAGCTGCGTGGATGCGTGTGTGCGCGCGTGTGCACGAGTGAGGTCCAGGCCGGGGTCTCCGGGCGGGGGCTCCGGGGGCCCCGGCAGGATGTGGAGGCCGGAGCCCTCGCCTGGAATGGGTGCCAGCCTGCAGGACCCGGGACAGAGATGAACACCCTCGCTGCTGCTCCCTGCCTAGCCCCCCCGCCCCATCCCTGCCTTTTGAGATTAAGAGAAAAAAAAAAAAGGCAAAAAAAAATAAAAAAATAATAAAAAAAAAAATTTTCAAAACCAGTGAATGTAAAGAGCCGGCCCAGCCTGGCACGGTTGTGGGCCTGCGCCCAGCCGGGCTCCCGCGGGCCATACCAAAGTCTGCCCCCCTCGGGCGGCTCGCCCAGGAGACCCCCTGTGGCCATTGTCTTGTCACCGTGTTTGTACATGGCTGTCCCTTCGCTTCCCTCCGAGGGGTCTCGGGGGCGGGGAGGGTCCCCCAGCCCCTTCCAGGGTCTTCTGGGGGTCTTTGCACTACTGAGACCCATCGGCCGTGGCGGGAGTGGCTGCGTGGCACATGGGGGGGGTGGCCGAGGCAGGGGCCGGGGGACCCCCAGGACCAAGGCCACCCGGGCAGCCGGGATTGTAGGAGGCGAGACAGAGAGAGGGAGAGGAAAAGCAGGAAAAGAAAAAAATGTAAAAACCAACAAAAAAAAGCAAAAATCCTATTTTTTGAGAAAGAAAGATATTTATATTTGCAGTTTTATTTTAAAAAGTTATTTAAGCTGAGGAAGCAGCCTTCCGGAGGAGGGGCTGGCTGGCACAGGACGGGTCAGGGGCCTGGGGCTCGGGCACCCCGGGAGCCATAACCTCAGAGTTCAGACTAGCTCGCACTAAATACATAGATTTACAGGGGGGCGGGGGGCAGGGCCAGGAGGTGGAGGGGGCTGGGGAGCCCCCCATCCCGTGGCCGGGGCTGCCTGGAGGCTGCGACTGGGGGTCTCGAGGCCCAGCCTGCCCCTGCCCGGCCCAGACACGAGGTGCCTTGGACTTTGGGGGGCCAGGCCTGGCGAGCGGGGGTGGGGGCGGCGCCCGCGGGGGGCACAGAGCACAGAGCAGACATTCCATAGACTGTATCTGAGAGTCTTTATAAACGTGTGGGAGATTAAAAAAAAATGGATAAAAATGCACTTTTTGGGGGTGGGGGGGAGAAGCTTTAAAAGTAATAAAAAAAAAAACAAAAAGACAAAACATGATGAAAAAACAGACAAAAAAAATGACTTTTCTTGTACATAAGCCACTAAACACAGCCTGTTAGGACCGCTGCTGCCTCACTTGCCTGATTTCGACGTTCTTTGTGTTTTGTTTGGGGGGGTGCGCTGGGGAGCGGGGAGGGTGGGTTTGGGGGGGCCCCTCGTCCACACGGCTCGCGACCCCCTGCTTGGGTTCTGGGGAGAGGTCCCGAAGCTCAGCCTGACCCTTCCGCCAGGCCTGGGGCAGGGGGTGGACGCGCTGACTCGGCGGCAGGTCGCCCACGGAGGAGGTGGCCCACGGCCCCGAGCGCCAGCAGGGGCCCCGGGGACGGACGGCGCAGGTGGGGGCAGGGGTGCAGGTGGGCTCCTCGGTCACCAGCTCCAGGGTTTTTAGGGGCCCTGGGCAGGTGGCCTTGGCCGGGAAACCCCAAGTCTGCCAGAGGCCCCCATGGGGCCGCCCCATGCCGAGCCCCGGTGACGTGGGATCGGGCCTCCGAGCTGGCTGCTGCTACACCCCCCGGGAGGAAGTCAGGCCGGGGGCCACTCACTGGGACGGGGGGTCATGGCTGAGGCCCCCTCCTGTGGGTTGGAGGGTCACCAAACGTGGCCATTTCCAGGGGCCCCCAGTCGGACTCAGGCCAGCAGGGTCCAGGGTGGGGGTGGGTGAGGGAGGGCATAGATGGTCACGGCACAGCCTGGGAGAGGACGAGCGGGGCTCTGTGGAGTGACACGGGGTGACGGCTCTGGGGGTGTGTGTGGGTGGGTCCCTTACCTGTCACGTGGCTGCAGACACGGGATTCGAACCCAAGTCTCCACCTTGGGCTGTTGGGGGTGGCGGGGCTAGCCACGAGGGTGCGCAGAGGCCTCTGATCAGGACGGCGAAGGAAGCGGGTTTGACAGCCACTCAGCCCATGGGGACCTCCTCGCTCACGTCCCCATGTCCCCTGTGCTAAGAGGGAGAGACCCTCTGGGTTTTAATCGAGGTATTATTCACACACAATCCAGCCTGGTAAAACCACTGGTTTTAGCATATTCGAAGAGTTGTGCAACCATCACCAATATCTAGTTCCAGAACATTCCATCGCCCCAAAAAAGAAGCCCCGTCCCTACCAGCAGTCACCCCCGTCCCCTCCCCAGCCCCCAACTACCACGAACCCACTTTCTGTCTGTGGATCTGCCTGTTCTGGACATTTCATGTCAATGGGATCACACACCATGTGTCCTTCTGTCTGCTTCTCTCCCCGAGCATCATGTGTTCAAGGTCCGTCCACGTGCGGCTGTGTGGGGGCCTCGCCCCTCTTCACAGCTGCGTCATATTCCAGTGTGTAGCTGTATGGATCCACTATTTGAGGATATTTTGGCTATTGTGAATGATGCTGCTATGAAGACATGTGCACAAGTTTTCTATGACCCTATGTTTTCATGTCTCCGGGTGAAATTTCTCCCACGAGTGGACCTGCTGGGTCAGACGGTAACTCCACGTTTCACCTTTTGAGGAACCGCCAGACTCTCTCCAAGCGGCTCACGTTCCCGCCAGCCGTTCGCGAGGGTTCCGGTTTCTCCCATCCTCGCCAGCGCTTGCCGTTGTCTTGATTCCACCGTCCTGGTGGGGTGGGGCGCTAGCTCGTGGTTATGACTTGCATTTCCCTGGTGACTAATGATGTCAAGCATCTTTCTAGGAGCTTATTGGCCATCTGTGTGTCTTCTGGGCCACCCGGGGGGACAGGAACAATCCTAGAATTCGAGGCTGTCTGAATTCCTGGCCCAGCCCAGCAGAGACACCAGACCCAGCAGTTTCAAGTGACATCTTCCTCATTGGACCAAACGCTGTGCCTTTTGAATCCTGGACGTCACACAGCCAAAGGGAGGAAGTGGGCACGGGACAGAGCCGCAGTCCTTTGCTCCCCTCACCCCAGCGACGCCCCGACGCACAGAGAAGCAGACGCCTCAGTGGCTTCACCTTGATCTTTTTTTATTTGCGTTTTTTAAAAACAATTAAATTAGAATACAAATATTAGAAAACAGCGGCCCTCAGCTGCCAGTGCAGGTGGAGGGGGCCGAACTGCGCGACTGAGTTTATACAGTAAAACTGAATTTGCCCTCGACCAGATTGCTGTCCCTTTCTTCTTTAGACCTGAAAGGATATTGCTTCCTGACTAGGAGAGTTCTGTTTATACAAAGGGAAATTATTCTGGGGCTGGGCAGAGTGGGGTGGGGGTAAGGAATCAAAAGCAAAGACCGAACGGTGGGCAGAGGTGGTTTGGAGAACCAAGCATGGTCGGTGGGGGGGGGCGGGGCCAAGGATGCTGGGCAGGGGGCGGGCACGCGGCCACGGGTCCCTGGAGACATCTGGGGCAGCTGTGGGAGCTCAGGGGTCCCTGGCCCCCTAAGCCGGGCTGGGTGCCTGGGAGCCAAAGGGCAGCCCCTGCCCGGGGCCTGTTGGAAGACGAGAGGGGCTCCCGGGGAGGGGGTGCCGGGCAGGCCTCATACCCGTTGGAAAACCCAAGAGCAAGAAGAGGGGCAAGGAACCACCCCAAATAGAGAGGCCGGGGCGGGGGGCCCTGCCGCCCCTTGGGAAGTGGACGCCCTCCCTGCCCCGCTGAGCGAGGGGCCGGTGGCATCTGTGGGATCTGCGCTGTTCCGTAGGGAAATTAACCTGAATTGGAGTTACCGAGGTAGCTGGCTAGAAAACTGAGACCCCCCCCCCCCAACGCCACACGGTGCCACACTCTGGGGCCCCCACCTCCCGCAGGGGGTCCTGGCCACATGCCGGGTCTTCAAAATACCAAGTTATTGCACTTTCAAAAAATACAACACATCTGTGGCTGAACCCTCCCAGCCCCACCCTCCCCCACCCCCTGCCGCCCCACCCGTGCCCCCGCCACCCCCCTCCCCGCCCCAACCCACTCCATGGCTTCTTGGCTAAAATGCTTGCTGCTCGGCGGCACGCTCCAGGGTCCCTGGGTGAGAGGACACGTTCGCAGAGAGGAAAAAAGGAAAGGAACAGACGAATGTCAAAGTCGCGGTTGCCGCCAGGGAGGGGGCACACGGCGGGCTGGCTTCCCAGCTGCCCCCACCGCCCCGCCCGGCCTGGGTCCCTCTGCACCGGCTGGAATGGTCATCGGAAGGCAGGGCGGGGCGTCGGGGGGCGCGGCTTCTTGGGTCCCGCCCGCCCCTTCCCAGGGTCAGCTCAGTCTTCGGGGCTCTGACTCCGGCTGGGGAAGCAGCTGTGTGGGTGGCTTGCCCTGTTTGTTAAGAGTTTGATTTTTTTTGTTTGCTTGTTGCATTTCTTTTGTACTTTTTTTTTTTTGTCATTTTACTTTTTTTTTTTTAATCCTCCGATAGGAGAGTCCAGAGGTACAGGTGCCAGGAGTCGGGGAAAGTTTGGGTGGAAAAACAAAATGAACAATAAAAAGAAGAAAAATATCTCACTCCTCCCGCTGTACCCGAGGCCTGCCTGCGCCCCGCCGCGTGGTGAGCACCAGGAAAGTCGAGTGTCCGGCCGGCGGCGAGCGGTCAGCAGGCCGACACCAGGCCCTTCGGGAAGGGGCAGCGGCGCTTGGGCCGGGGGCCCTCCTCGTCCTCATCTTCGTCCTCCTCCTCCTCCTCCTCCTCTTCCTCCGAGGAGGATGAGCTGTCCAGCGTGAGGTCCACCACGTCGGCTCCTGGCTTCCCATTCTCCACACCGCCCACCACACCGGGACCACTGCCGGTGCCCCCAAGCACTGCACTGCCGTTGACACTGGGGGTGGACAGGAGCCCGTTGGCATCTGAGGTGCCTGCGGGTGAGAGGGACAGACGCTCAGGACAGCTGCTGACTCAGAGGGGGAGACTGAGGCCAGCGCGGGGCAGGGGGGCCCTAGGACACCTTGTCCTCCTCATCACGTGGCAGGCCCCAGAAGACAGGCCAAGCTGGGCCTGACGCCACTGGGTCCCCAGCACCCTGTACAGGGCCTGGCAATGGCAAGCGCTCGATAACTGTGCCACCTCCACACGGCAGGACACAGACACTCAGAAACTGCAAACCCCATGGAGCAGGGATTCAGGGAGAGCCGTGCTGGCTGGGGCACCGGGGGCCTGGCGGACTCACCGAGCACGAGGATGGGGCAGTGGGGGCTGCAGCTGTGCTCCCGCTCGGCGCGGATTGGGCACCACGAGCCGTCCACCAGGTACTCGATCTCGTCAGCGTCCTTGCACTCGCTCAGGATCTTGGAGAGGAGCCTGGGGGGCGAGCAGGGCTGACTCCTGGGCCGGGTGCTCCCTGTCCCCACCCTGCTCCCCGAGGTTCTGTGGGCGCTCACTAAGCTGCCCTCCCGTCTGCACAAGTGGCTCCAGGAAGCACGGCCAGGCCTGGCGGCCTGAGGACCCGGGCTGCTGGGGCCTGCACGTTCTGGGCCCCGAGGGTCCGCCACATCGCTCGGGGGCCTGCAGGTCTACACTCCTAATGCGGTGACAGCTGGCTGCGAGCACAGAGAGCGTGTGGCGTCCCTCCAACTGCTCAAGAGCAGGGGCCTGGGGGCGCCGCAGGACAGTCCAGCTCTCCGGCCCCTAACTGAGCTGCCCAAGCTCCCACCTCGAGTCTGTGCTGCCCCTATCAGTACACATGAAGAAACTGAGGCTCGGAGGGCAGGCGCATGTGGCCCGAGTGGGGCAGAGCAGAAGGGGGGCCCCCTCACTCCCACACAGACGACGGCGTCCCCAACAGAGCGCCCACGGCAATAGGCCTGGGCCCCGTTCTGCCATGTACAGCCAGCCCAACCCATTTCAGATGGAGAAACTGAGGCCTGAGGAGGAGGCGTGAGCTCTCCGAGGCCACAAGGCCAGGCGGCAGCACGCCTGGGTTCCCGGCCTGCCCCCCGCCACTGCCTGGCCTCGGGGCCTCAGTCTCCCCACCTGCAGGACGAGGTGAGCGCCACGCCCACGGGATCCAAGGAGCGGCCACGTGTCCATGCCAGGCCAGGCCTGGCACAGGGGACACACTGGCCACAGTGGCCCCAGGCCCACCTCATCCCCAGCATCTGCTCAACATCAGAGCCACACCTGTCTCCAGGTGCCTTCAACCACCTCAGTCAGTCACGGAGAAGAGAGACCCTGTCCTGCTCCAGACACCCTCTGGCTCCCACCCACCCTGAGACTTCTCCATCACCACTCAGACCCCCAGCCCAGGGTCACCGTGGTGAGAACACAGCTCTGCCTGCAACATGCTTACCCCCCCTGGAAAACTCCTATTCGCTCTCCAAAGCCCCAGTTGACAGCTCCTCTTCCTCTCTATGCGCGGCCCAAGCAACAGGAAGGTGTGCGTCTGGCTCAGTTACCCCCAACCCCCACGCCTAGTGGGAGCTCCTGGCGTGGGATCTGGGACTGGGTCCTTTTGGGGACCCCTGGATCACCAGCTCAGGGCCAGGGATGACAAGGTGGCAAAACCTCAAGAAATAAAAGTATGAATCAAGGACTCTTCCTCCAGGGAGGCTCCCCGGCTATACCAAGGCCCCAGGGGCATGTGGTATGGTGGTCTGTGGGGGGCACAGCCACACTCTCCAGTGCCAGCTGCACCTGGAGCCGTCATCGCTGTGGCCAGCCTTGCCTCGCCTCAGGGACCTGCTCGAGGCCTGGGGGGAGGATGGCGCCGTGCTGCCAGGCCGGGGACAGGGACGCCATTCAGGCCAGCCCTCATGCCCGGCCCCAGGGGCCTCCTCACTCCACCCGGGGCCGCCCTGCTTGGGCCCACAAGGGAGGGGCCTGGGCTCAGAGCTGGCTAGGCCTGGGTTCCCATCCCGGCCCCCTATGAGCTAGGGGCGCCGGAGGCTGGCGTCTGTCCCTTCTGAGTCTCAGCTTCCTCATCTGTAAGGTGGAGATGATCCAGGCCCACCTGCCGGGACGGCTGGGAGGGAGGGCTTGGCAGGACCCTGAGTTCGGTGACAGGACGGAGACCAGTGCTCACTGGTGGGGACAAATTCACACCAGCCCTGCAGGTCGGGCCCATCCCGTCCCCAGACGCACATGGCCCCTGCCGGATGTCCGCCTGCACAGGCTGGGGGTCCAGGGTGTGGCTGCCCGCATGCCCACTCCTGCCTGGGCCACTACCTCCCTTGCCCCCGCCTGGCGCTGGGGACAGGAGGCGGGTGTGGCCAGCGCCTGGCGGGAGCTGGTCAGTCAGGTGCTCGGCTCAGTTTCTGGAAACCTAAGACCCGAACAGCCTCCCTTCCGGAGAGAAGAGCCTTTTCCCCTCGGTTCCCTGTGGCACGGGGAGGGCCTGCTGGTCGGGCTGTGGGGACAGCCTGGCCATAGGCCAGGGCCCCTAGGAAGGGGACAAGCGGGACGCGACCAGAACTTGGGGGAGACGTGTGTCCTTTTGACCTTTCTACACGGAAAGCGTGACTAAGGCTGTGCTCAACGCCTGCTGGGAAGCGGCTCCCTGGCTCGCGCAGCGACCTTGAGGCTGGGGCTCTGGAGTCCCCATTTTATGTGGGAAAAGACGACTCCAAGAGCGCACAGTCATACGGGAGCCCCATGGACCTCCAGGGTCCAGAGACCCCTTCTGAACCCTAAGCCACACTGCCACTGCCCGCACAGCAAAGGCCCCGAGAAGTCCTGCAGGGACGACACACCTCTCTCTGTAACCCGGGGCTGCCCAAGGGCACTTGCTGCTGGGCAGCTTGGTGACCCCAGGTAGTCAGGAGCCACAGAAGTAAAGGGCCAAGCCCTGCGCAGCCCCACAGGCAGGGCGGTCCCCGTGCACCCCGCCACTCACCCATCGATGATGAGCTGGTCATAGGGGGCGGGCTTGTCGCACACGGGGCACATCCAGGTGGGCTTCTTCTCGTTCATCTGGAGGTAGAAGACGGCGTCGAAGCACTGCAGGTGGGCGCAGGTCTCCGCCCGGCACGGCACGGACAGCCGCATCTTCACCAGCTGCGGGGAGGGGCACGTGAGCGGGGCCACACAGCCGCCCCGGCCGCAACGGGCGGGTGGGGCCGCACGCCGCGACTCACCGGGCAGATGAGGGAGACGCGCACGCCGGTGGTGGCGATCTCGCTGTCGGGGTCCAGGCGCAGCTTCTCCTTGACTGCGGAGAGGGGGCAGCCGGCGTCAGCAGTGGGGCCGGGGCGCCCGCAGGGCCAGGGCTGAGGGGAGGTGCTCTCCGGTAGCGAGCGCTCTCGACAGCCCCGGCTCCGGGAAACGGGCACCCGGCGAGCGCCCCAATGTCCACCCCCAGGCCGACGGGGTACAAGCTGTGCTCTGGGGCCCAGGGGATGAGGAGCATCTGTGCAAAGGCCCTGGGTGCCCAAGGGGCCAGCCAACCCCCCCACAAGCCCGCCTGCTGTGGCTCCTTATGACCCCCAGAACTTTTCTGGAAAGATCCAGGCGACACAGAGCTGCCAGCAGGGCCACGGCTGCGGCTGTGGCTTCTGATGAGAACCATTCCAAAGGACACGGCAGGGATGCGGACCCCGTGGGGCAGGAATGAACCCACGGGCACAGCTCCCTCACGTGCCGAGTGTCACTTCCTCAGAACAGGAAGAGATGGCGGGGGCCCCCAAAGCCACATGTGCCCTGCAGAAACGCTCACACGCCACGGGAGGCCCTGGGGACCGGCAACACTCGGAGCAGGCAGTGCCACTCCATCCCCAGACGGCTCAGGTGGCCCGATGCCGCCCTGCTGGGTGGAGGCCCCCCTCGTGCAGCCCAGAACTGCCCCCTCCCTCGACACCACCCCTGCATGCCCTCCTCCAGGAAGCCTCCTCTCCCCTCCCGCACGGGGCTGGGGGTGACCGTGCTGGCTTGTCCCCAAAGTCCAGTCAGTCAGTCACAACTCAGTGTGAACTTCCGCCCCGCGGCTCCCATCTCTGCTGACAGTGCTAACGGCGGCCCAGAGGCCTGGCCGGCGAGCAGACCCCGGGCAGCCGGGACCGGACGCAGCGCACCAGGTTGCAGAGCGAGGCCTCACCGCCCGAGCTGACGGGGGGACGGCACGTGCAGCAGGAGGGGTCCCTCGAGACGAGCACAGGACCTCCCAGTCACGACTAGAGGAAGCCAGCGGCCGAGATGCCGGCCTGGGGCTAGCTGGCTACAGGGACACCCTGCCCCTCGGCCGGCAGGGGCCGGGGCAGCAGGGCTCCTGCCCCACCCCCTGCCCCGGCCCAAAGGCACCGAGGCCAGGGTGCCTGCAGGGAGCCCGCCTCCTCTGGGCACGCTGGCACTGTCCCCGCAGGGAGACGGGCAGGTGAGGGGTGAAGAAAGGGCTTTGAGGGGAAAGGGAGGTGGTGGGGTGGGGGGCTGAGGCCCTGGGGTCACAGCCCTGACTCTGCCACTCTGCGCCTCAGCATCCCCACTCGTCAGATGGAGACATGGCCCAGCCTGACTGCCCAGGGTCACTGCCACAAGGCGCCCCACAAGGGCCTCTGGGTGATCAGAGAGGGCCAGTGAGCTGCCCGCGGCCACACAGCTGCACCGCAGAGGGATCCTTGCGTTCCTGAGCACCTGGGTGCAAGGGCGCAGGAAGAGAAACAGGGCCAGGCTGCCTGCCAGTCTTAGTGGGGGGGTTCTTAATGCTCTAGACATCGCCCCCACCTTTTTTGGGTGTTAAAGGGAGAAGAGAGAAAAATGAACCGTCTCACCCTCTCTGGTCAGACCTGCATCGAGGCCTGTGAATCCGTCCTCGGCTCTGCTCTCTGTGCCCGTCCCCCGCCCGCCCTGTTCCCTGCCTAGACATCCATCACCCCGGGAGGGGGGGTCCTCCCCTCCGGGGAGCCCTCCAAGGCCTCTTGCTGCCACCGGGACCCCCACAGGCCTTGCTCGTCCCGGCCTCGGGGCCTCGGCACCGCAGGCTCTGCGGCCTGGCTCCCTGCCCCGTGCCCTCCAGGGCCCCCCAGCGCCCTGGCCTCCGGTGACGGACGGTGCCCAGGCCCCGCGAGGCCGGCCGCACTCACCCAGCGCCTTGCACAGCTCCGGGTGCTTGACGCCGATGGTTTTCAACCTCTGCAGCAGCTCCGAGGACGTCAGCTGCCGCACCAAGTACAAGGCCACGGAGTAGCTCTGGGGGCAGAGGGGGGCGTCAGGGCCGGGTGGGCGGCGGCGGGCGGGGCGGCCCCCGGCCCACTCACCTTGCCGTAGTTGCCCCAGGTGACAGTGATGCGGTTGGTGGCCGAGGACAGGTACATGAGGTGGGTGAGGTTGATGGGGCGGCACGGCCTCTTGGGCTCCACTCCGGGCTTGTTGGAGGGGTAGTAGCCCTGGGGAGACACGCGGTCAGGCCACCGCCGGGGCCAGGCCGTGACTCGCCCTCCGCGTCCCCCGCCCCTCCAGCCTGTGCCATGGCGGAGCCGGGCTGCACGGGGCCCCGCTCACCGGGACCGAGCAGTAGCTGTGGTTGACCTTCACGGCGATGTTGGGTGGGTACTGGTCCTCCTGAGGGCCGCTGGTGTCCGAGTAGCAGATTCTGCAACGAAAATGAGGGCCGTGGGGCCGCGGGCCGGGAGGGGCGGGGGAGTGGGTGGGGGTGGGGCACCCACGGACTAGGGCAGACGGCAGGAGGGAGCGAGGAGCAGCCCATGCCCCCTGCCGGGGCACCAAGAGGCTGCCGCAGGGAGAGGGGCTGTGGCGCAGGTGGGGCAGACCGGGCTCACCTGAGGACAACCTGCACGGCCTTGATCCCAGGCTGCAGCTCTCTGTGTGCAGAGGGAATCAGAGGGGAGAGAGGGGGCGTCAGGGAGCAGGGCGCCCGGCCACCAGCCGCCACTTCAGCCAGGTGACTGTGGGCCCCTCCCGCACCAGCCGCCCGGCCGGCCCGCTGCCTCCCCTGCCACTGAAGGCCGACAGGTGCCACCCAGAATGTTCTCTCCTACCACTGACTCCCTGGTGACCCAGACAAATGACCGCCCCTCCCGGATGACGGGGCAGCTGGTGGGAACAGGACGTGGGTGGCAGGTGTGGCCACGCATGTGCCGAGCACCCGACATGGGGCTGCTCTGGCGGTGACTTGTGCACAGCTGGAGACGGAGGGGCCACCGAGAGCAGAGTCAAAGCCCTGGGACCAGCCTCTGTCCCCCATCTGTCACAGCCCAGTGTCCTCAGCTGGGGCGATGCTGCCCCCAAGGGACAGCAGGCGACGTCTGGGGACATCTGTGGTTGTCACACTGGGGGTCTCCTAGCAGTGAGAGGGTGGGGCCCAGGATGCTGCTTAGCCCCCACAGCGCCCAGGACAGCCCCCTGGGGGTGACCAGGCCCAACGTCGCAGTGCCCAGGGGAGGGCCCCTGTTAAAGGGGCAGCCAGCCAGCTCCGGGGCTGCAGGTCCATGGGAACACGCCAACCCGGCACCCTGCCCCACACAGAGGGCCGGCCCTGGGGACACGTGGACGGCAGGGCACAGCGCACCTGGAGTTCCGGATCAGCTCCACCTGTCTGGGCGTCAACGCGAAGATGCACGGGCTCTCCTGGAGCTTCTCATTGTTCTGTGGGACTGAAGACAAACGGGGGGTCAGGGTCATGTCTGGTCCCCCAGCGAGGGCGCCCACCATGGTCATCTCTACAGACCTGGCCCTCTTCAGGCTGGGAAGCAGGAAATGGAAGGCTGAGCCCCTGCCGGGCGGGCAGACATGGGGGATGGGGGCGGACCCTGGCCCTCCTTGGGGCCGCTCGCCACAGCCTGTGGTTCAGGAAACTCTCAGGACACCCCGTGCCCTGCTGAGAGCCATGCGGCCCCCAGGGTTCAGGCATCTGTTCAGGAAGACTGAGAAGCGCTCGGCACAGGCCTTGCACCTAAAGAGCCCTCAGTGGGCCGTGCACGGTGCTGCCGTAGGGGACAGGGACAAACTGGACAGAAGGGGTGCCTTGGGCGGTCACAGCCAGCCAAGGAGACGAGGAAGGGAAACGGCAGCAAACCTCCAGGTGCACAAGACAAGAGTCACAGGGTGGGCCCGGCGCACAGTAGGGGTGGGGACGCCACACACAGAGCCTTACTGGCCACCACAAAGCACCCACTGGGTGCAGAAGGCGGAGGAAAGTCAGCCAGAGGATGGAGACCTTGGTGGCAAAAAGCCAGCTCTTCACTCTCCATTGTGACTGCACTGAGAACCCCCGGCCGGAGGAGGAGATGCTCTGCACTGAACGAGAAAACACAGCACGCCAAAACTGGGGGAGGCAGCTAGAGCAGTCACGAGACGGAAAGTCATAGCTTTAAACGCCCCCATCAAACAAGAAAGAAGGGTCAGCCCCAGAGGCCCACTGGTTAAGTTCGGTGTGCTGTGCTTTCGCAGCCCCAGTTTGGTTTCCGAGTGTGGACCTACACCACTTAGCTGTCAGTGGCTATGCTGTGGTGGCCCACACACAAAAGAGAAAAATTGGCAACAGATGTTAGCTCAGGACGAGTCTTCCTCAGCAAAAAAAAAAAAGAAGAAGAAACAAAAAAGACAAAGGTTAAAAATCAATGACTTACACACTTCCTCCACGACAGGCTAGAAAAAGAGCAAATTAAAGCCAAAGTCATTAGAAAGAAGGAAATTAAAGACAAAAATGGAAGCCTGTGAAACAGAAAGCCAACAACAGAGAAAACCAACAAAGCCACAGTTCTTTGACAGACACCTAGTGAGCGAGGCAGCAATGAAAAAGATGTCGAGGGGCCAGCCCCATGGCCTAGTGGTGAAGCTCAGCGCACTCTGCTTGGGTGGCCCGGGTTTGATTCCTACACCACTTGTCGGCAGCCACACTGAGGCAGCGTCCTATACACAAAATAGAGGAAGACTGGCACAAACGTTAGCTCATGGCCAATCTTCCTCAGGGGGAAAAAAAAGATCTTGAGAACACAAGCTATCAGAACAAAAAATGGACAACAGTACAGATCCTACAGCCTTTTGGGTTAGTAGGACAACATAACGAATGGCTCCATGCCAAGAGACTCGACAACTTAGATGAAAGGGACAAATTCTTCCAAGGGTGCAAATTACCAAAACTAGCACCAAAAGACATAGAAAGTTTGAAAAGTTCTTTATCGGTTAAAGAAACTGAGTTTGTAATTAACAATCTTTCCACAAAGAAAAATATAGGCCCAGATCAGTGAATTCTATCAAACATTTAAGGAAGAAACCAGTCAAACTTGACGTAAATGAAGAGAATAAAGGAGGAACACTCTTTAACCCATTTCACGAGTCGGCATAACCCTGATGCCTAAACCAAACAAAAACGCATCAAGAAAGGAAGGTACAGACAAACATCCTTCCTGAACACAGACGTAAAAACCCTCAACGGAACATTAGCAGGGCTGGCCCCGTGGCCAAGTGGTTAAGTTCATGCACTCTGCTTCGGCGGCCCAGGGTTTTGCTGGTTGGGATCCTGGGCGTGGACACAGCACCGCTCATCAGGCCACACTGAGGCGGTGTCCCACACGCCACAACTAGAAGGACCTACAACTAAAAAATATGCAACTATGTAATGGGAGACTTTGGAGAGAAAAAGGAAAAAAATATAAAATTTTAATAAATGAATAAATAAATCTTAAAACATTAGCAAATATCCAGGGCCCCTGGGAATGGTCCTGGGATGTAAGATTGGTTTAAAACTTCGACATTCAAGGGGCCGGCCCAGTGGCGTGACGGCTAAGTGCACATGTTCTACTTCGGCGGCCCAGGGTTCACCAGGTCGGATCCTGGGTGTGGACATGGCACAGCCTGGTAAGCCATGCTGTGGCAGGCATCCCACATATAAAGTAGAGGAAGATGGGCATGGATGGTAGCTCCGGGTCAGTCTTCCTCAGCAAAAAAGGAGGAGGATTGGTGGCAGATGTTAGCTCAGCGCTAATCTTCCTCAAAAAAAAAAAAAAACAAAAAACACCGCAACTTCGACATTCACACTAGAAGGGCTAAAATGAAAAGACAGACAACTCCAAGTGCTGGCGAGGATGTGGAGCCATCTCTCTCTGCTGTGGAGTATAAACTGGTACGACCACTTGGGAAAACTGTGGGCCAGCTCCTAAAAAACTTAAACACACACCTACCCCAGAACCCAGCAATCCCCCTCTGGACATCTGCCCCCCAAATAAATGGAAATACGTCTACAAAAACCTGTACGGGAACATTCACGGCAGATTTATTCCTAACGGCCCTGAACTGGAGACAACCTGGGTCCCGGCAATGGCAGACGTGTAAACCAGCTGCGGTATGTTCACGCAATGGAACAAAACCTGAGATCCACACAACAACGTGGACAAACCTCAACACCGTCACGCTGAGCCAAAGGAGGCAGGCGTGTCACGTCGTGTTCTAGAACAGGCCACGCTGATCTGTGGCGACAGGAATCTGAACAGAGGTCGCCTCTGGAGGGGGTGAGGACTGCCCGGAAGGGGCAGGCGGGCCATCACGGTGATGGCAATGCTCTGTATTCGATGGCATCTGGGGTACCGGGTACGCTCATTTGTTACCACTCAAACGGCACGCTACGGTATCTGTGGATTGCGTTGCGTGTAAATTACACCTCGATTTAAAGCCACACTGAGAAACCATCTGAGCGACAGATTGGAGGAGACTGAAAGTCTGACAAAGTTGACGAGGCTGCGGCTGGAGGGGGAGGAGGGGGCAACCTCGCAGATCATCAAAATCACGCACACAGCCGCAGAGCCGGCCTCCCGGTGGCTGTGGAGCCACAACTGCAGACACGCTCACACACGGGATGGCGGAGGCCACGGCCACCCCACCCGTTACCTCCGCCACAGACTGCCAGCGAGCCGAACGCCCACAACGTGGCCTGGTGAAGACGCGCTCCCGGACACCGTCCGAGGAGCACTAGGCAACGGGGCAAACGGGGGACGAAGGCTCAAGCGGCCCTTTGCGTTCCGACCAGGAGGACCTTCCGAGAGTCTCTAGGCGCAAACAGCGGGTGCGGAGCAGCGCCCCGGGGGACGCCTGCGCAGACGCCGCCCTGCTCGTCGGTGCCAAGGCCGTCCCTGGGGAGGCGGCGAGCGGTGGCCACAGGTGCGGCCTCGGAGGGCTGCGAGGGGGGCAGGAGCGGGCTTTATCTACACCGCAAACCCTTCAGGACAGTGCGGGCAGGCTGGGCCTATAAAGGGCCCGGGTGTAAGTATTTTCAGCTTGGCAAGCCGCTTGGTTTCTGCCTCGGCGTCCCCACTCTGCCTTGTACCCCAAAGCCACCAGGGCCCCTGAGCACGCAGACAGGCGCGCCTGCGTGTCAGCAAGTCCTGCTTTACGAGGCAAGGTAGCCAGTGGGGTTGGCCCCTGGCCCTCCTCAGCCAGCCCCCGCTTTCGAACCTTCTGGATTCCAAAACACAACGGGTAATGTCTTTAAAAGGCAAACAGGATGTGAGTTTCAAACCAGCTCAGGCTCAGAAGCCAGGCCGCCTGGGGTGGTACCCCAGCTCTGCCCGGGGCCACGCCTCCAGCCCCACCTGAGCCTCCGTCTGCAGCTGGCGCTCAGTGAGAGGGGGCTGCTGTCATCGGCACTCTGCTCCCCGATCACGCATGTTTGTGGGCCCGGCTGGTCCCTGCGGGGTCCTGGGGGGGTCCTGGAGGAGAGCTGCCTAGAGACCACCTGCAGACACGCCCAGACCTGTGCGAAGAGCCTGGGGACAATTATTGGGGGGTGGGGGGCTCAGAATATCCAAGCTGGGCTGTGACGGCTGGGTGGGAGGTCAAAAGTAAGCCCCATCTTGGGGCTGGCCCCGTGGCCGAGTGGTTAAGTTCGCGCGCTCCGCTGCAGGCGGCCCAGTGTTTCGTTAGTTCGAATCCTGGGCGCGGACATGGCACTGCTCATCAGACCACGCTGAGGCAGCGTCCCACATGCCACAACTAGAAGAACCCACAACGAAGAATACACAACTATGTACCGGGGGGCTTTGGGGAGAAAAAGGAAAAAATAAAAAATCTTTAAAAAAAAAAAAAAAAAAAAAAAAAAAAAGTAAGCCCCATCCTGCAGTGTCCCCAGGGGTGGCGGGGGGCCGGCAGGTTGTGTGGGAGCCTCGCTCGCCAGGGAGCTCTGCCGCAGACAGTGTGAGAAAGGCAGGGGAGCCGGGTTGTCGGAAGACCAGACTGCGTGGTCCCTCCCTGGAAGGGCTCCCATCTCCAGCCGAGGCTGCTGCGGGGACAGGGGATGCGCCCACGCTCTAATCTTCTGCTGCGTCCTCAGCCCGGGCGGCCAACGGCTCTTCCGGCAAGCCACGTCGCAGGCAGGCAGGAGGCAAGCCGCCACCTCGGCTGGCACACGGCACGACCTACCCCGTCGGGAGGCGGCTGGGGATCCCCCAAACCCAGACCCTCGCCCTCTGGGCCAGGGGCAGCTCCACCCCGTCAGCTGTTCAGGGCCCGGTCGTGTGTGGTGTCGGTGACTCTCGTGCCCCCACCCCAACAGCAACTTGCCTGGCCAGTCCTGTTAGCTCTGCTTCCACACCGCACCCAGGGCGGCCCCTCCCATGCCCGGTACCCGGCTCAGTCTGATCGACCCGCAGACCCCTCGCTGCTCTCCCGGCTCCCCCAGCTCAGCGCCTGGGGTGATGCTCTGTGCCCACCCCTGGTGGCCTTGAGTCCATGGTAGCCACCCAGGCCTCCTCCTCATGCTCCCCACCCGCCAAGAACATCTGCCTCGGGACCTTTGCACTGGTCATCCCCTCTTCCAGAACATTCCTTCTCCAACCATCTACATGGCCCTGGTGTCTTTTAATTCTGTGCAAACGCCACCAGGACAAGCGCCTTCATCTAAACACTGCGCCCACCCCCCCTTCTGGCCCTCCCCACCTCCTTCCCCGCTCAGTGCATCTCCAACACGTTTACTCCTAGCATCCAACACAACCTCCCAGCATCCTGGTGTCGTCGCAGACCCTGAACCAGTCCCCAGCACTCCTGCTGTCACCTGTGCGGCTGTGGGGCAGGGCAAGGGGGGCGCTGATGTGCGCCCGGGGCTGGAACTCCTGGAGGAGCCAGGGAACCCGGCAGACTGGGAGCCAGGCCCGGGGCGCCATCCAAGAAGCGACGGGGGCCGGACACCAGCTCCACCCTGGGCTGCGGGCCGCCATGCGAAGTGCCACCAGCAAAGAGCAGTAACGACGGCGCAGACGCTCACGGCGCAGGTACCCGGGCGCGGCCAGGACACAGCCGCCCGCCTCCTTGCGGGCTGCGCTTGTGGGGGAGGAAGGCTCCCGTGGGGTCCCCACTGCCGGCCCGGGTTCCTAACTCCAACACGGACTTCCACAGAAGCTCGGACGAGGAAAGAAGAGGGGGTTTCAAGAGGTCGACGGGATGGGACGTTCTCCCTCCCACTGCCCAAGCCCCAGGGGCCTCAGGGGACAGAGGAGGACAAGGCCCCTCGTCCAGGCCGATGCCCCGCCCGCAGGGTCTCTGACCCCTCCCTGCCCAGAGATCCAGCATCAGCTCCCCAAATCTAGAGTCAGGCCAGCGTGACGTCGAGGTCTGAGCCATGGCGCGGGGCGTGGGTGCTGCTGGGGTGGTGTCCTGGCGGCAGCGGGAAGTCCCCGGGCCGGGTGCTGGGCGCCTCGCCCCCAGCAGGCAGAAGACGGGCACCATGAGCCCCGTGTCAGGGGCTCTGGGTTCGAGTCCCAGCTCGTCCACTCACAGGGGCGAGGAACCTGGGTGCCCGCACCCGTCCGATGGGCCTGTGACTTCCCACTCGTGGGGTTACCAACGTGGGCCAGGAGCTCAAGGATCTTAGTTTGGGGGCCTCACTGAGGCCCCCAGGCTGCCTCTCAGCTCCAAGCCTTTGCTTACGCAGGTGCCCCCCCAGGCCCTCCATCCCATGGATGCAGCGGAGAACAAGCCAGTCCCACAGACCCCGGTGTTCAAGAGGCAGGCATACAAATGAACAAACAACATTGGGGTTGGCAGCAAGGCCGTGGAGGACCAGAGGGTGGTGAGGGAAGGCAAGCAGGAGAGGGAGACGAGCTGTAGACACAGCGATCAGGGAGGGAAGGGCCAGGTGGACGTGTGGGGAGGAGGATGAGAGAAGGAACAGACCGTGCAAAGGTCCTGGGGCAGGACTGGGCCTGGTGTGTTGGAGGAACAGCGAGGAGGCCAAGGAGGCCATGCGGCTGGAGCAGAGGGGAGGGAGCAAGGGGGAGAGAGGGAGAAGGGAGGGGACGGGGCAGAGCAGGGACGTGACCAGCCTGCTCTTCGAAAGCTTCCTCTGGCTACTGGGGGAGAGTGAACTGCTGTGTGGGGAATAAACAAGGAGGAAGCTGAACAGCGAAAACTGGGGCTGGGAACCGCGGGAGACAGAGGGAGCCAGCAGGCTGGGCCTGGGACCTCCCCGTCCATCTGCGGGCCCCCTCGCAGGTCGTGCTGGGTGCTCCCCACAGCCGGGGCCCCCTCCAAAGCTGCCCAGGGGGGGCAGGCCCCCTGCCCCTGGTGCTGGGAGATGGGACACAGGATGACCAGGGCCACCCAGGCTCCCCTGGCAGGAGGCGGGCCTGCAGACACACTGAGGAGCCTGGCTGGGCAATGCGCCGGCGGTGGGGCGGCGGGCAGGCCACGCGGCCTCTTGGAGCCTTGTGGATGACACTGAGCTCAGACGGGACTCAAGAAAACAAGACCTGGGAAGGCTCCCTGGACCTTGGGTGACTCCAAAACCCTCAGGACGGTCAGTCTGTCCCCACTCTTCCCAGTGGCCTCTGCCGCCTTGCCCAGGCCGCTCTCGCCCCTCCTCCCGTGCCACCCCACGCTCGGGTCACAATGGCCTCCATTCACGAGCGCTCTCCCACCACCGGGCCTCTGCCTGGAACACGCTGCCCTGGTCTTTCCTCTTTGTCCGGCTTGTCGCTCTTCACCCCCGGGGCAAGAACGAATGCGCCTTCTCCAGGAAGCCCTCCTGCCTGCCACCTCCCCACAACGAGCAGTAAGGGGCTCCTGGTGCCGACAGCCCCCCTGGGGACCCTGCACTCCCCGATCAGGGCATTCCTCGCCCAGGACCATTTACCCGCCTCTAGCGCAGCTTCCTGGAAAACGTGCCAGGCCAGGGACACCACTACCTTGCTGTCCCTTGGGCAATACGAGCAAGAGGGCCTCGAGGCTGGCTGACAGACAGACGTGTGCCCTGTGCCACAGTCCCCACCTCCAGGGGGCCTGTGGTCAGGACCCGGGGCACGTGCTCGCTCACTCTGCACAGGACGGGGACAGGCCGAGTGGTCCACCTGCAAGGCACTGACTGCAGGACATCAGGTCACCATGTGTCCTTCCTCCCGCCCGATGGGCTCCTGGTGGCCCTTCCTGTCCCCACTCGCGCCCTGACTAGGAGCTCAGGTCCTCCTCAGTTGGGTCCTGGCTGCCGTCACCCTGAGCGGCCATCAGATGCCCAGGGAGCCCCTAACCATGGGCTGTGACCCGCACAGCGCTCCCGGCCCCCTAAATCCGCCGGCAGTTGGGAAGCAAGCGCCCCTGCCCCAGGCATGTGCCGCCGGCCTCTGAACTCTCGGCTGGGACGGGGCGATGGGCTCTAGAACCTTCATGTGGTTCAGAACCAACGGTGCAGGGAGGGGGTCAGACTCGGGGGGGTGGCTGAGCACTCGGCCTGGAGCCCCTTGCTCGGGATGCTGTGTGACCTTGGGCCAGTCTCCTGACCTTTCTGGGCACCAGTCCCACCTCCCGCTGGAGCAGCTCCTGTGTCCTCAGGTCCCGGCTCCGCTCTGTGGCTCTATTATTCCCTTCCCTCCCCTCCCCCAGCCGAGCATTCCACTCCGCGTGATTTATGTCTCCCGGCCGCCTGGCGCGGGCTCCAGCCCGGAGCCGGCCGGCAGCTCTTCCGGGAAAGCAAACCAGAGGGTCTGGGCCTCGCTTTGGTCGGTGGGTCATGGCTAGGGCTGCAGGGGCAGCTGGTGGCACTGGAGCCCCACCCCCCACAGGACCCACCAGGGTGACCCCCAGAGCGAGGGGCAGTGGACAGGACTGCGGGCCCAGGACACGCGTGCCCCGACCACTTCCTAGGAGCCCGGGCAGCCCTGGGTCCCCGAGGACGGGGCCACCCTGGGATGGCGCAGGGTGGGGGTGGGAGCAGGGACAGGGTGGGGTCGGCCTCTTTGTTCTGAGCCGCCAGCAGAGTCATTCCTGGTGTAGATGGGGAACAGACTCCCGGAGATCAGGTGACCGGGGTCCCCGGGGGCTCAGGGCGGCGATGCATTGTGGGCAGGAACGTGCGGCAAGGAAGCGCCTGGTCCGGGCAGGGCAGGGCAGGGGAGGGCAGCGGAGGGTGGCCTGAGCTGTCACCTCCAGCCCCGGCCCGCCCTGCACCCAGCCCGCCCTGCTGCCTCCCGGTGGAAACCCGGCCCTGGGATGAAGACGGCTCTCACGTCCTCAGGAGCCTCAAACGCCTGCTCGACCCTCAGCGCCAGCCAGCCAGCCGGCCAGTCTGACCCCAAAGCTGCGGAGGAGCTGGGGGCGGGGTCCCGCCTCTAGAGAGAGGTGGGGGAGCCGAGGTGGGGAAGGCGTCGCAGGAAGCCAGCAAGGGCCCGGTCCCCAGCTGCCACCAGCCCTGGCACGTGCTGCTGGGCTGCCTGCCTCTCAGCTGGGGGACGAGGAGCCCCTCTGCGTGCCAGACACAGGGCGGGGGGGCGCAGACCCAGCTGGGGCCCCCGCTACGCCCCCTCCACCTTCTGCGGCCTCACCTGGCACCGCAGCGCCCTGGCCACTGCCCAGCCCTCCCACCAGGACGAAAGGGAGCAGCGCGCGGAGGGCACCGGCCGAGCAGGACAGTGCTGGGTCAGCAGCAGGACAGGAGTGGGCACGGCGGGCAGGGTCGTGGGGACTGTGGCCCCTGCCCTGGCACACAGGACAACCAGGACCGGAGCCCGCACCGGCGCAAGGTGGGGCTCAGCAAGGACGTAGGGGTCGGACGGGAGATGGGACAACGGGCCGGACAGGGCAGGACCCACAGTGCCAGAGGGCTGGGGCCCCCTCAGGAGCTAGAAGGGACTCCCCACCAGGCCGGGGGCTTCAACTGCTACGGCCCCCGGCGGGCACCCAGCCACAGGCACCCAGACGTGCACTATGAGTAAGTGACGAGTGAAAACACACACAAAGAGAGAGGAAAGATGCAGGGAGAAGAGGCGCTGGGGGTCCCCAGGACACTCAGGGCCTGGAACCCGTGGGTCCACGGGAGGCCCGGGACCAGCCCTGACGTCAAGGCTGCTACACAGGCCCAGCACACAGCAGGCGCTCAATCAATGTGGGGACAGAGCGCCTCAGAGCCCTGGCCTCTCCTGCGCCTGCCGGTGCCCCATCGGGAGCTCGCCCGGCCATGCCCAGAGCGGTCGGCCGTACTGGCCAGAGCCTCCCACAGGCCGCCTGCTGCGAAACGCCCCTGCGGGCAAGCAGAGAGGTCATCTCCACCTCCTGGCCCCTCTGCCTTAGGGAGTAAGAGTGCAGAAGCTGCCTCCCGGGGTCCCTGGGGCCCCCACCTCCTGGCGCAGCCACTGGCCACCCTGCTCAGAGCGGCCTGTGTGACCCACGGGATGTGGCAGAAACCAAGGTGTGCACTTGCCAGCTCGGCCGAGGAGAAGGCTGCAGCTCCAGCTGGGCTGTGCACACGCACATGCGCACACACTCGCTCTCCCCTCCCTGCCCTGGGTCACTGGTTCCACGGGAAGTGAGCCACCGTGCCACGATGGGGGACACTCGAGCCGTCTTGGAGGCCACCATGGCGAGAACGGGGGTCCCCAGCCCACAGCCGGCAAGGAGCCCAGCCTGCCTGCAGCCACGCGCAGATGCGGCCTCCAGCCTCAGCCGAGCCTTCAGACCGGGTGGCCGCCCCCGACAGCCTGACCGTGAGCTCTTGGCAGCCCTGCACTGGGCAGTCCCCAGCTGGCCACTCCCAGGTGCCGACTCTCGGAAACCGAGCGCCCAGAGGTGTCGGCTACTGTGGGCAGCTGTCATCGGGGTAACTTGTTACACAGCAACAGCTCACTAATGTAAAGACCCAAAGGTGGCCCCGAGCTTCCCAGAAGGACAGGCCCCGCCACCCCTTGCTGCTCCCGAGGCTCAGGAAGGAGGAGGTGGGTGCCCCGGGGGGCGGACTCACCCAGCTCGGTGGGCTTCAGCAGCTCGTCCAGCATGTTGAAGAAGGGCAGCTTCACCAGGCGCACCTCCGGCTTGAGGGTCTTGGCGGGCAAGCGTCCGAGTCCGTTTAAGTACTTCCCGTACAGCACGGGGTAGTCGAGGTTGGGGCCCGAGAGGGGAGTCCTGGGCACGGCGCCGGCCCGCTCGAAGGTCGGGTGCATGGCCAGGGGGTCCAGCGGCCGGTGGGGCTGGGGCACGGGCTCCGAGCTCTTCTTGGCGTAGCGCGTCTCGTAGAGCTCCTTGATCTTCTTGAAGAGCTCGGGGCTGCAGTCAAACTGGACCAGCTGCAGGGCCCGGGTGACAAGTTCGTGTTTCAGTCCGCTCTTACTCCGGCCGACGAAACCCAGGAGCATCTGCAGGTCGGAGACTCGGAAGCTCATGACCATGTTCTGCGGACGAGCAAGCACAGACGCGCGGGTCAGGGCGGCGCGGCCGGAGGGGGGCCGCCACGGGGCGCCGGGCTTCCCGGAGCATCTGCCCGACGGGGGGGACCCCGGCAGCCGCTGCCCGGCCCTGCCCCAGGCCCCCTGCGTTCTGGCCGGCGGGGTGGGGGCCCAGGCTCGGCACCCCTCCACGCGGGCTGCCGCCCCCCCCCCCCACCTTCCTCAGCCTCGCCAACGCAGCGAAAGCTCCGCCACTACCCCCCACACCACTGCCTTCTAATTTAGGTCCTCTTTTCCCATCTTCCGCCTGAAAGCGTCCCCAGGGCAGGAACTGGGACTCTTGCTCTACCGTCAACAGCCTCAGCCAGCCCCTGGCCCAGCACTCATGGCCTCTCTGACCCTCGGGCTCTTCGTCAGGGAGGACAGGCTCCATCCCAGCGGGATGTGGGAAGGACCAGATGACGTACCACACTTCCCTCTGCTCTAGAGGACGGGAGCCACAACTCGCCTAATACCGACCACGGGCCAGGCAGTGAGCGGGAGCCATGATCACAGACTCACCCTGATCCTTAAGACACCCCCACCAGGTTGGTGTGAGCCCCGAGTCACAGCCCAGGTTCAGCCAGGCCAGCTCAGAAACCGGGGTAGCCGCTCTCTAAGACGCTGCCCCCAGCGTGACACAGAACTGAGCGCTGCCATCAGAACGTCCCCTGATCACTCCAGCAGCCTCCAGGGGGCCGTCCCGGGCGCTGTGGGGGGCGGAGCAGCACCCCAGCCCCCCCAATGACGCCAGGAGCACCCCAAACCCCAGTCGTGACAATCGTACACATCCCACAGACATCACCATGTGTCCCCAGGAGGTAGGATCAACCCCACTGAAAACCGCAGATCTGAGGGGAAGGCTCTGGGAATCTGGCAGCTGGGGGTGCCGTTCACTGAGCTGGGGCAAAGGGACAAACGAGGTCTGGCACTTAATACCTGGCAGGGTCCCTCCCACCAGACCAAACCACACACAGGAGCCCAGCCACGCCAGGGTTTTCTCCTGGGCCGTCTGGCGGTGGCCTGCCCTCCATGAGACCGGCCAGGGCGGGCTCCCCGAAATGCTCCCTAAGCAGTGTGTCTGCGAGGGACGGGCCAGCAGGGTTTCGGGGCCATCCGAGCTGAGCCCTGAGGCTGGCCTGTGATGAATGAAACGTGGTGGGAAAAAGAAACTTCCAGGGGCAATGGGAAGAAGATAGCACAGGTCCCCCGAGTGGGGATGGATGGCTGGCGTGCTGGGGGCGGGACGACACCTAAAGAAAGTCATCAATCGCTGAAACTCAACTCGAGAAGTTCTGACAGTGGGAGGAGGGCGGGAACCCTGCCAGGTGTTTACGGAGCGGCCTGAGTGCCAGAAGGTTCTGGCATGTCCCGTTTCCTGGCTGTCTAAGAGGCAGGCGAGGAGTCTGCTGGCGGCCGGGGACTCAGGAGCCCTGGGCTCCCACACTTGCGTGGGTCCGTGCACGGGGGCGCTCAGCTCCCTTCTGGCTATACGCTCCTGCGGAAGGCGGAGGGGCCATCCAGGCTCAAGATAACAGTCCTGCCAAACCTGGAGGGGGAGCCTCCGGCCGCAGGGTCCTCCTCCTCCTCCCTCACGACAGCCATGGAGCGTCCACCACATGCCCAGCCCCACAGGGACTGGCGCCCACGCTGCAGGAGCGAAGGCTGAGGTCCCAGGGGGCCTCCCCGCGAGTCAGGGGCAGGGCTGGCACACGGACCCCGGGCCGTGGGGCTCCTAAGGGCATTTCCTTCCACGGCCTGGGGGCGCTCACTCCCCAGCACAGCCCCTGCCTGGGGACCTAGGCATCTGCTGGCCCTCAGAGTCCGGGGCTCTGAAAACAGAGGCTCCCCTCCCTCGGCCTGACGTCCCACCTGGAGCAGAGGAAAAAGGCTTGCAGACAAGATGTTTCCTCTGGAAGGGGCCCACGGCCTTGGAGGGGAGAGACACCGTCGTGTGGAGGCTGACGGCGCCATGGAGACAAAGTGGGGTGTGCTCGGCCTTTCTGAGCCCGACCACAAGGATCTTCTGACAGCAGGCTGCCCCTCGGAGCCCCCGCCCCACCGAGGCCGCCCCTTCCACCAGGGCGCACATCCGGAGTGGCCACAGGAGCATCCCGGGGCACACCCCTCAAGCTGCCATATGTTCGCCGCTCGGGTTTCTCAGCAGCTGCCACCAGCAAGGAGCCTGCCCTTGACACCGGGAGGGTGGCGTCTCGAGGGGGGCAAGGCTGCTCAGGAAGCAGCCCCAGCGCTCCGCAGATCACTTCCTGCCATGCCTTCATCCTGACCCGCCTGGCCTCAGATCTGTTTATAAACAGCGCCAGGCCCCTGCAGCTTCCAGAGGCTCAGCTCCGGGCTGGTGTGGAGCCGCGTGGAGACACGGCAGCCTGGACAGAGCTGCTGTGCCTCACGGCCCCTCTCCAGGCCATGGCTCCATGGAGCGGCCGTTGGGGGAAAGCCAAGGCCCCCTCTTCAGGAAACCGGAGATCCGTGCAAAACGCTCCCCGCCAGCTCAGAGTCCAGCGGCCACCCCTGCCCTCTCAACCCCTCTCGGGGGCCTAGGAGTCTCAGATTTCCAGTTTATCGACAGGTTATCAACAAGCCCCTCTCACACCAGCCCTTCCTGCACCCCAAAAGACAAAATCTCCAGCTCTTAACACGAGAGGCTGAGAAAGCGCCTGAAAGAGGGAATATGTCAGTTACGCATAAGGCACTCCGCAGGGATGGAGAAGCTGAAGAAAAAGGCTCCCGAGGAGGGAAAAAGTCATGCGGAGTCCCAAACCCCCTGAACAGCGGCCTGAAAAAAGGGTCAACCTGATTTAATTGGGGTGGGGCGCCCCAGCCAGCAGAGGGCCAAGTAGAGTTCACCAGATCGTGTTTCAAGGCCCCGGATGTAAAAAGGAGCATAGACCCTATCCTCCGCTGGAGCGGGGGTGGGAGTCCCAGGCCCACAGCCCCACTGGGGGGTGGGAGGGGTTAAATTTCAGGGCTGGGGGACTTTGGGCCCTTGGGCTGCCACCTTGGGCTTACAGAGTTCACACCTCCACATCTCTGAGGCAAGCCTCAATTTCTCACAACCCTGGAGAGGAGCAGAGGTGTGGGGGGGGTGGTATTGGGGGGGCACTCTGGGGTCATGCCCTATAAACACAGAACCTTGAGGGCTGCATTCGGATCCCAGTGGGAAGACATGGCAGATCTAAGAAGACGGAGGAGCCAGGGAGAGAAAACATTGACAGGTCAGGACCTCGGGGAGGAGAGCCCAGAAGGGGGAGACGGCCACGCCTCGGTCCTGTGAAGGTCCAGCCCCCTCCCCTCCCCGGGATCAGCGGCCTTGAGTAAACTTCTCAGGGCACTAAGGGAGAGCCCTAGTCCAGCCAGGGGCAAGGGTTCTGGAGCCTCACCTCCAGGAGGGCACATCTCTGGGACAAGGACGCTCCTAGCTCAACTCCAAGAGAGTTTGAAGAGGCCACAAGCTGGGAGAAGGGATGGCATCTAGATGCGGAACCTGCACCCCCAACTGGAGCATGGGGGAGAAGCACGAGGAGCTATCCCCAAAAAGAGGCCTAACCCGCAACCAGCCCCTCCAAGGACCAACACAAGACATCGGCAGAAAGGCAGGGGGGCCGAGAAGCCACAGCTGGGGTTCCTAAGGGGACCGAAAGCAGGGGATCCGGGGGCTGTGTGGGGAGAGGGTCTGATCGGAGAAGCAGACTGACAAGGGACTAGACGAGCGGGGTCTGGTCCCACTCAGTGTGGGGTTCAGAGCCCCCAGGAACAGAATCCAAAGACTCTCAGACGCTGTCCGAGGGGAAGGAGGGAGGAGGAACGCAGAGCCCAGGACCCAACACTCAGAGGACGCAGTGAGAAGGCTGCTGACCGAGAAGAGGGGTCCGGGCTCCGTCCAGGGCGGTGGGCAAGCTCCCTGAGCACCGCGCCCACTCCGGGGCCGAGACGGAGGGTGTCGGGAGGGGGGCGGGGCCCCGGGACCCACGCGGGAGCCGCACAGGGGCTCCAGACCCCAACGTGGGGTACAGACCCCCAGAGAACACCCGGAGTCGGGGGGCGGCTCCGGACGCTGGCTCGCCACCCGGGACGGGGGAAGCGGTGGCAGAAGAGTCAGGGAACCTTTCCGAGCAGGAAGTCGCCAAGCCCAGCCCGGCCCGCTGGGCGGGGAGGCTGAGCCCCCGATGCCGTCCTCTGGGCCCCGAAGAGGGGGCGGGCAGGCCAAGACACTCCCCCCGGCCGACGAGCAGGGACCCCCGCCCGGGGCGAGGAGGGGACGGGCGGCCCGGCCCGTCAAGCCGCCTGGGGGGACGGTGCCTCCAGCCAGGAGGCGCGGCCCTGTCCCCGGGTCTGCGGAGAGCCGGCCCCGGACCGCTCGGGCCCCGCCTAGAGCCCGAGGCCCGACCCCGGGCGCCGAGGTTGGGGTGAGGCTCCGAGGCCCCGCCCCCGGCTTCCCCGCCCCCCAGCCCGCTCGCGGAGCCCGGGACCGGGGGCGGGCGAGGGGAAGGCGGCGAGCGGCGGGCGGGCCGCGCCGCAGGGCCCCGGGCGGGAGGCGCAGACCTCGGGCCGCCGCCCGCGCCCGTCCCTCGTCCGCCCGCCCGCCCGCCGGGCCGGCGCCGCCGCCGCTCACTCACTTTGGCCTCCACCAGCTCTGCCGCCATCTTGGCCACCAGCGTCCCCGCGCCGGGAGCCCCCAGCCGTCGCGTCACGTGACCGCCCGCCACTCGTGGGCGGGGCCGCCGCCGCGGCCAATTAGCGCCCGCGCGCCCTCCTCCCGCCGTCGCGCGCCGGCGCCCACTGCGCAGGCGCGCGCGGCCACCGCCCGGGCCTCGGGCCAATCAGAGTGACCGGACACCGCCCCCTCCCCCCTTCGCTCGCGGCGACCACGCCCACCCCGGGCCGAGTCTGGCTTCTTAAAGGGGCACGAGCCCAATACAAGTCTGGGCGGGCGCCGGTTGCGGTCTGGGCAGAAAAGGCGGAAGCGGGCGGGCGGGCACGACAAGGCGGTCAGGTGCCGCGGCCTTCGGCGCGAGGCGGCCGTCAGGTGTGTGCCCGTTCGCCCCGCGGCGTCGGGTCGGGGAGGAGACGGTTGCTCCAGCGCGGCGGCCGCCAGGTCGCCCCGCGCGCTGCACATCCGGGTCCTGGCGCGGCACATGGGGAGCAGGCGCTGCACCCCTTTTGCTGGCCCCGGGCTGATCAATGCGGGACCCCCTCCCCGGTTCCCCGGAGCTCGTGCATCCCTCACTCCCGCAGGCGACCCCTCCCCGCTAGTCCGCCTCCCCACCCACAGTAAACCTTTGCCGCAACCTCCCCTGCTCAAGAGCTCTCCGTGGCTCCCCAGTGCCCGCCGCCGCGGAGCTCTAACATTCTGGTGTCAAAAGCAGGAAGAAGCGAGAAGACAAATTTTATATTCCAGGGCCCGTCCCCTGAGATCATCAGTCTCAGGGCAGGAATTAGGCGAAATTTAACGGTGCGCCCCATATCACTCAGTCATCAATTATGTTAATATGATATTTTTAAAAATAAGAAATGCAAAAAAAAAAAAAAATCCAGGATGAAGAAAATATCCAAAATTTTCAGGCCAGACAGACTCCAGCTCTGCAATGGCACACGTGGTCTCGCTCAGGTCTTTCTAACTGTTCACCTCACCCAAGCCCCGACGGTGCAGGGTTCTGGTCTATTTCTATGACAAATTTTTATTTTCAAAATAGTTTTAAGATTCGGAAGAAGTTGCAAAAATAGTGCAGAGTTTTACGTACCCTTCACCCAGCCTCCCCCAGGATAACATCTTACATAACCACCGAGGTGTGTTGTCAAAACCAGGCAATGGATGTTGATACAATACAGCCCTTATTTGCATTTCACTAGTTTTTACGTACACTTGGGGGCGGGGATACTTCTGTGAAATTTGATCACACGTGTAGATTCTCACAACCAACACGGCTTAGCGCGTGAGGATGGCATCATGGCTGTGTTTTTAAAAGTATCTGGTCAAGAATATTTATGGAAGAAATGGCATAGGATTTGTCTTAAAATAACAGGGAGGTCGTGAGGCAGAAGAGCTGAAACACAGTGGCCTGTGAATTGCTCATGGGTGAGGCTGGGGCACGGACTCAGGAGCGATTCATGACATTCTGTAGCCAAGACTGCAGGCCCCCTCAGCTCTCTCAGGACCACCAGATCAAGCTCCTTCCGTGTGATCAGCATTCTCATTGACCCCCATTTTCTCTTTTTTTCTTTTGAGGAAGATCAGCCCTGAGCTAATATCTGCTGCCAATCCTTTTTTTTTTTTTTTTTTTTGCTGAGGAAGACTGGCCCTGAGCTAACATCTGTGCCCATCTTCCTCTACTTTGTACATGGGATGCCTAGCCTACCACAGCATGGTGTGCCAAGCGGTGCCATGTCCGCACCGGGATCCAAAACAGCAAACCCCGGGCTGGACCCCCATTTTCTGATGATGAAACCCAGGCTCAGAGATGAGAAGCAACCTGCCCAGACACTGGCAGAGCCAGAAGACCATGCTTGTAAACTGCTTCAGACTCTTCCATCAGATATTCAGCGACATCTCTCCATATATCCTGCAGCTGCTACAGGCCAGACGCTGTTCTGAGTCAGGGGTTGCAAACGTGTTCTGTGAAGGTCCAGGTAGTGGATATTTTCCACTTTCCAGGCCACCTGCGTGTCTGCAGCAAGTGCTCAGCTCTGCCATCTAGGGGCAGGCGAAAGAAGCCACAGACCGGATGTTAACCACAGGCATGGCTGTGTGCCCATAAAACTTTATTTATAAACACTGAAATTTGAATTTTATGTAATTTTCACGTGTTCTGAGATATCATTATTATTTTGGTTTTGATCAAACATTTAAAGGAGAAAAAAATATGTTGTTAGCTCATGAGCTGCACAAAAATAGTGGTCAGGCTAGATTTCGCCCCGCCTTCCTTCCTCCTCCCTCCCTTTCCTCTGGCTTTCCATTCTTTCTTTTTAAAAAAATTTTAATTATGGTAAAGTACACATAAAATTTGCTATTTAGCCATTTTTAAGGTCATAGCTAAGTGGCATGAAGCACATTCACATTGTCGTGCAACCATCCCCTCCATCCGTCTCCAGAACTTTCCATCTCCCCAAACTGCAGCTCTGTCCCCATTAAACACTGACTCCCACCCCTCCCCCAGCCCCTAGCCCCCATCCACTTTCTGTCTCTGTGGATGTGGCTCCTCTGGGGACCTCCGGTGAGTGGACCACACAGTGTGTGTCCCTCTGGCTCACGTCACTGAGCATCACGTCCTCAGGTCCCTTCACGTTGGAGCAGGCATCAGGCTCTCCTTCCTTTTCACGGCTGCGTAATATTCCAGGCTGTGGCTGGACCACACTGTGTGTGTCTCTCGTCCATCAGTGGACACTGGGTTGCTTCCACCTTTTGGCGGCTGTGAATCCTGCTGCTACGGATGTGGGTGTGCAAACAGCTCTTTCAACTCTTCTGGATGGATACCCAGGAGTGGGCTAGCTGGCTCATATGGTCATTCTATGTTTAATGTTTTGAGGAACCTCCATACTGTTTTCCGCGGCAGCTGCACCCTTTTCCATTCCCACCAACAGGGCACAAGGGTTCCAATCCCTCCACATCCTCACCAACACGTTATTTTCTGTTTGTTGTTGTTTGATCATTGCCATCCTAATGGGAGTGAAGTGGTATCCCATTGGGGTTTTGATTTGCGTTCCCTGAGCGTTAGTGATGAAGATTCTCATCCTTTTGTGTGCTTACTCGCCATGTGTGTATCTTCTTTGGGGAAATGTCTAGTCAAGTCTTTTGATCACTTTTTTAAATCGGGTTGTTTGTGTTTCGTTTTGTTGAGCTGTAGGAGTGCTTTTTTGTTTTGTTTTGTTTTTTGAGGAAGATTAGCCCTGAGCTAACATCTGCTGCCAATCCTCCTTTTTTTTTTTTTTTATTGCTGAGGAAGACTGGCCCTGAGCTAACATCCGTGCCCATCTTCCTCTACTTTCTGTGTGGGATGCCTACCACAGCATGGCGTGCCAAGCGGTGCCATGTCCGCACCCAGGATCCGAACCGGCAAACCCTGGGCCACGGAGAAGCGGAATGTGCACACTTAACTGCTGCGCCACCGGGCCGGCCCCAGGAGTGGTTTATATCTTGTGGAAATTAACCCCTCATGAGATACACGATTTGCAAATATTTTCTCCTAATCCCTGGGTCGTCTAACAATATTATTAAGAAGTAAATACTACCCAAAGCAATCACAGATTCCATGCTGTCCCTGTTAAAATCCCGACGTTTTTGCAGAGAGAGAAAAACGCCTCCTAAAATTCATGTGGAATCTCAAGGGACCCCAAATAGCCAACACAATCTTGAAAAAGAAGAACAAACATAAGAACTCACATTTCCCAATTTCAAAATTTACTGCAAAGTGATGTAATTAAAATAGTGTGGTGCTGGCATCTGTACAGACACATAGACCAATGGAATGGAGTGGAGAGTAAATTTTATGTTATGAATATTTTGCCACGATTTTTTTAAAGTATGAAAAAAGAAAAAATTGGGGCCGGCCCAGTGGCATAGCGGTTAAGTTTGCGCACTCTGCTTCCACGGCCCAGGGTTCACCAGTTCGGATCCTGGGTGTGGACATGGCACCGCTCACCAAGCCATGCTGAGGCGGCGTCCCACATAGCAGAGCCAGAAGGACCTACAACTACAATATACAACTATGCACTGGGGGACTTTGGGGAGAAGAAGAAGGAAAAAAAAAAAGATTGGCAACCGATGTTGCCTCCGGTGCTAATCCTTGAGAAAAAGAAAGTGAAACTAATAAAGTTAAAAAAAAAAAAAGAGAGAGATTCACCCGAATGTTAAGACCCAGGGAGGAGTTGAAGCTGCAGTTCAAGTCCGAAAGGCATCTGCTGGCAGAAGTCTTCTTGCTGGGAGAGGTCCATCTTTTTGTCTAGCCAGGCCTTCAACTGATTGCGCAAGGCCCACCCACATCAGGAAGGACCATCTCTTTTACTCAACAGTCCACCGATTTAAATGTCAGTCTCATCCAAAAACAACTTCACAGAAACAGTCGGGATGATGTCTGACCAAATATCCGGGCAGCACGGCCCGGCCAAGCCGCCGCGTACAATTAACCAGCACCCCGGAGTAAGACGGGATTCACGTTTACAAAGATGCTTCAGGCAGCTGTGGAAAATGGATGGTGGGAGACAGGAGGGGAGGCAGGAGGCCAGGGAGGAGGCTGGTGCGTCACCCAGGCAAGCAGTGATGGGGTCCTGGACCAGAGCGACAGGCGGGGGGCGGAGGGGATGGAGAGAAATGGACAGAGTCCAGAGGTTTCAGCGCACGGTTCACTTAAAGAATCTTAATAGCACCACCTTATAATTTTTAAACATTTCCATCACCCCCCAAAAAAACCCGTTCCCTGAGCAGTCACCCCCGCCCCCGCCCCTGGCCCCCACGAGCCCGCTTTCTGTCTGTGGATCTGCTTGCTGCGCGCATTTCACACCCGTGGGCTCCCACCACGTGGGTCGCATCCCCTGCCGTCCCACGTGACCCAGAGAGCGGCGCCTCCAGCCCGGCCTCCCCGCACTCTGCATCCGCACGTGGCGCCACCGGTGTCTCCCGGCCTCCCTCCCGAGCGCCAGGCCCTCCTCCCATCTCAGCGCACGGCAGCTCCTCCTTCCTCCTCATCCCGCCCCGAATCTTGAAGGCGGCGTGGACTCCCGTCTCCCGCTCATTCTTCACGTGCAGCGCGTCAGCCCGAACCCTCGGCTCCGGGGTCAAAATCTATCCTAAATCTCAGCCCCTCCGTGAGAGGCACTGGGGCCAGTACCGGCCCCTCCGCCCCCGCCCCCACCAAGGTCTGTCCTCCCTGCAGCCCCCACCAGAGGGCGCCCGGGAGCCCTGAGTCGGTCCCGCCCTCCTCCACCCGCAGCCCTCCAGGCTCCCCCTCCCTGGGGGGAGAAGCCGAGTCTTTCCCGCGGCCCCCCACGTCCTGCCCGGTCCCCTCCCTGTCCTCTTTCCTCCCTCTCTCCCCCTCCTCCCTCTGCTCCAGCCACACGGCCTCCCTGCTGTTCCTCCAACACGCCAGGCACGTTCCTGCCCCAGGGCCTTTGCACCTGCAGTTCTTGCCTCCTGAAACACCCTTCCTGCAGATGTGCACAATTGCTCCCTCCCTGGCCATCTTCAGGTCTGTTCTCTGATATCTTCTGACACATATAAAGGAACTACTAGCTATCTGTCCCCAGTCCTCCCATCCCCTCTTCCTATTCCACTCCCCTGCACAGTACTTCTCACCATCCCACAGACCATATCTTCCGCTCCGCTCTTTATTGTCTGCCCCACAGGAATATACGCGCCGCCAGGAGAGGGGTGCTTGTCCTGGGTCCCCATAATCTCAACATCTGGCTCACTAAATATGTGTCGGATGAATGAATACCATCCACACTCTAAAAATTTAGAGCGTGTCATTTAAAAAAAAAATCGCTTAAAGAGTTTTTCTCAACTCCGGCGCTGTGGGCATTCAGGGCCAGCTCATCCTCTGTGGGGGACATCGCGGGCCCTGTGGGGTGTTGAGCAGCCTGTCTGGCTCCCACTAACTCTATGTAGAAGCACCTCCAATGTGACAACCACAGATGTCCCCAGACATGGCCCAGTGTCCCCTGGGGGGAGAATGACTCCTGGGTGCCATCCAGTGATGTAGGGTGAGCATTACCTGTTTGTTTCATTTCACAAATGAGGGTCACGTGGGCCCGGGACGTGTCGGGGGTTCTCACTGGGGTCTCCACTCGGAGGCCCCTGGGGGCCTGGGACCAACCCGACTTACTGCCATCAGTCATCCTGCTGGAATTAAACTGACGTCCCTTTTGCGTTTAAAGACATCCTGATGTGCCACTTGGTAAATGGCTGTATCCACTCAAGCGGGAACCAGGCAGAGTATGACTCAGCACTTCCACTCCAGGGGACGCACCCCACAGAAAGGCTGTCGCGGGACATGTGCTAGAATGTTCCACGGCGGCAGCACTCATAACGCACCCAAGCGGGCAACAACCCCGACGCCCACCCACAGTGACATGGATCAATCGGGTGCGCCAGGGTCTCCAGAGGAGGATACAGCAGGGAGAGCAAAGTTCATGCCGCCACCACATCCGCAAATCTTCGTGTGAACATCGAGCGCAGGAAACCAGGTTCAGAAGAGGCCACGCTGCTCGGTTCCACGGTGACGACATTCGGAAATAGGCCGCCTAGAATCTATGATGTTGCAAGACGGGACGGTGGGCGTCTTTGGGGCAGGAGTGACCGGAAGAGACACAAGGCAGATTTGCAGGGTTTCTGGGGGCTGGTTATTCTGTAGCTTGATTTTCATGTTGCTTATGGGGGTGTGCTTATTTGTGAGAGCCACTGGATTTTATACGTCGTATCTATGTTCTTTGTTTATTGGTTAAATTGTAATCACAACGTTGCAAACAAAAAGTGTTCCGATTTGGATGATAAGTTATAAGGACCCTCTTCTCCTCCAGCAGGGGAAGTGACAAACTACAGCCCGCTGGCCGTGTCTGCCCCGCGGCCTGTTTTTGGAGGCCCCAGGAGCTAAAGGTGGTGTTTGCATTTTTAAGTGGTTGGGGGAAAAAAAAATCAAAAGAAGAATCTTGGGTCATGTCACGTGAAAATTGTACGAAATGCAAATGTTAGCATCTATAAATAAAGTTTTATTGGAACACGACCACGCCTATTTGTGTATGTCTGTGGCTGTGCGGCTGCTATAACAGCAGAGATCAGTAGCTGTGATCGAAACTGTGTGGCCCGCAAAGCCAAAATGTTTTCTACTTGGCCCTTTAAAAAGTTAGCCGACTTTTGTCCTGGCCACTCCATCTAAAGGCTCTCTCCTCTCTTTTTACACTCCCTCCCTGTGTACAGGTAGTGGTACAGACAGCCCCACTGTTTTGTTTTTTCTCTGTGCCTCCTACCTCAGGACCTTTGCACTTGCTGTCCCCTTTCCCTGGAATGCCTCCTCCTCTTTTGCCCATTGAACGCGTTCTCATCTTTCAGGTGATAGTTTAAGAATCACCTCCTCCAGGCAGTCCTCCCTCATCCGCCAGGCTGGATCATAGCCCTCCCCTTTTCTACTCTCTCCCTTGCTCTTTCTCTGTCTCCTTCCCGGCACGATTTAAAAGGTTCAACTTGTGCGAATATTCTTGACTCTTTCCTCCAGCAGCCCATCAGCTTCCCGAGGGCGGGAAGTCTGTGTTTCCGCAGGCTCCTGGGAAACATTTGCTGGACCAGTGAGTGCCGGGCCTGAGGGATGCGAGGCGTTCCAGGCGGAAGGGATGAGCCAGGTTTCAAAGCCAACGGGAGTGTTTGCAGGTGGGAAGGGGTGGGGCCTGGCGGGAAGTCCCCCAGCCTGGAGGTCCCACAGGGCCAGCAAAGCAGCAAACAAATGCAAAACAGCTCACAGCGGTCTCTAATCTGGTCCCTAAGGGCGTGCTGGGAGCCCCCGCGGAAGGCGGGTCCCGAACAGGCTGTCGCCCTCACCAGTGGCACTCGAGCCTCACCAGGCTTTCCTTGGATCCCCTGTTCTTACGAGGCAGCCTCGCCAGACCTGCCTGAACCCTGCTTTGCTCAACATCCCTGAGGGGACAGTGGCGCCCCTTCCTTGGGGCGTTTGGCGGAGATTTCAACGCCACGCTGCCCACAAAGAGCCCTCTGCAGTCATGCTGGCCCAGAAGCCAGGGAAAAATCAGCAATCCTGGTCGTGTCTTTATTTATTTCAACTCTGGGGGTTTTGTTCCTCGTGGACTTTTCTGGCTTTCTTTTGGATTGAAAAAAAAAGGTATTTAAATATTATTATCATGCTGACTGAGGGTTTTTTGGAGGCCTCTGGATACCTCACCCCGACCCAGGATGTCGCAGGCGCTAATAAATGAGCGTAGAAGGAAGGGTGGCAATGCGATCTAACATTTACATCCCACCGTGGGGGCTGTTTTAGCCGGCCAGGACCGCCACCGCGAAATGCCACGACCTCGGTGGCTTCAACCACAGACGTTTATTGTCTCGTGGTTCTGGAGGCCGGAAGACTGGGCTCGAGGTGGCAGCGGGGCCGCGTTCTCTGAGGCCTCTCTCTAGGCCAGTGGATGGTCATCTCCTCCCTGGGTCCTCACGGGATCTTTGTTCTGGGTGCGTCTGTGTCCTAATCTCACCAACTGGGGCCACGATGGATCAGGACCCACCCTAATGACCTCATTTTAACCTAACTGTCTCTTTAAAAGCCCTACGTCCAAAGAGAGTCACATTCTGAGGTCCTGGGGGTCCGGGGACTTCAATACATGAATTTTGGGGGGGACATAGTTCAGCCCATAACAGGAGCAGACTCTTAAAGAGGGTCAACTGTATGCCAGGTATTAATTTCTTTGTCTCACAAGAGCCCTGTAGGGGCCGGCCCGGTGGTGCAGCGGTTAAGTGAGCACGTTCCTCTTCGGCGGCCGGGGGTTCGCCGGTTCGGATCCCGGTTGTGGACATGGTACCGCTTGGCAAGCCATGCTGTGATAGGCATCCCACATATAAAGTACAGGAAGATGGGCACGGATGTGAGCTCAGGGCCAGTCTTCCTCAGCAAAAAAAAGAGGAGGATTGGCAGCAGATGTTAGCTCAGGGTTAATCTTCCTCAAAAAAACCCAAAAAACAAAAAACAAGAGCCCCAAAATAAAATAGATTCTGTTCTTATTCAGTATTTTACAAGCAGAATCTCAGGCACAGAGAGGTTAAGTAATATGCCCAAGGCCATACAGCCAGTGGGGGCAGAAGCAGAATTTAAACCCAGGATGTCTGGCTTTGGTTAACCAAATCTGAGAAACATCTAGGAAATACTAGTGTGGCAGAGTTGCGCCCTGATTAAACCATGCCTTTTAAAACATTGCGGTAAAACAGACATAACATAAAACTTACCATTTTAACCATTTTTAGGTGCACAGCTCAGCAGCATGAAGCACATTCACACTGTTATGCAACCATCCCCACCATCCGTCTCCAGAACTTTCCATCTCCCCAAACTGAAGCTCTGTCCCCATGAAACACTGACTCCTCACCCCTCCCCCAGCCCCTGGCCCCCCATCCACTTTCTGTCTCTGTGGATGTGGCTCCTCTGGGGACCTCCTGTGAGTGGAACACACAGTGTGTGTCCTTCTGTGTCTGGCTCATGTCACTGAGCATCACGTCCTCCAGGTCCATCCACGTTGGAGCAGGCATCAGGATCTCCTTCCTTTTCAGGGCTGCATAATATTCCGTTGTCCTACCGCTAAACCATGCCTTTTCGAGTGCACTCTAATGAGCTGTGTGACCTTGGGCAAATCTTAACATCTCTGAGCCTCAATTTCCTCCAGCTTAAACGAGCTCACCCAAAGCCCAGGGCGGCGGGAGGATTAAGGGCATTCATTGATTAAAGGGCGGTGGCTGGTAGCTAACAAGCATCCAAAGGCACATGCAACGGGCGTGCAGTGGCGGGCGCTGGCCAGCAGGGGCCGCTGCCGCGGGTTCCACGCCCGGCTCGCGCCGCGAGGGGCGCATGCGCAGCGGAGCCTCCCTGCAGAGGTGGCTCCTTTCTCCGGGCTCCTCCCCGCGCTCTGCCCCGCCTGTATTTATTGCTGCAGACCTTGGAGCTGGCTGTGGCTGCTGTAGGTCTCTGCTGAGCCCCGGCTCCCCACTCCCCAAGCTGCTGCTCAACATGAGGCTGGGGATCGCGGTGGGGAGAGGTCCCTTGCCAATATATGGCCCCATCTCTACAGCCCTGGGGCCGAAACACCTCCCCACGCAGGGTAACGATGGGGGAAAAAAGACTTCGATCTCTCTAATTCCCCTTAAACTCTCCCCTCCTTCTTCAACTTACACTAAATTTTTTTCAATAAGCACTCTGTTCACTTGAGAGCGAATTCAACCTCCCTTTGCTTTTCTTCTCTGAGATGCCCCGTTTGCAAAGTGCTGCGGAGTGCCTCCCACGCAGCCCAGCACACAGTGGGTGCTCAGCGCATGTAAAGATTTCAAGAGAGTTTTTTTTTTTGATTGAAAACATTGTTAAAAATGGGAAACGGGATACCCATCGGCTGAAAACGCGTCCTCCAACGAGCTGGATTAACATAAAACTTGTCACGAATACAGGTGTAGGTGTTTAAAGACGCCTGATGGAGCCCCGGGGAATCGACATCTGATGCCTGCCACTCCCTCTGCCATTCTGAGCCTCGATCATCTCGTAGATGCTTATTGGGCAGCGCCTATCTGCCTCAGTTTCCCCCTGGGTTAAACGCGGGATGGTGATAGCAATCTCTGATCAAATGAGATCAGGGCTGGGACAGCGCCTTAGAAAGCAAAATGCGAAAGCATTTGCGGGAGGGAGGAGCGCACACGCTGATTTTAGAGTCCAGACGCAAATTTGCATCGCTTTCTGCAGAGGCGCATTTCCGCTGCTCCCGGCGCAGGAAGAGCCCTGCAAACTCTTTCCTTTTGACAAGAGTGAGTTTAGAGGAAAGATTTACCGAAGGGCGTTGATTTGCGCTCATGAGAATCTCATGGATGCAAGAAATACTTCTGGACCAGGCATGGTAGCTGGGCTCTTTCTAAAGAAAAAGGTTATTGAATTGAATGCCAATTCGTTCCCTCGAGCCAAAGATCGGAAGTACAACTGTTTCTTAGGGTCAGATTAGGACACAAATGCAAAATAGGCCTCCTGCGCCTCCCCCTGGAGAGGAAATGAATAAAGAGATTGCGCACGGAAAGAAGCGCTCAGCCCCGTGCCTGAGACCCGGCAAAGCAGCCCCTGAAATAAATGAATAAATTCATTTATAAATAGATGAAATAAATGAATAAAGGAAATAAATTAACAGCAGTGATAACTAATTAAAATAGCTGACGTGTATTGAGAACCGTGTCAGGCGCGGCGCAAATCTCTTTACGTGTATTTAGTTAATTTCACTCTCCCCCCCCCCCAAAGAATGAGGTGGCCCTGATTTACCCCCCTTGTGCAGACAAGGAAACTGAGGCAGACAACTCTGAGCAACTAGTGTGAAGACACGTAAAGTGGTGAAGCATCATCTTCCATGACAATGTCAAAAAACCAGGTAATTGGGATAACCCACAAACCTTATTGACATAGTAATGTGCTTCTAATAGAAGTGCTGGGCAAATGGAAAGGTAATCTAGTTGCTATGATGAATATGCTCAGTTAAAACGGCGCTCGTCGCTTTGTGCCCCCGAGGTGTGTGATCAGCTCGGGGCGGGCGGACCACCGCCCGGGGCAAACCCAGCCGGGGAAAGCCGATCCTAGAGCAGCCGCGCCGGCGCCTAAGGGGTTAACCGGAGGAGCGCGTCTCTGCGCCTGCGCGCGGCGTCGCTTCGCCCCGCCCCCCGCAGCGCAGTCAGAGGATCCGCCCAACCGGCGTCGGCCTATAAAAGGCGGGGTGTTGACGTCAGCGGTCTCTTCCGCCGTCGTCGCCGCCATCCTCGGCGCGGCTCGTTTTCGCTCGGATCTGTCTGGGAGAATCCACCGCCATCCGCCACCATGGTGAGCGACGCCGTCCGGCTGGCGGCCTGGAGCGGCGGCGGGGCCTCCCCGGGCGTCGGCGCTGCCAGGCTCGGAACGCTGGGGGGCCGCCGGGCTTGGGAGGAGACATGGCGGCGGCGGCGGGGGCCGGCGGGCCCGGGGCTGGGGAAGCGGTGGCCGCCGCCATGTCTGCGCGTCGCGCTGCCTGCCGAGCCTCTTGTCCGCTTCTGGGGGCGCCGCCGCCTCGCGGGACCCCGGGCCCGGCTGGAGCGGTGGCGCAGGCGGGGAGGGTAGGCGGTGATGATGTGGCAGACGCCGTAATGGCGGCGCCGCGGAGGGAGCGGGGAGCCTGGGGGCCGCCTTATGTAACCCGCGGGCTGGGAGTTCGAGACCCGTGTTGTGTCGAGGGCCGGGGGCGCCGGGGAAGGGGCAAAACGAGGGGCGCCTGGCTTACGAAGCCTCCTGTCTCCTCCGAGCGCTGTGTAACCTTGGACTGGCTCCTTGGTCACTCTGTGCCCCTGATCGTGAACAGCTGACCCCGGAGCCACGGAGCGGGGGTGGCTCAGGCGTGTTGGGGCTGCGCAGGCTCCCCCGCACCCGGCTGGTGTCTTTAGTGATCTCATGGGGTGGGTGGCCTTATCTGATTCCTCTCCTAGCCAGAGAGGTGACCTTGGACTTTAAGGGAGGCCCTTGGGTCTGGGGAAACCTGGGGGCCACACGGAGGGGGCTTTGGGGGGCTTCATCCATCCCGTGTTGTTTAACTGGCCGCTGCGACCCCCCATACGTGTGCCCCACCTAAGGGGACCGAGATTCCGCAGCTGCTGTTGCGGGTTGTCATTTCTGAGTGACGGCTGGAATCTGGGTCTCAGAGATGGGGTGGGTGGTGTCTTTAAAGGGCTGTCTGCGAGGGGACTGGAGGTGGGAGTTGGGGCAGCCCCAGGACCTGCCCGCTCCCAACCGTGGGCCCGGCACCCTTCATCGATCGGGGTGTCCCTGCCAAGCCTGGTGCCTGGCGCCCAGGCCCAGCCTGAGCCTCCTCCTCCCTCCCCCTCCCGGCGCAGGTGAACTTCACGGTCGACCAGATCCGGGCTATCATGGACAAGAAGGCCAACATCCGGAACATGTCCGTCATCGCCCACGTGGACCACGGCAAGTCCACGCTGACGGACTCCCTTGTGTGCAAGGCTGGCATCATCGCCTCCGCTCGGGCCGGCGAGACCCGCTTCACGGACACCCGGAAGGACGAGCAGGAGCGTTGCATCACCATCAAGTCGACGTGAGCGAGCCCCCGCGTCCTGGGGATGGGGGTGGGGGGGGGGCGCCTGCGGGAGGCTGGAGCGGCCCTGGGTGTGGGGAGAGGCAGGTGACATCCTTTCCTAGGCAGCCTCTTGCGCTGAGTCACACGCCTCGGGGTTGGTGTTGAAGCCTCTCAGGAGGATGGAGTTCAGCCCGAGGGGAGTGGGAAGCTGTGACTGGTGGGGGCACGGTGACAGGTCTTGGGGGCGGGGCCTTGGAGGTTCTGCCAGGTGGTTCCCTCTTCCTGGGGCCAAGGGATTGGTGACGAGGTCTGGAGAAGTCTGGGAGGGGCCACTGACCTTTAAAGGTACTGGACATCCGCCCTGCTCAGGATGCCCCAGGTGTTAGGAGGGTTCAGAGCCTGAAACCAAGTGACTGAATGTCAGTTGCCCTCGATGGGCGAGTTGTGGGATTTTCTGGGTCCTCTGCTCAGAGTCACTCAAGCTAGGGCTGGAGAGAGGGGAAAGTGGGGAGGGAACAGTGAAAGGTGGTCCCTGGGGTTGGTGGGTCTCACCTGGTTATGGTGGTGTTGTTAGAAATCAGATGTGTGAGCCTGGGAGGGACAGGTGGGGGCTGGACCCGTGGGCTTTCTGTCTGGTCCCAGGGAGGGGGCGTCCCTGGCAGAGGGCGCTGCAGAGGCAGAGTCCCCTGGGTGGGATGGCTCGAGTGGGAAGTCTGAAGTTTCTCCAGGGATGAGTAATGCAGGGGGAGGGGACGGCGGGCAGTGGCTGCTCCGGCTGCGCACCTGGCTTCTTGCTGCGTCTCCGCCTTCCTGAGGGGCTGAAGGTCTTAGTCCTGGCTCCCCTTGGGCAGAGCCCGGGCCAACCCTGGGGGCATGGGGAGGCCAGTGTAGGGCCAGGCTGGGGGTGGCTTCCAGCAGCCGACCTGTCGCTCCCCCACCCAGGGCCATCTCCCTCTTCTACGAGCTCTCTGAGAACGACCTGAACTTCATCAAGCAGAGCAAGGACGGCTCCGGCTTCCTCATCAACCTCATCGACTCCCCCGGCCACGTGGACTTCTCCTCGGAGGTGACCGCCGCCCTCCGCGTCACCGACGGGGCCTTGGTGGTAGTAGACTGCGTGTCGGGTAAGCAGCGGGTCCCCTCGTGCCCCTGCAGCCTGGGGCCGTCCTCCCCGGGGCTGACGGCGGCGCCCTGTCCTGCGCCCAGGCGTGTGCGTGCAGACGGAGACGGTGCTGCGGCAGGCCATCGCCGAGCGCATCAAGCCCGTGCTTATGATGAACAAGATGGACCGCGCACTGCTCGAGCTGCAGCTGGAGCCCGAGGAGCTCTACCAGACCTTCCAGCGCATCGTGGAGAACGTCAACGTCATCATCTCCACCTACGGCGAGGGCGAGAGCGGCCCCATGGGCAACATCATGGTAGGTCGGCTGCCCGCCTGCCATGCGGGGGCCCCAGCCCCCCGGACTTAGGATCTGGAAGTGGCTTTGCTAGGAGTGCTGGTGTGACAAGGGGGCTGAAATGTTTGAAGATGATTTGGTCCAGCGCTTGAGCTCTTAGGGGAGCGCAGGGCTGGATGGTCCCCTGCCTGGATGGTGCTGTGGCCGGGCCATCAGTTTTCGCACCCCCTTCTCTCCCAGGGGGGAGGCAGGTTGGGCGCCGTTTATGTGATGACTGAAATTTCTTCACTTTGACCTGATGTCTGTTGAAGAATCCCATTGTCTGAGGTCTGCGGCGCCTGGGGCCAGTGGAGCTGTGGGCTGTCCTGCTGCCCCCTCTCACAGCCCTCGTGTCCCCTCAGATCGACCCCGTCCTCGGCACTGTGGGCTTCGGGTCCGGCCTCCACGGCTGGGCCTTCACCCTGAAGCAGTTCGCGGAGATGTACGTGGCCAAGTTTGCTGCCAAGGGCGAGGGCCAGCTGGGGCCTGCGGAGCGAGCCAAGAAGGTGGAGGACATGATGAAGAAGCTTTGGGGGGACCGGTGAGTGCGGCGGGGCGGCCGGGGCTCTCCAGCGTGCCCGCGGGGTGGGGGGCCCTGCTCAGAACCGCCGGGTGCCTGGGTGCTCCTGGCCAGCCTTGTTCCTCCGGATCCCCCTAACCCGTCTCGGGCCTGCTCTGCCAGGTACTTTGATCCAGCCAACGGCAAGTTCAGCAAGTCTGCCAACAGCCCTGACGGGAAGAAGCTGCCCCGGACGTTCTGCCAGCTCATCCTGGACCCCATCTTCAAGGTGGGCCACTGCGTGTGGGTGGAGCGGGTGGCCCCGGGCTGCCTTTGGGCCCAGCGCCTCCCCAGGACCTGCTGGCGGGCACGCTGCAGTGGGGCTGCATGGAGCGTGCCTGCCAGGTGGCTGCCAAGAGGGGAGAGCTGCATGCCGCCAGCCGCGGGCGCTGGACCCTGACAAGCTTGTGTCCAGATCTCTGGGCCACACAGTGGGGCAGCTGGCCTCCCTGGCTGGGGCGGGTGGGCAGGATACGATGGGAGGGGTGACCCACGCCTTGCCCGATGTCGAGTCCCTAGGTTCGGAGCGGGGTCGTCTGCTCCGCATGGGCTTTTCTCCCTGAGCACTGTGGGGAGGCTACCGGGCCTGAGCTGGGTGGCAGTGGTGGGGTGGGGCTGAGGGTCTTTGCAGCCCTGCTTCCTGCGGGGCCCCCTTTCAGCAGAGCTGCCCGTGGCGGTCCCAGGGTGCTCACAAAGCCACTCTGTGCTCTCCTTGGGTCGGTAGGTGTTTGACGCGATCATGAACTTCAAGAAAGAGGAGACGGCAAAGCTGATCGAGAAGCTGGACATCAAGTTAGACAGTGAGGACAAGGACAAGGAGGGAAAGCCGCTTCTGAAGGTGGGTGCCGCCCGCCCGCCCGCTGCCCTCGGGTGGTGGGACGGCTGCCCTCGGGGCTCCGGGCTCCATCGGCCCTTCTAGCGGGCCCCGGCCCTCTTGGCAGCGTCACCTGCCACAGGCCCGTCCCCCAGGGGGTGGGAGACCTCAGTGTCTGCTTGCTCTGTCCTTCTGGAAGGGGTCCTGCGTGGTGGCGTCCCTTAGACAGACGTGTGACCCTGAGCCCCCCGTCTGCCCCGCAGGCTGTGATGCGCCGCTGGCTGCCCGCCGGGGACGCTCTGCTGCAGATGATCACCATCCACCTGCCGTCGCCCGTGACGGCCCAGAAGTACCGCTGCGAGCTGCTCTACGAGGGGCCCCCCGACGACGAGGCGGCCATGGGTGCGTGGGGCGCCGGGCGGGAGCCCCAGGGCGGCCTGGGCTGCTGTACGAGGGTGATGCATCACCCAGCCTCGGCGCGCAGCGTTCCCGCAGGTTGAGCTGCGGGCACTCACGCTTTCCCCCTTGGGGCTTTGTCTCTTGTTCCTCAGGTATTAAAAGCTGTGACCCCAAAGGCCCCCTTATGATGTACATTTCCAAAATGGTGCCGACCTCCGACAAAGGCCGGTTCTACGCCTTCGGCCGGGTCTTCTCGGGGCTGGTGTCCACTGGCCTGAAGGTCAGGATCATGGGGCCCAACTACACACCCGGCAAGAAGGAGGACCTGTACTTGAAGCCCATCCAGAGGTGAGCGGCCGGCGGGGCTGGCAGCGCCACCAGGCGGGAGGGACGGCCACAGGCTTAGAGGGAGGGGGCCTGTCTTGCGGCCATGTGAGTATCTGGCCCTCTGGGGCTGGCGTATTGACAGCTGTTGCGTCTCTTCCAGGACAATTCTCATGATGGGTCGCTACGTGGAGCCCATTGAGGACGTGCCTTGCGGGAACATCGTGGGCCTGGTGGGCGTGGACCAGTTCCTGGTGAAGACGGGCACCATCACCACCTTCGAGCACGCCCACAACATGCGTGTGATGAAGTTCAGCGTCAGCCCCGTCGTCAGGGTCGCCGTGGAGGCCAAGAACCCCGCCGACCTGCCCAAGCTGGTGGAGGGGCTGAAGCGGCTGGCCAAGTCGGACCCCATGGTGCAGGTGGGTGGGCGCCCCGGCAGGAGGCGATGGCTTTTGTCTGTGGCTTACGTCCCGAGTGGCTGAGCTGGGGAGATGGGGCGGCTTCTTACAGTGCACCTGCCCGGGCACAGCTGTCGCCCATCCAGGGGGCGCACCGCCACCAGCGCTCGCGCGCAGGCTGCTTGGATCTCTGCAGCTCTGTTGACTGTGCTGGGCCTCTGTAGGGCGTTAGTGCTGGGAACCAGCAGTAACGGCATGTGGGGCCTGTCCCTGCCTCCTGATGCCTTCCCTGAAAACCCTGTTTGGGCAGGGCCCCTCCCCAGCCGGAGGGAAGCTGGGAGCCGGTGCTCCGGCCGTGCCCTGGCGTCCCCCGGGTTCCTGGAGCGTCCGCGGTGACACGTGGCTCCCTTGCAGTGCATCATTGAGGAGTCGGGCGAGCACATCATCGCGGGCGCCGGCGAGCTGCACCTGGAGATCTGTCTGAAGGACCTGGAGGAGGACCACGCCTGCATTCCCATCAAGGTGAGCCGCGGGCGCGCACAGGGCCTCACACGGGACAGAGGGCAAGGGAGGCGCCGGGCTGGGCGCTCCGAGGAGCCGCTCGGTTAGTGGCTTCAGCTCTTCACCCCCCTCGACCCGGTCCTGCCAGATAAGCACAGGTGCTGTTGGAAAACCAGCAGTTATGCACTGCCTCAGATTTTTTTTCCCTCAACTGTTGTTTTTTTTGAGGAAGATTAGCCGTTGTCTAACACCTGCTGCCAATCCTTCTCTTTTTGCTGAGGAAGAGTGGCCCCCAGCTCATGTCCGTGCCCATCTTTCCTCTACTTTATATGTGGGACGCCCACCACAGCATGGCTCACCAAGTGGTGCTATGTCCGCACCTGGGATCCCAACCGGCAAACCCCAGGCCACTAAAGCGGAACGTGCACACTTAACTGCTGTGCCACCCGCCACCGGGCTGTCCCCTCACTGAACTGTTTAACAACTATTCGGTGTTTTTTATATAACAAAGCTTTTTTGTGGTGACGTGGAGTCAGGCTGTGCTTGCTTTCGCATCTTGCTTTTCTCTGGTCAGTACCGTGTCGGCTGTCGCAGGACGGGTGGCCGTTTGACCGGTCCCGTGGGAGGCGGGAGCGCTGCCCGGGGATGGCTGTGCCCGGCCGAGCCAGTACAGCCTTCTGTGCCCCCGGCCTGGCTGTCGCCTGAGCCTCCTTAGGGGGAGAGGCCCTCGTTACCTGCTCTCCCCGGGGCAGGCCTGACCTCGCGCCCCCCGTTGCAGAAATCCGACCCGGTGGTCTCGTACCGCGAGACGGTGAGCGAGGAGTCGAACGTGCTCTGCTTGTCCAAGTCGCCGAACAAGCACAACCGGCTGTACATGAAGGCGCGACCTTTCCCCGACGGCTTGGCCGAGGACATCGACAAGGGCGAGGTGTCCTCCCGCCAGGAGCTCAAGCAGCGCGCCCGCTACCTGGCCGAGAAGTACGAGTGGGACGTGGCCGAGGCCCGCAAGATCTGGTGCTTCGGGCCCGACGGCACCGGCCCCAACATACTCACCGACATCACCAAGGGCGTGCAGTACCTCAACGAGATCAAGGACAGCGTGGTGGCCGGCTTCCAGTGGGCCACCAAGGAGGTGAGCGGGGATGGCCCTCCTGGCCCCGTTGCTCTGCTGAAGTGGGGCTGGGACTCCTGCCTCCTGGGAAGGGGACCCGAGGGAGGGTGAGTTGGTCGAGACACCCAGGGCCCGGTGGGCCAAGAGCAGGAGGTGGCACAGGTGACTGTTGCGGGAGGGATGGTGACACTGAGGCTGAGCCTGACGCTGCCTTGTTCTCTGCAGGGGGCGCTGTGCGAGGAGAACATGCGCGGCGTGCGCTTCGACGTCCACGATGTGACACTGCACGCGGACGCCATCCACCGCGGGGGCGGCCAGATCATCCCCACGGCGCGGCGCTGCCTGTACGCCAGCGTGCTGACGGCGCAGCCCCGGCTCATGGAGCCCATCTACCTGGTGGAGATCCAGGTGGGCAGGCCGCCCCGCCCCGCCCCGCAGCCCCCGCCCGCCCCGCAGCCACTGCTCACCGCCTTTCTCTGCCCCGCAGTGTCCGGAGCAGGTGGTTGGTGGCATCTACGGCGTCCTGAACAGGAAGCGGGGCCACGTCTTCGAGGAGTCCCAGGTGGCCGGCACCCCCATGTTTGTCGTGAAGGCCTACCTGCCTGTGAACGAGTCCTTCGGTAGGTGCCAGCCGGCTGCGGCCCTCAGGGCCCTGGGTGGTGTGCTGGCGTCCGGGAGAGCCTCCTGCTCCTGCCTGGTCTGGGGGACGGACCCGGCGCTTGGCCCCTGTGGGAGGTGCGGGGCAGGCCTGATGGGGGCGGGAGCCGTGGGTATTGTGTGCCCGCTGCTGCCCTTCCCCGCCTGGAAGCGGCGGGCACCATAGTTGAGGAGGAGGCGGCGGCCCCGGGTCCATGTAGACCCTGGAGTCACTGACCGGAAGGCCCTTGGTGGGTGTGTCGCTCAGCGACCAGGGCCGCCATGCTGTGGCTGCAGCTTCTGAGAATGGGCAGACGGAGGCCGGGCACGAGCTTGGTGGCTTCTGAGCGAGCCTGGGAGGGGCACAGTCGGGGGACGTCCCGCCTCCGGAGCCCGACCAGGGAGCCGCCCGGTGACCCGAGCCTGCCCCTCCCGCAGGCTTCACCGCCGACCTGCGCTCCAACACGGGCGGCCAGGCCTTCCCGCAGTGCGTGTTTGACCACTGGCAGATCCTGCCCGGGGACCCCTTCGACAGCACCAGCCGCCCCAGCCAGGTGGTGGCCGAGACACGCAGGCGCAAGGGCCTGAAGGAGGGCATCCCAGCCCTGGACAACTTCCTGGACAAGCTGTAGGCGGCCCTGCCCGCTGCCGGGCGGCCCTCAGCCCCCGCGCCCGGCCCTCCCGTCCTCCACCGACCTCGAGACTGTCCCGGCGGGCCGCTCCGTGCCACCGTCAGTGCCCACGCGACGTCGGCCCTTCGATAATTTATTTCGGGATTTCAGACGCAGCAGAGAGGCCCTCCCAGCGGGGACTGGTTCGGCTGGTGGGGGTGGGGGAGGCGGGTTGGGACACCCAACACTTTTTTTTTTTCCCCATTTCAGAGGAAGACTCACATGTCCTTAAAAAAAGAAATTTAAAATAAACGCATTAAGAGGTTTATTGGGGAAATGGCCCGTAGTGGATTTTCCCCCAGAAACGGGGGGAAGGAAGAAGCGGGTAGACTTTCCATTTGGACAGAAGCTAGAAGGCGGGAGACCCTGAGCGGGGTCACCGTGAGCCCCTCCAGCTGTGTTAGTGCCATTGGAGTAATAAATTTGATATGGTGGTGACCGTGCACGTCCACGTGACTTCTTTCTCCATCCCCGTTCCCGCATGCGTGGCCACCAGGGACGCCGCGATACAGAGGGTTCACTGGGACCTTGAGGCGTCAGTCCAGACGTCAGACCCGCGCCCAGAGGCGAGATCCAGGAGACTTGCGATCCAGGCCGGGCCCCTCCAGTGGGACTTGTGACGGCAGTTCTGTCCCCTTTGCCGTGTGGAGGGCTGGAGTTTGCATCTTTGCCTTGCGAGTGCGTGTCCGTAGTCTGTGGGGCTGCCGTCGGTCCGTGCAGGTGTGGACGGCCCCACGTGGCTGAACCTGTCTCACCCCGAGCGCCTCCCTCCCGTCACCGCGGTCCAGACCAGCGCAGCGGGCGCTCCTTTGGAAGGCGGCCCCCGGGAAGTGTGGTGGGCGTGTGAGCAGCTGCAGACCTTACCTGAGGCTTGAGCTCATCACTCCGCGTGTTCCTGTCTGTCCTCAGGAAGACGGGGACAGGCCGTAGCGGTGGGGCTCCTGGCGAGGTGGGTGGCCCATGCGCACCCAGACTGTCCGGGGTGCCCTTGCTCTGTTGTATCCACGGCGTTTCACTGTAGTTGCTGAATCAAGGCTGTAGCTGGCGCTGCGTCCTGCCAGCCAAAGCGAGGGGAAATGGAGTCAATTTTTCATAGTAAAGAAAGATCACAGAAGTTGAACTGCCTGCATATCCAGTCACGTAGAAAGTTCTAGAAGAGGGGTGTTTATGAGGAGAGAAAACGCCCAATATAAAGTAACAGGAGGAATGTTGTTATGTTAATATCAGAGTCTGACCCAGATCCAGGTGACAGTTGCCATCCTCGTGTCCCCTACATTCATCCTCGGAAAGCTCTGAAGACCCACCTCTTCCCTTGGGCACAGCCGGCCGGTGGATGCTGAGGGTCCGCCGATGGCCGCTGGCCCATCGCTGTTGGCCCATCGTTGGCACCATCTCTAGTCCAACTGACGACCTTGGGTCATCATGAACCCGCTTGCCATGTGAGCAGACTTAGAACCCAGCTGCCCGAGGTGGTGATGGTGGGGGAGCCCGCACTGGAGCCCAGGCCCTAGTCCCTTGTCCCTAAGTGCATGCACGAGGAGATTCCCCACGGCACGCGGATACAGGATTGCTGAAGCCGGGGCTCGCTGCACACTCGCCTTCAGGTCCTGCCGAGTACCTGGAAGACAGCAGGATGTTGTGGGCGGCGATGGAAAGCTGCCTTTGCAATGATCTCAACTTACGGCCGAGTGTTGCTTGACATATACCAAGTGTTTTTTGCAGTTTTTATAAAACACGTAAGTTTTTTAAGTTTATATTTACAGGAAAGTTGCAAAGACGGTGGAGAGATGTTAACATCCTGCATGGGTACTGTGCATCTGTCAAAACAGAGAAGTAGGTCGGTAGCTTGCTCTTAGCTGCCTGAGAGTTCATGCTGGCGTTACCTGTTTCCACTCATGGTCTTTGCTCCGTTTCCGCATTCGAGGCAGGACAGATACATTGCACCCAGTTTTGCGCATTCTTTTTTAATAAAGATTTTATTTTTTTTTAAATAAAGATTTCTCCTTTTTCTCCCCAAAGTCCCCCGGTACATAGTTGTGTATTTTTAGTTGTGGGTCCTTCTAGATGTGGCATGTGGGACGCCGCCTCAGCATGGCCTGATGAGTGGTGCCATGTCCACACCCAGGATTCGAACCGGCAAAACCCTGGGCCACCGAAGCGGAGTCTGCAAACTTAACCACTCGGCCACGGGGCCCGCCCCAGCGCGTTCTTAATACTAAGTAATTTTGCTGGGGATGAGACTATAAATCGAGACAAGACTGAACTGTGTTTGGTTGAACTGCAAGAATTTCTCAGTGCCGCTTGCGGTCCTTGGCTTGTTAATTTGGCCCCCCCGGGTCAATGTGCATTTACAGCTGCCACGTCCAGCAATGCCATTTATGGGGGCTGACATCTGATGACTTCACCGTGGCTTCTTGTGTAATTACACCCGAGCATTGGCATGTTACAAATGTGTGTGTGTTTTGCTCTCGACCTAGATTTGGTTCATTTCATTTATTGATTTAATTGTATTATTTTTGTGACCGTTCTAGGCCAGCAGTTCTCATCTTTTTGGTGTCAGGACCCCTAGACACTCTTAAACATTACCGAGCTTTTGTTTAAACAAATAGCTTTTGTTTAAATGGGTTACATCGACTGGTATTTACCATATTTAGAAATTAAAATTGAGAAATTTTAAAAACTGTTTTTAAATGATAAACCCATCTCATTTAACATAAGTAACATTTTTATGGAAGAAAAACTTTTCCAAAACAAAACAGAAAACAGAAGAGTGGCATTGTTCTGCATTTTTGCAAATCTTTGAAATCTCTGGGTTAATAGACAGTGGATTGTCATATCCATTTCTGTATTAAATCTGAAAGGCTGTATCGTTTTGGTTCAACTGTCTGGAGAGAAGCCAGCCTGACTCATTCCTATACTCGGAAAAGAGAAAGCATTTTCATACTTTTTTTCAGATAATTGTGGACATTCTTTGAAACAACACCAAAACTCAACAAGTGTTAGCTTACTGAAGATTAATTACAATGTGGTATCTGAAACCATATCAATGAGCTTTTCATGACTGTTACATTAAAATCCATTTGTCTATCTTGCACTTTGAATGGGTTTCCCCCCCTACTCAATTTTGTAACATCGTGCATTTGTTATCTGGAAATATTAGCAGTAAACCAAGTTTGCAGCCCTTGCACATGTTGCCACACTTCATTAAACAACACAGAAATCACATTTGTTAATAGCAATTTCATCAGGACAGTGTTGAAGTGTCAGGAAGCTGTCAGGTTTCAAAAATTTTAATATTTTGCTTGAAAGCTCCAATGTGACTATCAGCGACAAGTATTGTCAATTGTTTCCCTCGAAGTGATTGACGGGCTCAATTTGTTCATTTCTGAGAAAATGTCTGCCAAATACCCAAGTCTGAATTGCTACAGTTTGTCAGGTGTCTTTTCGAGTAAAAATGGTGTCCCAACCCCTCACTCATGAAGTGTGGGCTGTGCATACATAACTTTCTTCCAAAGAAGACAGTATGGAAAGGGGAGGGGAAAAAAAGTAACTTTCCAGTGGGAAAACCTGACAAACACTGCCTGGAGCCAGGTGACCAAGGTCAATGTCAACAGTGATGTGACATGGATTGAATGGACTCTCGTGAAAGGGTGAAAAGGCCGCTTTACCTCTGGGGTCCTCGTCCTTAAAACCCATCACCCCAGTCTAACCATGAGAGAACCATCAGATGCATCCCGATTGAGGGACATTCTACAAAACAGCCAGTCTTCAAAACTGTGGAGGTCATCAAAAACAGGAAAGGCAGAAAGGACTAAATGTCATGTGGGATCCTGAGTGGGATCCTGGGACAGAAACATGACAATAGGAAAAACCCGGAATCTGAGTCAAGGACAGACTCGGTTAAGAATACCGTGTGACTGTCAGTTTGTTCGTTGTGACAAATGCACCATGCTAGTGTAAGAGGCAATCACAGGGGAACCGGGTGTGGAGAAGGTGCTGCTTTCGCTGTGAACTGCATGCAGTGCGCGCAGGAGGTAGACCAGAGCAGAGGAAGGCGGTCTCCGGGCAGAAGGAATAGCTCATGCCAAGATCTGGGGTAGAAATGAGATGTCTGAGGCCAGAAGGATCACAAATGGGTGCGGACTGCAGTGAGCAAGGCGGAGACCATCATGATGGTAGGGCCATCGGCAGAGGCCAAAAGACGAGGTCTAGTGTCCGATGGCCTGTGAGGTGGTTCAGCATTAGCTTAGGATCAGGTGTATCTGGGAACGATTCAGCTCTGCCATTTACCAGCTGTGTGACATTGGGTGGGCTGCTTAACCTCTCTGGGTCTCAACTTCCCCATCTATAGAATGGGGGAAATATTAATATGTCTTAGCTTCTAAGGTTCTTGATTGATACATACTAAGGCTCAGTAAATGCTAACTGTTATTATCATGTGTCTTGAGACAACAGGAGTCACAGTCGGATGCTCAACAATGAATGGCAACACCTGACTGACCTCATTTGCATTTTTATTTACATATTTGGAATATGGGTAACATTTTACAGAGGAGGAAACTGCCACTGAGGGACTAAGGCGGTCCGGGGGTCCCTGGCTGGGCTTTGGATTCACGTCCTTAGCGCCCGAGAGAGGCAGGAAGAGGGAGGCAGGACTTCAGCATCGCACCTCCCAGCTTCAGGACCCCGGTCAGAGGAGAGCGGGCGGGGCTGCCCAGGGGCCGGAAGTCGGTCTTGCGGCCTACGTAAGTTTGACCGGCGTCCAATCTAGCCAATCATGTGCTGGAAGGGGAGTCTGTTGGCCAATGGCGAGGCGGCATCCGGGTGCGGAGGGCCGGACGCCTGCGGGCCTGGGTGGGAAGGCGGCGGAGGGCGGGGCGTCACGAGCGACGGGCTCGCTGACCAATGGGCGGTGGGATCCGCCTCCCGGGGGCGGGCACTGGCGGGCGCGGTGACGTCATAGCAGGTCAGCCCGTCGCAGGGGCCGCGGCGGCGGGACCAGGGGAGGCGGCGCAGGCCAGCGCGGCGGAGGGACCGGTCCTCGGAGGGTGCGGAGCGGACTCGGCCCGGGGCCGGCGGGCGGGGGGCCCTTGGGGGATGCGGGGGCACGTTTGGGGACCCTTGGCGTGACCGGGCCGGAGAAGGGGCTGGGCTGGGGCCTTGAGGGGCGTGGCGGCCTCGGGGACGCTTGAGCGGGGATATTAGGGATTGGGGAAGACCTTGGAGGGTCCCTGGAGGGGTCATCGGGGTCTTCCTTGGAGCTTGTGCGAGGGTTGCGGGCGAAAGGCCATGGAGGGGACTCAGATGTGGCCCTTTGCGAGGGCCCTTTGTTTGCGGGAGAATGGGGGGGTGGGGGGCTCTGATACCTGGAGGGGTGCCTTCCGGGAGTGGGTGGCCCGGGGGACGCAGGAGTGGGGGGAGGGGGCTTGCAGGAGCCTGGAAGCTGTTGTCTAGTCCTTGGGGATTCAGGATGGGGTGGAGCACAGCGCTGAGGAGGGTCTTAAGAGGCCTGCCGAGGTCGGGGCGCCCGTGGGGCGACAGCATCAGGACCAGGAGGGGCGGAGGCCCCGATGGGCAGGGAGATGGGACTGTGTGGCCCTGGGACTAGTTAGGACGTGGGGCAGGGAGTCAGGGCGTGCCGGGGTTTGAGGCATGAAGCGTGTGGGGGATCTTGCAGGAATGTCTGGGGTCTCCGATGAGCGGGTTGGAGGAAGGCAGAGAAAGGCCGGGGTGGTGTGTGGGAAGCTGGAGGTATGTGCCTGCTGGGAGTTATGGGGGCGAAGGTGGCACGGTGGGGCTTTCACCGACCTTGTGGGTGGCGTGGTGTCTAAATGAGATGCCACTGGAAGCTGGCCGGCTCGCCAAACCACACACGCCCTCCGAGGACCGTGGGACTTGAGCGTGGAGTGATGTGAAAGCTATTTCTGGCGAGCAGGTGGCCCCGTTTACCTAGGAGTAATGGCATCTCAGTCCTTCTTTCTTGTTTCTCTGTCTCCTCCAGGCTCACGGCTAGGGGGGCTCCCCGAGGTCCCGGCCCCAGGCTGCAGTGACTGGGCTTTTGCTGGAGCGGAAGGTGCTGGAAGGCAGCCCGGCCACCATGTCCACGTTCAGGCAGGAAGATGTGGAAGACCACTATGAGATGGGGGAGGAGCTGGGCAGGTGAGCAGCCCCCTCTGGCGGGGCTCGGCGGGGTGGGAGAGGCGCGGCGGGGCTTTTCTGGACGCATCTCTCCTCCTGTTCTTTGTTCTGTTCTCCAAGAGAGAATGAGTCAGGCTTCTGTGTTGGGGGAACCAGTTTGGGCTTTGGGGCCAGACAGCCCCAGCCGTGAATTCCTGCTCTGAGGTCCTCTGTGCGTTTCCTCTGGGGAGACACTAACTGCGGTGTGAGCGCCGTGGAGGTTAGCAGTTTTTTGCTGGTGAAGCTCTGTCTGTCTCTTTAATCCTCTCGTGTGGGAGGCATTTAAGTCTCCCCCACCCCTGCCAACTGTTGAGCATTCTTGTGGGAAAAAGAGAAGGTTTCCCGTTCCAGCCAGGCAGCTGACTTCCTGCCTGGCCGGGCCTCGCAGCCCCCTGGGAACTACCCCCCCCCCCCCCCACCTCGGACCAGCCAGGCACCATCCTTTTTTTTTTTTTTTTTTTTTGGCAGAGTCTCAAACCTTATTTGGTGAGTTTGCTGCTGGCCGGCCTTCCCCAGCCCAGCCGCCTTGGCCGGCCCCGTGATGTCACCAGAAAGGAATGTAAATAACTGAGCCCTGTATCAGGCCTCTGCTGAGAGAGTGTTTGCGGCTCATTTGGGGTCCTGAAGGGCTTCCTTTAGAAATTTACTGTGTTAGGGGCCCGGCCTGGTGGCGCAGTGGTTAAGTGCACATGTTCCGCTTCTCAGCGGCCCGGGGTTCGCCGGTTCGGATCCCGGGTGCAGACACGGCACCGCTTGGCAAGCCATGCTGTGGCAGGTGTCCCACATATAAAGTAGAGGAGGATGGGCACAGATGTGAGCTCAGGGCCAGCCTTCCTCAGCAAAAAGAGGAGGATTGGCAGCAGATGTTAGCTCAGGGCTAATCTTCCTCAAAAAGAAAAAAAAAAAGAAATTTTCTCTGTTAGAGTGGTAGCAAATACAGCCTCCTTGCCTCTGAAGAAATCTCATGCTTTGTTGTTGAAAATGTGTTAGGACCTCTTCCTGACGGTCGCTTGGCAACAGTCTGCAAAATGTCACATGTGTGTTCTCTTTAGCCCACCGATTCCACTCCCAGGAGTGAATTCAGGGGAAATATGTACTACACGGACCCAGTGACCTAGGATGGAATAGTTGCTATGGGGATGTTCTGTGAGCAAAAGATGGGAAGCCTCTTCAGTGGCCGACACAGCAACACCACATCCGTGGGTGGAATAATATGCAGCCAGTAAAAAGAGCCACATAGGAAAGTTATTGGAATTTTCTAGATAAACTGAGGATGAGAGAAGGGAAGTGACTTGCTCAAAGGGCATGCAGACCGGAAGTGGCAAAGCAGGATCCAGACCTTGAGACAAGGCCCCCCCTGTGTGGAGCCAGAGCTGGGCACCTGGCTCAGCCAGCTCCGTGCCCCCCGGATCCTGGGCTTGGGCCCAATAGATGTGCAAACGAAGATGAGCTCCACCAGTTGGGGAGGGAGTGCGTGCTCACGCCCAGAACACCATCCTCTTTCGGGTGTGCACTTTGCCGCTCTGAAGTGGGCCCCCTTGGTAAACTCCGGATTTCAGAGGCAGGAATGAGCTGGAATTCGGTTTCCAGCAGAACCGTGTCTTTCGCGGGTCTAATTCTCGACCGTCTTTGGAGAATTAGCTGCCGGAGGTCACCATGATTACAAGGCCTGAGGGTCAAGCTGGGCCACCTTTTCTTGTCCCGGGGGTCACGGGGCTCAGCGAACTGGGAGTGTGTGTGTGTGTGTGGGGGGGGGGCGGTCTTTCTTCCCAATTCAACTTCGCATCGACCGTCTCAGGAGAAAATAAACCTGTGGTTGATGCGTCTGCGGGCTCCCACGTCCTGCGTGGGGTGTGCGTCTGTATCGGTCAGCTCCGGCTGCCTGAGCAAAGTGCCACTTTCGGGGCGGCTTACACAGCGGACACTCATCCTATCCCGGGCCTGGGGGCTGGAGGCTGCGATCACCGTGTCGACAGGGCTGGTTCCTCAGAGGCCTCTCTCCGTGGCTGTGGACGGCGGCTCCTCCCTGGGTCCTCACGTGGTCGTCCCTCTGTGCGTGTCTGTGTCCCCATCTCTTCTTATAAGGACACCAGTCCTATTGGATCAGGACCCACCCCAGTGGCCTCATTTTAACTTAATCGCTGCTTTTTCTTTTTTTTTAAGGAAGATTAGCCCTGAGCTAACATCTGCCAATCCTCCTCTTTTTGCTGAGGAAGACTGGCCCTGAGCTCACATCCATGCCCATCTTCCTCTACTTTCTATGTGGGATGCCTACCACAGCATGGCTTGCCAAGCGGTGCCGTGTCCGCGCCCGGGATCTGAACCAGCGAACTTTGGCCCGCCAAAGCGGAATGTGCGCACTTAACCGCTGTGCCTCTGGGCCGGCCCCCTTAATCACCTCTTTAAAGGCCCCATCTCCAGATAGTCACATTCTGAGGTCCTGGGGGTTGGGGCTTCAACTTAGGGACTTTTGGGGGACCCGGTTCAGCCCGTAACAGCATCTTTTTACCTGTTCTCGTGAGTCCGCTCTGACTTCTCTTTGTGTGTTAGTTCAGCTTAGAGTAAAGCTAGCAGAAAAGAATCCTTGTGTTGGAAATTCAGGCCACACGTCCAGCGCTCATCCCGGCGGTCCCGGCACGTGGTGGCCGCTCGGCATTTGGTGCCCTTGTCGTCAGGGAGTCATCGTGGGATGGGAGCTGGAAGAATTCGCTTGCTTGATATAGACAGGGGTGGAGGGGAAGGCATGTCAGGTGGGGGGAGTGTTAGCCAAGACTCAGAGGGTCCGGAACATCACGGGCCAGGGGCTGTTGGGTTCGGCGGGCAGGACCTGAGCAGGAACACTGGGCTGACCTGGGCCCCTGGCTTTTATGTTAGTGGTGGCGTTTCCTGTTGGTGCCAGAACAGGTTACCGTAGTTTGGTGGCTGAGAAGAACACGCATTGATTATCACAAAGGTCTGGGAGTCAGGCTTCTAAAATGGGTCTGCTGGGTGGGCCCTCCCGGAGGCCCCAGGGGAGGAGCGCGTCCCGCCTCCTCCAGCTTCCAGAGGCGCCGCGTCCTGGGCTCGGGGCCCCTTCCTCCGTCCGCACGGCCAAAAGCGCAGCGTCTCCATCTCTGCCTGTGACCCTCCTGCCTCCCTCTGATCAGGACCCTGGGGTGACCCTGGGCCCCGGGAATCCAGGGTCGTCCCCATCCCAGGGGCCTTAACTTAATTCGTCTGCAAAGTCCCCTCTGCCGTGTGAGGTGCCACGTCCACGGGTCCCGGGCTGTGGACGTGGTTGTGATTTCGGCTACCGTGGTCACAGATGGTTTCGCACCTCCCATGTGCCCGCCATGAACTTCACGCACCTGCGTGTGCGGAGCGTACCTGTGAGCCCGCCATGGGCGCTGTCGCCCCTCAGTGCTGGCGAGGGCAGCGGCCTAGGTGCCCGCCAGTTGCAGGTGTCCTGGGCACCACAGGAGGACCCGCAGACTGGGACACATCCAGTCGGGTCCCTTGGCTTTTCTGAGGGCCCCGCTGGCCTGGCAGAGGTACCCCTCACTCATGTGTCTGTGTCTCCTGCCTGGCCTGTCCTCCCTCTGCCGCCACCAACTTCAGGGATCCCTCCTGTCCCCAGGGCCCGTCTCTGCCGTTCCTCCTCTACATGCTGTTGCCTATTTCCCCAAGATGTCGCGTGGTCTCTTTCCTCTTGCCCCCTGGTGTGCCTTGTTGCAATTTCTGGCCTGGCCTGTGTGCTCTCGGTCTGGGAATCGGTCTGTCCACTGACATGTTGTGTTACTGTGACCTCTTGATGCTGGGGTCAGCAACCATGGCCTGTGCACTAACTCCCACCCTAGTCAGTGTCGTCTGGCCCACCCACGCGCCTGGAATGGGCTCTGGCTTTTTTTTAAAGATTTTATTTTTCCTTTTTTTCTCCCCAAAGCCCCCTGGTACATAGTTGTGTATTTTTAGTTGTGGGTCCTTCTAGTTGTGGCATGTGGGACGCCACCTCAGCATGGCCTGACGAGCGGCGCCATGTCTGTGTCCAGGATCCGAACCAGCGAAACCCTGGGCCAGCAAGGCAGAGTATGCGAACCTAACGACTCGGCCGTGGGGCCAGCCCGCTCAGACTTGTTTTTAAGGGTTGTGAAAACATACAGGAATTGTGGCAGAGACCACGCGGCCCGTGGAGCTTGAAGTATTTACAGTCTGGCCTTTTTCAGTCAACTGTCGAGTTAAAGCAAGTTACTATGACCGAGTTCCTAGACAGCAAAGGAGTTTGGACATTGGACGGCTCCCTGGCATGCGGTCAACAGACTTTCTGTCTCTCTCTTAAATAACAGCTGTCAGGAGATGTAATTCACATACCATATGGGTCACTCATTCCAAGTGTACGGTTTAGTGATCTTTGGTACATTCACAGAGTTGTGCAACCATCACCACTAAGTGATTCCAGAACATTCCATCACCCCCAAAATTCTGTCCCTGTCAGCAATCAACCGCACCCCAGCCCCTGGCCCCTACGTGCCTGCTCTCTGTCTGTGGATCTGCCTGTTCAGGACATTTCCCATCAATGGGGTCACAGGCCATGTGTCCTTCTGTGTCTGCTTCTCTCCCTGAGCGTCGTGTGTTCAGGTCCGTCCACGTGCGGCTGTGTCAGGGCCTCACTCCTCTTCACAGCTGCGTCGTATTCCGGGGCGTGAATGGACCCACTGTGTATCCATTCTTGCACTGATGGGCACGCACTTGGCTTGTTCCCCCTTTGGGCTGTTGGGAGTAATGCTGCTGTGAACGTCTATATACAAGTCTCTGTGTGGACACGTGTTTTCATTTCTCTTGAGTGGACACCCAGGGGTGGAATTGTGGGTCACACAGAAACTTCTGGTTTAACCTTCTGAGGACCCGGCACTCTGTCCCGCACAGCGGCTGCCCCGTTTTGCATTCCCACCCGCCATCCCTGAGGGTGCTGGGTTCTCCACGTCCTCGCTCTGCTCTCTTCTTTTGAAACTGGGTGCGCCTCCTTCAGCCTGCCTAGTGAACAAGAAGCTTTTTTTTTTATAATTTTTTTTTGTGGTGAGAACAATTGTCCCTGAGCTGACATCTGTGCCTGTGTTCCCCTGTTCTGTATGTGGGACGCCGCCACAGCGTGGCTTCATGAGCAGTGGGGATCCAAACCTGTGAACCCCAGGCTGCCGAACTGGAGCGTGCGAACTTAACCACTGCCCACTGCGCCAGCCCCAAGAAGCGCTTTTGAAGTCAGTGACTTTTCTTTCTTTTTTGTTAGATTTTTCAAAACGATGAAATACGCTGTGAAAAGTTGAATCAGAATAGAATGATATCAAATAAAAAGTAAAAACCCCTCTTCACTGGCCCCGTTCCCTCAGTACCACTCCCCAGAGTGTCTGTTGGTAACAGGTCAGCCTGTGTCCTCCAGACCTTTTTTCCCACGTGGACGCATGTAAATCCATCTGTGCCAATGGGTACAGCCTGTACGCCTTTGAAACAGAAAGAGCTCTTTCTGTGTGTCGTTCTGCAGCTTTTGCCCCTGAGCAGGTCCTCGGGGACGCTGTCCTTGTCAGCTCACGGAGAGTCACCCCGTTCTTCTTCATGACTGCATAAGATTCCGCCGGACCCACCGTGATGGGTTCCAGCGCCCTTCTGATCAGCGTCGAGCTGTTTCTGTCCCTCTCACTGTGGCAGGAGTGTCAGGTGGCCATCGTGTTACACGCCGCTTTGCGCTCACATAGCAACACCTTCCACGAAAATTCTCAGAGGCTGTGGGGACAGTGCCTGGCATCAGGAGTTGGGACAGTGTTGCCCGAGGAGGCCGTGGCAGCCCGGTTCCTCTCGGCGCACGCTCACCTCTCCTCCTCTCCTCTCCCCTCCCCTCCCCTCCCCTCCTCTCCCCTCCCCGGCCCTCCTCCCGCAGCGGCCAGTTTGCGATCGTGCGCAAGTGCCGGCAGAAGGGCACGGGCAAGGAGTACGCGGCCAAGTTCATCAAGAAGCGCCGCCTGTCGTCCAGCCGGCGGGGGGTGAGCCGGGAGGAGATCGAGCGGGAGGTGAACATCCTGCGGGAGATCCGGCACCCCAACATCATCACGCTCCACGACATCTTCGAGAACAAGACCGACGTCGTGCTCATCCTGGAGCTGGTCTCGGGCGGCGAGCTCTTCGACTTCCTGGCCGAGAAGGAGTCGCTGACGGAGGACGAGGCCACCCAGTTCCTCAAGCAGATCCTGGACGGCGTCCACTACCTGCACTCCAAGCGCATCGCCCACTTCGACCTCAAGGTGAGCCCCGTGGGGCCCTCGGGACAGAGCGGCAGGGGCTGGCTGTCAGGGCCCAGAACGCACACCCCAGACCCATTGCCGCCAGGGGCCAGGAGACGGACCGGCTCAGGCCTGGGCCAGTGAGGGGGTGCCAGGGAAATCGGGGCGCTGTTCCCGGGACTCGGGGCTGGCAGAAGCCGCAGAGGCCCCCTCACACCGCCATGCTCCCCCCCAGCCAGAAAACATCATGCTCCTGGACAAGAACGTGCCCAACCCGCGGATCAAGCTCATCGACTTCGGCATCGCCCACAAGATCGAGGCGGGGAATGAGTTCAAGAACATCTTTGGCACCCCGGAGTTTGTGGGTGAGGCCCTGCGGGGATGTCGCGGCTCGCGGCTTCGGGGGGGGGGGTCCCTGAGGACTTGTGGCTGGCTCCTGGGTGCCTGGCCCATTGCCCTGGGGTTTCCCCTCCCAGCCCCAGTGTCGGGTACATGGGAGCTCAAGGCCTCAGCTTGGTGGCTGTCACCGTCCAGGCCTTCCTGCCTGAGAGCTGGCCCTGCCCGCCTGTGCCTTCATTTCTTTGGGGACCAGATGGTCACCTGCCAGTGGGGCTGTGCTGCTCCCCGAGGCCGCGTCCCCAGGGCCGCCTCACACCTCCAGCACCTGAGCCTGCGCCTTCTCTCTCCCTGTGCCCGCAGCGCCCGAGATTGTCAACTACGAGCCCCTGGGCCTGGAGGCGGACATGTGGTGAGTGGGGGCAGCGGGGGCCCAACACACACCCCGGGATGCAGCATCTCTGCTCCCCCGCGTGTCCCCTGCCCGTCCCAGGAGCTCCCGGCCACAGCTGCAGGCGGGGACACAGCCCATCCTTGTGGTCCTGGTGTCATGGGGTGTGGGCGGGCCAGCCTGCTGCCTTAAAACGGGGGTCGGCAGGTTACGGCCCACGGGCCAGAGCAGGCCCACGAGCCAGGAGTGGCTCTCTCCTTTTTAAAGGGTTAGTTAAAAATGAAACAGGTGAGTGTGTGACAGACCGTTGGTGGCCCACAAAGCCTGAAATATTCGCTCCTCTGTAGAAAAAGTTTGCCAACTCTGCCTTCGAGCACAGCAGGCCCCGGGGAGGGTCCCACGCCTGCGTGGTCTGTGGCTGCAATGCGCTGACCTCCCCCACCCCAGCCGGTGGAGCCTTGACAGGCAGGCGCAGCCAGACATGCTGAAGTGTCCCCACCGAGACCCCTGGAGCGGGAGAGGGGAAGGGACTTGGCCTGGGTCGCGCAGACCCCTGCTTCCCGCCTGGCCCCCGAGCCTTGGGCGCTGGACCCCCCGCCGTCTAGAGGCCCTGGGAGTCGGGGTGCTGCGCCCCATGGCCGAGCTGACCCTCGTCTCTCCCGTGTGTTCTCTGCAGGAGCATCGGCGTCATCACCTACATCCTGTAAGTGCCTGGTGGCTTGCCTGCCGCCCCGCCGGGCCCGCAGACTCAGGAGGAGGGGCTCGGGTCGCCACGGGGCTGAGCGAGCTGTGGGTGGGGGCTGGGTGAGCGAGTGAAGGACCCTGTGCAGGAGAGAAAGGTGTGGTTCCCGTCTCAGGCTTCTGACTGACTGACTGTGGATCAGGGCCCCGTGACCCGTCCTCGGGGGATAGTTTGCTTGAGCAGCTCGCAGAACCTGGGGAGACAGTTGACTTCCCAGGACCAGCTGATCAGAGGCTGAGATAAGGGATTCAGATGAACAGCCAGAGGAGGAGGCACAGATGGAAGGTGACAGCTGACAGGGCCCACGCACCGGAGCTTCTGTCCCCGTGGAGCTGAGGCGCGCCACCCTCCAGGTGTGGACGTGTTCAACCCGGAACCCCGCTCTCCGTCACCTAGGCAGGGTTCATTAACCCTTGGCCGTGGGTGATTAGCTCAGTGCCCAGCCGCTCCCCTCCCCAGAGGTCGGAGGTCAGAGGTCGGGGTGACGATGAGAGTGCCATCCCTCTAATCCCGTGGCTGGTCCCCTGGCCGCCAGCCCCATCCTTAGGGCTTTCCAGAAGTCACCTCATTAGCATAAGCTCGGGTGCGGCTGAAGGGGGCTTGTTAGGAATAACAGAAGATGCTCCTGCATCTTTGTCACCCTGGAGCTATTTCAGAATCCAGGACGCCGAATATTCTAGATGCTCCCACCGTCTTAGCTCTTATCGCTCAGGAAGTTGAAGGGTTTGGGCAGCTGTGAGCCTGAGGACAGGGACGGGGACCAGTACATACTTGTTCCCGTGAGTCCCAGGGGCATGCTGTGGCCACCTCAGTGCAGCATAGGGAGGCACCCGACGCTGTCACCGTTGGTGGGCGCCCCGCCCGTGTGCCGTGATGGTATCGGCCAGGAGGCCCTCCGGGAAGTTACTGGTTGGCCCCCTGGAGTCACTAAACGTTTTGGGGGAGATGCTTTGAGGTTCCACGGAGACTGTGGCTGTCGCTTTAGCACGTGTCGGTGGCTGGCGGTGACTCTGCTGCCTTCCCGTTGGTGGCCAGGGCGTGGCTGGGGGAGAGAATGCGGGTGCGAGGGGTGTCCGGGGCCCCCGCCGCCATCCTTGGCATCTGGCCCCTGGTGGGCCTGGCAGAGTGCCGCGGCTCCCCCGGCCGCGGCCTGGTCGTGGAGCGAGCGCGTGCAGGGGACCTGAGCCCTGCGTCCGTCTCCCAGCCTGAGCGGCGCGTCCCCGTTCCTGGGCGAGACCAAGCAGGAGACGCTGACCAACATCTCGGCCGTGAACTATGACTTCGACGAGGAGTACTTCAGCAACACCAGCGAGCTGGCCAAGGACTTCATCCGCCGGCTGCTCGTCAAAGACCCCAAGTATGCGCCCTGGGCCCCGGGGGGCGGGGGCCGCCTGGCAGGGAGGCGGACTGGGGCCCCAGAACGGGCGGGGGGCCCAGAGCTCGTCTTTCCGAGCCGGCCCCTCCCTGTACCTGGGAATCAGACGCGGCTCCCGCTTGGGCAGGAGACTGCGATGGATGACGCCGGTTGGGCCACCCCATCCATGTCTTAAGAAGCTTTTCATGTGTTGCCAATGTTTAAAATAAGTTTCACGTAAAAGTCTAGGTGGCTGTTTTCTTCTAGAAAAAACCTAAAACTCCTGGCAGAGCCCTCATTCACGGGGAGGCGCTCCCATGGGCCGCAATCCTCCCTGTTGAGTGCCACCCATTCCTCTCACCTGCCCAGCCCCTCCTGTGGGTGCCTGACTTTGCGAGACGCCAACATTAGGTCTCGACCCTGTTTATAAAAACCCTCAGAAAACACGGAGACCCCACAGGCCCCTCATGGGCTCCTCGTGGTGGGCCCGGCAGAGCGGATGCTCTCTGCATGTAGATTCAGAGTCATTTCAGGGACTTGCCCCTGGGCTGGAGGGTGACTTAGAGGTTTGGGGGTCCCCAGGGGCAGGGGTCTGTGGGTCGGCCCTGGGAGGGGCCTGAGGGCAGAGCTGTGGTGGGCAGAGCCTGGAACACCTTCCCGGCTCTCTGCCCGGCTCTTCCTGCCAGCCTTGGGGGAAGATGGCACACGTGTGGGTAACCAGGGCGGGGGCCTCTTCTAGGAGGAGAATGACCATCGCCCAGAGCCTGGAGCATTCCTGGATCAAGGTAAGGGGGGCTGCTCCCACTGGAGGAGGGCGGGTGTGACAGGGGAGTGGGCCTGGACGGTGGGGGGCTGGAATCCAGGGCCCCTCTGTGAAACTTCCCAGAAAGGGGTCATCTCTAGGTCAAGGTCAGGATGGACAGCCTTCTGGAAAGGGCCAGAGGGCCAGTGTTTTTGGCTCTGCGGCCTCGGGTGTAACTGCTCAGCTGGGCCATCGTAGCAGAAAGCTCCGTGAGCCATAGGTATTCGAATGGGCATGGCCGTGTGCCAATAAAACTTTATTTACAAAAGCAAGCGGAGGGCCGGACATGGCCCTCAGCGGGCCTCTGCTTCCTGGCCCTCGCGCCATGTGCCCCCTCCTCCGCCTGCAGGCGATCCGGCGCCGGAACGTGCGGCGAGAGGACAGCGGCAGGAAGCCGGAGCGGCGGCGCCTGAAGACGTCCCGCCTCAAGGAGTACACCATCAAGTCGCACTCCAGCATGCCCCCCAACAACACCTACGTCAACTTCGAGCGCTTCTCCAAGGTGCTGGAGGAGGTGGCGGCCGCCGAGGAGGGCCTGCGCGGGCTCGAGCACAGCCGGCGCCTGTTCCACGAGGACATCGAGGCGCTGACGGCCATCTACGAGGAGAAGGAGGCCTGGTACCGGGAGGAGAACGAGAGCATCGGCCAGGACCTGCGGCGGCTGCGGCAGGAGCTGCACAAGACCGAGGCGCTGCAGCGGCAGGCCCAGGAGGAGGCCAAGGGCGCGCTGCTGGGGGCCAGCGGGCTCAAGCGCCGCTTCAGCCGCCTGGAGAACCGCTACGAGGCCCTGGCCAAGCAGGTGGCCTCCGAGATGCGCTTCGTGCAGGAGCTGGTGCGCGCCATGGAGCAGGAGAAGCTGCAGGGCGGGGAGTGCAGCCTCCGCTAGGGCCGCGGCGCGGGCCCCGGCGGGCGCGGTGATGAGTGCGCCGGGCTGGGCTGGGCTGCCCCCACGGGGCCCTGGGGTTCACGGCCGAGGGGAGGGGCTCGGCCCCCGGAAGACGGGGCGGCCCAGGCGGCCTTCTCCGCACGGCCCACCGCCCCCTGCTCGGCCCTCTCCTGCAGCATCGCGGACTCGGGGGGCTTCCGGGGCAGCATCGCCTCGGGACTCGGTCATCTCTGCAAGGGGTTGGTCCCGCCAGGACGGAACCAGCCACGGTGGACACAGGTGCCTTCTGCCTGGCCGGGCGGCCGCCTTTGTGTCTAGGACCTGGGTCAGGGGAGAGTCCAAGTACACGGAGCCTCGGGGAGGGGGCTGCGAGTGCCCCGGGCTCGCCTCAGGCTCAGAACTGCAGGGGCCCCTGCTGGACCCCCGGCCCCTCCTCTTCTGGAAACGGGAGGCGGCTCCCTCGGCGTCAGCGGTGGAGGTGGCTGTGCGCCCGGCTCTCCCAGCGCCCCCGTCACAGGTCTGGCAGTGGGCACGGGGCCAGAGCTGACTAGCTGACCCAGCTCCCGAGGACGTGTGGGTCTGGAGGTGCATAGGGGAGTGTGTGGCCGGGCCCGGTGCTCAGATGCAGTAAAGGTGACACCTGTGGAAACTGTCTCCTCCCTTCCTGAGGTGGGGGTGGGGGGTCCCGCTGACGAGGGGGTGAGGAGTCATGAGCCATTTCTGCCTGGTGACCCTCCCAGCGGGCGTGCTGTGGAGCAGCGCCCTTCTCTCCGGCTCCCTAACAGTGCCGGGTCCAGGCTCTGGGGACACAGCCCCTGACGTGCCTCAGCCGCCAGCAGGGGTCCCACCCCTCCTTCGCTCCCTTCCCCAGTGCTGCCTTTTGAATCATTAGGGTCCCAGGCCAGCACCCCTTGGGCTGGGCTGCATGGAGTAGGCACAGCCAGGATGCCATGCAAAGGCCCGTGGGCCCAGCGCTCCCCTCGGCAGAGAGCTGAGCTCCGTCCTGGCCTGTGCTGGTGTTTCCCTGGGTACATCTAGCCGGAACCTCCAACAGGTGGATGCCTTGGGGACCTGGCGTTGGACTAGGGAGTGAAGGGGCCGTGGTGGCAGCAGTGCCACTGGGCGCCGCTAGGTGCCGCCCTGGAGCAGGGCCTCGGGCCCCAGAGAAGGTGCCCAGGTCCCGGCTTCAGTGAACCGGGAGTCGGGGGGCCCAGCTGGTGGCCGCTCTGGGCTGACTTCTCTGCTGCAGGTCATGTTAACCGAGGGCCACCTGTGCAGCCCCGAGCCCGAGCGACTCTCAGGACAGAGGCCAGCCAGGCCGAGGGCAGGGGGAGCCGGGCGGGTGGGCTGGCGTTCCAGCTGTGGCCCCTAGCTGGGGCCACCAGGATGCTGCCGGGCCGAGGCAGGGCCTTGGGACCTGGCTCTGGGGTCCAGCGGAGGGGTCTTCCCTCTGCAAGCTGTGCTGTGTCCCATGTACACGCCTCTGCCAGCACATGCCTGCCCGAAGTCCCAGGACATGGCCCCACGGCCGTCACCTGCAGCTGTACCTTACTCAGCCAGGCAGGGTCCAGCCTTGCTGGTCACCCGGCGCTGTGGCCTCGCCAGGCTCTGTCTCCCTCTCCGTCCGCTGCCTGTCCCTGTGCTCCTTGGCAGGAAGGGGACACCCGGGGTGTGGCTGCCGTGACGGGCTCAGCTGGCCTCTGGTTCTTGTGGTTGCAGTGAGATGGAAGCTTCCAGCAGCCAGAACAGTCCCAGAGGGGTTTCCCGTCCCTTTGAGCCGTTGGGTCACACGTGGCCCCGCCCTACCTCGGGCCGCCTGGGGGGGGCGGGGCGCGACCTTGCTGACCTTGCAGCCCCGCGGTCTGGAATGTGGCCCCCAGAGGCCCTTCTGCCCTCCTTCCCAGGAGCCGCGTCCTGAGCCTTCGGCAGCCCCGTCATCCTCCTGTTAGCTTGTTCACACCGAGGGGCGCCTTCCCCCTTGTTTGTTCTTTTACTTTAATTTTGAAAAAAATCGAGATAAGACTCATCGTCAAATTCATCCCTTTTTTGCCTTCTTTTTCTGGCCAACAACTTCCACTCTTAAAATTTCAACAAAGTTCAGCTCATCAGACGGTCAGACCTACTCAGGGTTCCCCGGTCGGTCTGTGACTGTCCTTTTGGGACCCGGTCCGGCCTGTAGGTGGCGTCTGATGGTTGGGTCCCTTGGGGCTTACAGATGCGACTCTGGGCAGCGAATTCCCAGCCTTCACGTTGGGAAACACAGCCAGCCGGGATGGGACAGGGGCGCCCCGAGGGGCATAAGTCACGTGACTTCAATAGACTGTAGTCTGCGGTGCCCTCTGTCTCCCGTGGAAAAGGAGGGCCTTCCGTGCAGGGCCCGAGGGTCTCCAGATTCGGGGGGCGGGGGGCGGCTGCAGGCTCCCTGGAGTCCCCAGGGGGCCAGGAGACAGCCTTCGGCCGGCCAGAGTTCATCTGGTCCTGCCACACTGAGCCGTGTGTCGGGCGCTGGGAGACAGCAGTGGGAGGGCGAGACGGCGTCTGTCTCCTGGGGGAGAGACAGGGGCCCTCACCTTTCCAGCCTTTCTGGTTAAAACTGGGTAGAAACCGAAACTTGCTTTGGACTAGCGCCTACCTTCTCAGTGTCCAGAGCGCCTCCACGTTGCGGGGCCAAGCTCCCCACATTTGTGCAGAGGGTGCTGGGCAGGCGTCCTTGCTCTGGGGACGGTCTCTGCCCCACCCTCGCGAGCTGGGCTCTCCTGGGTGGCTTGGCTCAGTGCAGCCTCAGTTTTCTCAGTCTGTCAGTTCGGGTCCCAGGGAACCCCGTTGGGGTCGTAAAGCACCTTACGAGGGTGTCCAGCCCACGCAAGCACGTGGCAAATGGTACTGCCCCTTGGCAGAGCCCACGGACTGATACGCTGTTGCTCACCCCGACTGCGGCAGGCAGACCCCAAGATGGCCCCCGAGCTTCCCCACCTCCTGCTCTTCACTCCCGTGAGAGAGGGCTGGCCTGCTGGCGGGTTCTAACCAATTGGACAGCATAAAGCTGATGAGGTCACGTCTGTGATTAGACTCCATAAGGTCATGACTTCTGTCTTGCTGGCACGCTCTCTCCTGGGCTGGCTTTGAAGCAAGCTGCCACAGTGGAGAGGTCCATGTGGGGACCAGCCAGCGAGGAATGACACCCGCCAGCCACAGGAGTGGCCTCAGAAGCGAGTCCTTCCCCAGTCGGGCCTTCAGATAAAACCCAGCCCTGCCTTGGGTTGCAGTGGGCTCGCAGCCTCCGGAGGGACCCTGCACAGAGGCCCCAGGTAAGCCACGCACAGACTCCCGACCCACAGACGCTGCGAGAGAACGTGCGTATGTTTTCTCAAGCTACTCAGTCTGTGGGGCGTTGTTACGTGGCAGTAGCTGGCTGATACAGACGGGGCCATTCGGCGAGGCTGCACAGTGGGGGCTCCCTGCCATCTAGTTTTGCTTTTTGCAAAATGGGAATGTCGTCTTCTCTGCTTCTGAAGGTGGGCTGGAGACAGGGACTGGGGGCCATGAATTCCACTCCTCCAGCTGGCGGGAGTCAGGCCAGACCTGCCCGCGGGTTGGCTCAGGGTTTGGCTGCAGGGCCATGTGCACGAGGCTCGTAGGAAGGAAGGGGTTTAAAGCTTAGGTTTGTCTACGAAGCAAGGCTCGTGTGCAAGGTGGCGAGTGAGGGCGGCCCTGCCCCTAAATGGCAGAGTGACCTCGGGCAGGTTACCCCCTCCCGGCCTCAATGGTCCCTTCCCCCATCAGAGAAGCTGTGAGGATTAAGCGGGAGCCGTAGAGGCTGCTGCAGTCGTATGCTGCTACGTTCCCATCAGTGGTAAAGCTCATCCAATCGGAGTCTCTGAGCTGGACGAGACCGGGAGGCTGGGGTGCTCAGGCGGGGCCCATTCTGCACACGTACGTTAGCAGACACCCGGGGCAGGGAGGGGTGGGGGTTGGGGAGCAGGCACGTGGTCACGATCGTGACTCTGGAGCCACGCCACCCAGCTCTGGAATCCCAGCTCTGTGACATAGTGGTCCTGCGACTCAGGGCAAGCTGTCCCCTCTGTAGAGTGGGAACAACGGAATCATCCTCATGGGTTGGTTTTGAAGATGAAATGGATTAAGATACGTAAAGTGCTTAAAACAGGGCCGGTCACAGCAGCCAAAACATGGAAGAAACACCAGTGTCCGTGGACGGATGATGGAGAAACACAGTGTGTCCATCCACACCCTGGAATATTACGCAGCCGTGAAAAGGAAGGAGATCCTGACACCTGCTCCCACGTGGAGGGACCTGGAGGACGTGATGCTCAGTGACGTGAGCCAGACACAGAAGGACACACACTGTGTGGTCCACTCACAGGAGGTCCCCAGAGGAGCCACATCCACAGAGACAGAAAGTGAATGGGGGGCCAGGGGCTGGGGGAGGGGTGGGAGTCAGTGTTTCCTGGGGACAGAGCTTCAGTTTGGGGAGATGGAAAGTTCTGGAGACGGATGGAGGGGACGGTGGCACAACCGTGTGAATGTGCTTCTTGCAGCTGAGCTGGGCCCTTAAAATTGATGAAGATGGTGAATTTTACGCTATGTTTATTTCCCCACACACACGAAAGGCGGGTGTTAGGAAACACGGCATCCTTTGTTATTCGTGACAAGCCCCTTTCAACCACATCTAACTTTATGCCAGTGGAGTGACGGGGACTGGTGGCCAAGAGACCAACCACGTGACCAGAGGGACAGAGCTCTCAGCCTCCCCCGAGGGGCTGGGGACTGAGTTAATCACCAACGGCCAGTGATTTAGTCGTGCCTGTGTACTGGGTCCTCTCGGAGACCCTGGATGAAGGGGTCCAGAGAACTTCCGGGGGGTGGACATGTGGAGGGGCAGGGGGCGGGGGCCCCGGTCGGGTGTGGACGCCCCTTCCTCATACCTCACTCTGAGTATCTCTCCCACCTGGCTGTCCCTGAGTTATAGTCAACAAACGGGTGATAGGAAAGAGCTTTCCCAAGTTCTACAAGCTGTTCTAGCAAATTCTCGGACCCGAGGAGGGGGTCTTGGTGACCCTGGTTTATAGCCGGCCGGTCAGAAGCACAAGAGGCCGGGACTTGGGGCTGGCGTCTGAAGCAGGGGCCGTCCTGCGGGGCCGGGCCCTGGACCTGTGGGGTCTGCCTGCTCACTGCGCGTAGACAGCGTCACAATTGCTGAATGGGACGGAAACCCCACACCTCGGGGTCGGACGGGCCATGAGAGGAGAGAACGAGAAAGTTGTCCTTTACATTCCAAGTCAGCAAGAGTGTGACCCTGGGTCCAGTTGGCAGAAGGATAAATTGGGGTCACGTACCAGGTGGCCACTGTGGGTTGAAGTGTGTCCCCAGAAAGAGATGTTGAAGTCTGTGACCTTACTGGGAAATGGGCACATTGCAGCTGTCATTAGTTAAGATGAGGTCAGATCGGACTAGGGTGGGCCCCAATCCACTGGCAGGTGTCCTTATAAGAAGGCACATGAATGGAGCTGGCCCCGTGGCATAGTGGTTAAGTTTGCGAAATCTGCTTTGGTGGCCTGGGGTTCGTGGGTTCAGATCCTGGGCGCGGACCTACACACGGCTCATCAATCAAGTCATGCTCCAGTGGCGTCCCACATACACAATAGAGGAAGACGGGCACAGATGTTAGCTCAGGGCCAATCTTCCTCACCAAAAAAAAAAAATAAAAAATAAAAAAATTTAGAGAGAACGCACGTGAAGACACAGACATGGGGAGCAGATGAACATGTGATGACAGAGGCCGAGCCTGGAGTGACGCGTCTATAAGCCGATGAACCCCAAGGATTGCTGGAGCCCCCAGGACCTGGGAGAGGCAGGAAGGACCCTCCCCTGGAGCCTGCAGAGGGAGCGCGATACCTGGATTTCAACTGCTGAACTCCAAACCATGCAAGAATAGATTTCTGTTATTTTAAGCCGCTGAGTTTGTGGTCATTTGTCACGGCAGCCACAGGGCACAAATACGGGGCTCCGAGGTGGGAGTGAAGCCATCGTGGCTGCTCGCGCCCGGGTGCTGAGCCTGATGTCTCCCGACTGGCCCTTTTGGCCGTTTCTAGAGTCCTTGCACCTGGCTGTTTCCAGCCTCGGCTCCCTCAGGCCAGGAAGTGTCCCTGCTGTGGTTTCCAGGTTGACAGTGTCCCCTCCCCAGGCCCCGACAGAGCCCCTGTCTTGCTCCCCCGGTGGAACCTGGCCATCGGGTTCCCGCCTTCGGGGTGAGACCCAGCCAGAAAGTTCCCCGCGTGGGCAGAAAGCCCCTTGGCCAGCAGAGAGGAGGGCCAGGAGGCGCGGGGACCCGGGCTGAGGCAGAGGAGGGAGGGGGCGTCCGGTATCTGGGTGGCCCAGCAGAAAGCCCGGCGGACTTCAGCCTGAGCAGGGTCACGTAGACAGGCCTGGGAGCGGTCGCCCGGGCTGGACGGGGACAGAGATGCTGCCCGTGGCTGGGCTGCTGACCTGGGGTCCGTGGGGTCAGCGACTGGGGTTTTGTCGCATCCTGATCACCCTATTAGAGAGGGCGGGAGTCCCGCGTGGGGTAGTGGGGATGGCCAAACTCGAGAAAGACTCACAGCCCAGGGGGGGACACCGCAGGCCCCACGGGACCCCTCAGGGGGTGCACTCGGGGCCAGAGAGAATGCCAGGGCCGCGGGAGGCAGATGTGTTAGGGACCGGCGGGCAAGGGGCCCTGATTCCCGGTGGAGGATGTCACTGGCTTTCTAGAATGCTCCATGGGGCCGGCAGCGGATCAGCAGCCCCTGCACCTGGTCCCCTCACTCAGGAGGGCATCGTCTAGTGGACATCGTCCTCAGGGGGCGCCGTGGGGAGGCCACCGGAGGCCCTCCCGGCTTTACGCCTGGGCCCTAATTTTAGGCCTGGACTAAGTCACACGCCACCTGCAAGATGAGTCAGCGGTCCTGGGTTCAGACGCGGCCACCTCTCCAGGCGCCAGCATGGCCCTCCCTCTGGATGCTGCTGGCTCCGTCTGCCCCCCCAGGGTGGCGGCGGGGGTGAGAGAAAGGACGTGTCGGGGGCCAGCACACCCCGGGCGCCCCCCTTGTCCGATCTTGGGGCCCGGGTGTCCCCTTGCCACGCCGGGCCTTGTAGGTCAGAGGGCATGGGGCAGGTGCCGGAGAAGGGGGGCGGGCCAGCCCGCGGCCCCTGCGCTCCGGACCATATTGGGGCAAGAAGCGGCGCCGCTATTAATAACCAGGGGGCCGCCTATAAAGCCAGGCCCGCCAGCCGCCCGCGGCTCCTTCAGCCCCGAGACCTTTAGCCCCCCTGTTGTGAAAAGAAAAAAAAAGTAAGTACCAAGACCACCTCCCCAACCCCCCGCCCGGCCCCCTCGCTGGGCGGCCTGCAAAGTGACACAGAACAGTGGTGAAATGACACACCCACGCAAAGGACACGGCACACGGCCTCGGGTACCTAACTGTCCCCGGCGGCTGGGGCGTCCCGGCGGGGACGAGGGCCGGAGGAGGCGGAGGGGGGGGCCGGGTCTCCTCCTCGTGGCTTCTCCTTGTCCCCGAGGGGACGGAGCCAGGCGGCCCCAGAGTGCGTGTGTGTCTTGCGGCGGTGGCTGGCTCCCCTCGGGAGCCCCCGGAGCCCCTGGCGTCCCCCCATCCCCTGGGGTTTTGTATCTGGAATGTCCCTTAGGGGAGGACTTACAGGCCCGTCTGGAAATGAGCCCCCGTTTGCGTCCATTGAACCCCAAGACGCCTCTGCTCTGGGAGCTGCCCCCGTCCCCCGCCACCTTGACGGATGCCAGAGAAGCTCAAAGGGGACAGGGAGGCGATGACGCCACCTCTTGGGCGCCACCCCCAGAATGCGCTGGGTGGATATGGGGGGCTCCCTGGCGGCAGCATGGGGCGTGTGGCGGTCTGAAGCCATCGGCTGCCCGTCTGTCCCCGTCAGCCCACTCCTCGCCCCGCTGGCCCCAAGGACGCCCGCTCAGGGGCCTGGCGGCTGGAGGATGGGGCGCCCCCGGAGGTGGCGGCCCTGGCCTTGTTGGGACGCGGTGGGGGTGGGGGCGCCGGCAGAGGACGTGCTGATGGAAGGGCCGGCTGAGTGCTGCTTGACGGGAGTGGCAAGTGCTTGGGGTGGGGGGGTCCCGAAATAGAGTGAGCGGAGGGGGGCAGGGGGACGGGCGTGCAGCCTCGCCCCCCACCTCTGGGCCTCTGCCTCTCTCCTCCCACGGCTGGTAGGACATTGAGGGCAGGGCCCAGGGATGGAGTTCTGGCGGGGCAAGCGGGGGCTCCCGTGGGATAATTTGCACGAAGGTCGCCGGTCCGTCTGTCTGTCTGCAGGGGGCTGGGGTGGGGTAGGGTCTCCCCAGCAGGGAGGGGCTCAGATGGGCTTCCCACTGCAGGGGAGCCACGGAGGAGCAGCCAGGTTTCAGCAAGGGGCCCAGTGGGGTCCCCCTGTCCCCTGGGCCGCCAGCAGTCCTGCAGGGTCCTTCCATGGGGTGGGCCCCCTGGTGCCCCGGGCCCTGCGGGCAGCAAGGAAGGGGGGCTGCGGGCAGGCCTGGCCCGGCCAAGTTCCTTGGGGTGGGGGATGACTTGGCTTGGGAGGGTGTCAGCCACGGGACGTGGGGCACGCTGGCGTGTGGCAGGGTCTGGACCCGTCCTGGGCTCCCAGCCCCTTCCCAAGGTCTTGCCTGCACAGTGTGGGGACACGGCAGGGCTGGCCCCGGTCTCTGCCCTTGGGCCAAGGTGCCCCCTCGGCGCTGCTGACATCAGGGCCGGGTCATCTCTGGGGGGCCGTCCCGGGTGCTGAGGGGGGCTGAGCAGCATCCCTGGCCCCCACCCACTTGATGCCAGGAGCCCCCCCAGTGTGACACCCGCAGATGTCCCCAGAGGTCCCCCGGTGTCCCCCAGGGGGCAGGGTTGCCTCTAGCTGAGAGTTCGTGGCCTTGAACGTTTAAAGAAGGTGGAGGTCTCGGTGCTGGGGGTCCCGGGGTGGCGCGTGGGCGAGCTTTCTAACTTTCGGTGGTCACGTGCTTCGTTCTGACGTGACTCAGGAAGCTGAGGTTTTCCCGGTGACGCCAGCGCCACAGTTTCCTCTTCAAACGAATTTAGTCCAAATCAATAAAATAAGTGAGAACCATAAAGAGAGCATGAGTCATTGTGGGGGGGGGTCTGCGGCCCCGGCCCCCCTGTAGAGGGACCTCCGAGGGCTCCGGAGGGGTTTCCGGGAGGCCGGCCGCGATGGGGTCCCCAGGAGCTGGGGGAGCGCAGAGGTGAAGGTTCGGCCGCCTGTCACACGCTGGGCTGTGCAGTCTCCAGGGGGTCCCAGCCTGGGGTCCCGGGGAGGCCGCCCGGCACTCGGGGTGAGGGGTGAGTCAGTTCATCTTGGGGTTCTGTCCGTGAGGCCAGGGGCTGCCGGGAAGGCGCAGGTTAGCCTAGCCGACGGCATCGCCGCGCCCACAGCCGCCGGCCGGGTTCTCTGGGCCCCTGGGTGCTTCTGGGAGGGACGAGGGAGCTCCTCTGGGATGTGGGTGGGAAGACGAGGCCAGACGGGCCTGGGGTGAGTGGGCTGGCCGTGTTTCCTCGGCTGGGGAAGCCCACGGGGTCGGCATTTGACAGACTTCGAGCTCAAATCTCAGCTCTGCTGAGTGACCTTGGGCAAGTCCGTCTGCCTCTCTGAGCCCTAGAGAAATGGGGCCTAGAACAATCAGATCTCTCGAGGCGGTTGACCCTGAGTAGGGTGACCAGCTGTCCCAGCTTGCCCGGGGCTCCCAGGATGGGGACTTTCAGTGCTAAAACCAGGACAGTTTGGGCAAACCGGGACGAGGCGGTCATGGCGTTGCTGCTGCCCTCATCTTTTCTTTTTTTAAATTGTGGTGAAATATCAACAACATAAAATTCGCCTTTTTACCCATTTTTGAGTGCACAGCTCAGCAGCATGAAGCAAGTTACACTGCTGTGCAACCAGCCCCTCCATCCGTCTCCAGAACTTTCCATCTCCCCAAACGGAAGCTCTGTCCCCATGAAACACCAACTCCCACCCCTCCCTCAGCCCCTGGCCCCCCATCCACTTTCTGTCTCTGTGGATGTGGCTCCTCTGGGGACCTCCTGTGAGTGGACCACATGGTGTGTGTCCCTCTGTGTCTGGCTCACGTCCCTGAGCATCACGTCCTCCAGGTCCGTCCACGTGGGAGCAGATGTCAGGATCTCCTTCCTTTTCACGGCTGCGTAATATTCCAGGGTGTGGATGGACCGCACTGTGTGTGTCCCTCATCCATCCTCAGATACTGGGGATGTTTGAAAGTTTTGGCTCTGGGTATTGCGCTGCTGTGAACACGGTTGTGCAGCTGTCTCTTTGGGACCCTGATTTCAATTCTTTGGATGTTCACCCAGAAGTGGGACTGTGGGGGTCATACAGTGATTCGATGTCCAATTTTTTGAGGAGCTGCCAGATCGTTTCCTGCAGTGGCTGCCCGGTCATTCCCACCAGCCACGCGCGAGGGGCCAATTTCTCCACATCCTCCAACATTTGTTTTCTTCCATTTTTTCACGTTGCTCACCCTGTTGCAACTGTTCTCGAAAGGACTCAGGTGCCCGGGTGGCCGGGCAGGGCTCAGGCTGCCAGGAGCCACCTCTCCCAGGTTCCCGTCCCATCCTGGACTATTTTGGGCCCGGTGACCAGCAGATCACCTTTGCCGCGCTCCGTGCCCGTGGCAAAGGGCGAGGCTTGGCAGCCCCCCAGGGCTTCCTCCGGGTCCTGCCCCAGCCCTCGCTCGGGGTGGGACGCAGCGACCTCAGTCCCAGCTGTCCCCTGAGACCCTCGGCTCCAGACCTGGTCTACACGGCGCCGCTCAGCAAGCATTTTCTGCAAAGGGGCAGAAAGTACATAGTTTCCTCTCTGCAGACGAGCAGATCCCTCTGGAAGCTTCCAAGCTCAGCCGTCGCGGGCCCGCCGCAGATGACACGTTCCAAAACGCGCGTGGCCGCATGCCAATAAGGCTTTATTTCTGGACGCTGAAATTTGAATTCCACGTAATTTGCATGTGTCACGAAATTTAATTCTTCTTGCTATTTTTTTTTTCCCCTGACCATTTAAAAATGTGAAACCGTGCTTAGCTGGCAGCCTGTGCAAAATCTCGCCGTGGACGGGATTCGGCCCACAGGCCACAGTCTGCAGATCGACAGACTGCACACCCAGTAAATGTTTGTTGAATGAAACAATGTTTAGGGCCCTGTGAAGCCACGTGCCCGATTTGTTACCATGACAGTAATGTGCTGTTAATGAGTAGATGGGCATGAATGCGTTTTTTTTATTCAAGTCACAAATGTTGAAAATGTCACTGAATAAAACAAATTGACGTTGGGTATTTTGTTTTTCCTTATCCAATCCTGAAGGACTTTTTAAACAGCTTTGTTGAGATAGAATTAACGTACCGTAACATTTACCCATGGAATGTGTTCACTTCAGAATTTTTTTTGTCTATTTGTAGGATGTGCAATCGATTTTAGAAAATTTTGTCACCCCCATAAAGAAGCCCCATTAGCAGTCACTCCCACCCCTCCCCCAGCCCCTGGCCCCCCATCCACTTTCTGTCTCTGTGGATGTGGCTCCTCTGGGGACCTCCTGTGAGTGGACCACACAGTGTGTGTCCCTCTGTGTCTGGCTCACGTCACTGAGCATCACGTCCTCCAGGTCCCTCCACGTGGGAGCAGGTGTCAGGATCTCCTTCCTTTTCACGGCTGTGTAATATTCCAGGGTGTGGATGGACACACTGTGTGGATCCATCATGTGTCGGCGGACACTTGGGGTTGTTTCCACCTTTTGGTGACTGAGAATCATGCTGCTGTGAACATGTGTGGACATGTTGTTGTCGGATCACCTGTTTTCAATGCTTTGGGTGTATTTCTAGGAGTGGAATTGCTGGGTTATATAATAATTGGTTCTTTTCTCTTTTTCCCCCATAATTTCCCTATACTCCCCAGCTTTGTCCAAACCTGTCTGGACTGCGAGTTTTTCCTGCTGGCCGCAGGGTGTCACCCTCAGGTCAGGGGGCACCCCGTCCTCTCCCTTTCTTCCCCCTTGCCCTGCTCCCGGGGCTCCAGTCTCCACCAGACCTTCCAGCCTCCCTTGAGCAAAAAGAATGAAGTCTGAGGTGACCCGGGGTCAAATCTCAGCTCTGCAGAGCCGCTGGCCATCTCTGTGCCTCAGTTTCCCCATCTGTGAAATGGGTGTGCATGAGCAGCTCTCTCACTGAGGTTTCTGGGAGGGCTCAGGGGCACGTGCTTCTGGGCAGGAAATGTCCTCTGTGGGCATCTTGGGTCGCAAAAGCTTTCCCAGAGTCCCAGGAAATAGGTGCCGGCTCCAGTCACGGGGGAGACGCCGGGGGCTTCCGGCGTGGCCGACTTCCCAGCCCCTGGTGTGACCGTCCGTTGAAATCTCGCAGGAAATGTCCCCTTTGGGGAAACTGAGGCCCCCAGGACCCCCAGGAGGCCCCTGGGTCACATGGGCCTGAGTCCAACGCGTGGACACTGAAACTGCCCAGACCTCTCAGTGCCGCCCCCAGAGGCCACCGACGACCCAATGGAACACCACAGGCTGGACCCCGATGGTTAAAAAACAGGACTGGCTTTAATCCTGAAGTGGTCGTGAGGTTGCAAAGGCATCTCGGGGGGACCCCCGGGGGCCCGAGACGCTGAGCCGGGAGTAGATTTCCCCAGAGGGAGACGGTCACGCAGCACCCGTCTGGGCCTCCCTGTGGCCGGCGTGGCGCATGGGCCCCTGGGACCCCGGCCGGCCCCTGCCCTCGGCCTGCCTAGACACTGTTCAGGAGCAAGTTCCGGATGTCTTCCAGGACTTGATGGAAGAGCTGCTCGCGGGACTTGGTGCCGTCCAGGTACACTGCAACCGGAGACGCCATCGTCAGGGCCGGGTCAGGGGGCTGCCGCCAAGAGGGAGGTGGCCAGCCCACAGGCGACGGCCGACGGCTGGGTCAGGAGGAGGCCGACCTGCAGAGTCCGGCTGCTGGAACAGACCGGCCTCCGGGGCCCAAAGCAAGAGGGACTGGTGGCGAGACTCGAGGAGGGACTTCCAGGATTCTGATGGTCCCAATGGGGAGGGGCTGGGTTCCGGGTTCCCCCAGGGCCAGGCCTCATCTCCCACGGGCGCTTACCGACTTCCACGCCGCTGGCTTCCATCTCCCGCTTGTATTTCTGGTACATGGGCCACACGTGGCCATCAAAGAGGCCGGGGGGGTCGGGGACCTCATAGCTTCGAGTACTGGGGAGACAGGTGGGGGAGCATGAGCGACACCCACGTCCCCCAAAGGTGGTGCCGTGAGCGCAGCCTGGAGGACGTGAACTAGGTCAGGGGCAGCACCCCCAAGAAAGGGGACCCCACAGAGGCAGAGGCCCCACACTGGGGCCTGGGTGCCCCCGCTTCCAGCATTGCCACCCCGTGGGCCCAGGGGGTGCCCAGGGCGGGGCGCGGGGGCGCCGGGCTGTGGGCTCCCGGCACAGAGCCTCGGCCGGATGGTCTCTGCTGTCTGCTGGCCTTCGGGGGCCTGGGGTCTGGTGGGCGCCATCCGGCCCCCCGGACCCCCGGGAGTCCCGCCCGGGCCAGCAGCTCACCTCCTCCGCCGCTTGCATTCCTCGTACGGGACGGTCAGGAAGTACCGCCGGCTGTACAAATCCACCAGGGGCCTGGCCGGGGCAAGGGACACGGTCAGCGCCCCGGGCCTGGCATCCGTGGGCTCCAGGGACCTTCCTGGGTGGCGAGGGCTGGGGGCTTCTGGGCCGGTGAGTTTGGGGGTCAGGGAGGGGACCAGCATTGGCGCCAGGAACGTCCCCACAGCAGACCCCAAGGATGGGCGCCCCACTCTCCCTGCACTTAGATGGGCCCAGAGAGGTGCGATGGCTTGCCCGGGGTCACACAGCGAGGCTGGGGGTCCAGCCCAGCCTCCTGCTCTGCTTGAAGAGGCTGAGATTCTAGAATGAGGACTCCATTTCCCCAAGAAGCATGGCTCTTGGCCCCCGATCCTTGAGCTGAAGCCAGCTCTGCCCCACCCCCCAGCCTTGATTCTGGTCTCCTGTCTGTTGACCCAGGGACTCAGCCGGACCGACCCCCTGTGGGGGGAGCCGGGGTTGTCCAGGGCTCGAACCCGCGGCCGCTCACTTGTAGCTGTACAGCAGGAAGCCTTCCAGAAGGAGGATGTGAGTGTTGGCAGCGTCCGGCTGCACGCTGACCCCGTGGGCGCGGGCGAACTTGTGGGGGCTGCTCGCCCAGGCGCGCACGGTGCTCAGCATGGCCTCCATGTCCAGGGACTCCAGCACTGGGGGCGGGAGAGCGGCGTCAGGCGGGGCCGGGGCACCGCGCGGGGCAGGGCGCAGGGTCGCCGTCCGGCCTTACCGTCCCACTGCTTGAAGCCGTCCTCCCCAACTGCGATTTGGTCCTGAGGCTGGAACAGAGGGGCCCAGGCCGCGGGCTCAGTACCCAGCTTCCCGCCCGCCCCGCCCCGGGGTGACAGTCTCGGTGGGCCCTGCCCACCCCGTCCCCCCGCAGCCGATGCCTACGGGCCACAGGCTGGCACTCGGACCCCCTACCCTGACTCATGGGACTTTGCATCCATCACCCTATTACCCCTCACCCCTTGCAGAGCACCAAGGGCCGGCTCAGAGCCCAATCAGAAAATGGGAAAGGGACATGCAGAGGGACCAAGGCCGGGTGGCACGCCCCCTCGGGAGCCACGGTCCCCCCATCCACCCGGTGGGGATGTGCCAGGTATCCAAGAGATGCTCAGTCAAGGAGGTCGCCCATCCCTCGCTCTCCCGGCAAGCATCAGCGCCGGGCCACCCGGGAGGGCTCAGGCAGGCGGGCCCCGAGTCCCCTTCTCCGGGGGCCACCTCCCCTGCCAGCCCTGGGCGAGGATGGCCACCTTGAAAAAATCATCCTGGTGGATCACACAGCAGTTGGGCAGCGATCTGAGCAGGCTGCTGGTCAGCGTGGTCTTGCCGCTGTTGGTCACGCTGCAGACAGAACATCGCATGAGGCCACCCGGGTCCCCCGCTCCGGCCCCATCCGGGTCCGAGGACCTCCCCCCCCCCAGAATCAGACTCCAACACAAAAGCCAGAACCGCAAAACAGTGGCGCTAAGGGGACATTTTTACTCATCGAGGGTCACAGCAGGCTTTCTGAGCAGAGAAAAGAGGCCCAGACTCTGAAAATTCGCCAAAAAACGCTAACCCACGTTTAACCTCAGTTCAGCCTTCCTGCCAACCCAGGAGGTAGGGCCATGAGCTGGTTTCTACAGATGGGGAAACTGAGGCCCCAGCGTGAGTTGGCCTCTGTGGGGCTGGAAAAAAATCACAATGTTAGGTCACCAGCAGACGGGGAGAGAAAAAAATGTTTGCAATAGGAAGACCGGGACTTCCCAGCCGAACCTGGAAGTGGTAGCCACTTTGTGAAACGAGGTACGGCATCGTTGGTAGCCGGGAAGAGACAAAAAAAAAAAAAAAGGAACAGACAAAAATAATAATAATTGGCAAACCAGGGTGACCCCCTCGTGGCGGACTTCCAGAGATGTCTCTGGTTTTAGGGCCCAAATTCCCGAGTCCCCAAGGCCCTTCAGTGCCAGGAAAAGCAGGACAGTCGGTCACCCCATGACAAAGAGGACAAGGACGTTTGACCCCTGGAGCTAACGAAGGACAGAGAAGGGTGGCCGTCAGGGCTTTCGGGAAACCAGTGTCCCCGTGACCCCATTGTCCCTGTTCTCGGTGTCAGGGACTTTAGTAAAGCTGGGTATGGAAGGTCAGGGGTGGGGGACGCTGCAGCCCTTAAAAAGGGCCGATGGGGGAAGGGGACCCCATATATTAAGGGGGACAGGTGGGAACATGACTGGCGTTCACTGGGGTGTCGTAAAAGGCACAGCTCACACTCGGAGCCCGTGAAGAGGTGGCAGGACTCTTGATCAAATATAGTGGGAATCCCAACAGGGTGACAGCAGAGCGTCGAACCCTGTGCAGGAAGGGCCTCCGGGTGACGCCTGGGTGGGCCATCCCCTGCCCCCAAGGCCTGCCCTGCAGCAGGCGTTCCCCGGGTCCGCCCCCGCGCCTTAGGGGGCTGCCTGTGCCCTACAAAGTCGTCAGTCTCCACCCAGTTTTGGGTTCACAAGGAGTCTAATCGGGGGCAAAAAGCGATTTCCATTTGCAAATTTAAAATCGGGCCCCCGTGCACAGCCAGCTCTCCCCGCCGCGGGGCAGGGACCCATCTCGGCCCTCCGACCTTGGGCGCCGGGCCCCGCGACCTCAGGCGCCGGGCAGCCCTCGTTCGGCCCGGCCTCCCCCACGTCCTCGCCCACACAGGGGCGCTCACCCTCCGATGCCCACGATGTGCTTCATGTCGGGGGGACTCGCGCTCCGACTCCCTCCGGGGCACCTCGCTGGGCCGACCCGGCGTCATTGAGGAACACGCGCCTTTATAAGCCGGGCAGCCCGGAGGCCGGCCCGGGGGAGGCGGCCTGAGGCGGGCGGGTGGGCGGGGGCTCCGCACCTGTTCTCACCCATGCAAATAGCTTCGAGTCACCTTTTGCCTAAATTAGCCGGACAGGGGGGTGCGGGGAGGTGTCACCCCGGCTGCCTCGGCCCTCCTCCTGCTCTCTCTCCCTGCCCCTCCACCCTCCCCTCCGAGCCAGGCTGCCCACGGGGCAGACAGCCGGCCACACGCCTTCCCTCCCTAAAAATATCCCGCCGTGTGTCCCCTGGCCTGACCCCAACATTAAGATGGATCCTGGAGGCTTCGAGAAGGGAGCTCACCCTCCCCCCACCCCCAGCCCCACCCCCAGCCCCAGAGGCCCCGCTGGGCCGGAACCTCCCTCCCCAAGGGGGATGCGGCCAAGATGGGCTTAAGGTCCGCAGGGTGAATCCCAAGATAGCTTTGCTGCGGCGCCCGGGCCCCGCCAGAAATCTCAGGGTGACACTGGGGGCTGTTCAGAGCGCCCACGGGAGGCCTGGAGCCAGTGGGTCTGGCCTCAGCGTCACAGCGGCCTGGGGGGGCTGGGGGAGGGTGACCCCCCTGATCTGTGCCCTCTGCCCCAGGGGGCACTGGCCCAAGTTCCAACAGCAGCTCAGAGACGGCCGGGCTGGGCCCCACAGCCTCAGTGGGCGAGAGGCCCCTCGACCCCAGATGCAAGCTTTTGGTCCCAGGGTCCCTTGTCACTCTTAAAAAGGACTGAGGACCCCAAATGGCTTTGCTTTATGTGGATTATAGTCCCTGATAATACTGACCACATTATAGATTAATCAGAGGAAAATTTAGAACACTTATTAACCTTTAAAAATACTGAGGCAGCCACTGTGATCAGACATACACTACAATTATATTATAAATGTAATATTTTATGAAAAGTAATGCTTTTTAAAAAATAAAAAATTTAGGGAGTGAGCTTGATAAAAATGAAACTTTTATGCATCAAGGGACATTATTAAGAAAGTGAAAAGATGAACCAGAGAATGGGAGAAAGTCTTTGTAAGTCATATATCTGGTAAGGGTTTGAGATCCAGAATATATAAAGAGCTCTTACAAGTCAATAATAAAAAGACAAAAGATTCTATTTAAAAATGGATTTGAGAATTGCTGGTTAAAAATCTCGTGAACACGATGCCGTCTGTGTGGAAGCTGCAATAGAATGATGCACACCTGAAATTTATAGTGTTATGAGCCAACATGACCTCAATAAAATAATTTTTAAAACAATCCTGGGTTTGAATCTTAGTTCTGCCGGGACCCAGTGAGTGGGGGACCTCACCTTTATGCTCCCACCCCCAGGTGGTTTTATGGAGGCAGGTGGGGAAAGAGAGGGAGAGAGGGAGGATGCCCCACCCCACCCATCACTTACCTGCCCCTCAGCGGCCGAGCTGCTGCCACAGGGCCTTTGCACATGACCATGTCTCTTCCCAGAACCCCATTCTCTTACCAGGCTTCCTCCCTCAGGTTAACTTTGATGAAACCATCATGTCTCATCTTTGATTACCCCTCCTCTCGACTCTGATATCCAAACACCGTCACCCTCCCTCCTCCCCAGGCCCCAGATTCCATCCTCTCCCATCCTTGGAAACTGTGAGCCCGTCCCCTTTGGTGGCAAGAGGGTCTTTGTGGCTGGAATTCCCTTAAGGATCTTGGGTGGGGAGATGACCCTGGATTATCCGGCTGGGCCCCAAATGTGAACACAGGACCCTATAAGCAAAAGGCAGAAGGAGAGTGACGCACACGGAAGAGGAGGAGGCCTCGGGACCACGTGGCAGAGACGGGAGGGATGCGGCCACGAGCCGGGGGATGCTGGCGGCCCCAGAACCTGGAGGAGGGGGGACCGGATTGTCCCCAGAGCCTCCAGCAGGAGGGGGACCTACTGACCTTCGTCTCAGCCCAGGGACGCTGGCCGTGCCCCTCCGGCCTCCAGCACCAAGAGAATAAACGCCAGTTGTTTTAAGCCAGAGTCTGAGTGACCCGTCACGGTGGCCCCAGGAACCTCACACGGCGCACCCCCCTTCCATCCAGCCCTCACCCACCCTGGGTCCCGTCACCACGGCCACGGCCTTTGAATCCCGCGAGATCAACGTCCCTCTGCCCCTCTCGCGTCTTCTGGTGATTGTCCCCCCCTGGCCCGCCGGCTCCGAGGCTGGAAACCCCCGCGGGTCCGGGCTGTGTTGGGAATGAGTTTCCCCCCTCTGTTCCCGCTGCCCCCATATGCCCTCCCCCTGGCCCTGCCCTGTGTGGCCCCCCCATGACCTCTGTGACCTCCCTGTCCCCATTCCACCAGCAGGACCCGCAGTGGCCAAGGTCTCTGCTCAGGATCAGCCGGCGGTGGGCGTTGACTCTGGTTAACGGGCCCCGAGTGGCCCCCTGAAGACTGACCTGGCACTGAGGTCGGGAGAGGTCACCGGGGCAGACGACCCTCGCCTCCATCGGCCACCAGGGGCAGAGTGTACATGAGGCCCCGCCCCCTCCTCCTCCAACCTCCAGCCCCGCCCTGTCCCCTGTGGGTCTCAGTTTCCCCTTTTGCCAATGGGGCTGGACCAGTGACGCCTGAGCTCTGACAGGCGCCCGTGGGCGGGCGGTGGCGGTGGCAGAGGGGCGATGCCCAGCTCCAGGCTCCACCTCTGGCCCAGTTTCGGTGCCAAGAATTTCCAGGGAGCCTCCTGTGGGTCACGTGGCCTGGGCCACGGGTGACAGTGACGCGCCCAGATAGAGGCCCTGGCAGGGCACCACCGGGAAGCCTCCTGGGGCTGGATCACGGGGCACAGAGGCTCCTGGTGCAGACCCGCCTGACCCCAAACAGCCACGGGTCCAACGTCATTAAAAAATGACCATCCCGTCGCAGAGCGTGTGATCCCAGTGACGTGAAACGTCCAGAACGGGCAGATCCACAGACAGAGAGCGGGTTCGTGGCGGCCAGGGGCTGGGGGAGGGGGCTGGAGAGTCACTGCTAGTGGGGTCGAGGTTTCTTTTGGGGTGATGGAATGTTCTGGAACTAGATAGAGCTGATGGTTGCGTAACATTGTGAATGTACAAAATGCCATTAATGGTAAATTTAAAAAAAAATAGAGAGCGACCAGGCCCTCATCGAGCTCTGGGGTCCCCTGGAACGCCCGCCCGGCCCGGTCCGGCCCCCAGCCCCCTCCCTCTCGCCCTTTGTTTTCCCGCCCCGGGCTCACCAGCTCTGTCTGGCCTCCAGGCCTTTGTCCTCGAGGGGCCTTCTGCCCAGGACGCCTCTGCCCCCGCCCGCTGGCCTGGCTAACTGCTGCCTCCCCCCTGGTCTCCGATCAGAGACACTTCCTGGGCCCGGCTGCTGGTCCCCGGCGAGGACCCAGCTCCCTGGGCCAAGCCTCCCCGCTGGGCTGGGAGCCACGTGAGGGGGGCTTGGTCCCCACCCGACTCCCAAACTGGGGGTGACACCCCATGATCCCAGCACAGCTCCCCCCTCCTCAGCCACCCCCCCCGGCCCCGTGCAGTCTCGCCCCCTCCTCTCGAGACACCTCCTCCAGGAAGGACACCTCACCTGACATCACAGGGCCAGGATGGCAGAGCCACCAAGCTGATGGTGACCTGGCGTGAACGTCACGCCCACGCTGGCATCCGTGCCACAAGTAGGTCCCAAAGTCCCGGGCGTGGACCGTGGGAGAGGGCCCCTCCTGTGCTGGCCGAGGGCCGCCGGTCCCCAGCCGTGCCATGGGGCGGCCAGTAGGGACGGGGAACTGGGCCAGGCCGCGGACCCATCCCTCACTGTCCATGGGACCCTGGGCAAGCCACGTCACCTCTCTGTGCCTCAGTCTCCCCCTTGGTAACACGGGGGCTATGCCAGGTCAGACAGACTATTATTCAGTAGTGTCGTCATAATTGTGATTTGTAATAAGACCTATATTTGGTTTCAGTCCCAGCTCTCAGCAGCCAGCTCCTAAAACCCTTGACCCGCCTGCGTGAGCGGAAGGTGCATCTTTCCTCATGACATCTGGTCCTGGAACGGCCCCAGAGCATCGAGGGGAAAGAAGCATCTTTCGCTATTGTGAGATGCCCGTCAGCCACACCCGGGTTTATGCTAATGAGGCGGTTTTGGGAAGACCCTAGAAGCACAGGACGGGGCTGGAGGCCAGGGGACCCAACCATGGGGTCAAGGGGCCCGAGCTCTCAGCCTCACCCTGACCTCCGGGGAGGGGAGAGGGGCCGGGGGTTGAGTCCGTCACCAACGGCCAACGATTTAACCAGTGGTGACTACGCCCCAGGGGACCTTAAATGAAGGGGTCCGGGGAGCTCCCGGGGGGGTGAAGACGGGAGGTGCCGGGACAGTGGCCCCCGGGGAGGGCGTGGATGCCCTGAGTCCCTTCCCCATGCCTGGCTCCGTGCGTCTCTTCCATCTGGCTGATCCTGGCCTGTGTTCCTTATGAATACACAGGTGATCTCGCAAGTGCTGGTCCCCTCAGTTCCGTGAGCCACCGTGGAACCTGAAGTGGGGGGGGACCCCTGATTTGTAGGCACGTCAGACACAAGTGCGGGTGACCTGGGACTCCCTACGTGCACGTGGCATCTGAGCCCTGAACCTGTGGGGTCCCCCTTAACTTATTATTATTAATCGCCAAATAGGTTTGACCCCAGAGAGGATCAGGGCAGGAAATGAATGTCAATCACAGAGCGGCAGGGCCAGAGGGTCATGGGAATAATGGAGCCGGCCACCCGTTCTGCGGACGGGAGACGGAAGCAGGAGAAGACAGCCTGAGGTCATCCAAGGTCGTTCAAGGTCACCCAAGGTCGCACGGCATGGGGCAGCCCCCCCCCGCCCCCCGTAAAAGATTTCCCTGGAAACAGACAAGAGCACAGACCTCCATTCTCAGTGACATTTATTTCACATAAAAATCCCCCAAAGCTTGTGGAAATGGCATCTGAACCTCACGACGGTCCGCATAACCAACTGTTTTCGTTTTTTAAAAACCGCAAAACTCGCTGTCAGGGGTGGGGGAGGGGGCGTGTGAACTACGAGTTTGGTGGGGGGGATTTATGACGACACGTCCCACGGGGCCCACGAGGAAAGCCCAACGCCCGCCCGAGTCGCCGAGGGCCGGGTGTCTGCTGCATCTTGGCTGGAACCGCCCGCGGATACGAATCTACCGCAAAGACGACCCCGCGGGGGGAGGGACGCGGGGGGCAGCCTGCCTGGACATGGTGGCCCCATTTGGTCTCACGCCTGAGGACAGGCGGCAGGCCTGGGGACCCAGCTCCCTGGGGGTCTCTCTCTATCCTGGAGGGGCTGCTGTGGCCAAGCGGGGTCCTCGGTTCCACTTGCCCGTCGTCTGTGGCTGCTGGTGGTCCGGAGGGGCGCTGGGTGGGCCCGGTGGTCCCTGTTGGAATGATGAGTCTGCAGGCCCCTAGAGGGGGCCCCGAAATCTCCCCGTTTGTGTCATCTGTCACCTCTGCAGGCACTCGGTTGTGGCGGGATTGGGGAGAACGCATGAGTTCCATCCCGGCTCCTTCTGTGAGCTTGGAGTGAGCCCCCAGACTTCCAGGAGTCACCGCCTTCCTGCGGGTGGCCGTCTGGGGCCCTCCGGACCGTGCGTGGGTCTCCGAGGGGCTGCACTGACCACCTGAACCCAGAGTTTAGGGCCCCGGAGGGAGGGTCCCGATGGAGGGCAGCCTGGAGGGGCCCGTCTGCCAGCCTCTGCTGCGTGAGGCTCCGGGGGCCACACTTGGGCCTAGAACACCGCCCCTGCCCCTCATCTGACATCTGGGAAACAGCAGAAACACAAATTTAAAAACCCCGTCAGGCCCCCAAACGCCCTGGCCCCACGGGGGCTGTGCTGGGACCTGGAAGATGCCTGGCCCAAGCTCGCTGGGAGGCCTGGCATTTTTCATGGCGTTGGGGCAATTCCTCGATGGGCAGGACCCCCTCCCACATGGCAAAGTTGGGCGTCCCCTTCCGGCGGCACTCACGCCACCAGCTCCCTCCTGCCATGGCATGGCCCCAAACACACCCTCTTCGATGTCCAGGACCAGGCAGCACTTGACATTCCCACCGAGGCCCAGAAACGCAGGCCAACTGAGCCTCGACGACACCCGCTAAAAAGCCAGCTGGAGGGACCCCACAGCGTGCCAGCTCGATTCCGCTCAGAGTCACAGAAATAAAGACTCAGGATTGGAGGGGACCGCAGACGACCGCTTTCTGCAAGCGCCATTCAGCCGTTTCTTTAAATGCCCCCAGAGACGGGGAGCTCACTACCTCGAGAGGCCACTTGACTGGTGTTTGGACCGCATTAGAAAAAGTTTATCTTCCGTCCAAGAGAGATTTGCCTCCTTTGAACGCAGGTGGCCATTGTGTCCAGGCCACCGGGATTTCTTTTCCTGAGTGACCTTCGCAACGCTGCGAAATCCCATACCCTGTCTCTTCCTTTTTCTCGGTCTGTATTTCCGGCACAAGCCTACATTAGAGATGGTTTCTCAGCCTCCGCTCTTGGTGGGAGCCCCAGGGGGCTCATCCCAACCCCATTTTCAGGGGGGATCGGGGAAGTGGGGACGGCTCATTCCCTCGGGAGGAGGTACGTTACAGATCGGGGTCGCCCTGTGGTGTGGCATCTGAGTTAAAGGGGCTTGAGAATGTTCTGGATGGAGACGGGAGTGTATTTCTGAGACTGGAGGACAATGAAAAGCCACGAGGTCGAAGGCCGGGAGGTGCCCGGGGCCCCGCCCTGCGGGGGGCTGAGCTCCCCAGTCAGATGCCCAGGGCTGCGGGGGCTGTTCTGGGAGGAAGGCACGAGAACAAATCCAGACCCGGCTGGGGAGTGGGCGTCTGTGGCTCCAACCTGGGACAGGTGACGAGCAAGAGAAGGGTCTCGAACCAGGACTTTGTACAGTGGGAGGGGCCCGAGGCCACCGAGGACACACTGGCCACGCCCTGTGCTGCTCACTCTTCTCGGCCGGGACTTCATGAGTGTGGAAGGACGGAGGGCTGAGAACCGGGTCCTTTTCCAGAACGTGCTAGTACCGCATCGTTAAAAAAAAATGTTTCCAAGCAGCTAAAAAGGATGCTGGGCTTCAGAGATGGATGGAGACTAGAACCCTCTGAAGATGGGACTCAGGAGGAGGCAGGGGCGAGATCCGGGGCCAGAGGGCGTCTGACAGAGGTTTCTTGGCGTCTGGAATCTTCTTCGTGTCCTTCTCTGTCCTCACGTCACCTCAGGACATGCTGAAGAGAGTAAAACACAGCCAAGTTACTATTGTTTTTAAAGAAAGTGGAAAATGCTGTTGCAGGTGCATGGAATCCAAAAGAATGACCTAATCTGGCTTTGGTGCACCCTTGGTAGCAAGAAAGGCACCTGCCCTTTGGGGTCGGTCACCTGCCACTGACCTTCCAGATGGGGTTCTGAAGAGGACCTCTCTTTTGGTCCAGCCTAAGAACAGGCCCTGGGCCGGTGCCCTCAGTCAGACAAGAGGGAGGCTTCAACTCACCCATCCACTCACCCATCCACCCATCCACCCATCCGTCCGTCTGTTCATCCATCCGTCCAACCATTCACCCACCATCCACCCACCCATCTGTTCATCCACCCAACAACCCAGCCACCCATCCATCTGTCTGTTCACCCATCCATCCATCCGTCTGTTCATTCATCCATCCATCCATCCAACAACCCACCCACCCATCCATCCATCCACCCATTCATCCATCCACCATCCATCCAACATCCATCCATCCACCATCCATCATCCATCCATCCATCCGTCCACCATCCATCCATCCGTCCACCATCCATCCACCATCCATCCATCCACCATCCATCCACCATCCATCCACCATCCATCCATCCACCATCCATCCATCCATCCATCCGTCCACCATCCATCCACCATCCATCCATCCACCATCCATCCACCATCCATCCACCATCCATCCATCCACCATCCATCCATCCATCCACCATCCATCCACCATCCACCCATCCACTTATCCATCCACCCACCAATCCACCAATCCGTTCACCCACCCACCCTATCCATCCATCTATACACCCACACATCCACTCATCTGTGTCCATCCCTCCATTGCTCCCACAATCCCTTTTTTGTGTCTCTAATCATTAAACACGCTTCTGTTATCATCTCTCCCCGGGGATTCCTGGGAGGGAGTCTGATTCTGCTGTGTGTTGTATCTGCTGACTTTCCCTTACGGTGGATGACTTCCTCACGTGTTCTGTGTCTGTGGGTGTGAACACCTCTCCAGAAGGCGTGGATTGAGATGGTCTTGTCAGAAACGCACCGAGAACTTGCTGCTACTCAGTGTCCCTGAGGCATCTCTGGTTCAAGATCCTTTTTTTTTTTTTGTGGAAGATTAGCCCTGAGCTAACATCTGCTGCCAATCCTCTTTTTTTTTTTTTTTTTTTTTTGCTGAGGAAGACTGGCCCTGAGCGCACATCCGTGCCCGTCTTCCTCTACTTTATATGTGGGACGCCTACCACAGCATGGCACGCCAAGTGATGCCATGTCCGCACCACGATCTGAACCGGCGAACCCCGGGCTGCCAAAGTGGAATGTGGGCACTTAACCTCTGTGCCACCAGGCTGGCCCCTCCAGATCCTTTTTGTTGTTTATTTCTCAGCTTGGGGCTCCCTGGGTCACATGGGTGGCATTACAGTGGGCGTCCAGGCCATGTTACAGATGGGAAGAGAATGTGTGATCAAGGGTCAACCTGCAAGTTCCAAAGAAAGGTCTGGCCCTTACCTGGCTCCTGGGAGGTCACCTCTGAGTCCTGGGAACGTCCTGTCTTGACCTGGGGACCTTGGGTCATGCCCCATGGTCCATGCTAACAATGCAATTTAGAGGGACTGGAGGCTAAGGCCAGCCACGCATATGTGACTGACCCCTAGTAAACACCATGGACACCACAGCTCGGGTGAGCATCCCTGGTTGGCCACACCTCCTGCACTTTGCCCACATTGCTGTTGGGAGAATTAAGGGCCATCCTGTTGCTGATTTTCCTCTGGGTCCATCCTTCTGCTGTAATAAACCATAACCGTGAGCATAACAGCTCTGCTGCATTCTGTGAGTCCTTCTGGCAAACCACTGAACCCGAGGAGGGTCTCCTGGATCCTGACACATGGCGAGGCCTTTCCTGGCATCTGGAACCAGGCAGAGAGAACGCGACAGGCCCTGGGTGGATGGTGCACCCTTTGCTGAGCTATGTCCCAGGCTTGCGGGGGCCTGGCTCCAGGTGGGCGACCATGCTGCTCAGCTCTGGGGCCTTGTGTCCACCCAACAACTCACCCACCCATCCAACCATCCACCCATCCATCCATCCATCCATCCACCCATCCATCCACCCATCCATCCACCCATCCATCCACCTTCCATCCATCCATCCACCCATCCATCCACCCATCCATCCACCCATCCATCCATCCATCCATCCACCCATCCATCCACCCATCCATCCACCCACCCACCCATCCATCCACCCATCCATCCACCATCCATCCACCATCCACAAATCCATCCACCATCCACCCATCCATCCATCCATCCACCATCCATCCATCCATCCACCCTCCCATCCACCCATCCATCCACCATCCATCCATCCATCCACCATCCACCATCCATCCATCCATCCATCCACGCACCCATCCATCCACTCATCCATCCACTCATCCACCCATCCCTCCATCCATCCACACACCCATCCATCCATCCAACAACCCAACCACCCATCCACCCAGCCATCTGTCTGTTCATCCATCCATCCAACCATTCACAGCGGAGGCCCTGTTGTCGTGGGAACCGCTGTCTCCCTGACTCCCTGGGGCCGTATCTCCATCACTGATGATAAATCATGGGGCACCTGTCCCTGGGTGGGCTCCACTGAGAACATTTCCAAAATAAGGAGCAAGCTCATCCTGCTTCCCACCCACCTCGTTTCCTGGTCCTCCGCGCCCAGAGAAGACCTGTGGGAGAGCAAAGGAGACTCAGCATTATTGGCCTATTTTTGGCACCTTGGCCGTGAGCCCCAGGAGGGCTGACGTGGCTTCGTCTTCATCAGGTACCAGGCAGGCGTCAGCGCGTGCCTGCTGTGTGACAAATGAGCCAGGACAGGCTGGCACGAGGAGACAGGCCGAGGCCCTTCACTGACGCAAAACAAAACCACTAATGTTGCTCGGCGTCCCCTAAGCCCAGGGACACTGACCCACCTACAGGAACTTGCACAAAGGTCACCAGCTGGAACCTTCATCTGAGAGCAGACCTTGGTCTGTCGGACGCATTAGTGGCCCGAGGTCCCTGTGCGTGGCCTGTGCTGGCTGCAAGGAGGAGGAGAAGGAGGGGACGGTCCCCAGAGGCAGCCACTGCCCTCAGGGAGCTCAAGGGCAGGGCAAGGAGGGGATGACAAGGGTCAAAGGCAGGAGGCAGACCCCACGGGAAGAGAGCACAGGTCTGAAGGCGAGAGAGAGGGCCCGAGCCGTGCTGTGTCCATCTGCACATCCCGGGCCCAGGCACTAAAGACTTTCAGTAGACATTTGCTGGACTGAAAAAAAAGAAGAGGGGAGGGGTCGAACAGGAGCAACCGCTTAACGGGTTCAGGGTCTCTTTTTGGGGTGACGGAATGTTCCAGAACTAGAAGGAAGGTTGTTGCACAGCATTGCGAATGCGCGAAATGCCACCAAATCGAGCACTTTAAAATGCTTCATTGCACCTTCTGTGAATGTCACCTCAACAACAAAAAAATAATAAATGAGTGAGGAGGCTCAGGAGCAGGAGGAAAGGGGGCCCGGGGACACGCTGTCCGTGGAAGTTGCTCCGACGGCACACGCGTCCCGTGTCCAGGCTGTCAGCACGGGAGCGCCGAGCCCCCGCCACGTGGCAAGGGGGGCCGAGGAGCCAAGTTGCAAATTTTATTTGCCGTTGATTAGTTTAAATTGAAATCGCGGCCTCTGCGAGGGGCCCCCGTTGGGGGCAGCTCGGAGGGGGAGGGGGAGGACCCCAACGCTGAGCGTCGACGATGGAGAGGGCACCGGATGACCCCCGTGTTCTCATTTCCTCGTCACGACGACATCGGGGTCATGAAAACGCGGTGACATCACGATGGCTCCGATCGGAACTTCCAAGGGGGCTCGGCAGCCCCTGGGGGTGTCCGCTGTCGCCCGCGGTCACCTGCCCGTTTACCTGTCGTCTGCCGGCGCCGCCTCTGGCTTCTCTTCAGACCTGGGCAGGACGAACTCGGGCTGCGGCCTGGCGCTGGGGACAGAGAGAGGTGACGAGGATGACAAGCCGGCGTGGACCGCGGGGTCTCTCCCCGGTCACCGAGAGCGGTCTGCAGACTGCTTTGCTGTCCCCCGGGAAGCGCGGGGCCCGGAGGACGGAGGGAGGTGTCTGTCACCGGGGTGAATGAAGACGAGGCGGCTGGAGGAAGGGGGTGCGAGCGGGCCGGGGAGGGCAGGCCCTGAGCCATTTCTCAGCTGGTCACCGAGAGGCATCTGCACTCTTGTTCCCTGGACGCTGTCGCCCCGCCGGTGCCATGGTCCCCAAAGGGTGGACCCTGCCGGTGTTGTTTATCCCTCTATTCCTGTCCCCAGTGCAGGCTTGGGACGGGGAGGGGAGTAACCCAGGGAGAGAGAGAGATAAAGACAGAGAGACAGAGACAGACAGACAGAGAGAGGGGAGGAAGGAAGGGAGAAAAAGGAGCAAGACAGACAGACCTGACCCCCTCACAGGCGCCAGGAGGGCGACTATCATGAAAACAGACAATGACAAGGGTGGCGAGGACGTGGAGGAATTGGAACCCTCGTGCACTGTCGGTGGGAGTGGAAAATGGAGCAGCTGCTGAGGAAAACACTCCAGCGGTTCCTGGACAGATTGAAAGTAGAACCGGCATGTGATCCGGAATCCCACTTCTGGGGCTACACCCCAAAGAACGGAGGGATGTTTGCACAGCCGTGTTCAGAGCAGCGTGATTCGCAGCAGCCAAAAGATGGAAGCAACGCGAGTGTCTAGTGATGGAGGATGGACACACACAACGTGGTCCAGCCACAGCCTGGAATATTACGCAGCCACGAAAAAGAAGGAGGTCCTGACACCTGCTCCCATGTGGACGGACCTGGAGGACGTGATGCTCAGGGACGTGAGCCAGACACAGAGGGACACACACTGTGTGGTCCACTCACAGGAGGTCCCCAGAGGAGCCACAGCCACAGAGACAGAAAGTGGATGGGGGGCCAGGGGCTGGAGGAGGGGTGGGAGTCAGTGTTTCCTGGGGACAGAGCTGCAGTTTGGGGAGATGGAGGGTTCTGGAGACGGATGGAGGGGATGGTGGCACAACCGTGTGAGTGTGCTTCATGCCGCTGAGCTGTGTGCTTAAAATTGATTAAGAGGGTGAATTTTACATTATGTGTATTTTACTAGGATAAAATTTTTTTTTTAAAAAAAAGACAGGATGGAAGGAAGGAAGAAAGGAAGAGAGAGGAAGAGAAGGAGGAAAAGTCCCCGAATGGCACGGGATGGTGAGTCCCGCCCGCCTCCAGCCTCTCTCCCCTGGTGGCCCACGGCTCGTCCGGCCTCTCTCACTATTAAATGACTCTGTGAAGCCGCCACGCTTTTGCTCATTACGCGCCTCATCTGCCGCTATCACCCTCCCTGCTCCAGGACCCATTTTCCTCGCTCGGTGAGGCGTGCCTCTCCTTCACCACTTGAAGAACCTTCTGGACCAGGACTCCATCTTATTCACCTCTGTTTCCCACGAGGCTGGCCCAGGGCCTGGCAACGACACAGGCTTTTGACCCACCGAAAGCCCCAACTCTCTCACCGACTTGCTGTGTGGCCTTGGGGGATGGCTTGCCCTCTCTGAGCCTTGGATTCTCATGGTTACGCCACTAATGAAAAATGAGCCAATGAGATAGCAAAGGGGTGTTTCTGGGTCTCCTAGGGGAGAGTAAGGAGCTTGTGTCCCCTCTGTAAAGGGAGATATTATTATTAATATTATCCTGGTTACCGTCATTAGTCTTTACGGAGCCACCATTTTCCCCAAGTGGCACAATGGCTGCCATTGCTCCTGAGATCTCACAATGACGCCCAAGGTGGCTATGAACTTTTTACTTGCCTAATGTCACCTGTCGGTAAATGGAGGAGCCTGGATTCGAACCCGGGTCGGACGCCAAGCCCTCTAGGGAAGGGCAGGGGCTTGAGCCGTGTGCTTGCATGACATGGGTCCCTGCTGAGCCGAAGCCGCCGGTCGCCCCCCCGGATTTGGGCCCAGCTCAGCGCCAGCCCCGACCCGGCCCTGACGAAGCCCCTGCACTGACCTCTCTCTCCTGGCCTTGAGCCGCTCCTCTTCGTACCTGGAAGGGAGAAGGAAAAGCACGTCGGGCGCAGCCCTCCTCTCCCCGTGCCCGGAATTCCCTTCCCTCTGGAACAGACACGACCTCATCGTCACATCCGAACACACGCCAGGCTGTGGAGGCGACAGGACAGCCCGCCATTCTCTTTTATGTTCCCTGCAGCCGCTTTACAAGCCCCCTGCTTGGTTGGCATATTCCAGCATCGGGTGTAGACATGACTCAGCAGACCCTTTTTGCCGGTTCAGCATCAGCGATGGAACCGTGCCCTGATAAAGCAAGGCCCGCATCCACGTGGGCGGGTCTACACACCCTTCCATCAGGCCAGTTTTTCTGTAAAGGGCCGAAGAGGGGATGTTTCCGGCTTGGCAGGCCAGTCTCGGTCATCGCGACTCAATTCAGTTGTAACTCAAAAGCAGCCACCGATGACGCATCAATGGGTGCGCGTGGCTGTGTGCCGATAAAACTTTATTTATAAAACCGAGCCGGGGGCCGGGGCTCACTGGCCCCCGAGATGCCCAGGGCCGCTGCCTTCTCTAATCTCACATACGCCTGTTTTTGCTTCCGTTCTGCTGTTTTCCCAACGCGCCTGGTTCCCGGGCAGCCGTGTTTAGCTGAGCGGGGACGTGAGGAGCGCGGGGGGCGTTAGGGACGGAGGGGGTGGCGCTCCCACGGCACAGGGACACCTACTGGAGCACGCAGTCCGGGATCTGCACGTGTTCCATGGGGATGAGCTGCTCCAGGCCTTCCAAGCTGTGCACGTACTGGATCTTGTTGATAAACTTGACGCTGGCAGGATGGGGAGGAGGCAGGCGTCAGAGACGCAGCCCGCGGGCGGCACCCAAGCCACACGGAGAGACGGCACAGGGCAACGCACACGCGCCCTATTCCAGGGCGCCCCGAGCATCTTCCCTCCAGCTTTTTGCCCTGCCCGATGCCAGCCTCCACCCCGCGCCCCTGGGGGCTGGACAGAGCAGAACCGGCCCCACGGTTATTCCAAAAAAACCAACTTCAACCTAATTTTGGTGATACATAAAATCAACTTTTCTCAAGGTCAAATCAATTCCCCTAAGGATGAGAACTATAAGGCCAAGAGAATATAACGGCCCGATAAATAATAAAATAATCAAGTCACAGTAAAAAAAAGTCAGGTAGAGGGGCCGGCCCGGTGGCACAGTGGTTAAGTGTGCACGTTCCACTTTGGCAGCCTGGGGTTTGCTGGTTTGGATCCCGGGTGTGGACATGGCACCGCTCGGCACGCCATGCTGTGGTAGGCGTCCCACATATAAAGTAGAGGAAGATGGGCACGGATCTCAACTCAGGGCCAGTCTTCCTCAGCAAAAAAAAAAAGAAAAGAAAAGAAAAAGAAAAAAAGGAGGATTGGCAGCAGATGTTAGCTCAGGGCTAATCTTCCTCAAAAAAAAAAAAAAAAAAAAAGACACAACAACTCCCGTGGGTGTCCAGATACGGGCTCTAGACACTCACCTGATGAAAGGCCGGGAGATGGCCAGCACGGTGCGAATGAACCAGGACGGGTGGACGATGATCAGGGACTTCAGGTTCTTCCGCAATCTGCGTGGGGGGCACAGGAAGAAAGATGAGCTCCCAGTGGCTCCAGGCTCCTCCCGGTTTTCCGGGGCGGCCGTGCAGCCTCCGCAAAGCTGGGCGCCTTCGCAGGGTCGTGGGAGCTGACGGCCGGTCCCGCCCGAGTCTTAATCCAGAGTCTGAGCTGTCGACCGCGTGGCCACACCGCCGTCCCGTCCTGGAAGCTTTTCTGGGCGCCCCGGTTCTGGGTATCGCTTACGGTCATGTTGAATTCATATGTCCCCCCCGCCCCGAATTCATACGTTCAGGTCCCAACCCCCAGGGTCTCAGGATGGGACCTTATTCGGGAAGAGGGTCCATGCAGGAGAAATTAGTTCAGGCGAGGTCACACCGGGGTGAGGGGGGTTGGCCCTAAACCAATGTGACTGGCGTCCTTATAAAAGGGGACCTTTAGACACAGACACGCAGGGAGAAGGCCACGCGAAGACGGAGGTAGAGGCCGGGGTGACACTTCTACGAGCCGAGGACGGCCAGCGGCGCCCCGAAGCTGGGGGTGACATGGGGCAGATTCCCCTTCTCGGCCCCCTCGGCCCCGGCCCTGCTGACCCCTCGATCTTGGACTCTGGCTCCCAGAAACGGGGAAGGATAAATGTCCGTGGGGCTTTGCTGCGGCCACGCCACCATTCAGAGCGACCTCGGCGCTCGGGGTCCCTGGTCCCCGCCGCCGGGCTCACCTCCTGTCAATCATCTGGTAACACTTCTTCAGCCAGCCGATGCCGGGCATCCTCCGCCGCGGGGTGGCCCCATTCAGGTACACGATCATGTAATCCTCGGCCACCAGGAGCTCCAGACTGCTGATGACGTACCTGGTCACCGGGCCCGGAGGACAGGGGACCCGGCCGGCGGGGCCCAGCGTCAGGGAGCCCCAGCTCTCACGCCTGAGCACCCGTGTCCCCGGCCCCAAACAGGCACCCATGGCGGACGGTCCCCCGCCTCTTCCTGAGCGACTCCAGAAAAATCCTGCCCCTCGTTCTCAGCCTCGAGTTCCCCATCTGTGCCTGTGTGTCCTTGGGCAAGTGACCCAACCTCTCTGTGCCTCGGGCTCTGCACTGTAGAATGGGAGGCAACGGCACCTCCCCCGTGGGGTCCCGGGGAGGGTGGGGAGCGCCCAGCCTCGTGGCTGCCATATAGTAAAGGCCCCGAAATTGATAGTGGTGACCAGGGGACCCGGATGGAGGTCGGCCGGCGGGCCAGCCCGCCCGGCGGGGACGGAGAACAGCCACTTACAGGAAGAGGTTCTCCATGATGTAGTGGTAGTCGGGGGAGCTGCTGTCCGGGAGGAAGCAGGCGGCGAAGACGATGATGGCATTGAGACCCTCGCCGTAGTACCCTGCACAGAGGCGGCCGTGGGTGGCCCCAGGCAGAGACGGGCAGAGAGCCGGGACGCCGGCCACCCCGTCGGTGCCCGCTGGTCCACGCCTCAGCCCCGTGCAAGTTTCACCCCACCCCCTGCCCTCCCCGAGACCAGGGCTTAACATCCCTGAGGCTCAGAAGAAGAGACCGAGGTTCAGAGAGGGCCACTGACCGGCCTCCAGCTGGTGCCGGGAGGGGGCCAGGGGCGCGGTCTCACCTCCGTGGGTCACCACCCTCATGTAGGGCCGGATCATGTGCAGGTCGATGCGGTGTTCTTGCTCTCCGATGATCACCGTCCGCCACAGCCGTCCGTTGGCCGCGCTGCCATCCTCGGCCGCGCCGTCCCCGAACAGATCCGCGCTGTCCCCCGGCATGTTCTTGGCGGCAGCCACGGGCGTGTCATCTGGGAGCAGGCGGGGTGGGGGGTGTGACAGAGGGGATGCCTGAGTCGGGCATCTCGTCCCGGCCTCCCGCCTCCTTCCGCTGCCCGTGGCCGCGTGGCCGCACCTCCCTTTTGTCCTCCGCTTTGCCGACTGACGGCGTGTGGCGGGGCTGGGGGTGCTGCTGGGGGAAACGGCGGCTCTGGGAGTCAAAAAATCACGCCTAAATCACAACTCGGGTCTTTTTCAAACTTCAGAACACAGGAAAGTGCTCGCGGGGGACGTCAGGCGGTCGACCTGGGTAGACCCCGTTTCTGCCAATGACTCACTGTGTGGCCTTTTGGGCATTCTGTCCCTCTCTGGGCTTCTCAGGTTTTTAACTACTCAAAATGTCCCCGTCTTGCCCACCTTCCTTCCTGCAGTCTTCCCGCCTCAGGAAACGGTGCGGCCACATCCCGGCTGCTCAGAGCCCCAGAGCAGGCATCCCGGTCGCCTTCTGTTCCCTCTCTGTTCCTTCCATCCCCGAGGCCACCGCCGCCTCCTCCTCTGGGGTCTCCCTGCCTCCGATCCCCGCCACCGCCACCCGCTTTCGCCAGGCTACACTAGGGAACGAGGATGGGAACCCCAATCCGGTCGGTCCCCCGGCAGTTTCCCACCAGACTGGGAATAAAAGGTGACCCCCCCAACCCTGCCCTGTCCCCTCGCCTCCTCCTTTGGCTCCCAGCATCCACGCGCAGCTGCTGGGACCCTGGCGCGTCTCTGGTTTCCAGCACCGTCTTTGTGCCACGTGTGCCGTGGGCCCCGTCTCTTCCCGGCCCGTCCCCCCCAGACCCCCCAGACCCTCAGTGGACACCCGGAGTGGACGCCCCGCCGACTCTGGGCAAATCGGCTGGAGACACACCCTTCCGGTCTCAGAAAGCCAAGTCCCCGGGGAAAAACCCACACGTCCCCGAGCCAGAGGGGCCGGAGGCTCCGGGCGGCTCCCGTGGGCGACCTCGGCCTCACCTTCCCACTCCAGCTCGTTGCCGTTGCCCAGAAACTCGAGCGAGTCGGTCTCGTCGGGGGTCTCGATGTCGTCCACGTTGATGTCCAGGTCATCGGGCGTGTCCAGGAAGTCATCGGACAGCAGCGAGCCCTCGCTCTGGTCCAGGGACAGGTTGATCTCGGGCGCCACCAGCGTCTTGCGCTTCCGATGGGCCCCGTTGAAGGTCAACGTGTTGGGAGGGGCTGTGGGGAAAAAAAAAAAAAAAAACAGCAAAATCAGACAAAACGGGGTGACTTTTCTTTCTTTTTCCCACTCCCCACTTCCCGCCCCGGCCGCCACGCGACGTCCTCTTGTGCTGGACATTCACGCCGTCACCGTCCGCTCGTCCAGAGCCCCCTCGCGCCTCTGAGCTTGACTCAGTTTCCCCATCTGCAAAAGGGGCTCGCGGGAGGTGAGCCGGGTCAAGGTCGCATGGACGACCCGCCCGCTAGACCCCGGGCGCCGGCCCCACTCTGGCCGGTGTCTGCGGTTACTGTCGCCTCCGGGCGCGGCTGGCAGAGAACACCCACCCACGTCCTACTTTTTCCATTTCTGGGACCTTCGAGTCTTTAATAAAATGTACGGATCACGGAACCCGGGCCAGGCCTCCCCGGGGCTTCTGATGTCCCCACCGTACGACATCCCACAGTGGCGAGTTCCGAGATTGTCCGCTTTACCGGATGTGCAAACGGAGGCACAGAGGGAAGAGGACCCTCCAGGTGGCTCTGGAGCTGCGTGGGGTGGGACCCCCTGTGGTCGTGACTGTTTCCTCGTAAGACTCTTAGCCTGGACTCTCGTTTCCCAGAAAAAGGCGGTTTCTCCTCCCAGGGTGGCCCCTCGGGGTCACGTCAGGGGAAAGCCATCATCTCCCCAAAGCCAGCGCCAGGGCCAGAGGCCGGCCTCCCACTCCACAGCCAGTGAGGACAAAATAGACACCAGGAGGACAGTCCCGCCCCTCTCTCCCGGGAAGATGTTCATTGATCGACAATTAAATGTACCAGCTCCTCATATTTCCTTTTCTTTGAATTTCCCTGTCCCAGAGCAGCGGGTCAGAGACGATCATAACATTGAGCTCTCTTCCTCTGTTACTGTCACAGCACGGTGACAGTTAGACAAAGTGTTGATGTGACACTTCTCGTTAGTGGGGAAGCAAGGCGTCAGTAATGTCACCATGCGGACCTGGGGGACACAGCATGGAGCGAAAGAGGATTATTCTCCAGCCTTAAAATCGAATGGAATTTGCCCTTAAAAAAAAAAAAAAATCCAATGGAGTTTGTCCTGCCGACTTTCAGACTCGCTCAGATCCTTTCTTCCTTCCAATTTCTCCCTTCTGGAATGAGAATATCTCCCCTATGCCTGTCCCACCTATGTATTTTGGAAGCAGATAGCTTGTCTGTGTCTCACAGGTTCACAGCTGGACAGGACAAATCACACCTGAGACGTTTTTCTCTGAAGGCCTTCGACTGATTAGATGCGGCCCACCCGCATTACAGTGGGCCCTCTGCTTTACCCAGAGTCCACCGATTTGAATGTAAATGTCGTATAAAAAATGCCCTCAGCAGAAACATCTAGAATAGCGTTTGACCACATAGCTGGGTACCGTGGCCCAGCCAAGTGGACGCAAAAAAGTAACCATCTCAAGGTCCCTCTTGCCACGTGAGGGGACAGTCACAGGCTCCAGGAACCAGGATCAGGATCTTTGGGGGCTGTTATTGAGCCAGCCACACCCAGGAAGCAGGGTACTGTTCCTACATACACCTCATTTTTCAGAAATAGGATATGGAGGCCCAGAGCGGAGAAGGGACTCCTCCAGGTCACCCTGCGGGGATGTGACAATCCCAGGCAGAGCCCATGCACTCAGGCCTGAAGAAGGGCTGGCACTCTAGGTGATCAACCGTCTGGGACCAGCTGGCCCCCCTCCCTGGTCCACGGGCACAGTGTGGGGCAGGGATGAGCAGTCCCGGATGCACTGCTGTGTGACCTCAGGGACGTGGCTGTCCCTCTCTGGTCAGTCTTTCCCCTGTAGGGTGGGCACAGCAATGAGCTGCACGGAGGAGATGCAGGCAGAGCAGGGGCCCTCAGCGGGGCTCGGCGAGGAGAGGCCATCAAGGCATTCCCTCCTCTGGCCGCCTGGGACAGCCTGTCCCCGAAGTCTGGGGCTTTGGAACCTCAGAGCCATGAGCCCCCCTGAGTGCCCAGGGCTGACTTTGTGCCTGGCACCCCCCGCCCACTTTAAACGTACTACCTCGTTTAATCCTCGCATGCCCCTCCTGCAGGAGGCTCACTCCATGTATTTCAGAGATGAGGAATTGGAAGCACAGAGAAGCTGAGCAACCAGCTCGAGGACACACAGCCACACTGCATGAGAACGTCATGACGGTGTCCCAGCATCTGTCAGCCACCGTGGCTGCTTCCCCTGTAGGCCTCGGAGCAGAGGAGCCAGCCCCCGCCCCCGATGTCCGCCCCAGAGGCAGGGCCTCCAACATTTCTCCGGAAATTTCTAAGGACCTGGCAAGAGCGCCCCCACTTCTGCGCTTAGGGGAACTTACAGGACGCGTCGGCCTCGGGGCTGCCGGGGGAGTCTGATCCCGTCTCTTCCGGGAGCGGCCTGTGGACCAGCCGGAGCGAGCGTCAGTCAGCCACCAGGCGCCGCGAATCCAGCCGCGGGAGGAGATCCGAGAAAACAGCGAGAAATGCGTTTAGTTAGAGGAATCGCTGGGACCACGGACACCCCGTCATTGGCTCAGAAAATCCTCAGACACCAGCGCGGGCTGGCGGCCTTCCCGTCACCTAACGAATGCTACGCCTTTTCTTTTTTTGGAGGGGAAAGCAAAGCCCAGACACGGCTTCACGTGGAGGGGACCCCGCAGAGTGGGGTCTCGACGAGACGCTCGGGTGAAACGCAGCAACGAGCTGTCAGAGGGACACCACGGGGGCCGCCCGGGGTGCAGCGGTTAAGTGCGCCATTCTGATTCTCAGTGGCCCGGGGTTCACCGGTTCGGATCCCGGGTGCAGACATGGCACTGCTTGGCACGCCATGCTGGGGTAGGCGTCCCACATATAAAGTAGAGGAAGATGTGATGTGAGCCGGGGTTTGTCTGGGTTTCCTCGTGGTCGGCTGGGGCGGTGGGTTCTGGGAGGGCCCCGGAGTGAAGGGCCCTCTTCGCCCCATCATCCCAAGGTCCTGCCACCACCGAGACTGACCCCTGTGATGTCAACTTGGTCCCCTGGCTGAGATGTGTGATCGGCTGTCTGCACCATAACGTCCCTCCCCACCTTCTTCTTTTTTTTTTTTGTTGAGGAAGATTAGCCCTGAGCTAACATCTGCTGCCAATCCTCCTCTTTTTTTGCTGAGGAAGACTGGCCCCAAGCTCACATCTGTACCCATCTTCCTCTACTTTATATGTGGGACGCCTGCCACAGCATGGCTTGCCGAGCGGTGCCATGTCCGCACCCGGGATCCGAACCGGCGAACCCTGGGCCGCCAAATAGGAACATGCGCACTTAACTGCTGTGCCACCGGGCCGGCCCCAGTTTTTTTAAAGAAATGCAGCCAGCTATGCATTGGTGCCTCTTTAACGCCTGGCTGTGGGCACAGATCTGCAAAAGCAGGCCTTTTTCTGGGGCAATGCCCGCACTGCTTTGTGGAGCACCGGCTCTTGCTGCCCGGGTCTGACCCAGGCGCCCCGGCTCCTCTGCTCTCTGGGGGAAGTTCGGCTCTGGGCAGAACGTCCTGCCGAGGGCCCGGGCTGTCTCAGGCTCCCGCCGCAGGGCCTGCTGACTCGGGGATGCGCTGCCACTCATCCCAGCGGAAAGGGGGCTGTGTAGACAGCGACGGACATAGAACGCTTTTTCCTTTCCTTTTCCAGAATGACTTATTCCCTCGCCTCTGTTCCTCCGAGGGCGCGAGCTGGCCCCCTGTGCAGGGTCAAATCGCCCCACGCTGCTGCCTTGGCCACCCTCCCGTCCTTCTCCCGCACACCGTGCATCGAACGTTCTTTGAGTAACGACCACCTCTCAGGACACTGGGGGGTCTTGGAAGGACAGGATGAACCAGAGGTCAAAAGTCAAAATAGAGCGGAGGCCCAAAGGAAATGAAGACGTACGTCCACTTGAAAACTCATGCTCAATGTTCATAGCGGCAGGAGTCGCAGTAGCCAAAACGTGGAAACAGCCCAGATGTCCATCAACGGATGAATGGATGAACAAGACGCGTGGTCCGTCCACACACTGGAGTATTATGCAGCCGTGAAGAGGAGCGAGGCCCCGACACGGCTGCACGTGGACGGAACTGAACCCACGACGCTCAGGGAGAGAAGCAGACACAGAAGGACACATGGCGTGTGACCCCATGGACGGGAAACGTCCAGAACAGGCAGATCCACAGACAGAGAGCAGGCTCATGGGGGCCAGGGGCTGGGGAGGGGGTGGGGGTGATGCTGATGGGGACCGCGCTTCCTTTTGTGGCGATGGAAATGTTTCCGGACTAGATAGAAGTGATGCCCACATAACACTGTGACTTTGCCAAATGCCACTAAATCGTGCATTTAAAATGGCTAATTTTATCTTACGCGGATTGCCCCTCAATTGAGAAAAAAGCGAGCTTTAAATAAAGTCGGAAGAAGGTTTTAAAGAGGCAGGCGGGGCTGAAGCGTCCTCTTAGAGGCCCGTTTGGTGTCCTCGCCGCCCTGTCCCTCTCGTCTGTAGCTGCCGCCCCTCCTGCTCCCCACACGGTCGGGCCTGGTGACTCATAAGCCCAGGGTCCTGGGGCACAGGGAGCTCACCGCCCGACGGCAAGGTGACCCCGAATTGCAGACTGACAGCGGACGCCTCACCCCTAGTTCTGGTTCTGCCCACACAGCATTTAAGAACATTTTTAATTTGCTGCGAGGTCAGAGCTGGGACACAAAACGTCTAGATTTCCATCTCTTCTTGAATGTGCTCTGCCCTTCGCGAGTGGTGACAACCCCCAGGAGCTGATTATCGGCCACTCCTGCTCCCCCTGGGTGTCGGGATTTCCTTCCGGCTCCTTCTCTCCTTTGGGGTGCCTCCCGGGGGCCCGTCAGCCTGAGGCTGCAATTTCCGCTGTTCTGGAATCAGCCAGAATCAGGACTCGCCCCGTGGGTGGGGCACTCGCTCTGAGCCTGGGTGGCATGTTCACCGTGCCATCTTATTTGCTCCTCGCGGCAACCCTAGGAGGCAGGGAGAAGCCCATTTCACAGACGGGGAAACTGAGGCTGGGCTAGGGGATGCCTCCCCCTCATGCTGGGGGTGTTGAACCGGTCCGGCGGCAGATCGGATCCCCGTCACTGCCCGCTACTGCCCCCTTGTGCCCGGCCAGTGCACGTGCACCGACCCCAATAGGGACGGAAACAGGGTGACTGTATGAATGTATATATAATAATATTATATACAATAATACAAATATACATTATATATGTTACGTATATAATGGAAACCTACTGCTTCTGTTTCTGTGAGGAGCCCTGAGTGCCACACGAGGGAGGAAATATAACAATGAAGGAAACAGATGAGCAGAGCAGATGGTGACGCTGGCAACAAAGAAAATCAACAAGATGAGGGAGCGGGAGGGGGCGCGAGGACAGGGTGGTCAGGGAAGGCCTCCCTGAGGAGGTGACCTTTGGGCGGAGACTTGAAAGCAAGAGGTTGGCTGCGGGGAGGTCGTTCCAGATGGAGGCACAGCAGGGGCAAAGGGCCTGGGGCAGGAATGAGCCTGCTGAGCTCTAGGAAGAGATGGGACAGAGGGTGGGGGGCAGGGGTGGAGAGAGGAATCGGGGAGTGGGAGGGGTGGAGGAGGAGGGTTGGGGGAGGTGGGGCCAGGGGAGGAGATGTCGTGGGAGCAGGAGTCACCGGGCACAGACCCCAACCCCCCAGGACACCACGAATGTTCCATAACTTCCAGACCATGCTGACCCGGAGGAGCCGATTCAGCAGGCTCCCTGGAGGAGGCGCCCGCCGCTTCCTGACGCGGGCCGAGCACACGGCCGCCCTGCCCATCCACAGGGCTGCGGCTTCCAAGGCCAGGGGACACCTAGCTGCTCCCCCAAGTCCCTGGGAGACCCCAGATTCTGCTGCACCAAAGCCCCTCCACGACCTCACCGTGGATCGAGATGGCTCCCCGCGGTGCTGGCTCCCGTCTGTGACAGGCAACCCACGTCCAAAGTGGGGGTCCCCCTAATAGGCAAGGCGGACGGTGTGGCTTTATCCTTTGGCGGTGGGTTGAGTTGTGGCCCCCCCCCCAAAAGAGAACTCAAGTCCTAACCCCCACGCCCTGGGAAGGGGACCTCCTTGGAAATAGGGTGGCTGCAGACGTAAGGAAGTTAAGATGACGTCATCCTGGATTAAGGGGGGCCCTACGTGCAGAGAGGGGTGTGTCTATAAGGAGGAGGAAATGTGGACACAGACGCACAGGGGGACGGCCACGCGCACGGGGAGGCGGAGCCCGGAGTGACGCATCTGCGAGCCACGGAGGGCCAAGGACGGCCGGCCACAACCAGAGGCTGGAGGAGGCAAGGAGGGTACTCGAGTCTGGACTCCCAGCCTCCAGAAGGGGAAACAATACAGTTCTGTCATTTTGGGCCACCCAGGTTGTGGTCCTTTGGGTTTTTTTTTTGAGGAAGATTAGCCCTGAGCTAACATCTGCTGCCAATCCTCCTCTTTTTTGCTGAGGAAGACTGGCCCTGAGCTCACATCTGTACCCATCTTCCTCTACTTTATATGTGGGACGCCTACCACAGCATGGCTTGCCAAGCGGTGCCATGTCTGCACCCGGGATCCGAACCGGCGAACCCGGGGCCGCCGAGAAGCGGAACGTGTGAACTTAACCGCTGCGCCACCGGGCCGGCCCCCGTGCATGATCTCACTTACATGTGGAAGATAAACAAACACATGGACAAAGAGAACGGAGGGGAAGGAGGTTGGGGGCTGGGCGAACGGGGTAAAGCGGCACAGACATATGGTGACAGATGACGCTTAGACTATTGGTGGTGAGCAAGCGGAGGTCTACACAGAAATGGATAAATAGTGTACACCTGAAATTTCACAATGTTATAAACCGTTACGACCTCGATAAAATAACTTAAAAAGGAGAGGGAGAGACCCGAGAGATCTCTGTGTCTCTGCCGGCGAGCGCAGAGGAGAGGCCTCGCCGGGCCCTGAGCTTGCACTTCGAGCCTCCAGAACCGGGAGAGGAGAAGGGCATGTTGATGAAGCCGCCCGTCTGGGCGAGGCTGTGTGGCCGCTGAGCTAACGGAGGAGGGGACAAGAGGGGACGAACCCAGGGTGGCTGGAGCTGAGGACGGAGGAGACGCTGAGGATGGTCAGGCCCTTCCGTCCCTGCTTGTCCCGAGCCCATGGCTCGTGCACAATGTTTTTTGGGATTGCTAAGTTGTGCAACACAAAATCGTCTCTGTGTGTGCACTCGGCTGGGGGAGAGAGAGGGCACTGGCCTGCCCTGGCAGGGACAGACAGACGCAAACAGGAGCCGAGTATATATATATACGGAGAGAGACAGAGACAGAGAGACCGAGGGGAGAGACAGAGGAGGGCAGGAAGGGAGTGAGAGAGGACGATTGACAAAGCGAAGGGAGTAAAATGGTAACAATTGGCGAATCTGGGTGAAGGTTTATAGATATTCTGCTAAGTTTGGGACGACAACAGAATAAAAAGCTACAAATAAACCAAACCCACAGCCCACTGGGCTGTGAAAGGACGAGCGGGCCGAGGCAGCAGGCAGAGATCTCGCCCTGCACCTGCCTCTCCTTAGCTGTGAGACCCTGGCCAAGCCCTTCCCTGCCCTGGTCCTCAGTGTCCCCCCTCGGTTTCCCTTCAGTCTCTCAACTTGCTTCTGCTGGCCTCAGGACCTTTGCATGTGCTGTTCTCTGTGCTTGGAATGCTCAGCCTCTACCCCCAGCCTCCATCTCCTGTTCATCCTCCTTCATCCTTCACAGCACAGGGTCAGCACCACCCCCAACCTCCCGGACCCAGTCAGATCCCACCCAGCACTCTCCAGGCGCCAAAAACCCAGCTGCGATTTCACACTGGGTTGTGCGTGAGGTCATAAGGGGACGCCTGTCTCTGCCCCAGACTGAGAGCGGAGCCCAGGGCAGCCGTCTTGCTCTTCTCCACGTGTCCTCAGCGTCTTGCTCAGGGCCTGGCATACAGTCGGCGCATATCATGAGAAAGAACGAATGGAGAAAGTGGGGCAGCCACAGAAATCCTCCCCAGGCTGCCCTCAGCTCTGGCTCCAGAGGGATCCGCAGAAGGGCAGGAGGGAGAGGCCGCAAGACAGTGGCCGCGGGAGCGGGGGCTGTGGGCCTGGGGCCCAGCGGGGGGGTCCTCTGACCCCCCGGGGAAGCTCGAAGACGCCCCGGGAAGGGACCAGCGAGCTGGAAGGAACAGAATCGCGCGTTGTCCGGCCCCAGACAGAGCTGGTTATGTGCAGAGGCAGCTGGACTCACTTCTTCCAGAAGGAGGAAGACAGAGGCCATGGCTCGGCGCTGGCTCACCCCCGGGGCTGCACAGCGAGGCCTCTATCCCGCAGACACTGCCCCACTGAGATGGCCGGGGACGCTCCGCAGCTGGGGGACACGCCCCCGAAATCCACCCGCGCAGCTGCCACCAGCCCCGTCTTTGTCCCCACCGGGCTTGGGAGAGGAGAAATCTTTGTAAAATGTGGGGAGGGGCCGAAAAAAGGAACTGGAGGCCCAAGACACAAGTTAATAAGACCAGCCCCGAGGGGGCTGTCTATGTGGGTAGCTGTCATCGTCTACACAGCCTGCTTTAGCCGTCTCGCCCCACGCGCCCCGTCGAGTTCTCACGACAGCTTCGCGAGCGACGGACGGTGGTCTCCATTTTAAGAGAGGGAAACTGAGGCATCGAGATGCTGGAAGGTTGCCGAGGCGGCCGAGCGAGCCTGTCGGGGAACCGGGATCGGAGCCCACGGCCGTGGTCCGGTTCCCAAGGTCGCGCCCTTTTAATCCCGCTGTGCAATAAAATAAATTCAGAGCATTCCCACCCACGTCAGGACTTCCTTGCTCAGAAACGGGCCTTCATTTGCCCAAACGACCCCATCCGGGCGTCGGGAGATCCCTTTCCACGCAGCCGGACGTCAGCATCCTTATGTTGACTTGAAGAGAAGGACTGTGACCCGGAGAGAAAATGCTAAAGGGGAAAGGGCGGGAGGTCAGTAGCAAGGAATGGGCCACCGCTGTCCCGAAATACTTGTATTTTCGAAGACAAACTCCTGCGGATGACAGCGCCGGGCGGACGAGATTCTCGGCTGTTCTGAGCACGGGCGCCTCTGGCTAGAGAACCGCAGTGCACGGCGTGCGAAACGCAGAGAGCAAATGCGACTGGATTCGGGGTGCGGGGTAAATTCAGATTCAAATGGGTGGTGATGCCCCCGACGTCGCGGCTGCTACCGGGCACAGTGGACACGGGGCTCCGACCGCCCCCGTCAGTCTGTGCCCGTTTTGAGGGACCGGTCGTATAAAGCGTATATTGGACCATTTGAGCCCGTTTATTCTATATTGGACTCAAATCTGGGTCCCTTTGATGCCTGTTCATCAGCCTAGTTCTGCCCTGGGGACCCTCTGCGACGGAGATATTCTGGGACCGCTGATCTTCAGACACTCTTTTCCAGGGTCAACACGCTTGGTCCCTTCGACTCTCGCTTCCCAGATGCTTATGCGATAACCCTGGGGCATCGTCTCCCGCGGGTAAAAGCCTTGCCTTCAAAGACGCAGGCGACGAGCAGTTGATCCAGGCTCAGGGGGACCCTGCGGTGACAGTGTTTTTTCTCACCCAGCGCCTCTCCGGGAGGAGAAAATAGAGAGAGAGAGGCAGGCCTGGCGGCTCGTGCATCTCAGAAGCGAACACACACAGCTCCCTTCCTCCGCGATTTATTCCTACGGTGACCGTCACCCGCTCGCACGGTATCTATTGAGCGCCGGCTGTATACCAGGCTCCGTCCTCGTGCTGGCATACAGCAGGCAGGGAACCAAAGGTCCCTGCTCTCTCGGGGTTCCGTGGCGCGGAAACAGTCTATAAACAAGAGAAGGATGTAAAATCTTTCGCCTATTAGACTGTCTGAGTCACCCAGGGCTGCCGTCACAAATGACCGTGAACACAGTGGCTTAAAACAACACACATGTACTCCCTTGTGATTGTAGACGCCAGAAGCGAGCCTGAAATCAGTGTCACCGGACTGACATCAAGGGGTGGGCAGAGCTGGTCCAATCATGTGTGCAAAGTCCCGTTTGCGATGGAAGGAAACATTCTCAGGTCCCGGGGATTAAGGCGTGGATATTTTGGGGGGACGTTACTCAGTGAGGAAACAATTCAGGAACGGGGGAGGGGGGAGTGAGGGGGCCAGGAGGTCCTCTTTGAGAAAGTGGCCTGTGGGCAGAGACTGAAGGGGGTGAGGGAGCCAGGGTGTTCCAGGCGGAGGGAACGGCCAGCGCGCGGGGAGTCTGAAAGTCAGAGCCAGCTGGGCACATCGAAGGAACAGGAAGGGAGACGCTAACGGGGCATGAAGGGGACGGGAGTGATGGGAGGTGAGGTCAAAGATGAAGGGGGAGGCTGAATCCCAGATTTTCTGTGGGATGGGCATTTACCCCAGGGTTTTTTTTTTTTACAGTTATATTGAGCAGGCTTTTTTTTTTTTTTTTTTTTTTGGTGAGGAAGATTGGCCCTAAGCTAACATTTGTTGCTCATCTTCCTCTTCTTTTCTCTTTTCTCCCCAAAGCCCTCCAGGACATAGTTGTATATTCTGGTTGTAGGTCCCTCTGGCTGTGCTATGTGGGACGCTCAGCGTGGCCTGACGAGCGGTGCCATGTCTGCACCCAGGATCCGAACCGGTGAAACCCTGGGCCGCCGAAATGGAGCGTTTGAACTTAACTACTTGGCCACGGGGTCAGCTCCCTGTCCCAGGGGTTTGAAGCAGGGTACAAGGTCTCTCTGGCTGCTGCAGGTAAAAATACGCCATCCCCTGAATGCATGGGAACCCAGGCGAAAATATTGCAATAGTCGTGAGACGGTTTTAGAAAAATGTTGAGAATTCTTAAAACAGTGTGGGAATGGGAGCTTTTTTGGCTCTTTGGAGGGGGTTGGGGGAGAATCAATCTGAAGTAATTCAGGAAATATTCATTATGTGCCCGGTCAACTAGGGAGGGGTCTCTGCACCACCACCCCCCCCGGAGAAGCGAGGGGGCCCGCTCCCTCCGCCGACCCCGAGACCTGGAAGCCACACCTGGGAAGCGCTTCGCCCTGCCACTCTTCCTTCACATCCACGTTTTCCATCCTGAGCGTGGCCTCGGTGGTCCCCATGGGAGCCGGGAAGAGGCGCCGACCCGAAGCAGAGACAAACCTGAAGGAGAGCCACGGATGGAGGCATTACTGGACGACCATCATGATATCAACCCCCCACCACACACACACACACACACACACACACAGCACTTCACAGTGATCTGCAAACAGCTCTCACGTCCACGGTCTTGAATCATTCCCCAGTCCCATGAGACTTTCTCATTTCACAGGTGAGAAAACAGAGGCGTGGAGAGTTGAGAACATTCATGTGGGTCTGGAGTTTGAACCACATGAGGGGCTGAACCTCCAGCCACAAGCCCCGCTCCCTTTGAAGCTCTGAAATCCACCCTTCCCAGGGCTTATCATTCCTCCCTCACCTTGGACTTCAACTGGGAAGCAATAAATCAATTAAAGTCATTTATACTAAAGTGTTAATGACTGATATACTTAAGCTTCCTTGCTAGGATTGACACATTCAAACAGGACCTGGTCAACCCCAACCTACCTCCATCTGCTCCAGGCTACCTGCCCTGCCTCTCTGTCACCCCACAAAGAAACAAGTCCTGACAATCTGCTGACCCCAGGACTAACGAAGGCAGGGTGGAAAGAGACCGGGGTTGGAAGTCAGGATCTTAGTTACTACCAACCACAAAATGCCAGTTTTGTTTTTATTGTTCTGAGGAGCCAGCTGGCAGCAGGCGTGGGGCGGGGGGGCAGCATTCTAGGCCGTGACTTAAGTGCTGGGCCATCGAGAGCGAAAGTAGAACTGAGTGAGATTGCTATCGGGTCCACCCTGGGGCACGGCAGACTCCCAAGCCACTCGCTCTCCCAGCCTCAGCTTCCCTGTCTGTAGATGAAAAAATTGGGCTAGAAATGATCTCTGTGGTCCTTCTGGCTGCAGCATTCCAGGATCTTATCACTCAATCAACACCATAGCATCTGTGCTTTTAAATCAGTGGTTCTCAACGGGGAGGGGGGCGATTCTGCCCCCCGCCCGTGGGGGACACGTGGCCATGTTGGGAGGCATTTGCGGCTGTCACAACTGGGGGGGGAGGTGCTCCTGGCATGGAGTGGGTGGGGCCAGGGATGCTGCTCAACCCCCCACAGTGCCCAGGACGGCCCCCCCCACGACCAGGAATGACCCGGCCTCAAATGTCTATACATCTGAGATTGAGAAACTCTGTTTTAATCCACACGCTTGTGCAAGGATTGTAGGCCCGGGTTTGGCAGTCGTTAAGGAGAGCCCAGGGTGTCATCGTATCACATCCTCCCAACAGCTCCTGTGTTGTCATCCTCACTCACCAGCGTCTAAGGTCCCCCACCCCCCCCGCCCGAAGCTGCGGCTGCCCCTCCGGAGAGCTGGTGCACGGCTGCCAGTGTGGGCGTGTCATTCGAAGCCCCTTGCTGGGCCTGGGTCCCTGGAGACGCTGGGTCTGCATTTGGGACTGTAGCTCAGGGAGCGAGGACCCAGAGGGAGGCTGGGCCCTCTGGGGACCAGGCAGGCGATGGCTAAAATTAGACGCCCCCACTCCCCCCGGGTGAGAGTTTCTCACTCAATTCTTGTCACCGTCCTGAATGTCGTCATTCATTTACGGAGGAGGGACAGCAAGACGCAGTCCGGAAAGGGAAAAAAAATCTCTTCACGATGCTACGGGCGACAGCCGCCCAGAAGCTGACGGCCAGGGAAAGCTCACGTCAGCGGAAATTCGTCTCCTATCTGAAAGGAGTGGTCTTTGGGTCTGTTTTCCTCATCCCAAGTCGGGGAGGGGGGGGTGACCTCAGTCCCGGGGAAGGACCACCCAGCCCCCCACCCACCCACAGCGCAGACTCTGCAGCCACATATGTTGGCTCCACCATCCTCTAAACGCGGGGTGTGGGTGGGTCCCCAAGGGGCCCTGGACACCCTCTCTCGGATGCTCACTTATATTCAAGGATGGCAAATAAAATAAAGTGAGGGACCGCTGGAAAGTGTCCCTTTGCTCCGCGCTGGCGAATGACCAGCACATCAGGTACAAATTCCGAGAAGGAAGGCGGAATCTGTCTTGCACGGTCTCCCTTCCTCCCCACCCCGCAGGCGGGCCTTTACCCGCAACATCTCTCGGGTCCTTCTTCCAAATCCGCTCAGGGGGTTATAAATAGGAAACGCGCAGAGGTGGGACCTGGACATGTCAGTCTCTTAGGAAGCATCCCCGACAGAGGGGCTGAGGGTTTAATCCGCTTAACCTCCAAGCGGGTCTTGAAAATGGTGCAGCCCTCTGTCTTCCGAGGGAACGGTGGGCACGGAAGGTGCCCTGGGGGGCGGGGTGTGTGTGCCGGGCGGATGGTTTTCCTCGGCCCGGGGAAAAATGGATGGTACCACCCCAAGCATCACGAGACCGTGCTTCTCCGCTCCCACCCTCCCCGCCTGCCAGAAGGGGGTTTGCGGCGGCAGATGCCTCCGGACAGACCTTCCCGGCAGGGCGGGGGGGTAGGGGGGTGGAAGGAAGGTGGACTCACCTCCACGCTGAGTCCCGGTTGCCTCCGCGGCCTCTCCTCCTCCTCCTTTTCCTCCTCGTTAGGCGCAAACAAAGGCGAGCCCCGCGCGGATGCAGCCGAGCATCTCTCGCCTCCGGAGCGCGCTCCCCGGGCCTTCAGAGCATCCGAGGCTGACGCGCGCAGGGGCGGACTCCGCATCCACGGAAGGTCACCCGCAGCAACGTGGCCGGTGCAGGTGGGCGCTTGTGTCCGGGGGGCCGGGGAAGGGCCGGCGGTCCGCGGTCAGCTCCCCGTGGCGCACCGCTGCGGCTGCGCGCCCTTGTCGTCGCCGCTTCCCGTGCCTCCGAGGTATTTTCTTCCTTCCAGCTCCGCAGCTGGCGGAGGCTCGGCTTCCTTCAGACAGTGAAAGATGCTGCTTTTGTGTGCAGGGTGGATGGGTGGCTGGGTGGGTGGCTGGGTGGGTGGGGGCAGGGCCGACCGAAAAGCACAGCCCCCTCGCCAGAATCCGGGGCTCTCCATTGGCTGAGCGAAGAGCATCTCCGACAGCCTCCCCAGAGGCAGGAGCGGAAATGAGTTCCTGATGGCGCATCAGAGATTTAAAAAAAAAAAAACAAGACATAAATAAATAAATAAACAGCGGCGATGGCCTCATTCCTTAGATGGGGGCGGGAATAGCATCCTCAGGGCCCCGTTTCTTGGGTCCCTCAGCGGGCCGCTCGCTCTCCGTGGAGGCGTGTGTCAGAGGCCGGGCTGCATGCTGGGGAAGCACGATCTTCTCGGGCACGTTTGCTGGGGGCCCGCCAAGGGAAAGGCGCCCCCTGCAGTTGTGCAGGGCATGCCCCTCCCCGCCCTCCACCGGAGGATCTCAGGAAGACAGTGGAAGGATAGAGAGGTGAGAGCATAGCCTCTGAAATCAGACCAGAAGTGGGTTTGAATCCTGGCCTGCCAGTTCACCGGGATCTTACCTGCTGGGCCTCAGTTTCCTTATCTGTGAAATGGAAACCTTATGGTCCTGGCGTTTCAGCATTGAAGGAGAGGATGCAGGGAGAGCCCTCGGGACCGTGCTGGTGCATGAGAAAGACTATCCGTGTTTCTTGCTGAGGCTGTTTTTATTTTTTAGATCTGTAGCAGGTTGAATGCCCCCCCCCCCCCCGCAAAGATATGTCCGTGTCCTAACCCTGGAATGTGTGAATGTGACCTTATTTGGAACGAGGGTCTTTGCAGATGGAATTGTTAAGAATCTCAAGAAGAGATCATCCTGGATTTAGGATGAGTCCTAAATCCAATGACAAGTGTCTTTATAAGAGGAGAGGAGAGATGAAGCCATCTGAGAGGGGACAGCCAAATGACGATGCGGGCAGAAGTCGGGGTGATGCATCTACAAGCCAGAGGACATCAAGGATTGCCAGCGGTCGCCAGAAGTTAGGAGAGGGGCCTGGAATGGATTCTCCCTCACAGCCTCCAGAAGGAGCCAACCCTGCCGGTACCTTGATTTCAGACTTCTGGCTCCCACCAAACTCTGAGAGAATAAATTTCTGTTGTCTTGAGCCACCTAGTCTGTGATACTTTGTTATGGCAGCCACAGGACACTAACACATGACCCCCAAGTAGAAACTGATGTCTGATGTTCTCTTCTGCCTCTCTTATTCACTGCGATGGTTTTTAACCTGTTCTGTGAACACATCAACTTCATTCCACCACAGGGCCTTTGCACATGCTGTTCCTTCTGCCAGGAAGTGCTCTGCCCCTAGGTAGTCACATTATTCAGGTATCAGCTCAGAAGTCTTCTCCTCAGAGGGGCCTTCCCTGATCACATCCTACCTTGCCTCGCATTCCATCACCCTCCATCCCATGGCCCAGTCAGATTTCTTTTTAGTATAATTTTCTAAAAATTGTGGTAAAGTACACACAATATAAAACTTACCATTTTAGCCATTTGAAAGTGTACAGTTCAGTGGGATGAAGTACATTCACGATGTTGTCCAAACTATCCCACTATCTAGTTCCAGAACTTTCTCATCACCCTAAATGGAAATCCCATATCCATTAAGTAGTCCCGCATTCTTCCCTCCCCAGCCCCTGGCTCCCACGAGCCCGTTCACTGTCTGTGGATCTGCCTGTTCTGGCTGTTTCTCGTCAATGGGGTCACACACCGTGTGTCCTTCTGTGTCTGCTTCCCTCCCTGAGCATCATGTGTTCAGGTCCGTCCATGTGCGGCTGTGTCAGGGCCTCGCTCCTCTTCACGGCTGCATAATATTCTAGTGTGTGAATGGACCACATTGTGTTTATCCACTCACCAGTGGATGGACATTTGGGCTGTTTCTACTTTCTGGCTATTGTGAGTAGTGATGCTATGGACATGGGTGTGCACAGACTTATTTGAGCCCCTGTTTTCAATTCTCTTGGGTAGGTACCTGGGAGTGGAATTGCTGGGTTATACAATAATTCTATGTTTCACTTATTGAGGAAACTGATGTGGGTTTTTTTTCACAGCGTTTACCACTATTTGAAATTATGTTCTTGTTCCCTTGTTTATTCTCAGACTCCGTTATTAGAAGCAAGAGAAAAGAGACTTAGTTGATTTTGTTTACCGCAATGTTCTCCACAGACGCGACAGCACCTGGCACAAAGGAGATGCTTGGGAAACGCAGGTAGAATGCGTGAATGCTGGCTCCCTTCGTGGATGCCAGACGACACTCTACCCACGTGGCTGCCTCACTCACTGCATCAGGGTTGGTTCCCCTCCAAGGGGCATAAAGGCATTAAGGCAACCGCCTCACAGCAGGGGGAGGAGAGCCCGGAACTCCAGCACAAGATCTGGACTTTGCACCTCCTGCCTGGAGGAAGTGGAGCTCTGGGAAGAGACACTGGCGTTAACTGAACGGAAAATCCAAGCGAGTGTGGGTGCTGGGCACTGGGGGCCCAAAGGTGCAGAAGGCTTTGCTCTCATAGAGCTCAGTCTGAGAAACAGATGGGCAAAGAGTCTGGGCTGATTTAGAGACATCTTTGGAGTGGAGTGGCTTGGGGGGCACATGGGAAGATTTCCTGGGTGGGGACAGGGGTGGTGACGATGCGAGTTGGGCCCTGAGGCGTGAGTAGGAGTTGGATGGATGAAGAAGCTGGAGAAAGGTGTTCGAGACAGAGGGGCGGCCTGGCCCGAGGGGAGCGCACGGGAGCTGTCCGTGGTGCTGCAGCCACCGTCCCGGCCTCTCCGACGTGAGCGCGCGCGGGGGAGCTGTCCGTGGTGCTGCAGCCACCGTCCCGGCCTCTCCGCCGTGAGCGCGCGCGGGGGGGAGCTGTCCGTGGTGCTGCAGCCACCGTCCCGGCCTCTCCGCCGTGAGCGCGCGCGGGGAGCTGTCCGTGGTGCTGCAGCCACCGTCCCGGCCTCTCCGCCATGAGCGCGCGCGGGGAGCTGTCCGTGGTGCTGCAGCCCCCGTCCCGGCCTCTCTGCCATGAGCGCGCGCTGGAGCTGTCCGTGGTGCTGCAGCCACCGCCAGAGAGCGGCTGGGGGACCCAAGCTTGGCGCTTGCCTGGTTTATTTTTAATTGTGGTTAAACGATCCATGACGTAAAATTTGCCACTCTAATCATTTTTAAGTGTAAAGTTCAGTGGCATGAATTGCATTCACAATGTACAGCCATCACCACCATCCGTCTCTAGAACTTTCTCATCTTCCCAAACTGAAACTCTGTCCCCATTAAACACTAACTCCACTTTCCCATTCCCGCATAATGTAATGAGATCAGAGATGTTGCATTTTGTTATTGCTGTTGCTCTAATCCCTGGACCAGCGGTTGTCACTTGGGAAGGACTCTGCTCCCCAGTGGACATTTGGTGATGTCTGCAGATATTGGTTATGACAATTTAGAGGATGAGAGTGATACTGGCATTGAGTGGGTCAAGACCAGAGATGCTTCTCAACACCCTACAATGCACAGGACAGCCTCCCACAGTAGAGAATTATCTGTCCCCAAGAACCAATGGTGCAGGTGTTGAGAAAACCTGCCTTAGAAAAATGCCTGGAATATAGTCAGTTCTCGGTGAAATTTGTTGAGGCAATGAAATTGCTAAACCTGCTCGAATCTCATTTTCCTGATTTGCAAAGGGGATTGATACAAGTACATTCGATCCTCGTTATGTGTGGTTTCTCTGTTTGTAAATTTGTCTACTGGCTGGAATTTATTCGTAACACTTGTAACCCCAAAATCAACATTCACAGTGCTTTCAGGGTCATTTGCAGCCAACACAGATCGGTGAAAAATTTGAGCGCTGGATGTGCATATTCCCAGCTGAGGTTGAACAAGGCGCTGCTCTGCTCTCTTATTCCAGCCCAGGCTGTAAACGAGCACCCTTTCCAGGGTCAATTTAGTGAAGTGTTTTTGCATTTTTGTGCTTTATGTGGGTGATTTTGTTGTTTATAATGGTCCTCATGCCTGGTGCTGGAGTGCTGTTTCTAAGCACAAGAAGGCTCTGATCCACCTTACAGAGAAAATACGTGCATTAGAGTTCATTCAGGCTGAATTATAGTGCTGTTGGCTGTGAGTTCAGTGTTAATGAATAGATAGTGTATATCCAATAAGGTATCTTTAAACAGATACACACACAACACAAGGTTACGTGCTGATCCATTGGTGAAAATGTGATCAGAGGCTCACAGGGAGCTAGTCCTGTATTCCCGCTAGAAGCAGTGGTCGAGTATTCGCTATTACAGTGTTGGTGGTGACGTTACGGAACAGAACTGCTGCCCATAACGAGAATCAATTGTACTGCTCCCCAGGACTGTTGCGAGGACTAGATAAGAGCGTGCATGTAAAGCATTTAGCACAACGCTTGTAGTAAATAACAGGAAAGAAGATATTACGTAATCCAGAGAAAACACTAAGACAGATCTGCTTCTGCATAAAGCATGCAGCCTTTCTTACCTAGTGAGAGCTGAGGGAATTGGAGGGGGACCATGTGTAATTGCCACGCTGGACTCTAGCCAGGGCATGGCGGGAGAGCGGCCACTAGATTGTTCCTCGTGGCGACACATGGTCATAAAGACACGAAAGGAAGGATGCCATCTGCTAAATCACACATACGGCTTTCTTTGGCACCCTGGGCTTGCCGCGGTTTCTATCCAAGAATTAATTAGCCCTGTGCCTACTTAAATAAGGGGCAAAAGAACACCACCCCACCACGGCCCGTAAACGTACTTTTTTTTTTTTTTGCCTTTTTTAAAATTTAAAATAATTGTAGATTCACATGAGGTCGTAAGAAATAACACAGAGAGGCCCCACGTACCTTTCCCCATATTACGCAGTGGTAACATCTTACTAAATTATAGCACAATATCATCATTCCTTTTGATACCTCAAGATACAGAACACTTCCATCACCACAGGCTCCCTCATGGTGCCATTTTCTAGCCACTTCCACTGCCCATTCCCTACTCCCCTTGTCCTCAACCGCTGGAAATCACAAATAGGCTCTCCATTTCTATAATTTTGACCTTTCAAGAGTTTTACATAAATGGAATCATAAGAGTATGTAGCCTTCTGCCGTTGGCTTTTTCCACTCAGCATAATTCTGTAGAGCTTCATCCAAGTTGGTGTGTGTATGAGAGTTTATCGCTTTTTATTGCTAAGTAGTGTTCCATTTATATGAAGTGTCCAGAACAGGCAGATCCATAGAGACAGAAAGCAGACTAGTGATTGCCAGGGGCTGGGAGGCTGGGGCGGAATTGGGGACTGTTAATGGGTAGTGGGTTTCTTCTTGGGGTGATGAAAATGTTCTGGAATTAGATAGTGGTGATGGTTGCACAACTCTGTGAATATACTAAAAACCATTGAATTGCACACCTTAGATGGGTGAATTGTATGGTATGTGAATTATATCTTAATAAAGCCGTTATTAACCAAAAAATACCATAATTGTAATGAATAGTCTGGTTTGATCTGCTCCCTTCATTCTAAGTTCTGAGGACTGGTATTAGGTCAGTTTTGCTCACTGTTACATCCCCCCAAATGGCCCGGCGTTAGGAGGTGGGTCAAGAAATATTTCTGAAAATGATTACACTGAGAGTGGCGTTTCCCCACCTCAGCCCTACTGACATCTGGGGCCGATCACTCTCTGTGGGGGGCCCTCCTGGGTGCTGTGGGGTGTAGAGCAGCATCTCTGGCCCCACTTGATTCCAGAAGCACCCCCAGTGTGACAACCACAAATGTCCCCAGACATCACCCAGTGTCCCTTATGGGCAAATGGCCCCAATCAAGAACCAATAGCTTAGAGCGACCGAATTTTAGGAGCTGAGTGGGCCCTTAGAAGGCCCCACGAAAAGGCTGGAACCCAGGGGGGCGCTGAAGAGGCGAGCAGGGCCTGGCCGTGTCAATAGGGCCACGTCCATCCAGCCAGAAGTGGTCAGCAGGGCTCCCAAACCCACCCAAGTGACAAAAAGGAAAACCACCCCCATGCTCGTTTCCAGGGCGGGGCCTGGGGTGCACGGTGGGGGGTGCAAGGCAGACACCCCCAAATTGGAGTGGTTAAAGGGCAGACGGTGCTCCAGGAAGGGGTGGGGCTTGCAGCACAGGGCGGGGCTCGAGGTAGAGAAGAGGGATGCAGAGCTGTCAGAAGGGAGGCGGAGCTCCGTGTAAGGGGCGGGGCTTATGGCGAGGGGCGGGGCTTGAGCAGAGACCCCGGATGCGGAGCTGTCAGAAGGGAGGCGGAGCTCCGTGTAAGGGGCGGGGCTTTCGGCGTGGGCGGGGCTTTCGGCAGAGACGTCCTCCAGACGCGGAGGGAATCTAGCCTGCGTGAGCTTCGCGCGGGGGGCGGGGCCTGGGGCGCGTGGCGGGGCGCGAGCGGCATGCGGCCGGGGGGCGGCCCCGGGTGACGTCACGCGCCGGCGGCCCCGCCCCCGCGCCTCCCGTGGGCGCGCGCGCGGTGGAGACGCCAAGATGGCGGCGAGTCACTACTTGGGCTTCGCGCCGGGCGCCGGTCCGCCGTACAGGTAACGGCCCCGGTGCCGCGAGGACCCGCGGGCCGGCGTCTGGGTTGGACCCGGGCGGGACGCGGGCTGGGGGCCCTGCTCCGGCTAAGATGGCCGCAAAGGCGGGAGGCCGCGGCCCCGGGTCGTGTCTGTCAGGGGGAGAGCGGAGGGCTCCTGACGTGGGAGGGCGCCCTGGGCCTGTCGGGGGACGCGCCCCGAGCCGTGCTGCGTGGGGGTCGTACCTGAGGGGCTCCTCGCGGAGGGCACCGGCGCCTGAGCGGGGGAGAGCAGACGCACCTGGGGGGGGTGCCTGGCGGGCGGGGGGAGGGGCAGGGGATGGAGGGCGGGGATGTCACGACCCCAGATGGGGGCGGGGAGAGGATGGAGACCCGGGAGGGTGCCTGGCGGGCGGCTGGAGGGGCAGAGGGTGGAGGGCGGGGGTGTCACGACCCCTGATGGGGGCGGGGAGACGATGGAGACCAGGGAGGGTATCTGGTGGGGCAGGGGGTGAAGCAGAGACCTTGTTGGGAGATAGGGGGGTGGAGGTGGGGACCTGACCCCTGATTGGGAGGGAAGAACAACCTGGAAGGGTACCTGGGCAGGCAGGGAGAAGAGCAAAGGGTGGAGGGCCAGAGCTGCCCCCTGATGGGGGGAGAGGGGAGAGGATGCAGAGCTGGGAGGTGGCAGATCCCCGGAGCAGCAGCCAGAGACTTGGGGGGTAGTGGACTTGACGTGGGCCAGAGCCTGAAACCCTACAGGAGGAGGGGCACCTGGGGCCTCTGGGGAAAGGGGAGCAGTAAGGGGGGGTAGAGGGACCTGGGACCTTGGAACTCAGTGGAGCAGGTGTCTGGGTATTGAGGATCTACCCAAGCACTGGGGCCCAGGGGACCCAGCGTTTGGGAGGGGAGGGAGAGGAAGGAGCCTAGAGATGGGAACCAGTTGGGAGAAGGAGGGAACTATGGGTAGAGACATGTGGGGTATGTTTGTACCCCACACGTACAAACGCCCCCTCCCACACCGTTCTCCGGGGCCAGCCCCTTGGAGCAGCTCTGCTGTCTCAGTCCTTGGGCCTGGCGCTCAAGACCAAGTCTGGGGCAGGGGTGCGGGGCTGGGGTCCCTGGGGAAGGTGCCCCCCCCCCCCCCGCATTGTTTTCATTCCTCGCCCTTGTGTCAGTTTCCAGCCCTTAGCCTGGCAGAAGCTCTGCAGCCGGTTTCTCAGGGACCCTGAGGAGCCAGCCACGGCTGCCACCGCCCCTTAGGCGAGGGCCGGGGCTTTGCTGCACGTTTCCCTTGTGCTGTCATTGTGATAGTGCCCTGATGGTCCCCGTGGGCTCCGAACATGCTCGTGCAAATGAGAAGTCCTGCTGATGTTTTCCTCACTCGAGTCGTCCCTGAGGTGTCGGGTTTGGCTCGTGAGGGGTTTTCTATCAGGGAAAGGATGTGTGGGCTGCCGTCCTGGAGGGAGCGGTACATCTTTATTAGATTGCCCCTTGTCCCCCTCATCCACCGAGGCGTTCCCGTTGCTGGTGCTTGAAGCAGCAGGACTCTGGGAAACGCCCCACCCCTCTGCTGCCTGCCAGCTCTTGCTTTTCTTTCTCTTTTCACTTGCTCTCTTTCTCCAGTGCATTCGTCAATCAGAGGTGGAAAGTCACTTGAATGTTGTGCTTTCTATTAAGATTACCTTCCAGAGAAAAAACTGAGTGTTTACACTGATAAAATAGGTAATTTCTGAGCTTCACTAGGTGCGTTTGTCATTTAATTTAATTAATACACTTACTACATTTTTATGTGGGTTTTTTTTTTTTTTTTTTTGCTTTGGAAGATTAGCCCTGAGATAGCATCTGTGCCAGTCTTCCTCTATTTTGTCCTTGGGATACTGCCACATCATGGCTAGTAAATAGAGTGGATCCATGCCCAAGATCCGAACCCGCGAACCTGGGCCGCCAAAGCAGAGGTGCGGAACTTTAACCATTCGGCCACAGGGTGGCCCTGCACTTAACTACATTTTAACACGGCTGTCTGTATTCTGACGGCTTGCGTGATACAATATATGCATGTAACTACGGATGCGAAACTACTACGAACCGAATGTCCCATTAGTCTGTGTCTTTAGAATTGTCCCCGAGAGTGTGTTATTCCTTGAGAAAAGAGTGGACTTAACTAAAACTAAGACATGGGAGTCATAGCAAACTAAATTTCAGTCTCACAAAAGCTTGAAACGAGTTGTCTGCATTATCTGCCTAATTTCAAGTTGACCAGACGCTGGGGGACACAACTTTGCCTAAAACCTTTAGCTGCCTCTACGGTCTGTGTTTCTTATGATGTGCCGCGGAAAAACGGAGCAGATGACAGAGTTTGTGCGTGCCAGCTTTACGGTAGCGTTTGGACCACAGGAGTTTCAAAGCCCCTTTCATGGATTGCCGAGGCGGAGACAAGTGTTTATTTCTTGGAGGAATTTTGAGTGGGTTTTCTTGGATTCTAAAACTGACAGCCGTAGCCCTGGCCAGGAACATTCCTTCCATCGTCCTTCCTAAATGGGGTTGGGATCTGAACGGTCCTTCAGTTGTTGGTCTGTGAGAATTGGGTGCACGGTCTCTCCTGGAGGCGTAATGAAAGTTTGCGGTCGCCCGAGGACAGTGTTGCTTTATTTTATTTTATGAGGTCTTTTAAATCTCGTAAGCCTTTTGTAGTTAGCACTGCAAGTATTCAGCATTGAGGATTCACCCCGTCTGGGAAATTGAGTTTGACGGTGTTTTTGATTAGACCGAGGGCAGTTTCCAGTTGGGCAGCCGAGAGCGGCTCCAGGACCCAGCAGGTGCTGTGTGAGGGTGAATCGCGTTGGTGGGAGAACCCGAGAGCGCGGAGCTGTGTGCCGGAGGGCCGCAGCCGCCTGGCCGTGTCGCGACAGCTCCCTCTGCATGGAGCAGTTTTGTCAAAATGCCGCCCGCGGAGTGGCTCCCGCTGCCTTCACGTTCTTTGCTGGAGTTCGGTGTCATGCTGAGGTTGCCATCGGGAGCAGCTCTGTTTTCCTAAGCTTTGGGCTGAATTCCGTCATCTGGAGGATGTCAGGAGGCTGGCAGTTGGGCTGGAACGCCCTCAGACTCGCTTGGTGGTGGTAGTGATGGAAGTTGCTGGTCATCGGGTCTGTCTTATGCCTCAGTCCCAGACGCTGATGTCGCCTCGCGTCCTCACAGTGTCCCTTGAGGCCAGTATGATGATGCCCATTTTCTGGAGAGGAGAATGAGGCTCAGGGTGCAGTGACTGGCCTAGGGTCCCCAGGGTGGTACGTGGGGGGTCTGGGCCGGTGCCTTTGCCCCACACGGGCACGCCTGAGCCTGGGGGCTTGTGGCAGAGCTGGCCTGAGCGCCGCGCGTGGCCGTGGGGCCCGCTGGACGACAGCGGGTTGTGGTCATTGTTTGCAGCACCTCCTGGCCCCTGCCCCTCTCATTCTGGGCCCCAGTTGCATTGTGGTTTAGGGCCACGTTCTTCAGACTTTACAAAACCGCCCTCCCCAGGTAGGGAAGCCAAGGAAGTGTCTGGGCTGGCGTCGCTGGGACGGTGACTGAAACCCAACCTGTCTCTCTCGAGGCCACGGAGAGCTTGGGGACGGCCCCGGAGCCACACCGCCCCCCTGTGCCGGCAGACGGAAGACCCCTGGTAACACCCATGATCGGGAGCCCCTGCTCTGTCAGCTACAGCTGGGCCTGGTTGGCCCCGGGCCGGCCTCCACGGCCTGCCCCCCGCGGGTCTCCAGAGCCCTCGAGAGTGAACCTCACCCAAGGCCCGGCTCTCCCCTGAGCTTCAGTCCAAGGAGCAGGCTGCTGGGGGAGTCTGCTGTCGCTGCCTCGGGGCCCCGGGACTCCTGCCTCCACACCCCAGAGCAGCGCTGCGTTAGCCAGCCTGGAAGAGGGGCCCGTGGGGCCTCTGCTGAGTCTGCGGCTGATCGGTGATGCTCCTCGGGGGCGCCTGCCGTTGACCCCTGGGGATGGCCGGCAAGTTGCCCTTGGAATAGCGAGGCGCGGGGGTCTTCCTGTCGGAGAGCAGTCGCTGTGGTTTCTCTAAAGGCCCGTCTCACTGAGGCTGAGGCAATCTGAGGATTGCTGGAGGAAGTCCCTGGAAGGAAATTTTGACTGGCAGCTCTCAACTACAAACTTGATTTAAATATATTTTAAAGAAAACGTTTCAAATGACAGAGCTATGTTATCTTAACTCTGATCACATGCAAATTAGGTACAGTAAAATTTTTGAAGTATGGATTTTGAATTTTTATTTTATCCATTTTATCACCAAGGTCAGCTCATCAACATCGAAGCATAAGGAGATTCCTAAGAGAGATTTTTTTTTTCCTAAACATACTCTGTTTCTGAATCTTTAGTAGTTTTATTTTATATTTTGCCCAGATCTACCAACATGCGTATTTAGAATTGTCAACAGATATATCAAATTTAAAAGCATTTTCAAATGATCTTTAAGCTCACTTGTTCAATGTGTGTCATCGGTGTTCTTTTGTGTGGCCGTAGAGGTGAGGGGACGACGACTGTCGACCTGGGTAAATAACTGGGTGGTTGTGGAAACGTAAGGAAGACGTGCAGAAAGGGTGTCTGTAAACCGTGTGTTTCTTCTCTCTTTATTTTATATTAGTAAATGGAAAGTTCGTGAAACTTCAGATCAGGGATTATCAAGGGCCAGACACATACATAAACGAGTCGAGTCCAAGATGGTAGGGGGTGTCTGGGGGACTCGAGACGGAGCCTGTGCCCCCCCCCTTGGAGTTTTAAACCCCAGCCCCAAATTCAGACTCATGCGGGACCGTTGACCCCTGCCTCCACTTTCTGACCTCTGCCTGATGTTTTTAAACGTTTATCACCAAAGGCTGACGTAGGAGATAGTATAGACACGTTCTGTAATTAAAAGGAACAGTACATACCCCAGCCAGGAGGAGGAGCCCTCATATCGACTGGTTTTGGTCAATTCAGAAGGTTCTGGGGGTTTTATTGTATTAAAAAGTTAATGTCAGTTTTGTTTTCATCGCGGCTCTAAGTTGTTCAGACAGCTTTCTCGTCTAAGCCGACCGATGCTGGCTCATTCAGAGCAAAATCGGGGCGCTTCGACGAGGCAGAGATTATTTTTGCTTGTTTCCTTTGTCTTTGCACGTCTTTTTCTATGTCTGTGACACCTTTGATCAGAAGTATGCCGTTTACTCATAGAATATTCTTTAGAATCTTGATTGGGAAAAGTTTTGGCACCACCCAAGGTCTGCTTGGTTGGCCTTGTTCCCTTGTTCTGTCCTGTGCACCAGCCGGGAGCTCAAGTTCTTTGCCTGTTCCTTTCTGTGGTCTTCATGTCACACGATCATGGTAAGGTGGCCGAGGGATTTCTTCTAGCTGGAAACTTCATTTGTAAAGGTTTTGGGGAATGGAACTTCTTTTTTTGGTAGATATTTTGCTTTGGGCAATTTCCTTTCCTGCCCCCCTCCCCCCCCCAAAGGTAAGGTAAGTTGCATTTGTGGCACTTCACTGTCCATTTGCCTTTTTTTCTTCTTTTTTTGCAGGGGAGGATTTGCCCTGAGCTAACATCTGTTGCCAATCTCCCTTTTTATTTTTTTCTTTTCCCCAAAGCCACAGTGCATGGTTGTGTATCCTGGTTGTAGGTCCTTCCAGTTCTTCTGTGTGAGCCGCCACCACAGCATGGCAGCTGATGGGCGGATGGTGTGGTTCTGTGACAGGGAAACGAGCCCAGGTCACCGAGGCAGAGAGCGCTGAACTTTAACCACCAGACCATCAGGGCTGGCCCCCATTAGCCTTTTAAATGAATGTATCCTAGGTCACGTATTTGTCACTGTTGACTAAGAATGGAGAGTTGCTTCCCTGTGCTCCTGGAGCATTTGTACTTGGGAAAGTCAGTTCGGTTGACCGAGGTTAATGCCTCGATGAGTTTTGCTCTCGGGGCAGCATGAGCTCTACCGCCTAAGACCTTTGGACGCATGTTGGATAAGAGCCAGTGGCGTCCTTTTAATTTAGAATGTCGTTGGCTGAATCGAGGGTTGGTGGTTCGACGTCTGTTGTGCTTGCTCACGAGAGCCCCAGATTGGCTGTCTAGTCCTGCCCGCTCTGTTGACTCAGAGGCGCACGTTAGACCCGAGTGGACGTGGCTGTGGGGTCTTTCCGCCCCTTCAAGCATCAGGAGAGGAGAGCGCTGGAACCACAGACAATCCCTTGCTGGTCCCACAACGCTGGCCGTTCCCCACTTGGGGTCACAGCAGTAGAGAGGCCTCACGGCCGCAGCGACACTGGTGGGAAGTCCTTTCATGTGCCCTGCTTCTCGGAGGCGCGTACGTAACGCTTCTCTTTGGCTCGGCCCGCGTAAGACCATTTGGACGGCGTCCTCATGCACCTGGCCCTCGGGGCTGACCGTGTGGCCGCCTGCCACGTGGGGACCATGTTCCTATCCAGAGGATGAAGGGAATTCCAGGAGCTCCACTGCCGCACAGAGTCTGCTCACCCTCGAGGCTCTGGAAGGACTGTCTGCCGTCTCTGGAATCGGCCTCGGGACGGCCGAGCAGCCGGTGGCTGCATCCCCGGGCACCAGGCTGGCCCTGACTGGGAGCTGAGACTCTGACTCTGCTGTAAAGAAGGTGGCAGGTGGGGCTGGGGAGTGAATCCTGTGTCACCTTGTCGGGAGCCCACAGATGTAGTTCGCCAGCCCTCAGCAGCCTGGAGGGATGTTTCTGGGGCGTCTGCATCTGAAATGGGCGTTCCACGTGGAGAATGCGCGGAAGGCTGTCAGCGTAAAACAAATTCTGTTAAAAAATCAGAATCGATGTGGGGATGAATGTGTAATCTGTTGTATGTTTTGAATAAAAAGCCTGTGTGAACTGAAGTGCCAGATGAAACCAGGGCGAGTGTGTTGTCTGCGTGTCCCAGGAGGTGATGGCGATGGGATCCGACTGCCAGTAAAGCAGACGGGAAATGCCCCAAGGGATGGCTCGAGTGGCCGTGTCAGCGTCGGTTGCGTGCCTCACAAGGCCCCATCTGAACTGGAGTGTTGGCGACCCTGCATGGGCTCCCAGACGCTCCTGGAGCCTGGGCTCCGGCACGAGGCCGAGGGAGGGGACCTTTCGTCCCAGCGCACTGCGGGATGGTGGTCTTCGCCCAGAGCTTTCCGACCCTCGGCGCTCAGCTTGGGCTCTGTCTGGCGTGGTCTCCGCCCTCGGGAGAGTTAGGAGGAGGGGCTCAGTAAGTGGGTGAGGAGCGCGCCCTGGAAGGGAGAGGCCACGATTCCAAAAGTGGGGGCTCTGTGAGCTTTCTCAGCACTGTGAGGCCGGGAAAATCTTTTTCCACTTGATTATTTTTCTCAGGCTAAATGTTTGTGTGTGCGCGCACGTGTGCGTGTGTGTTCCCATCGAGTACGACCCTTGGAAAGCAGTATGCAGCAGAAATCACTGTTACAGCCAGCTCAGGGTGACCCGTCTTCCTGACTGTCTCTCAGACCTCACGTCACCTGCCGGGCACTCCTCAGCTGTGCCCTTCCGAAGTGAGGTCTGTGCGCAGGGCCCCACGTGTCTGTGGGGTGGGCCTTTTGGGAGTAAGCCAGAGTGCGTGCGCGCCGCCCCCGCCCCAACCCGGCAAGCCTTGGGTCGGGAACCTGGCCGCCTACAGTGCGTTCTTTCCATCTTCTGGCCTCCCTGTCCCCATTGGCTTGGCCTTGCATCCTAAAATCTCATCTAGATGGTGTGCCCAGAAAAGCCCGACCCCCCAACAAATGTGCAGACCAGAAGCCACTGATGACCTTCGCCTGGGACCCAAGGCCGAGGCCACCGGCCGGGGCTCAGCGATCTGCGTGCTCACAGATGCGCTCAGATCCTGCTCTCCCTGCGCTGACCGGCGCCCGAGCCTCTGCCCCCGGCTTCGTGCCCAGCTCTTCTCCCTCCCGGGCAGGCGGCACCGGCCGGGTCCTCAGTGTCATGGAGACAGCAGCCCTCGCCCTTGTAGTCCAGTGGCATGCTCTCTGCACAGCAGGTGGCTGCAGACGATGTTTAGGCTCCTTGCGTCCCAGGAGGCTTCGCCAGGAGCGAATCTGTGACCTTTAATTCCTGGTCCCCAGCCCCCACCCCAGCTCCTCGCCTCGGTCAGGGGTTGAAAGTTGGCGGCCTGCAGCCCCGCTTGAGGCTCGCACCTGCTTGCTCTGCCTGTGTGGCGGGTTTCTGCTGCTTTATTTGAATTAGTTGTCAGCATTTAAAAATTAGGAGACTTTACAAAACCCCCGATTTCTAGCCTCACTTCACATCGGAAGACCTGGGCCCCCTGGCCTGCCGTGTGAGCTCTGCCTGCGCGAGGCACTGTGACACCTGAGTTCTTGGTTAATTGTCACACCGTCTCAAGAGGTGGGTGTCCCCATTTTGCAGGTGAGTAGACTGAGGCTAGGAAAGTAAGTGGCTGGCTCCAGGTCCCAGTGAGCAGAGCCAGGATTAGAAGCCCGGTGGTCTGGCCCGGAGCCCGTGCCCGGCCCTCGGCTGTGCCTCTTCCCCCTAGTGTCTGAGTTTGAACCCACTCGAGCTCTAAACCGGTCCTTGTGCAGAACCATCGCATCCCCGGGGTCTGTCTGCTTTGAAGGACCGCAGTCCTGTAGGACCAGGGCCACACGCTTATGGCCTCATTTAACCATAATTACCTCTTCAGAGGCGCCGTCTCCAAATACAGTCTCGCTGGGTGTTAGAGCTTCGTGTGAATGTGGGGGCACAGTTCAGTCCGTAGCACCATCATAACGGCCTAACACAGGTCCGCTCTGGGCATGGGACACCTCGCTGACTCCCCATGGCTTACTGGGTAAAATCTGGATTCTGTCCAGCATCTGAGAGCCCCGAGCCCAGCGTCCAGCCTCCTGTCCCCCCCATGCCCTGTCCCTCAGCACACAGGACGGGTTCCATCAGCCCCTGTGCTTTCTCCCATGCCGATGTCCGCACAGGCCCTTGTCTCTGAAACCCCAGTCACCCTTCACGGGAGGCCTTTTCCAGCCTCGGGGAGCGGGAGGAGGGCTCCTGCTGCCCGCTGGGCCGTCAGCACATCCACCCTTCTGCTGCCCCGCCCCCAGCATCTCAGCTGTTCGCACAGGAAGAGACGCTCCATCCCAGCAGCCGAGCAGGTGGGAGGGGGTGACCTCTGGTGAGGTCAAGGGTGTCATGCCATCCCACATAGAACTTAAAGCTGATATTGACTCTGACCCTGTACAGCTCACAGCCAGCCCGCCTGCTCACAGCTGTGACATTTACAGGCCCGCTGCTGGGAGCCGCGCTGCATGCACACAGAACACCCGAGATCTCCCCACACTGAGTCGCATCCAGGCAGAGGGGCCTGGGTGCCTAAGCGTTACCTTTCAGGGTCGTATACGACAAAAGCATGTCCTTTTTAGTTTACACTCGCACACGTGCTGTCTCGAGGCTGATCCTGAGTCAGGGCAGCCCGTGGTGTCCGGGTGATCCTTCTGGTTAGGGTCTGGACCAGGCATGACCAGGCCATGATGCTGCCCACCTGTGGCCTGGACCTCAAAGCTGGTGGCCTGGGATCGAGCTTGTCCCAGACAGTGGTTCTCAACCAGACAGTGTCTGGGGACATCTGTGATTGTCACACTGTGGGTGCTCCTGGCATCCAGTGGGTGGGACCAGGGATGCTCCTCGGGACCCCCACCCCCCAGCGCCCAGGATGGCCCCCCAGAGAGAGTGACGTGGCCCTGACATCAGCAGTGCCTGGATTGAGCAGGTGCACCCTAGACCAGACTGTGAGCTTGTGGCGGGGAACAAGGTCAACAACCACCCGCTGGGTCCCCTCAGTGGCCCCACCAGGTGGAGACAGCTTCCGGCCCGAGTTGGATCACCGTGGGAGCGGAAGAAGGAAGCAGGTCGCTCTGCCTCCTCTGGGCCCTCGGCTAGAGGAGGGAACTCACGCTTCTGCCCCGGGAGACGCTCGCTGCTGTGTCCTCAGTGGGTGCGCTTCATGGGCTGTGGCTTCAGGACCGAGAAGGAGAGCCTGCTCGCGTGGGTGGCCACGGCCTGGAAGGAGCTGGGGAAGAAGGGACCCCCCAGGGCTGCTCCATGTCGCCGTGAAGAAGCAGAGCCATGGGGGCAGCGGGTCTCCGGCCACAGGGCTCCAGTCTGCACGCTCATGCACTCGAGGGCCCGCCCTTGCAGCCTGGGCAGATCAGGCCCCTTGTTGAGTGTGCCTCGTGCCTTCAGAGACGTGGCCTTTCATTGTCCTTCCGGTGTCCATCCCTTCCGTTTTCCTTGCTGGTTTGGGTTGGGTCCGTGCCTCTCCCGTGTGACTCAGGACAGGCCCTGGCCCCAGGGTAAATCCTGCTGGATCTGAGGCAGCCAGCCTGGCCCTGGCCCCCTCGGCTGTGCTTGTTTGAAGGTGGATGGTGCGGGACCCAGGCTGGATGAGAAACCACAGGGGAGGCCGGCTCGAGGAGGCACGTCTAGAACGTGCATAGAACAGGCCCCACAGCATTGCTTCAGCAGCAGAAAATGGGAACTTTCCTGGTGGTGTAAAGATAGGCCAGGAATTCTTGATATTCCTCCCTTCAGAAGCGGCCTGACCGTCTGCCCTGCTTAGATTCGGTGATTCTCTTCCGGCCAACGGACTGTGGCAGGAGTTATGTGATGTCTGAGGCTGGGGCACTGCCAGGACAGCCGCCACCTGGTGCTTCCCCTCTCCCTCACTCCCCTCTCTCGGGCCTCTCGCTCTGGGGGAGCCGGTCTCCCTGTTGTAAGGACACCCAGGCAGGGCTGGGAGACGCCAACCCAGGGAGAAACCGAGGCCTCCCCCAACAGCCAGCACCAACTTGCCAGCCATGTGAAGGGACATCCCGGAAGCAGGTCCACGTCCCCAGTCGAGCCTTCGGATGATGCAGCCCCAGCCGACTTCTTGTTGGCCACGTCATAAAGACCCCAAGCCAGAGCCCAGCCAAGCCCGCCCCACATTTGGGACCCACAGACACTGTGACGATGATGAATATTTATTGTTGTTTGAAGCCACATCATTTTGGGGCAATTTTAAGCTCGGCAGTAGATAACTGATAGCTAATGTGAATGTCCCCCCTGGGAAGATAGGCGAGTGAATGACAATATGTCCAAACAAGTTAATAGCCTTTAAGCTTGGGAGGCCCAGGGCGCAAGGACAGATGGAAGCCTGCACACCGCATGTCTGAATATCTTAGTGTTATAGACCAGGCTGGAAAGAGTTAGATACACTATGTTCTGTCCCGCCTACCTTGACAAATACACCTTTCTAATGACAAAAAAGGGGCGGGGGCGACGGTAAGGGTCTTGTGGCTGTCAAAGCATCAGAGATGACTGAACTGGGTTATCCTGTGTATCTGGGCATTCTCTTGAGGGGCTGGTGATGTTGGATGTCTTAAAATAAAAACATACTAATTAATAAACAATTGTGTGTTCTTTAAGATTTATTTTAGGTGCCTTGATTTCAGCACGAATGACATTTGTAATCAAGATGTTCATGTCATTTGAATTTTGTGACACTATGACCCAAAGTAGCTGTCGTGGGCTGACTTGTGGACCCCTAAAACTCATACTTGAGTCCCGGCCTCGAATACATCAGAATGTGGCTGTGTACGAGGCCATTTGGAAGGGCCGTATGTAGACGGGGGCCCCAGGGGCCACTCCCGCCCCATTCCCCACGGCGTGCCCACCCGCATCTGTGAGGCCGTGCTCCTGCATCTGCCATCTTCACTGGGCACCTGCTGCGTGCCGGGCGCGACTGCAGGGCCAGGAGGAGCTGGGGACGCGCTGTAGCCCTGTGTGCCTGTGGCTCCGAGCTGGCGGGAGGAGACGCGGGGACTGACAAGTGGGAGAGGATCAGGCCGGGCTGGGGGAGACCCAGAGCAGAGTGAGGGGACGTGGAGAGGCGTGCTGCTGCTCTCCTGGACAGACTCAGGGAGGGCTTCTCGGAGGAGGCGGCATCTGAGCAGCCACCTTCAGGAGGTGAGGCAGGGAGCGCGCAGGTGTGGGAGGGGCCGGAGCCGGAGGGCTTCGGGGTGCATCTGGAGCCTTGGAGGGTTGTAAGCAGGAGGGTGGCAGGGTCAGGGCCATGCTTGAGAGGACAAGGACAAGCCAGCGAGGAGGCTCCTCCACCCCCAGCTCTGGGAGGAACTTTCCTGCTTCCTTCCCTCCGCCTGGCTGGTCTCTCAGCGCTCAGTGCAGCCTGGATCCCACTCCTTGTCTTGTCCCCGTCTGTCCACACTCGCTCCACTGGGCAGTGAGCCACTTGGGGGGCGGGAACACGTGTGCGGAGGTCCCCGATGGACGGGGGCCGTGTCCCTTTGGGCTCAGTCGGCCTGCCCCCAAACATGCGCAAGCTGTGGTCTTCACTGCCGCCCTTCCTGACAACGGGCTTGTAAATTCAAGCACTGTCTCCCGGGGCTGGCGTTTAGCAGAGGGCAGGGCCCTGGGGCCAGAGAGATCCGGGTCGGAATCAAGCACTTGATCACTGATCCGCAGGGTTTCCTCCTCCGGACAGTGCAGATGGACAGACGGACTGACGGATAGAGCTGGCACCTTCTCTGGGGGTCACAGGGCGTGAATGAGGCGATGTGGACCAAGGCCCCAGTGCCGGCTTTGTTGACAGAAGCCGGCTCTCGTTATCGCGAGGTTTTAGCTTGCTGTTAACAGACTTTCCTTATTTTAATAATTGGGTGGATCCACTTGTTCCTTGTTTAAAAAATACCATTAAAGTCTAGCTTTCTTTGAAGAATCTTAGTGTCGGGAAATCTTGATGTCGCCCACACAGGTGAGCTGAGAAGTTCTGGAATGGTTTGGGGCCTGACTGCCACTCACTGTGCCTCAGTTTCCTCTTCTGTAAAATGGGGTCATGGATGGTCCCTGCCTCCCGAGGGTGGTTGCAAGATTGCTTTAATTCATGAAAAGCGCTTGAAAAGTCATAGAAAGGTCTGAACAAGTGTTAGTCGTTCCAGAAAGAACTGTGGACGTGGGCAGCCAAAGCAGCTGCCGTCCGTGGCTGGTGGAGTCGATGCTCAACTCGGGTCCCTGCGATGCACGTCTGTGTTTGTCTTGGTTGCAGTGCCCTGCTTCCCTCGGCTTCTCCCCTCCCTGCTGCTGGAGCCACCTCCGCCACGCAGCCCGCTCCTGGGATGGGCCCCACCGCGACCCCGACGCTTCCGGAGGCCGCCCAGCCGCCCCGGCCCGTCGTCCCAGTGGGGTGCAGTGGGTACCAGCCCCACTCTGGCCAGGACTCCTGTTACAGCAGCCCGCCCCAGGAGCCCACCCCCGCGCCCACCACCACTCCCTCCTTCCAGGTACCAGCTGGCCTGTGTCTGACCACGCCCTCCTTCTGGAAAACTCGGACAGTGTTGAGTGGAAGAGTGCGTGGGCCGCCCGTGCCAGCAGACAGTCGGGACATGCCCTCACCCTCCTCGTGCTCCGGTCCCTGCCTGGGAGTTGATCAGGGGACATGCATGTCCTTGTCAGGCCCTTCTGGTGCTGCTGACCCCAGAGCTCCGGTCCACAGACGTGGCCGCCGTGCTTCCGCTTAGAATCACTAAGGTGTCCCATGCTGGACGTGGCCCACGCCCTGAGCCTCTGCCCCCCAGCTTGTCCCCAGTGGGGTCAGTAAATGGCACCCCCGGCCACCAGTTAGCTGAGCTCGCACTGTCTCGCTGCCCCTTGCTCCCTCAGGCCTTTGCTTCCCTAAGTCTTGGGGCTCCCCTCCAGCGCACCCTCCCCGCGCTCCTGCCCTGCTCCAGGGCTCCCCCCAGCTTCCCTGCTTTCATCCTCACCTCCAGGTGGTCCCCAACCCCGCCAACAGCCCGCATCCCCCTATGAACCAAACCAGCTGTGTTCCCCGCTCCCTTGGCACGGAACCCAGACCCTCCCTGAGCCCCTGGCCCGCCCACCCGGCCCCCTGTGCTGGCAGCGCCTCTGAGCTCTGAGTCCTCTGCTCTTACCACTTGCCAGGGCTCCCACAGGCCCACCAGCTGACCCTGCCAGGAACCCTGTCCCTTGGTCTTTTCATGCTTGCCTCCTTGTCGCTCCTCCTGGAAGCCTCTCCCGAGCCGCCCTTGGCCTGCTGGACGGTCCTCGGAGCGCTTGCTCTCAGACGTTAATGTTGGCTCCATGGGAGCAGGCTGCATCCATCTCCCAGGTCACTGCATCCCCAGCTCCGGGAATGGGGCCTGGTGCAGGGCAGGGGCTCAGGCACCGTGCACACGGGGTCACCTTACCCTTCCTCCCACTCTGAATCTCCCGTGTCCTCTCACAGCACAGCTGCGGCCAAGGACCATTGGCAGCCGCCAGAAGCTACGAGAATGAGCAGTGTCTCCCGCCGGCCGCCGGCCAGCCCCAGCTCCCTGCCTCAGCCCCGCTCTGCCAGCCAGGTGGGTCTCTGTGAGGTCCGTGCCGGAGCGAGGGGACGCTCGCCTTAAAGTCACATTGAACATCCCAGATTCACAGGCGGTGCAGAGTAATGGGCGCAGCAGGGCACCCTGAGGTCTCCAGTGGGCGGTGGGCCTGTCAATGAGGGTCGGGGGAGGCAAGGATGGGGACAGAGAGCTGGAAGCTTCTGTCCAGGGAAGTCTTCTCGGCTGGGCAGGAGTTGAGTTCCACCGAGGACTTGGACTTGAGGATGGAAGAGCCGGGCCGGCCCCAGCACAGCTTAGATGTCCAGGGGGTCCGGGGCCAGCTGCACCGGGGCCGTGTTGGCTCCAGCAGCTGGGAGGCCGGTTGTGGGGTCACTAGGAGCATAACTCTTGCTCTCTGGGACTGTGGTGAAGAGGTGGCTTGCTCTCCAGGGACCCAAGGAATTTACGGTCGGCCCAGTGGTGGGACAGCCAAACGCAGCCCCCACCACAGGCACCCACCTGTCCAGCGGGGCTTCCGGCCAGCGCCCTGGCCTCCAGCCCCCCCAGCTCTCAGCCCGCGGCCTCCGTGTCCCCCTGCCCTCCCCGAGCACGGCCTCCGCCCTGTGCTCACTCAAACATGCGTGCTGTTAGTGTACCCGCAGCCCAAATAATCATCCTCGAAACCCACCCGTCCCCTCTCTCTCTTCTCTCTGCTTCCTAGGGCCAAGCTACCTGGGCTATGACGCGGCAGCCTACTCAGGAGCTGGTCCTCAGTATCCTCCACCGCTACCCCCACAGATGCAGCACCCCCCACCGCCGCCCCAGCAGCCGCCCCCACTCCCAAAGCCCGTGGACTCGTGCCCGTGGGGTGGCTCAGGAAGCGGGCCGGGTGCCAGTCCTGGCGGCAGCTTTACCAGGAAGCTACTGGCTCCCACCAAGCAGCTGACTCCCAAGGGTGGACCCCGGCAGCCCCCACTTCACTACTGTGACGTCTGCAGGATCAGCTGTGCTGGCCCCCAGGTCAGCGCCCCCACTGCGCGGAGAGCACACCCTGGCCCCTGTGGCTGACCAGAGGTCAGATACCGGTCAGGGGCCCTGCCTGTCCCAAAGAGGCCTGTTAGCAAACCCGCAATGTTGAGTGTGTGGCAGAATTGCCAAAAATTGCTCTGCTGGCATTCGGGGGCAGAAAGAGAGCAGCGCAGCGCTGGCTGCGGGCCGCAGAAGGGGGCCTCGTGCCTGAGCCCAGGGGCTTCTCCATCTGGGCTTGGGGACGCAGGCATTGCCGCCTCCTCAGCACAGCGAGGGGCCGGGCGGATGCGGCTCCGAGGGGCGGCTCTCTGTGGCGCCCTGGTCACCAGGCTGTTCAAGCAGGGCCACGGGTGGAATCGGTGTGTGTGCCTGTGTGCATCTTGTCTACAGACGAGCCAGCCGTGCCCTGGAAGGATGAGCAGGCGCTGGCGCTCCGTGCTCACGCAGCACGCCTGCTCGTTCTGTCTTGTGTTTCCTGCTCTGAAGGCAAGCCAGAGCCCAGGAGGCCACCCGGGCTGTAGAGACACGAGGAGCCCCGAACGGCTCTGCCAGCCCCCACCCACCCGGCCGAGGAGGGGCTGGGGCCATGCTTGGGGCCGTGTCCAGTGCCAGCCTACCCCCGTCGCCTCCCCAGGCCAGGCGCCGCCCGTCTCCTGGCCGTCGTCAGGTTCTCTGACAAGCTCCGAGCGTTCCTTCTTTTGCTCTAACACACGCTCCTTAGCGGAGGCCCGTTGTCCTTCTTCCGTCTTTGTTTGTCTGCGGGATTTTTATTTCGCATTGTGGGGCTTCTTGCTTCCTCTCATGGTTCAAACACGAGTCTGCTCGTGATTCTAGACTTCACAGCATCGCACTGTGTGAGCGCGTGGTCCTCCCCATGGGGCAGGCGGGCCTCCGTATCGCATGTGGGGCGGACGCAGCGTGGGCTCTGGAGCCGGCGCCCTGGGCTCGCAGCCCAGCCCCACACCTGTCATCACCCCGAGCAGGCATCACAGCCTCTCTGAGCCTCAGTCTCCCCGTGGGGCAGGTACAGCGACAGGCATAGCCTCTGGCACTCTGGCACGTACGCCTTGTGCCGCAGAAATGCCAGCTCCTGTCCCTCCCGGCTTTGTGCTAATGTTAATAGCGGTTTTTCGTTGGAGTTTTTACTGAGATGGTTGTAGGCCCACACGCGGTTGTAAGAGGCGATGCGGACAGGTCCCAGACACCTTCACCCGCTTCCCCCACGCTGACGTTTTGCCCAACGATAGTCCATTTCACGACCAGGATGCTGACATCAGAGCCACCCTCTTGTCCAGACGTCCTGCTTTTACACGGACTCGTACATGCATGTGCCTGTGTGTGTGTTTTGTTCCCTGAGAGCCTGTCACCTGGGCAGCCTCACGTGTCTGCCACCACCGCCAAGAGCCTGAGCATGTGTGTGTGTGTGTGTGTGTGTGTGTGTGTGTTGCGTCGGAATAACAAGATTCCTGCCTTCCAGGGAGGGCCCCTCCGGCTCCCGCCCCCGCCCCTGCCTCCTCGTCGCCCCAGACCCCGCAATGGTGCCAGCTTCTCGTGTCTTTCCGTCCATGGGGCGTTGATTCTTGGCCTGGTTCGAGTGCATCCGTGGCCCGCTTTACGCGTGTTCACTTCAGCTTACGTTGTCCGTCTTGAGGGTTCCGGGGCTGAGTCCGGGTGCCCCGTCAGAGCGTGGTCATCTGCCAGACGCAGCCAGATGCTCTGGCACAGTGGCACAGGCCACGTCGTCTGCCTCACTAGCCGCTCCCGTGTGGAGCCCCCAGTTCATTAGCAGGGTTCCCCCGAAGAAGGGGGCCCCCGTTGTGCCATGGCTGCATCCTTGCTCGGGTTCTGAGGTCAGATTCTGAACAGCTGGCATCTTCTTTCAAGCAGCCCTGGAAACTACATGTGTGACCCTTGGAGGACGCTTGCTTGAGAAGCTCATTGAGTTTCAGGAAAAAAAAAAAGAAAAAGAAACCTTTTATCTTTCAGCCTGAGCTTCTGAGTCTGTCGACTGGGTTTCATTAATAAAGTGGCGCCTGAGCCTCTGGAGGCCAGTGAGTGGAGGCGGGGACGTCAGGCCGGTGTGTCCCCTCAGGTCCACGCGCCACCAGTGACCTGGGGGGACGGTGCCATGCCCGGTGGGCACAACCCCGCTCAGGCCCCTCTTGCTCTGCCGGCAGACCTACCGCGAGCACCTGGAGGGGCAGAAGCACAGGAAGAAGGAGGCGGCTCAGAAGCTGGGCGTCCAGCCCGGCGGCAGCCCGTGCGCAGTGCAGGCCCAGCTGCACTGCCACCTGTGTGCCGTGTCCTGCACCGGGCCCGAGGCCTACGCCGCCCACATCCGGGGCGCCAGGCACCAGAAGGTAGGAGCCCTGCCAGGCCCACGCGCGCCCTTCAGCCCTCGGGACCCAGAGGGGCATCTGCTAACATCAGAGGGCAGCCGCCCACGAGAGGGGGCTTCCCCTGCAGGGCCCACGTGTCCTCCTTGCTCGGGAGCCACACGCCTTCTCCCAGTTATAGAAGCCACCACCTGCCAGCTGGGCAGAAGTATAGAGCCACGCAGGGGCCTCGTACCCAGACCCCGGGGGAAACTGCCACGGGCCCTCGGGTACGTCTGTGTGTTTGCATGAACGGGAGTGTGAACAGCGATGAGAGCAAACGCATATTCCATTTGGGCGCCTGCTTTTTCAGAATAAATAAATCAAGCTAAAGAAGTGAAATTAAAATAGTAAGTTTTAATGTTTTAATATCAATGTCTCAATTGATATTAAATTAGTCCACATCAGTGATTTTAATATCTATTACTATTTTAATATCAGCGTTTGCCTGTGGCTTTAAAAATGCCTGCATTGTGTCACCTCATGGGGACAATGAATGGGCCCCCTGCTGCGAGAAGGTGGGGAGACCCCGCCTCTCCCAGGCCTGCTCCCTCTCGGGTCCACGGGGTAACTGTGGGAAGCAGCGCCCTGCCCTGAATGGCAAATGGCATTGCTCCCCTGCGAGGCCATGCCCACCTTAGAGGGAGGCGCTGGTCGAGGCGGGGGGGTCCCCGAGTTGCCTGGAGCAATTGGCACGGGGGGCTGGGAAGGCCCTGTGCCGGGCCCAGCCTCTGCCCACTCCTCACACAGAACCCCTGCAGCTGCCCCCGGGCCTTTGCTCACACCACCCCCTGCTCTAGGCCCGCCCTCCTCCAGCCCCTGCTGCAGGGCTGGGCTCCCCACCTGAGATCACCCCCTGAGGACCCGGCTGCCCCTACTCAGCAAGGCCTCATTTCCCGGCCCAGCTGGCCCCGGCTCTTGACCGCCTGAGCGAACCCACAAACCCCACAAAGGAAGGAACAGAGAGGCATGGAGGGGGGGACACACTGGCCCAGCGGTTACAGGTGCAGGGGGGGAGTGGGAGCCCCTGTGGGTGGGCTGCAGCTGTCACGGCTCCCAGGCCGCGACGTGTTCTGGGCTCAGGGAGGCCCTGTGGCAGGGGCAGGTCTGAGCTGTGAGTGTCAGAGACTTGAGCCCGGAAACGGGTCTGAGATGGTGACACTGCGGATGCGGGGGGCGCAGCAGGCCTTTCCAGGGGCACGTGTGCAGTAAGTGCCTTTACCCGGGGGAGGATGGGTGCCACCGAATCCTAAGCAGACCTGTGTCCATGGGCATTTATGTGTCTTCCTACAGAATGTGGACATGTATACACATATGTACAGAGTGTGGACACCTGTCCGTGGGTGTGTGCCTGTGTATGTACAGAATGTGCACGTGTCCATGGATGTGCACACACATATGTACAGAATGTAGGTGTGTGCCTGTGGACATGTACACACATCTGTACAGAGTGTGGATGCCTGTCCGTGGGTGTGCACATGTGTATGTACAGAATGTGCATGTGTCCATGGATATGTACACACGTATGCACAGAATGTGGTTGTGTGTCCGTGGACGTGTACACACGCATGTACAGAATGTGGACTGTGTCCCTGGATGTGTACACACATATGTACAAAATGTGGACACATGTCCATGGGTGTTGACGTGTGTTATGTACAGAATATGGACATGTGTCTGTGGACGTGTACATGTGTATGTATAGAATTTGGATGTATGTCCCTGGACACATACACACGTATGTACAGAATGCAGACGTGTGTCTGTGGATGTGTACACGCATATGTACAGAATGTGGGCACTTGTCTATGGATGTGTGCACGCGTATGTGCAGAACATGTCCATGGAAGTGCACAAACGTATGCATGGAACATGGACGTGTGTCGGTGGATGCACACACATGTATGTGTGGAACGTGGGCACATGTCCATGGAAGTACACAAACGTATGTGCAGAATGTGGGTATATGTCCGTGGATGTGTACACATGTATGCACAGAGTGTGGACGTGTGTCCGTGTATACACATATGCATAGAATGTGGAAGCATTTCCGTGGCCATGTACACACGTGTACAGAATGTGGACACATGTCCGTGGACGCAAACACACGTATGTACAGAATGTGGACACATGTCCGTGGACATGTATACACACATGTAGAGAATGTGGACGCGTGTCTGTGGACATGCACATGCACCCATCAGCAGATGTGCGCTACCCACGTGTCCATCCACCACGCTGTGTCCCCGTAGGGGGGCCCTGGGCTGGTTAATGCTTGGGGTGCAGACAACAGCGCTGCCTTTCACCCGGGCAGTAAGTTGAAGGAAGGAGTCGCCATCAGCTGGCACAGGGTGTTGAGGGGTTACAGGTCCCACGTATGCACGACTCATGGGGGCAGAGAAGCAGGGGATGGTCGGCTCAGGAAGGACCTTCCCGAGGGGGTGATGCTCCAGAGAGCCGGCGGCATTTACCCGGGAGCTGCAGAAGGGCTGGGCCCTCGGGGACTGGGACGGGTCCACCGCCGGCACTTCCCCGGATTGCCAGCCCCCCACCCCCTCGAGGGATGCCTCCTGTCTCCTGAGGAAGGTGGGTGAGGCCTGAAGGTGGCCCTGATGGGGGCCTGTGTCTGTTCCAGGTCTTCAAGCTGCACACCAAACTGGGGAAGCCCATCCCCACCATAGAACCGGTGCCAGGGAACTCCAGCTCGGCCCCCGCCACCCGCACCAGCGAGCCGGCCCCCGTCACCACAGAGAGCCCCCCTGCGGCCCCGGCCAAGCCTGCGGCCCCCGCTGGCCCCAGCGTGCGCGCCCCAAGCAGGCCAGAGCTGGCCAAGAGACCGGGGGCCTCCAGGGCCACCCGAGTGGGTACGTGTTGCCGCTTCCTGCCCTGGCTCAGCAAGCTCAGGATTCAGGCAGTGACAGTCCCGTTGCCTCGTGTGCACGTGCAGCCATCACACCTCCTGGGAGGGACTCAGCGTGGAGGGGTGGAGGGCAGGGATGGCGAGGGGAGCTCTCTTCCTACTCCACATCCCTGCCTGGCGGGCGGGACGTGCTGGCCTGTGGGACACACTCTCCTGGACCTTTGATACGAGGCTGTTCCTGGGAAGCGACAGCCGAAATGACAGCTGGCGGCATCCTTTCTTCCCCTGGAACTTGGGCCAGCTCGGCTGCTGGCGGGTCTCCAGAAGCCCCGCCCCAGGCCTGGAACATTCCCTGGGCTTCCATGAGCTGGGGAACACCCCTTCACACCCCGGTGCTGACAGCGAACACACTGGGCCCTGACAAGGTCTGTGGGTCCCGGGAAATCAAGGCAGTCCCTTGCAGCGCCCCATCCATCCTGGCCTCCCTTGGGTGTGGGACGCCACCATTGGGAGCTGAGGAAGCGGTGGCTGAGCAGCCTGTGCCGAGGGTTGTGTGCCAGGCTCTCACTCCGAGACCACCTCACAGGCGTTGTCTGGTCCCCCTCTGTGCCACTCTAAAGCAGATTTTGTCCTTCGTCCCAATTTGTGATGGAAAAACCAAGGCGAGGCACAGTCAAGTACCAGCTGGGCCCCGCTAAGCAGGGCGGTGGGATTCGAACCCGGGTCCATCCGCCGGTCTGCTCCTCGCCTGCCGGCTGTGCGCCGGAGGGTGGACGGGGCTCAAGCATCTTCAGCCGCAGCAGCGCTGGCTTTTGACTAATCACGTGATAGTGAAGATGAAAGCATAAAGCAGTTTTGAGAACAGTGTCTCCCTCCCGTGGCTCAGTGAAGTTGCCCGATGGGGCTCCCTTGTCCACCTGCTGCCTCGGCCCCAATTAACCAAGGGCGGCGGTGTTGTGTGGTTGGGGGTCCCTCACCAAGGGGCCTAGAGCAGGGCAGTCTGAGCGCTGTTCACACTGTGTGGGCCTCGATCTCTCAGATGTGGCCAAGCTGGCATGCAAGGGGCCCCGAGGACAGTGGGTCCCACCAACAGACGTCACAAGGGGTGAAGGGGCAGCGGGAGACCCGGCTTTGCGTCGCTCTCTGCCCTTCACACTGGGGCCTAGAAGCTGCTGTGGTTTCTGGCTGGTGCTGGTCATGAGTAACGCACTTCTTCCTTCCAGGGCCTCCCAAGCCCCAGGCAGCAGGCAGCAGACCCCCCGACGGGAAACCAACACACCCCAAATCAGAGAGGGCCAGAGAGCCGCCCACCTCAGGAGGCTCCGCGGATGCTTCTGGAAGCTCCTGCGATGGGCAGCCAGTGGGCCCAGGCTACGTGGAAGAGGTAACCCAGCCAGGGGACCAGCGTGCCCCCGGCCATTGGTGTGTGCCCCGCTCCACCTCTGGCCTCTGCTGGAGGAGGGCCTTGTGGGGTCTGGCATCAAGACCGCCCCTGAGCCCGGGTTCTCCATCTGTCATTTACACAGCAGTCCCCTGCAGGCCTCAGGGAGCCAAACATCGTGCACTACCCACTGGAAGGTCCAGCCGCTGGGTTTCAGATCTTAGAAGGCAGGCAGAGGCTTTCCCACGGGAGGGAAGATGGGAGGAGCAGTCTGTGCCCTAGGAAGCTGGGCGACCACTCGCCCCACAGGCCCGTGATGCTCAGGCACGAGGAGCCAGTGCGCCCCAAGCGGCCGCCGCCCAGACGCCCCGAGCCCAGGGGGGCCCCGCAGGGCTTGTCCTAGCCAGCCTTCCAGAGCGCGCTTCTGAGGCCGCCTCTGGCCGCGTCTGTGGTCCCAGCCTCCTCGAGTCTTCCAGAGACGTGTGTGTGGCTAAAAGGAAGTTCGGGCCTTTGCCTTCCTTCTGTTTTCATCCTCGAGCTTTTTGGGCAACGATGCAGCATCTTCTGTCTTGTCCCGTGCGAGATAACCACAGCCGATAGGGCTCCTGCTGCTGGAGGCCCATCATGTGCTGGTTCAGGGGAGAAGCAGAAAGGCCAGGAGACAGACGGGCGCACAAGGGGCAGACGGCACGGCGGGGGCATCAGCTGCGGGGGCTGCACTGGGGAACGGGGCAGGGGGCTACATGGTGGCAGAGGGGAGCCGGGCGTGGGCGGCGTGTTGGGCCCTGTGAATAAAAGCACTCAGCAGATGGGAGCCAGCACGGCCGGGCGGCTCCGCTGTCGCTGCTCCGGGCGGCCCTGAGGCTCGTGGCCTCAGAGGGCCAGGGCCGCCGTGATCAGCTGAGCTCCGTGTCACAGGTGTGTGACGACGAGGGCAAGGTGACCTGCTTCCGCTGCCGGCTGTGCGAGTGCAGCTTCAACGACGCCAACGCCAGGGACCTGCACCTGCGGGGACGGCGGCACCGGCTGCAGTACAAGGTGGCTCGGGGTCGCCCAGGGCGGGCTGAACCGCCATGCTTTCTGGGTCTCAGCCGCGTCTGAGAACGCATCTTTGCCTCGTGGGTCTGAGCCCCGACGGCAGCCCAGGCCCGGTGGGCCTCAGGCGACATCCAGCCCCACGTCCCGCTGCCTGGAGAGCAGAGGAGGAGCAGGAGTGGGACCGGCTTCTCGCGCGTCCTCTCTGGCTGGTGAATGTGGAGTTTAGAGCTCTGTGTCCATGTGCCGCTGGCGGGAGCGCTCCAGCGCGCGGTCAAAGCACTGATGCGCCCACAAAACAGGACTCAGTGTGGCCTCGTTTTCCCAGACGCTCGGCGTCGGGTCTTTCATGTCTGACACAAGTCGTTGTTTCTTCCTTTGGCCTCTGCCAGGCGCCAAGCTAGCGGCTCGCTGAGATGGGAGCTCTGGTGCGAGGGCTCCAGCGGGCCTGGGAGCTGGGCTCCGTTTCCCCCGGGGGCGCCTTCCTGTGGCCTAGGGGCTCCCTTGGGCCCTCCTGCCCCTAGGCTCCACCAGAGGGGCTGTCAGCGCCTTCATGAGGCCCCCCTCACACGGGTGTGCCCGGCTTCACACTCATGGTGTTCCTCAGAATTACTCTGATGGGGAACGAGTGTTTTTCGTGGATTTTCGGTGAATATTCCACGGTCACCTGTGGTTACTCGCCAGTGGTGTCACATCACCTTCCTCCTTCGGTCCTTCATCGCACAGAGACGGGGGCTCGGCTTCCGCGCTGGCAGACGTCTGTTAACTCTGTGTGTCACTGTAGTTTCGTTCCCTTTCCTGCCTTTTCTTGGGGACCAGGAGTGTTAAGACATTGGGGGCTTGAAAGCCGACTGCTGTCTAAATCCAGCGGGAGGATGGCCTTCGGGGGCTCTCCCGGGTCCCCGAGACACCCCCGTGGCATTCTCCTCTTGATGGGGGGCTCCCGTCTTACAGCCCTTTCCTGTCTTCCAGAAAAAAGTGAACCCCGATCTTCCGCTCGCGCTTGAGCCCAGCAGCAGAGTACGGAGGCTGCTGGAGGAGCGGGCGAGGAGGCGGAAGCAGCTGACCCGGAGGCGGCTGGAGGGGCTGCGGCGCTGGCACGCGGAGATGAGGTGCGCGCGGGTCCCCGCTCGGGGGCCGCCCCCCTGCCGCCCTTCCCAAAGCTTCTGTCCCTGGGGGCTCAAGGACCAAATGGCTGCCCTGCGCTCTGTCTGGGGGACATGTGCTGTCACCTTTAGGCCTGAGGACCGGACGCTCCTGACCTGCCAGTTGGGCAGGGACACCGCCCTTTGAGGAGACTCGAAGGGTCTTAGAGCCAGCGGCCCGCGCAGGGCAGGCAGAGTTAGCACGCAGCACTGATGAGTGTAGGATGCTGTGGCCACGGTGCCTTTGGGCCCGATTCACAGGGACACCCTGGGTCCCCGCGTCCCCCAACCCCCGTGATCTCTGCCCACTGTGTCCCCTGACCGCCTGCGCATTTGTCACCCTCTAGAGCAATGCCAAAGCATTTTCTGACACAGTATCTGATTCACGGAAAACTGTGGTGGCATCTGAGCCAAGGAACGAGGCCCAGGAGAGACCTGGGGCCACAGCTGCTCGGGCCTGTGTTCCCCCAGCCCCAAAGCCTGTCTCCCAGGCACACTGCGGGCGTTCATGCAGGACCCTCATGTGGGCTCTCATGGGGCCCGCCAGCTGCTGCGCTCCTCGTTCGTCCTCACCCAGCCTTGCTCAGCCCGAGGAGGGGGCGGGAGGAGCCCTGCGTCCGGGGCTTCCCCACCTCGCTGGCGGCAGGAGGCCTGTGCAACTCTGACTTGCGGATCCCAGGGTCCTGTGGCTACATGCAGCTCCTTGTCCCTCTCCGTCCCCCACAGGCGTCAGGAGCTGTGCAGGAGGCGCCTGGAGGAGGAGCCGCGGGCCCAGGACGAGCACCCGGGACCCTCACCGCCCGAGCAGCACCCTCCCTTCAGGAGCAGGCCAGGGGCACCCCCCGACACGCCTCTGGTGGGTGGTGGTCTGGCCTCAAGCCGAAATGCCCCTGTGGCGGAGCCCAGCGGGTGGGTGACGTCCTCACACCCTCAGTGGGAGGACCTGAATTTTCCAGGGATGAGGAGCAGGACTTTGAACCAGGACCCCAAGGGGCACTCGGAGCCGGAGCTGGAGGGGCCTGGGGTCCCCCTCCCCGGCTGCTCGCTGCAGCTTCCTGGGAGCCTGAGGCGGCTCCGTCTGCACAGGCCGGGCCGGGCGTGCCGGGCCCCTCGGATCACATCTTCAGGGAGGAGGCCACGGGGCTGGCTGAAAAGCCTCTGGCTCAGAAACTAAGACTCTTGCCAAAGGAGCCACGGGCCCCGACTCAGCTCAGGGGAGGCCCCGGGGTCCCCGGCATTCTTTGGCCTGGCTCTCTGGCCACTGCCTGCCTGTCACCCCCAAAGCCAGCCTGGCTTGGGGCCCTGTGTCCTCCTGCTGCGGGTACCTCACCTCTGCAAGGCTGACGCTTGTCTTGTGCCCGCCCACCGGGTCCCCGTCCTCTCAGCTCCCCGGTGACGCACGCGCCTCCCTGCAGCCCGCGCAACGGTGGGAGTCCAGCGACGACCGGCACGTCCTGTGCAAGCACGCTGCCATCTACCCCACGGAGGAGGAGCTCCTGGCTGTCCAGAAGGCCGTCTCCCACTCGGAGCGCGCCCTCAAGCTGGTGTCCGACACGCTGGCCGAGAAGAGTTCTGGAAGCCCAGAGCAAGAGGGCAGTGGGCACAGGTAGTGGAGCTCCCCTCCATTCCCAAGGCCGGGGTGACTTGGAGGGGCTGAGGGGCCGGGCTCTGGGCGATAAGTGGCTGCCAGGGGCACAGCTCTGCAGCCTCTGCAGTCGCCGGGGCTTTCCAGCCTGCGGGCAGAAAGTTCCCGGGTCTCCGAGCCGCAGCCCAGGGCTCAAAGGGAGCATCAGTCCCAGCTGGGGAGAGCTGTGTTCCAACCCCAGGGTTTACTTTTCCTCCCGAAGGCGCATCTAGAAATCTAGTTCACAAAAGCTTAACCCCGTCTCCCCATCCGACTCATGACTCGTCCTTCCAGGAGCCGCGATCCCTGGGAGGCGGGAAGGTCCCCACACCTTGTTGTGAAGCCTCGCACGGCTTAAATGACCCTGGAGGCATGTCGCCTTGCCAGGCCCTTTCTCCCCGGTGGCTGCTGTTTCATTTCCCTTTTTGTTTTTTTCCACTGTGGTAACATCCTCAGAGCCCTCTGGACCATTTTTCTGCACGATACAGTGGCACTCGCACATCCACGAGATTGTGCAACCGTCACCACTATTTCCAGAGCTGTCTCACCATCGAAACAGAAACCTGTCCCCGTTCAATCCCCCAGCCCGGCCGAGCCCTGGCCCCCGGTCCCGCTCGCCGTCCCTCTGGCTCGGCCTGTTCCGGACGTCTCCTGGAAATGGAGTCACGCCGCAGGGGCCTTCCGTGTCTGCCTGGCCCCGCTCTGTGGCTCCCTTTTCCCGTAGCGCTTGCTCGCTGGCGAAGAGCGTGCGAGCTCTGGTGGCCGTGATAAGGTGGACTCGCCTCAGCTCAGACGAGAACCTTCGCCAATGTGAGGGCGAAGGAGCCCTCTTCACCTGCCCGGTAGAGAAAGCCGGGGCACACAGACGTTTCTCTCAGCTGCCCCTGCGCCCGCATGAAGCCAACACACCAGACGGCCAGGTCCCCAGAGGGAGGTCCCAGACGGTGGAGCCGTCCCAGCTCCCAGGGGGGTCGGGTTGCTCCTGCGAAAGGACAAGATGCTCTGGCCTCTGTGCCGGGCCCCTGGGGCCTGACACACTGCAGCCCGCTCCGGGGGCAGGGGGGCCAGTGGGAACAGTGGGAACCGCGCTTTGCAGCTGCCCATGGCCAGCGGCGCACACAGGAGGGTGGCCCATCCTTGAAATCCCCACACAGTGTGGCGGGCCGAAAAGTCACCCCTGGCGTCATGCTTTGCTGTCTCCCCCCAGCATCCTCCCTGCGCACACGTTTTGTTTTTGCTTTGCTTGGTTTTGTCACTTTTTGTTTTGAAATAATTGTGAGCTGTCACAAGAGTAGCAGAGGACCGTGGGCCCTTCCCCCGCTGCCCCAGTGCGGACGCGGAGGCACCCGGAGCTCATGTCAGGAGGAGGACTCCCTCCTCCGGGCCTCCCTCCAGCTCCTGGGGCAGCACGCGCTCTGCGTGTTCCATGCCGGCCGGGGCCGTTCACCGGCATCTCGTCACCTGCGCAGATGCGCAGACCCACCACAGTCAGGACCCAGAACCTTCCGTCAGTACCAAGGAGCAGCCTGCTGCGCCCTCCCCAAACCCAGCCCCCACTGCATGCCTTCAAGACAAAAGCCACTTCATTCCTTTTCGGTTTTCACATAACATATCTGTCACATTCCTTGTTATGTCCTTACGTTATTTTTCAAAAACACAGAAACGTGGTTTTTTAATAGGAACATTGTAAACTTTTCTCTGGATGTTCCGTTATCTACTTCACTGTTGCGAAGAGGATGTTAGCGCTGGGTGTCCCTGAACTTTTGTGATGGAAATTCTCTAACATAAAAGTTGACGGGACGGTGTAATTATAACGGGCACCATGTGACTGTCCCTAAACCATGATTGTCCTTGATCTCAGGCCCCGCGCCCGCCCCCTCTGGGAGAGGTTAGTGGAAGTCCTGTCAGACCTCACACTGCCCCTTTAGTAAGTGTTTCAACCCGTATCGCTAAACCATAAGTCTCTTTTTTTTAAAACAAAACCACAATGCTATTATCATGCTTTTAAAAATTAACAATAATTCTTTACCGTTGTCAGCTATACAGTCAGTGTTGAAATTTCCAGTTGTCCCACGGATATCGTAATGTGGCTTTTTAGTTTGGGGGGTTTTTCATTTTATAGTTCGTGTGAATTGGGATCCAAATCGATGGACAGGCCTCTGGGTCTCTCCCTGAGGTTCCCCCCACCCCCACCCTCTGCTTTCTCTTCCCTTGCGGGTCTCGGTCACAGAGTCTGGTCCTGGCCCCGGAATCCAGACGTCCCTGGTCTGGATTTTGCTGGCGGCCCCCAGACACAGGTGCCCTGGGGCCACATCAGGCTCCAGCGCTCTGTGGTCCAGAAATGGACAGGAATCCGTAAACGTGTTTAAAAATAAGATTGTCTCCTGCCCGGAGAAGTGTCACAAAGTCAAAGTGCTGATAGAGTGGCAGGAGCAGGTGGCAGCTTCTGGAGCCGAGGAGCGGACGTTTGTGTCGAGATCGGCTACCTGAGGGCCCCCCAGGCAGCGGTCTGGGCCTCGCAGGGCAGGAGCCGAAGGACCGGGAAGGGTGGAAGGAGAGGGCGGTGGCCAGGAGGCAGGGGTCAGGCCGGGGGCTGCGCCCGGGGAAGAAGTGGGTGTCCCCCCTGCAGAGGGCAGCCGAGAGGGTGGAGTCACACTGCAGAGAGCTGGCCCTGGGCTCAGCGGGCATGCACGTGTGAGCAGCCCGCCCTTAGTGAGTGTGCTGTGGCGCTGGAGGGGCAGTAGGGGCCTCGGCTCGACGGGGAGGATGGAGGGGAGGGGAGGGCAGGCTCCTGCTGAGCGACCAGCGCACCTTCTCGCAGAGGGGGGCACAAAGTGACCCCAGAGCCGGCTCAGAAGGAGCGCCAAGCCAAGGGCTGGCAAGGGTGACGTCAGCTGGCTGAGGACCGGGGACCGTGGGGATGGCCGGCAGGGGCCTTTTCCAGAATGCAGCTTGTCAGGAAATAGTCAAGCCACCGGCCTTTGTGATTAGGCACGACTCACAGGGCTGGGTCAAGTGCCATTCCGGGACCCCGGCGGGGTTGCGCTCGCTGTCCCTGACCCCCTTCTTGTGTGCGTGCCACACTCTCTCGGGTTTGTCTTCGCAGTGGCATCGACCCGTCGCCTCGGATCCTGAAAGGCGTGGTGCGGGTCGGCCTCCTGGCCAGCGGCCTCCTGCTTCGGGGAGACAGGCGCGTGCAGCTGGCCCTGCTCTGCTCCCGGAAGCCCACACGCGCCCTGCTGCGGAGGGTCGCGGCACAGCTGCCCCAGCAGCTCTTGGTAAGCTTCGAGGCCGCCTCGTGGGCTCCTGGGCGGCGTGACTGTGTTCCTACAGGACATGAGGGGACAAGAGACAGCCTGTTAGCTACAGCCCGCCTGTCTCAGACAGTCGGAGGGAGACACTAGGAGACAGGTGAGCTCAGGGCCAGACTCAGATGTGGCTCGACGCCCCGCCACTGAGGGCAGTGACGTCTGGTCTGTCCACACGACGTGGCCTTACCCAGCCACTGCAAGGGCAGAGGGTGGCGAAACCTGCACGGAGACCCTTTGTGGGCGTGATGACTGTGAGATGCCCGTGCACAGGCCTGAAAGGCCTTCTGCCCAGGCGGAAACCCACCCTTAGACTGGGGGGTGACTGACCTTCCTCTGGAGCGGTCCCTCTGTCCTCATGGTCCTTTCCTCCCCTGGATTGATGACAGGGGGAGGGGTGAGCTCACGCCTTGATTTAAATCCGTCACCTTCGATGAAAAAAGTCAGTTCCCAGGACTGTCTCTCCCTCCTGACGTGTGGGTTGCTGGACCCGAGGGAACTCAGCATCGCTCCTCCGACTGGCTCAGCGAGCACTGGGGGCTGGCAGACCCAGGCCCACCCCCTGCGCTCCCACTCTGGTCAGGAGACAGAATAGACAGGTAGCAAGCTAACTTCCAGTTTGTCTTCTGTGATGAAATTAAAACGTGATGCCAGGTAGAGAGCACCTGGGGAGAGCAGGGGCCACATCAGGGTGGGGGGGTGTCCTGACAGAGGATGGAGCATGTGAGGGAAGAGCCGAGAGTCAGGAGAAGCCTTGAAAAAAGGGGGCAGTGTTCCACATAGAAGGACCGGCACCTGCTGAGGCCAAGAGGCAGGAGGCCCCAGGAGAGGTGAGCCTGGATCAAGCCAGGCCTGAAGGCCGTGTGAGCAGGACTCTATTCTCAGGGAAGCCTGGAGGGATTTAAACAGGGGAGTGACGTGCTCCAACTTCACTGATCTAATCACTCACTTCCCAAACACACAGCAGGGCAGTTTTCTGCTACGTACGTAGGGGTGCAAAGATGGCTCAGATGCAGACCTTGGCTTCTGGAATCTCACAGCCCAGCAGCTAAGAGAAGCCCTGAGAAGATGGCTAAGGCTGTGGAGAGCTGGCAGTGGGTCCCACCCAGTAATGTAGACGGGCCCAGGGGCTGCCTCAGCAGGGAGGCCCTGAGAGGGGAGGGGTGGCTGTCGGGAGAAACGGGCATTTCAGGTTCAAGGCCAGCCTCAGGCTGGCGATGATGATGATGACCATGTGGCCCTGGGTGACGCCGGGACAGGAACCCCAAGGGACCACACAGGAACTCTGAGGTGGGCCGTGGGCTCCGTGTGCCCCACCCAAAGACCCAAAGCACATCCACGTCCAGTGAGGCCCCCCCGGGGGAAGCCTCTGACCCTGCCATCTGACTCCAGAGTCCCCATGCAGCCTGGCAGACAGCTTCGCCAGGCCACGGGGCAGCCGGGCAAGCAGTGACCACTGCGTGAGGCTCCATGCCTGCTCGGGGCATGCTGGCCAGGCATCTCTGGGGCTCCAGAACAAGCCAAGGGACACTGTCTGGCCTCCCTGGGAATCAGGTCCCCACACCAAAGCCCCCTGCATTGTGAAGTCTCCTCCGGAGGCTGGGGACTGGGACGGGCAGTGAGAGTTCTCGTGGCTGCGAGCTCGGGGGTCTCTTCTCCCTGAGACCCCTGGAGTGGGCGGCTGGCAGGAGCAGAGCCTGGGGGGGCCGTCAGTAGTGGGCAGACAGAGGGTACCACTGAGGGTTGACCTGGAGCCTCTGCTGGTAAAGGACCGATCCTCTTGGGGTGTCCCCCAGTGAGGGCGGCAGGCATGGGGTGGGGACCGGAGCCCAGGAGGCTCAGATCCTATCTGAGGCAGCCTCTGTTCAGCCTCCTGGGAAACCTTTCTCCCCTGTGTACCCAGACGGTAGCCTGTGACCAACTAGAGGATCTCGCCTTTTCCCCTCGACGGTGTCTCTCGGCTTGCATTCCACATTCGTGCTGAAGGAGCTTTGTTCCTTTTTTGTGGCCGAGGAATATTTTGTTGCCATTTGTCCATGACCGGCCGAGTCCTCCCGAGTGGTTGGACATCTGGTTGTTTCCAGCGTTGTGTGTTACCAGCAAGGCTGCACAGAATGATAACCTTGTGCACAGGCCGCACGGCTCACGTGGGAGCACATCCCAGGGCAGAGGCATGGGCCAAGGCAGGAGCTGGATGCCTCTGGGGAATGTTGCCCGGTCAGCGTCCACCAAGAGTTTCCAGATGCCAGATCTGCACCCTCCCAGCTGCTCTCAGACTCCTGGAGCTTTGTTCTTCTCACAGGGGAGGTGGCACCTCGATAGCGTTTTAATTTGCGTCTTTCTTACTGTAGGGGTAATCTTGTCATTGTGTGAAAGTGGTCACTTCTGTTTCCTTTTCTGCCAAGTGTCTGCTATGTCACTTTCCAGTTTTCTTATCGGATTGAGGGTCTTGTTCTTATTGAGCTACAGGCATTCTTTACATATGAAGGCACCTGTATGCAGGCTCCACTGCTCAGACGTGTTTCTCTGCGTGTGCTCCTGGAGGGCAGGGCCGCATCTCAGTCCCTTGGAGGTTCCGGACCACCATGTCCTTGTCGTTCACATTGCCTCTTGCCCGGAGTAACGCAGCCTTGTGTTGTGTTTGCACTGTAGATGGTGACGGAGGACAAGTACGAGGTCTCCTCTGACCCTGAAGACAACATTGTCATCTCCTCCTGCGAGGAGCCCAGGGTGCGGGTCACTGTGTCCATCACCTCGCCCCTCATGCGGGAGGACCCCTCCATGGACCAAGGTGCGGCTGGGCCCTTCTGTCTGGCTCCCCTCCCCATGCACCGGGTGGCCTAGGGTAGCGTCCACCTCTGCTCTGGGTGGGGTGGGGCATGGCCAGTGGCCTTCCAGCACTTGTGTCAGCCTGGATGCCACTGGTCAGACGAGAGCTGGGTCTGGGCAGCGGGTGCCACGTGGGCCGGAACCCGGGCTGCGGGTGCTCCGGGTATCACCCTCCTCTCTTGGCTCTGGGCTGGCAGGGGCCCCTGCGCCCCGCTCAGGGGAAACCAGCTCTGCCGGGCCAGGAGCTCAGACTGACTCCGTTGGTCTGCCCACAGCGGGGCCCACAGCACACCCCGCTGGTCCCAGACGCGAGGCTCGGGGGCTCGAAGCAGGTTGGATTCCCTGCGAGTCAGGGGGCACTGGGCCAGGCCAGAGGGCAGCCAGGCCTTGAGTCACCGACACACGGTGAAGGCCAGCTGATGGGCCGCGCCGCACCTCTCACAAGGCCACGGAACCTCCTGGAACAGCCCCCAGGCCAGGTTTCCAGACTCCAGTCACTCCTGAACCCCCTTCCTGATGGTGGTTTTGTTGCAGCTGAGGGCCACGAGCTCCTAGCGTCTTTCTTTAAACTGGTTCATTTTTTGGAGGCCGGCCTGGTGGCACAGTGGTTAAGTGCGCACATTCCACTTCGGCGGCTCGGGGTTCACTGGTTCGGATCCCGGGTGCAGACATGGCACCACTTGGCACGCCATGCTGTGGTAAGGGTCCCACATATAAACTAGAGGAAGATGGGCACGGATGTTAGCTCAGGGCCAGTCTTCCTCAGCAAAAAGAGAAGGATTGGCGGCAGTTAGCTCAGGGGTAATCTTCCTCAAAAAATACCAAAAAACCAGTTCATTTTGAACACAAATTGAAAGAGGAGCCTCTGAGCTGTGAGTGGGAAGCCATGGCTGGTCGTCGGAGGTGGAGAGCCCTCTGAGAAGAAAACACAGCTCAGAAAACAGACACCCTGCAGTTCCCGCTCAAGGCCTGCGGGGGTCACTCTGGCCAATGGGGCGGTCAGGACCTGTAGGAAGTGGCACAGCCCCGGGCGCTGCCTGGCAGGAAACCCCGTGATGAGCATCCTGTGATGGGGCCGCGAGCCGGGAGCCGGACCACTGGGCATGTGCTTCCCGTCAGTGTCCCCGTCCCCCGCTGGCTGTCACAGAGCTGGCTTGCAGCCCCTCCCGCGGGCATACCCCGCCCCCTCCACCTCCTGTGATGAGGGGCAGACACCGGGCCTGGGCCCTGGGATGTTTGTGGGTGGAAGTGAAGCCCAAGCCCCATCCTGTGACCTGAGGGAGCCAGGGCCTCCTTGATGGAGAGAACATTCCTGAAGCAATAGCAGCAAGTAAGAAAAAACAGACCTGAAGTTCTCCTGGACACGGGAGCCTTTGTCATCGATGATGGGACTGGCTCGCATCTGACCTAGCTTCTCCCTTTTCCTTCTGTGTTTGGAAGTTTCTGGAACTCTGGCGTAATTCATAGTTTCCCATCTGGACTAATTCTCTCCCCAAGGGAGTGGGCGCTGCAGGCGTCACGTCCCTTCCCCGTGGAGCAGGGAACCTCCGGGAAGCCGTCCCTCTGGTCCTGGTGGTGTTGGGAGCAGACACCGTCTCGGGGGCCGGCCCGCATGGCCCAGGAGGGGAGCGGGGGAAGGGGCGCCCTGCCCACACACCCTCGGTGACTCGCTCTCCTCCTTCTTCCAGAAGGAGTGGAGGCACCTCAGCCCGACCTGGGAGATGACCCGGGAGACGTTCTGAGCCCGGAGAAGTGCCTCCAGTCACTGGCCGCCCTCCGCCATGCCAAGTGGTTCCAGGTCAGGGGGCAGGGCTGGAGGGGGCCCACGTCCGTCTGTCTGTCCTGCCGGCTGCACGCCTCAGCTGTGCAGGCTCCAATTACAGACAGAGGACAAACATCTGTGAGGCGGCTCCCTGCCCAGACTGACCTGGTGGAGGTCACTCCTTGGCCATCAGGGCCGTGAACTTGAAAGGAGTGACCACTGCTCTGGGGGTGGGGACGCCACCACCCCGTGGCCACCTCTGGCCAGCACCGGGGGCTCAGAAGTGGGCCGGTTCCATGGGCCTGTACCTGTTTGGCAGTGGACTCTGCTCCCAGCTGCTGCCCTCAAGGCTGGCCAGCCCGTGCCCCCCACAGTCCGTCCCCGGCCTCCACTGTCAGGATGGGCCCCCTGGCCAGGCTCGCTGTCCCGGGGTCAGCCCTGCTCCCCAGCCTCGCGCGCCCCCTCGTGCACGCGGCCCCTGGAGCTAACGGCGCTTCTCCCCCAAGGCGCGAGCCAGCGGCCTGCAGCAGTGTGTGATCGTCATCAGGGTCTTTCGGGACCTCTGCCAGCGCGTGCCCACCTGGGGGGCCCTGCCAGACTGGGTGAGCAGCGCCGGGCAGCAGCCCTGCCCTGGGAAGCCCCCGAGGCCTGATTTCCCCCCATCCCAGTGCTTGGCTTTCTGAGAAGGGCCCACCTGAGCCTGAGCGCCCCGAGAGGTGGTGGGTGGGCGCCCCGGGCCCCCGGACCAGGAGGAGCCGCCTGGAGCGCAGCCGCATTTGACCGCCCTTCCTAAGACGCGCGGCCTCGCCGAACCAGCTGCCTTGCCCCTGGGAAGGCGGCGAGCGCCCCGAACTTGGGCGGACTTGGCTTCTACGCGCGGCCTTCTGCCTGTCCCTCTCCCCCCATGGCCGAGGCCCGGGCCCTGCACAGGCGACCCTCCCCGCCCGCCGGGCCGCCCCGGCCTCCTCCCCAAACACCAGCTCCAACCCAGGGCTCCGGAGCCCGCCCGCACCTCCGCCTCCTCCCCGTGTCCAGGGGAGACGTCGTTCCTGGGGCCACCTCGTGGACGGCCCCATGACCAGCTTCATGCAGAGTGACTGGTGTGGGGTCGGCTCTGATGCCGACAGAACCCCAAATTCCCCAGCCTGTTTCCCTGGAAATGAAGATGCACCCTCCCGGGGAGGGGGGCTCCCAGAGCAGGGGGATCCCAGAGGTGGGCACGCCCGAGCCAGTGGCCGAGTCACCATGACCCTAGCCCAGTGGACTGTGGGCCTCAGGGAACGAGTCCTCTCACCCTCCTGACGCTAGTTTGCAGTGTTGGCATCCACGGGATGTCACCGATGGGGAAACTGAGGCATAGAGAGTCAAGTGGCCCGCCCGAGGCCTTGCCAGCAGGTGTCGGCCCCAGTGCCCCCCACCTCCGTAGAAGCTCAAGGGTGGGTGGGAGTAAGGGAAAGACCTGGAAGGGGCCTCCCATCCCAGGGTGCCCTGGAGGCCCCTGCCGAGCCCGAGAGCCCAGGGTGGGAGGCGGGCTGGTCGAGAATCCCCTGCGGGACGCAGCGTCTGCGCTGTCCGCCCGGCAGGCCGTGGAGCTGCTGGTGGAGAAGGCTCTGAGCAGCGCTGTGGGGCCCCTGAGCCCAGGAGACGCCGTGAGACGGGTCCTGGAGTGCGTGGCCTCGGGGACGCTCCTGACAGGTCAGTCACGGTGGCTGGGGGCCCAGACCCTGGAGCAGACGGGGGGCCAGGGGCCGGCATGGGGTCCAGGAGGAGCCTCTTACAGACAGCCGAGGGCAGCGGCCACCCAGGCAGGAGGATGGTCGTCCCCAGGAGGACGGGGAGCGGGTGGGAGCAGGGGCAGCCTCTCCTCCAGGGGTGCGGGGCTTGGACTGGAGCCACCGCGACAGCACGGCGCACCACCCTGCTGGCGGCCGGCCGGCCTTGGCAGGAAGGTTTCCCGGGGAAGGACCAAGAACGCAGCTAGCGGGTTCTGTCCGAGACGCTCCCCATGGCTCGGTCTGCAGTCGCGGGAAGGAAGGGAGCGCAGCACTGGCCCTCGTGTGTCAGACGCAGAGATGGAGTTCCGGGCGTTTTGGAGCCTGGATGGTGTCATATCCAGTGAAAAAGGAGATAAAGCCCTGGGCCGTGTGAGCCTTCTGTGTAACTGCACACTTGCAGACGTGCACACGCAAAGGCCGGGGCATGGGGACAGCTCCCCCAGCGGGGACCCCAGGGCGCCTTGGGTGCAGTCGCGGACCCTGCACATCAGGCCCCCAGTGCTGTGGAGCCGCAGGGGCGATCTTTCACGAAGGTGCTCTCCCTCTTTGCCGCCCCCCTGCCCCCACCAAGACGGGCCCGGGCTCCAGGATCCCTGTGAGAGAGGCCAGACGGACGCCCTCGGGGCCATGACCGCCCAGGAGCGCGAGGACCTCACGGCCAGCGCCCAGGTAGGGACCTGCTCAGCCAGGCCACGCGGCCCCCAGCCCAGCCCCGGTTTGCAGCTTTGGCGTCCCAGGAGACGGTCTGGGGTCGCCCTGCCCTCCCTCCCTCGCCTGCAGAGATGGGAGGCCTGTGGTGCGATGGGTGGGCGGCCCAGAGCAGAAGCTGCTAGCAGAATGCGGCACAGACGTGGGGCCTCTGGGGCTGGGACCGTGGCTCGCCCCCTGACCGCCCTGTGGTCTCTGAACTCCCAGCCGTGGCTTCCAGCGCCGCCTGGCCAGCCTCAGGCACCGCAGCCGAGCCCCCAGCTGTGGTTTCCCTTTTGTTCGCAAGTTTATTTATAAGAAAGTCTCCCAGTGGTACAGAATCAGGCGTGACCTTTACGAATCGCCTTTAACGGAAAGAGGCCAGTTGCTCCTGATCAGGGCCGACCTGGGGGAGCATCTGGGGTCCCTGTAGCGAGGCAGGAAAGAGCTGATGCTCCGAAGGGCTTCTGGCAAACTCCTGCCATCAGCTGCCCCCACCGCCCCCCACCAACTCCCGGTGTAGTTCACGCCCGAGGGTGCCTGAGCTAGAAAAGTACAGTCAAGGGAGGGCGCCCCGCGAGCCCCGTGTCCGCATTAGGCTGCCCGAGAGGGGCCGGGCAGGCGGGTGCGCCGGGGGTCCTGACGGGCTGTCCGCCCCCAGCACGCGCTGCGCTTGTTGGCGTTCCGGCAGATCCACAAGATCCTGGGCATGGCCCCTCTGCCGCCCCCCAAAAGCAGGCCCGGGGCGCGCGTCCGGAAGAGGCTGCGGGAGGCGGCCGAGGCCCAGGAGGGCGCGGGCCAGAGGAAGCGGGGCCGGCCGGGCAGCGAGGGGCCCGTGTGAACGGTCTCCCCTCCTGGAGGGACCCAACGCTGCACCGCGTGGCCGCTCCATCCTGACGTCAGATTTCCGCTGGAGTGACGTTCTGCGGGTTTCTTTAAAAACCCTGTGCTCGGGTCATTGGAGAAGTCGCCTCATTTGGGGGAGAGCCGCTGGGCAGCACCCTGTACCCCGATGCCTGCCCCACGGCGGGTGGGGGTGCAGCACAGTGATTTCAAAGCCGGGCAGCCCTCACGGGCTGTCAGCTCGCCCAGGGCCTCCTGAGCATGTGGGCGTCTAGCTCGCTGCCTTTAGAGGCCCCTGCTGTGTGTGGCCGTGAAATCTCGGGACAGGCCTGTCTGGGGCCCTGTGTCAGGAGGCAGGCCAGGGATGGGAGCCAAGCCCGAGGCCCAGCCTGCCCCAAACCTGCTGACCCCTGCTCCCCAGCCTGGAGATGGCCCCGCGGCCGGAGGCCTGCAGGCCTGAGCTGGGCTCGTCCCCCATCCCCCGTGGGGAGGGTGGCAAGACCGAGGGGTGGTGAAGAGGCAGGCTGGGCTCCCCTGGCCCCCATGAAACATCTGTGTCCCAACCGTCTGCCCTGACCACCCCCCCCAACCTCGTTGCACCAAGTGCCTTCCGCCACAGAGAGGAGCTGCTCTGGGACGTCCCTGAGGGCGGGGGGTGCCTTCCGGCCGTTCTCGCAGCTCCCTGCATAGCTCCAGCGCCTGCCTCTTGGGTGCTGGTCTGGGGGCTGGGCCTGGTGCAGGGCTCAGGGGTCAGGTGCCTCTGGGTCCTGGGGGACGTGGGGCACCCCCTGCCCAGCCTCCACCCCGATGTGTCCAAACCTCCCTCTTTGCCACCGTTTTTCTTGGCCAGCTGCCCAGTGGCACCGAGGGAGAAAAGTCCGGCTTTGGGCTGACGCCATCGACAGCCACTCAAGTCCTTTGATTCATTTCTGTGTTTAGGAGACAGCCTGTGTGTGGCTTCGCGTCTCACGTCTTCACAGAGCCGCCTGGAAGTGTGGGGGCGGGGCGGGGAATAAAGGAGATACGCTTGTCTCTCAGTGTGGGTCCGTCCTTCCCTCCAGGTCCTGCCTGCACCTCCCACTGCCCCTCGGGGCTGAGGCAGGGGCGCGGACCAGCCAGCATTTCTCCCCAGGCCCTAAGGCTGCCGACGTGCACGGGGAGGAAGTCCGAGGGGCTGGTGCTGCCCCCAGGGGTGGGCCCCTCGGGCCATCCCCTCACCGAGGTCCCCTGGGGGTGAGAGGAACCCAGCTCCACAGGCCCCACCCACCCACGGGACCCGGCCACTCAAGAAACCTACCCCGGCCTGGTCCAGGAGATGTGCAGGGGAGCTGGCAACCTGGAAGGCTTCCTGGAGGAAGGGGTGGCCAAGCTGAGTTGGGGATGGCTCTCTGCTTGCAGGCCCCCACCAAGAGTTCCCTGGGAATTTCCCTAAATCCCCGTCGCAAACCTCGGGGTGGACGGGGGCTCAGATGTGGAGACCTGGTCCCACAGCTTTGAGCCCCGGGGCATCCCCAGGCCATCGCTGGGGGGCTGGGCAGGATGAGGCAGGGAGAGGAGCAGAGGGGGAGGCAGGTGGGGCGAGGTGGCGATGGCTCTCATCAAGAGGGTCACGTGTCAATGGGCACCGAGCACGCACAGACCAGGCGGGGGCACGGCCAGGAGCCCCCTCAGCCCCTCGGGCGGGCGAGGCCGAGCCTGGTTCTAGGACGCGCCTTATCTACCGGAACAGGAAGCAGCTGCTCCCCCCCACCCCACCCCCCGCCCTGGGATGGCAGGCAGCTCTCCGCTCCCTTGGGCACTCTTCCTGAGGGGGTGGCCCGCCTGCCTCCCACAGGCACCCCAGCAACACTGGGAGCAGAGCCGGCCCCGTAGCTGGTCCTGGCTGCAGCTGCAGACCAGACACGGGCCAGGTCCAGGGAGGGCCCGGCATTCTCCACCTCACGCAACCCCCACACCCGCATCTCGGTCGGCAGCTCTGCGGTTCACCCAGCTGCCCAGGCTGGCCGCCACCACCACCAGGGAGCCCTCTTGGATTTCTTTGTGCTGGGGGCCAAGCCATCAGAAAGTCATCTCAGTCCCACTTCTACTGCTCTCCATTCTCAGTGGCCGTCTGCTGCTTCAACCCCCAGCAGTGGGCGCTCAGGATAAAACTCAAGATTGCACCTAGGATAAAACCCCGAACCCCAACAAAGGCCCCACAAGAACCCACGTGCCACCCTCTCCCTCAAGAACTCCACTTCACACCTGCCAGTCTCTGCCGCTCCTCAGACCAGCCAAACTTGTTCCTGCCACAGGGCCTTTGCACGTGCTGTTCCCACTGCCTAGTAAGCTCGTCTCCTGACCTGTATGGCCAGGGACTCCTCCCTCCTTTGGGTCTCAGATGTCATCTCCTCAGAGAGGCCTCCTTGACCACCTCAAGGAAGTGTCACATTACCCTGGTTATTTTCTTTACAGCTCACAGCACTGACTAAAGTCATTTGAGAATTCTCTGCGGCAGGAAGTCAGTCTCCCTTACTCACCCAGGATCCCCAGGTCTAGAACAAGCTAGGGACACAGTAGTTGCTCAATAAATATGTTAATATTTGAAGTCACACTCTGACCCCCCAAAGTGAGTCCCTCCCTTAGAGGAGCTGCCCCCAGCCGCGAAGAAGACACCATTTGTTTCCATCTCGTCCCAGGAGCTTGCTGTAATGGTCTCGAGGCGAGAAACTTCAGCTGGGGCAGCGGCAGCGGGCTGAAGGGGACCAGGAGGGGTGGGCCTTCTCGGCGAGGACGCGCCAGGTGGCGGTCACAGCTGCCCCGTGATAGGAAGCCCCGGGCGCGACGATGAACTTCACTCAGCCGTCTCCGCAGACTGACTTCCTGCCTGACAGCCCGGCAGAGGCGGCTCCTGGAGACCGCACGCCCACGCTCCCCCCGGTCCCGTCCCTGGCTCCCCGGAAACGCGGATATCCTCCTCACCCAGGTGGTTCGAAACCAGCCCTGTCGCCAGAGGGTGGAATCTGCCCCCTGGCAACTCCGAACAGCCCAGTCTAGGAGACGCAACAGCGAAGTCTGGGCCCCGGATGGACGAAACGTCTGGGCGCCGAGCTGGCCGCCGCAGGCCTGAGGAGCCGTGGCCTCTGGTCTCTCCTCCCCAGCCTCCCCCCGCCGGGCAGAGGAGCCCAGAGCAGGCCGGCGGCCAGCGGGTGGATACTGACCCGGCGCCCGAGAAGCTGGGCTGCTGCAGGCGGGGACCTCAGGCTGCAGGATGCTGGCGGGCAAGCCCGGTTGCTAGGCGACAGCAGCGCGTGTGGGAGGGATGAGGCAGGCCGTGTGGGCAGGGCTGAGCGGAACCTGGCAGGCGCCCCGGAAAGACAGAGACGGAAGGGCAGGTCTGTCATCCCGTCTGCAAGGTCCCTGATAAGCCAGACAGCGAGCCCCAAAGGTGCACCACATCCCCTCGTCCCCATCAGTCACCCTCAGTGGTGGAGGGGGCATCTCCAAGGCTTGGCTGGCTTCGGCGGCTGCCTGGGGAAACGCTGGCTCCGCCTTCTCCCTGGTCGCCTGTTAGTTTGGCTGCCGAGGCTGAGAAGCTGTGTCAGGGAAGTGGATGAAGGCTCTGCTGAGCGGATGAGCTGGAGGAGCCAGGTTCCTCCTGAAGGTGGAGGAGGCAGCCTGGAGCTGGGGAGGAGTGCCCCATTTATGTCTGTCCAGGTTCTGAGAAGTAAGACGTACTGGGAACAGATGTATGCACACCCGTGTTCACGGCAGCCAAAACGTGGGAGCGCCCCCGAGTGTCCGTGGACGGGTGATGGATCCACAGAGTGTGTCCATCCACACCCTAGAATATTACGCAGCCATGAAAAAGAAGGAGATCCTGACGCCTGCTCCCACGTGGATGGACCTGGAGGACGTGATGCTCAGGGACGTAAGCCGGACACAGAAGGACACACACTGTGTGGTCCACTCACAGGAGGTCCCCAGAGGAGCCACATCCACAGAGACAGAAAGTGGATGGGGGGCCAGGGGCTGGGGGAGGGGCGGGAGTCCGTGTTTCATGGGGACAGAGCTTCCGTTTGGGAGGATGAAAGGTTCTGGACACGGATGGAGGGGATAGTGACACAACCGTGTGAATGTGCTTCATGCCGCTGAGCTGGGCCCTGAAAATGGTTAAGATGGTCAATTTCATGTCTATTTTAACACAAAAATATTTTTTTAATGCATTGGGTTTTTCCCATTACAAAAAACTTGGAAGTTTCAGAAATAATGGAAGAAGAGAAACGAAGTCCAGCCCTGTTGTCAGTCTGCGCGTCTCCTCCGAGTCGGCTCATTCTATGTGCACATTTTACCGATGGGCTGTTTATACCAAAGCGATTCCTGCCTTTCTTCACTTGACATTATAACAGCTTTCATTCCTCACATGTTTTCAATGTGCTGAAATAGAGTTTTTCTAATTTAATTCTTCTGGAGACCTTACAAGACAAATCTCCTTTCCTTTTTTATTGTGGTGCACATAATATAATGCACATAATATAAAATTCACCACTTTAAACTATTTCAAAGTGTGCGACTCAGTGGTTTTGGGTATTTTCAGTGTTGTGCATCCATCACCACTAATTCCAGAACATTCCATCATCCCCCAAAAAAAGCCCGTCCCCATCAGCATCACCCCCACCCCCTCCCCAGCCCCTGGCCCCCACGAGCCCACTCTCTGTCTGTGGATCTGCCTGTTCTGGACGTTTCATGTCAATGGGATCACACGCCGTGTGTCCTTCTGTGTCTGCTTCTCTCCCTGAGCGTCGTGTGTGCAGGTCCGTCCACGTGCAGCTGTGTCAGGGCCTCGCTCCTCTTCACAGCTAAGTGGATGGACCATGTTGTGTCTGCTCTTCAGCTGATGGACGTGTGGGCTGTGTCCACTTTTTGGCTGTTGGGAAGGTATATCATTTTTATCAGCTGCGTAATATTCCACCAAATGAACATACTCCTGTTTGCCTAACCATGTCCCTTCTGTTGGACATTTAGATTATTTCCAAATTGTATCTTGACAAACAAGTTCCTGAGGGTCGGGATTCTGCCCCCCGATGGAAACCCAGGAAAGGAATTGCTCCATCGAAGGGCGTGAGCATCATAAGGCATTTGGAACTTCCCTGGGTAAGACTGCGTTCTGTCAGCGCCTTGCCCAATCCCCTCACTGTCAGTGAGGGAGCCCCCATCGCCGCCTCCGAGCCAGGACCTCGCCTTCTCACTTGTGAAAATACTTTTCTGCACACGGATATGAGTCCAACCATTAGGGTGCTTTCTGCGACCTCTTGTATCCTCAACTGCTGGTCTTTCGTGTTGTCATTCATTCAACACGTGTTTATCGAACGCCTCTATGTGCCGGGGGCCGTCACTCACGTGGCTTCCCTGTGTCTACCCCTGAGAATGTTGAAATATATTCAATATTCAATCAGCAAACGTTCACCAGCTTCCTTGGAGGAACCCGAAGATGAACCAGAAATAGTCACTTCACGCAGCGAGGGTGACTCGGGGCTCTGGTCCCAGCGTGGCCCTTCGACATAGCAGCCGTGGGTGTCAGGACAGCTCGCTCTGCCTTCCTGGGCCCCTGTGAAACTGGACTAACGCTCGCGGCACCAGCCTTGCAGAGCTGAGGGGAGAACTCAGTCATAAAGTGCGAGTTTTTACGCTTGCTGCCCAGCAAGGTCCAGCCTCAGGGACACAGGCAGGCGTGGGGGACACGGCGATTGAGATGGAAGTCACATGCGGGACAGTGACCCATCTCGGCTTCCAGAGCGCTGGTCGCCAGGCTGTGAGAAACGCCCCACAGGGGCGGCTGATGTAGGGGACTCCCCTGCAGTGGCTGGTCCCCCCATTGCCCCCCGAGTGAGGCCACCCCATGGCCGGGAGCCGCCTGTCAGCTCTGCAGCCCTCTCCTCGTAAATGTCACCCGGGGAAGAGACTAAAACCCAAAAAGAGGACAAAAAAATAGCGTAGGAAAGAGACAACGAGAACAGAGGGGGCAGTTCTAGAAAAGCCCTTACGCGTTGTATCCTCCAAGAGCTTCCAGCAGATGCCGCAGCCAGGACACGAGATGAAGTCTGCCTTTTCAAAAGGAGCATTCAGGGTCTGGCCCGGTGGTGCAGGGGTTAAGTTCACACATTCCACTTCTTGGCAGCCCGGGGTTCACCGGTTCCGATCCCGGGTGTGGACACGGCACCTCTTGGTACGCCATGCTGTGGGAGGTGTCCCACATATAAAGTGGAGGAAGATGGGCACGGATGTTAGCTCAGGGCCAGTCTTCCTCAGCAAAAAAGAGGAGGACTGGCAATAGTTAGCTCAGGGACAATCTTCCTCAAAAAAAAAAAAAAAAAAAAGAGGGGGGAACATTCACAGAACTACAGCGAGCCCTTGGAAATGAAAAGCCTGACAGTCCAAATCAAGATATCAACGAAGGGTGGGGAGAGAAAGTAGAACGAGAAAACATTGGCCAGAAAATAAGATCCATCCAGGAAGCCAAGTCATGAGGAAGGAGAATTCCACGGGAGGGGACAGAGAAGCCGACGTGGAAGGAAGCACCCGGGACGGCGCTCGAGAAAGCCTGCGAGGAGGGGCAGACGTGATATCACGGAGCCCACCGCCCGTCCAGCGCAGCGGGTGGAAACGGACCCACGCCAAACGCGCTCGGTGAAAGAGCAGCACGCGGACAAGAGGAGAAGATTCCAGAAGCTTCCGGAGAGACACGCCGAGGAGGCGGGACAGCTTCAGGTTGTCCGACTGCCCACGACTGGAATCCGGAAGACAGGAGGCCGGGGAAGTGACCCACCACCGAGGACACTGTCTCAGCCAAACCCCGGATTTCCCGGGAGAGTGGAAGGAAAGACACCTTGTCTGGAAATGCCTGTGGGGGGCGTGCACCCAAAGCGAGGGCACAAACCAGGAAACGGGGAGACCCGGGCCAGAGAGATGGGTGCTACACCACAGGAGGCCCAGGTGCTGAAGGAGAGGGGCGCTGGGGGGACAAGTTACTTCCTCTGGAGAGGCCGGAGGAGCGCGAGTCACAGACGAAAAACAAAGGCGATCGCTAACGCCAGGAAAACCAGAAAAGCAAAGTGTTCCTTAGGGCCCCTGCTCCCCGTGAGCAACACTCACATCTAATAACATAAACACCGAATGTACCATTTAACCGAAATTGTGACATAACTATGGGGAGAACAGTGTGCTTGGGAGAGCTGGGTCTCCACCTTCAGGAGCAGGAAGTCGATGGGCAACGTCCGACTGATAATGCAGGAGACGCGTAAAATGTTATTTGGAAGCACAGAAGCGGATACGAGAGGAACAGCGGACAGGAAGAGCAGCGGCGGCCCTCGGGGAGGGAGACGGACATCGCTTGCTTTGTTGAAAATGTGTTTTAAAGCCTTGCCCCCGTCTTCGCACACACGAGACACTCTACAGATGTCGCGTGTCTTAATTTTGACGAGAAGGAAACCCACGTGGCCTTGAGGGCTCGTCGCTGGGTCGGGGGCTGCGTGCATATTGGCGAGCACGGGAGGGCTCGCTGCGAACCGCGAGCATCGACACCTTTCCTGGACCGAGAAGCGCGCCTGCAAATCAAGCAGCTTAAACGATGGGCCTGCTGCTGAGAAAATAAAGATTGCGAGGGATCAGAGGTCAGCAAACCGCAGCCCGCTCACCCCGTCTGCCTTTGTGCCTCCCGCGAGCTACACATGGCCCTTGCCGCGTGTAAATGGCTGGAAAAAATGCAGAGAGTCATGATGTCGCGTGACCCGTGAGAAGTATAGGACACGGACCTTTCAGCGTCCACAAGTCCAGCTTCATCGGAACGCAGGCGCGCCCCGTGGCTTACGTGGAACCCACGGCCGCTGTCGTGTGACAGAGGCAGAGTTGACTCGTGGAGACGGAGGGTCGGGCCCTTTGCAGAGAGAGTTTGCCGACTCAGTTAGGGGATGAGGGTGTGGGACGGGATGGGGAGGATCAAGGGGGGCTCCCGGAGCAGGTGCCCGGGGTTGGGCCTTCCAACAGACGCAGCTTCCCTTCCGGCACCTTGTGGCTCTCCCGGCCTCCTCCCTCCGACTCTACCCTTTCATCGGATCCCGTGTCCATTTGTCCCACGAGGGCCCACTGTGCGCCAAGCTCCAGAGAGAAATGAGTGTCCGAGCCAGAGCCGGTCCCTGCCCTCACTCACAGAGCAGACGTTCTGTCGAGGGGAGCTCAGTGAGGCGAGGCAGGAGGGCAATCGATGAGAATGAGCAAGACAGGGTGACAGGCAGTGATTCGGGCTTGGATGGGGGGTGGCCACCATGGGGGTCAGGAAGGGTCTCTTGGAGGAGCTGAACATGCTGAGAAGGAGCCTGCCTTGAGAAAAACTGGGCGGAAGCATCTACAAGGAGAAGGAAACAGCACGTGCAAAGGCCCTGCGGCTGGTGGGCACCTGGAACACTTGAGAAACAGGAGCCAGTGAGCTCAGAAGGTGGAGGGAGCTGACAGCAGAGAGGTGACAGTGGCCGGGCCAAGCCGGTCGTGGGCCACAGTGGGAGCCACGGGAAGGCAGGCAGTCTATATTGAAGCTGCCAGTGTGGCTGGGAAATGACGTGCCAGCTCCACCTGGATCACAAGGAGAGTGGGACAGGCGTGCGGGGGAGAGCAGACACCCCCCTCTCTCGAAGGTGGATCTCCCCGAAGCACAGCCTGCACCCCTGAGCGGGTCACCCCGAGAGCCCCCTCACTCGACATGGACCGCAACCCTGGTTGCACAGTGAGCCAGGCGGCATTTGTCCTTGAAAGAGCGGCGCGGTCCTCCACTGGCCCCAGGGCCGCAGGGAGGGGACAGCTCGATTCAAGGAGGTGCTAACTGGGGCAGGCCACCCGACCGCGCCAGCCAGGGTCCCAGGGCCCCGGCGGCCTGCCCGCCCTCCAGACCTGGAGAGCTCAGGTGCGGCACGTCCTCCTGGGTCCCCCGTGTGCCCAGCTCCCGCCAGGTGGCTGGGCCCCAAGGCCAGCCCCCGCCTCCTGTGTCCCGGGGCGAGCTGGGCCGCAGCTTCAGACGGCTCTGCTGTCCCCTCCCACAGTCCTCGGGTGAAAACGCATGCTCGGAGCACCCACTGTGTGCCAGGTACTGAGGCCGCAGCGGGAATGGCGCCGTCCACAGCCCCTGCCCCCCGGAGCTGACGTTCTGGGGAGGACAAAGCCAGTGAGCGGACGAGCACGTCAAATCCACCGTCAGTCCGGCGGCGGGGCCTCCACAGAGGACAGGCAGGGACGTGCCGGGTCAGCGGGATGGAATCTTCCAGGAACTGCTGGAACGTTGAGTTTGTCTGGGGAGGGGTCCCAGGCAGAAGGCACGGCTCATGCAAAGGCCCTGAGGTGGGAGTGAGCCTGGAGGCTTTGAGGGAGAGGAGGCCAGTGCCCCGCCGCCCCCTCTTCCTTGGCCCCCGGTGTGAAGACTGCATCCGCCAACTTCTCCTGCTCCTGGGTTTGGCCATGTGGCTAAGTTCCACCCAGCGAGATGAAATTACAATGGCATTTCCTTTGTTTAAGGACCCAGGGAGGGTCCGTAAAGGGAGGAGGTGCTCCTTTCTCTGCCAGCTCCCTGCCTCCTGTTGGCTGGAATGCAGATGGGATGGCTGGAGCTTGAGCAGCCATCTCAGATCAAGAGGTGGAAGCTCTTGTGCTGAGAAAGGCAGACCAACAAGATGGCAGGAGCCTGGGTCCCTGACACTGCCCAGGATAGCCTCCCTGGGAGAAGATTAATTTCTGCCTAATTCAATCTTCTAGCACTTGGGGTCTCCCCTCCCATGCAGCCAGTCCTAATCCTGATCGATGCATTATGTAAAGTGCCGGTCGCATGCCTCCCTTTGTTCATTGCCTACAGTGCTTCTGTCCTTACCAGCAAGAATGAGAAAGATGCCCTGCCTTTGAGAAGTTTCCAGCCCCACTGGAGGAGTCTGCAGGCCTAACTATTAGCCCCAGCCCGCTGTGTGACCACAGGCAAGTAGCCTGGCCTCTCTGGGTCTCAGCTGCTCCAGCTCTAGCATGAGCTGCAGGCATGGCTGGAACTGAGGAGGCGAATTCTTCCCGCAGAGAAACTGGAGGCAGCCGCGAGAGCCAGGAGGGGCTTCTTGTCACGCGCCTGCACAGGAGGGTGGCCTGGGGCGTGAGAAAATTTCTGGAATCAAGTCGACTGGACCGAAATGTGGAGGGTGAGGAGCCCAGGACTGGTGAATTCTGGAGTCCCATCCAATGGGGTGGCCACCAACTGGCTTCAGGCTGGTAGAAAGAGGGGCGAGTCCCCTGGCTCCTGGCAGGAGGCAGGAGAAACTGGTGTGGCCACCTCTGAGGACTGGAAGACCCATTTAGTCTTCGTGATCCAAAGTGGCCAGTTCTTGGATGCTTCCAGGCACAGGGAGCTCACCCCTTCGGTAGCTCTGACCCAAATAAGCTGTGGACTCAAATCTGTACCCCTAGAGCTGGGCGCAGCTCAGTGCCCTGTGCCCAGGCCCTGGGGGCTCCCTGCGCCTGGAGGTTCAGGCCCTGACCCTGTCTCCTCGAGTCTACCCTCCTCCAGCCTCAACGCCTCTGGTTTCTCTGGTTGCTCCTTCTCGGGTAGGGAGTGTGGGACAGGACCCTGGGGGCCTGGGGAGGACGGAGGTGTTGCTCAGATGCTAAAAATTGCATCCTGGAGAAAGTCTCCGGGGGTGCTGGGGCGTCTCAACGTCTTAGCTCGGCCTCCCGTCCTTGCTGCGCACAGAGGGGGCAGCCCCGGTCGTCGTCGCGGTGGGGCCCGCGCGGCAGCAGCGGCTCAGGAGAAGCCAGCGGTGCTGCTGCGTTTCCGCTGTGACTATTCTGATGCCGCGTTTCTATTTCGGGCAAGTGAGGGTGGTTTGCCATATATGGTGGGCGCCTGGGGGCCCTGCTGAATGCGGCTGCAGGGTCCCCAGCCCCAGGGCCAAAGTGGTGCCCGCGGCTGGGAGGCGGGGGCCACGCCCTGGGACTGTCCCGCCGCTGGATCCGTGGACCCTCCCTGCAAACGCTCCGGCCGCGAATAATGAGTAACACAGCGCCCCCTCCTCCTGCGCGGCCCCGGCTGAGCGTGACCCCAGTGCCAGTTGGGGGATCCCCCTCTGGAACTCCCCGCTGGGATTTATTCTCTCCTGCATGAGGTGAATGGCATGGTGCCTTTGGGTTGTGTCACATCCCGGGGGGCGGGGGGTCGACAACGGCTGACGTTCGCCTTTTAATATGCATAGTTTCCTAGTTGTTGTTGCATAATATTCTAGCATGTGGCTGTTCTGTGACTCTCCTCACTCGACCTCTATTCCCAGACCTCAGGGCGGCCTTAGAGGCACGGCCCCTGGGCCTCGTGGGGGAACAGAAACTTGAATGGGGACCCCGGCTCTCTGGGCGGCTCAGTTCGCGGCCTCGCAAGATCGGCCTCAGCCTGGTCCACGCGGACGCATCCAGTAGAAGGAAGGCGGCCGAAGGGGCTCACAGGGCGACCGGCCAGGACGGCGGCCATCAAGTGCTCACCAGACTGTCCCCTGAGGTCGAAGCCGGTGCTGCGCAGCCCTACAGAGGGGGAAACCGAGGCTGGGAGGGCGGCAGCGCCTGCCTCTGCCACGGCTGGGCTGGCCCCGGCCTACCCCGCTGTTAGCCTCCACGCGGGGCTGCTCCTCCAGGAGGCCTCCCGTTGCAGATGGTTTGCTTCCCGTGGCCCCAATTTTCCCTTGATGTAGATGATGATCATAATGATAGGGATAGCGGTTGACATTTGGGGGCGCTTTCTTTGCGCCAGGCACCAACAGCTCTCTGAAGGTGCCCTCCCCGTTGGCAGAGGAGGTGACTGAGGACGTTGGAATCGTAGTCAGAAGAGTCCACGGTGTCGTCTGGGCTCCGCGGCTTGCTTACCTCCCCGGATGGGCAGCTCACTCGACCTCCCCTCCCCGTGCGCTCGTGCGCGCGCGCAAGTGCGGGACCCCATTCACTCTCCGATGCGTCCGCATCCCGGGGCGGGCGGAGTGCGCGCCCCGCGGCGCCAGGCCGGAGAGCGGCGGGGAGCCCGCGAGCGCCACCAGCCCCCGCCCAGGCGGCGGGAGGCGCCGGGGGCCGCGGGGGCGGGGCGGGGAGGGGCCGGCGGCGGCAGCGGCGGCGCGCCGAGCAGACCGCAGTGCGGCCGGCGCTAGGACCCGCGGGGGCCTCCCAGGCCGCGCGCCTCCTGCTCCCCCCAACCCCAGCCCTCCTCCCCCCCCAAAATGAGGAAACGGAGCAACTTGCTCCAAGTTGTGCAGCCGAGGCCGCCTCGGGGTGCGCAGCCGGCGCGCGGGGGCCCTCCTGGGGGCGGGCGCGGGGTGCGGCCCGGGGGCGCGCCTTGAACAGGTGAGCGCGGCGGCGGGGTTGGGGGCAGAGACCGTGGGGCAGTGGGGGGACCAGGGGACTCCGGGGGGACCCCGGGCGTGCGCGGGAGGGGCCGCTGTGCGCGCGAGGGTGCGCGTCCGGGGCGCGCGGCGGGTACGCGGCTGGGACGGGCGGTGGCTGGAGGCGACCAGGCGCGGCGTGGGGGGCCTTTTTCTGGCTGCGGGGGTGCGCGTCTACGAGTCCCGGGTGTGTGTATCCGCGCGTCCACGTGGAGGGTGTGCGCGTGTGGCCGAGATGCGTGTGCGCGGCCCTGCGTGTCGCTGTGCGTGCGCGGGTGGCCCTGAGTCTGGCGCCCAGGTGTTCAAGCATGGGTGTGTGTGTGGGGGGGTGGGGACAGGTACACACGTTTCGGATGTCCGAGCGTCTGTGCGCGTGTACACACGTGTGGACGGTGTGCACACGTGTCTCTAGGGGATCAAGCTGCTGCTGGCACCCCTGCGTGGCTGGGGGCACCTGTGTCCACGCCCCGTGTGTTTCTGTGTGTGCTTGTGCATACGTGGATCTGTATGCGTGTGAGAACACAGGAGGTTGGGGATTTCCGGGGGGTGCATACAGGAAAAAGAGGCTCAGCCCCCCCAGCCACCCCTGCCGTGGGGTCCACGCTGGAGACAGGGTGAAATGCCCCCACCCAGCACCAGCGAGCCACTTTGTGTGTCCCTCCTGGGGCACAGTGGGGGGATCAGAGAGGCCCAGCTGGCAGCCCAAGGAGCCCAGCTGGGCTGCGTGCCCCCCTCCCCCCCAGGGTCAGCGATTCTCGGGAGTGACCTTGAGTCATCCTCTGCTCCCACTTAGCAAGAAAGAGGAAGAACCAGCCTCGATTAGGTGGCACCGAGCTCCCCACGCACCGTGCGGGCTGCTGGGGCCCGAGCCAGGCGCTTCCGCCCTCCCCAGCCTGTGGCCACTTGCTCTCTGCCCACCTTGTGCCTCAGTTTCCCTTTGGGGATGATGGCGAGGTGAGGTTCTGTGGTTTTCCCTCCTGGTGTTTCATGGCTTCGACTCTGCTAAGGAACGCCCCTGGGTAGAGAGCACCTCCCCACATGGGATCGGGAAGCCAGGGCCTGGTCCCCACCCCAGGGGATGCCCCCCGGCTGTCACCTCCACCTGGCTGGGCTCAGAGAGGTAGTACTGGTCCCCGGGGCCCAGCCCGGCTGGGGTCTGGGCTCTCCAGCGGGTCTCTGGCCCTCCCCAGGTGAGCCCTCGCTTCCTCGGCACCCAGCACCCCCTCCCGTCTCAGCCAGGATGCCAACGGTGAGCGCCCCAGCCTGTGGCCCCAGCCCTTCCCGCTCAGCCCACCCTGGAGGGACCTCAACTCCCCGGGGGGCTGGACTCTCTCCCAGGTCCCCTTTAGCCGGTGTCTGCCCAGTCTTTCTCCGTCCCTTAGTGTTGAATTTCTCTCGCCTTCTCCTCCCGACCTTTGACCTGTGGTCCTGGGCCCCTAGGTTTGCCGTCTAATATTTCTCTGCTGGCTGCTCCCCGCGCTCTCCCTCTTTTTCTCTGTCTCCATCCAATTTTCCATCTGTGTCTCATCTCTTCCTCAATTTCCATTCCTTCTTCCTCCTGTCCTCTCTCCTCTCGGCCTCTCTCTCTCCCCATTTGTCCCTCATGCCCCCGGTGCCCTTGTCCCCCTCATCCTCCTCCCAGAGGCGCTGGGCCCCGGGCACCCAATGCATCACCAAGTGTGAGCACACGCGCCCCAAGCCGGGGGAGCTGGCCTTCCGAAAGGGCGACGTGGTCACCATCCTGGAGGCCGGCGAGGTGAGCGGTGGCCGAGGGCCCAGGGCTGCCTGGGGACAGGGCTCTGCTGGGAGCCCCCCCACCGACCCCTGGCTCCCTCCGCGCAGAGCAAGAGCTGGTACCGGGCCAAGCACCACGCCAGCGGGCAGGAGGGGCTGCTGGCGGCGGGCGCGCTGCGCGAGCGCGAGGCCCTCTCTGCGGACCCCAAGCTCAGCCTCATGCCGTGAGTGTGGGACGGCCCGGGGCGGGGGTCGGGGGCCCGGGCAGCCCGGCCCAGCGCGCCCTCCCGCCGGCCGCAGGTGGTTCCACGGCAAGATCTCGGGCCAGGAGGCGGTGCAGCAGCTGCAGCCGCCCGAGGACGGGCTGTTCCTGGTGCGCGAGTCGGCGCGGCACCCCGGCGACTACGTGCTCTGCGTGAGCTTCGGCCGCGACGTCATCCACTACCGCGTGCTGCACCGCGACGGCCACCTGACCATCGACGAGGCCGTCTGCTTCTGCAACCTCATGGACATGGTGGAGGTGCGCGCGTGCGCGCGGCCCCGACCCCCCGTGTGGAGACAGAGGGACCCCGGGCGCCGCCCCATCCCGGCAGCCGGGTGCACCCGGGACGCCCAGAGCTGCGTGCTCCCCAGTGTGGAGATGCAGGGGCTGGCCTCCATGGACCACCGACCCTACAGGAGGTCTGAGGCCGCTGGGTCCCACCTCCAGGGACTGGGCGGCTCCTCTGGGGACCCCCAGGAACCTGCAAGTTGACATCAATGCAGAGCCCCCTCCCCGGGATCCTCCTGTTTCCTCCTCGCCTGCATCCTTTCCGTTTCCATGGAAACCAGCCCAACGCATCCTGTGGGAACCAACCCCTCTCCTCCTGGCCCCCCACCCAGAGGCCCCTGGGGAGGGGGACGGGATGCAGGCCCCCCCAACACCCCCCCCCCGGGGTCGCGCTCACACCGCCTCTGCCCTGCGCATCCGGCAGCATTACAGCAAGGACAAGGGGGCCATCTGCACGAAGCTCGTGAAACCCAAGAGGAAGCAGGGCACCAAGTCGGCGGAGGAGGAGCTGGCCAAGGGTGAGCCACCCCCTCCGCTCCCATGCTGGCACGGCCTGGGGAGGGGACCCCGGGGCCTGGCATGTGGCCAGGGCCACCTCCCCTGAGCAGGTCCCCGCGCCTGGCACGGTGAGGAGACCTGAGCAGCCCTCGGGTCGGGCAGGGGCCCCATCAGCCCGATACCGAGCGGGTCCCACACCTGCTGCTTCTCCCGTGTCCCCATCATCCGCCCTGTCCCCTGAGCCTGAAACCTGGCTCAGAGCCTTGACCCTCCCACCCTCCCACATCCCCTCCACCACTAGGTTCTAACACCTGTTAAATCTGCACCCCGCCCCCACAGGCCAGCCTCGGCCTTCCCATCAAACCACCTTCTTCCTGGAGGGGGGGGGGTCCCACTTCCTCTCAACCTCTGCCCCGTCCCCACAAAGAAATTCCACCCACGCTGCTCTCATGCTTAAAGGAGGGAGGCCAGCAGCTCCCCGGCCTTCCAGAACTTCTTCTTGTGTCTGAGCCACCTTTCCTGCCTCCTCTGCAGGGCCCTTCCTCCATGCCCCCCTGGGCTGTGGTTCCTCATTTCTTATTGCCTCTGTGCCACTGTGCCTTCTGTTCCCTCCACCTGAAATGCTTGTCCAGTCCCCGAGTAGTGAAATCCTCCATACTGGAGGCCCGAAGCGAATGCGCCCTCCCACGGCCACCCTTTTGAACCCGATGACCGTGGCTGTCTTCTTGGATGCAGTGGCCCCTTGGGGATGGTGCCTGGGTGGAGGCTGGTGTCACCGTGCCCGATTGTACCTAAGGGCTCGTGATTTTCCGGGGGGATCTGGGGAGGAAGAGGAGGAGGCCTACCGAACCTGCTGGAGGGGAGAACACAGCTGTGCTTGAGAAAAAGGATCAGGGAGGCCACAGCCCAGATGACGACTTAAAGCCCTGGGAGATTCTGGAACCTTCCAGAAGCTTTCCGAGTCTCCACATCTGTTGTCTTTTTTTCTCTGTGCGTGTCCCTGGGTGACCAGAGATAAAGGACTGTAAAGGGAGGGGCCCACGGGGTATCTGGACGGACACAGCCTCCAGGTGGAGGAGACAGGGCGGCCCTGAGCGGTGGCCTCTGTTGCTCTGGACCCCCGATCCCTGGCACCAGGGGTGGGGTGCCGCCGGCCGGGGCGCGGTGGAGACGCCTGGTGTCGCCAGGTGGAGCCCCGAGGCGGGGCCGGGGGAGCCCGTCGCCCCTCTGACCGGGTCCCCGCCCCGCAGCCGGCTGGTTGCTGGAGCTGCAGCATCTGACGCTGGGAGCGCAGATCGGCGAGGGCGAGTTCGGAGGTGAGCGGGGCGCGGGGGCGGTGAGGGGGGCTGCCGACCGACTCCGTGCAGGGCGGGTCGCGAGGTGGGCGGCCTGTGCGCATGCTCCGCTCTGCTGATGGACAGCCGCAGACGGCAGGGGAACGAGTGGGCGTGGCCTGTGCCAATAAAACTTTATTGACACCAACGTGAATTTCATGTCATTTGCTCGTGGCGCGAAACATTATTACTGTTTCGATCGTTTCAACCATTTAAAAATGGGAAAGCCACTCGGAGCTCGCAGGCCTGGCAAAAAAGTGGCGTCGGGACTGGACGTGGCCCGAGGGCCGCAGTCTGCAGACCCCTTAGGCTTAGCTGATTCTCTGCGATCGGGGATTTGGGGCGCGTAGGGGCGGGTCTCCGGGCGGCCCCGGGGGTGTCCGCGTGGTGGGCGTGTCCGCGTGTCTCTGGGGTCCTGATCCCGGGCCCGCGCCCCCCGCCCCCAGCCGTCCTGCAGGGCGAGTACCTGGGCCAGAAGGTGGCCGTGAAGAACATCAAGTGCGACGTGACGGCTCAGGCCTTCCTGGACGAGACGGCGGTCATGACGTGAGTGCCGGGGTCGGGGCGGGCATCCCGGGTCTGGGGTCCCGGCCGCGCCCTCACCCGCTGCCGCCCCCAGGAAGATGCAGCACAAGAACCTGGTGCGGCTGCTGGGCGTGATCCTGCACCAGGGGCTGTTCATCGTCATGGAGCACGTGAGCAAGGTGGGCGGCGCCCGGGCTGCGGGCGGGGGGCGCCGGCCGAGCAGCCTCGAGACCCCCCCCTCCCCCCACCATGTCTCCCCCCCAGGGCAACCTCGTGAACTTCCTACGGACGCGAGGCCGGGCCCTGGTCAACACGCCGCAGCTCCTGCAGTTTTCCCTGTGAGTGGGGCTCCGGGGCTGGGGGGCTTCCCGAGGTCATGGGGAAACTGAGGCACAGAGCGGGGAGGAGCCAGGCCTTCCGGGTTTGTGACCAGCCACCCCAGCGCACGTGCCTGGCCCCTCTCTAGGCACGTGGCCGAGGGCATGGAATACCTGGAGAGCAAGAAGCTGGTGCACCGGGACCTTGCCGCCCGCAACATCCTCATTTCCGAGGACCTGGTGGCCAAGGTCAGCGACTTCGGCCTGGCCAAGGCCGAGCGGAAGGGGCTGGATTCCAGCCGGCTGCCGGTCAAGTGGACGGCGCCCGAGGCTCTCAAACAAGGGGTGAGCCCCCCTCGTCCCAGGGCCCTTGGAGCCCCAGCTGTGCTGTGTGACCCTGGGCATGTCTCTTGGCCTCTCTGAACCTCCAAAGGAAGTTTGCCTCACCAGCGAGCACTTGGCCCGTACTTGTTCCTTTTAGCCCTGTCTGGCCTCTCCCTTGTGCGACCCTGTCTGGGCTTCGGTTTCCCCACTTCTGAAAGAGACTCGGACCCAGGCTGAGGGCAGGAGGAACCAGGCCTACCTCGTGCTCTGGATCTGAGCAGAGGGTCTGAGCTCTGCTTGGATGGGGGGGGGCCTCGGGGAGGAGTCTGTTGGGAAGAGACCAGAGAGCAAAGGTCAGCCCAGGGGGCCTTCCTGGAGGCAACAGGGGCTGGAGCCGAGGCCGGGGTCCCTCCTCAGCCTGGTATCTGCCCCGCAGAAGTTCTCCAGCAAGTCGGACGTCTGGAGTTTCGGGGTCCTGCTCTGGGAGGTCTTCTCCTACGGCCGGGCTCCGTACCCCAAGATGGTGAGCGGGGTCGGGGGGTGCGGGGTCCTGTGCGGTCGGGGCGTGGCTGTGCGCCTGGGCCCACCACGTGCGCTCTGCCCACAGTCGCTGAAGGAGGTGTCGGAGGCCGTGGAGAAGGGCTACCGCATGGAGCCCCCCGAGGGCTGCCCGGGCCCCGTGCACGCGCTCATGGGCAGCTGCTGGGAGGCCGAGCCCGCCCGCCGGCCGCCCTTCCGCAAACTGGCCGAGAAGCTGGCCCGGGAGCTGCGCACCGCCAGTGCCTCGGCCCCTGCGGGGGCGCAGGACGCGGACGGGTCCACCTTGCCCCGCGACCAGGAGCCCTGACTGCCCGGCGGCCAGGCCCGGAGGACCGAGGTTGTGGGGGGCACGGGTGGGGCTGCGTGCCAGCCCGAGGAGGGTCGGGACCCATGAGGTGCCCGCCTGGCTCACGGTGCAGGGGCCGGCTGGCCTGGGGGCTCGGCAGCCCGCGGACCTCAGCCCTGGGGGTTGGCGGCTCCATAAAGACCGGTTCTGAGGACTGGGTGTCTGCGTCTCTCTGCAACCCCGGTGTCCTCACCACCCTGGGGCCCCCGCTACTGAGCCCGGGCGACCTGCCTGCTGGGGCATCTGCCCACTGAGGGCTGCCCCCCGCTGGGACCTCGCAGCCACCGTGGGGACATAGCTCCCCAGGATGGGGCCAGGAGATGCTCTGGGCCGGGGAGCACAGCCACCGTGGACCCACTGGCCATCACCCACGGCACCCACTGCGGGCCACCCGTGGGGGCCGGTTCAGTGGTCAGGACCCGCCCTGACCCTTGGGGTCCCAGGCACAAAGGGCTCTGGGAGAATGCCAGCGGCCGCGGGGTTCTGAGCCCCATGCCCCGAGAGGGTCTGCCCCTGCAGCGTCATTCCCCCCGGGGGACGCTCTGGGGCAGCCACCTGCGTCGTCCTGCTGTCACAACACAACAGCCTGGCCCGGGGCCTCTGGGGGGCTCGCTGAGAAACGCCCGCTGCGTGGCCTGTCCCGGACCCTGCCTCTCTTGTCCCCTCACTTGGGGGCTGGGCCTCTGGCTTGCACCACCAGCTTCGGATCCTTTGCCCCCCTGGCTTTGTGGGCCCGGCCTGCAGTCACCAACCATCCCGGACATCGGGCGTTTCCAGGATGGGGGACATTAGTGCTAAAGCTGGAACAGTCCCTGGCAAACTGGCGATTGGTCCCCCTGCCAGGCCCCGGCAGCCTCCTCTGTGGTCAGGCGTCTCTTCCCAGGGTGGGGGGTGAGGACCCCAGGGGCTCACACAGCGGAGGGCTGAGCGCATGCAGCTGGCGCCCGTTTATGACTCTGACCGTCAGCCACCCCTCTCAGTTCACGCTTCCAGCCTGGCAGCCTCCAGGAGGCCCAGAGGGGGTCTGGGGCCAGGCTGGGCGTGGTCCCCACCCCGGGACCCCCTGAGCTAGGGAGGGGACACGGGCCACAGCACGCCCTCCCCAGGGCTGACCTCCCCCCCCCGCACCCCCCAATCCTGCCAAGCTGAGCCTGAGCTGGAGAAACGCCCCAAGGTCCTGCGGATCTCCTGCCGTGCCCCTGAGGCACTGCCCACCCTCTGGCCTGTTTCCCCAACAGCACCCAAAGGGGTTTAGTGTCTGTTCCTGGGGGAGACAGGAAGGGTGGGCGGCCAGAGGGGCTGAGAGTGGCCTGGCCTCACGAGTCCAGCGGGGGGGCCGCCTGCGCCCCGGCGCCACCCCTAATCCGGCCCTTTAAGCTGACACAGCGTCTGCATCTTCAGCCCGTCCCTCCCGCTAAGTCGCCAAAGCCCCCAGGCCTGATGCCCCATCCCTCCCAGGGCCTCTTAAGCCCCCCCACCCCCCACTGTGGCCAATTAGCTAACTGGGGCCTGAGAACAGAGCAGCACGTTCGTGTTTTAAAGTGATGAAGCAATTAGGGGATTTGTCCCCCAGCCACAGGCCTCGCTCCCCTGGCTGCCGCCGGCTGAGCCCACCTTAGAGGGGGCACCCCAGGGAGCCCTCCCGCCGGCGCTCAGGGGGTCGGGGGCCTCCCCTACCCAAGTCCCCTCCTTCCTGGGCCACGGCTCCTCCTCCAGGCCCCTCGCCCCTTTTCTACCAGCTGTTCCGTGTGTCTCTCCCCGCGAAGCCGACGTTCCCGAAGGATCTACTCCTGTCCCACGGGGCCGGGCAGCCGCCCTCCCGTCCTGTCACCAAGTCCAGGAGCCCCCACCCCCCACCCCTCTCCTCTCGGCTTTCGGGGCACCCCCTTCCTGAGCCCCCAGGCTCCTCGGATTGGGGGGTTGGCAGGCCGGCCTGGGGGGCTTCCCCTGGAACCTGTGCCGACTCTCGGGCCCCCGCCCCCGTGACAATCCCATCATCCACCTGCCCCCAAACGGGCCTGCGTATCGCCCGCTCCTCCTCCCCAAACTTTGTCCCCGTGGAACTGCTCTCCTGTCCCCCGGGCCCCCCGCCATCCCCATGGCCCTGACCAGGCCTCTGCATCCTCCCGGCCTCCATCTTGCCCACAACAGATTCTTGTCCCAAACGCCGTCCGCCTGTGTCCCTCCCCTGCCCCCCACCCCCGACGGCTCCCAGTAGATCCCCATGCAGATCCTTAAAAGAGCAGCCCACCCTGCGTGCCCCGTCCCTCCTCGGCCTGAGTGTCCTCACTAGGCCTCCGACCACCAGCAGCTGCATTTTCCTGGTGTAGTTGCTGGTTGTCTGTCTCTCCCACTAGGATGTCAGCTCCAAGGTTTGTGTTTTGTTGCCTACTGTGGGCAGTACCTGGTCCACAGTCAGGGCTCCATCACATGTTGACTGAGAGAATGGAGTGAACTTCTATTCATCCCTCAAAACCCAGCTAAAATGCCCCCTATGCCCTGTCCTACTCAGTGCCCGGGGAGCCACCTGGAACTGCCTTCACCTCCTGGGACCTCAGCTTCCCCCACCCCGTTGACATCTGTGACTCTGAGAGGGCCTTCTTCTGGCCCCAGCTGATAAAAACCGTAACTGGACACTCAGTAAGCACTGACTGCATACCATTCACTGTGTGGAGTCCGCGTGAGAGCTCCAGGGCTGAGTCCTGGTGTCACAGCTAGGGAAACTGAGGCCCAGAGAAGCGGGCCCTTGTTGGTGTCCTACAGCGAGGGTGGCAGGCCCAGGCTGACGTGTCCCCCACCCCACGGCCCCAGCCCTCCGTCGGGCTGCCCTCCCCGGGAGGCTCAGTTAATCACCGGGCTAATCCTCCCCAGGGCCCCCCCTCGGGCCACCGGGCGGAGCCCCGTGGACGCCGGATCCCACGGCCCAGGAGGGGCTGCCTGGCCGTGAGCGCTGCGCGGGCGGCGGGGGAGGGAGCTGTGGGGGCAGCGTCCCAGCCTCTGCGTCCTGGGTCCCAGACAGGGAGACAGACAGACAGACAGACGGACAGAGATGTAGGGAGCCAGACGCGGAGGCATCAACAGGGAAGGAGGTGGAGACAGAGAGTCGGAGGTCGACGGGGACGCCGACGAGGACCGCGGGCCCCTCCCCGCCTGCCCGGCCGGCCGTCCCTCCCGCGGTCCCACCCCATCCGTGGCGCTGCCGCCCCGCCAGGCGGGGGCGCGGAGGAGCATGTTCCTGAGCGCGGGCGAGGGGCCGGCGGCGGAGGGCGGGGCCCCGGGGCCGGGCGAGGAGGCCCCCAAGAAGCAGCACCGGCGCAACCGCACCACCTTCACCACCTACCAGCTGCACCAGCTCGAGCGGGCCTTCGAGGCCTCCCACTACCCGGACGTTTACAGCCGCGAGGAGCTGGCAGCCAAGGTGCACCTGCCCGAGGTGCGCGTGCAGGTGAGGGCGTCCCGCCACCCGGGGACCCTCCCAGGCTGTGGCCCGAAGAGAAACCGGGAAGGCCTCCTGGAGGAGGAGATGCAGGGCTGGGGCCTTGATGTTGGAGTAGGAGTTTGCCGCTGGGAAGGAGAAGGGGCGTTTTCCTAGGCATCCAGAACAGCTTGTGCAGAGATGTGGCAGCAGTACATTGAAGGTGTTTCCGCTGAGCTGGTTGGGCGGCGGTGGAAGGGGAGGCAGAGAATGGGGCTGTGAAAGAGCTCGTGAAGGGCCTCGAATGCCGAGCCGAGTGGCTTGGACCTCATGCCTGGGGCCTGAGAGCCGGGAGCCCGAGGGGGCCCAGGCAGAGGGAATGGCAAGGAGGGACTGGATTCCAAAAAGCCTCGGGGGCTGATGCGGTGGGAGCCAGGCGGCAGGGGTCCCGCCCTGAAGATGGCCATGTCCTTGAGGCGCTGCAGCACGAGGGAGTCAGGCTAGACAGCAGGCAGCACCCTGAGAGGTGGGGAGGAACGCCACAGGTGGGGAAGAGTGGCCTGGCTGCGCCCCGATGGCCCTGAGCTGGGAGAACCCCTCTCGCCGCCTCCAGGTGTGGTTCCAGAACCGCCGGGCCAAGTGGCGCCGCCAGGAGCGTCTGGAGTCCGGCTCCGGGGCCGTGGCAGCCCCGAGGCTCCCCGAGGCCCCAGCCCTGCCGTTCGCCCGCCCTCCGGCCGTGCCGCTGCCCCTGGAGCCCTGGCTGGGCCCCGGGCCCCCTGCCGGGCCGGGCCTGCCGCGCCTCCTGGGCCCCGGCCCCGGGCTGCAGGCGACCTTCGCGCCCCACGCCTTCGGGCCCGCCTTCTCGGACGGCTTCGCGCTGGAGGAGGCGTCGCTGCGGCTGCTGGCCAAGGAGCACGCGCAGGCGCTGGACAGGGCCTGGCCCCCGGCCTGAGCCGTCCGCCCTGTCACCAGGGCCTGCGACCTCCCGGGGACAGCGGCCACAGCCTGGTCACAGAGCGGCCCGGCCACCAGAACAGACCGCTGCTGCAGAGCAAGGCTTGGGGCCTCCGCGTCCCACCCTCCCTGTCCGTCAGTGGCCTCCCGCGCCGGGTCCCCCACCCGCGGCTGGCCTCGGGGCACCCTCTGCCCCTCCTGGGGCCTCAGGAGCCACGGGACGCTGATTCTCTGAGTGCCCCCTGCTCATCTCCCACCCAGGTTCCTGAGGTCGCACGGCCGGGAGTGGACGGAGCCGTTTCCAAACTCGTTGCTGACCCCGTCCCGCCAGGCACGGCGCTGGGTCCCTGGGGGCGTGCGAAGCGGTGGGACCCCTGCCGGGCGCTCACGGGGGACACGCAGGCAGAGGCAGGTGACGCTGGGGGAATACCGCCCGTCCCTGCTCCCTCCAGGTACCCAGGTGTGGCTTCTGTCCCCCCACCCCACCACAGACCCCGTCACGTCCCCCAGCCCAGCGAGGCCAACCCAGCCGTGTCTCCCCGGGGCTCATGAGGGCAAGACGGCCGCCCTGCCCGGGGCCGGGCCGGACTCAGGACACGAAGCTGTTGGGGGCAAGGAATGGGGTGTGACCGGTGCCAGCACAACGGGGCGTCTCCCCAGGGAACAGGCAGCCCCGGTCAGAGCAGGAGGGGGATGGGGACACAGGGGCAGAAGCTGCAAGCGGCCGGCACCCCGCCCCCTCCGGGCTGCGTCCAGGAAGCGACCACAGGCTCACTTCCGGCCCTCAGGCCACATCCACATCCGCGGGGCCCACAGCCCGCCTGCTCATCTCCAGCCTCAGATGGCAGCACACGGGCCCCGGGTCCATGTCGTGGTGACGCTACAGCTGCCGGGCCAACCCATCCACCCATCCATCATTCATCCAACATGCGACAGGGACGGGATGGTGAACAGAACAAAGACCCCTGTCCTGACCGAGCTGCCACTCCAGTGGGAGAGACAAAAAGCACGATTAAAAAAATAAATAAGTAAAACCCAAACCGCGAGCTGGTGACAAGTCCTAGAGGGAAAATAAAACCAGGACGACAACTGGTCGTGCAGGGCTGCAATTTAATAGGCGGTCAGGGGACGCCTCGTGGACAAAGTGACCCCAGAGCAGAGACCTGGAGAGGAAGGAGGGAGCCATGGGGACACCTGGGGGAGGAGCGACCCAGGCAGAGGGCACAGCCTGTGTAAAGGCCCTGGGGCAGGCCCGGGCCTGGCGTCTGGGAGGAACAGCGAGGAGGTCCCCGTGGCTGGAGCAGAGGGAGGAGAGAGGGCAGGGAGGGGACGGGGCAGGTCGGGCCTGGCCCCATGGTTGTTACATCTCTGGCCCCTCCCGAGAGCCACGGGGAGCCGTGGGAGGGTTGGGACTGTCTGCCGGCCCAGGGCAGGTCACCAGGCAGAGCAGGTGGGCAGTAATCCGCTCGGCAGAGTCCTAAGCGGATGAGGCTCCCGTTTTCTCGGGACCCGGCGGCATTAGCCGCAAGGCCCCCACCCCACTGGTCCAGCCAGAAGACAGACGGGCGTGGAGGGCGGGGCCACAGCTGTGGGGCGGGGCCTACCCAGAGAGGGTGGGGCCATGGCCATGGGGGCGGAGCCTACCCGGGAGAGGGCGGGGCCTGCAGACCCAACGTGACGGGCCGGCCTCCTCCAACCCTCCAGTCCGCGGGCTCAGGCCTCAGCCCTGCGACCCCCGCACACCCGCCCTCGCAGCCAGGCCGGGCAGGAGGTGGGGCTGCGGGAGCCGCGCTTCTCCCCTGGGCTGTGTGTGGCCAGATTCTCGGTGCCCAATGCGGACGCCAGGATGTGTTTCGAGGGGGGTGGGTGGTGGCGGGCGCACAACACGACAGCTGAGACCCGAGCACCAGTGCGACCACTACAGATGGACGGGAGAATGACCCACAGCCCAGCTGCCTGGGCTCAAGTGACTGCCCCTGGAGAAAGCCCCGTGACCTTCACAGGAAGGAAAGTCCTTGCTGAAATGGGTTAGGATGGAGTCAACTCTGCCGGGGAGAACTACCCACTGGAGGCTGAAAGGACTCAGAGATAGACAGAGACACATATCTGGATACTGAAGCACCTGGATCCACCCCTGCCTGAAGCCAAAGCCACTCCCGGACATCTCAGTTCCTGAAGCTCACACTCTTCGGCTTCGGGTGGCCTGCGTGGGGTTGATCCCCTGGCAACCCAGAGGCTTGGCTAGAAAAATCCGGCCCTCGAGGACTGAGGTGGGGCCCGTTGCACAGGGCGAAGAATTCAAGAATCCAGACAAGAAATCCAGTTCTGCCTGGAGGTGAGGATGGCCCGCAGAGGCTCAGCAGGGGGTGGCAGCTGGGGCCCCTCCCCGCTGGCGTCCCTCCCCCTCCGGGCGCTGTCAGACCACCCCCCCCAAGGACGGGCCCGGGGTCTTTATCCCCCCCCAGCCCGGCCCTGATCCAGCCTCGCTGAGGGGCGCACACGGGAGCCGGGGGAGGCTCCGTTCATGGAAAAGGCTGTTTCTCCCGGAAAGACAGTCTCCCTCGGGGGCGGGATGGTGCGAGCCGCGCCCTCGGGGGTCCCTCGGGGTCCTCGCGGCCTGGGCTCGGGCGACCCGCCCTCTAGAACTTCTGGTTCTTGCTGAGCCGGTTGTGGCGCCAGATGTTGTGCTTGCGCAGCAGCCGCCAGTACTCGCGGGTCTCGGGGTCCAGCTCCTCCAGCGTCTTGGGGGGGCCCAAGTTCATCTGGAACAGCCTGGCGGGGCGCGGGCGGGGCTCAGGGCGGTCCCCCCCCCCTTCCCGACGGCACTAGGATCCCAGGGGGACACACAAGCCCTCTCCTGCCCCCGGGCCACTGGCTGTGCTGTGACGCCTCCCCGGCCACTCGCTCGACCTCTCTGAACCTTCCCCGGCTCTAAGGATCAGCCCACGTCGGTGGCCCGCATGCCTGGCTCTCGCGGCCAAAAGCAAAATCCCTCCTGTAGCCCCCTGGGCCCTAGGGGGCTGGGCTCCGTCCCCTCCCTGCCCCGTCTCCCCGGCTCTCCACCTCGGCTCCCAGCCATTCCACTGACTAGCCAGGGGCAGTGCGGCCCCAGGCCCTTTGCACGGGCTGTTCCCTCCGCCTGCCTCTGAAGCTCCCCCCACCCACTCAGGTGCTGACTCTGGCCTCACCTCCCCGGGGGGGGGGGGGGGGGGGGGCTGACCCGTGAAACCTCAGATTGGATCAGCCAGGCCCCCCTCACCCGTCACCAGGGACTCTGGCCTGTTCTGTGCCCTTTTGTGTCCCCAGCACCTAGGACAGGGCCTGGCAAACAGTAAGCGCTTAATAAATGCTTGTTTAAAACAAAGGACGCTGCTGGATGCAGTTCGCAGGCATCCTGATCTCACTAACTCCTCACGACCCTCTGACGGAGGCGTAACCCCAGTCATATGAGGCCCCCCGGCTACCCCCCGACCCCCCAGGGCGTCCCGATGACCTGGGAGGACGCCGCCTGGCCACTCACCACTCGGGGTACTCGGCGTCCGGCCTGAGCGCCACGTCGGGCCCGTCCTTGTAGATGTTGACGCCCATGGCGTGCGTGCTGAGCCGCACCGGGTCCGTGCACACCTCCGGGTCCTTCAGGGCCTCGCTGACCGCGCCTTTGCCGCCTCGACCCCCCTTAACGACTGCGGCCGGGCGGGCGGGCGGGTGGGGAGAGTCGGCTCAGCCCAGCCCCGCCCAGCCCCGCCCTCCTCCCCCGGCTGCCCCCTCCCCGGGGGCCTGGCTGGACCCTGGCTGCGGCCCTCAGAACGACTTCAAGAGTGACCGAGCCACTGCTCTGCAGCTCCATTTCGAGTCCTTCTGTCTATGGCGCGGAGAAAACGCTGCCACGTGGCTTTAAGGCCGAACATTTGTCAATTCCCGCCTCGCCACAAGGAGATCAGGCAAGGCTGTATCCAGCTAAACTTTAAATCACTTTGTTCGCTTTTGCTTAAGTGGTTAATCCTTAGATGGAGCCCACTGCCTTCTCGAATTTCCGGTGGTGACTTGACCAAGGTCACACTGTGATTAGGGGGCAGAAACAGGCTGAGAATTCAACTTCATGACCTTCTCTGACCCCGCCTCCAAAAAAAAAAACAACTCTGCGCCTGCGCAGTGAAGCGCATGTGCTCCACGTAACCCACACCCTCCTCACTGGCCGCTCGGCTTCACGACTCGCGCCTGCGCATTGAGTCCAATCGCGCCCGCGAGTCCCTCAAACTGCGCATGCGCGTAAAGCCTAGCGTCGGCCTCTGCACGCTTGCGCACTGATGCTAGGACCCACCTCCGCAACCAGCGCCTGCGCACTAGCAACTCCCCAATGTCCCCGCCGTGCTTATCTCGGTCCCTCTTAACGCAGCTCACCCGCTTTCTTGGCATAATCCCGTACAAGGAGTCTTCCTGGATCGGCGGGATCCGGGAGCTGCCGCGCCGGCCAGCCGGCCCAGGTCCGGGCAGCTCCGAAGAGGCGTCTGGCCGCCATGACGTATGCTGGCTGCCCGCACGTGCTCGCTTCCGGGAGACGTCAGCGGCCAAGGGGTCCTTGGGAGTTGTAGGCTCTTAGAGACTTCTGGGAAATGTAGTATTCCAGCCTCAGGTGTACATTCATCGTGACTTCTCTAAACTTTTATAGATATCCCGTTACTGTATGAGGCGACTTTCAAAGGGTGTTTCATTGACTTCTTGTCCTTCTTCAGTTACTGGTCATTTACCCCAAAGATCGCACCTTGTACATTCCTGATTCTATTTGAGGAAAATTACCGGAAACCTAAAAGTAATAAACAGCTCACACGTGTTGGATTCATTATATTCCGGCCCTCCTGCTAAATCCTTAGCCAGCTTCCTCTCTAATCCTCACAATTAGGAGGCGGGTACTATTATTATCCCCCGTTTGCAATCAGAGCCGACGCTCAGGGAGATAAAGTCAAGCCGGGAGGCGTTATTCGGCCTCCTTAATACAAGCCAAACCGGAAGTCCATCTACAATAGGGTCCCCGTGCTGCTTCCGGTTTCCCCGGAGTCCGAAGAGACCGCCTCTCCCTCCTTCAGTATTTCCCAATCCCATTCCTACCCAGCCGTCATCCCTTGGGAGAATGCCGCCGCCGTCGGAGGCGGGCAGTGATTATGAATCCCATTCTGCAGTTGAGGAAACACGCCCAGAGGCCAGCCCATGCGCCCACGGTGCATGGATGCAGGCCGGGGATTCGAACCGGCGTGCGTACACCTAGCGCCCCCGCGCGGCGAGTCTGGCTGGGAGAACTACATTTCCCAGCAGACCCCGCGAGCATGCGCATGCCCAGTGGGCCAGGGAAGCGGCGAGCGGCGGCGGCTGGAACGAATAGGGCGGACCCTGGACGCTGTGTCCTGGGGTCCGCGCGCGCTGGGACCACCTCGGTTTGAGAAGTGAGTGTCCCCGCGGGACAGAGCGGGGTCTGGGGCGGTGCCTGGGGCCAGAGGTCTGAAGTCTTGAGCGTGGGGTCTGCGTGAGCGCTGGGGTCTGAACTTTGAGCTTTAGGCTCGGGGTCCGTCCTCAGCCTGGGTTCTGGGGTCGGGGTCGGGGTCGGGGTCTGGAGTTGACCCGGGCCGTGGCTTCGGAGGTGGCAGGTGAGGGTCTGCTTTCTGGCGTCTCGGATCTCTACGATTAAGTCTGGGGCCCTGAGTCTAAAGTCTGGGGTCTTGAGTCCGGGGTCTCTGGGGTCGGGGTGTGTCTCCAGCCTGGGCCCCACGTTGCGGGGGAGGAGGATTTGGAAGAACCGGGGCTGGGGTGACAGGGACCGGGGAGTCGTCAGGGTTTGGAGCCCCGGGAAGCCACTGCCTTACCCCTGCTCATTCTGTGCCTCAGTTTCCTCGACTGTAAAACGGGGATCGGGGCAGGCCGTTCCCTGCAGGGTATGGCAAGGATTAAATCCCGTGTTCTGTGTGCGCAGCGCCCGGCGACAGCACCAAATTAGCCCCCGGGAAACCGACCCTTCCAGTCTCTCAGATGCCGGCCTCGGCCTGGGGTCCAGGATGGAATTCCTGACGCCGCCCCGCCCCCCGCCTGTGCCTCCGGCCATGGACTTGGAGGAGCCCGGGGGCTCGCTCTCACCCTCTCAGGACGCCCCCCGTGACCTCCAGTGGGCCCCGGCGCCCGGAGGCCCCGGCAGCCTGAGTCACATGGAACTGGACGGGCCGAGTGTCGAGGACCTCGTGCAGCAGTTTGAGGCCCTGCCGGGTGACCTGGGGGGCCTGTCCCCGGATGGCCCCCCCTGCCCCCTGCACATCGCCACCGGCCATGGCCTGGCCCCCCAGGACGTCGCCGATGCCCACGGGCTCCTGTCAGCCGAGGCCGGCCGGGACGACCTGCTGAGCCTCCTGCGCCTCGAGGAGGCCGTTCCTTCCCCGTCGTATCCCGAGGAGCCCCCGGACCCTGCTCCCCACCTTCTGCAGCCCCCCGAGGACCCGGAGGAGGAGAGCGGCCCCCCGGAGTGGGCAGAGGGAGCTTCTGCCGAGCAGGGGGGCAGCAGGAGCTCCAGCAGCTCCCCGGAGCCCTGGCTGGAGACTGTGCCCTTGGTGGCTCCTGCAGGGCCACCCACCGGCGCCCAGGTACAGCCTGCCCGGTCCCGGGCGCCTCTGCTGCTGGCCGAGCCCGGGACTCAGGCCGCCCTCTTCGTCTCCTTGCAGAGCCCGGCCACCCCGGCGTCCCCTGCGTCCCGCCCTGCCCTCCAGGAGGGTGAGTACCCTGCCCGCCCGGGCCCAGGGGGTGGGGGGTGGGTCAGAGCAGCCAACTCGGGCTCCCGGATCTGCCCCAGAGCTTTGCCCGTCAGGAGTTGCTTCCAGATGAGGCTCAGAGGTTGCTTTCGAGTGGATTCCACGCGGCCTGGGAGAGCAGAGACAGTCGGGAGAATGTTCTGGAAGGAGCCGAGGGGGGCAGGGCAGGCCTGGGGGTTGGTGGCACATCAGATCTGGAACCGAGGGTGGCCTGTGCGTTTTCAAAGGGCTAGAAAAGAATCCAAAAGGAGAAGAGTTCTTGGCACGTAAAGATGGGACGCGGTTGGGATGTCAGTGTCCGCAGATAGAGTGGGCCACGGTCACGTCCACGCGTTGGTGTGTCGTCGTCTCTGGCGGCCTTTGTGTCAGAACAGTCAGGTTGCAACGGAGACCATCTGGCCCACAAGGACAGAAATACTTACTCTTTGGCCCTTTGCCGAAACAGTTTGCCAATCTCTGCCTTAAAGGATTGAAAGAACCAGTTCTGGCCATTTGGAATGTTCTAGAATGTCCCCCAAAACTACTAGAGGCCATAGGTCAAAGAGCAAGTTCTGTGGTTGTGGGGAGGGGAGCTGGTCTGGGCCTGTAGGTCCACGAAGGTTCTGGACTCGTGGGTGGAGCTGTGGCTGACCTCGGGAGTTCTAGAACTGGGCACTCTGCTTGTGGTTCTAGATTAAAGGAACCCGGGCTGGAGAATGATCTGGAATGCTGGCCAGAGCCGTCTGGTCCTGCTCAGAGGCAGGCGATCTAGAACCACAGCGGATGGAGGTCGTCTGCGGTTCTAGACCAGCAAGGGGTGTTCTAGAACTTGAGGCAGGGCCCTCTGATTCTAGAGGAATCAGAAGATTCTAGAACTGTGCCATACAGTGGGAAAGTAACGTGAGCCATATGCGATTTTAAACTTCCTGGTTATCCCCGTTCAAAATAAAACAGGGAAGATTACCTTTAATAGTGTATTTTAGTTCACTCGATGTCTTGAAAACATTATTTCAACATCTAGTTAGCATCTTATAATTATTTCACGTTTTTTTACACTAAGTCTTCAAAATTGAATTGCACTTTGCATCTACGGTACATGTCAGTCTGGACCAGTCACATGTCAAGTGCACGGTGTCCCCTGGTGCCTGGTGGCTGCCACGTTAGCCCAATTCCAGAACCCCAGGGCCGAGTTGCCTGCTGTTCCGGAACGCTCAGCTCGTGGGGGACACCGGGCAGAGCTGGCTGTACTTAAATTCACTTAGAGCCTCCACGACTGGGGGCCTGTCCCTGTGGTTCTAAACCAAGCAGCAGTAGGTACGGCTTAGAACTTTCTAGAACCGTTGCAGTGCCATCTGGTTCTAGGTGGCTCAGGGAATTCGGGAGCCAGGGGGCAAAGCTGTATGTGATTCTGGGCTGGGTTGGGGGGAATTTGAGACCATTGAGGAGAGCTGTGTGTTTCTGGACTGTTCAGATAATTCTAGAACCCCCGGGGGCAGCTGGGGTCACAAGCTATTTGAGGATATTCTAGAACCTTGGGACGAGCTACGTGATGCTGTCATGATTCAGAAGTTCTAGAATCGTGGAAGGGAGAAGCCTGTGGTTCTAGAGTCATCTAGGCATCTAGAACCCCTGGCGGGTTTAGTTTGAGACCTGTCGGAGAGTTCTAGAATCGTGGCTTGGAGCCATCTGGGGTCTGGACAGCATGAGAGTGATAGAGACAGAACAGTTACTTCTTTCTGCTCTGATCGGGCGTTTTCGTGACCACGGAGCCGAGTTGCCTGTGGTCCTGGGCTGATTAGAGAGAATTCTAGAAAAAACGGGTCAAGTAGACTAGTTCTAGATTGATTAGGAGAATTCCAGAACCATCTGGTGGCGTTGACCATAGTCCTGTAACGCTGCACGTTTTAGGAACGAGAGTGGGGCCGTCTGGTTCTAGGCTGATCACGGGATTCTAGAAGCCCGGGGCGGGGGGGGGGGGGGGGGGGGGGGCCCGTGAGCGCTGGAGCTGTTTCTGGATCTGGCCGTCATTCTGGACTCACAGCCGCTCTTGAAACCGGGTCCTCTGCCTGGGGGCCCTGGAGCCGTGGGCAGAGCTGGCTCCAGACTGATGGAAGGTTCTGGAGCTGTGAGGGCCAAGCTGAGGGCGTGGTGGGGACCGGGGATGGCCCCGTGCGCTTCAGGACGGTCAGCCCCACGGGCTGGAGCTCGGTGCCTCGGGGCAGAGCCGGCGGGGGCGGCGGAGCCTGGGGGCCCTCGGGGCTGACTGTCGTCCCCGTTGCTGCAGCGCCTGGACCCTGTGACTACGAGGACCTCCTGGACGGTGTCATCTTCGCGGCCAAGTACCTGGGCTCCACGCAGCTGCTGTCCCAGCGGAACCCGCCGCCCAGCGCGCGCATGGCACAGGCCCAGGAGGCCGTGGACCGCGTCAAGGTGAGGCCGCGCCGGGCCACGGGGCTCCCCAGGGTCGCCGGGCAGGGGGGTGGCCGCCTGGGGGGGCAGTGGCCAGGTCCTCGGGGGCCTCCACGTCCCCCGTGCCCACAGGCCCCCGACGGGGAGACGCAGCCCATGACGGACGTGGACCTCTTCGTCTCCACCAAGCGGGTCAAGGTCCTGACGGCCGACTCCCAGGTAGGGGCCGGGCCGGCGTCGGGTCAGGGGTGGGGGGGCTCCGCCGGGACCTCGCAGCCCGCCCAGGCCCCGTGTCGCCCGTGCAGGAGGCCATGATGGACCACGCGCTGCAGACTATCTCCTACATTGCCGACATCGGCAGCATCCTGGTGCTCATGGCGCGGCGGCGGGCACGGCGGCCCCCACCCCCGGCGGGCGGCCCGCGGCTCTGCAAGATGCTGTGCCACGTCTTCCGCGCCGACGACGTGAGCGCCGGGCCCGGCCACCCCCCCGCCCGCCCCCCTGGTCCCCCCCCATAGAGTCCTGAGACAGCGGCTGGCATCCCCGACGCCCCGAGAGCACCGTTTCTGGGGAATCCCGTCCCCGGGGGGCGCAAGGGCTCAGCGCCAAGGACGCCGGGAGGCTGGGGGGGACCTGGAGGAGGCGGGCGGCCCCCCCGAGACGTCCCCCGTGCCCGCAGGCCCAGCTCATCGCCCAGGCCATCGGCCAGGCCTTCGCGGTGGCCTACAGCCAGTTCCTGCGCGACAGCGGCCTGGACCCCGGCCAGGTGGCCGCGCGGCAGGGCCAGGGGGCCGTGGGCCCGGGCCACCTGCACAACGGGGACCTGGATCACTTCTCCAACAGTGACAACTGCAGGGAGGTGAGCGGGCAGCGGCGGCCCCCTGCCTGCCGTGTGTCCCCCGCCCCCGGGGTGCACCGACGCCGTGCCCGCGTGCCCCGCAGGTGTGCATCGAGAAGCGGCGCGGCGAGGCCCTGGGCGTGGCTCTGGTGGAGTCGGGCTGGGGGTCGCTGCTGCCCACGGCCGTCATCGCCAACCTGCTGCACGGCGGCCCAGCCGAGCGCTCGGGCGCCCTGAGCATCGGGGACCGCCTGACCGCCATCAACGGGGCCAGCCTGGTGGGGCTGCCCCTGGCCGCCTGCCAGGCCGCCGTCCGCGTGAGTCCCCCGGGGCCCCACCTCCCCACGTCCCCTCGGTGGTCCCCTCCCACCAACCGTCCCCAAAGGGACAGCATGGAATATGAAGTCCTGCCTGCACGTGGGCACTCAGGGGAAACTGAGGCCTGGGGAGGAGAGAGGTCACACAGCCCCGCCCCTCGAGGGGCCTCCCAGAATCTAGGGCCTGGACGGCAGGTTCCATCTGATGGGTGGGTAAACTGAGGCCCAGCAGGGGCTGCAGCTTGCCAGGAGGTCGGTCCGGCAGCCCCCATGGGCCCAGCTAGGCCAGCGGCCACCGTGCCCCCGGCAGGAGGTGAAGTCGCAGACGCTGGTGACCCTGAGCATCGTGCATTGCCCGCCGGTCACCACGGCCATCATCCGCCGGCCGCATGCCCGCGAGCAGCTGGGCTTCTGCGTGGAGGATGGCATCGTGAGCCCCGGCCCGGGGTGGCAGGGGACAGGTGGGTGGGCGGGCGGCCCGTCGCGCGGCCCCCGCAGCCACCACGTCCTGTCCCCACAGATCTGCAGCCTTCTGCGCGGGGGCATCGCCGAGCGCGGGGGCGTCCGCGTGGGCCACCGCATCATCGAGATCAACGGGCAGAGCGTGGTCGCCACGCCGCACGCGCGCATCATCGAGCTGCTCACCGAGGCGCACGTGGAGGTGCGGGGCGCGGGGGACAAGGGGGACCGCCCGCCCCCAGCCCCCGCCCAGCCGCCCGCCCTCTCCCCCAGGTCCACATCAAGACCATGCCGGTCGCCACCTACCGCCTGCTCACCGGCCAGGAGCAGCCCGTGTACCTGTGACGGCCGCCGTCGCTGCCACCGCCGTGCCTTAGCCCCCCGCCCGGAACCTTCCGTGGTGGCCGGGCCCCCGGGACCCCCAGCCCTCCGTTATGTCGGATGTAAAAAATTAAATGTTTATCGAACGGGTAAGAGCTCAGATCGCAGTCTGTGGGGTCGAGACCAGGCCCCGCCTCTGCCCCGGGTCCTTCCCGGAAGCCACTAGAAGCCGCAGCTGCGAAAATACTCCATTTATTAAACACCACGGGGAAGGAGGCAGGGGTCCGGGTCCTGGATGGGAAACTGAGGCCCAGCTCCAGGGAGGGGTCACAGATCGGTGGCCGGGCCCCAGGCGTAGCCTTCTTCATCGGAGGACTCCACGTCTCGCGCTCGTGTGAACTTCTTCCGCAAAGCTTCCTGCTCATACATCCTGGGGAGCAGGAAATGGAAGAGGGGCTGCAGGTGGGGAGGGCGGGAGCGTCCCTACCATTAACTGAGGTTGCTCTGTGGGAGGCACCTCGGGTGTAGACAGCACAAACAAGACTGGGCACTTGGGGGTGGGGTCTTGTTAACGAACTCCTACACATCTTTCAAAGCCCCAGCTGCAGTGCCCTGGCCTTCAGGAAGGCTTCACGATCCTCTCAGGAAGAGGGTCCCTACTCCCCATGGCCCCAGCTCCATGGGCCCAGAGCGGCTCTGTCCTGCCCGCTTGGCCAGGAGCACCATGAAGGCGTGGCTTCATTCTAGGGTTTGCTAACCCCGGAAGCCTGAGTCCCGGGAAATGGTTGAGGCCCCAGTGTGGGGCCCAGGGGCCCTTACCGCATGCTGTCCTGTCGCCTCGGAGCCTGCACGTGGCGGCTGTCCACCTTGGAGCCAGAGAAAAGCAGTTAACCCTTCCCGCAAAAGGATGACAAATCGGGATGAATGTTCCCCCCGTCCCCCTTGTCCCCATGCGAGTCCGAAACCCATCCCTGATTTGAAGTGAGGAAGTGGGGGGACAGGGGAAGGCCATGGCTGAGCTCCTGGCCCGTCAGCAAAGGGGGAATTGGGTTCCCCTTCTGGAAAGTTCCTCAGATGGCTGTCGTCAGGAGTCTGTAAATGAGTTCACGTGTGTAAAGTGCTTAGAAGACTGCCAGGCTGCCACGGACAGTTGAGCAGGTCGGGCACTGCACAACCCCAGGAGCACCACTGTGACGGCAGACCTCATGGATCTGCACGTTTCCACGCGGACCCAGAGGGTCCGGAGGGAGGGGGCCTTCCCTGAATGCACAGCCGGGTTGGGGGGGGCTGAGGTGGCCCCACGGGAATGAGAGCTGAGGAAATACTTGTTACACACGGGCCACCATGGGCGGGGACCTGAGTTCGAACAACCACCCAGTGGCGTCCAGATTTGATCACCTGGCCCGTGTCCCGGACACGGAAACTCAGGCCCGGAGGGCACAGCATTTCCCCGAAGTTGCTCAGTGACTCAGATCTGATCAGAGAGGCTTCGGTTCCCAGGCATCTGGTGGAAGGCGGGTCCCCGGGTGTCCCCGCCCCGCGTGCCCTGCTCACCTGGGCCGCCCGGTGACCCCGCGGGCTCGGGGGCTCGTCCGCCAGCACGGGCTCCGAGGACCGAGCCAGGGCCGGCACGGGGGGCTCCTCGTCCCCGTCCGTGTGCCGCCCACCCTCGCCGTCCGTGTAGTCGCCGTCTGTGTAGACGCCGTCCGTGTAGACGCCGCCCTCGCCGTCCGTCTCGTAGTCGCTGTTGACCCGGCTGTCGCAGCTCAGGTCCGCCGAGCTGTCGCCCAGGCCGCGCAGCGGGAGGTCCAGGTTGTCGTCGGAGGAGCCGTCCAGCTGCGGGGCCGGGGGGGTCTGGCTGAGTGGACCCCCGGCCCGACCGGGTCAAGACCCTCACCCTCAACCCCAGGGTCACCCCGGACGCCCAGGCCTCAGCTTGAGGCTTAACCCTTGACCCCCAGGAGTCTGACCTTGACCTTGCCCAACTCCAGGCTGAGGCCGGCCCCGAACCGACCTCGCCCCGGGCACCAGGTCGTGACCCCGCCCCGGCCGTGTCACCTGGTCCTCGGCCGTCCAGATGGGCCGCGTCTGCTGCTCGCGGATGATGCCCTTGAGCTCCTGGAACCAGGCGTCGCTCGTGCCGCGCAGGGGGACGGTGGCTGCGGGGCGGGGTCGTGAGCGCCGAGACCCAGGCCCCGCCCCCCAGCCCGGACCCCGGACCCCCCAGGCCCCGCCCCACCTGTGAACAGGTGGTCGCTGTGCTTGCGCAGCTTCTGCGCCTGCGCGTAGAGGCGGCGCGTGCTGCGGCGGGAGGCGGGGGCCAGCCACCGGCGCAGCGCCTTGAGGGCCGCGCGGCTCTCGGGGACGCAGAAGACGACGATCGGGTAGTATTGCACGTAGTTGAGGCGCTCGATGGCCGAGGGGGTCACGTCCAGGAGCGCGTGCTTGTCCTGCACAGGCCGGAACAGACAGCGGGACGAAGCCGAGAGAGAGAGGGAGAGGACGAGTCTGCGGTCAGAGTGGACCCCAGCCTCTCACACACCCGCAGCGTCCTGGGCCCCGGAGCCCCAGTCTGAGTCTCTCTGCCTCTTCCCGGGGTTTGCGGCTGCGGGGCTCCGGGCGGGCTCTGTCCCTCTCGAGCCCCCCGCCCCCATCACCAGGCCTCCCTCCAAGAGGGGGCTCTGTGGGAGACCACCTGGGCCTCGGTTTCCCCAGCCGGGAAACGGGACCCGCCGCGCAGCCGTCTTACCTTCTCGGCGATGACCCGCACGGTGTCCAGCTTGATGACCTTCGAGGGGCTGTCCGTCCTCGACACGCTCTCTGCGGGGGGAGGGGCGGCGCAGCCCTCAGATCGCGTCCTCCCGCCGCTCCCCCCACAGAACCGCCGGGGCTCCCCTCGGCCGGATGGACGGAGCACCACCCTCCCCCACCCCGACTCGCCCGCACTCCTCCTGTCGCTGGCCCATCTGGCAGATGGGGAAACTGAGTCTCGGGGACATAGGGTCACCTGCTCAGGGTTGGGGCCTGAGCACAGTCTGCTCCAGCCACCCGCTGTCCTGGGCTCGGCCGGACTCGGGGCCTGTGCTCGGGCTGTGACCCAAGGGAAGTGGCTCTCCCGGCCCCCTCTGTCCTCCAGGACCTGGGATGCTGCCACGCCTCCTCCAGGAAGCCCTCCTGATGGCCCTGCCCCCGGGCCCACAACCCAGGGGGACACAGCCTGGCCTATTTTTTACATTGTGGTAAAACACACATTACATAAAATTTACCATTTTAAGCACACAGCTCAGCGGCATGAAGCACATTCACACGGTTGTGCCACCATCCCCTCCATCTGTCTCCAGAACTTTCCATCTCCCCAAACTGAAGCTCTGTCCCCATGAAACACTGACTCCCACCCCTCCCCCAGCCCCTGGCCCCCCATCCACTTTCTGTCTCTGTGGATGTGGCTCCTCTGGGGACCTCCTGTGAGTGGTCCACACAGTGTGTCCCTCTGTGTCTGGCTCACGTCCCTGAGCATCACGTCCTCCAGGTCCGTCCACGTGGGAGCAGGCGTCAGGCTCTCCTTCCTTTTCACGGCTGCATAATATTCCAGGGTGTAGATGGACAGACTGTGTGCGTCTGTCCCCCATCCACGGACACCCGGGTTGCCTCTGCTTCAGGCCGCTGTGACTCACGCTGCCGCGGACACGGGTGCACACACATCTCTTGGGGCCCCCGCTTTTGAGGGGGGTGGAGGCGCAGGAGCGGGGTTGCTGGACCACGTGGTGAACTCAACGTCTCCCTTGTCGAGGACCCTCAGCCCGCCTTCCACTCCCGCCAGCCACACACGAGGGGCCGACTTCTCCCGGTCCTCACAGACGCTGTTTCGTGTCCCAGGGCCACCCTGTCCTGCCGGGTGGGACGTGGCATCTGACTGCGGTTGACATTGACCTGCCCCTGCCTCCACTTCTGGAGAAGCCTCTGGAAGGCAGGCGAGGCCCGAGACCCTCAGCTTTAGGACGCTGTGCCGCCGCCCCTCTCACCGTCTGTCCTTGTCCCCCTCTCTCATCTTCTCCCCCCAGTGGGCGTGGCCGTGTGCCGATAAAACTTTATTGACAGGCGCTGACATTCGCATTTCACGTCCCCGTCACGTGTCGCATCATGTTTCATCACGAACTCCTTTTCCACCGTCAAAAGTGTGTGAACACCATTCTCAGTCAGCGGGCCGTCCAAGGACAGCCGTGGGCCAGCTGTGGCCCGGGAGCTGTCATTTGCTGACCCCTCCTCTGGATGAATTGTTTGTGTAGTTGTTAATTTTTGGTCTCCTGGGGGGACCTTGTGTGTCTTGTTCGACACTGTGTCTGTAGCTCAGTAAACATCTCTTGAACAAGAGAAGGAACAGGTGGCACATCGGCTCAACTGGCGATGGCTGCTGGCGAACTGTGTTAAGAAGGATTCTGAGGGTCGGTCCAGACAGTGCCAGGATTGATTGAGGATGTCTGGCCTGGGGAATTGGAGGGTGGCTCCTCTGCCTCGCATTTGCCATGGTTGTTTCAACTCTTTCCCGCAAGTCGCCTCATTAGCAGCCCCCTCCTCAAGCTGTGCCAGCCCCAGGGGCTCGGAAAGGGTTGTGAAATGATTCTCCCTCGAGGTGGCCAAAGGACCTGGTTTCTCACCTGCGATTTCAAACTCGTCAGGCATCTCAGCAGTCAGCTTCTGCATAGCGATGTCTGCCACGGGTCCCAGGATCACCACGGGGCGCTTGAAGCTGGCTGAGGGACAGAGAGACAATGACAAGAATCACGGCCTTATTTGTGGCAAAGAAGGCTAGCATTTGCCCATGGCTGCCCAGCTAAAGACTACATCTCCCAGCCTCCCTTGCAGTTAGGACTGGCCATGTGACTATATTCTGGCCAATGGGGTGCAAGCAGAATTAATATATGCAATTCTGGGTTGTATCCTTCAAGGAAAGGGGTGAGCATCTTGCCCATGGCTGCCCAGCTAAAGACTACATCTCCCAGCCTCCTTTGCAGCTAAGGATGGCCGTGTGATTAAGTTCTGGCCAATGGGGTGCAAGCAGAATTGTATGCAATCCTGGGTTATAACCTTTGAGGAAAGGGCTGAGCATCTTGCCCATGGCTGCCCAGCTAAAGACTATATCTCCCAGCCTCCCTTGCAGCTAGGGATGGCCATGTGACTATGTTCTGGCCAATGGGGTGCAAGCAGAATTGATATATGCAATTCTGGGTTACATCCTTCCAGGAAAGGGGCGGGCCCTCCTTGCCTTCCTTCCCCTTCCAGCTGGTTGGAATGTGGCTGTGGGTGCACCTCCTTGGACCACACAGTAAGCCAGAAAAACGAGACAGAAGGAGCCTGGGGCGCTGAAACCGTGAAGCAGCCAGAACCTGCTCCGCTGCTGACACCGGGACTGTTCCTCGAAACAGAAACTTCTTTTTTGATTCTGCAGCTGTCACTTGGGGTCTGTTAGAGTGATCGAACCTCGCTAACTCAGGGCTCAGCAAACCACAACCTGAGGGCCACATCCGGCCCACTGCTTGTGTTTGTAAATAAAGCTTTATTGGCACTCAGTCATGTCCATTCCTTTATGGACCATGTCTGGCTGCCTTCGTGCAGATTTGAGGAGTTTCAACAGAAACCATCGGACCCACAAAACCAAAAATAGTTACTGTGTGGCCCTTTCCAGGAGGAGTTGCTGACCCCTGGCCTAGCCGATGACCCTTTTACCCACGAGGAAAAGGGCGCAGAGGCATCTTGAAGGGAGGGAGGCGAGTGGCCCCTCTGCATCATCCCTTCCCTTCCTCTCTTTCTAGGCCTGGCTCTTGCTCTGAAAGCACGAGACAGTCAGATTTCTAAAGTCTCCTCGGCTGGGGTGGAAATTAAGCACATGCCTTTTATTCTTAAGTCTTTCTCGTCTGGACGCCGGAGCCCCAGCGGAAGAGAGCAGATCAGCCCTCCCCGCCCGGGCGCCTGGCTCTGCCCGTTTTTTCCGCCCTTCCTTGTGGAAGCCTTCCCTCTGCACCTGGCCTTAATCTTTCCTCCCCGAGGCCGTGGGCGAGCGCTGAGTCTCTTTCCTTCTGGAAATCCAGAAGAGCCTGCTCCCCGGCCCCGCCCCCACTCCCAGAGAGGGACGGCATCTGTGTGCTGGTTTCATTTTTAAACAGCGGCAAAATACGCATGCACGAAATTTCCTTTTTCAACCTGTACATTGTCAAGTGGACAATTCTGTGGCATTTAGGTCACTCATAATGTTGTGCAACTAGCATGACTAGTCCAGAACATTCCATCACCCTCCAAAAAAACCCCGTCCCCATCAGCAGTGACTCCCACCCCCTGGCCCCCACGAGCCCAATCTCTGTCTGTGGATCGGCCTGTTCTGGACGTTTCCCGTCTATGGGGTCACACGCCGTGTGTCCTTCTGTGTCTGCTTCTCTCCCTGAGTGTCGTGTGTGCAGGTCCGTCCATGTGCAGCCGTGTCAGGGCCTCGCTCCTCTTCACGGCTGCGTAATATTCCATGGATGGACCATATTGTGTGGATCCACTCATCAGCTAATGGACACTTGGGTTGTTTCCGCTTTTTGCCTACCGTGAATCATGCTGCTGTGAAGATGCGTGGACACATTTTGGTCTGAACACCTGACCACGGGTGAGTGTGTATCTCTAAGGGCATCTATTTACCTCCAGCTGACAACCTAGAAACAGCAGCACCCACTAAAGATAGAACGCCTCCCGCTGTGCTGTCCGGTGTGGCCGCCACGTGGCCACGTGTGACTGTCGAGCACTTGAAATGTGGCTCGTCTGATGGGAGACGCACTCTGGGTGCAAAATACACACCAGACCTCAAAGACTCACAACAAAACCAAAGAACGTGAACTGGCTCCTCCATCATTTTCCTATGGGTTACCTGCTCAGATACTTTGACTAGAGGATGTTAAATAAAATAAAATAATTTCCAACGACTTCTCTTCCAGATCCTCTGTGTGGCTCTCGCATTATATCTCTACTTCCGAACAACCTTATTCGGGGGCCCCCCGCAGCTCCTCCCACCCCGGGGCCCACCTTCTCTCAGCACCACGCGTTCGTACGGTGGGTAGTGACCCTGCTTGGTCAGAGCAGACAGGTCCTCTCGGCTCCGCTGGGTCGTCCTCTTGGCGCCCCGACGAAGACCCCGCAGCCGCCAGAACTCGGCCCGCGTGTTGGAAGCCGCTGTGGCGCCGGGCCCCGTCCCCAGGGCCCGCTGGGCCGCCTCCAGACTGGCCAGCTGCTCCGCCCTGGGGAGGGGGGGAGATCACTGAGCACGGGGGTCGGCAGAATAATGGTCCCAAAGACGTCCCCATCCCAATCCTGAGACCCGTGGACGTGTCACCTCACGGGGCAGAGGGGACTCTGCAGATGGGTTAAGTCGAGGCCCCTGGGATAGGGGTGACACTGGATTCCCGGGGCCCAGGGTCATCCCAGGGTCAGAGGCCGAGATGGAGACGCTGCGCTGCTGGCCGTGCGGCCGGAGGAAGGGGCCCCGAGCCCAGGACGCGGCGCCTCTGGAAGCTGGAGGAGGCGGGACACGCTCCTCCCCTGGGGCCTCCGGAAGGACCCGCCCTGCCCGCCCCTGGGTTTAGGACTCCAGACCCCAGAACGTGAGATGATCAATGCATGCTGTTTGAAGCCACTAAGTTTGTGGGGAGCTGGGACAGTGGCCCTAGGACACTGACACAAGTGCAGACGGCACCTCCTCACGTCAACCATCACCACCACTAAGGAGCGACACCATGCCCATTCCTAGCGGGGAAACTGAGGCGCGGTCCCCACCTGCTTTGGTTGGGAATGATGCCCCGCTCCTGCTCCCGGAGGTCCCGGCCCACGCGCACCGCCAGCCAGTGGCCTCCACGGGAGTGGCTCTGCCCGGGGCCCGGGTATAGCGTGTCCACCACGTGGAAGACGTCCCCCCGGGTGAAGCCCAGGCAGGACGGCGGGCTGGCCTCCAGCTCGAAGTGGGTGCGGATGTAGAAGGAGTCGCCCACACGGGACTGCACCATTTTCCGGAAGACTGAGGATGGGGTGGGGGTGGGGATGGGGTGGGGATGGGGGTGGGGGCGGTCCATGAGCTGGCTGGGCTGCTGCCCCGGCCCCCCAGGATCCCAGCCCCCAGGGACCCCTCGCCCCACACTCACTGTCCTGCTTCCGCTGTGTCACCAGCTCCACCTCCTCGCCGGGCGGCAGCGCCAGCAGGAACTGCACGGCCTCCTCGCGGGTCAGGTTCCGGAACGGCGTGTCATTCACCTGCCAGGAAGGGGGTCCAGATGGGACTCAGCCCGGGGTGCCCCCTGGCCAGGCCCGAGACCCCAGCTCTTCTTCTGGACAGAGCCCCCCCAGCTGCCTCCAGAGCCGCCATCGGGGCCCCGGCGATGGGACGCGGCTTTCCACCGGGGCGTCCCCCTGCAGCAGCTCGGGTGTCACGGGCCGACGGGGGTCTCGGCCCAGAAACGGGACCCGGGCCCTGCAACACGCGCACGGAGAACCGAGGCGCAGCGGGTCCCCAACTTCAAACCGTGGGGGCAGGGGCCACAGCTGTGACGGGATGACGCTGGTCGAAATTTTGTGACAGTCAAAAGTGAAGACACAGTCGCACAGACAAGGAGACGATAAAGTGACCATGGGGGATGACAATTGTGGGGGAATTAAGATGCCACCAAGGCATGACCCGACCGAGGTCATGACACAGACGGGGAGACGTTAATATGTTCGAATGTCTGGGGGGGTCTGGCGGGTCCCCAGGGCAGCCCCAGGGGAGGACACACAAGCCGTGAGAGACCCCACCCCCCGGGTACCACCCACCACCCGCGGTCACCTGCAGAATCTCGTCGCCTTCCTGGATGCCCTGCCCGTCGGCCGGGCTGTCAGCCTGCACCCCCGACACGAAGATGCCCACGTCGTTGCCCCCCGCCAGCCGCAGCCCGATGCTCGCGCCCTTGCAGAAGCGGATCACCCGAGAGTCGGGGCTGTACCTGCGGGGGGAGGCGGAGACGGGCCGGTGGGCGTCCCTGGAGAGCCCCCACCCCTCCAGGCCTGTTTCCCCAACACCCCCACGGGGCACGTACCCACGGTCCTCCACACTCTGAGTGCTCGGGACCCTGTAGATGTCATAGCTGCGCGGCCTGGCGGAGTCTGGAAGGGAACAGTGGTCTCTTTCCCAAGCACAGGGGCCGGTCCGGCCCCCCAACCTTTGCTGTTGGGTGGCCCTGCCATGTGGAAAGCCGTCACCCAGTCCTCGTCCCTTCCCAGGGAGCTGTCCCTGACCTCCCAGGCCCGTGGCAACCTTTCTGTTCTGCCTGGAACAGCCTCACTGGCAGGGATCAGAAAAATCAGGGGAGGGCGCTCAGAGTCACCACCCACCCGCCCTGGGCTCACCTGGTTCTGAGATGCTTCTGGAGTCCCCGGAACCTTCCCGCCGAAGCCGGGGGCTCTCCCTGGTGCAGGGGGATGTCGAGGAGTGATTTTTAGGACTTTTTTTTTACTGAGGAAGACTGGCCCTGAGCTAACATCGTGCCCATCTTCCTCTACTTTATATGTGGGACACCTACCACAGCATGGTGTGCCAAGTGGTGCCATGTCCACACCCAGGATCTGAACCCGTGAACCCCAGGCCACCGAAGTGGAACGTGCACACTTAACCACTGCGCCACCGGGCAGGCCCCAGGATTTTAGCTGCACTCAGATTCAAATCCTAGTTCTGCCCCTTCCTGGCTGTGTGAGCTCGGGCCCATGGCTCTCCCTCTCTGAGCCTCAGTTTCCTCCTCTGAGCCCTGGGGATGGCTGAGTCAAGTCAAGGCTTCCTTTCGGGCTGGCTCGAAATGAGATGAGCCTGTCACAAACGGTCACGTTTATCGTGGACTTGCAGCTTCCAGGACTGTGGGAAATGCTGCCCTGTGTCCTGCAAGCTGGTTCATTCATCCCACACGACGCCAGCGCATTTTCCTGGCCCTTTTAAATACACTCTCCAAGACATCCTTTTTCACGGCTGTCTAGTATTCCCGAGCGAGAGTATGTTAGAATCGTCATAAAGCGCGGAAGAGCCGCTCACGGACTGAGCATTCGCTGTGGGCGGAGCACACGTGCGCATCATCTCCTTTTGTCATCGTTAGTTAGCACCCTAAGAGTTGGGGCTTTGGGGCGGACTCTCCTCTGGCCTCCGAGATGGCCCCCCCGTGACGCCACCTCCTGGCAGTCCCGGCCTGCTGGAGTCGCCCTCCCACGCTGAACCAGGGTTGGTCTGCGTGACCCACAGAACGCAGCAGAAGCGCTGGTGCGCCCCGGTCCCTGCACACACCCACGGCTCTTTTGCCCCCAAGATAAATCCCTAAAAGGGAGTCTTCTTGGGTCAAAAGGCTTCTAGAAAAAAAAAATTCAGTTCATTCCGCATCATTGATCCACATCTGGTTCTCCCGTGCTGAGAACCCAGAGCCACATACTGGGGGCAAGAAGGACTGTGTGTGGACAGGGAAGGCCTCCTCCAGGCAGGCCACCGGGACTGCACCCTCAAGGCTACCCCCCCCCGCTGGCAAAGACATGCCCATGATCCCCTCCCGGCCGACAGGGGTACATACACAGGGGAGTTGGATCGGCTGCCATCTGGGCTCCACCGCCCGTGCCGGGGTGGCGGCGGGATGTGGGAGGGCGGCACCTGAGACACCTCTGAGCCGAGTTCCGAGATGTCTGCGGGGGAGAGGGCGCCCCGTGAGCCACAGTCACGCCTTCCGGGCTGGACCATTTCACCGCTCGGAACATCGAGGCCCCTCGAGGCAAAGGGACCTAGACCGGCCCTGACCAGCTGTGTGGCCTTGGGCAAGTTTCTGTCCCTCTCTGAGCCTCGGGGACCCCCCGCCTGCTCCGCCCTCCATTCAGCACCCCCCACCATCCCCCGCGGCCTGCCTCCTGGCCCCTCACCCTCCATGAGGGAGCTGTCGCTGTCACTGACGGCCGGCGGGATGTTCACCAGGAACTGCCCTCGGTCTCGGAGCACCAGCAGGGTGAGCTTCCCTTCCGACTTCTCGATCAGTCGCCGAGTATCGCTCAGCGACAGATTCTCACTGGACACCCCGTTGATCTAAAAGGGACCCGGAAGGAGGAGAGGAGGTGAGTTAACCAGAGATAGGGGGAACTAGAAACAGATGGTTTGGTGGGGGGACTAGAAACACACAATCCTTGGGGCTTCCTAAAAACAGACATTCTCATGAGGAAATGACAGCCCTGGCTTCCTGCCGTGACAAGGGACTACGCCAAGAACTGACTTCCACAAGAATTCTAGACACAATTTTCTAGGCGGGATGGGAGGCATTAGGGAAAAACTGGAAACGGGTGGACTCTCCCCGTCTCCCTAGGAAAGAAAAGCTCTCAGGAGAGACTCGGAACAGATGTTAGAAACAACTGGAATGGAGGAAGGGGGGAGGATACTTAAAGGGACCGGAAACAGACATCTCGAGGTGGGTGAGAAACACAGTCCCTGGGGAGGACGATGTCCCCTCCACTCAGACCGGGAATCCCTTTGTAACAGTTTCCCCTGGGAGTGCCTGGTCTTCAGCAACCCTGGGAATTGTGAGTTTCTAGTCCCCCCACCAAGCTGTTTCCAGTGTCGGCCCCAAACCACTAGAAACAGACAATTCCTCAGGGTCACTAGAAACAGACAACCCCAAGGGGGTACTAGAAACCGACATTTGGCAATGGATCAGCAGCAGATGGGGGAGGGGGCATCCTGGCGCCACCTCCAACCTTTGGGAGGCAGGTAACAATGCAGACGGCAAGCGGTTCGGGGCCAGCTCGGCTGACGTTGCCGAGTGACTCGGGCTCCCTGCCCCGCCCCCGCCGGGAGCCTGGCTCACCTGTAGGACGAGGTCCCCCTCCCGCAGCCCGCGGTTCCGCGCGGCCAGGCCCGAATCCGTGATGTGTTTGATGAAGATCTGACTGCCCAGTTTGACCCCGAACTCTGTGGGGGGGAAGAGGGGAAACTGAGGCAGGGGCTGGGGTCTGGGCTCTCGGAGCTCTGCCTTCCCGCCTGCCCTTGGCTCTGTCCGCCTTCCGGGCCCCTGTCCTGCAGGGAGGGCCAGGCCGGGCTCCCGCCGGGTCACACCAGGGCTGTCCCGACGGTGACAATGAGGTGGGACGTGCGATGTCACCACAGGACTCTGGCGTCATCACACGGAGGTCACAGGGAGGCCTGAGACGCAGCAGAGGCCGAGTCCCCTCTTCTTGACGCCCCGATGACACCACCGTCGGGGCTCCCACGTCAGGGCCCCGATACCCTTAGCGACATCGCGATTAGGGTTTTTAGGATGTGACTGTTGTTCTTAAAACGACGACGTGGGGAGCAGACGTGCCAGCGTCCCTTGTCACCTCGCGACCGGACCAGAACCCTAAGGTCACGTTGCCACCGTTGAAGGGAAACTCGGGTCAGAGGTCACATCCCTGTGGTCGGTGTCAAGAAGGCAATTCGATTGCGGTGACACCCTAGTGATGTCACCTGGGTGAGTTTCCTGGGGCCTGTGTCACAAATGGCCACCAACTGAGTGGCTGGAAAACAACATGAGATTGTCAACTCTCGGGGCCGGAGGTCAGAGTCTGAAATGAGTCACATGGGGCTAAATTCCCGGTGAGGACAGGGCGGGTCCCGGAGGCCCCAGGGGAGGAGCGTGTCCCGCCTCCTCCAGCTTCCAGAGGTGCCGCGTCCTGGGCTCCGGGCCCCTTCCTCTGTCTACACGGCCAGCAGCACAGCGTCTCCATCTCGGCCTCTGACCCTGGGATGACCCTGGGCCCCGGGGACTCCCAGGTCACCCCCATCCCAGGGGCCTCAACTTAGCCCATCTGCAGAGTCCCTTTACTGAGGTGACATGTCCTCGGGTCTGGGGACCAGGATGGGGACGTCTTTGGGGCCCATTATCCTGCCCGCCGCGCACCAGACGAGAACAGGGCAGCAGTGTGGCCCCCTTTCGGGGACGCCGAGCCCCACGGTCCCCAAGCCGGCCGGCCGCTCACCGTCACTGTCCGTCCTCCGCACCAGCACCGACTTCACGGGCCGCATCTGCACGTCCTGCCGCGGCAGCCGCTTGAAGCCGGACACCAGGGCCAGCCCATTGGCCTCGGAGCCACCGGCCCGGCTCCGGCGACCCCCCCTCGGCCGGCGGGAGCGCTCGCCCCAGGAGTGGCCGGAGCCGCTGGATGTGTCCCCGTCGTAGCCCCGGCCGCGGTCGGCCTCGTCGTCCGAGTCCTGGTGTCCCAGGCCGGCCCCTCCGGCCCCGGTGGCGGGCAGCTGGATTTTCCGGGGTCGCTTCACCGTCTGTGAGGGGAGGCGGGCAGGGAGGGGGCAGCTCAGGGCTCTGTCCATGCACCGGTGGCCCTGGGGGACCCCCGCCCGCTCTGGGCTGTCCTCGGGCAGCGGGACCCAGTGGGGGCCGAGCCGGGCCCTCCCCCCGACCCCACTCACAATGTTGGCCACCTTGGTGCCCGTCTTAAGGATCTGAATGGCGAAACTGGAGGTCATGTTCTCCATGGAGACCCCGTTGACCATGACGATCTGGTCCCCAGTCCTGGGTGGGGGGAGGCCGGGTCTCAGGGAGGAGGCCTCCCACGGGGGGCCCCCCACCACCCACCTTCGGGGCAGGCACCCCCAGGTCTACGAGGCCTGCCTCCACCTCCCTGGTGCCCCTGGGCCCATGGAGCCGTTTATCCCTCATATTCTCCGAGTCGGGGCTGAGCCATATCACCCATGAGCCACTCGGGGCCCAGAATCATTTCCCAGCAGAGCTCCCAGGAGCCGCCTGCTCCCAACGGCTCAGGACACTGCGTCTGCTTCACTCCGGCCAAAAAAAAAAGGTTTCCAGGACTTTTTGTGCCAGGAGCACCCTGGGGCCACTATGACCCCAGGAACCTCATCGGAGGACCAGGAACTTCCACGGAGGGCGTGGGGGTCACGTAGCTGACTCTGTCCTGCTGCCAGCTCCCGGCTGGTGTCAACAGAGCCCGAAGGTGCCAGCACGTTCCAGCCTCCCAGCTCCGTCCCCGCGGGGCCCGCCCCCCACCTCATACTCACTGCAGCCTGCCCTCGGCCGGCCCTCCGGGCACCACATCGGAAATGACCACCGCGCCACTGGACCGGTCCCGGCTGCCAGAGATGGCAATGCCAAAGCCACGGCGGGGGTCCTGGGGGGGTGACAGCCAGGATGAGCTTCTGTCCCCTCCCCATGGGGACACAGGTTCTCGAGTCCTGCTGAGCTGAACCCCCCCCGGGGGGGGACGGAGGGAGGCCTCACCTTGCAGACCGTGGCCGTGTGCTGCTCCCAGATGGTCAGCTCCTCCATGTCCGAGACCTGGCGGGAGGGGACGGGGACGGGGGCGTGAGGAAGTGGCACGTCCCTGGGAGCATCCAGGGAGCCCAGCCCTGGGGGAGGAGCCTGGCTCTGACGCTCCCGTGATCCCAGCCTGTGGCCAAGATGCTGCCTTTCTTGAGACCTCAAGTTTTTCATCTGTGAAATGGATTTAAGTCAGTGGCTCTCTCTCTCTCTCTCTTTTTGTTTTTTGCTGAGGAAGACTGGCCCTGAGCGCACATCCGTGCCCATCTTCCTCTACTTCATACGTGGGTCGCCTGCCACAGCATGGCTTGCCAAGCAGTGCCATGTCCGCACCCGGGATCCGAACCGGTGAACCCCGGGCCGCCAAAGTGGAACGTGTGCACTTAACCACTGAGCCATCGGGCTGGGCCCCAAGTCAATGGTTCTTAACTGAGGACCGTTCTGCCCCCCAGGGGACACTGGGCGACATCTAGGGACATCTGTGGTTGTCACACCATGCGAGCTCCTGGCATCAAGTGGATGGGGGCCAGGGATGCTGTTCAACCCCCCACAGAGAGAAAATGGTCCAGCCCCAAGTGTTGAAAGTGCCGAAGCTGAGAAATCCCAGTTTAGATGACCAAACTGGGGTGGGAGCGGAGGGAAGACCAGTTCATGGCCCTTTTCCCTCTGGAAGGTCTGGCTCAGCCCGGGGGGCATCCAGCCAGGCCCGCAGGCAGAGGGAGCTCACTCGGTTCCAGCCACATGGGCCTCTTGGCTGTTCCTCCCGCACGCCAGGCCCAGGCCTGCCCCAGGGCCTTTGCACAGGCTGTGCCTGCTGCCTGGGACACTGTTCTGTCCGATATCCACCTGACTCGCCCCCTCACCTCCTCCTTCCAGGAGCCCGAACTTGCCTCCTCGGTGAAGTCACCCCTCCGGCCCCCAACAGACCACCTCTGCCCGTTTCCCTGGACATCACCCTGATTCATAGAACTTGTGACCCCTGAACATCTTCTAGGTTTTTAAAATCTGTTCACCCTCCGGCTCGCGCCGGAACACGGGCTTCGGGGAGGAGAGACTTCTGTCTGTCTCGCTTGGGAGGAGCGGGGAGCCCGTGTCTACTGGACGCAGGGAGGAGTGAGGACAGGAGGTCACTGCCAGGACAACAGAGCCGGTGGGGCTGGGGGGTGGAGACCCCGGGGAATGGGGGGCGTGGAGACCCCGGGAGAAGTGGGGCTCGGAGCCGCCAGAAGCAGCCCCCATCCCTTACCTCCTGCCGGGCTGCCCTGCTCCTGGGGGCCCCCTCCCCAGCCTGTGTCCCCGGCCGCCCCGCACTCCGGCACCTTCTCTTGGGGATCCCGGTCCCCGTGAGCAGCATCCCCGGCTCCCGGAGCGGGAGCGGAAGAGAGAACCAGGCGGAGGTGGTCGGGCCCCCATCCACACTCAGGTCCCTCGGCTTCCCCACCTGTGAGCTGGGTCCCCGCCCCCCCAATTCTTTTTCCCGCGGCCGGCAGCGAGCGCTCTCAAAAACCCCTTCCTGTCATCCCGAACGACCTCGGGAAGCGGCCCCGCTCCTCTTCCTACCTCACAGGGGAGGAAACGAAACTGGGGCCCAGAGAGGTTCAGGAACTTGCCTGAGGTCACACAGCGCAGTGTGAGCCCCAGCGGCCTGCCTTGCACCCTCACTCCAAACCGGGGGTCGCAGCATCCTTCCCATTTTTTTTTCTTTCTTCCAAACTTATTTTTCAAAGCAGAATCTTTTTTACCTGCTTTGATTTTATACTGTGGGTCGTTAAACGGCCTCCTGGAATTTTAATTTCCTGGCCTTATTTGAAGAAAACAGCCCCCAGGGAAGCGGGGCCCCCGGGAAGGGGCTGTCGCACGCAGGTGGCCCAGGCTTGTCCCAGCTTGCCGGCTTCGCCTCCATGGATACGGGAGGTCTGTCTAACACCCTCCGGGGCTCCCACGCACCCGTGGGGTCCAGGTTGACCCCGCAGCCCACCTCAGATAAGCTCTGCCCTGGTTGCCCCCTGTGCCTGAGACACCCTCCGGGACCTGCCCCTCAGGTCTCAGCACAGACGCTGCCTCCTCCAGGGGGTCCTCCTTGGCTAGCCAATCTTCCCTGGCATCCCATCTCCCCGGGGTGCTTCATTTATTACGCTTTATTCACAGCATTTAAAACCACATTAAACTGTCCTGTTTAATCCGCCATTTGCAAATTTCTGGTCTTCCCTCTTGGGGTGTGAAGGCTGGCGGGGCTGTCTCTCTGGTGACAGTATCAGCATCTCCCGGGCCCTCCTTTCCAGGCCTTTGCACATCCCGTCCTCCCTGGCAAACTCCTATTCATGCCTCAAAGCCCCAGGGCCACCGTCCCTTCCTCCAAGGGCCCATACATGCAGCTTACATCCCTGATTACTGGGGCCTGGGACATCCCAGTCCGCCTGTCTCCCTCACACCCCTCCAGTCTGGGGACTCCGGGTGGGTGGAGCCCAGCACCATCGCCATAGGACGAGCAAGGGGACGGAGTGTGAGAAATGGGTGAATGGTGGAATAAAAGGCACATTCGGCCAGGAACTCAACCAGGTGTGTCCAGAGCTCCCAGCCCCCTCAGCGCAGCCCCGTCCAGGTGAGCTCCGAGGGGGCGGGGCCTGGGCCTTATCCCCACCCCCTGGCAAGGGCAGGACACGTGTCCAGAGAGGGCAGGTCGCGTCCAGAGGGGACAGGTCGCACCAAGTCACACAGCCCGGGGGCACGTGGCTGCCGGGCCGCTGTCCCCTCTCCCCCTCCCCGCCCCCACCTCGGGGAACAATGGAGGGGGAGGGGCGGGAGGGGGCCACACACATCGAGTCGGGGAGGGGATCCCGGGAGCTGCCTGGAAGGACGCGAAGGAATCAGAATTGCCCGGCCCTAGAGCCTGGGGCGGTGTGGCCCCGGCGAGCCCCGTGCCCCCTGCGGCCTCAGTTTACCCGTCCGGAGCCCGATCTGAGACCCAGTACGGCGCGTGGGTCAGTTCAGGCTCCATCCTCGGAGGGCGACGTCCCCCCAAACAGAGACACGGGGCTCCCCTCCCCATCTCTGCCGGGTAACGCGAGAGAACGGCTCCGTATACAGTAGGCGCCAATCAACGGTCTCCTGTCCCGCAGCCTCGCCGCGCCCACAAAGCCTCCCCAGCCCGCAGACGAAGTCACCACCCGCTGTCCGTCATCAGGGTCCCGCTGAGCTCGGCCGGGTGCCCCTGGGAACCGGCGTGGGTCTTTATTAGGCGCCTATTGCCACTTCAGAGAGAAAGGACGGAGACGCGTGGACCCGCTGGCCCGAAGTTGCACAGAACAATCGGGATCTGAACCCAGGTCTCCCGGTGACCCTGGGGCAGAGGACGCCCCCGAGGCAGCTTTCGGAGGCTACGCAGCCCGGGCTAGCCACTGCCTTCCGCTGGGCCTCAGTTTCCCCATCTGTTAGGCGGGCAGAGGGTGGTCTGGGGGTCCCGGATCGGGTCCCAGTCTCCACCCCAGTCCGAGCCCCTCCCCCTCCTGCCCTCGCCGGGCTACTTGCCTGGAATCTCACCGCCATGCTCCACCCCGGGGTTCTCCAGCGCCCCGGCCCCAGGGGGGGCCTGGAAACAGTCAACCGGTCCCCACCCCGGGGGCAGGGAGGAGGCTGGGAGGGTCGGGGCGCCGGGGACGCTCGGCTGTCGCCCTCCTCCCGCCCGCCCCGCCGCTCCGGGCCGCACCTGCCGGTCTTCCTCCTCCGCGTCCCCTGGCGGCCCCGCCCCCGGCGCGACACGCCTTCGGGGCGCCGCGCCCGCCGCCTTCGCTCCCGCTCCGGGCGAGGATCCGGGTCCTGGGGGCGCGGAGCCCAGGCCGGGTTTTCCGCTTAGCCGGACGCGAGCCGGCGGCCGGGGCTGCGGACGGGCCGGACCGGGCTGCAAGGAAGACCCGGCGGGCGGACGCACGCGGAGCGGAGCCCTTGCAGCCCCGACAGCCGCCCCGCCCCCCCCCGGAGGCTCGGCGGAGGGGACCCGGGGGGTCGGGAGCTGGTCGAGGGCTGGGCCTCCGGGGCGCGGGGCGGGTCATCCTCGGGTCGCCCCATCCCCGGGAGGTTGAGTGCATGTCACAGAGGGGAAACTGAGGCCCGGGGGTGCCAGAGACGCGAACTTGCTGAAGATGCACAGCCTCGCCAGCGGGGCCTGGCCTGCTACCCGGCTGCGGAGGGCGGGGCGGCGCGGGAGGCGACCCCGCAGGCTCCCGAGGGCAAAGGTGGGGCGGTAAAGGTCGGGCTTCCTGCCCCTTGCCCAGCCCCACCCTCCAAGGCGAGAGCTGGGATCACCCAGCCACCTGCGGGAGGGAGGGAGGAGGTCACCTGGGTGGAGCTGGCGGGGGCTCCGCCCACATTCCTTCTGGCTTGGGGGGGAATACCAGTTGTGTCCCTGCTGCTCCTGTGCCCCAGCTCACCCCCCCCCCCAGGTAGAAGCAGCAAATCTGGGCATAGACGCCCCTTCCCAGCCTCACCCAGTCAAGGCCTCGCAGAGAGGAAGCCCAGGCTGGAGGAAGAGAGAGGCAGAGGGGAAACCGGGGGTCAGGGAAGGCTTCCTGGAGAAGGGGGCATTGCAGCTGGGGTTTTGAAGGCTGGGTAAGAGTTTGCCAAGTGAACAGGCAGGTAATATACCCAAAGTCTTTGAGGCCCCCAAGCTGGCTTCTCACCTCACCTGAGTCCTCCCCAAAAACACAAGTCCAGGGACACCCGTCAGCCAGAATCAGCCCCTCAAGGGTCCCCAGAGGCCCCCCCTCCCCCAGGCAATAACCCTTTGAGGAAGCCCCTTCTAAGGACCTACTTGAACTTGAGGGATGGAAGGGTTCTAATCTTGGATCTCTCACCTATTTGCTGTGGGACCCCAGGCAAGTCACTTCCCCTTTCTGGGCCTCAGTTTCCCCATCTGTAATTGGGGGAAATAACAGCCCTGACAGAGTGAAGGTTAGGAGGGTTTAACGGGGGCTGGAGTAGGACAGCGATGTGATCCGCTGTCCTGGTCCAGCAGTGCGACCTTGTGTAAGCCACGTGACCGCTCTGTGCCTCAGTTTTCCCATCTATAAATGGGGAAAATCACAGGACCCACGTCAAAGGATTAGTGGGTGAATAGGCATAAGATGCATAGAGAGTCCCCGTGCGGACCCACGTGGCAACACCATGACCCCAAACCAAGGCTCGCTGGGCGCCTGCTGTATACCCACCCACGGCTCAGCCTTTCCCAGCATGCCGTTTGGCCCCCAGCAGGCCACGGACAAGACGGTTTGAGGAAAAACAGGGTCAAGCGGGTTTTAAATCGCTGTGTCTGTTCTCATGAAACCCCCCTAAGAAGAGGGCAGCCCCCCAGGACACGTGTCAGTCTATCCTCACACATCCTTGCCTCCATTCAAGAACACTCGATGGCTCCCTAGGGCCCCTCGGCCACCGCGCTGAAAGGCACCGCTCAGGGAAGGGCGTGGCCGAGGCCACGGTCCTTCATTCGTTCATTCCCTCCATTCAGTCGTTCACCCCGCAGACTCGTTTCCAGACTCGTTTCCAGCCCTCGCTTTGAGCCGTGAACACAGGAGACTCCGGCTGGATCGACTTCCCGGCGGAACGCAGTGCCGCCATCAGCCAGGAGGGGACGAAGGGACGAGGGGAGGAGGGGGCAGGGGGACCAGGCCGGAAGGGCCTCGAGGGTGCCCCTGCTCTGCCCCTTCGGAGCACCTGGGGGGAAACTGAGGTCCAAGAGGGCAGGGGCGGGGCTGAGGGCCCCCGGAGGGGTCACACGGGCTGCTTGGCTGAGGTCACACCTGTGGCCCGACAGGTCTGACCGGAACCCAAAGATGCCCCGAGGCCGCGCTGCAGCCCGCCCGCCAGGCCACAGCACTTTTTGAGCGCCCACTGTGTACGCACAGGACAGACGGTCTGCGCCCTGATGGCAGCCCCGGGGGCCCGGGCGACCCGCACAATCGTGCCCCTCGGGAGGCCGACCTGGACTTCCGAGAGCTCTGCCAGGAGACACGCCCCGGCTGGAGGCTCCTGAGGGCTTCCCTGGGGAGGTGGCGCTGAGCTGAGAACTGGGTTTGGCAGGAGTCACCTAGGGGACAAAGGATCCAGGCAGAGGGGACAGTAGGCCTGAAGGAGAGGTGGCGGGAGCACGGAGAGACCTGGGTGTTCCAGGAAGTAAACAGCCCGTGCAAAGGCCCTGGGGCAGGCCCGGAGGAGCAGCAGGCACAGGCGCTGGGCTTCAGGAAGGGCCACCTCCGGGCGCGGCTGGCTCGGCAACAAGCACAGAGGACGAGGGACGTCCTGTGAGTTGGCACCGTGGAGGACCAGCAGCTTGGAGCCGGGGATGCCGCCTGAGGGGCTCCCGGGAGGGTCCCCACAGCAGGGAGGAAGCTCAGGGCCCCTTCGGAATTCCAGCCCCGCTGCTTCCTGCCTCAGTTTCCCCATCTGTATCATAGGGATCTGGTTCCCAGCGGGGAAAACAAAGGTGAACGACGGGGTCCCCGGGGCTGGAGGGGGACCCCTGGAAACTGTCTTCATTGAGGGTCTATTGTCTGTGTCCAGACCCCGCCCTCCGTCCCCCCCCCCCGTTCTCCCGTCCCTGTCTCCAGTCGGGCTCCCCGAAGCCCCCCACTCCGGGTCCCCGTGCCCCCCACACTGCTGGTCCCTGGGGGCCTCGTGGCCGAGCCCGCGGCGCCCAGAATCTGCCCGTCCTCCCCCGTTTAGAATCTTCGGTGGCTCCCAGGGAGCGACTGAGGCACTTATCGAGCACCTACTGCGTGCATCTCAGGCCCTCCTCGGGGGGCGGGGACACGACCGACCGCGGAAGGTCGCAGCCCAGCGGGGAGAAGAGACGAGACGTGCCACAAACGGGGCCACCGAGGAACGCGCGGCTCCCAAGCGGGGCCTGCGGCTCTGGAACATTCTAGAGCCCCCGGGCACCGGCTCCCGGCGCATTTCCGGAGCGTCTGCCCGGCGCCAGGCCGGCCCCCCCGGACTCCTCGGTGCTGCTCGGACCGGTTTCCCGCCCTGAAAATCCCGGGGAGCGGGCGGCACAGGGACCCCGCGGAGGCCGAGGGCCGCTTGGCATCGACCTGTAAATTCGTCGCAGCGTTTTCGAGGCCTCCGTGGGTCCGTCCTGTCCCACTTTCCTCTTTAAACTGGTATGGAATCTCGCTATTCGCGCGCGAATGAGCGAGTTCGCGCGAATGAGGGAGTTCGGTAACCTCGGAACCCGCCTGCTTGTTCCACATGGTGTGAGAGTCGTGGTTTTATCTTTTTTGGGGGAAAAAATGATCCTTTAATGTCCTAACACTGAAAGCCTTCCCTCGGCGTTCAAGGCTCTTCCGCGGGGAGGTTTCCACCCACCTCCACCCGGCCCTCTCACCTAGAAGTTCCGGAACCTTCTTCCCACTTTTCTTCCCTGTCACCTGGGACCCCAAGTTGGCTCTGGGATGTCGGCAAAAGCTGTTCATTCTGCCAAAATCTTTCCAGAATCTGCCCACTTCTCCCACCTCTGCCTCCACCTGGGCCCCCAGCATCGCCCCCTGGACCAGCGCTGTCCCCTCCGCCATTGTCCCCCCAGCCTGTCCTCCCCGCAGCGGCCACCAGAGGGCGCGCGGAGCCCCTGAGCCTGCAGCCCTCCAGGCTCCCCTCCCTCGGGGAGGAGCTGAGTCCTCCCCGCGGCCCCCCAGGCCCCACACAACCTGCCCCTCCCCCCCCCCCGCCTTCCCTCCTCCCTCTCTCCCCCTCCTCCCTCTGCTCCAGCCACAGCCTCCTCGCTGATCCTCCAACAGCCCTGCCCCAGGGCCTTTGCACATGCTGTTCCTGCTCCCTGGAATGCCCATCCCCAAACTACTCACTTCCTCCAAGTCTTTGCTCAAATGTGGCTTCGTGAGAAGCCCTCCCCTGACCTTTCCTTTCAGATTATAAAACACTGCCCCGCCCGCCGGGTCACTCCGGTCGGGGTACCTCCCACTTTTTTTCTCTTTTCTTTCCTGTCTGACTGACCATCCTCTAACCCAGGATACAACCGAGAATACAAGTTACTTCCTTATTAGGTCTCTTGTCTCTTGTTCATCTTCCCCCACCAAAATATAAGCCCCACGAGAGCAGGCATCTTCGGGGCCTTGCTGAATCCCCAAGGCCCAGATGCCACCGGCAAACAGTAGGCGCTCCATCAGTGCAGGTTCGCTCCCCGGGCGACCCCTCCTCCCAGTCGGGTCTCCCACTAACCTCAGCTCATTCCAAAGGGTGTTGGCTCCACCCTGAGCAAACACTGCTCGCCTGGCGCCCGGCCCAGCCCCAGGAGGAAGGACAGGATCCCAGACTCCCGCTGGGGACTTTCCTCAGAGCTCAGGGCCCGGCGGAGGCGCTGAGCCGGGGAGGCAGGGCTTTCACAGGATGCTGAGCCTGGGGCACGGGGTTGGGGGGCCGGGGCAGCCCCCAGAGCTTCCCGTTCTCCTGTCTGCCTGACAGCTCCGCATTGCTGTGCAGCCCCAGGCGAGTGGCCCTCTCTGAGCCCCAGTTTCCCCTCCATCGCACAGGGAGGGCAGATGCCCCGGTATTCTGAGCTCTGATTTTGGGCGGGACGGCTTATCCCCAACAAGAATCTGTTCCCCGCCCTCAGCAGCCCAGCGAGGCGGAGACTCTTATATTCAGTTTACACAGAGAGCGGGAGGCCAGCTCTGTCAGGCTCTGTGGGTTTTCTCTCCCAACCCCGGGCAGGGCAGGATCTGATGGTCGAGATGGACCCCCCGAACCCCACGCACCCCAGATCCCCAGCCTCTCCTCTCCCTGGGAGTCCCCCCAAATACAGGGCTGGCTCTGCACCCCGCGTCTGGGACGCCCCGACTCCCCGGCCCCGGGGCCCCTCCTGGTCCCGGACAAAGGGCCCTAAGGCGCCATTGGACACCGGGCTGGCCCGAAGCTCGCTTTGTCCTGCACTTTTGGGAGCAAATGACCCAGAAAGAGCTGTTGCCGCTGGACCCCCTGTGGCCTCCAGGTTCTGGAGACTGTGTGACCGCTGGCCGCCCCCGCCCCTTCCTGCGTCTCCCCTTTGGGAGTCTTCGCTTGGAGACGAATCAAGAAGAGAGATGCGCCCTCTGGGGACCCCCGCCCCCGGCTCCCCAAGGTTCCAGCAGTGGGGGGAGGCGACGCTCTGCAAACTTGGGGGCCTCTTAAGAACTTCCAGGAGGCTCAGACACCAACCAGGCGACGGGCTGCCTCCCCGCCAGGGCCTCCCCTCCTCTGTGGGGGGATCGGAGACCAACCAGTGCCCCCTTGGCCTCCCAGTGTCACCTGGGCCAACAATGACCCTTTCAAGTCTGTGGCTGCGGCCGCCCGGGCAGGCGGCCAGGGGCAGAAACTGGCGGCAGCTAATCCTTTGGAAACCGTGTCAGATGCCCACACGGAGTGTCAGTTTCCCTTTCCGGGGAGCTGGGGAGGTGACGGGGGTCCCGGGACCCCGCGGAGGGGGAGGCGGGGCTGCGCCCCAGGGATGCGGGCAGAGCCATCCCCAGGCTGGGGGACTCACCTGTCTAGGAGGCCGCAGGAGCCCGGGCCTGGGTGGCCGGCTGGCATGCGGGGCGGGGAGGGGGCCTGGGGGCTGAGCTCAGGCCTGCCCACCTGTTAGCCCAGCTGTCCGTCCCTCTCGGCAGCAACAGGCTGGCGGGTCCCGAGAAAGGTGGGACCAGCGACAATGTGCAGGGCAGACCGGCGGGTGTGAGGGAGCCCGGGCCGGCGGCCGGCTGGGTGTGTGGCTCTGTCGCAAGGTGCTCTCACGTGGGAGCAGCTGGCCTTAACCCCTGCTGGCCCGGAGGCGTCGGCGCGGGGGACTGGCACCACCGGGGCGCGTCCTTGGGGAACGCTTGCTGAATCTGTGAAGGAGTGAGTGAGTGGCACCCTCCTGGCCCCCTTGCCGCGCCAACCCCCTGCATCGGGGACTCCAGAGCCGTCCCACAGACGGTGGCCCAGTGGCTGCCTCCTTCCCAGCCAGCGGGTCTGGGTGCAAATTCTGCTTCTCTGCCACCAAGGGACCCCCGGGGTCTGTCCTGAGAATCTCCAGCCACACCCCAGCCGGGTCCCTTTGGCTAAGTCCTCGGTTTCCTCATCTGAGAAATATAAAGAACACCAGCATCCACTTCCCAGGGGCGTTTGGAAGACTGACTAAAGGAAAGAATGTGTGTAAAGTTCTTTGCACCCTGCTGGGCGCACAGTAGGTCCGCACCTTCTAGATGCCAACCACGGGTGGCTGGGGCGAACGAACGAGGTGTGGGTAACCGTGGAATTCACGCCGGATTGCCAACACCGGGTCCCCCCAAAGGGATGCAAAAAGCGGCTCGTTCTTTTGAACACCGATTCCATGTTGAAAGGACAATGTTTCGCGCGTCTGGGGTTCGGTGAAATACATCGTTGAAATTCATCCCGCCGGTTTCTTCTTTGCTTTCGAAAACGTGGTTACTAGAAAATGTTAAATGGCGTTTCCCGTTTTAGATGGAAATTGGCTCGCGTCGGAGTTCGGGACGGCGCTGGAAGGGGCACTTAATCCGGATTGCCTGTCGGCTGCATCTTTTTGCATCACAACTGTGTTATTTTCTAAGTATCTATTCGTGGTCGCAACTGTCTTGTATTTATTTGTCTGTCTCTTCTAGATGTCGCCTCACTGAGGTCTTGGATTTTGTCTTGCTCATTCCTGCATCCCCATGCCTGGTAAACAGTAGGCGCTCAATAAATATTTGTGCCATGAATGAATGAATGAATGAATGAATGAAGATGCACGTCCCTCCCACCTGCCGGCTGGCGGCAATAGCCACTATCGCCACCAGGGGAGCCAGAAACCCAGCAACCGGACCGGCGGGGCCTCCTCGCTTCTCCATCCTGCAAAATGGGGACCCGGGACCGGGGATGAGGGCGGATGCAGCCGGAGCCCCGCCCGGATCCCGGCCCCCCGCCTCTCCCCTCCCGCCCCCCACTTTCCAGCACCAGTTTGGTTGATTTTTTTTTTTAAGTTTTTATTTTTAATTAAAATTTATCCATGCACGCGCTTTAAAGAGTCACTTTTCTCGCGCGGCGTTTGTGCAAAGGAGCAGCGACATCGCCCCCCAACAATTTCTCGCTTCCCGGGGGCGGCGCCCCTTTCGCTTTTTTAAGCTCAATTCGGTTGACGTTCACTTCCGCCTCTCTGAGTAATGCGGTTGGACCACTTCTTGATTTTTCTCTTTGAGGATTGACGTCCGGCCTGGAGAGTTTCAGAATCAACCCTGAGTTGGGTTTTTCTGTTTTTTGCTTTTTTTTTTTTTAAATTTGCTTCGGTTGCGTGGCCCTGATCGCCGATCTGCCCCCTGGCCTTTCTGTCTCAACCTCTACCGGGCGCCCGAATCGCCTTGGGGGGGGGCACCTTGAACCCCAGACTGCAGTTTCTGATGTGGGAGGTCTGGGGTGGGGCCCTGAGGATCGGAATTTCTCACAAGCTCCCGGGTGATGCTGAGGCTGCGGGTCTGGGGACCCCGCTTTGAGAACCATTGGTCTAAATCTTCTCTCTCAAGATAGAGCAGAGATGATTCGGGAGTTCCATCCCTTTTTTTGTTTTAGATGGTGGTAACATACACCTGTCCCCGTGAAACACTGACTCCCACCCCTCCCCCAGCCCCTGGCCCCCCATCCACTTTCTGTCTCTGTGGAGGTGGCTCCTCTGGGGACCTCCTGTGAGTGGACCACACAGTGTGTGTCCTTCTGTGTCTGGCTCACGTCCCTGAGCATCACGTCCTCCAGGTCCGTCCACGTGGGAGCAGCTGTCAGGGTCTCCTTCCTTTTTCCTGACTGAGTAATATTCCACTGTGTGGCTGGACCACATTGTGTGTATCCATGATCCATCAGTTCCCTGGAGCATTTTGGCTCCTCCACTCTGCTCACCTGCGGGAGCCCTTTGCCCAATCCCGGGCAATCCTGTTCTCCATCTCTCCCCTTTCTTTGATTTGTCTCTTTGTTTTGATGGATAGCATTTCTGAAGCATCTTTCCACTCCCTGGGTCTGACTGTGACCTGCTCCATCTTCCTGTTCCCCATCATTGCATTGCCAAGCACCCCAAAAACCAACCTTGCTAGCCTTCCACTGGCTTCGCCAGGCCCCGACTCAGTGACAAGGGGCCAGGTCTCTGGAGCCAGAAGGCCTGGGTGACAACATCCCAGCTCCGTCCCTCACTCGCAGGGCGCCCCACTCCCCCACGCACCCCCAGCAGAAATTGCTAATAACCAGTGAAACTAACAGCAACATTTATTACTCCCCAAATCATGACCTTAAAATTAATGACCACCTAGCCTTATCTTTCATAAATTCACCATTAGACTTTAATGACAGTATTAACACAATGATTCTTGAGACAATACACAAAGATGCTGTTTCAGGGCCCGATTCTTTGCGTGATTTGAGCAAGTGGCTCCAGCTCTCTGAGCTTCTGTTTGCTCATGTGTAAAATGGGGTGACAATAGTTTCCGTCGGCTTGATCCATATCATCAAATATTCATTGTCTTCGAGGTGTTAGATTCTGTGTTAGGTGCTGGGAATATACGAGTAGTGAAAAAAAGGAAAACAAAGGAAACAAAAAAACAGCTCTCTAACTTATGGAGATTCCACAGACAGTCACCTTAGCACCGAGCCTGGCATTTCATAATAATATAAGTCACTACTTATAACTTATTTGTTATTACATTGTACATATATATTATGCATGATATTTGTAGGTTACACATTAATATTACTTTTATAACAATATATTAAGTTTTTTGATAACATGTCTATCATATATAATGTATGTTGAGCAGAATAATAAAAATCGAACTTATTTATTTTACATTATACATGTCATATGTTATGTATGATATTTGTGAGTGTATATTAATATTACTTAGATAATAATATCATATTAATTTTAAAATAATGTCTGTTATATATAATTTATGTTGAGCAGAATAATGAAAATTAAACTTATTTATTTTACATTATACATAATGTTACACATCATGTATGATATTTGTAAATTATATATTCATATTATTTATGTAATAATATGTTAATTTTTAAAATGTGTGTATTGTAATATATACAATTTATGTTGAGCAGAATAATAAAAATTAAACTTATTTTTTTCCATTATACATAATGTTACATATTATGTATGATATTTGTAAGTTATATGTTAATATTATTTAGATAATAATATGTTAATTTTTAAAATGTGTCTATTGTAATACATATAGTGTATGTTGAGCAGAATAATAAAAATTAAACTTATTTTTTACATTATACATAACGTTACATATTATGTATGATATTTGTAAATTATGTATTAATGTTATTTTACGTAATAATATCATGTTAATTTTTAAAATAATATTATGTCTATTGTAATATATATAATTTATGTTGAGCAGAATAATAAAAATTAAACTTATTATTATAAATATTTACATTAAAACATGTGAAATAAGCAGGTGTTCTTTGTAGTAGGAAGGTAGATAGTTTGCTAGTTGTAAATATTATTTGTATTGATTATGTGGGATATTGCTAACAGACCGACGTTAAGTGCGGGGAGCGGCGCTGCACTTCCACCCCCCGGGCGCGCGGGGGCGCACGAGGGGCTGGGAGGCCCGGGGCGCACGCAGGCCCCGCCCCCGAGCCCCGATTGGCAGCGCGCGCGGTGCGCGATGACGCGCGGCCCCGCCCCGCCCCCGGCCCGCCCTCCGCCCTGCGGCCGCCGGCGCTTGTTGTTCGGCGCGGCCGCAGTCGGCTCGCAGCCCCGGGGCGCCGGCCCTGCCGGTCCGCGCGGCCATGGAGCTGGAGGTGCCGGACGAGGCTGAGAGCGCCGAGGCGGGGGCCGTGCCCGCGGAGGCGGCCTGGGCGGCGGAGAGCGGGGCGGCGGCAGGTAACGGTTCCGGACCCCGCTCCCCGAATGGACCCGCCGGCCCCCCCCGCCGGCGCCCAGTGGACCCGTCCGAGCGCCGAGGGGCGCGGGGACCCGGGCCGGAGCGTTCCACTCGGGGCGCCCGCGGGGGGGGAACGGAGCGCCCCGGGGATGGGGCACCCCGCTTGGGGGCCGAGGGATGGAGCACCCCGGGGATGGAGCGCCCCGGGGATGGAGCACCCCGCTTGGGGGCCGAGGGATGGAGCACCCCACGCCGGGTCCGGGGGATGGAGCACCCCGTCTCGGGGCCGGAGGATGGAGCGCCCCAAGCCCGGGTCGGGGGATGGAGCACCCCGTCTGGGGCTGGGGGACGCCGCCCATTCCGGGGGTCCTGGAGGTGGGGAGCCGGGCCGCGGGTGGGTGCGGGGCCCCATCCTGCAGGCTGTGGGTGGAGCAGCCCCCTGAAGACGGATCCTGACCTCCGGCGTGACAGCCCCTTGGAGGACGCGCGGTGGGTGGGCGCGCTGCCTCCTGCCGAGGGCGCTCGGGGACGACGGCCCCCCCCAATCTCGTCGGCGGGGGGCTGCTCTGCGTGTGTGGGCTGCATGGTGGAGCCCCCCACCCCCGTTCTGGTGGTGGGCCCTGCTGCCAAGGCCGGGCGGGGCATGGCAGGGAGGTGACAGTGTCCCAGATGTGCGCCCCTGCCTGGACCCGGTCCTCGGGGCCGCTCACCTTGCTGGTGTCAGCTTCCAGGCCTCGCCCCTTCCCCCAACTAGCGGTCACCCGTGGGCCCATCTTAATGGTCAGGGTGGCTGGGGTGGAGGTGGGAGGTCTTTGAGGCCATCTGGGTCAGCCTGCTGACGGTGTCCTCTCCCCCTGTGGAAGTCACCAGACCCGGTTTCCAGGGCAGTGGTCATTCTTTACCATTCTGGGCCTCAGTTTACCTCCCTATAAGAGGAGAGGTCTGGGACATGAGGTCCAGAGGGCTCTGCAGTGTGGGGCCTCAGCAAGCAGATGGCAGAGGAGGAGGCCCCCCCCCAGCCTTCTGCCTGGCCCCCGGGGGGCTGTGGGAGCCGTGTAGGGACATGGCTTCCTCCTGCCTCTCTCCTTGGCGTCCCTCCCTGGCCCCCGGCAGAGCAGGTGTGGGGAGTGAGTGGCCTGGCCCAGCCCAGCCCGTGGCGCCTGCCTTGCCCCGGGGCGGTGTGCAGAGCCAGCCACAGCCCAGAGGAACGATTCCTTGGTTCCTTCTCGGTTGCGATCACACGCTCCCTAATAGGAAGTTTCCGGTGCACAGAATCCTCTGCTGCCCCCAGCAGCTCGGGCCCCGGCCGGCTGAGTCCCTGTAGACACCCACATGGGCACCCAGCCTCCGTCTCCCCCGGGCCTCCGGAAGCTTCCTTGGCGGGCGGGGAGATGATATGCTGCCTGGGAGTTGGGAGAAATGTCTGGAGAGAGAGAGCACGAGCGTCCCCCGGGCTCCGAAAGGCTCCCGCCGCCTCCCTGCCCGCTGCCATCTGGACCCGCCTGGCGGATGACCCCGTTCATTCATTCCCAGCATCCAGTCGCCTCGCCCTCGTTCTGGGCCGGTGGCCTGGCTGGGGACTCAGATGAGGTCCTTTGTAGCCCCCTGCCCTCCACCATCAGCCCTCGGGCCTGGGCTGGTCGGAGACAGGATGTCCCAGACCCGGGGGCCACACGGAGGCCGCGCAGCAACCATGTGTCTTATCAGGGGCTCGGGCGCCGATCGGGGCAGAGAGAGGTCCCGGCTGTGGCTGGGCCCGGGCACGGGGACCTCAAAGACACGGCTGGCTCCTCCCACCTGCCCCCAAAGTCTGTAGAATTAGGACTCCCCCGCCGATGGTTTATCTTACTCCCTGTATGCGGAGAGCTGCCTGGCCCCTCCAGCCCCGGTTCTCCCCGCGCCAGTGTAGCCCTGGCGAGTGCTGGCTGCCACGCTACATGGTCCAGATGTGTCAGCGGTGCCGGTGCGAGTTCCTCGCCCAGATGACATTTGGGCTGGAAAATTCTTTGTTTGGGGGCCCAGGATGCGCTGTGGGGGGCTGAGCAGCATCCCTGGTCCCCACCCACTCAATGCCAGGAGCTCCCCGAGTCGTGACGACCACAGACGTCCCCAGACATGGCCCTGGGTTCCCTGGAGACGCAGTCACCCTGGGCGAGAGCCACGGTGCTGTATCTCTTATTCTAGAACTTGCTCGCTCTTTATCCGTAAGAATCTGGATTTTTTCCCCACGTCGGTATCGGTTATTTGCTTAGAGAGAGGTCGGTGCCGCGGTGAAGAGGGTGGGAGGCCCAGGCTGCCTGGGTCCCGCTCCGTTGCTGTGTGACCTCGAAGGGCAGACAGACGCCTTGACCTCTCGGAGCATCAGTGTCGCCGTCTGTGCAGTGGGGCGGTCATGGCCCTCCCTGAGTCACCCCAAGTATGTCGGGGTGCCAGCCACTGCCGACTCCACCAGCCTCCTGCTGGGGACATCCCGCTTGTTTCTGGAGTGGCCTTTCGCTGTCATAAGCCAGGCCTGAAACTGGGCGCTCCGTTTTCAGCGGTCGGAGTCCCCGCCTTGGGGTGGCTGGGTCCGGGGCAGGCAGGTTGCAAAATGACTGTCCGGTGCCCGGTGGCTTTCCGGAAAGGTCCGACGGGCCGAGGGAGATTGTCCCTGTCCCCCAGCCTTGCCAGCTCCGGGTGTTGTCGCCTTGGCAGTTCTGGCCCATCTGACGCGAGGCGGGACAGAGCTCCTGCCCTTTAGAATCTGGTCACTTTAAACGCCCAGCTCCTTGCTCCTGAGCTGGGTCTGGAAGGGGCCTGGTGGGGTCTCCATTGGCCTCCGAGGGCCGCGTGGGGACATCTCGGGGTGTATCTGGGGGGGCTTGGACACGTTCATGGGGCCGACCGCCCTGGCCCAAGGGCTGCCTGTGGGCTTCAGCCTGCGCTGTGCTCGCTGTTTCCGAGCCGTTTCCCTCCTGGCCTTCCTGCGTCCGTGACATCTCGGCACTGTCGGCATCGTGCCCGCCCCCCGCCCTCCCACGTCGAATGTGTTGGCCGCTTCTGTCCGCTCTGCCTTCCAGACGGACCCGGATCCACCCACGTGCCCCCCGCCTCTGCCGCCACCTGGTCCAGCCTCGTCATCCCTTGATGGCCTGGTCCCTGTCTGTGCCAGTGCCCCCCACTGCTCGCTCCAGAGGCTCCCACTAAACACTGAGTCAGGGCCCGTCCTCCTCCGCCCACAGCCCTCGGGGGAGAAACTGAGTCCTCCCCGCAGCCCCCCAGGCCCCACATGACCTGCCTCGTCCCCTCCCTGCCCTTCCTCCTCCCTCTCCCCCCTCCCCCTCCTCCCTCTGCTTCAGCCATACAGGCCTCCTCGCTGCTCCTTCCACGTGCCAGGCCTCAGCCTGCCCCAGGGCCTTTGCATGGCTGTTCCCTCAGCCTGGAACACTCGTCCTCCATACCTGTGTCATTTGCTTCCTTAGGTCGTTCAGGTTTTGCTCCAGTGTCCCCTCTTCGGTGAGCCTTCCCCTGCATTTGGGGAGGTCTGAAGGGACAGGAGGCCAGCGCAGCCCAGCAGAGGCCTGTGTGCTTAAGGACAGCGAGGGCCAGCAGGGCCTCCTCTGTAGCCGTGAGCGAAGGGTAACCGGGGGTCGCCACGTCCCTTGTCCCCTGGGTGCGAGTCAGCGCCGTGGCCTTTGGAGGCATAAGGCCCCCCTTGGAATCCCGCCCGGGCTCTGGGACTGACGGCCTCGGGCCATTCCATGGGAGCCCAGCCACCAGCTGGGGACGCTCCGCCTCAGTGTCTCTGTCTGTGACACGGGCGTGGGCTGGGCCGGGCGGGTGCTGGGTCTCCCTCCCTCCTCGGGCCGGGTCAGAGGGCACTGCTCGGGAGCCCGTGCGGGTGGGGCTCAGTCCTCCCATGGTGCTCACTGAGCGCCGCCTAGGGGCAAGGTGGGGTCCTGGGTGCCTGGGTCACATCAGTGGGGGGGGGTCAGGGTACGGACGGTGAGCAAGTACACAGATGAGACCCAGGGTCCGCCGACAGTGGCTGGAGTCCGGCCACCACCAGATCTTGTTCATCAAGGTTCCTGGGCCCCCGGCCATGCCCATCGTGTGCGTGTCGTCCACATGGCCTCCCGCTCCCACGGCAGAGACCGAGTCCAGACGGGCTGCAAACTTGAAAACATGCCCCTTCTGCTCCTTTTTGGAAGATGTTGGTCGAGCCCTGAATGAGGCCACACTGGACGATGGGTGCACGACCCAGGCGCCCTGGGATAGTGGGTGCCTGGGACCCACTGTGGCCGAAATGGTCAGGGAGGAGGGGACCCAGTGAGAAGCAGCAGCCGTGGGTTAGCATTCAGGCAGAGGGAGCAGCCCGTGCAAAGGCCCTGAGGTGGGAAGGAGCATGATTTGCTGGAGCCACAGAAGTGGAGTCAGTGTGGGGCCTGATGGGCAGGGCCAGCCACGGGGCCAAGCAGCCACAGTGGCCGCGCCCCGGGCTCCCTTCTGAGCTCAGTGGGTGGCGCTGGCAGGTTGAAGCGGGGCCGTGACACCGAGTCACGTTTTACAGAGTCCTCGGCTGCTTCGGGGGGAGGAGCTGCTGGGGGCTGGCGTCCAGGAGGGCGGGGCTGGGGGCCTGAACGGCCCGAGGAGGTGGAGGGAGGAGAGGGGACGGAGCCCCGGGGGGTGTTGGCCTGAGCCCCACAGTTGGCGGGGTGGGAGGGCCCTGGAGGAGCCGGCGGGGGGCGCCCACGGGGGTCCCCACGGCCGGGCAGCCTGAGGCTCGGGCTGGTTCCACCCCGCCCTGGCTGGGGACAATGTGTCTGAGCACGTGGCTTCCCTCCTCTCTGCCTCAGTTTCTCCTTTGAGACTAGGCAGTGGGGTCCCGAGTTTCAGGGGACAGGCGCAGGCGTGGCCCGCAGCCCCCAGGGGGCTCAGAGGTGACAGCTGTGTGACGGGGGCATGCACAGATGTGGCGCCGGGTTCCAGAAAGGGCCTCGGCCCCCTCCTCCCTGCGCCCCCGCCGCCGTGGCCGAGCCACATGTCCCCTCGCTGTGACGCTGCAGGTCGAGACCCCGCTGGGGATTTCGTGGCTGCGGCCAGCTGCTTGGGGCCCGAGGCGGGATTACTGACCCTGGATTAGCCGTAGGCCGTGCCGGCCATCGGGCTGGGGCCACCCAGGGGCCTGAGCCATTGTGAAGGGGACCCAGCCTCTGGCTTCAACTGAAGAAAAGGACCCTCAGCATCTTGTCACAGCTACTGTCCTCTTGGTCGCACACGCGTCTGCATACGTTTCACGCCGGTGTCCCGGCGGCCGGGGGGCCGTGCTAGGCGCTGGGGAGCGGGGCGCAGCCGGGGCGTCCGTGTCCACAGCACCCACTTGGGGTCTCGGCTGGGCCTGGCGGGTGCTGCCTGTATCCTGGGGGTGACGGCAGTTCCTGCAGGCGATGAATGGAGGGAGAGAGAGGTGTGTAACACGGCATGTGGGGTGAGTGCCCAGAGCAGAGAGGGCAGCAGGCGTGAGGGGGCCTGGCTGAGCCCAGGTGGTCGGGAGGGGGTGCGTGCAAGTGGAGATCCACAGGAAACAACGGGTGTGTGTTGTGGAGATGAGGGGGAGGGTTCTAGGCAGAGCATACCGCCTGTGCAAAGGCCCTGGGGCCGGCCCGGGCCTGGCGTGTGGGAGGAGCAGCGAGGAGCCCCGTGTGGCTGGAGCAGAGGGAGGAAGGGGAGAGAGGACAGGGAGGGGACAGGGCAGGTTGTGCGGAGCCTTGGGGGCTGCAGGGAGAACTCGGCTTCCCCCTGAGGGAGGGGGAGCCTGGAGGGCTGTGGGCGGAGGAGGTCAGACGACGCGGGGGCTCCTGGTGCCCTGTGGCCGAGGCTGCGGGGAGGGAAGCCTGTGGGACGAGGAGGGAAGCCAGGGACCAGGGGCGATGCGGGGGGCCCAGGCAGAGGCCAGGCGAGATGAGCGATTCCGAGTAGGTTCTAGAAGCAGAGCTGACAGCACTTGCTGGCGGGTCAAGTGTGGGAGCAAGAGAGAGCAGCAGTGGTCACCCCAGGGTGTGGGCCGCGTCCCTGGAGGACAGAGCCACCCTCAGCTGAGATGGGGACACGGGAGCAGCGGCTGTGGGGACGGTGGGCCCAGCGTGGCCATGTTGAGTGTGAGACGCTGTGAGCCCCACGTGGAGACGGGGCAGCCGACCTGAGTCTGGGGCTCAGGGACGGGGCGGGGAGGGCTGTGGGCGTGTCCCCTTGCCTGGAGCTGTGACGTGGCAGTCGATGTCCCCGTCCCCTCTCAGCTGGGGGCCAGCCGGGCGCTGTGACGGGAGGTGGTGCTCCCAGCATGTGACGGGGGGTGGGCGTGGGTGGGGGAGGGGAGAGCAGCAGGAGGGCTGAGAAGCGGGGTCCCAGCAGCCCTGAGGTCAGGCTGTTCAGCCGCTCCGTGCCTCAGTTTCCTCATCTGTACAGCGGAATCACAGATGCGCCTTCCTCTCGGGGTTCATGTGAGGCTAGGAGGAGTCAGCCTGCAGGAAATGCTCAGAACAGGGCCTGGCATGCGGGGGACGCCCCAGATACGGGGCACATAGGCGCCCAGCTTAGCCATGTGGGGGGCGCCAGGGAGGGAGGGGGCATCCCCCATCTCTTCAGGTGGCGCCATCAACCCGGGGTCCCGCCCAGGTGAGCAGGTGCCGTGTGTATCTGTCAGTGCAGCCCAGGCCCTGCTGCATGACGAGCATCCCCACGGCCCAGCGCCCCTCCCTTGTCTGTCACCTGTGCTGAGTGTGCGCGTGGGGCCAGCAGGGGCTGTGCTCCTGGTGGTCACTCGGAGACCCGGTGACGGGGCTGCTGTCACCTCGAGGCGCTCTGTCACCCGGCAGAGGGAGAAGGGCACCCGAGTTGCGCCCTCATCTGGAAAATCTCTGTCTGGGAGTGACCTGCCCGCCGGTCGCTGGCAGACTCGTCACATGGCTCACCTGGCGCCAGGGGTGGGGACGCACGTGCCCTGGACAGAGGGCCGGCCGGCTGCCCCTGCGCCCCCTGCGCTTCAGCGTTGGCGCTTGGTTCTCTATGTTTTTACCGCAAATACCTTCTTTCTGTTTCTCTCGTTTATTTGTTCATTTTTGACGATTTTCCTGGGTTTATTCTGTAACTAAGAATATTTTCACGTTGCTCTGAATTCACAAAGGGTGGAGAGTCTCCGTTGACATGGAATCTGCCCTCAGCCTGTGCCGGGACCCAGGCGGTGCCCACGCGCAGTGACAGGGTCGACGTGCGTGCGTCTGAGACAAACGTGAAGCGTGTGCGTGTCCCCCAGCGGCTCCGGGCGGTCTGTGCTTGGCCGGCCCCCTGGGGGTCGGCAGGGGCCGTGGGCCTGTGTGTGTGTCTGGGGGGGTCTTGTTTGCACGTGGGAGGCGTGCACACCTGTCGTAGGTGCTGACGCTCAAGCAACAGTCCCCCGTCTGCAAGGTCCCGAGATGTCACAAGCATCAGAAAATACAGAGAACGAGAATGCGCGGTTCCTCTGGGCCGCGTGAGCCGCTGGGGTCCCCCGGCAGCGGGGGACAGCGCCGGGTCTGGTCCAGTCCCCAGCCGCTGCCGGTCTGATGGCGCAAAGGGACATCTCGGCATCATTGTGGTTTCTGTTCCTCTTAGCGTGAATCAGAGGAACCGCTCTTCACGTGTCGCTTCCTTTTTCCCGTGTTTCATCTGTGTTTTATTAAACATATTCCAGCGAAGGGAGCAGAGTCGAGTCTGGGAGACAGTGACTTGCCCCCTGGGTAACACGGGCAGCGGCTGCACCGCGGGGGGCTGTCCCTTGCTCTCCCCCAACGATGCTCTGTATTTTGTCAGAGCTGGAAAATGGAGCATCACCCACTGGGGAGGCAGGCCCGCCGCCGAGGCCAATGCCTTGTTGCCTGCCCTCCAGCAAGCCTGTGGGCGCTGCTCCCGCCTGTCCTGATCCACACACACAGACCCCTCTTCACTGCTTGCCCCCATCCCTGCATTTAGTTGCACGCATCTCAGCTCTCACTTCATCTTCTGGAAACTGTGTGCTTGTGTCTTTTCCAAGTTCCATTGGATTTTCAGGCTTTTTCTTATTGATTTGTAGGAGCTCTTTACATATGATGGAAGGTTTTTTTTTTTATCTACGCTACAAGTGCAAGCAGTTTTTTCCCATCTTCTCTTAGGATGATTTTCTCTTAGGATGATTACTAATGGCAGGCAGGTACTTTTGGTTTTATGTGGTCAAATTTATCAATCTCTCCATTCATGGTTTCCCAGTTTGGTGTCGTGGATGGAAAAGTCTCTGTTCTGAGGTCATAATTAAGTTTTTCTGGTACTTCTGTAGCTTCATTTTCTTTGAGCACTTACCTTCTTGCTGTATTTGGGGTTTATCCTGGCATCAGGTGGACAAGGTTTAATCGAACCGAGCTTTTCCAGGTGGCTCAGAGTTGTCCCAATGCCACTTTCTGGATCATCTGCTTCCCTCGCCCATTCGAGACGCCACCTCTGTTCCAGACCGACTTCCTGTGTGTGGCTGCTCTATTTCTGGCCCTCATCTGGCAAGTCATCACGAGCTTTCGGTGCCAAAGCGGCCGGCGGAGCCGCCGGCGGCGGGAAGTCGGCGCTTCTGTCTCGCCGTCTCCGTTCCTGCAGAGCTGATGACCGGCATCGCAGACGTTTTCTGTGCCCATCCGTCCCCGTCTCCGCGTGCATTGGTCTTTGTTCAACATTCTGTTTTGAAGACTTCTTAGCTGGCAGAAGGTGTTGCAAGAACCCCACGCACCGCCCTTCCCTGAGGTCCCCCGGCTGGCAACGCTCTGCTGATTGCTGTCCCTCCGAGTGTGTGTGATCTCGCGTGTGTGTGCGTGTGTGTGCGTGAGAGGGATGTAGTTGGGCCGTGGCGAATCCGTTGCAGACACGATGCCCCTTGTCCCTAAATGCTCACAGACGGTCGATTCTCGTTATTCGCGGCGCTTCTGCTCCAGAAAGTCGTTGCGACACTGAATCAGCGAATACGGGGCTCCTGCTCTGGGGAGGTTCCCGCGGCCTCTGGTCGCGACGTTGTCCTCGAGCCGCCGACGCCTGGCCTGGTGTCCGCGTGACTCTGTTTAAAGACGCTGTGTTTACCGTGCTCGGTGGCCACTTGCCGCCGCGCCATGACCTGCCTGCATCCCGGCCCCGCGTTTTCCCTGCGAGGCGCCTCCGGGCGGCCTTCTGGCCCTGGGAGTGCCGGCTGGCGCCGCAGCTCTGAGCCCGGGGGCCGTTCAAACAGCAGAATCCGCTACGGAAGGATGAAGATGCAGAAGCCACAGCCTTAAAGAGGCCGCAAGAAGGACTCGTTTCTGGCCTGAGCTGGAGCAAGAGGGGGCATCGCCTGTCCTCTCAGCTGGGCACACGCGGGTGGGTGACCGAGGATGGCCGGGCAGCCCGCGACATGGACGTGGTTACCGTGGATCTTGGCCGGCGAGTGAGGGTGGATACGTGCGCTGCTGTCCCCGCCCCATCCCAGTCCTCTGCTGCCTCCTCCAGGAAGCCCACCTGGTGCCCCCCAGCCGCCCACAGCCTCATGGGACCTCCCACATGGCAGTTGTCCACTGCCCCACGGCTGGCTTTGCCCAGAGCTGAGGGCCCTGGACTTTGGTGGCAGGGCCTGTGTGCAGCACAGACAGGCGTGCGGCTGTGTTTGTGGCCCAGGTGGTGAAGATTCTGGAACCTTGTTTCTCTTAGGGCCTGTGGAGTTCTGGATTAATCTGTGTCCCCCACCCCCCCCCCCCCACATCCTTTACAGGGCTTCCTGTTTACGTCTCTGGAAACACGTTTAAAAGCTCTGTACAGTGAGGTCGAGTTGTGGGGAGCAAAGCGGGCAGAGAGTCGGGGCAGGTCTCAGTGTTGGGGGGGTAGAAGGGCTGGCAGCCGGTCAGGGCTCTGCCCCCAGACTGCCCCCCACCCCTGTTCTCACTTCCCAGCTGCGCCCACCCCTCCACCACCCCAACCCTTTCTTTGCTGTTCCCGGAAAGCAACCTGTCCTGTCACCACAGGGCCTTTGCATGTGCTGCCCTCGCACTGAGAATTCAGCTCTCTCCTGACTGTCCTTTTCCCTCTGGAAAGGGGTCACATGTTCATGGCACAAAGTGCAGGCCTGGCTCCACCCCCAGGCCCACCCCGAGGCACCCCTGTCACCAGCTGCGTGTGTCCCCTTGTGAGGCCCTCGGCCACGCACCCGCTCCCTGCACACCTCCTGCATCGTGTTTGTAAATAGACCTTGTCCTGCACTTTGGCTTTTTTCTAAACACTTTTTGGTAAGAGCTTTATTGAGATGTAATTCACATGCCACACATTTTACCTAAACTGTACAATTCGTCAGTTTTTTAATGTAGTCACAGAGTTGTTCTATTACAAGTCAATTCCAGAACATTCCATCACCCCAAAGAAGCCCCGTCTCCATGAGCATCACCCCTACCCCCTCCCCAGCCCCTGGCCCCCACGAGCCCGCTCTCTGTCTGTGGATCTGCCTGTTCTGGACGTTTCACATCACTGGGGTCACACGCCGTGTGTCCTTCTGTGTCTGCTTCTCTCCCTGAGTGTCGTGTGTGCAGGTCCGTCCACATGCGGCTGTATCGGGGCCTCATTCCTCTTCACGGCTGTGTCATATTCCAGCGTGTGGGTGGACCCCGCTGTGTGGCCATCATCTGTCGTTGGGCACTGGGGGCGTCTCCGCCTTTGGTGGCTGTGAATCTTCCTGAACGACCTTCTGTGTGGACAGACGTTCTCATCTCTCCTGGGGGGGGCACCTGGAGCGTCCTTGTGGGGTCAGACGGTCCCTCTATGTTTAACCTTTCGAGGACCCGCCATCCTGTCTCCACAGCGGCTGCACCGTCTCCATCCCCACCCGCCGGGCACGAGGCTCCCGTCTGTCCCGTCCCCACGGACACTCGTCACCGCGGACACTCGTCACCGTCCGTCTGTCTGATCGTCGCCGTCCCGGTGGGGGTGGGCCGGTCTTTCTGTGGTTCCGATTCGCTTTTTCCCGACAATGAGTGACATTGCGCATCTTTTCCCGAGTGTCCGGCCTGTCGTGTGTCCCCTGGAGCGGCGTCCACTCAGATCTCTGCTCGTCTCAGCGGAGTTGGGTGTCCTTCTGCCGTGGAGTCGTGAGCGTCCCGTGTCGTGGACACAGTCCCCTCTCGGGCGTGCGAGTCACAGGCTCCTCCTCCCGTTGGGGTCAGCTTTTCGCTTTCTCCAGGGTGTCCTTTGAAGCACAAACAGCTTTAATTTTGACAAAGTCCCCTTGCTCTGTTTTGTTTGTCCCTGGGGAGCTGTCCTGTGTCCGTGTCAGGATCAGCAGCCTGTGGATGCGCAGGTTCCATCTGGGCTCTCGGCCGATCCGTTCTGGACGGTTCCACGGGCCCCAGCCCTGCTCTACGAGCGCCTGTCCTCTCTGGGGTCCGGCGCGGCTCTGCGTCTCTGCCGCGGCGGCTTGCGTTCTCTGAATGGCTGTGTGACGCCCCGTCGTGGGCCTGCTGGCCGTCGTCTCATTTGCCCCTTGGCTCTGTAGGGAACACCTGCTGTGTGCAGGCCTGGCGGGAAGAGCGTAGCTGCTGGAGCCAGAAGGAGAGGCCAGCGCCAGGTGGCCTGCCCTGTGCCCCTGCGATGGGGTGCCCCCTTGTCCCACTCTCCTGAGCAGCGTGAGTGACACAGATGTTCATTCAACAACCACCTCAAACACCAGCCAAGGCAGACCCCGGCCCTGCCTCCAGGAGGCTGGGAGGGGCTGCAGACGGACCCTGATCACGACCCACACGTGGGTCCTCTTGGTGACAGTGGCGGCAAGGCCCGTCTGCTGCCTGCCCTCGCCTCTTCTCACTCCCTCTGCTCCGGCTACACAGGCTTCTTTGCTGATCTCCGACTCCGCAAGCCCAGTCCTGCCCCAGGGCCTTTGCACAGCTCTTTTCCCTGCCTGAGAGGCTCTGCTGGTCCTCGAACAGCCAGTTCTTTCCTGTCTCCTTCCCGTGACGTGGTGTGGCTCAGGCTGGAGCCTGACCACCCGGAATCGAGTCCGTCCACCCCCAGTTTTCCCTGGGTGACCTCAGGCAGCTGACCTGGCCTCTCTGAGCCTCGGCGTCCACCTCTGTTAGTGGAGGGAAAGCTAGTACCCAGCTCCCGGGGCTGCAGGGAGCATTAGGTGAGTTAATACGTGGGGCATCTGCTGTGCTGGCCCCACTGGACAAGTGCAGTAAATAAACGTCGGCTCCTGGTCACTGTTCCCGCTGCCCCCGGCTGCTCCCGGGAGCTGACACGGCTCACACAAGCAGGCTGCACCCCAGGCTCCTGCCCCCCTTGGCCTCCTCACTGGGACTCCTGGGGCCACCACCAGGGAGGAGGGAGCTGGTGCTGGTGCCGGCAGCCCTGCCGAGTGCCAGGCACGTGTCCCCACGCCGGGGTGGTGAAGGACGGCGCTCGTGGCCACTGGGGGAGTGAAGGGATTAAGCCAAGCAGGGTGGGACTTATGAAAGGGCCAGGGGAGGAGAGAGCCAACTTCAGTCCGTGGTCAGGGAGGGCCTCCTGGAGGAGGTGACATGTAACCCAGGCCTGAATGGTGAGATGGGGCTAAGCGGTCCAGGCAGAGGAGAAGGCTGTGCAAAGGCCGTGGGGCAGGACTGGCCACTCGTGTGGTGGGAATGCAGTGAGTGAGGGGAGAGAAGGAGGGGAGGGCAGGGAGGGCGTCCACTGGTCACCTCCTCACCCGTCATTTGTGCCATCAGGGGCCACGTTGAAACCCCGGGTACATCAGTTAGCACGTGCTGCAAAATGAATCACCCCAAAGAGTAGTGGCTTTCAGCAATAATGAGCATTTGTGGTCTCGCGGCTTCTGGGGGTCCGGAGTCTGGAGTGGCTTAACCCCAAACCTCGTGGCTTGGGGTCTCCGATGAGGTCACAGTCGGGCTGTCAGCCGCCCTGCCTCATCTGAAGCTCGACCGGGGCCGGGGGAGCTGCTCCCCACATGGCCGTTGGCAGGAGGCCCAGCTCTGTGGGCCACTTGCGCGTCCTCACGGCGTGGTGTCTGCTCCCCCTCAAGGAGCGATCGTGATGGCGACAGTGTCCTTCATGGCCCACCTAGAGGTGGCCGCTCCCACCGCAGCCGTGGGGGAGGTGGAGACCAGGCCCCCTGGAGGCTTCCCTCCCAGCCTCCCACCTTTCTGTAAGTTGAGGCGTGAGGTGAGCGGTCAGTGGTCGCCTGCAGGCCCCGGGGGATGTGAGTGGCTGGCGTGCTGTGTGCCAGTGAAACATTATCTACAAAGGAGGCGGTGGCGGGTTTGGTCCGTGGGGTGCAGAGCGCTGGCCTGAGGGGTGTCAGCCGGGACCCCCTCCCCCTCCGCACCTGTCTTCCTTTAGGTGAATTGGGCTTCTCTCTCAACACAAAGCATCCTGTATCCCTTCTCTGAGCCTCAGTTTCCCCCTCTGAAAAGGGAGGACATGGGCATGGCTGGGGACAGGCCGGAAGCCCTGCAGGCCGTGGGACTGTGCGTGAGGCAAGTGTGTGCACTCTGTTCCCTGTGCTTTTCCCTGCGGTTCCTGGTGGTGCCCGTCCTCCACCTCCTCCAGGCAGCCCTCCAGGTTTCCACTGGCGGATGCTCGCTGAGGCCTGCCCCTGCCCACGCTGGCTGCTGCGGTCCCCGGGGGGACGGGGTCAGGGGGGAGGCCCACCCACAGAGCTATCTGGAGCCCGGACACCACGGAAGGCGGACTGTCGTGCAGGAGGGAGGGTCGGGGAGGGGGCGCAGGCAGTGTCAGGGCCTGGGGCCCAAAGCCAGGAGGGAGGCTGAATGGGGAGGACCAGAGTGAGGACCCCGGGCTGAGCGCGGTGAGCAGGAGGGAGGCGCCAGGCTGTGGGCCGGGTGGGGGCTGGAGGGGAACTGGGTGCGGGCGCCCCCACCCCTGTGCTGGGCTCCGGGAGAGGAGCGGAGCCGCCCGTGATGGCGAGAGCGACCCCGGGCGGAGCGCTTGTGGGCACGAGGGGCTGCGCAGAAGGTGGCCCCGGCTCAGAGAGGGCGCCAAGCAGGCGCGTCGGTGCCCAGGGCAGAGCCACAGTTGCCATCAGATGCGGGGAGAGCCAGCGCTCCGTGCCAGGCCGGTGCTGGGCCCGGCGCGGCCTCTGTCCTTGAGGAGCCCCGTCGAGGGGATGAGGGGACGGGAGCAGATGGCTGTGGACACACGGCCCGTGGCTGGAGCAGCTCCACCTGGAGGGCGGGGGAAGCCACAGAAATGCTTCAGGAGGAAGCTTCTGGAAGCCCGAGAGGACGGGCTCGCGGAGTCTGCAGGGACCCCGTGCACGCACATCCTCAGGAGCCCGCGGCTCCACGGCCTGGAACCCGCCAAGACCTCCGGGCCTCAGTCTCCCCGGCTGCACCGTGGGTACAGTGACGGTGCCCCCCGGGGGCATGGGGACGGCCGGGGACGCGCGGGCTCGTGGCTTTTCAATATGGGGACTTCAAACCAAAGACGAAAGTAGAGAGGATCGTCTGATTAAAGATACTTGGGTCACGAAATATCGCAAATACCCAGAAAATGCTATAACGAACAGTCACCTACCACCGTCCCCCCGCGTCCCCCACATGGCTGACGGGCCGGGTCACCTCTGGGGGCCGTCCTGGGCGCTGCGGGGGGCTGAGCAGCATCCCTGGCCCCACCCACTCAATGCCAGGAGCCTCCCCAGTGTGACAGCCACAGATGTCCCCAGACACCACCCAGTGTCCCCTGGGGGCAGGACACCTGTCCCGGCCGCCAGACCTCTGACCCTTCACGGGGAGTCCGTGCCGACCCCTAGTTTAAGGATGAAGAAAAAATAATGAGTTTGGCCTGCACAGAGGGATTTTGTTGTTTGGTGCTTTTCTTAATAAGATGTTAAAGGAAATGATAAATAAGATGTTAAAATCTTTTCTTGTTAAACAGTGTAGTTAGATAAAGAGCCAGGCCCTCTGTGGCATGTTGTCCCCCAGACGGGGCCCCGCACCCGGGACGCCGCTGTTTGGGGTTAATGAGCGAGTGAGCCAACAGAAGGTGGTTGGGGAAGTTGTTACTGGGACATTTTTAATTCCTCACCCGATGCCGTCCACACTTGCCCTCCACACGCCGTCGCGCACGTGGGCCCAGCGCCACGCGTCCCTCCTTCTGGGCCCAGTCTTGGTGGTGGACCCACTGTGCACCTGACGGGGGCCCGCCTCCCTTCCTCCCCTGCACTGCGGGGGTCTCCTCGTCCTGGCCGCCCTCTCCGGGGTCTCCTCAGATCCCTGCCCCCCTCTCCACCCCACCCTCCCCTGCCCAGCGCCATTCAACCTGTAGGTATTGTGCTCCTACTGTGTGCCAAGGGTCGGGCCAGGTGTTGGGGAAGGCGGCCACGAACAAGACAGTCCCGGTCCCTGCTCTCCCGGGCAGGAGCAAGTAATAAAGAAGTTCGCTTCAGACAGTAGTAGTAGCCCTGGGAAATAAACTGGGTGTGGTAGAGGGGCGGGCGTGGGAAGGGACCCGTGTGGTCAGGGAGGTCTCCCTAGGAGGTGACGTTCAAGCTGAGAGCCGAGTGAGGGAGGACGGGAGCCAGTCAAGTGGAGATGTAGGGACAGTGTGTTCCAGGCAGGGGGCACGGCAAGTGCAAAGGCCCTGAGGTAGGAACGAGCCTCCTCAAAGGTGTGATGAGTGACTGTGTGTGAAGCCCGTGGCATGGGGCCTGGCACAGTGGTGGTCCGTGGTGTCGGCTGCTAGCTGGGTGATCACTCACCTTCCTTGGGCAGAATCTGCTCAAAAGATGTGTTTGTCCAAAGCTTGAAGACACTTGGCATCAAAGGTCAAAATTCGCCTTTAACGTGGAGGGAAAACATTTTATCACGACAGCTTTCAGGTGCACTGAGAGTTGAGCGAATTGGACAGCAGACGCGCCCCACTTAGCCCATGGCCCCCGAGACTGGCGCTTTGCTGTATTTATTTCATACCCGCTCCGTGGCCCCCCATCCGTCTGACTTTCTGGATGGTTTCCGAGTCGCAGACGCACTCGCCCCACCCGCCACCGCCCAGGCGTGTGTCTCATTAACCAGAGTTTGATATTTTCCAGCGTGTTCTTTGCGACGTTAGTTACTCTGATCAGCTATTAACTCTGGGATTCTCGGCCCGAACCCTGGTGCTAAAGTCCGAGACGACGCAAACACCGGAAAGTTCTCTCTTTCCGTGTCGCCGAGCGGAACCCTGGTTCACACCTGGTCAGCGTCACACCAGGTGCGAACCTGGCGAGGGGGCATTAGCGGCCACTGGGGCTTTGGCGCCCTGGGGCCTTCCCGCCATCGGTCTGTTGATCGGAGGCGGCTGCCGTGGACAGACCCACCCGGGGGCGGCGGGGGTGGCAGAGCGGGTGGCGGGTGCGAAGGGCAGCGTCTCCCGAGTCCCCTCGCCTCCTCTCGCCGCGCTGGCCGCATGACCTCACTGAGTCACTGGACTCCTTGCTCCGTTTGGCTCTGACGGTTGGCCAGTAGGTTCTCTGGATTTAGTAAAATTCTGGCTTTTCCTCTCCCGCCTCCATCCCATTTCTTTTTCTGCTCTTATTGCGTTGGCCGCGCCCGGCGTGCGGTCACAGTGGGCGTCGGCTGGGAGCTTTGCTGTCTGCCTGTTTGCACGCGCCCCAGCCCCACTTTCTTTTTCTCTCTGTCCTGACTCTCGTTTCCTGACTGTCCTGGATGTGACCTCCAGGCCGAGTCTCGAAGGCTCTCCTGGATTGGGAGATGCGAGCAGAGCGTTCCTCAACTTCGACTCGGGGTCACTGCCTCCATTTCTCCAAACCCCTGCTTCCCCAGCCCGGAAACGGCAGTCACGAAATAGGGTCACTAAGTCAGTGGGGTCTGGCTCAGGGGTCCCCTGGCTGCCGTGGGAGTGGGCACCGCAGGGCGAGGGTGGAGGAAGCTGCCGCCCCCTCCAGGCGAGTGAGGGTGCAGCCCTGTGTTTCCAGATCTGCTTGTGTTCGAGAAACCGAGGTCTTTCTCCCAAAAGCCCTGGGTCTTAAGGTTGCCTTGGCGTCCGCCAACCCTGCGGGCCAGCCAGGGTGTTCCGGTGGTGTGAGCAAGGGAGGTCCTGTGTTTGCGCGCCTGTGTTCACGCCTCCGCCTGTCACCTCCCGTGAGGACCGTCGGCCTCGGGTCCCCGTCACTTCACGTGGTCCGTGTGGAGCCCAAGATGACCTGAGGGGCCCGGCTCACACGCGTTCTCGGCAGCACCGTCTGAGTCCCCCTCGCTGTGCCTCGGTGCCCCCAACTGTGACACGAGGCTTTCAGGAGCAGCCACCTCTCTGGGCTGGGGGGAGAGTCTGTGGGAAGGGGACACTGGCCATGTCTGGGGACGTCTGTGGGTGTCACACTGGGGGAGCTCCTGGCATTGAGTGGGTGAGGCCGGGGATGCTGCTCAGCCCCCCACAGCGCCCAGGACGGCCCCCCAGAGGTGACCCAGCCACTGTCACGGTGCCGAGGGGGACCCTGGACTAGTGACTGGGCTTTGGGGGAGCCTGGAGGCCCAGACTGTTGGCACGTGGTGCCTTCTGTCAGGAGAGCAGGGCATCTGTGTCACGGCGGCACGGCCGGTGGTCCACGATGAGGGAACAGCAGAGGTTGGGGTCCCCATTTGCGGCTTTGACCCGGTTGGACGGCCATTCCGTGTTCGCTGGGTCACGTCCTCAGGGCCTTGGACTTGGCCGTGTCTGCGTCTCATTCTCCAGCCGTGGGTTCTGATGAAGGTCTCGGTCCAGGACGGAGTGGCTGCAGGGGTAGCTGGCCGGTCCCCGTGGAAGGGGCGCCCGCCTCCCCTGGTCCGCAGCCGCCATCTGGTTTCAGGACCTCATTTCAGGACAAGGAGGCTGGGGCCCCGCACTCCCTCGCTTTGCAGCATCAGTGACCGCCAGGACGGAGCCTGGAGAAGGTTCCGGATGACGCACAGCCTTGGGCACTGTCTCTGCTGCTAAAGGGAGTCGCTTCCTCATGCTGAGATGTGGCTCACACCCCATAAAACCCACCCCTTTCAAGTGCGCAGTTCAGTGGCAGTTAGTTCACTCACTGTGTCATGCACCCATCACCACTGTGGTTCCAGAACATTCCATACCCCCAAAGGAAGGAAGCCCTGTCCCCATCAGCAGTCCCCCCAACCCCTCCCCAGCCCCTGGCCCCCACGAGCCCGCTCTCTGTCTGGGGATCAGCCTGTTCTGGACGTTTCACGTCCATGGGGTCGCACGCCGTGTGTCCTTCTGTGTCTGCTTCTCTCCCTGAGCGTTGTGTGTGCAGGTCCGTCCGCGTGCGGCTGTGTCGGGGTCTCGCTCCTCCTGGGGCCAGGTTCCTGCCGCCTGGGTGTGTCTGACGCTTCTTTTATGGAGCAGGTCCCAGTTGGCAGAGGCGCCGGAAGCTCCAGGCCCTTTCTCCCGCTCCCCGAGTTGTCCCTGGGGACAGACTGCCTGTTCCTTCTAGAAGCGCCCTTGGCCTGTCAATGGATGGTCAGCCATGGCTGTGTAACAAACCGCCCCCAGCTTGGGGGCTTCCGGCAGGAGCTCTGCCTGCGTCTGTGCGTGGCCTCCAGCAGGGACCCGCCGTGGACCTCGGGCCTCAGGTGTCCCCGGGGTGGAGCCAGCAGCTGCCAGCCTCCCTTGCTCTCCTGTCCCTTTGTCACCGTCTGTTGCTCCGAGACGTCACGTGGCCGCAGGGGCCCCTCTCAGTCGAGCAGGAGTCTCTCCCGCAGTAGCTGGAGCGTCCGCGCAGTCTGCTCCCCGCGGCCCGGCCTGGCCAGACTGAGGGTTGGCGCTGCCCCCCGAGGGTCCCCAGGTCCCTCCGTGATTGCCGGCTGGCTCTGTGCCCGGGGTCGGGTCTGCAGTGCGGGAGCCCCAGGCCTGCCAGCCCCTTCCCGCTGCTCGGGGAGGTGAGGGCGCCCGGCCCGCCTGCCTTGTCCCTGTGCTCACTTGTTTGTGTGAGTCGCGGCCCGGCCCCCAGCTGGCAGCCGCCCCTGCGCCCCCCCCGCGGTGACTCTCCATCTCTGCACTCAGGGAGCCCTGCAGGCGGCCGGCGGCGGGTGACAGCAGACCTGGCCCCCGTCGTGGGGGAGACACAGTGCACAAGCGCTGGGGGGTGCCATGTGCCGGGAAGACCGGGAAAGCTGGGGAGATGAGGAGGGTGCCCTCAGAGGGACTGTTTTGGGTGAAGTGGCCGGCGGATGGCCTCTCAGAGGGAGACACTTGAGCCAGGTCCTGAGTGAAGCAAAGAAGCAAACCCTGCAAGGGGCTTGGGAAGGGCGGTTCAGGTAAAGGGCACAGCTTGTGCAAAGGCCCTGGGGCAGGCCTGGGCTTGGCGTGTGGGAGGAACAGTGAGGAGGCTGTGTGGCTGGAGCAGAGGGAGGAGGGAGGGCAGGTCGTGCGGGGCCTGGGGGTCCAAGGGGAGGACTCGGCTTCTCCTAGAGGGAAGGGAGCCTGGAGGGCTGCGGGCAGAGGAAGTGGGACTGACTCACGGCTCCCAGGTGCCCTCTGGTGGGGGCCATGGGGAGCATAGACTGGGGGGCGACGAGGGTGGAGGGGACGGCGCTGGTCCAGGGGGCAATGCTGAGCTCGAGGAGCAGGGAGCAGCGGACAGATCTGCATAGGACAGATCTGCATAGACGCGGAAGGTGGAGCCGGGTGGTTTTGCTGAAGGACAGACGTTCAGGCCCTTCCCCAGGTCCTGGGGACCCACGTTCTTTCAGGAGCTTTCTCCGCCTCAATTTCTACATCAGACAAACGTGGAGAAGCTGCTGCTGCTGAGGCTTCTCTGTGTGCAGAGGGGAGAGGAACGGGTGTGTGTTACCATCCCTCAGTCAGTCAACAAGCACGTGTAGGTGTCTGCTGAGGGCGGGCCGCACACAGCTGAGCCCGGGGCGGGTCGGCCCGGCCTGCTTTCCGCTCTGCAGCGCCTCGCGCCCCCCTCCCCGGTCTATTTTTAATACTGAATTTCCTTGAAGCCAGGGTGGCTCATCAGCAGATAACCAGTCATGTCCCTAGAGGGGCGGACAGAAAAGGAGGAACTCCGGAGAGTGATGAGGGCGCAGACGCAGAGCGAGGGGTGTGACTGCAGGGGAGGTGCCCAGGGAGGCCCCTCGGGGGGGGAATGTGGGGCTGAGACCTGCAGGTCGAGGAGCCATCGTTGGGACGAGCTGGGAGGGTGTTTGGGCCAAGGGAGCGGACTGTGCCAAGGTCCTGGGGCAGGCCTGCTCATCCCCAGAGGCCACACGTCTGTACCCTCCCCGCCTCTGTGCTATGCTCCAGCTGCAGGCTCTGGTGGGGTCAGTGTGGCCACGGGTCCGAGGGTCACTGGGTGGCGGCCGCTGGGTGGCATGGCCGGGCAGGCAGGGGGAGCGGAGGGGAGGGTGCAGGGGCGGTGTGTGTGTGGGGGATCACGAGCTGGGCACCCACGCTCTCAGGCAGAAAGCCCCGGAATGAGGGACTGGGAGCTGCAGGTGGGCATGGCTGGGTGGGCTCCGGGCTCAGGGGCCCTGGGTGGGCCAAGGAGGGGACACCCTGGGCAGCCGGCTCATGTCTCTGATACCAGGGCCCCCAGACGAGGCCTGGAATGTTCCGCCCTGGTCCACACCAACTTCCTGCCTTCACTCCTCTTCCTTCCCCCACACCCCAGACGCAAACCAGCAATTGTTCTGCTGTGGGGCTGCCAACGAAAATATTATGTCGGCTTTCCAGCACCTTCCACCACCCGCTTGAGTCGGCCGGGCCTCGGGATGGCCAGGAGCCCCCTATGTCTGCCGTGGACACACGTGGCCCCTGTGACCCCCACGTGGCTGGCGTGGCCCCGGCCAGCCGCCATCAGCAGCCTTCCTGGCCCGGGCAGGTGACCCGGCCTCGGTCTGTCCTCTGGTGGGCCCTGTGGCCGTGACCATGGCCTTGGGCAGCCACCCCCCCAGCCTCAGTTTCCCTCTCTGGCCATCTCCTGGGGGTCTCGACACTGGTGCCTGCACAGGTGGTTGGCTCAGGGACTGTGGCTGCGGCTGAAAGGACACGAGTCCCCACCCGGGTTGGCCTGGCCACGCCCACAGCTCAGTGTCCTCTCGGCTTGGTTTTTGTTAATTATTGAAAGATAGTTGATAAATCATAAAATTCACACTTTTATGTGTACAAGTCAGTGTTTTTTGTGTCTTTAGAATGTTGTACGACCGTCACACCTCTGATTCTAGAACATGCCTGTCCCCCCCAAGGAAAACCCGTCCCCGTTAGCAGCCCCTCCCCCTCCCCCAGCCCTGGCCGGGCGGGCGGGTGTTAGAAGAGGACAGAGCAGGTCAGTGAGCCTGACCCCTGACCCCTCACCTGGGCCTGCCACACCTGCGACCCCCAACCTTTCCCTCCCCTACCCGCACCCCCGTCCACCCTCGGGGCTCCAACCCCGTCTGCACCCGACGACGCCGACGCCCACAGTCCTGACTCCCGCCCGGGCCTCCCCTGAGCCCCAGATGCGGGGTCCAGCGGCCCCTCGACGGGCCCCAGTGGTGGGGGGGGCTCCCGCTCCGCCCGGCCAGGCTGCCCCCGCCGCCCCCCGCCCCCGGCTCCGTCCTTCAGCTGATGCTCCGTCCGCGTCCGGAGTCGCTTGCCGCCTGCTTCTCGCCCCCGCCTGCGCCCGCCCCCCGCGTCGCCTGGGACCAGCGCCGGCCCCTCCTCCTGGTCCCCGCAGCCTGAGCTCCTCGCGGCCGCCGCCAGAGGGCGCCCGGAGCCCGAGTCAGGGCCGCCTCCGCCCGCCGCACCCCAGGCTCCCGTCCCTGGGGAGAAGCCGAGTCCTCCTTGCTGACCGGCACCCGACCTGTGCCGCGGGTCGTCTGCGGGCTCCCACGCCCTTTTCCAGACCATTCTCCGCTCCCCGTCCCGGACTGGGAGCCCTTGTCTGTCCTCGTCTCCACTTACCTCCCCGGAGGCGACACCTGTAGACACTCAGTGTGTGTTTCATGTTGCACCTGTCACACATCCTCATACCCTTGGGCTAAAACCACACGGTCCTGGGGTCAGGAGTCTGACAGGGTCCCACGGGGCTAAATTCCCCATGAGGGCAGGGCGGGTCCCGGAGGCCCCAGGGGAGGAGCGTGTCCCGCCTCCTCCAGCTTCCAGAGGCGCCGCATCCTGGGCTCGGGGCCCCTTCCTCCGTCTGCACAGCCCGCACTGCAGCGTCTCCATCTCGGCCTCTGACCCTGGGATGACCCTGGGCCCCGGTGGGCTGCGCTGTCTCCCCCCTCATCACCTGATTCCTCCGTGGCCCAGGCGTCTCTGGTGAGGGCGCCGAGGGACATGGCTTGTGTCAGTTCAGAGTCACGCGGTTGTCTGTGACCGAGAACCTGATGTCTTCGGGGTAAACAGCGGCCTAGAGTCTGGCACCCTCTCCCCGCTGCGTCTCCCCTCCTCTGGGGAGGCCCAGGCCCCGGCCGTGGCCTTGGGGGCACCTGGTGTCCAGCCCTCCCACCGTCTCGGCCTGTCCTGTCTCTGTGCCCGTTTCCCACGAGGGGTCCCCATGACCGTCCAGGGGCCCACGGTGCCGAGTGAGGTGGTGGGTGCTGCGCCCGCGTGTGAACGGGGGACATGGGCGGCCTGGGCCCGCTGCCCGAGGTCTGAAGTCTCTCCCTTCTCGCCCTCAGGTTTGGCCCAGAAGAAGATGGCCCCAACGGAGGTGAGTGTTCCCTGGGCCCCCGACCCACCTCCTTCCAGAACATGGATGAGGGAGCGCCTGGCCCTGCCTGTGTCCCGCTCTGTGGCCTCAGGCAACTCGCTGCCCCACTCTGGGCCCAACACTAACACATGTTGTCAGGCGGGTGACAGTCGCATCTGTCCTGCCAGCATCCTGGTTTGAGGGTGGGTGCAGGGGGTGAAGCCTGAGGACCAGCCCTGGGCCCACGAGGGGGACAGGAAGGCTGGGGGGCCGGAGAGGGACAGGGAAGCCAGGTGCACACGGGGTCCCCGAGGGGCTCCTGGAGGGCCTGGTGGGTTGGGGCTGTGTGGACGTGGTGCCTGGTGGCAGCACCCTACCCTGCACAGGCGTGGTGGTCCCTCCCTGCCCCATTCCTGCCATCGGCCCTTCTCCCGGCCGAGCCCGTCTGGGCCGCCGTCCCCGGTTCAGGCGCCGCAGTGCCGTCCCCGGCCTTTGCCGTCTCTCCTGAAAGTGGCCTACGGGGTGTCTGGCCCTGTGTTCCCATGCAGCTGTCCTAGCAGGGGTCCCCCACCGTCCCAGCGGGGAGTCTGGGTCCCCTCGGAGCCCGCTCTCCTCCCCCGGAACGCCTCTGCCACACCAGGGCCTCAGAGGAGGGCTTGTCCACCTGCTGGGTCGCGGGGGCGTCCCGGCAGAGGGCTGGGGAGCAGGGGCGCCCACTCCTGTCTGCTCGGCTCTGGTCCCCAAGCTGGCGCGTGTCCCCCAGGCCCCCATGGCCCCTGTCCCCAGCCTCCCTGCAGGGTCGCACAGGGGGGTGGTGGCTTCCACACGAGCTTGTTTGCACGGCCCGTGTCACGTCTGCCACAGTCCCCGTGGGCCCGCGGGACCCCCTTGGGGAGGAGATGCTGTCACCATTTTTCCAGCCCAGGAGTCTCACCTGGCTTGTCCTGCCCCCAGGGGACACTGGGCCATGTCTGGGGACATCTGTGGCTGTCACACCGGGTGTCTCCTGGCATCGAGAGGGTGGGGCTGGGAATGCCCCCAGCGCCTAGGACGCCCCCCGGGAGTGACCCGGCCCCATGTTAGCCCTGCCCAGGGGGCCCTGAGCTGAGCTCCTGGCTCTTCTCCAGGAGTCAGCTGTCCTGTCTGGTGGGGGCCCCTCTGGAAGTGGGGTGTTACCCATGGGGTGTGGCCGGTGCCCTGGAGCCACCCACACCCGCCCTGGGCTCCGGCTGAGCACGGCGACAAAGCCCCTTTCTTGTGAGGATTTCTAGAACCTTCTGGCCCTCCTTGCTGACCTCCAACCCCTGTTTCCTTTTCTCCAGGCCCCACTGATGACCGGACAGCCAGGCCCCGGCCATGGGAAGAAGCTGGGCCACCGGGGTGTGGACGCATCCGGCGAGACCACCTATAAGAAGGTCCCTCCTCTGCCCTGAGCCAGCGGGGGGCGGGGAGGCTGGGGGCTCCCAGGGGTTCCGGGGGCCATCTGTCCCCCCCACAGGGTCCATGAAGCTCAGGCGCGGGCCATGGTCACACTCGGCTGGAGACAGACGCTCTAGTTACAGGGTCCTCCCTGCGGGACCTCAGTCCCTCGAGGTCCCTGCTGCCTGTCACTGTCGTGGGCGGCCCGGCCGTGATCCGAGGCTGCCCTGCCCGCTGGCTCCAGGAGCGGCCTGTGGCCTTGGGGGGCCAACAGCTCCCACCCTGCCCCTCAGGAAGCAGCCAGGCTGAGGCCAGGCCAGGGCCCCCCACCGTCTCCCGCCTGCCTCAGTTGCTCCTTCCTGCTACGACTGGTCTGCCCAGAGCTGGTGCGTGCGCCACCTGAGCCGTCCCAGAAGTGTGCAATTAGATGGTCACTGGTGCACTCACAGGGTTGTGCAGCCATCCGCATGTCAATTCCAGAACTTTCCATCACCCCAAAAAGCACCCCTGCCCCCATTAGCAGTCACTCCCCCCCCAACCCAGCCCCTGGCGCCCACGAGCCCGCTCCCTGTCTGTGAATCTGCCTGTTCTGGACGTTTCCCGTCAATGGGGTCACACACCGTGGGTCCTTCTGTGTCTGCTTCTCTCCCTGAGCGTCGTGTGTGCAGGTCCGTCCACGTGCGGCTGTGTCAGGGCCTCGCTCCTCTTCACGGCTGCGTGGTATTCCAGCGTGTGGGGGGACACATGTGTGTGTCCATCGTCCACTGATGGGCACTGGGGTTGTGCCCACCGTTTGGCGGCTGTGAACCGTACCGCCGTGCACGTTTGTGTACAAGTTTTTGTGCAGACACGTGTTTCACTTCTCTCGGGCACACACGTAGGAGTGGAAGTGCTGATCCCATGGAAACTCCGTGTTTAACCTTTTGAGGACCCAGCAGACTGTTCCCCACGTTGGCTGCACCACTTCCGCTCCCGCCGTCCGTGCACGAGCCTCCAGTCTCTCCCGTCCCTAGCGTCACTGTTGTCTGACTTTCCGATCCGTCTTGTGGGTGTGAAGCAGTCCCCCACTGTGGTCTTGATTTGCATTTTCCTGGGGACTGATGGCGTCGAGCCCCTGCTCCTGTGCCCAGTGGCCGTCTGTGTCTTCCCCGGGGAGCGTGTGTTCAGTCGATGGCCTCTGGAAGGAGTTGATCACGGAGAGCCGAAGCGGCCCCTCGGTGCAGGGGTTCAGGCGAAGAGGCCACTGATGGTGGGGGCCCGGGACGGGGAAGGGCAGCCTACACGAGCTAATGCGTGCAGCCCTGGGAGAGCCGGGCCTGTCCTGTCCACGGCTGGGGAAACCGAGGCAGGGAGGGACGATGTCCCTTGCCCATTGTGACAATGGGAATCCTCTAGAAAGCAGATAGAAGGGACTTGGTCTACAGAAAGGAAGTTGGGGCATCATTCTATAAATTGTGCTCCTCTCCAAAAAAAAGGAAACCCTGGACAGACCCCTGCTGTGTCGAGGCAGTTTTGAGATGTTGGAACCTTCCAGAACCTCTATTGAAAACTGGCTTGGGGCCGCACGAAGCGGTGTTGGCGTCTTGGCCAGGCCAGTCCCCTGCTGCAGGTTGTGCAGGCCGAGGCCAGCGGGGCTGTGACAGTGCCAGGCAGGCGGCCTCGGTGTGAGCCGGGTCGAGCCGCAGGCTGGACGTCTGCCCCAGTGCCCCAGTCCCGAGGGGCTTCTGGTTCTGCCTCTCCCTCCGGGGACCGAGGGCCGGGCGGGGGTCCTTCCGGGGGTCCTGATGCGGCCCGCTTTCCCCACAGACCACGTCTTCCACCCTGAAGGGGGCCATCCAGCTGGGCATCGGCTACACCGTGGGCAACCTGAGCTCCAAGCCGGAACGCGACGTGCTCATGCAGGATTTCTACGTGGTGGAGAGCATCTTCTTCCCCAGGTGGGCCAGGCCCCGCCCGCGGCGCCAGCAGCTCGGTCCTCCCACAGCCCACCCTGCAGCCACTGTCATGACACGCACAGCCTTGCCTGCTCCCTGAGCTCCCGTCTCCGCTGAGAACTGCCCTGGTCTCTGACCCTGTGTCAGTCAGGGTGTTAGTTTGATAGCAAATCAGAGAGATGCAATATGAAAGTGGTTTTAAAAAACCAGGAAAAGGAAAGATACAAGTTTGTTTTTCTCACACACACAGAAAACTAATAGACAATCCAGGGCTGGTCAGGGGGCTCCACAGTGTTGGGGTCCAGGGTTCTTTCTAGTTCTTCTGCCATCCTCAACATGCAGCTTTTCTAACCAGTGGTCCTAGGTGGCTGCCCAGGCTCCTGCCATCACAGCTGCATCCGCCAGCAGGAAAGAGGAGAAGGAGACAGGGAGCACATGCCCCTTCCCTTTAACAGCACGGCCAGGGAGCAACACATGGGGCTTCGGTTCCACTCACAGCTCAGTGGCCAAGCGCAGTTGCATGACCACCCCTCCCTGAGGAGACACTGGGTACTGTGGTGTGATTCTGGGTGGCCGTGTGCCCAGCTGGCATCATGGGCCCCGTTGCTAATGGGGGAAGGGAGGGTGGATACTGGGGCCAGCCCAAGGCCAGCCACGGCCACATTGTCCCTCGGGAGCCCCGTGTGGGTGGGTCGCGCTGGGAAGCCTGGCGGCTCAGCAGCGGGAGGCACCGTCGTGGCCTGGGCAGGTGGGGCCGTAGGGGCAGCGGGAGGCCACACCGCCACCATCCCTCACCGCGTCCCTCCTCCCGCAGTGAAGGCAGCAACCTCACGCCCGCCCACCACTTCCAGGACTTCAGGTTCAAGACCTATGCGCCCGTCGCTTTCCGCTACTTCCGCGAGCTCTTCGGGATCCGGCCGGACGACTATCTGGTGAGTGTGTCCGTCGGCTGTCGCTGTATCAGAGTCACCGCGGGCATTGTGGCTGAGGACATGACCTGTCCGTCTCTGCACGGTTCCCAGGGGCCGGGAATCGGGCCGTGGCTCTGCGGGGTCTTGGCTCGGGGCCGTAGTCGGGGGTGGGCTGGGGTCTCCCCTGAGGCTCTACTGGGGCCAGGGCCGCGTCCCAGCTCATGTTGGTGGGGACTCGGCCCCTTGCTGGCTGTCGGCGGGGCTGTTCCTCCACGGCTGGGAGAGGCTGCCGGCAAAGCAGACGACACAGTGTCCACGAGCTCATCTCGAGGGGATGGTTCCCTCTGTGGGCCCCTTTGTTGTTAGGAGTATGTCACAGGTCACGCCTGCAGAATCGGTTGATACACGTGACGGGTCTCCGTCTGCCGTCCCGGGGTCCTGGGGTCCCCCTGTGGTTGGGGGGCCTGGATGATGGGCTCTGACTCCTCCTCCTTGCTCTGTGGGAAGCTGTGCCCTCGGCCGAGGCCGCATCCTTCCAGGGACAGCCAGGACTCACTGGGCCAGGGCGCAGGGACCCCGACAGCTCGGCTCTGTCCAGGTGCCGAGGAGTCCCGGCGCCACGGCAGGGGCTCGGACTGTAGCGTCCGTGTCGCACCGGCCAGCGCACGGCTGTCCCCCTCCAGCCCTGTCGCAGCCCCAGCAGACGTCCCCCATCCTGCCAGCCCCACAGAGCAAGGACGAGGGTCGTGTGTGCAGCTGGTGGCTCTGCAGTGGGTTCCCTGGGTCCCAGGTCGCTGTGTTCCCAGGAGTGGACGCCCGTGGCGCTGTTTACAGCCCCAGGAGGCCGGCCCGTGTCCATCAGTAGGGGGTGGACAGACGAAAGGCGCCTCCGCAGGGTGGGGACGCGGGGACGGCTGGGTCTTGTCTGGAACTTGATGAAAGAAAGTGCAGGGACTTCAAGTCTGGGCCCCCGGGGCATCTGGACAGCGTGTTCTGGAGGGGACGCCTGGCCTCCGTGGGTGGCTGTGGCCGCGCGATTCCCCAGCCACGCTGAGGGGGACCCCACCGCACGCCAGCACATTGGGGTTCCCTGGGCGGGACGGCTCTCAGCACCCCTGGGAGTGGACCCATCCCTGCTTCTCCCCGTGTCCTCCCCGTCTGCCCGTCCTGGGCCGGCACTGAGAAACAGCCAGTGTTCATGCTTGGCACTTACCCTGCGGCAAACGGCCCGGTGGGGACACCCCGTGGCCTCGTCCCGGTATACCGGTGGTGCTCAGGTAGGATTAACCGAGCACCCAAACAGCCTTTACCTCAAAAGGGACCCCACTGGCTCAGTAGCTGAAAAGGCCAGAAACCATGGCCTGCAGGCTTTGCTTTTCCCTCATCTGCTCAAGAAACTGAGCACCTACTGTGCGCAGAGCACCGTGGCAGTGCTGGGGAGCCTCAGTGGCCAGAATCCCGTAGAAATCGCTGCCTCCACAGACCTTACTGTCTAAGGGTGGGCGGGAACGTGTGGAGTGATGGACAGTACACACGGAGGTGGAAGAGATGTCAGGGGGAAGGGCCAGGGGCCGGGTGGGCCGGGAGCCGGAGTGCAGGCTGCCCATCAGGGACGCAGCTTTCCTCTCTCTCTGTCATTTTGGTTGCATGGCTTCCATCCTGAGGGTCACCTCATGGTCCAGTGTGGCTCCTGGGGTTCCAGCTATCACAGCAGCATTCCAGGTGGGAAATGGGTGGGAAGGAGAGAAGGGCACAGACAGAAGGTGCACCAGCTTCTGTCACCCGTCTAGGGAGCCTTTACCGAAATCCCACTCAGCAGCGTCTGTGACAGCTCCTTGGCCAGGTGCGTTGGTAGCCTAGTACGATAGGGTGTCTGTCACTCACAGGAGAGGGAATACATTGCAGTAGACCACATTCAGGCTGCGGGGTTAGCCGGGTTCCAGTCCTTGCTGTGTGGCCTCTGGCCCATCAGTCCCCCTCTCTGAGCCTCAGTTTCCTCATCTGTGAAATGGAGCTGACAGGGACCGGTTCCAGGGCTGTCTGCTGGCCCCGGGGCCTGTGGGGGTGATCCGTGACCTGCCCCGTCCCCTGCCCACCCGCCCTTTCAGTACTCACTGTGCAACGAGCCCCTGATCGAGCTGTCCAACCCCGGCGCCAGCGGCTCGCTCTTCTATGTCACAAGCGACGACGAGTTCATCATCAAGACAGTGATGCACAAGGAGGCCGAGTTCCTGCAGAAGCTGCTGCCCGGCTACTACATGGTGGGCGGCGGGGGCTCTGGAAGGGTCCGGGGGCTGCCCTGGGCCTGGGGGGGCGGGGCCTCGCGGGGGGCCGGGGAGGCGGCAGCCCGCTGGCCCGGCTCCTGCACCGACCCGCCCCCGCCCCCCCCAGAACCTCAACCAGAACCCGCGGACGCTGTTGCCCAAGTTCTACGGGCTGTACTGCGTGCAGTCGGGCGGCAAGAACATCCGCGTGGTGGTCATGAACAACGTGCTGCCGCGCGTCGTCAAGATGCACCTCAAGTTCGACCTCAAGGGCTCCACCTACAAGCGGCGCGCCAGCAAGAAGGAGAAGGAGAAGAGCATCCCCACCTACAAGGACCTGGACTTCATCCAGGACATGCCCGAGGGGCTGCTGCTCGACGCCGACACCTTCTCCGCGCTCGTCAAGACGCTGCAGCGCGACTGCCTGGTGAGCCACGGGTGGACGAGGAGCCCGGGGTCAGAGGGGCCCCCTGCTGCGGGGCCGAGGGCGCGTCGCCGAGGGGGTCTTGCGTCTCTGAGCCTCAGTTTCCCATCCGTGAGACGGGGACGCGCGCGGCGTGCAGGACAGGGGGCTGTGTTCCCCCCGCGGGCACAAACCCACAAGCCCCTGACTTAAAGCACGCTCCCTCCTCCACGGTTAGGGGCTTTTGGGGGAAAGGGCGCCCGCCGGGCTCCTCGACAGCCCCCAGTCTCAGCCCCCACCATCCTTGCAGAGAGAGGCGCCCTGCCCGGTGGGGCGCCCTGCCCACGGCCCATCCGGAGGTCCCTGTGCTGGTCTCGCCTGGGGGCCTGGAGCTGGGCGGGGGCGGGGCAGGGCGGAGTCTGGGGGTGTGGCCTGGGGCGGGGGCGGGGCCTAGGGTGTGGCCGGGACAGGGCCTCCCTGTGGCTGGGGCGGCGGGGGCTGGCGCCTGGGTGGGATGGGGCGGGGCATGGGGGCGGAGCTTGGGTGGGGCGGGGCCTGGGTGGGCCTGGGGGTGTGCCCGGGGGCGGGGCCTCCCTGTGGCTTCGGGGGCGGGGCCTGGGGTGGGGCGGGCGCGTCCTGACCGCGGCCCCGGCAGGTGCTGGAGAGCTTCAAGATCATGGACTACAGCCTGCTGCTCGGCGTGCACAACATCGACCAGCAGGAGCGCGAGCGGCAGGCCGAGGGCGCGCGGAGCCCCGCCGACGGGAAGCGGCCGCTGGGCCAGAAGGCGCTCTACTCCACGGCCATGGAGTCCATCCAGGGCGGCGCGGCGCGCGGCGAGGCCATCGAGGCCGACGACACGTAGGTGGCGCGGCCGGCGGGCGGGGGCTTCGGGCTCTGGTCAGTCAGCGGGTCAGGGCCCGGGCCGGCCAGGTGGAAGCGCAGCCGGCCCTCCCTCCCGCTGGGCCCATCGTGTGCAGCAAAACCAGAAAGGGTGGGAGGTGGCCTCAGAGGAGGGGGGACGAAGGGGACCTCTCAGAGCCAGACAACCAGCCTAGAAGCCGCAGGGACAGTTTCCCCAAGATGAGGGCAGTGGGACGGGGACAAAGCTGAAGAAGTGAGAGAGGAGTGTTCCCTGGTGCACCCACCCAGCCGGTGCCCGGCTCCTGCCCCACGGGCTCAGGGTTTGGTCGGGAGACACACATGTGGGGTCCCCCTCGGCTCTGTGGACGTCAGGCCAGGTCATCTCTGGGGGACCATCCTGGGTGCTGTGGGGTTTGAGCAGCATCCCTGGCCCCCACCAACTTGATCCCAGCAGGTCCCCCAGGGTGACCCCCACAGATGTCCCCAGACATGCCCAGTGTCCCCCAGGGGGCAGAGCCGCCCCAGGTGGGAGCTTCTCCTATAGACAGGTGTCAGCATTGTCCCCTGGTCACCGTGCATGGACCATGTGGGGAACCACTGGAGCCTCCCCGTCCATTACCCTGTTCAGTCCTCATGGGCTGTGGAGGAGGAGGGTGGCGCCCCATCTTCAGCTGGGGAGCACGCTCACAGGCTGGGCCGCCGTCCAGGTGCACAGCCAGCTACTGGTGCGGCCAAGGCTTGACCCAGCCTGGCCGCCACACTAGGCCATCAGCTGCAGGGGACCGAGGAGGAACAGGTCCCAGGGCCCCAACTGGAGCGGGGTGGGGGGGCAGCGACACGTGCAAAGGCCCCGCTCCGCAGGCCCATCCTCAGACCGTCTTGGCGTTCGTAGGGTCCGCGTGGGGCCTGGCAGGGGACGGCAGGGCGAGCAGGTGAGCTCCGCCGCCTGGAGTGCAGGGAGCAGGGCCTGCGGGCCTGGGGTCGGCGTGGCTTCGGACAGCCGCTGCGTGTGTGACCTCGCTAACCATGCTGGGCCGGCTCGGGTGGGTGGGCCTGGGGCTGAGTGAGGCAGTTAACTCCCCAGCCTGCGCCGAGAGCCCTCGTGGCCGCCTGGGGTGCCGTGTGCATGTGCCTGCATGTGTGTGCAAGGTGTGCTGCAGGTGTGTGGGTGCCTGCATGTGTGTGCACGCACGCGTGTGTGCGCCTCGTCTCAGTGCCAGGACCTCTCGCAGCCTCGGGTCTCCAGCAGTGAAGTTGGGAGGTGGCTGGGAGAGGGGCCCCCTCCCACCCAGGGCCAGGGAGAGCTCCCCGGCGCCGGGACCCTCCGTGGGGCATGGGGATGCTGAGCCTCGGGCTCCTTCCCTTCGGGCGACTCCTCCCTGCGTCCCTGACTTCCATGTCCCCCGCAGTCCCTGGCCCCTGCCCGGCCTGGGGGTGCTCACGGGCTCCCGGCCCCTCTCTCCCCAGGATGGGCGGGATCCCCGCTGTGAACGGCCGCGGGGAGCGTCTGCTGCTGCACATTGGCATCATTGACATCCTGCAGTCCTACAGGTGGGTGCCCGCACCCACCTGCCCGCTCACCCCCAGCAGCAGCATGCCGTCTGGTTCAAGGCTTCCTCAGCCTTCCGGAAGGCTCCTGCTGGCCACCCAGAGCCCGAGGGGTATTCTGAGAGGGTGAATGCTGAGGGGGGTGCTTTCCCCACTGTAGACTCAGGGCGTCCTGGAGGGCTGCCTGGAGGAGGCGCCCTGCTCCCCAGCCCAGCATAGTGCGGTGCCATGGTGCAGGCAGGGGGCTGACTCTAGCAGAGGGGCCCAGGAAGGAGAAGGGAGGGATGGGCTCCTGAGGCGCTGGCTGGCTGTCCGCATGGCCTCTTCTCTCCCTCCCCCAGAGTGGCGCTGGTGGGAGCCGCCAGCAGGTGGGGAGGGGACAAGGGGACGCAGGAAGAGGAGAGGTGGCCCCTGGCTGGCACAGCATGTGACCTCAGTTCCTGAGTCCAGAGCTCTTCCACGCACTCGATGCCAGGAGCACTGCTAGTCATGACACGGATGTCCCCGGATGTGGCCCAGTGTCCCCTGGGGCAGGCCCACCCTGGTGGACGCCCCCTGGTTCAAGGGTTTGGCTGACGTTCTGGGCGTTTCCTCTGCAGGTTCATCAAGAAGCTGGAGCACACCTGGAAGGCCCTTGTTCACGACGGGGTGAGTCTTTCTTTCTGTCAGCCCACAAACTGGTGACTGTCTCCCCGGGCCAGGCGAGGTGCTGGAGAACCGAGATGCGTCCCCCTTCCTGGAGTCACTGTCCAGTGGGGTGGCCCCATGACCAAGGCCAAGGGTTCAGGGCCATGATGGGGAAGCACAGGCGGCTGGAGGAGCCCTGAAGGGGGGGTCAAGCCATCGGTGAGGAGCACAGGAGGGCTTTCTGGAGGAGGGGACCCTAAGCTGATTTGGAAAGATTTTCAAGGACAGCCTGACCAGGGAGGTCAGGGGCCAGCCAGGCAAAGAACATTCTGGAAACACATGACATGGAGGGGTTCTCGGGCAGGACCACGCAGCTCTGACCCCTGTTGCCACACAGGGACATGGCCCACTTCGGCAGAACGTCTCAGCTGTTTGAGAAACGCTTGACAGGAGCTCTTTCCCCATGGGTATCGCCCCCGTGTAAATGCTGGCTGTGGGTTGTTTTTTTTTTTTCCAAAGATTTTTTATTTTTTTCCTTTTTCTCCCCAAAGCCCCGTGGTACATAGTTGTATATTTTTAGTTGTGGGTCTTTCTAGTTGTGGCATGTGGGACACCGTCTCAGCATGGCTCGATGAGCGGTGCCATGTCCACGCTCAGGGTTCGAACCGACGAAACACTGGGCCGCCTTCAGCTGAGCGTGCGAACTTAACCACTCGGCCACGGGGCCGGCCCCTGTGGGTTATTTCTTAACGTGAAGACCAGGAGGACCATGCATCGGAGGCCCAGGCAGCCTGCACCCCTCGTCCAACTGTGCCCACAGCCAGCTCCAGCCACAGGCGGATGCCTCTCCCCATGGCCGTCTTCAGACCAATTCTTACTAAAGTGCTGGGGGCTATCTGTGTACCTGCCATTGGGAAAACCCAAGATCTACCCAGCCCCACACCCCTCGGAGGGTGTTCGGAGGGTCCAGGTGGAGCTTCCTGAATGTGCATCGAGCAAGTCCAGGTGGCAGGTGGCCCTTTTGTGGGGTCGCAAACCCACAGCAGACAGGAGAGCTGCCAGGTCCTAAGCAGGCCCCCGTGACCCCCAAAGCAGGATTCAGGTCAGCTCCAGGGGTCCCCCAGTGCTGATCAAAGTGGCCCTGCAGGTATGAGCAACCTGGGGCAGGTGGGGTGACCCTGGAGCTGGGCCAGGTGCTCCCTGTGTCGCCACACATCCCCAGGCGTTGCCCTCCCCTGGCCCGGGCGACAGCCAGAGAGCGAGGCAGAGGGTGGGGTGCGTCCCTGTGAGGCAGGAGGCCGCTCCCTGTGCCGGCCCCCAGCCCTCGGCCCGAACGGGCACGTGGCCAGCCTCCGTGTAGGTGAGCTCGGGGACTGTCATCTCCATCCCGGGAGGCCGCGTGTCCAGATGGGTTCTTTTATGTTACAGCAGGGGGCACACTGGCCATGTCTGGGGACATTTGTGGCTGTCCACAGGGCCTGGGGGAGACTGGGTCCTCGGGAACACGGAGTCTCCACCTTGGGGTCCCAGCATTCATTGAGCACTGACTGTGTGCTGGGCTCCCCGCCTTACACAGATTCCCATCATTGCAGCCCATTGAGCACAGCAGTCCCGTCTGCGGTGGCACAGACAGAACAGAAGCCCCCGGCGGCGAGCGCTGGGCCGGGCCGGGCTGCCTGGCCCTGGGGAGCCGCTTCCGTCGCTGCGGCCGCCGGGCTCTGCCGTGGGGCCAGCGCGGCTGTGTGCCAGTAAAACTTGACTCAGCGAGCGGCCGCCGGCCATGCTGTGCCAACTCTGGCTTCAGAGAGCCTCTCTGTTTCTTTATTTTGATATTATTCACTTCTTTGAATAACTTTTTATTCACACGGTTCAAGAAATTAAAAATTCGGATGGGTTTATAATAAAGAACCTTTCTTGGGGCTGGCCCCGTGGCCGAGTGGTTAAGTTCACGCGCTCTGCTGCAGGTGGCCCAGTGTTTCGTTGGTTCGAATCCTGGGCGCGGACATGGCACTGCTCATCAAGCCACGCTGAGGCAGCGTCCCACATGCCACAACTAGAAGGACCCACAACCAAGAATATACAACTATGTACCGGGGCGCTTTGGGGAGAAAAAGGAAAAAATAAAATCTTTAAAAAAAAAAAAACACCTTTCTCTCATGGCCTCCCTATCCCTGGTCCTGACCCTTGGGCCCCTCCGGGAAGCCCCGTGCCAGGGACCCATCTCCCCTCCACACAGCGGTATCCTGGGCTCCCTGCGGCACACGGGGTGCTGGGTGCCCGGCGCTCACACCCCCTCCCTTCCCAGGACACCGTCTCCGTGCACCGGCCCAGCTTCTACGCCGAGCGCTTCTTCAAGTTCATGAGCAACACAGTCTTTCGGAAGAATTCCTGTGAGTTGCCTGGGCCTTTGAGGGGAGGCATCAGGGGCTGTGTGGGAGGATTGGGGGCGGCCGAGAGCAGGGTGCACCCGAGCTCCCCGTCCTGCCACTCGGGCAGCCTGGCCTCGGCCCAGAGAGCAGGGGATCAGGGCGCCGCCCCACATGGGCGCAGCACAGGGCCTAGCCTGCTGTCCTGGCCCTGCCTTGTCCTGGCTGTGTGATCTCGGGCCAGTGACGCCCCTCTCCGTGCCTCAGTTTCCCCATCTGTACAGAGCCGTGAGGTGAGATGTGTTTACACATGGCAAGTGGGCCTGGCCCAGCACAGTGCTCAGTTGGCGAGACTGCCTGCACCTCTCGCCATCGGCAAGGCAACACAGCCTCAGTGGGCACCAGGGTGGCTGGTCATCCGCCAGCCCGGGCGCCATCCGGGAGGGCACAGGGTGATCGTGTTGGCCCCGCCTGTGGGTGCCCTCGGGAGGCCCCATGTCTATCTGGGCCTCTAGAGTCCTGGACCCCGGGCCGGGCTCCCATTGCTGCCTGAGAGGGTCTTTCTCCCCACGGGTCTGTCGTCTGCCCTCCCCCTCGCCCCCAAAAGGCAGGGTGCTGGTCGGCCTCGTCACTGTGTCCCCAGCATCCAGCCCGGGCCTGGCACACAGCACGTGCTCACTGAGTGTCTCTGGGCACAGCAGCAGCCTTAGTGTGCGCCTCACTCTCCGGGGCTCACTCTCCTGCCTGGGCCAGCCGGTGTAGCCCCAGCCACTGGGAGCCAGCTCACGGTGCCTGTGCAGCCCCGCCCTGTGTGACACCTGCAGGTGGCGTGGCTGACCGTGGTTAGAATATTCACACCGTGGAAACAGGCAAACACCACCAATCCAGCATGTGTCCCCGGAAAGCCGGCTGTCAGCCATGCCCGACACATCCCTTCCTGGAAGGGTGTCATTCTCATGGAGGCCTGGGGAGGGTGCTGGCTCCAGGAGCAGACGGCTGTGCACAAGGCAGCCTGAGTGTCTGCCGTGTGCCGGGAGCTGGGCTGGCCCTCCTGGGGGCAGAGGTCACAAGAGTGGGAGAGCACGGGGCTGGGCCGGGTGTGGAGGGCATTAGGGACGGGGTCCACCTACCTTGCCTGCCCCCATCCTTGCAGACGAGGACACCAGGGCCCAGAGAGGCTGAGCCAGGTTCCCCAGGCCCCACAGCCTGAATTGAGCCAGGTCCTTGGCGCTGAGCCCACCCTGCCCAAGGCCCTCGGTTTCCCCGTCTGAAAGTGGGGGTCCTGGCAGGGTGGGCTGTGACAAAGTGGGTGAGGCCCCAAGCGCTGGCGGCTGCTGCTCCTGCTGTTTCTAGGGGCCCGAGGTGGGGGCCAGGTGCCACAGCTCATCCATCTCTGTCGGTGGGCAGGCCGGGGTCCCAGGGGCTCCCGGGGCCAAGCCACGTGGGCAGCAGGCAGGGCCACCCCCTCATAGAGCATCTCCTGGGGCCCCTGGGCTTCCATGCAGAGGCGGACCCAGGCGGGGGGCCCTGCCTGGGTGTCACCGCACCAGCTGAGCGCCACCCGCCCTCCCTCCGCAGCCCTGAAGTCGTCGCCGTCCAGGAAGGGCCGCGGCGCCCTGCTGGCCGTCAAGCCTCCGGGGCCCACAGCGGCCTTCTCGGCCAGCCAGATCCCCAGTGAGCGCGAGGACGCCCCATACGACCTGCGGGGCGCCCGAAGCTACCCCACGCTGGAGGACGAAGGTGACCAGCAGGAGTGGTGCATTCGGGACGGGGGCGGGGGGTGCCACTGGGGACGGCGCCGTCCTGGGGGGCTGAGAAGGGAGGGCGCAGGGAGCAAGAGGGCAGTCCAGGGTGAGGACGGGGACCCTGAAGCTGGCCTGACCAGGTGGGAGGGGCTGGATCACAGTCAGCCCCCCCAGTCCAAGATCTGCAGCCACCCAGGGAGGGGGAGGGAGGAGCAGCTGGGACTGAAGGTGCCCCCCGGGGATGTGACGGCTCCAGTCACATCACTGCAGGTGTGCAGAGACCTGGAGGGTCGCTCCCAGCTCCTAGGGCCAGCGATTCCAGGCAGGGAGGGGTGGGGGAATACCATCAGGGAAGGGAGAAGCAGCATGCAAAGGCCCTGGGGCAGAACATGGAGGAGGCCCGTGCGGCTGGAGCAGAGTGTGCAGGGGGAGAGGGAGGAGGGGAGGGTGGGGGACACAGGGCAGGCAGGGGTTTGGGTTTTAGTTTGAGAGCAGTGGGAAGCTATTGGAAGGCCCTCTTAAAGCTCCCAGGGAGAACGGAGTGTGGGGTGGCAGGTGGGAGCAGGAGGCGTGGGTGGTGGGGGGTGAGCGGAGCTGCAGATGGAGCCGGGAGTCCTCGCAGGGCGGCCGTGGGGGCCTGGCTCCCGCAGGTGCCCACCACCTCGTCCCCACAGGCCGGCCCGACCTCCTGCCCTGCACGCCGCCTTCTTTTGAGGAGGCCACCACCGCCTCCATCGCCACGACCCTGTCGTCCACGTCCCTGTCCATCCCGGAGCGGTCCCCCTCGGAGACATCGGAGCAGCCTCGGTACAGGTGTGCCGACAGAGGTGTCTCCCTGTGCGCACACGGCCCCCCCCCCCCCCGCCGCGTCCACCTCCTGCACTCATCCCCCTCCACGCGCCCCCTACCCCCGTGCACCTCCCCCCCTGCACCTCCCCCTGTGTGCATCCCTCTCCACGCGCGCCCCCTCCTCTGCGTTCATCCCCCGCCTCCACGCGCCCCCTCCTCCGCGTGCCCCCCTCGCGTCCACCTCCTCCCTGCACTCATCCCCCTCCGCGCGCCCCCTCCCCCGCGCGCAGCCCCCCTTCGCGCCCCTCTTCCGTGCACATCCCCCTCCTCTGCGTGCATCCCCCGCTTCATGCCCTCTTCCCCCGCGCACCCCGCCTCGCGCGCATCCCCCTCCGCGCACCCACTCTGGGTGTGTCCCCGGGAGGAGGGGCGGGGCCTCCCTCACCTGCTCCGCTTGTTTGCATCTCTGCAGGCGGCGCACACAGTCCTCGGGACAGGATGGCCGGTGAGCTGAGACCCCAGACCGCCCTGCGCAGCCCCCTCCACTTCCCCACCCCGGCGCTTCTCTCTGACACCAGGTCGTTCCCCACTGTGTGACCAGTAACACGACTGTCGACTGCCGGGAACAGGGGTTGCTTTCCCTAATTAGTTTTCCGGGGGAAATTCCTGCCGGTTGAAAACAGGTCGTGGCCTGAAGCATCTGGTGGAAAGTGCGTCCCCGCCAGTCCAGCACCCGCTCGAGGGCAGGACCTTTCCGCCCTCGCGTGCTGTGGTCCAGAGGGACTGCATGCTGGCCTGGCAGAATGTTCCGGCCCGCGTACATCAGAACCCCGGAACCAGCCCACCCCCTAGTGCAGGCCCCAGGCAGGCCCATCCGCCCCCAGAAGGGGGGGCAGGAGCCAGACCACCGGTCACTCGTTATGCCCCAGCCGGTCCCAGAGCCGCAGGTGGGCGGTCAGTTGCTGCGCGCTCGCAGCCCAGGCAGGCGTTGCAGCCGGAGGGACAGGCAGGGCTGGGCCCGCTCGCGGCCCCGGTCGAGTGGCACTCGGTGCAGGCTCCCAGCTTCCCGCCGCGAGTGACAGCCGAGGTGCTCCCGGGAATGGAGGGAAACTGAAGCGTGGCTTCCGGTTGCCTCCAGACCCCAGGAGGAGGCGCACGCGGAGGAGGACCTGCAGCAGATCACGGTGCAGGTGGAGCCCGCGTGCAGCGTGGAGATCGTGGTCCCCAAGGAGGAGGATGCGGGGTGAGTGACCCTGGACGCCACTGTCCCATGGCCGGTTCCTGCACGGGACCCCTGCTCTGATTCCATTGGTCGAGGGAGGTCACATGACTGGCTGGCAGCAAGGCAGGCTGGGAAATGTAGTCCGCCTCAGGAGCAGGGGCTAGGCGTCAAGGCTTCTGGTGCTGGGTGTTGGGGTGTCAGAAGGACAGAGGTCCCCGCACAGGAGGTCCGGGGGGCGTCGTAGGACCCCTGGTGGTCCCTCTCTGTAGCTCTTGGCCTCCCGTGGCTGGCAGGAGGGTCATGTCATTACCCGTGCTTGCAAAGACCCTCTCGTTGACCTGGTCCACGGCCTCCTGTTGTGCTTTGTTTTCATTTCATTTGCTGTAACTTGCCAGTAATTGCTTCTTTCTAGATCTTTCTGCTTTGTTTTCTGCCTGTTTCCTCTTTTCCAGTGTAGGTTGAGTGCCTGAGTTCCCCCTTTTTTTCCTTTAATGTTGAGGTGCTGAAGATAATGCATTTTCCTCTGCGCACTGCTTTTGCTGTGTCCCCTGGGTCTTTTTTTTTCCCCCGCTTGGGTATAGAAAGTTGAATCTTTATTATTTCTTATTTTATTTTTGTTTGTTTATTTATTTTTTTGGCGAGGAAGATTGGCCCTGAACTACCATCTGTTGCCAGTCTTCCTCTCTTTTTTTTTCCTTCCCAAAGCCCCAGCGCATAGCTGTATATCTTAGTTGTAGGTCACTCTAGTTCCTCCTGTGGGATGCCGCTACAGCGTGGCTTGATGAGCAGTGCCATGTCCACGCCCAGGATCAAAACTGGTGAACCTGGCTGCCAAAGCGGAGCGGGCAAACTTAACCTCTCTGCCACGGGTGGGCCCCTCCCTGGGTCTTAATGTGAAGCTGGCATCCGTGTGGGTACTTAGTGATCTCTTTTCATTTCCCCTTTGACGTAAGGCAGTGGCTTTCAACCATCTGGGGGCAACTCTGCCCCCCAGGGTACTAGGCGATGTCTGGGGACATCTGTGGTTGTCACCACTGGGGGTGCTCCTGGCATCGAGTGGGTGGGGCCAGGGATGCAGCTCAACCCCGCCAGTGCCCAGCTCGGCCCCCCCAGAGGATAGCCCGGCCCTGATGTCAGCAGTGCTAAGGGGGGACCCTGGACTGTCTTATTTATGAGTCTCTCTCAACTTCTGAGCTTTTAAGGATTTTTTTCTTTACCTTTTTAGTGCGTATTTTCAATTTTATTAGATTTTGAGTTGAAGAAAGTGGCCTAAAAAATGTATTTTTTTAAAAAAAAACGGATTAAAGTCTTGGTGGTCAGGTATACATCTGTTCTGTCTGATGTCCCTGGACAAGGGGGAGAGACGTGCGTTCTCTGCCAGGGGTGGAAGTTCCCTGCAGCCTGTTCTTTCGCCCCTGCTGACAGGAGTCAGTCGGTTCCTTTATGTCCGTCCTTATGTCTCATGTTTGGTCTGTTTAATTCCGTAATTGCATTGTTGTCAAATTTGTCTTGACTTTCTTGTAATCATTGCTTTATGCGTTTCTTAGAATTTCTGTTCTGTTTCAAGAGACCTTACTCAGCCATGACGGCACACATTCCCCGGCCGTGCTTTGCCACAAAGAGTTTCTTTCACACACTCACGTGCACACACGCCGGTTCCTGCCACTGTCGGCCTTTTTCCTTAGTCTGGCGGTGTGAAGTGCCCCTCAGCCTCTCCCAGGAGTACAGCGTGACCCCCGGCGTGGCTGGAGGGCAGGTCCTGCCCAGTTAGAGATGTTCCATCACCTCAGACCTTGTCATGTTGTTCTCGAGACGAAAATCACACGCCGGTCACGTTCTTTGCCTCTCTGAGCCTCAGTTTCCTCATCTGTCACATGGGACGGCAGCAGCCCCCCCGCCCCAATGGACATTCCGTGGGTTAATTCACGCAAGGCTCTTGAACAGGTCTCAGTCGCAGCAAGTACTCGATGAAGAGGGGTTCTGACCCCACGGTGGGGGTGCCGTGCGTCCCCACTTTACAGATGGGGAAACTGAGGCTCAAGGAGGAACGTGATCTCCAGGGTGGCACAGCGTGAGTGGTGAGGCAGGATCTGCCCCTGGGGTGTGCGCCTGAGCAGAGCGCAGGCTAGAGCCTCGCCTGGTGGCGGGTGTGCCCAGCGGTCCCTGGGTCCGGGCAGTGTTGGGGTTCCGTTTGCCTTGCGTGTAGACAGGAGTGTATCAGGATACGCCGCCATAGCCAGGCTTCCCGAGTCTCATCTCTGGGATGAGGGAGGGAGGGAGGGTCCGGGCATGGGCAGGGGGAGTCGGTACTGTCCCCAGCTCTGCCCCAGGATGCCCGTGTCCTGCCTGTGTCCCCAGCGTGGAGGCTGGCCCAGCCTGCGCCTCTGCCGCCGTCGAAGCGGAGACCGCCAGCCAGGCCTCGGAGCCCGCCAGCCAGGCCTCGGACGAGGAGGACGCGCCCGCCACGGACATCTACTTCGTAAGTCCCCCGGGCCCCCAACCAGACACACTCACACATGCACACACACTCACACGCCACACACATGGACATATTGCACAGACGCAATCACATGTGTGTGCGTGTGCTTAGACGAAGGCACTCACGCTGACACATCACATGCACATGCTGGCACGTTCAGGCGCACGTGTGTGCTCAGCCGTCAACACTGACGTCCATGTCCTGCATGGCTACCGGCGTGCTCACAGTGTGCTCTCGCACGCTCACACCTGCACACGCTCACACCTGCACATGGTCACACTCACATGCTGTGGGAGCACCCCACCCCGTGCCAGCCAGGCCAGGCCATCACGAGACCCCAAACAGCCCCGGCCCCCCTCCCTAGGCCTTGTGGCCATGCCTGGCCGCAGCCAGCCCAGGTCCCTGGGAGACACCTGGCGTGCCCAGTGCTCAGCCCCCGGGGAGGCCCAGGCTGGGTCCATGGGCGGCCGGGCCAGTGTGATGGGCTGTGTGACATACGTCTGCTCCCACTGGGTTGTGACTGTAGCTGGGGGGCTTGTCCTGGAGGACAGCGCACTGAGGGCCAGGTGGGCGTCACGCTGCCAACTGCATGGGCCGGGGACACAGCTGCTGCTGGATGGGTGGGGTCTGTCGGAGCAGGACGGGGTCTGCCCCAGGGACCTGGGACCTCCCTCCAGAGTGGGGGCCACATGCCTCCCGCAGGCACATGGGTGAGATGAGCCGGGACCCCAGGGGAGGCAGGTGCGGGGCGACCAGAGAGCCCACTGAGTCTGGTCCAGTGGCCCCCGACAGAGGGTCCTGGGGCGCATCCCTGGGGGGCCCTGCTCAGGGGTCAGATGGTCCTGGTTACAACAGAGAGGGCCAGATGCTGCAGCCCAGCGGCCATCCTCTTCCAGCCCCCCAGGAAGGAGAGCCGGCCGGGGCCCCACCATCGCTAACTGACACCTCCCCGCTCTCTGTCTCGGGCCGGTGCTGCCAGGTTGCGGGGCCCCTGGCTTGGAGAAGTAACAGGGCCCCATATGCACGTCCCCCTCGGTGTCAACTCCCCGTCCCTGGGGCTTGGTTCGTGTCCTGGCCTCTGGATGGGTGTGTGAGGGGCTGGGGGGGGTGGCTGTGTCCTGTCATGTGCGCCTGGTCCTGATCCCTACGAGGGCGGCTGGGCCCCACGGGCGGCAGAGGACGTAGCGCCCACCGTGGGACCCCACCGCCCCAGACCCGCCCCCGCTTGGCCCCCTGCCCACCCAGCACCCTCCGCCTTCCACCCGCTCCTGTCGCCTCATCCTCTGCTGTCTCCTTCCTCCCCGCCGCCCGCCGCCAGTTCAGCGATGGGAGGTACTGGATTTACTCTCCGCGGCGTCGCCGTCTGCGGGCCGTGACGCTGAGCTCCTCGGGGACTGTAAGTGACCGCCACAGGCCTCCAGGGAGCCCAGCCCCGCCCGCGCCCTGAGAGGGGCCTCGGGGAAGGCGGCCGTGCGGGCGCGTCCCACGGGGATGTCACTGAGTCCCCTCTGAGGCCTGCAGGCGCTCAACCGGGGGCAGGGGGCCCAGCCTGGCCACAGGGGGGGGGGTCACATATGACCCCCAGCCCCGGGCCACCTCCCCTCGTCCCCACTCTCCTGAGACGGGGACGTGTCAGGCGGACACTCGTCCCACGTCAGACCTGGCTGCTGAGGGCTCCTCAGGGCCCTCTGCCCTGCTGAAGGGACAGGCACACGGGTCAGTGAGGGGTCGAGAGCCGGGCTCCTACTGCAGGAGACAGGGCCTGGGCTCCCCACGCTTGTTTCACACATGGAGAAATAGAGGCCTCGGCTCCCCAGGGAGCTCCTGAAAGAGCATGGTTTAGACAAAATCTTGGGCCCAAACCCCCAGTCGGCCCTGTGTCCAGGGGACAGTTGTCGACCCAGTGTGCTCAGGACGCTACATGGATAGCCTGTAGTGATAGCACTGTCACTGCCTCCTGTTATCATCATGAGCAGTAAATGCACAGCCCAGAGAGGTCAGGGAGCCTGCCTAGAGCCACACAGCACAGGAAAAGGCAGAACGGGGGAAGACCTGCAGTGAGAGCCTGTCTTCGAGGCAAGGCCCATCAGCAAACCCTTTTGGGCGTCACTGGGTGTCAGGCGCTGCCGAGCAGCCCAGGAAGTGGGGACCACGGCCCCAGCGCCCCCATGCTCTGTCCAGCAGAGACGGGGGACCACACCCCGGAAGTGATCTGGAGCAGGGGCCACATGGTGGCCCCAGGGGCCATGGAGGGTGGGGAGCAGTTTGCAAGGCGGTCTGGAGAGGGGTCGGCAGATCTTGAGCGACACCTTGGGTGTGCAGGCACAAGATGGGGGCACGGTCTGGGGAGGGGCGCCGTGGACGCAGGAGCGGGCAGGCTGGCCGGGAGGAGGGGAGCCGCGAGACAAAGGCTGGACCCTGAGGCCCGCAGACGGGTCACCGCAGGATCACCATGGGCTCTGGGTCCCTCCCTCCTGCAGGCCCGGCTCTTACAGGGCTCGTTGGGGCCTCCCGCTGTCCCACCTCTGAGCCCCACGGGCCGCTGGCCCGGCATCAAGCACATGCAGTGGCCACCCTGGGCTGGGCGCTGGGCACAGGCGGCCCCCCAGACGGTGGGCAGAACAGGTGGGCCCTGTGCTGGGGTCTCGTCCTGCTGCTCCATGGTGAACGTGCGAGTCCATTCGCAGAGGGACACAGTCCTCCTGGTGTGCGGCCCGGGGCTGAGCACGAGGCTTGAACGAGCTCTCCTGGGGGCCCATGTGGCCCTGGGGGCCTGGCCTGTGAGGGCAGGAGGGGTCGGGTGGAGCGGGCCCAGGGAGCCCGAGGCCCGGAGAGGCCGCGGGAGCCAAGAGCCGGGGCGGGTCCCCCGAGAGCACAGCGGCCACGGCGGGCGCTTCTTCCCGGGCTGTGCAGACACCAGCTGTGCAGAGGCGAGGCTGGTCGTGTAACCGTGACCGGACAGGGGCGGTCTGGGGGGTGCTGGCTGTGGCCGTCATGGGTTTAGGGGCCAAGGGATGCTCAGGGGATGTGGCCAGGGCAGGTATGTGCCCAGGCCCCTCTCCAGGCAGAGGCCGGCCAGCTAGGGCAGTGGTCCCCAGGCTGAGGGGGTGGAGGGGGAGCCCCCAGGACGCCGCCAGGGCCCGGGAGGGTCTCGGGAGGGACAGGGTGGGTCTGGAGGAACGTGCGTCCTCCCCACAGTTTCACCCAGGCTCAGGGCGGCCCCTCAGCGGCCAGACCCGGTTCTGCCTGTCCCAGGCCTGGACCTGGGTCCCTGCTGCACCCGCGTCCCAGGACAGCGTCCCCGGGCTCTTGGAGGGGGTGGGGAGGCCTCTGCTGCTGGCTCCCTCGGTGGCCTGTGCCTCGGTCTCCCTTGAGCAAGTCGTGAAAGGTCTCCAGGCCATGGAGAGATGGGCTCCATCCCCCACCCAGGACACCCTGGGAGGGTCCCAAGGGTCCTGCCCCAGTAGGATCCGCGGGGCCGGGGTGTCCCCGTGGGCGGAGTGGGCAGTGGGGAGAGAGGACGGCAGAGGAGGCCCGGCCCCTGCCCCTCCTGCCACGCTGCGCCTGCCCTGCTGTGACTCCCGGCTTCCTGCCGCCACCTGCTCGGCCGCAGACCCGTCCCCGCCCGCCGCACCGGGCGCTGGGTGGGCACAGGTCCCGTCGGGAGAGGCCGCCGCCCACTGTCCGCATCGGGTCCGCCTCTTTTATTTCTGTTTCTTCCTTCTCCCTCTGCCTCTCGCCTCCTCGCACCCTGCTCTTCTTCTGCGCCCTTCCTGCACGCGCCCGCCCGCCCTGCAGCCCACCGACGAGAGGAGCTGGGTGTACTCCCCGCTCCACTATAGCGCCCCGGCCCGCCCGGCCTCCGACGGCGAGAGCGACACAGTAAGTGCGCCAGCCCGGCCCCCACCCCGGGCCTCGGCCACAGAGGGCCCAAGAGCCCGGCCCCCAGACACCCCAGGGACAGAAACTGAGGGGAAACTGAGGCCTGGGGCGGGAGGGGCAGGCCAGCCCGTGGCTCCACGGGGTAAGTATCCTGGGGCCTGTATCTGGCCCTCTGGGCACGAGGGGACCCTGGCCTGAGCATCGGCGCAGGGCCAGGCCCGGCGGGTGGGGGTCCGGTCCCCTGTGCGCCCGCCCTCAGCCGCCCCTCTTGTCTCCTGCAGTAACTTCCGTGCAGCCGCCCACCAGAGCCGAGCGCCCGCTGCTGCCCTGGCCGTTCAGAGGCGCCGCCTGCCCAGCCCCCGCCGCCCAGCCCCGCGGGACCTCGGCCCCCCGCGCCCTCCCCCGACGGCGGCCTGGCACTCCACTGCAGGGCGACCGGGCGAGCGCCCCGGCCAGCAACTCCCTGCGCCTGTGATACTGTGACCCCTGAGCTCCCGGTTCTATTTATTCTGGGCCCTTCCTCTCCGCACAGACGCAGCACACGTGTGTTTTTTTTTCTAAAAAAGAAAAAAAAAGAAAAAAAAACCCAGCAGAAAAACGAGGAATCCATTCCACTGCACTTTTGGGTCTTCGCTGTGCTTGCATGTGTCCCGCGAGGGAACGGGCCCGTTGGCGTGGGGACCTGCGCCTGGCGGCCTGGCCGCCCTGGCTGAGTCCGTGCTCCTACTCTCGGCCGGCCCGGTCCCCTCTCTCCATCTTGGACAGAGCGCCTCGGAGGGAAGGGCCACCAAGTCCCCGCTGGTGCCAGGCCCACCGCGCACGGCAGGCGCTCTCGCTCAGGCGTGCAGCCGGGCGCCGGACATCCGTCCTTGGGGATGGCTGACCAGTGGCCTGAGGACAGCCCTCCACCCTTCCCGCCACCCTCACCTCCCACGTGACCTGTGAGCAGGGATCCCAGGAGGCGACTGGAATCGCCAGGTGGACGCCCGGCCGCCCCCTCTCGGTGGAGCTGGAGGCTGTGGACTTCTTTCTCCTGCCAGCGTGGCCCTCTCGGGATCCAGAAGACAGGGCCCAAGGGACAGAGGTGGCGGCTGGCCCTCAGCTCGGGACACGCGGCTTCCAGAGCACTCGTGTCCTGGAGCCTGACCCCCTCGGCCAGGCCACCCGGCCCCAAGGGCCAGATCCCTCACCAGTAGGCGCTCGCCCCAGGACCAGGTGGACGTCCTCTCTTTATTAAGCGATGGCAATGCCTATGCTGATTGAAGGATAGGAAAAGAAATGCCTCATGAAAACCTTTTTTTTTTTTGGTTTGGCATCTTCAGCAAGGACAGCGCCACTGGGCCCAGAGACCCGCGGGGTGGCCACCAGGGGACCCCCCCCGTGTCCCACACAGCTCTGCAGAGCCTCCCGCCCCCACGCCTTCCTGAGGGGTGACATGTCGGGATGGTGCTCCCTGCCCACTTGGCGCACGTGGGAGGAGCTGGGAGCCGGCTCGGAGCGGAAGCCGCACCTTCTGGAAGAATTTCTCCCCAGCCCTCGTCTCCCTGATGGAGCCTGAGACAGCTGGAGGAGACGCCGAGCCAGGAATTCGATTTCTCGAGTGCGTTGCAGGCCCTGCCACTCCGTCCTGCCGTGTGGGTGCCTCCTCATCTCCCCTCGTGCAGCCGGCTCTGTGCGCCCGGAGGGAACCTGGTGGCCTGGCTGTGCCCAGGACCCTCCCCGTGCTGTCGGCAGGGGCGGCACCCAGGCGCTGAGCGGGGCCCTGGGGACCCTCAGGGGACCCATCAAAGCAAGCCTGCAGGTGTCCCGGCTGGAAACAAAGCGACATCCTCTTCCTCCTGCCTGGGGAGCCTTTGTCCGGACCGGGGGCGTCCTGCCTGGATTTCAGACAGCGCCAGGCCACATGCCATGCATCGCCAGTCCATCCCTGTCCCGCTGCCCACTGACAGGGAGCCAGGCTAAGCGGGCAGAGGTCTGAAGGCACATGAATCTGGCAGACTAACGGGGATGGCTGTGTCACCACAAGCGGACATTGGAGTCCCCACCCAGGGGCCGGGCGCCCGAGACATCGTGAGCCCGTGGGGATGACCGGAGCAGCGGGCACACTCCGGAGCGGAAGGCCCCGCGTCCAGGGCGTGCTCAGCCACCCAGAGCTCGAGGAGCGAGGAGGGGAGCCGCCCTGTGGCCATCAGGCCCGCTGTCCGTGCCAGGCCCCTCGGGCTTTCCCAAGCAAATCACAGAACTAGCCCGAACTAGCGCGCCGGCCGGATGCTGGCTTGTGGGAGAGCTTCGCAGACCTCCTGGAGGTCGTGACGTTCCTCTTTCTGTGTTAAGTCATGAGGAGGCCGTTGGAGACCTGTTTGTGTTGGCTGCATCCCTCGGCCCCTTTCAGAAAACTGTTACACGGATGCTCAGCTGTCCGCAGGCTGTGCCGACCGGGGGCGCTGGCCTGGTCTTCTGGGGTGGGAGCGGGAAGGCAAGACCCTATTTATAATGTGTAGTGAACTCCTGGCCTTCCGCAGACCCCCGGCGGGGATGGCCCTGGACCCACCCAGCTGTCACCCCCCCCCCCCACTGGACACCCCATTCCCTCCTGGCTCGTCCCCCATGGCTGCTGTTGCGGGGCAGCTGGGCAGCGTCTGACCGCTGTACCGCGAAGACAGGAGGCGTTTTCTGAGACTGACAAAGTGGAACCTTCCGTTGTCCCCTGCCAGCCTGTGTCCTCTGCCTCCTCTCGTCCCCGTCTCTCCACCACCTGGCTCAGTGCAATATTCCCGTCCCCCGGGGGGCGGGGGGCGGTCCCTTGCCATGGTCCTGTCGCCACAGCCCCTCGGTCCCCACCCAGAATGAATGAGCGCCCTCTGGTGGTCCAGTTGCATCGCCTGTCCCCCGTCCCCCATCTCCCCCCACCCCCCAATCTCGTTTTTATGGCCGAACTGATTTCGAAACACAACAAAACCTGCAAACCTTGTGTGTCTTAATTCTCACCGGGGGTCCGTGTGCTCAGCCCCCGTGGTCTGGTGTGTGACAATCGGGAGCGCGGCCTCCTCGGGCACAGGATGCCGTCTCGCTCAAACCCAGAGCCCTGGGCCCCTCTGTAACCATGCAGCCTCTGCTGGCCCCGAGTAACACTCGTATGCAGCCCCGGACCCCATCCCCGCCGCCCCTCCCTCTTTTTACGTTCAAGAGATCTCTAATAAACCGGATAATAAGCATCAGCCACCTCCCTCTGCCTCTGTCTGCGGTCGGGGGTCCCACTGGGAGTTTAAGGACTGATGTTGACCGAGAGCAGAAAGAAACCTTAGTAAGAATTAACGGCAACGACAGGACCCAAATGCCTCAACAGCTGTGGCCTTCAGCTTCCAGCTCAGCCCAGAAAACTTTTAAAAGCTTCTGACATCAGTGCAGCCCGGCTCAAAGCAACAAACACTCCTCAGAGTTTGTGTTTGTCCTGCCAAAGTCGCTCAGGTTGAGTAATGCGTGGACCCCTTTTAAGGGGAAAGTATTTCTCCCAACTTGAGAAACACGGCACAGAGTCAGGTCCTGTCTGTAAGCGAGCCTCTGCAAATGCAGTCGTAATCGCAGATGCAGACGCAGAACGGCACCGCTCATTTATGAACCAGATGCGCAGATGATCTGGAACGTGCCTGCCTTCTGTTCAAAGATTAGTATTCAAATACCCACAGATGGGTCTGCAGTTTGAGAGTCACAAGCCAGGCCCCCATCATGTCACGTTTGGAGCCATCCCATCGCCAGGGCAACCCACATCCCATGACAATCAGGGGTCATTAGCAGGGGTGGCTGGGCATGGTCTGACGTTTCCTTTGGCAGGTTCGCCGCCACCCCCACCTTGTGCCTTGGCGCCAAGCAGAAGCAGAGCATACAAAGCCAGCATTTGGGGTGGGGTATGAAGTTGTTTTTTAAGACAAACATTTAAAGAGTTAGCTTAAATTAAAACATTGAGTACCATCCTCTGGGGTGGGCTGGGGGAGCTCAGAGCAGGACTTGAGTCCTTCAGATCTCCAGGCCACCAGGCCTGTGCCCTGTGGTCCATCCTTTTCACCAGCCCCAAGGGGACCCCACCTAACAGCCAGCCCCTCCTTCATACCTCCCGCGGCTCCCCAACACCCACAGAACGAAGCTGGACCAGCTCCACGCTGCCTCCTTGGGGTCGGGGAGGCGGGTGTCAAAAGCGACTTTCGCTCTCTGAGCCTGTTTCCCCATCTATAAAATGGGTCGATGGGCCACTCAGGGAGTTAGCCAAGTCTTTTTCTTAAATAAGCTTAACCCCTGAAATACCATGATGGTGACTCATAGGTCAGCCCAACATCTAAGGCTTTTCAGTCTCCAGCCCAGCTCCCACCCCTCGCCCACTTGAGCAGTGTGGTCTCGAACCTACTGCGGTGCTGGAGCTTCCCCGCCTACACTGGCCAAGAGACCTCGCTCTCCGGACCACGCCTCCCGTTGGCCCCGCCCCGACCACGCCTCCCATTGGCTCCGCCCGGGCCCCGCCTCCCGTTGGCCCCGCCTCCTAGGCCCCGCCCACGCCGGCTCCGCTTCCTCCCTGGGCCTTCTTCTTGTTGGTCCCGCCTCCCCAGGCCCCGCCCCACTCGCAGTTCCTGGTTTGCACTTTGCTCCGCCCACAGCTCCTCGGGCGCCCTGTGGCGCGAGGACCCACATGGGGCTGCCCCTAGCATTGCCTGAACCAGGAGTCTCCCATCCTGGAGGCTACAGTCCGGCCGGAGTCCATCAGGCTGGCCTCGCTTGCGGGCGAAGGAGAGGTTCTGGGGCGTCGGAGTCCCCGCTGGATAAGGCAGCGGCGCGGGTTCTTATGTCCAGGCTCAGGCGCGGACGGGGCAGCCCGGCGCGCGCCGCGGGCGAGGAAGGACCCCCGACGCAAGACCCCCAGCAATTTGTGTCAGCAGCGCCGCCGCCGCCACCGTCCCTGCCGATGGGTCGGGATACGCGCTCGCGCTCGCGCTCGCGCTCGGCGGGTCGCAGGGGCCGAAGGCAGCGGAGCCGGAGCGGGAGTCGGAGCCGAAGTCGCAGCGGGAGCCATGGGCGGCGAAACCGGCGGCGCCGGGACGACGAGGGGCGGCGCAGGCGGAGGCGGCGGAGCCGGGAGCGCAGGTTGGGGTCCGGCTCCTGCCCTCGGGGAGCCGGGAGACCCCGGAGCTCGTCAGGGAGGGCTTCCCGGAGAATGGGGCGTCGGGCGGCGAGAGGCGCCCCGGGCCGGGCACCCGGTGGTTGGGGGACAGCGAGGAGAGTAGGAGATGGGGTCGTGCAGAGTCCTGTGGACCGTGCTGAAGGGTTTGGCGGCTACGGAGGGAACTGGGGAGCCGTGGGGGGATTTTGAGCAAGGGGGTGACACGGTCGTACGAAATTCAAATTTCGGTCCAGACATGAAGTCTTATTGGAACACGGCCGTGCCTGTTTGTCCGTGTCCCGGCCGTGGCTTCTTTTGCACTTTGTCACGACAGCAGAATTGAGTGAGTGGGTCGGTCGGTCTGGCCCTTGGCAGAAAAGGGTTTGCCGACTCCGGTTTAAGCCCCTGGTGTTGGTGTGTTCGCACTGGATCACGTGTAGTCTTGTTATTATCATCTTTGTATGTTTTCCATCGGCTGTTTGAATTATTCGCAAGAGGCAGCCGCCCTGGATCCGTAATTAGAGTCGATGTCGTTTATGAAAACTTGCTCAACTTTGTAGCCTGTTTTGAAGGACTCCAAAGTAATGGGTATTCACAGCGTAGGACTTTTGACGTGAGCTTAAGAGATGGAGCATTTAACAAGATAAAGACAGATTTGTTTGGTCCTCTACACATTCAGAGGCCCTCAAACATTAAAGAATCTATTTTGAGGGCTCACACATTCTGTTCCCTCCCTTCGCTGCCCTTCCCCGGCTCTGTTCCTGCCAGTCTTACTCCAGTTCACTCCCACCCGTCCTCTAGGACCATTTAAACGCCACCTTCTCCTGGAAGTCCTTCTTTGACAGCTTGGACAAAAGGGGTCGTCTGGGTCGTGTTCTTGTAGCAACACCAGCCCCGGCCCGCCTCCGTGCCCTCACCCCTTCCCGCCCTTTCTGCCCGCCTCGCTCACTCTGCTCCCGGCACTCAAGCCTCCTCGCTGCTGCTTGAACATGCCAAGTGATTTCCTGCCCCAGGGCCTTTGCTCTTGCTGTGCCCTCTGCCTGGATCGCTCTTCCCACGTCTCCCGGTAGCTTCCTCCAGAGTTGCCTCCTCAGAGAGGTTCTCGCTGACCTCTCCATGCCCTAAGGCTGTGTCCTGTTCTTTGTGGCTCCATCTCTGTCACACTGTGTGTGTGTTTCGTTGTTTACGTGAGCCCCACAAAGGCAGGCACCATCAAGGGTTTGGTCCCTGCTGTGTCCCCAGAACCTGAAGCAGCGCCTGGAACACAGCAGGCGCTCAGGAACCCGTGTCGAATCGCATGGATGAATGAGCAGCCCTTTGTGGATTCCTCCGCAGGTCGGACTCGGAGGAGGAGCGGTGGCCGCGGCGAGGGAGGCAGAGCCGCAGCCCCCCGCCACCCCGGTGGCACTCGCAGGACCGGTCCTCTCAGTCCGACTCTGGTGACGAGCGGCAGCAGCAGCGGGGCCGGTGGGCTCGCGGCCGGCGGACGCGCTCCTGGTCGCCCAGCTCCTCGGCGTCCAGCTCGGCCTCGGCGGAGCGCGCGCAGAGCCCCCGGGCGGCGGCGCTGAGCCAGCAGCAGAGGCTGCAGGAGCGGCTGCGGCTGCGCGAGGAGCGGAAGCAGCAGGAGGAGCTGCGGAAGGCCTTCGAGACGCCCGAGGAGAAGCGCGCGCGGCGGCTGGCCAAGAAGGAGGCCAAGGAGCGCAAGAAGCGGGAGAAGATGGGCTGGGGCGAGGAGTACATGGGCTACACCAACACCGACAACCCCTTCGGCGACAACAACCTCCTGGGCACCTTCATCTGGAGCAAGGTGAGCGCGCCCTGAGGCCCGTGGCCTGTGTCGGGGCGCCTGCAAGGCCTCCGCCTCCCCCGTCACTTTGGCTGTGTGCGCGTCACGGCTCCTGTCTCAGGAGACATCACGTGGCTCTGGGCACACTCCCAGGTCAGGGGTTGAGCGTGTGCACACGCGCATGCGCACGCACACCAGCTCCTCGTGCTGCATCCCCTGCCCCCTGCAGGGGAGAGTTTCAGGCACCCTTTGCCCAGAAAACCAGCCTACCTCCCAACGTGACACGGGCCCAGGAGGGGATCCCCAAGGATAGATGCCCGGTCACCTCCGAGCCACCACCTCATTCTCGAGATGGCACTCACACTGATCCCTTACCCGCCAGCCAGGCCCTGGGCTCATGGCTTCCAGCCACAGGCTTTCTCTCACGTTCCGGAGCCAGAAGTCCCAAGTCAGGGTGTCGCCAGAGCCGTGCTCTCCTGGAGGCTCCAGGGGAGGGTCCTGTCTTGCCTCCTTCAGCTCCTGCTGGCTGCTGGTACCCTCGTCACTCCCGTCTCTGCCTGTGGTCACGTGGCCCTCTCCTCTCTGTGTCTCTGTCCACATTCCCCTTTTCTTGTAAGGACACCAGTCGGTGGCTTAGGGCCCAGCCTACTCCAGGACGACCTCGTCTTAACTAATTTCGTCTGCAGAGAGCCTGTTTCTAGATAAGGCCCATTCACAGGCTCCAGGGCTGGGGCATGGACATATCCTTCTGGAGGACACAGTTCACCCCGCACAGTGCCCATCAGTGTGGGGGAGGGTGAAAGCAGGCGGGCACAGTCAGAAGCTTTGGCGTCACATGTGTTCCAGGCACAGTTGTTGCCGTTGTCTTGAACACACCAAGCCCATCCCACCCCAGGGCCTTTGCACTTGCTGTTCCTCTGCCTGGAACACTCCCACTTCTTCCCATGGCCGCTGCTGTCTCGCCCTCCATATCTCGGCTGACACAGCCCCTCCTCTGAGAGCCCCTCCTGGCCCCTGTCTCCTGAGCCCCGGCGTTCTTTATCCAGGCCCGGCCCCTCCCTCCCTAGCACTTCACTAACAAATGTGTGTTGTGCATCCGCTGGGTGCTGCATCCCGTGTGGGCCCTGGGCATGTGTGTCAACGAGCAGAGAGACAGAGGGGCCGTCCCTGGGGGTAGCAGTCCTATGGGCAGATGGCCTGTGAGTGAGCACACGAGCCAGGTGGGCAGAGGAGAGAACGCTGTGGCCCAGCCGCGGCATAAGATGAGCAGGTCCAGAAGGTCTAGTCACGGAGTTGCCACCTGAACACACATCCTAATTCCCAATATGTCACCCCTGCCAGATGGCGAGCTCTCGGGCCAGCTCTGTCCCCTGGCCTGGCATGCAGTGGGTGCTCGGTAAGTGTCAGCGGAGCGAGCGTGCACAGCGTGGTGTGCAGGCGTGTCCCCCACGCCCCTCTCAGGGCCGCCCGGCCTGGGGGTTCACCCCCGGGAGGCGTCGTCGGCCCCTCCTCTGATCGGCCGTGGGCTGTGGCTGGGCCTGGCCTCTGCCGCCTCTAGTCTGGGGAGGGCACTAGACAGGCCACAGTTTGGGCGTTGTCGTGCATCTTGTCCCCTTGTCCTTGGGGCTGCTGGGCTGGCGGAGTGGGCAGTCACGATGTTGAGGAGGAACACGTGTGATGGCAGATTGGGACTTGAACCGGGCCGTCCTGCACAGCTGTGGGGGGCAGGAGGCGCCAGTGGGCGGCCCCGAGCCAGGTAGCCCCAGGTCCCCTGGAGACACATCTTCCAGGTGCGGGGGGATCGTTGAACACCCCTCGGAGCCGGGGGAGGTGCCGGTCGGGAGGTGCCCCCGGCTCGGGCGTCGATTATGAGGCGAGGTTGGGGTGCGAGGGTCTCCGAGCCCCTGCGCCTCGGCCCCCATCAGGCGAGGAGACAGACCGGGAGGATCATTCGCGGTGGTCGCAGCGCCCCCAGGGGTGTGTGACTGTGGCACCGTTGCCCCATCGCAGCGCCTGGGCGGCCGTGCTTTCCAAGCCCCTTTGCTCAGTCTCTGCTCTCTGCGCCCTGCAGCCGCCTCCCTGCCCCTGTGGCGGGTCTTGTCGGGGTGACAGGGGCGTTGAAGGCAGCGTCTCAGTGGAAGGCGGGGGTGGGGCGCTTCCCTGAGCCCTGCTCCTCATCTGCACAGGCGCTGTGGCCCAGTCCCGCTCCCAGACGAGTGTGTCGAAGGCTCCCTAGGGGGCGTGCCGGGGAGGGCAGACGGAGGGAGGCATCTGCTCAGCGGGCATGTGGTTACCCTTCCAGGCCCTGGAAAAGAAGGGGATCAGCCACCTGGAGGAGAAGGAGCTGAAGGAGCGGAACAAGCGGATCCAGGAGGACAATCGACTGGAGCTGCAGAAGGTGGGTGCCCTTGGCCCGCCCACGCATGTCAGGAAGCCTTCCCTCCTGAGGTCCCAGGGCCAGCTCACCCTCACTTAGGTCAAGCAGGAACTATTGGGCTTATATGGAAAGTCCAGGGGAGGCTGGCTGCAGGCACAGTTGGATCTAGGGGCTCAGGCAGTGGCTCCAGCCCCCTGTCTCCCTCCACCTCGGCTCTGCTGGCCTCTGGGCTTTACTCAGATGCTCCCTTCCAGGTGGCTGAAATGGCCCCAGCTGCTCCAAGCTGCTGTGTCTCCAGGAGAGAGAGGCTCCTCCTGCCCCAGGGTCTGTCGGAAGCCTCAGGCGTCCCTGGACTGATCCCTGTGTGCAGGGCCAGCGGGCTGAGGCCAGGCCTGGGTTATAGTCCCACCCCCAACCCCAGGGGAGCCCGCAGCTTAAGAGGGCACAGGACAGGCCGCGTGAGCCCCCCGTCGTCCGGCCGTCCCACCCTCACCCTGCCTGTGCGCCCCCAGGTGAAGCAGCTGCGGCTGGAGCGGGAGCGGGAGAAGGCAATGCGCGAGCAGGAGCTGGAGCTGCTGCAGCGGGAGAAGGAGGCGGAGCACTTCAAGACGTGGGAGGAGCAGGAGGACAACTTCCACCTCCAGCAGGCCAAGCTGCGGTGCGTGCGCAGGCGGGGCGGCCCCAGGGCCTTTGTGCCTGCTGTTCCCTGCCTGGAACCGCTGCCCCTGCCGCTGCCCATGGTCCCCCAGGAGCCTCCCCACCCGTCCCCGATGCCGGCCCCTCCTCTCTGCGCTGCTTCCCGTGTGCTTACCTCCTCACTCCTGTCACTGGCTGGTCTCCCGTCTCCCCATGGGGCCGGGTACCCAGGAGACATCTGAATGTGCCACACTCCTCGCAGCAGAGTGGAGTCGCATGCGCTGGGCCCTGGCCGGGCCGGACGGGCCACACTCGTCCCTCTCCACCCCGGCTCCCAGCGTGTTCGCTCATCGGCCCCGTTTACAGAGGAAATGGGGCTCCCAGGGGGCTGTGAGTGGCCAGGGCCACGCAGTGGTGTTGGAGCCCAGGCCTACGTGCATGCCCCATGAGCCCGCTCCGGCCCCTCCCTGCCGTGCTGCCACCACCGCACCTGGCCCCCGGGCTTGGAGCCCCTGGTCACGGGCTCACTTGTGGACCCAGTCAGCCTCTGAGGCGCATCCCTGCGCGCACGGCTGCCGGGCTCCTGTGTCCACCCGGCATGGCCCGCTGGGCGGGGAGAAGCAGCCCTTTCTGCCCTGGCTCCACTCCCCGCTGCCGCTCTGCAGACCCCACGCTCGCCCATCCGCCCCTCTCAGGCCTGTGCCCCACATCGCCCGAGCTGCTCCTCTGCCCGGTGCCCCCTCTTCCAGGAAGCCTTCCCTGACCCCACAGGCTGGGTCTTCCCCCAGCTCCCATGGCGGTTGCCCCCAGGGCAGGGCCTTCAGGAGGGAGGGTGCCCCCGGCTCTGACGCTGCCCCCGGCTCCCCGGCAGCTCCAAGATCCGCATCCGGGACGGGCGGGCCAAGCCCATCGACCTGCTGGCCAAGTATATCAGCGCTGAGGACGACGACCTGGCCGTGGAGATGCACGAGCCATACACCTTCCTCAACGGCCTCACGGTGGCCGACATGGAGGACCTGCTGGAGGACATCCAGGTAGCACCCGGCCCGTCACCCCCCGCCCCCGGCCCCCGGGCCGCGCCTCTGCCCTCACCCTGCACGCCTCGCCCACAGGTGTACATGGAGCTCGAGCAGGGCAAGAACGCTGACTTCTGGCGGGACATGACCATCATCACGGAGGACGAGATCGCCAAGCTGCGCAAGCTGGAGGCCTCGGGCAAGGGGCCAGGTAACCGGGCGGGGGCGCCCCTAGGGCCACACGGGGGCGTCTGGAGGGAGCGCCGTGGCCCGCTGGCTCCACGGGAAGCCCCAGATTCTCCCCTGGGCCGGTCTCCCCGTGCACGCCTCAGTTTCCCCGGCTTGGTTTCCGCAGCCCACTCGGCCTCGGAGCCATCAGAGGGTAGCATGGGCAGCGAGCGCCACGGGGCCGGGGACGGGGCTGTCCCTCAGTCTGGGGCGGCAGGGCGGGGGGCCTGCAGGGCTTCCTGCCCGGGTCCCTCCCTGTCCCTTGGAGGCTCCATCTGCGTGAGGGAGGGCAGGACCCTGGACGCGCTGCCTTGAGCTGGTCGTCCTCGGTGTCTTGTCAGTGGACCTGTCATCAGAGTGAGGGTGTGCCCACCATCACGAGGGAGGTGGCCTCTGGGACACATTTCTCGTGCTCAGCACCGTGACATCGGGGCCGGGTCATCTCTGGGGGGCCATCCTGGGTGCTGTGGAGGGCCGAGCAGCATCCCTGGCCCCCACCCACTCGATGCAGGGGCACCCCCCAGTGTGACAGCCACAGATGTCCCCAGACACTCCCCAGGGTCCCCTGGGGGCAGCATCGCCCTGGCAGGAACCACGGTTGTGTGACCACAGCAGTCCCGCTCTCAGCCTCTGGCTTGACAACATCTGACTCCTGTGAGCCTCACGTCCCTGTCGTGGAGCTCTGTCCTTCACTGCCCTCTCTCTCTTAGGCCTCAGTGCCGGCTGCGTGGTGGCCAAGGACACACCCTCCCCTCCCCTCCCGTCCCGTCCCCCGAGCGTGTGCGCATCCTCATTCGAGCTCGGCCCACGCTCAGCCGGGTTCCTTCCTCCGGGGCAGGAGGCGCATCGATGTTGGTGAAGTGGCCCTCTGTTCCTCGTCCTCAGCGGGGCACCTCCTGCCCTCAGGGACAGGAAGGGGAGCTGTGCCGTCAGAAATGCGCCTCCAGATGCGGCTCCCTGGGTGGCAGGCGAAGGGCCTTGTCCTTCGGAAGCAGGCGACCCCGCCTACGGCCCGGGAAGTGTGAGAGGACACTGCAGTGGCCCCGCCGCTCTGAGGCCCCCGGGCGCCCGCTGCTCTCTCTTGGCCCGTCCCCCCTCGCCATGTTGGTCGCCCCTCTGCCACTGTCTCCCTGGGGGCCCAGGCGGCTCCAAGAGCCCTCAGAGATGAGTGTCTGTCTGGAGCCCCACAGCGGGGCCTTCATTTTTCACATTAAGTTGGGCTTTTTCTTTTTCTCTCTGACTGGGTGTGCAATAGAAACAGGTCCCCGGACACCCCTGTCCCTCCCCAGCGGGCCCCCCATTACCCTTCCCCAGGGGCCTCGCTGGTGCCCACGCAGCCACCTTCTCTCCCGACACTGTCCCGAGCGCCCCGGTCAGATCTGCCGGCCTGTGGGTGGGCGTCCGGGCGGCGCAGACTGGGACCTGCCTCCTCAGCCAGTGGCTGGGCTCCCACCGGGCCATCTGTCTGGGCTTGAGTTGTCACACGGCTCCGTCCAGCTGTGTGAGAGCAGGATGCAGCCCCGCCTGGCCGGGCCTGGGGGTTGTCTCCAATTCAGTTTTGGCCGTGCGCTGTATCTGCATCTTGACAGACTGAGGCCAGGCCACCAGCCCCGGGGCGCTGCTCGGTGCCCAGCACGGGCTGAGTCTCGATGCTGGTGCCAGGCCGGCTTGGCTGGCTGCAGGGACTCGGGCCCCTCCCAACCCCGTCGAGTGGCTCTGACCCTTTGTGCACCGGTAGGGCTGTCGAAGCCTGCTTTCGAGCACGGAGCACAAGCCGGGCGCCCGCCCTGTGTCCACCCAGCAGCGGCGGCTTGAGCTCCCCTTGGGCCCAGCACAGTGCTGGGGGCAGCAGCCGGAAGCCCAAGGAGGCCCTCACCCTTGGGAAGCCATGAATCAGGTGTCTGGGTCCAGAAATTTGCTGGTCGGAGAAGGCTTCCCAGTAGAAGGGACATTCTCGCCGAACGCTGAGGACGGGTGGGGTCTAGGACCGGGAAGAACATGTTGCTGGAAAGCACTGCAGGTGCAAAGGCCCTGGGGCAGGGTGGGAGTGAAAGTTGTTGTCTGATGAACAACCAGGAGGCTGGTGTGCCCAGGCACCAGGGTCAGGTAGCATCGGGCCCCCCCTTGGGGCCTCTCAGTCTAGAGGGAAGGACGAGTCTCTGGGCCCCCGGCCGTGACGGATGCTGGGACAGACTGTCCTGCAGGACAGAGGTGGTCTCTTGTCTCAGGGCAGCGTCAGGGCTTCCTGCAGCCTGGGAAACGAGCAGCCCTTCCTGCTGCAGTGGGGAGCGGCCTCACGCCAGGCACAGCTGGGCACTCACATGCGTGGTGGGCCTGTCAGCCTTCACAGAGGGGGAAACTGAGGCCCAGAGAGGGGGAGCCACTTGCCCAAGGCCACCGGGCTGGGGCCAACAGAGCAGGGTGTGAATTCTGGAGAGTATGGCTGCACATGAACGCCCCCAGCTCCTCCCTGTGGTTGGGGTGTGCAGGCTGGTCACGCCAGGCCAAGGTGCGCGGACTTGATCTGTGGGTCACGCTCACCCTCGGAGGGGCTGAGAGATGCCACGCGGCATCCCCCTGGCCCAGGGGGTCACATCCGTCCCAGCCGGTCGCCAGGCTCAGGGAGAGCCAGCAGCCAGGGAGAAGCCGGGCCCCCGGGTGGGAGGCCGAGACGGGGGAGGAGAACCGGCACGGGGGGCCCGGGCCGGCGGCCAGCACTGAGCGGCCCCCCCCCCGCAGGCGAGCGGCGAGAGGGCGTCAACGCGTCGGTCAGCTCTGACGTGCAGTCGGTCTTCAAGGGCAAGACGCACAGCCAGCTGCAGTTCATCTTCCAGGGCATCGAGGGCAAGATCCGCGCGGGCGGCCCCAACCTGGACATGGGCTACTGGGAGAGCCTGCTGCAGCAGCTCCGCGCGCACACGGCGCGCGCCAGGTGGGCGGGCTCAGCCTCGGTCTCCCCGGGCCTGCCGCGCGGGCGGGGGTGCTCCCGGCCCCACCTGGAGTCGGGGCCCCGGGGCTTTCCTCCCGCGGCGGGCCTGCCTGCCTTCGTCCTGTCACCACGCCGGCCCTGTGTTTCCCCTGGCGTCAGCCGGCAGCGCAGGAAGCCCCTCAAGGCCGCGTGTGCCCAGCCGGGCCGTCCTTCCGCAGGCCCCACACCCATTGTGTATAAATTCTCGGCGTGCTTGGCTGTGTAAACACGCCTGCCCGCCCGCCACGACCCGTGCAGCCGCCTCTAAATTTATCGTCTTCCTCGCCTGCCTGGGGCCTGGTCCAGCCCAGCTGGGCTGTGGGGTCACGCCCGCACGTGCATGCCCTTCTACAGGGACCCGCCCCTCCCCCGTGGGACCGTTCTCAGGGCTCTCTGACCCCGCGTCCCACTTTCCTCATGGCCAAAACCGTGCCCCTGGGCTGGCCAACCCCCGGCTGGGGCCCCTGCTGCCCTCTCGGCCGGCCCGGCCTTGCAGCCAGAGGGGATCAGGAGAAAGCCTTAGGGGCAGGGCCCCTTCCCCTGGAGTGTCGAGTGTCACATGTGGGTGACCGCCGCCTGCCTTCCAGGCTCCGGGAGCGGCACCAGGACGTGCTACGGCAGAAGCTGTACAAGCTGAAGCAGGAGCAGGGCGTGGAGAGCGAGCCCCTGTTCCCCATCCTCCAGCAGGAGCCGCCGTCGCCCGGCCACAGGTAGGCCCCCCTCCCCGGCCCGCCGGTCCCCCTTCCCACCCACCGCTGCAGGGACCCGGGGCCCGCCCGTTCGCCCGCCGCCTGCCCACCCAGCCCTGCCCGCTCTCCCCGCAGCCTGGAGCCTGAGGAGCCGGCCGCCACCCCGCCGGGACCCTCCTCGGAGGGCGGCCCGGCGGAGCCCGAGGCAGAAGGGGCGGCGCGGGCGGAGGGCGAGGCGGACGGGGAGGCCGTGCTCATGGAGGAGGACCTGATCCAGCAGAGCCTGGACGACTACGACGCCGGCAAGTACAGCCCGCGGCTGCTCACGGCCCACGAGCTGCCGCTGGACGCGCACGTGCTGGAGCCCGACGAGGACCTGCAGCGCCTGCAGCTGTCGCGCCAGCAGCTCCAGGTCACAGGTGCGCGGCGGGAGGTGGGAGAGGCGGGGCCGGGGCTACTGGGGGCGGGGCTACTGGGCGCGCCGCTGGCGGGAGAGGCGGGGCTGGGGGCGGGGCCTTGGTGGGAGAGGCGGGGCCAGGGCTGCAGGGGGCGGGGCTACTGGGGGCGCGGCTGGCGGGAGAGGCGGGGCTGGGGGCGGGGCCTTGGCCGCTGGGGCGGGGCGGGGAAACAGAGGCTCCGTGGTGCTGCTGTCCGCTGATGCCCGCGCCCCGCCTCCTGGCCGCAGGGGACGCGAGCGAGAGCGCCGAGGACATCTTCTTCCGGCGGGCCAAGGAGGGCATGGGCCAGGACGAGGCGCAGTTCAGCGTGGAGATGCCGCTGACGGGCAAGGCGTACCTGTGGGCGGACAAGTACCGGCCGCGCAAGCCGCGCTTCTTCAACCGCGTGCACACGGGCTTCGAGTGGAACAAGTACAACCAGACGCACTACGACTTCGACAACCCGCCGCCCAAGATCGTGCAGGGCTACAAGTTCAACATCTTCTACCCCGACCTCATCGACAAGCGCTCCACGCCCGAGTACTTCCTGGAGGCGTGCGCCGACAACAAGGACTTCGCCACGCTGCGCTTCCACGCGGGGCCGCCCTACGAGGACATCGCCTTCAAGATCGTCAACCGCGAGTGGGAGTACTCGCACCGCCACGGCTTCCGCTGCCAGTTCGCCAACGGCATCTTCCAGCTCTGGTTCCACTTCAAGCGCTACCGCTACCGCCGGTGACCGAGCACCGGAGGGGCCGCCGGCGGGGCCGGAGCCCCGGGGGCGCGAGTGTCGCCGCCGCGCTGTGCGGATGGGCGGCCGGCGGGGACGCGCCCGAGGGCCGGGAGACCCGCGTCCAGGGCCTCGATGGCCCCTCCTCGGGGCCAGGCCCCCGCCGCGCACGTTCTGGAGGGACCGTCGGAGGGCGTCCGGGCTGCGCGGGCCGAGGGTCAGTGCCCCCTCAGTGGGCGTGGAGGACGTGTCACCGTCGCCTTCGGGACTGGGAACCGAGGGTCCCGAGATGTCCTCGTGCGGGCGCGGTGTCCCCCACGTGGGGACGGCTGCGCTCCTCGGGGCCGCCTCCCGCCACCAGCGCTGCCCTCCTGCTCCGTGTGTGGGACGCGGACGCCTCGGGCCTGGCAGGCGTGGTCCCCTCCCCGGTCCGCCTCAGAAACACGTCTCCGGTGACGTTTTTCTCGCGGGTCTTTTCCAGCCCGACGGGAGGAGCCCCGCGCGGCCCCCCACGGCCTGCTCCATTGGGAACCATCTGAGGTTATTTCTCTAAAAGGACTGTTTTTGGCGGGCAGGAATCTTGTTTATTTTCATTTAATTGGTCTACTGGTGAGATTGCATGTTTTTTAATAAACGTTTTATTTTAGAGTAATTTTAGATTTTCAGAAACGTGGCACATAGTCTAGGGTTCCCACAGCCGGTGGTCCCCGCCACTGCTGTCCCGTGTCACCGCAGCAAGTCTGTCACAGCTGAGAAACTGAGCACAACCCAGGGACCTTTTCAAAACAGCCACGGCCCCTAAAAATAGCCGCCGGCAGTTCTCAGGAAGCTGCTGGGAGCGCAGGTGCCGGCGGCCTCTCCCCCCACCCGGGCCCGGGCCTCGCCGCAGCCCCGCCAGGCGGCCTTCGTGTCCGCGCTGCTGCTGGGGAAACTGAGGCTCGGGGGCCCCCTTTCAAGTCTAGAAAGTGGCAGGCAGGGTTCCAACCCAGGTGTCTCCAACTCGGAGAAGGCCACCCGGCTGGTGTCCCCTGCCGCGTCCCAGGCCAGGAACACACGCTCCCGGCCGACCCCCACCGGAAACCGCAGCTGCGGGGCCGCCGCTCCAGCCGCCAGCCCCGAGCCGGCACAGCCCTTCCCACGGCTCCCGGGGAGCAGGGGACCGAGGCCCGGAGACCCCGCCCCCAACCACGCCGGGCCAAGCGCGGCGCTTCCTCCCTCTGGGCCTCAGTTTCCCCTTTACCCCGCCCGACCGGGGCGCCCTGAGGACTAAATGCAAGCCCACTGCTCTTCCCTGACCCCGGTGCCGGCTGTTTCCCAGAAGGGACATTGTCCCTCTTATCTCAGGGCTGAGGAAGTGGGAACGGAAGTCTCCCCCCATCGCCCGCCCCACCATTTGGAGCCCCAGCCCCACATCCTCTCCCCACCACAGCTGCCTCCTCGCAATTCCCTAAGCCTCGCCCTCTCTCGCCTCCAGAGTTTCACACACGTAATTCCTGCTGCTGCCATCATCCCTCGGACCTGGGGAACTCCTGTTCATCCCACAAAGCCCCGGTGCTCATGCCTTCTCCCCCCAGCATGCCTTCCTGGCTCCCCTAAGCCCTGTCTGTTCCTCCGGCTCAGCCCTGACTGCAGGGGGCCGGCCGCCCCTGTGCTGCTCTGTCTCTTTCCAGCCTGGGGGACCCCGGAGGGCAGGGCTGTTTTCCAGTCCTCCCTGGGGCTCAGAAGTGTCGCACCCCCTGAGCTGGGCCGCAGAGCGGCATGGCAGGAGGGTCGCCGGGTAGCAAGACTACTGGGGAGATGAAGGCTTTCCAGAGGACGGAGCCTTGGAGTCAGGGCTCTGCCAGATGCATAGGAGTTGGGGAGACTCCTTGCCCAGCGAGAGAAATTGGGATCCACGGCTGAGGCCTCCGGCGGTGGGATGCAGAGGGGCGGGGCCGTCTGGAGGGGCGCAGGGTGCAGTGACGTCCCGAGGCCGGAAGGCCGGGAGGCCGGGAGCCAGAGAAGGGGCTTCCGGAGGCCGGGGCCGCGGGGAGGCTGGGGCGGGAGCGCATCCTCCTCGCTGGGAGCCGGCCGCGCGGGCGCCTCTCGCGCCCTAAGGGCTGCGTGGGGCGGGGTCACGGCCGGGCGGCTAGTGCCGGGCAGCCCTCAGCCCCCGCCCTGCCCCCACGGATCCCCACACCCCCCCAGGCCCGCAGACCCCCGTCTACGTGCGGCCACGCCCGGGGCAGGAGGGGCCTGCAGGAAGCCCCCTTTCCCGCCGCTCCGGCCGGCGACACGCTGGGCTCTGGCGGGTGCCCTCTGCTTCCACGGCCCTGCTGCCGAGACCCCGCCCGGCCTGGTCCCCAGCCTTTCCTGCAGTGGGGGCTCCGGGCTTCTTCCCACCCCGCCCCCAGCCCCAGCCCCAGGCCCAGCCCCACGGCGGGCGCGCTGCTAGGGAGGGGCTTTCCTTCCTCTGCTCTGGGGCCACCTCCCAGCCTGTGCCCTTACAGGACCCTCCCCCCAGTGCTCTCAGCTGACCGCCCAGGAAGCTGCTGGCTGGAGAGTCTGGGCCCCCCCACCTCCCGGACCCCTGCACCCCCCTCCCCCAGCCCTGGCAGGGGTTTCAGACAGATCCTGCATTGATTAAGCACCCAATGTGTACCAGGCACCATCCTGGCGGGCCCACTAGCTCAGAGTCCTGGACCCCTGGGCCGCGGTCGGGGCACCCTGGGGAGCCGCCCCACCCCCCACCCCTCCCCGGTCCGGCCTGGGGCGCTGGCTCTGGGGCGAAGAATGCGGGGCGGCGGCGGGCAGGGGGCCAGGCTGGGGCGGGCCAGCCCTCACCCCATCCCCACCCCCCGCCACCGCGCCCCTGTCCCTGCGGCCCCGGGTCCCCTCCCCCAGGAGGCCGCGCGATCTCCCCGCCGGCTGGGGCGCGCCCCCCGCCCCCCACAGGCCAGGCCCGGGCCCGAGGGGCGTGGCCAGCGCCGCGGGCGGGCTGGTGAGACAGAAGGACGGACAGAGTGAGCAAGAGACAGACGGAGACCGGGACAGACAGGGGCCCGCTGAGCCGAGCCCCCGCCCGCGCGGTCTGTGGCCCCGCCGAGCCCGCTCCAGCCCAGAGGGGTCCCCGCGCCCCCAGAGCCCCCGCGCACGGCGCGGCCGCGGCCACCGCCCTCCCTCTGTGCCCCGGCGACTGGCAGCGCCGGGTCCCCTGTGCGGCCCGCCCTCGCCGTGACTCAGTTTCCCCAGGGACCGCCGGAGGCCGGGCCGCCCCGCTCCCCCGTCCGCCCATCCGCAGCCTCGCCCGGACCAGCTCCCAGGCGTCTGCCCCGCTCGCGGTGGCGCGGGGACCCGGGCGCGGCCCCTCCATCGCCGTCTCCATCAGCATCGCCAGGTGAGCACGCGCCCGCCACGCTGGAGGCGGGGCTGGGAGTGGGCAGGTGGCTCCGGGGCATCCGTCAGTGACCCGCCCTGCTGTGGGTGTGTCACCCTGGGCGGAAGTGTCACCCTGGGCAGTGACAGCGGCCGAAGCTGGGTGTCCTGGGGCATTCATGAGTCTGTGCCCGGGCTGTGGGTGCTGTGTCGCTGTGTGGCCGCGGAAATGCATGTGTGGGGTGTCCCCGGGTCTCTGTGGGGCCACTCGGGGTCCTTGGGGCCACAGGGAAGGTGCCCAGGGCCTGGTGTGGCTGTGAGCGCGCGTCTGTGCAGTTGTGTGTCTGTGTGTGGGCATGCAATGGTGGCACATGTCCGTGAGGTCTGTGTCCATCATTAACCGCCAGCCGCGTGGCCTGGGGCCTGTCCCCTCATCTCACATCTACCCTCAGAGGATGCCCATTGGATGGAGGAGGAAACTGAGGCTCAGAGGGGACCACATGAGTCGGAGCTGAGGTTCAGCTCAGCCTAGGCAGGCTCACTGGGGAGCCCCGCTCTGCACCTTCCGGGGTGGGAGGTGGTTCATGTCGCAAACAGGAAAAGTTCCGGGAAATCGAGCCTTGTGGCAAGACGAAGCGAGGTGGGGCGGGCCCGGGGCCCCGCGTGTGTGGGTGCGTCTGCACGGGTGTCTGTAGCCACACAAGGGTGTGGCGGGGGGTCCCCACCCGTGAGTGCTCACGGGTCTGCCTCAGGCGTGGCCCGGTCCCTGCCGGCTCGTGCCAAAGGGCGTCATCGTCATCGTCAGCCAACAGGCCGAGGGCCAGGGCGGGCCGAGGTCACCGGAGCATCAGGGCCCCCGCCTGGCAGCCCGTGCACCTGGCCCCTGCGCACAGCCAGGCCGGGAACGGCGCACGGCCAAGGCAGGAGGCTCAGAGGCAGGAGCGAGCCGGTGTCCTTGTCACCCCATTTCACAGAGGGGGGAAACTGAGGCTCTGGAAAGTCGTGCCCCGAGTCCGGCCGTGACAGATCGGGGACTCCAGGCCGAGCTTGTCTGTCAGCGCAGCCCCTGGGGGAGGCTGGGTGTGCCCCGGGGTGACGGTGTTGAGTGGCCGGTGGAGTGGGGGGAGGAGGCGATGACGGGGGCCATCTGGCAGAGGACGGCCTGGCGCTGGGAACCGCAGATCGCGTTCCCTCGGGGCTGGGCGTGGGGGAGCCAGCCGGGTGCCCGCGCCTCCCTCCCGGCCTGGAGGATGGAGACCCCCAACCCCGACCCCGGCCTCCCCCCGCCGGGCCACCGGCCAGCTCAGCGTCCGTCCTCCAGAAGGGAGCCGACCCAGAGATTTCTGGAACCCAGGACCCAGGCAAATTCCTGCGAAGGTTCTGGAACCTCAGCCCCTTGGAATTCTAGACTCTAGGGGCCTCCGGGTGCCAGAACTGGAAGCTCATTAGCATAGCCCTTCGGAGTCCAGCCCCTTAGCTCTCGGGCCTGGCATCCTGGGTTCGTCCAGCAAGTCTGGGGGCCATGCTTCCCATGAGGCCCAGAGAGGGAAATCTAGTTCCCCAAGGGTCACACAGCGCTCCTTCTGGACCTCAGGCTGGGATGAGGACGGTCCCCTGCAGGCGGGCGCCCTGCCATGCCTCCTGGCCAGCATGGAAGGGGACGGGCGGCCCTGCCAGGTGCCCCTCCTGGCTCGCTTGCCTGGGGAACTTGAGCCGGGCGCTATCAACTGAACCCGTGGGGAGACTGGAAACCGCAGGCTGTGGCCAGAGGGAGTCATGCCAGTTTCCAGCCTCCCCCAGGCCAAGGACTGGGTCACAGATAAGCCTGGGGGCAAAGGGGATCGTGAGACCCAGGAGGGGCTGGCCCGCCGTCCCGGCTGAGGCTGGGGCAGTGGCGGCACATACAACCCGAGTCCTCAGGAATGTTGAGAAACAGCGCATGGCAGCTCTCGAGGGAGGGAGCGCCCCGTCCCAGGAGGAATCCAAACGCAGGCCAAATCCGAGACGGCAAACAGCACACCCCCGCCCCGGCGGAAAGCCCCGACTCCGCGTGACCCACCTCTCTGGGCCTCAGTTTCCCCACTTGAGGCCCCGCCTCCACCCACTGGTGCCGGGTGCGAAGCTCAGAGCCGTGTCGTTTGAGGCTCAATGAGGAGTCGCTGAACCGAGCAGAGGAGCCGGCCGAGGGCCTGTAACTCGATGGGGCTGAGGGGCAGTGGTCACAGGAGGGGAAACTGAGGCCCAGAGCGGTGCGGTGACGAGCCCAAGGTCACCGGGAGGGTACGATGCAACGAGGCCTGGGTGTAAATCTCAACCACCTCTGGCCGGGCTATGTGACCCTGGATAAGTGACTTAACCTCTCTGGGCCTCAGTTTCCCCCCCCTCTGCAGTATGGGGGTCATCATAGGACCTTTCTGAGCTGTGACGGCCCGGCCCTCCATACCTCCCTCGGTGGTCCCACCTCCCCACCCGGTGCCCCCTCCCTGCTGACCCAGGGGGGCTCGTGTGTGCCCAGGGCGGAGGCTGGGGACCCGGGAGCTGGTGTCCCCCCTGGTGTGTCCTTTTGGGGAACTGGAGCTGCTTCTCTTTCTCCTCGATCCGTCCACACCGCGCAGCCGGGACCGGGGCCCTCCGCTGCCGTTTATAGCGCGTCCCGGGGGACACGTCGCTCCAGACGAGCTGTTTTCTGTTCCCAGAACGAGGCTACGGTTCTGGGCTTGTTTCTCATGATAAACACGATGCCACAAAAGTGAGAAAAACCGACTCTGGGATGTGAGGAGGGCTCCCCCAAACCACCCTTGGGGGAGGGGGCCCCAAAACGCATTCACAACAGACTGTGACCCGCGGGCCACCTCAGAGCTGGCGCGGGAGCCCGAACCCTGCCCACCCTGGCCGAGTCCTGTCTGGACCCTGCAGTCCGCCGAGGGCTCAGAGGGGTGGCCAGTGGGGACACGGCAGTTTGGAGAGAGGGACCTGGGGTCACGCAGTGGGCGCCAGGGTGGGCGTTCAAACCCAGGGCTTCTCAGCCCTTCTCTGCGACCCAGCAAATACTAACCTGTGTCCCCTGGGGATCCCAGAGGACACAGAATGCATCCTCATCCTTGAGGGTCACCGACTCTGGGGCAGGACAGGGCTGGAGGTCGGAGGAGTAGTGATCCTTGCTGAGTGGGGAGTGAGCCAAGTCTGGAAAAGCTTCCTCAAGAAGCGGGTATTGGAGCTGAGGCGTTGAAGGTTGTGTAGGAGTTCACCAGAACCCCTCAGATTAAGATGCAGAACGAATCACCAGCAACTCTTCTCTCTGCCTCCCCCCAGGGGTGACTGAGCCCGGGCCGGATGGAGTGGTGACCGTCCCTGCTCCACCCAGCACCATGTGGCCCAACGGCAGCGCTCTGGGGCCCTGTTTCCGGCCCATGAACATCACGCTGGCGGACCGGCGCCTGATCGCCTCGCCCTGGTTCGCGGCCTCCTTCTGCCTGGTGGGCCTGGCGTCCAATGTGCTGGCGCTGAGGGTGCTGGCGGGCGCGCGCCACGGCAGCTCGGCCACGCGCTCGTCCTTCCTCACCTTCCTCTGTGGCCTGGTCCTCACCGACTTCCTGGGGCTCCTGGTGACCGGCGCCATCGTGGTGTCCCAGCACTTCGCCCTGTTCGACTGGCAGGCCGTGGACCCCGGCTGCCACCTCTGCCGCTTCATGGGCGTCGTCATGGTCTTCTTCGGCCTGTCCCCGCTCCTGCTGGGTGCCACCATGGCCTCGGAGCGCTACCTGGGCATCACACGGCCCTTCTCACGGCCCGTGGCCGCCTCGCCGCGCCGTGCCTGGGCCACGGTGGCGCTGGTGTGGGCAGTGGCGCTGGCGCTGGGCCTGCTGCCACTGCTGGGCCTGGGCCGCTACACGGTGCAGTACCCGGGCTCCTGGTGCTTCCTCACGCTGGGCGCCGAGCGCGGCGACATGGCCTTCGGCCTGCTCTTCTCGCTCCTCGGTGGCCTCTCGGTGGTGCTGTCCTTCCTGCTCAACACGGTCACCGTGGCCACCCTGTGCCACGTCTACCACAACCAGGAGGCCGCCCAGCAGCGCCCGCGGGACTCTGAGGTCGAGATGATGGCGCAGCTCATGGGCATCATGGTTGTCGCCAGCATCTGCTGGATGCCGCTGCTGGTGAGTGGCCCGTGGGGGCAAAGGCAGCGTCTGGGGACCGGGATGCCCAGGGAGGGGCTCCAAGGCTCTACCTGGGGTCTCAGAGAAGGCTTTCCAGAGGAGGGGCATGGGAGCTGGGGCCTTGAAGGATGAATAGGAGTTTACTTGCGAGTCTAAACCAGGGAAACGCAGTCTAGGCAGAATCACTGAATCATCAAACGTTTTCTGGGCCTCATTGTGCCCGTTCCAGGCCGGCCCCGAGCCCTGTGCACGTTTGCCCTGAGTCAGGGGGGCTCGGTTGACGTCCTTCCACCGATCGGTGTCGTTGGGCTGTTTGGGGCGGCTGCTTTTTCATTTCTGATTGGGTCCGACGAGTCTGGAGGCTGCAGTCAGACCCTCGGTTGAGTCCGTCCGATAAGGCCATGCTGGTGACTCTGGGATGGGCGTCCCCCCTCCAGCCTCCGTCTCCCGATCATGCGGCTTAGAAAGTTCCCGCCTCTGCAGGCGGCTGCAAGGACGAAATGGACTCATTTATTCGTGTGTTCCTTCCACAAATGTTTGTTGAGTGGCTGCTGGATCTCAGGCTCTGATCTGGGAACTGAGGACACAGGAGGAAATAAACTGAGAACAGTTCCTCCCCCGCCCGGGGCCTCGTGGTGAGGAAGACACATCGACACGCGGGAGCGGAGACGTGGCTGTGATGAGGGGGAGCCCAGACTGAGCCCACGGAGGGCGGAGGGCACATCTGTTTTTGCTGTTCCCGCTTGTTTTGCTAAGAATGCTTTTCCCGGGAACGAGGGTGGGAGAAAAACATCAAAAAAAGGCTCCTAGTTTGTGCCACATGGAAAGGACATGAGATTCAAATTTCCGCACCCAAAAAGAAAGGCTTCCTGGAGCCCAGCCACACCCTTTGGTTTCTGTCGCTACACGGCAGAGCTGGGGTGGGGGGTGACAGAGACCGTGTTTAACTTTGTGTTGACCCTGTGGCCCTTCTAGAAAGTTCGCCACCCAAGGGGACTCTGGAAACGTTTCATGATTCAGTGATGCTACCCAGGATGCCTTCCTGGTTTGTATCGATCGAGCAGTGAAACTCCTATTCATGCTTCAAAGCCCCAGCTGCAATGGTGTAGAGCAGGCAGGGCCCATTCTGGGTGTCCCCAGAGACTGGGGGCTGCAGGGCAGGGAGCAGAGCTGGCCAGGCAGAAAGGTGCCATTTGAGCAAAGACATGGAGGAGGTGAAGGGTGAACCGAGTGGAGATCTGCAGGGAGCAACCCAGGCCGAGGGCACAGCCCATGCAAAGGCCCTGGGGCAGGCCTGGGAGGGACAGGATGGGACAGCCCAGAACCGCAGCTCTCCTGGGACCGCCCCCTCCCCCAGCCTGGGTCCTGCAGGTCCCCGCTTCCCTCCCGTGTTTGGGCTGCACACACGTGTCCCCATGCAAGTTCCCTGACCCCCGAGAGACCCATGCAGGCCACACCGCATGCACGCTGCCCAGCCGCCTCCACCTGCCTGCGGCCCCCAGGCTCCAGGAACACCCCGAACGGGCCCTGCCCTGCCCTGAACCATTGGAGCTGGGGCTTTGAAGCATGACTAGGAGTTCCCTTGCTCGACAACAACAGGGCAGGCATCCTGGGTAGGATCACTGAGTCAGTCACGATTCCTGAGTCCCCTTGGTGGGAAATGCAGTCTATCACCGCCCCTCATGTGACTCTCACGTCATTGTCACCTGCCACACCCACGCTCCTTTCGCCTTCTCACCCGCCCTTTCCATGTGTAAAAATGTTCTTAGCAAAACAACAAGACAAAACAAGCTAAAATGCACAAAACAGAAACAGGGGGCAGGCGGCCCCGGCCCAGGGCCCCCTCCCGCTCCGAAGCCACCCGTGGCTCCCTAGTGCCCAGAAGAAAGGCCACAGGCGCTCCCCTCCGACGCCCTGGGAGACGCCTGCCCGTCTGCTGGGGACCTGCCCCTGGGCCTCGGCCGCCCCCGTCCCGCTCGGTCCCCCCGGACTGTGAGTCTCTGCACGTGGGACCTGGGTCCATCCTGGCCGCCGCAGTGTCCCCAGCACACAGTAGGGGCTTAGGAGACAATCCTAATATAATAATTCTAATATGATATGAATGATAATGACACTTAAGATAATACAAATTTTAAGTACAATTATAAACTATAATACACATTATAATTGTATTATGATTAATAGTTAATAATTATACCAATTACTATATAGCATGTAATCACATTATATATGATATAATTATTAAATACTATATATGACTAATAATGCATTATTGATTAATACTTTATATCATTATTATATAATACAAAGTTACATAATTATAACTATATATTAAATCATTACAGATATAGCTGTTAAATTTATAATATATAACTATAATTTTCTATTATAGTTATAATTAACAATATGTTAATTATTAGATAATTATTATTACATAATTTGTAAATAACAGTATATATTGCATATTATGTAATATTAAATATGAACTCTAACATTCAAGAAATATTAAAGTATTTTAATATAAAAATTATTTAATATTAAATTATTTGCCAAAAGCTACCTAAAATATAATATGAAATTATTTAGATTAAATATATAATATAAAAAGTAAATTATTTAATTGCAACTTTAGACTATAATTTTGCAACATTATAGTATACACTTTTTATAAAACATAAGCCGTTGCTAGAATAATAGCGCAGGCAGGAACAGCGATCCCACCGCTGCGCACCCACAAGTCTTCTTTTCCACCGTGTTTAATCGCGCCCAAGAGAGGAGCAGGAAAAGCGCGCTATTTTGTGGCCCCATCAACTGAAGCTCAGAGAGGTCAGGCAACTCTCTCGAGCTCACACAGCAAAACAGCGGCAGACTGGGCTGTGGGTCTCAGGAGCCAGGGCAGGTGTGAGGGGGCAGGTGCGGTGGGGGCCAAGTGCGGGGAGGCCGCAGGGAGAGTGGGGGGCGTGTGTGGTGGGGGCCGGTTCAGGGGCGCAGCTGCGGTGGGGGCAGGTGCGTGGGGCGCAGGTGCAGGTGTCAGGGGCGGTGGGGGCACAGGGGTGGGGGGCCGGTGCAGGGGGGCGCAGGGGCGGTGGGGGTGCAGGGGCGCAGGGGCGGGGGCACAGGTGCAGGGCGGCGCAGGGGCGGGGGGCAGGGGCGGGGGTCGCAGCGGCGGGGGGCAGGCGCGGGGGGTCGCAGGGGCGGTGGGGGTGCAGGGGAGCGGGGGGCCGGTGCAGGGGGCGCAGGGGCGGGTGTCAGGGCCGGTGCAGGGGGCAGCGGCGGGGTGGGGGGCGCAGGGGTCGGGGGGCCGGTGCAGGGGCGCAGGGGCGGGGGCAGGGCCGGTGCAGGGGGCGCAGGGGCAGGGGCGGTGGGGGTGGGGGGCGCAGGGGCCGGTGCAGGGGGCGCAGGGGCGGGGGCAGGGCTGGCCGCGCTGACCCTCCGACCCCCGCAGGCCTTCATCGCGCAGACGGTGCTGCGGAGCCCGCCGGCCATGGGCCCGAGCGGGCAGCTGCCGCGCGCCACGGAGAAGCAGCTGCTCATCTACCTGCGCGTGGCCACGTGGAACCAGATCCTGGACCCCTGGATGTACATCCTGTTCCGCCGGGCGGTGATGCGGCGCCTCTACCCGCGCCTCAGCACGCGGCCCAGGTCGCTGTCCTTGCAGCCCCAGCTGACCCTCAGGTCCTCCCTGCAGTAGGCCCGGGGTTGGGGGGCGGTGGACACCTCGGCGGCGGCTCCGGAAGGACAGCCGGACAGAGCGCGCCGCCCGCGTGTCCCCCGCTGCACCTCGGGGCCCCTCACGGTCACATCGCGGGGCCCAGAGCTCGAGGAGCCGGGCTGCGGGATGGACAAAGTCTGAGCGGCAGGATTGCGGACTTCCTGGGGAGCCCACCCCCGCCCCGGCCCCCCTTTCCATCCTGCCCTCTCTGAGTCCCCTCCCCTGAGTCCCTCCCCCCGGGAAGGGCGTGTGGGGGTGCTGGGAGGGGGTCAGACCGGTGAGCCGCCCCTTCCAGAAAGCCTGGGAAATGGGGGGCTCTGACCCCCGTGACCTGCTTCCTGGGGTCCAGTGGATTCCCTTTGACCCCCCCCAGCCCCAGAAGGCTCTGTCTAGAAAAGACTGAATGGGAACGGGCAGGACACCCCCTCTCTCGCCAAAATATATCTCCAGCCTGGCTTTATTGTCCTTTGCGTCCGGAAGTCGTCAATCATCGTCGATCCTTGAAGTTTCCTGCATCCGGTTGCTACGCAACCGCGTCCGGGCGGGTCCCGGCGCCTCCCGCCTCCGGTCTCGGGGTCGTCGCCGGGCGGGTTCCCGGGGGTCGCTGCGCAAAGACCCCGCTGATGCCCCCAGACGACGAGCGCACGCGCAGTGAGCACCTCGTGAGGCGCCTGGCACGTGGGAGGCGCTTAACAAGCATCCGGTGTTGTCATGGCGACCATGGCAGCCCCGCCCCCCACCCTCGTGCCCTCCCCCTCCTGTGCTCTCCCCCCAACACGACACACCGGCTGCAGGGGGTGGAGGTGCCTTTATTCCCCGCCAGCCCTCGGGGTACACGAGAAGGGACCCCCCCCGCCCCCCTTTCCCCTCCGCAGAGCTGGGATCTGCTTACACCTGCAGGAGCCAGGCCCCAGTGAAACCGAAACACCTGTTTCCACCCTGCCCCCCTCCCCACCCCCGCCTTGGGAGAACGAGGTCACCTGCTGCTTCTGGGGGACCAGGGCTGGGAGGAGGGGAGCAGAGGTGGGCGCCACGGATGCCAAAACTAGGTCACGCCCAAGCTACGGCCCCCTGTGATGGGGGAGGGGCCCTGCCCCCCTGAGCACGGGGAAGCTGGGGGAGGGGGCCGGCCCCCGAGCTGGGGGTCCAGAGGGCCGGGAACACAGCAGGGCTGCCCTGGGGGCAGGACTAGATATGAGGGGTGATGTGGACTTCTGGAGTCCCAGCTGAGGCTTAGGGGAGAGGGCTGGTTTCTGGGGGGCTGAGGGGGCCTGTGGTGGGGGGGCCAGGTGGGAAGCTGGTGGGCTTTGGCCCCGGCCAGTGTCGGCCTGGGTTCCATGTACCAGATCATGGGGCTGGGGCTGAGGCCGAGAGACTTTGCTAGGGACCGGAGCCGGGCCTCCGGGTGGTGGGCCTGGGGCCTGAGGTCGGGCTGGGGGAGTGGGCTCGGGTTGGAGTCTAGAGTCAAGCTCAGGGGTCTGCAGACGGAGCCCGTTTCCAGAGCTGAGCTGGATTCTTGAGCTGGTCTGGGTTCTGGAGCTGGGGTGAGTTCCAGAAATAGGCGGGGTTCTGGAACTGAGGTGGGCTCCAGAGCTGGGTTGGGTCTCAGAGCTGAACTGGGTTCCAGAACTGGTCTGGGTTGTGGAGCTGGGTTGGGTTCTGGAACTGAGGTGGGCTCCAGAGCCGGGCTGAACTTTTGACCTGGTTTGGGTTTCAGAGTTGGGCTGGGTCTCAGAGCTGAACTGAATCCTGGAGGTGGCCTGGGTTCTGGAGCCGAGCTGAGTCTCAGAGCTGAGCCGGGTCTCAGCGCTGGGCTGGGTTCTGGAGCCGAGCTGGCCTCCAGAGCTAGGCTGAATTCTTGTGCTAGTCTGGGTTTCAGAGCTGGGCTGGGTCTCAGAGCTGAACTGAGTTCCAGAACTGGTCTGAGTTCCGGAGCTGGGTTGGGTTCCAGAAATAGGCTGTGTTCTGGAACTAAGGTGGGCTCCAGAGCTGAGCTGTATTCTTGACCTGGGCTGGGTCTCAGAGCTGAACTGAATCCTGGAGCTGGGCTGAATTCTTGCACTGGCCTGGGTCCCGGAGCTGGGCTGGGCTCTAGAAATGAGCTGAGCTCCAGAGCTGGTCTGTTTTCCAAAGTCCAGCTCAATACCAGAGCCGCCTTGGCTTGTGGCCTGGAGCTGGTATCTAGAACTTGTCAGGGTTTTCGAGATGAGCTGGGTCTCAGAGGTTGGTTGAGCTCCTGGGCAGGGCTGGATCCTGGAGCTGGGCCTGCCATCGGAGCTGGACAGAGTTCTGGAGCCTAAGTCTGATGCTGCATTGGTCTGGGTCCCAGAGCTAGATTGGATTCCAGAGTTTGCCTGGATTCCAGAACTTACCTGCGTCTCTGCCACTGACCGCATTTTGGAGCCGGCTGGGATTTCAGAGCCAGTCTGTGCTCCAGAAGTGAGCTGGGTTCTGGAGCTGGGTGGAGTGCCTGAGCTGGACTGAGCTCTGGCCCTTGGCCAGGCGCTGAAGTCGGTCTGGGTCCCGGAGTTGGACAGCATTCTAGAGCTGGTCTGCGTTCTGCGGTGAGAGTGGGGCTCAGCATCAAGCTGAGTTCTGGAGGCGGGCGTTGCTTCGGAGATGGATGGGGTTCCAGAGCTCGTCTGAATTCTGGAGATGGGCCTGGTTGTGGCACTGGGCTGGGGTCTAGAGCTGGGCTCAGTCTCTGAGCTGGATTCGGCACTGGAGCTGGACTGGGCCCCAGGATGGGGATACGTACTGGAGTGTCGCAGGGTTTCAGAGCAGGGCTGGGGTCTCGATCTTGACGGAGCTGCAGCGTGCCTCTCAGTTCCTGAGCTGGGCTGGCTCCGTGCATGGGCTTGCCTCGGGGAGCCGTCTTTGAGTCCTGAGCTGGCGTGGCTTCTGTAGCTGGGCTGTTTCTGGAGTCTCGCCTGGGTCCCAGAACTGACTGGCGTTCCTGAGCTAGACCGGGTGTCCAGGTGTGGCTGTGTCACGGAGTTGTCTTGCGTTCCAGAGTTGGGTGGAGCTTTATGGCGGGGCTTGGTCGGAGAGCTGGGTTGGGTCTTAAAACTTGTCTGGGTTCCAGAACTGGACTTGGTGTCAGAGCTCAGCTTAGCCTCAGAGCTGTCCTGGATTCTAGAGGAGGGCTGGGTTTGGGAACCGGGCTGGGTTCTGGAGCTGGGCTGGCTCTCGGGTTGGGGCTGGGTCTCAGAGCTGAGCCTGGCTCTGGAGCAGGGCTGGCTCTCGGGTTGGGGCTGGGTCTCAGAGCTGAGCCTGGCTCTGGAGCAGGGCTGGATCTCAGGTGGGGGCTGGGGCGGGGGTCCGGGCTCCGGGCTGGGGCTGCGCGCTGCCCCGGGGCAGCCTAGCCACAGGCGTCCCTGGCCTCGCCGATGGCGGCCCACACCTCCACCACGAACTCGTCCGGGAAGGCGAACTCGCCCAAGACGGAGTCTAAAAGGCGCGCAAACTCCTGGACGCTCGCCGTCTTCTTGGACGTCTCCACCATCGTGGACGCTGTGGGCCGTGGGGAGGGTGTGGGTGGCGGGCTCCTCGGCCCCCATGTCCCCCGGGGCCCCGCCTCCTCTGCGCTGTCCTCCCCCCCGGGGTCCAGCCGGCTTACCCTGGCCCCTTACCCAGCTCTGGGTCCCGGATGCCCATGTAACTCTCCAGCAGGTCGTCCACCCTCCGTGTCGCCTCCTCTTCGAATTCACCAGGCTGGGGGCACAGGGGTGCGGAACGGGGGGTTGGACCCCTCAGCCCAGCCCCTGCCCGCCTCCCCTCACCCCTCAGATGGGAGAAGGTTGGGACCTCACGTCAGTCACCGCTTCTGGTCCCACAACGAGGACCCATTTTGCAGGGGGGGGGGGGTGGAAACTGAGGCCGGGGAAAGCAGAGGGTCCTGCCCAAGGTCACAGGTCAGAGGTTGAGCACCAGAGGGAGAGCCCCTGATGACCCCGTCCCCGAACTCACCACCTCCTCCACCGTGGCGGCGCCCCCCGAACGCAGCCGCAGGGTCTCCCTCCCGCTGGTCACCTTTCCTTCCACGGGGCACTTGCTGCCGCGGCTCCTCTGGCCGATCATATCTGGAGGGGACAGAGTGGGGGTGGGGTGCGTGTCCCGGGCGGATCCGCATCTTTGTAAACCACTTCGGAAGCCACTCGGAGCCTTTCTAGAACCTTCTTATCCTTCAAGGCCTCTTTCCATCTGTGGGTAATCTTCAGACACCCTGCCTGGGAATCCTTTTGTCCCCGAAATCTCCCTCGGCTTCTTAAAATGACTCTCTCTAAAAGGGACGGCTTAAGACCGTCCAGCGGCCAGAATCTAGAAGAATCCTGGCTCCACCACCGGCTCTCTCTCACTTTCGAGGTGGCTCCCAGAGGCGTCCCCCGCTGTGACGGATGCAGCGCAGGTTCCCGGCCCAGTCCTGTCCCGCTCTCCCTGGGCCCTCCCTCCAGACCTACCAGGGCACTTCTGGACCTTCTTGTTCTAGAACAAGGCTACTCGAAGGACATAACAAGGTTGTGCTAAGATGGAGACCAACATGCTGCTTTCTTCCTCCGAAAAGCCTTGCTGTGAAAAAAAAAAGTCTGCCAAAATAAAACTGACGATCTACATTCTAGAGTGGGGGTTCTTGACCAGGCCATGGTGGGGGGGGGTGACATTGACAATGTCTGGAGGCATTTTGGTTGTCACCACTCGGGGGTGGCCCCTGGCACCTGCTGAGCGCACAGGACGGCCCCCCCGCGGAGAACGACCCGGGGCCCCAAACATCGCTGGTGCTGAGGCTGCGCACCCCTCCGGGGCCGGTTCCTTCGCTCATGGGTGGACCAGCCTCAGGCTTCTCTTTGAAAGCATCTTTCTAGAACTCCCTCCGAAAACCATTCTCCAGAACTCACCAGGGCCTCAAGGCTCCCGGCCAGGTCACAAAATAGATGGAGACACTTCCTGGTCCCATCCGCGTCTTCCCAAGCTCCCCGCCCTGCCCGGACTGACTCTATAACAGTCTAGAAATTACCTACCTGGTCCTGATACAGTGCCAGAAGCGCCCTGGCATGTCAACAGAGGCATCTAGAACCTTCCATCCTGTCCCATCCCCCACCCTCCACCGGCCCCGGGCACCCAGGGAGCCCCCTCTCCGCCTGCCCCCTGGGTGCCAGGCGGCCCTCACCAAAGGCTCTCTTAGGCTGCACCAGGCGCAGGGTGAAGGGCTGGGCCTTGGGCAGCTCCCGGAGCATCTTGGCCACCTCATAGTGGCGGCAGCCCACGATGGAGTGGTCGTTGATGGCCTCGATGCTGTCGCCCACGCACACGGCCTCGATGCGGTTGATGATGCTGCCCTCTTTGATCCTCTGCAGGGACCCGGAGTCACTCACGGGGCCACCGCAGCCACCCCCCCTCGGGTCCCCCAGAGCCCCCTTAGACCAGAGAGGGGCGGTGGCTCGCCCCAGGTCACCCAGCACCGGGGAAGCCGCCGCCCCCGCGGGCACCTTGATGAAGGCGTAGCCCGCCCCGTTGTCCGTGATGGTCAGTCCCAGCGCGTCCTCCGTCTTGGTGACCTCCACCTCCTTCGTCTCGCCGCGCACGTGGGCAAAGATGAAGTCCTCCAGCCCGATCTGGCCACCCAGGAGCTTCTGCATGTCCACTTTGTGGCTGTTCAGGGTGCAGAACAGGATCTGTCCCGGGGGGAGAGGAGGAGCCCAGAATTACCTAAGCGGGCACATCCGCCGTCTGCGCACAAAGGCTGGGACGATGGGCTCTGGGGCCCGATGGGGAAACTGAGGCACAAAGAGGCATGGAACTGGCCCCGGTCACCCTACCACCCAGGATCCCAGCCCCTGGGAAATGGCAGGGCTGGGACCCCCGGAATGGGGAGCGGGGTGAGAAGGAGGCCGCGGCCAGGAGGAGACCCCCTCTCCCCCACCCCCGGACACCCCCAGACCATCCTTTTCGGGCCTGTCCGAAGCTGCGGGCGCCCCCTGGGGGCTGCGAGGCGCACTGCTCTGCGGCCCAGCCCCTGACCCCTGCGACCTCTGATTTCTCCGCTGGAAAGTGGCTGCGGAACCCCAGCCCCCGCCGCGCCCAGGAACCTCCCCAAGGGCCGGGATCCAGTCCGGCTGGGGCGGCAGAACGGTTTCCTGGACGGTCTGGGGATCCACCTACCCTAAGACCTGCTCATCCTTCTTGCAGGGCATGCAAAAGGGGGGTCCCCGCGGTATGGGCACCCCGGGATCTGAGAGGTGCGTCTCTGAGGTCTGGAGATCGAAGCCCCTCCATCCGGGGATGGGGATCCGGGGCCCCCAGTCCAGGGATCCAGGCTCCACCCACCTCCACCCGGTGGTCCTCACCTCGGTGGGCGCGATCCCGAAGGCCTCGGCGATCTTGGCGTAGAGCTCGCGGACGTTGGTGAAGCCCTCGATCTTGCCCGTGGGGCTGCCGTGCGCCAGCTGCGTGCGGAAGACGAGGCGCGGGCGGGCGCGGGGCGCGGCGGGGGGCTCCGCGGGCGAGGGCGGGGGCGCGGACGGGCGCGGGGCCTCGGCCCCCTGGGGCTCGCGGGCCGCTGCGCTCTCCATGGCCCGAGGCGCTCGGCCACCCGGGCCGCCGTCGCCGCCGCCGCCGGATCCGCCGCTTCCTGCAGCCTCCCCTCCCCCGGCCCAGGGCGCGACAGCCGAGCCGCCCGGGTAAGGGGATCCAGGAACACGAGCCGCCCGGCAAGGCGACACCGCGGGGTGCGGGGAGGGGCCGGGCCCCAGGTGTCCGAGCCCTGCCGGGGCCAGCTGCGCGCTCCCATGGGCCGCCGGACGTGCGCGGGAACAACAAGGATGGTGGATAATTAGGGGCGGGGACAGCTGAGCGTGTGCCAGCGCTCACTCTCTGCTAGGCGCACCTATTCGTCCTTGCAACAACCCTAGGAGGTGGGGAGGATGGTCACCTTGGTATAACCTGAGCTACATCCGGTCTTTCCTCTGCCCGCAGTCCCCCAGGCTCCACCTTCCTCCAGGAGGAGGCCTGAGGCCTCCCTGCTGTCCTCCAGGCCCCCAGGAGCTGCCTGTCCCCTCCCTGCCCTCCATCCTCCCTCTCTCCTCATCCTCCCTCTGCTCCAGCCACACGAGCCTCCTCGCTGCTCTTCATATACGCCAGGCCCAGACCTGCCTCAGGGCCTTTGCACAAGCTGTGCCTGCCACCTGGAACGTCTTCCCTCACCTCCTTCAGCTCCTTACTCAAATGTCGCTCCTCTCACCACCTCCTCCTGGTCTCTCTTCCCAGCTTGCTTTCTCCCCCCAGCCCTGAACACCACCTGACATGCCAGATATTTTACTTACTCATCTCGGGTCCTGTCTGCCTCCTCAACTGGCATGTCAGCTCCAGGAGGACGGGGGTTCTGGTCTCTCGTTTCCCCTGGCTGTGTCCTGGTGCCCTGGGCCTGGCACACGGTGGGCGCCCAGGCAATCTGTGCAGAAGGAGTGAATGGACCCCCAAGGTAGAGATGGGGAAGGCGGCTCCAGGCACCAGGAAGCGCCTGGAAGAATCGGCTGGAATACAACCCCTGGGCCTCCACCCACAGGAAATTCAGCTCAATAAACAGGCGTGCCGGCCGGGGGGGTGGACTGCCACACGGCCGGGCGACAGAGGGGCCTGGGAGGAATCTCAGAAACCAACATGGGTGGGAAAGGCAGGTCGCCCAAGGCTCTGGAGGATGCGAGAAATTTATGTAAAGCTTAAAAAACCTGCACAAGGTGACACAGCCGCACGTGGACGGACTTGAACCCATGACGCTCAGGGACAGAAGCAGACACAGAAGGACACACGGTGTGTGATCCCATGGACGGGAAACGTCTAGAACAGGCCGATCCACAGACAGAGAGCGGGCTCGTGGGTGTCGGGGGCTGGGGAGGGGGTGGGGGTGATGCCAATGGGACGGGGCTGCTTTTGGAGTGAGGAAAACCTTCTGGAATTAGATTGTGCTGCTGGTTGCACAACTCTGGGAATATACCAGAAACCACAGAATTGCACACTTCAAAAAAGAACTGGAAAAACAAAAACCAACCTTGTTAAAATGATGCTCTTGTAGGAAGGTGTGCAAAGACCCACCCAGGAATGAGAAACCCCAAATCTGGGAAGGGGGTGCGTGTGCCAGGGCGGGGGTCACACTAGGGAGCACACACCTGGAGGGAGAGGGCACGTGACACTTTCTGGTTCCATCAGTCTTCCAGGGCTGCCAGAACAAGACGCCACTAATTGGTGGCTTAAAAGAGAAAAGTAGGGGGCCGGCCCGGTGGCGCAGTGGTTAAGTGCTCACATTCTGCTTCGGCGGCCCGGGGTTCGCCGGTTCGGATCCCGGGTGCGGATATGGCACCGCTTGGCAAGCCATGCTGTGGCAGGCGTCCCACATAGAAAGTAGAGGAAAATGGGTACGGATGTGAGCTCAGGGCCAGTCTTCCTCAGCAAAAAGAGGAGGACTGGCAGAAGATGTTAGCTCAGGGCTAATCTTCCTCCAGGAAAAAAAAAAATAGAGAAAAGCATTCGCCCCCAGTTCTGGAAGCTGGAAGTTCTCATCAGTTTGTGGGCAGGACCACGCTTCCTCTGAGACCCAGGGGAACCCTCCCTCGCCCCTCCTGGCTCCTGGTGGTGGCGGCAATCTTTGGTGTCCCCTGGGGCTCTGCATTATTCCAGTGTCTGCCTCTGTCATCACACAGCTGTCTCCTCTCTCTGTCTGTCTGCATCTTTATCTTCTTATAAGGGCAGCACCGCTATTGGATTTGGGGCCCACCCTGCTCCGAGATGACCTCATCTCCACTAATTATATCTGCAACGACCCTATTTCCAAATAAGGGCACATTCTGAGGTGCTGGGGGTGAGGGCTGCACCGTTATCTGATGCATCTGTCATTCAGCCCCATACGTTGGGGTTTGTCAAGTTCTCCGAATTTTTAGGATGCCTTAAATATGCCATTAAACGCAGCAGTCTCGGAGGGGATTCCTCAGTAAGTTAAGCACAGAATCACGACAGGACCCAGCAATCCCACTCCTGGGGATGCACCCAAGGGAACCAAAGGCAGACGTTCAAACAGAATCCCGTACATGTGTGTTCCCAGCGGCCCGAGGGTGGAAACGGCCCAAATGAGCATCGAGGGATGATGGACCCACACAACGCGGTCCATCCATGCACTGGAATATTACTCAGCCAGGAAAAAGAATCGAGGCCCTGACACAGCTGCACGTGGATGGACCTTGAACCCCTGACGCTCAGGGAAAGCAGCAGACACAGAAGGACACACGGTGTGTGATCCCAGGGACGTGAACCGTCCAGAACAGGCAGATCCACAGACAGAGAGCAGGCTCGTGGGGGCCAGGGGCAGGCCTGGGACCCCCAGCAGGGGCATCTTGGGGACCCTGGGCACATCTTCTGGCCCATCCCCACCAAAAAAACCCCACACGCACAAGATTGAAACTGAAATTCCACTTTTTATTTTAAAAGTCCGGATTAGGTGGTGGCAAAAGGCCGCTCCAGGAGGGTCCCTCGGCTGGGTGAGGGCGGGATGCTCAGTCCCACCCCCCCATTCCGGGGTGCAGGCGGAGGGCCCCCCGAGTGTGCAAGCGTGTCCCTGCAGTGTGCCTGTCCGTGTGGGGGTACCTGTGGTGGGCACCTGCCGGGAGTCCTGGTGTCTCGGGCGGGGGTCTCCCCTGCCTGGTGTCTGGGACAGGTCCTCGAGAGCTGTGTAGCGTGTGACCGGGTGTGGGAGCCGCCGTGGGTCCCCTTGTGTCCCGGTTACACTGCCCGCGTGTGGTGTCCCTAGGTCCCTGTAGTGTGACGTGCCCCGGGGGGTGAGCCGGCCCGGCCCGGCCCTGGAGCCAAGGGTTGTGTGTGTGTCGTGCACGGCGGCTGGTTTTCCTAGGTTGCGGTGCTGGGGAGGTGGGAGGCTAGAAAGACGCTGTAGAAATTTAATTTTAGGGGGGGCTAGAGCCCCCAAGGTGCAGGATCGGGCCTGGCCCCAAAGGGTGGCCCCCGCCCCTCCTCCATGGGGTGGGGGTGGGGAAGGGGCTGCCACAGAACTTGGTCTTCTCTGCATCCCGGGGCCGCCGACACCCTCATAGGTGCTCACTGTGATGGGAGAGAGGGCACTGGTGATGGGGGACCCACATCACGTCTCAGCCCCCACCCCCACCCCCAGCTCCTCCAAACATGCCAGAGTGGGGGGGCCCGGAGTTGACCCCACCCAAGCTGGACCGCGGGAGCCACCCAGCAAAACCCACCGAGAAGCTCTAGGGAGGTTCTGGTCCCTTCCAGCGGACCCCCGCCAAGAGGGGCTGGCAGATCCCCCCCCACCGGCGACATGAGCCCAGAACCGGCCTCACCGGCGCCCCCCAGTGGTCAGGCTATTAGCCGCCTGCGTCACGCAAACCCCACCCAGAGGATCCCCCAGGGCGGTGGCCCCGGAGTACGACCCGGGACCGGGACCCCTCCCACCCCCCCTGGCACGCCCACGGACCCCGGGAACCCCACTGGAGGGCGAAGCCCCGTCATTCCTGCAGGGGCCGCCCAGGCAGGGCAGCGCCACCAGGACGGAGCGGCCCCGGGGTCCTGCCGGGCACGCACCTGGCGACCTGGGCCAGGATCTCCTTGATGCGCACGATGAGCTTCTCGTGCTGGGCGGGGTCGCGCTCGATGGCGCCGTGCAGCCGGGCCATGTAGAAGTCCAGCGTGCTGAGCGTGGGCGTCTCGCCCGTGCCTGCGGGGGCGGGACGGTCAGCGCAGCCCGGCGGGAGTCGCCACGATCGGGGCGCCACAGGGACAGAGGTCAGAGGAAGAGCGGGGTCCTGGGGAGGGGGCCGTTGGCGCGCGTCAGGAGGGTCGGGTGGGGGGCCGGGGCGTCTGCACCCGGGGAAGTCGAGGTGGGCTGTGGGTGGGGGTCAGAAGGTGGAAGTTGGAGAGAGCGAGGTCGTCATGGTAATATGGGGACAAGTGAGGGACAAGGAATTAGCCAGGGTCAGCTGGGGACACAGTGGCGGGAGGCGGGGACGAGGCGGCGGGGCAGCCAAAGAGCTGCGGCCCATTGGGCGGGGCTCGGAGTGGCCAGGGGCGGGGTCAGCGGGGCAGTAGAGGCAAGAAAGCAGAGTTAGCAGGACAGGGTCACAGGGGCGGGACTAGCGGGGGTCCAGGGCGGGGCTGGCGGGCGGGACTCAGGGAGGTCGGGAGTGAGGCGGGGCTAGCAGGGCTCGGGGGTCAGGCGTGGGGTCACGGGCCGAGGGACGGGACTCGAGGTGGTCGGGTCTAGCGGGGTGATGGGCGGAGCTCGGCGGCAGGAGGCGGAGTTAGCGGGGTTCGGTGGGCGGGGCCAAGCGGGACCCGGGGCTGGTCTGGGTGGGCGGGGCTCAGTAGGCGGGGCCTAGCGGAGCTCGGGGCGGGGCCCGGCGGGCTGGGGGCGTGGCAGGGGCGGGGACAGCGCGCTGGGGGCGTGGCTCGCACCGGGCACGGGCAGCGAGGCGAAGCTGGCGGTGAGCGCCTGGCGCACGGCCTGGAGCTGCTGCTGCAGCGCCAGCGTGCGCCGCTCCTCCAGCGCCAGCTCCTGCTCCAGGCGCTCGCGCGCGCTGCTCATGCTCTGCGTGTGCCGCTGCAGCACCGCGTTCTGCTCCTCGAAGGCCACGTTCATCTTCCGCAGGCGCCGCAGCTCCGCCTCCCGCGCTGCAACGGCGGAAGGGGGGGCGGGGCCCGGGGTCAGCGCCTGGCGCCGCTTCGCGTCCCCTAGGCGGGCCCTGACCCCCGCCGGCGTTCCGTCCCCGTCCCGCTCCAGCCCCACACCTGAGCTCCCCGGGCCGGGGAAGCGGGAGCAAGGCACCTGGCTTCTACAGGCCAATTCCCCCAACCCTGACTCGGGTCTGGGCGCCCTCCTGGCCCACCTCTCCCGCGCCACCTGCCCCCACTGAATCCCCACGAAGAAGGATCGCTCGTCAGCGCTCACCTTTGTTTTGGTCCAAGAACTCTTCAGTGAAGATGGGGACGTCGAAGGTGGAGAAGCTGTCGCAGTCCCCACCCTGGGACGACAAGACAAGGTGGCAATTTTGGGGGGCAGGGGGCAGCCCAACTCTCCCTGGGACATACACCAAGCTTGGGAGGGTCTCCTCCAGCCCCCTGGGTGGGAGTCCGTTTGCCAACATCCCCAGGGGTGGCTGCCCCTCCTCGGCTTGCACACCTGGAGGAGGGGTGCTCACTTCCTCCCATGAGCGTTGGTCCTGGCTCACCCAGGGGTCTTGACCTCCAGACCTCCCTCACCCAGATGCTCTCCTTGGAGGAGTGGCGCTTACCTTGTGTCCATTCAAGAGCGTATTCATGAGCCCGGAGCCCGAGTCCTCTGGTGGCGGAGGGAGGAGGGCAGAGTCAGCCTCGCAGGTCCCCTCTGACCCCACACTTCGCACATGCTGTTCCCCCTACTGGAATATCCTCCTTCCCCTCCCCCCTTGGTCAGCCCTACTCATCCTGGGACAGGCTCCCTGCCTGGGGTCCCCGTGACTGCGTGTCCCCCATCTCAGCTCCGATCAGCCCAGCTCACTCCCAACTGTGGTTACCTATCTCTCGTCCCCACTGGACTGTGCGAGCCACAGAGGGGGGCGGGACGCGGGACGCGGGGCGGGGCCCTCCCCACCTTTCTTGATCTTCTTCTCCTGGATCTTCTCCGTGCACATCTTGTAGGCTTCTGACTGCTGGTACGCCCGCAGCTCCTTCATGTACTGCTGCTTCTCCCGCTCGGCCTCGTCCAGGTACCGCTGGCGGGGCAGCGCCAGAAGGCTCGGGCCAGCCCCGGGGCCGGCGAGGCCTCGGAGGCTAGGACTCCGTCTCCAGCCCTCGGCTGCACCTTCCCAGAGCTCCCCGCTGCCCTCCACACAAAACCCTGCCCTTGGCCTGCCGCTCAGGGCACCTCCCAGCTCCCTCCCTCCCCCTAACTCCAGCTTCTAAAAGCCACACTCCCTGTGGCCTGGATGACGACAGGCTCCCACCTCCAGGCTCTGCCCATGTCTAGACCGCCCTCCAGCACCCACTTCTGCCTGCTGAAGTCCCAGTTAGAGGGGACAAACTGGTGGTGGGTTTTGTTACGTTTCCATGATGTCTTTGCAATTTCTAAATTGCCAGGATTTGAAAATCGGAAGATTTCACATGACCAGACCCCATCCTACATCTTTAGACACATTCACGTTGGTTATTGTTTTACTCCCTTCTGCTTACGACTACCCTCCCCTGCCTTCAACAAGCCGGAGAGGGCCCATGGGTGGTCACTTCTCCGGGCGGAAGGAAGGGCCCTCCACAGCCGGTCCTTTGGGGAACGTGGCTGGCAGGGGGCGTCCAAGTAGGTGGGGGGAGGTCAGTGGTCCCGGGCCGGCCCCACCTGCTTCTCCGCCGGCTGCAGCTTGCTCCACTCGGCGCCCAGCATCTTGGTGATCTCGGGGAAGGGCAGGTCCGGGTGGCGCGTGCGGATCTGCTCTCGGCGCTCGTTCAGGAAGCGCACGTAGCCCGTGACAGGTGCCTTGGGCCCGTTTGGCAGGATCTTCTTCCGCTTCTTGCCCTTGGGCCAGCCGCGCTTCTTCACGGGCTGCAGAACCGGGCTGCGCCGTTGGGAGGGGCCTGGAGGGCTGGGGCGGGGCTGAGGGGGCGGGGCCTTGGACGACGTGGGCGGGGCTAGAGGGGTGGGCGGGGCCTTCCAGGAGATGGGACCTGGGAGGCCTGGAGCTACGACCTGGTCAGGGGTCAGGATTGGGAATGGAAGGTTAGGGGAACCCTGGCCAAGGTGAGAGGATCAGAGATACTGGGGTCAGGAGTTCAGCCCAGGGATTGGGCTGGCTTGTGTTGTGGGAGTGGCCTCTGGGGGCGTGGGCGTGGCTTCTGAGCTGGCGGAAGGGCGCCAGGAGGACGGGAACGTGCCTCCCGCAGGGAGGGGAGCACGGCGGAGCTGGCATTCGGCGGTGGGCGGAGCCTGGGCACAGAGTGGCAGTGGCCCCCCTGGGGGCGTGGCATCTGACAAGGGGCGGGGCCTCCGCTTCGGGAGGGAAATCTGGACTGTGGGCGGAGCCACAGCGAATTCAAATCTAGCCCGGGGCGGGGCTTCAAGGCTGGGGGCCAGACCCAGGGCCTCCCCCATCGCAGTGCAGGGGCTCTCACCTCCTCCTCGTGCGACCCCTTCTCGCCGGCCCGCGGGCCCTCGCCGCGCTCTTGCTTGACAGCCACCACGAAGCCCCCATGCTGGCCCGGAGCCTTGCCGCCCGCCGGCCTGGAGCCACGGGACGCCAGGGTCACCCCCACCCGCCACCTCCCACGCCCGACGGCGGATCTGGCAGCGAGGGTTCTGGGAGGACGGATCGGGACAGGAGCACTGGGAGGGGGCGGCCAGTTGGGAGCTCAGCGGGGGCGCTGCTCCAAGCTGTGGGAGTCAGGACCCTGGGGGGCGGGGGTCGAGCAGCTGCGACGGGGCGGGGCTGGGCTGCACCCCGAGTGGGCTGGGGGAGGGGAGGTGGCACTCACGCGGCGGCCGTGCCGGGCTGCTTGGGGCCGTGGGACATGGCCGCTCCCGGCCGCACCTGGAACGCAGACGCGTGGCGGAATGAGGGGCGCCCGAGCGGCCGACGGCGGGGCCCCGCCGGGCAGCCCCGGAATGCCGGGCCCGGGGCGCTTGGGGGGGCCGGATCCGGGGGCGGGGAGGCCCTCGAGGGCGGGCGCCCCAGGGATCCTTTGTTGGGCGATCGCCCCCCAGGAGGCCCGAGTCCGCCCCGTCCCGGCCCAGGAGGGGCCCCGCCCCGGCCCCGGGACCCCCGCGCCCCCGCCCCCTCGCAGGGCCCCGAGTTCCGCGGCTGTTTTCACCTCCAAAGAAACTTTCCCGGACCTCTCGGCTGCTGCGACGCTCCAACCAACCGCCCCGAGCCCGCCCCTGCCTTCCGCCCCGCCCCGCCCCGCCCCCGGCATGCTAATGACCACCTCCGCGAGCGTCCGATTGGCTGCGGCCGCCCCCTGGGGCGTGACCATGCAGATGAAGGTCGGCGCGCCGGCCGGCGATTGGCTGAGGCGGCCGCGGCGCCGCGTGGGAGGTGGGTAAGTCGGGCTGCGGGCGGGTGCGTCAAGTTCGGCTGCGCTCGGCCGCTCTCGGGACCAATCAGGACGCTTTGAGGCCTCGCTGGGCGGAGCCTCTTAAAGGGCCAGTAGGCGCGGCGCGGGCTCCTTCTCCGCGGCTGAAGGCGAGACTCCCCGCCCCTGCGGGATCCGGGCACCTGCGGAGCCGGTGGGGCCCCGCCCCAGTTGCCATGGGGACGGCGGCAGGTTGCTAGGGAAGGAGTTACGGTCCTTCGGGCCAGCCCCCTGCCCCGGGGCAAGGTGAGACCTGCTCTTAGCACCCTGCAAACCTGGCTGGGAGGTGTCTCATTCATCCACTGGACTGCGGTCCCTGCTGTGGGCCCGCAAGGCTTTCCCCCTGCGGCCGGGGCTTTCCCTCCTGTGCAATGGGGACGGGGGACGCTGTCCGGGACCAGGAGGATGCGATGCTGCGAAGCTGAGACCCGGAGCTGGGCTGGAAGCATTTGGAAGAAGGTGGTGCGACAGGAAGGCTGCAAGGAGCTCGTGAAGATGGAGGGGCAGGAGGCTCTGCCCTGGGATCTTGGGGACCCCCCCCCCCCCGCCCCAGGAAGCAGCCTGGTCGTCTCCTGACCTGGGCTGGGGCTGGCCCTGCTCCCAGGATCCAGTGGTGCTCCCGATGGCCCATTAGGCCCTAAATAAGCCACCCACATCACCTCTCTACCCTCATCTCCCCCCGCTCCACCCCTCACTTTCCCCACGCCGGCCTCCTCCAATACGTCCATGTCACTCATCTCCACCTCTGGGCCTTTGCGCAGGCTGTTCCCTCCACCTGCAGGGCCCGCCCCTTATCTGCCTGGCTCGCTCCTCAACCTCCTTCAGGTCTTTGGCCAAACGTCCACGAGGCTTTCCCAGGCTTGAGCCCCACCCTATACACCCCGTCTTATTTTCCCCATGTGTCCATTTCCTCCATGTGACCTGGGCAGTTCCTCAAAAGGCGACATAGACACGGAGTTACCGTGCCATCCAGCCATTCCACTCCCTAGGGACAGGCCCAAGAGGATGAAAAACCTGTGTCCACGCAGCACCTTGGACGCGAATGGTCACGGCAGCAGGATTCCCAATAGCCCCAAAGGGGAAACAACCCAAATATCCATCAATTGGTTCAGACAGAAGCAAAATGTGACCCATTCATCCAGTAGAATATTTTCAACCATCAAAAGGAATAAACTGCTGATTCATGCTACGACAGAGATGAGCCTTGACAACATGACCGTCAAAGAAGCAGTCACCAAAGGGCACACAGCGTGTGATCCCCTTGATGCGAAATGTCTGGAACAGGCGCATCCACACACCCAGAGTGGGTTTTTGGTTGCCGGGGGCTGCGGAATTAGTGGCAAGGGAGAATGGGGTTTCTTTTTCAGTGATCAAAATGTTCTAAAATTAGACTTCGGTGATGGTTGCATAATTCCGTAAATACACTAAAGCCACAGAACCGTACCCTTTAAATGGGTGCATTATATGGTGTGTGAATTAAGTCTCAATGAGCCTGTTTTCCAAGAGGCAGCCCAGGGTCGAGGAGGATGAGCGGCCCTGGAATCTTGACAGACCCGCATTCCTGACCTGCTCTGGTCAGCAGATCGGCTGTGCGATCTCCTCCCTCGCGACCCCTCTGCTCGGTTAACAATTCAGGTGAGACGTCCAAGCCGGAAGACGGGAGGAAGCCCCGCCCTCCGAGCCCCGCCTCCTGGGCGTGATTGACACAGCTGGCGTTGCCATAGAAACCGTCCTTTTCCCCCTCGCGAGGTACCGCGCAAAGATGGCACATCAAAAAGAAAGGAAAGGTTTTGAGGTTGCTTTTGAAAGCAGCTTGGCCCTCCTTGGCAGCAAGAGAAGGGCCTTGCTGCGTGGCTATTCTCTACAAAAAATTAAAGCGTCTTCAGTCCAATTCATGCCAGCCACCCCTTCCTCCACCCCAGCAAGAGACAAGTAGCATTTATCCTCTTTGACTTCTTGTCCTTCATGCATTTATCTAAAAGCACATCCATTTTGCTTTCCAATTATACATCGGTTTGTCTGAGCAACGTGAAACGCTCTTAATTCCGAGCTTTCAGTAAAACCAGTAACCAGAGCTGTCTAAAGTCGCATAATTTTGTGTTGCTCTCTTCGCATTCCTTTCTGTGCTTCCTTTGGAAATCTATACGGTGTGAAACCAGGAAGAATATCCCAATTTGTGGTCCTAGAAATGCGAGCTCCCCGAAGGATCTTAAACATCTTTGTTTCTGAAATGAACTTTGTGAGGCAAATAACGTGCAAATGGATTTCATTTGTACAAAAGGAAAGTGTGCCGTCAGGCCACCGCACCTCCGCGGCGCTCCTCATTATTGGCTTGCTACGTCTCTTACTAAAACTTTTCCGACAAACTGGGAAAATGTCAACAGAAATTTTAGCATCTCATAGTTCTGGGGGCCAGAAGCCCAAGATCGGGGACTCGATCAGGGCTGGTTCCTTCTGGGGCCGGGAGGGAGAGTCTGTGCCACGCTCTTCTAGATTCTGGGAGTCCTGGCCGTCCCTGGCGGTCCTTGGCTTGTGGACGCATGACCCGGCTCTCGGCCTCTGTCTCCACGTGACGTTTTCTCTGTGCTTATGAGTCTGTGCCCACAGTTCCCTTTTTTTTTTTTGGAAGATTAGCCCTGAGCTAACATCTGCCACCAATCCTCCTCTTTTTGCTGAGGAAGATTGGCCCTGAGCTCACATCCGTGCCCATCCTCCTCTACTGTCTACGTGGGACACCTACCGCAGCATGGCGTGCCAAGCGGTGCCGTGTCCACACCCAGGATCCGAACTGTCGAACCCCAGGACGCCAAAGCGGAACGAGCGAACTTAACCACTGCGCCACTGGGCCGGCCCTCACAGTTCCTTTTTATTAGGACATCAGTCATGGGACCAGGGCCCGCCCATTCTAGTGTTACTCATTCAACTGACGACATCTGCAATGACCCTATTTCCAAATAAGGCCCCATTCTGAGGTCTGGGGGTTAGGGCTCCACCTGTTCATTTGGGGGCGCAGCGCAAAGTGCAACACGCTCCTACGCACGTGCACATCCCTGTGTGTGTCCTTGTATTCCTGTAAGTGTGAGGTCACGTCTCGATTTTTCTGATCACAGTGGCCTTGTCCTCCTTCACGCCATAACCTTTCTCCGAGTGTGTCTACATCAGGTGCACGGCAGTGCCTCATTCGCCCCAGGCAGGGTGACATTCCACCTCGTCACCGCGCCACCGCCTGGTTAAAAAATCCTGGCTGACGCTGACGCACCTTCTGGTCCTGCCCGAAGTTGCTCCATCACAAACGTCCCCAACCTGCTGTCCGGGGCCCCTGGATCGCTTTTCCAGGCCAGGCAGAGGGACACGGAATTGCTGGCCTGGGGCGTCTCCCATTTAAATGTTTCCTGCCTATTTGCCAATAGTGGGTGGCTCAACCTTTCTCCCCCCTCCCCGCCCCCAGGAAGAATCAGGGTCTCCCAGGACATCTCAACCTCCTCAGGCTTTTTTACAGGGTGAATTGAATACAGGGATCACTTTAACAGGTCGTGACGGGAAACACTTCCCCAACAAAGGGGAGTGGGGACGGGGGTCTCAGACCCCCAAGGATGCTGGACCCTCAGAAGCACAGGGAAGCAGCGCTGAGCCCCCGCTGTGTGACTTGAGCAACTTAGGAAAACTCTCTGTGCCTCAGTTTGCCGCTCTGAGAAATGGGATGATAGCCGTGTCTACCTTCATGAGGTTGTGGGCAGGGCTCAGTGAGTTTAATGCACGCGGCTGCTCAGAGCCGGGCCTGGCCAGCCAGGGCCGCAGAAAGCGTTAGCTCGTCTTGTCCACGAAGGAGAAATCCCCTGATACGGAGAATTTTCTGGTGGATGGCTTCCCCCCCCCCCCCGGGGCCGATTCGGCCCCCCAGGGGGGGACTGGGCAAGGTCTAGAGACATTTTGGGTTGTCACGACTCGGGGGTGCTCCTGTCACCTGCTGGGCGGACGCTGCGGTGCCCAGGTCCGCCCCCCACCGCAAAGCAGGATGAGCTGCCACATGGCCATAGCGCCCAGCTTGAGAAACCCTGCGTGGGGCCTGGAAGTCCTTACCGGCCTCCCAGGAACCTCCTCCGTGGTGGTGTTCTCACCCCCATTTTACAGAAAGGGAAACTGAGGCTCAGTGGCTGGCATGCGACTGCCTGGGTTTGAGCTTGGCCGTGGCCTTCCCTGCCCACAGCCACCCTGGCATCTAAGGAGGCGTAGGCTGAGCCTCAGAACCCCCCTCCTTTCC